>NC_060140.1:63236334-64730084 GCF_021461385.2 Schistocerca piceifrons | reverse complement strand
ATTAGACTTTCTTTCAGTGGAATTTTCAGCAATTTCATTCAGTTCATATTTGTGTTTTGTATCAGGTAAATTTGAAGTACACATTTGTGTACAACAGGTCCTTAATGGTGTAAAATAGGAAACGTAACCTAAAATTTGTCTCAGATGTATTTGCATGGCAATGGTAGTTATGTGTGGTATTTTTATCAGTAATTTCAGTATCAGCAGCAAGGAGGAGAATAACTGACCAGTTCACATGATTTTATTTTATATTTCTGGCTTTTTACTTACAAATATGGATAAGGAATATCTATCTGTGGAGAAAGATTGGGACTTTATTATGGATATAATTGAAAATGGTGACGTTTCTGACGTAAGTTTGAGTGGAGATGAGGATGACAGTGTACCACTTATTGAAAGGCAAGCTCCACAAATAGTGAAACGTGTTGGAGCAGATAAAGTGGGAGTGAATGATGTGTGTAGAAACACCATATCTGAAGATGACGGAGACGTGGTGGATGCTGAAATGAACTTCTTATGCAATGAAAACAACCGAGAATTGAATAACCTGTGTGACAACATAATGGTGACACCTGAAGAATCCATAAAATGGAAATTCAAGCCTCTAAGTACCGTGGCAGAAACATACAAAGCTCCAAAATTTGAAGAATCTGTCTTGTGTTCTCCAATACAATACTTCAAAAGATATATACCAGATGATTTGTTCACTAGCATGACAGCACATACTAATATTTATGCATTCCAACAAGGCAAATCCTCATTCAAGCAGACAACTCAAGAACTGGAGGCGCTATTTGGTTTGCATATACTGACTGGCGCTTTGAAATTTCCCAGATTACAAATGTATTGGGATACAAGCCTGAAGGTAAATGTGTTTTGGGAAAACATGTCACGATACAGATTTTTAGAATTGCGAACAAACTTACACTTGGTGAACAATCTGGAGAAGCCACCTGAAAATGAACTTTACAAAGTCAGGCCAGTTTACACAGCCATTCGAAATTGCTGCAGTGAACTTCCTATAGAAGAGAATGTTTGTGTGGACGAAGGAATTATTCCTTTCACTGGGAAGTTTTCTCCAAAGCAGTATGTCAAGGGGGAAGAAGTTCATGGGGAATAAAAGTCTTCATGTTGTGTGGAAAGAGTGGAATAGTGCATGATTTCCTTTTGTATCAAGGTGCTACAACTGAACTAAATACCACATGCTGTAAAAAATTTGGATTAGGTCCTGCTGTTTTAGGATTTTCTGTTCCACTCTCTAAAGGTAAAGGTCATAAATTGTACTTTGACAACTTCTTTTCATATTATCTGTTTCAGGTTCTGAAATCTCAAGGCATCAATGCAGCAGGTACTGTCCGACAAAACAGATTTGGAAAGAACTTGCCTTTTTCAGATGATAAAACAATAATGAAACAAACCAGAGGTTACTGTGAAGAAATCACTGGGTGCTGATGACATTACCATGTGTAAGTGGTTAGACAATAGGCCAGTTGTATTGTGTTCAAATTTTGTTGGTAAAGGCTCTGTGGATGAAGTATTGCAATGGGACAAAAAGCACCATAAATATGTGAAAGTAGAAAGACCTGAAATAGTGAGAAGATATAATCATGCAATGAGTGGTGTGGAGCTATTTGATCAATTGATAAGCTACTACAAAGTTCTCATCAGATCTTGAAAATGGCCTTTGCGTATGACTTTTCACATTGTTGAATTTGCCATCGTGCAAAGTTGGTTGGAATACAGACGAGATGCAGACAACTTGTCTATCCCAAAGAAGAAGCAAATGAACCTTCTTTCCTTTCGTATCAGGGTATAAGATGGATTGATAATGTGCCAAAAGAAAGTGACTGGAAAGAAGAGGGGGCGTTCGTATGATGACGGACTGGCTTCAGACATGAGAGTCATACAAAGAAAAAGAGGAGAATTACGACCAGCTACAGAGATACAGTTTGATTCCGTTGACCATTTGACTTTGCATGATGGAGGTCCAAGTCGCTGCAAATTTCCAAAATTTACAGGGCGTTCAAGAGTTCAGTGCAGAAAATGTAAAGTACATTTGTGTCTCCAAAAGGACAGAAATTGTTTTTTGCAGTTTCATACTAAACCTTAAAATCAAGTGTTGACCATTGTTGTTGTTTAAACAAGAATGTAATATGGAATTATTTTTATTGTTTCCTCTGTTTTAATGTGAAATAAAGAGTGGCATAATTGATCCCTACCGTTAACCTCCCTAATGTGTGACATGATGCTCGAGACCTGATAAACACATTTGTGTACATTAAATATCTAGAAAAGTAGAGATCATACAAAATTTTTTTTTAGAAAAATATTGTCAGGAGACTCACTGGAATGTAAAAATGATGTCAGACTTTTTTTACAAGTAAATAAAAAATCAGGTCGGAAAGGGTTAAGAAGTCTGATGTCAGATGTGGGTTTCAGGTTAACAACACCTAAAACTGCGAATCAAACAAACTGAAAGGGAAGTATGACAAATTTGATGGCTCTGGAGTATACAGGATTCACTGTACTAACTGTGTCAAATATTATATCGGTCAAACGGGCCGCTCGTTCAACTTAAGGTTTAAAGAGCACCCAGAGCCACTGAACAAAACTGCTTTGAAACAACACTTATCTGAGACTGGTCATTCTATAGAGAGCATTGAGAATTGTATGCGTATTCTCCAGAGAGTGGAAAAAGGCCGTACTCTTATGTGTTAAAGGAGCTGGAAACTTACAAACCAAAAGAAAAAGAAACAACAAAACTAGTTACCTGGCAGAACTTCTTTGTACCCAATGCCTACTTTACTTATTTAACAATGGTTTACTTGGATCATTGAACACCTCTATTATATATAGTTTCTTGATAGTTTCACATAGTATAGAGTGCCTTACATATTTACTTCGTTTTCGTACGTTGTTCGCATAATTATAGTATTTTCTTGTTCCTTCTCTTTTCATATAATATACTGCATTAACTAGATAATGTTGTTCATGCACTGGCACGGAATTTTACCATTCTTTTCTTGCAACGGCTTGCCGCAGGGTAGGAGGGGCCCTCTGGCGGTCACGTTCCTCTATCCACCTCTCGCCTGTGCGTAATTCTGGCGTTAGCGCCATCAGAGGGCGCTGACTATGCGCAGCAGGATGTTTTCTTTCATTGTAGCTTCTTCAGCTATTTGTCTTATAGTTTTTATGTTATTCTGTGCACTATGAAAGCTGTTTATTTCTGATGTCATTATCTCGAATATGGGCACTTGAGCATATGTAAATTACTGTCTCTTAAGTCTTCATCTTTTTCACTCTTAACTCTTCCTCTGAACTTTTGTCGTGTTCTATTTCTTCGCTTTCTGTTACTGTAATACCTTATACCTTATTAGGCCATTTAAGATTTTCCTCATTGTATCCCCCCTTTATTTTATGCTGTCCAATTAATCATTGAAGACTTGTGTATGCCTACAGTAGCGACATCTGGTGAACTTACAACACAAACATCCTGTGGGTCCTGTACGGCAGCTTGCTTTGAACAGTAGTGCTACTGACAACATGACTGCTGTTATTTGTATATATTTGACGATGATGGTGCTGATTTTGCATTTAACATTTGACGATGCCACTGTGGCTACTGTGCTGAGTCTAGAGGTGTATAGTGAGTGCAAATTGAAACTAGGGTACGACCATTCCTCGAGAACGTGCTGCTGTCGAACACCATCAGCCAATCTGAATGGATTCGAATCGTGGGCCTCTGAAAAGATGGATGGACATATCGACGGACTGCTGCATAAGCTGGGCACAGTGCGTCCGTAGTGTATCGTTGCTTTCAACAGTGATCTGTGAAATATTTCCACACATGTAGACAAAGTACTGGACGTTCGCGACGTCAAGGTCGATGCACTGACCGAGTCACAGTGGCAGACCGAACATCATCCAGGGACGAAATCCGGACACATGTTGCACCCAATGTGGCATCAGGAACCGCACTGCTCTCAGTTCAGTCTTAAAAACACGGAGACTTCCTCTGGAATGGTGTGAAAACTCCGCCTCCGGGAACCTATCACGGCGCCTCGAAATACGTAAGGCAATAAACGTTGGATAGGTCGCCAACTGCGAGCAGAATCCGAAAGACACTGCAGAGCGGTGTCCGGGAGTCGCTTATGCGGGAGAACCCCTCACGCTTTGTCGGCAGAGACAGACGCCGCCCGCTTAGCTGTTTCCGCAGCACAGACGTCAGGCAGTAGGCGGGCCTTTATGGGTCGGTTTACGTCTGATGAACGGCGGCGCCGGGGGCGGCGTTTCACTTAGCGCCGGCCTCGCCGACTGAGGGGTTGCGGCCATTTCCCGCGCCATCTTCAGGCCCGGTTTATTCTCTCGCCGGCCGCGGTGATAACTGTATGTGTGTGTGTGTGTGTGTGTGTGTGTGTGTGTGTGTGTGCGCGCGCGCGCGCGCTGCATCCAGAGCCCGCGCTTGTTTCAGCTGTTTCGATCGATTCCTCGTTTGTGTTCCGTAATGTACACGGCCGGACAAAGAACCGAGTACGCAACGAGCGACTCGGCAAAAAATGCGTGGGAAGTAACGCTGGAGGCGACGAATGACGGTGAAGAAAGATTTGCGTTTCAGAGATGCCCACATCTCAAACGTAACTTAAACCAGGCGCTTCGTTTTTTCACTGTGACAGTGGTGAATGGACGGGACAGTGGAGTGCGGTCTGTGGTAAGCTCTAGAGGTGGCCCTTATTGAGCTGTGCTCGTGAAACATCTGATGATCGTATGATAAACATTAGAGTGTAACCAAACTGTGATACTAGAGACTACTTCCAATATTTAGAGTCATGACTAAACTGGAATCGACAGTGGGAACTGCTGATGTACAAAAATCGAACTGCAAGACAGCCACAAATCGCACTCAGTATGTTTTACTGACCGGTTTCGTTCTATAATAGTACAAGCGCGTAATGATAATTTCTGGAATTTAAAATGCAGTAACTGGCCGTTAATATTGCTCTTCGATAGAGGTGGAAATGAAACAGCCCCAATTAAGTAGTCAGAACTGGCTTCAGAGTTGTCACAAAAACTATAGTGATACGCAGTAGAATAATAAAGCAAATGAGGGGCATTCATGCTTTAATCTGAGAATTCGTCTACAAATGAGAGGGCATATAAAAACGGAAGCACCAAATGCTGGAATTGTACTGGAATGTGTGAAATGAATCTCAGTTTGACCTAACAAAGATTAGGCGTAGACTATACATAAAATCGCAGCACAAATTATCACATTTATTTACTTAATGGTTTCTTGGTCCTTTAGACACACTGAATTTATATAACAACTCGTGTTTTCTTAATTTTTTGGAATTTGGTATATGTTGTACTTGAATACAAGGTTTTGTTTGAGCGTGATAATAGTACAAATTAGCTGATTCCATAGGCACAATCAAAGCAGGAGAAATAGAAAAATGAAGTAAAAAAAGAGGACAGTCCTTCGAAACATTCTGAGACCCACCGTAGATGAAAACAGCAAGTACAAATTAAAAGCAATAAAGGGTTGGTTCAAATGGCTCTGAGCGCTATAGGACCTAGCACCTGAGGTCATCAGTCCCCTAGAACTTAGAACTACTTAAACGTAACTAACCTAAGGACATCACACACATCCGTGCCCGAGGCTGGACTCAAACCTGCGACCGTAGCGGTCGCGCAGTTCCAGACTGAAGCGCCTAGAACCACTCGGCCATACTGGCCGGCGCAATAAAGGGCTTTGGGATTTATCAAGTAATTCTATAACCCTCAGACACAGTCCGGAGAAGGAGGTCAATCTCTTTAGACATATGAAAAGAAAGGGGAAACAATGAATCTTCCAGCACTTCAGCAACAATAGTTAAAGCGCAAAAATTAGTAATAATAAATGAAAAGCACCAGTTTGCTTTTGTTCTACAATATTGTAGAACAATTTCATTTATTATTATAATGTTGTTCTACCAAGAACCGACGGAAGATTCTGTTAATATCAAAAATTAGTAGATCAAAGATACTGAAATAGACTGAGAAGAGGTAAACGTAACTGAAGAAAACCTTGAAACAGAAAAAAATACGTAACAAAATATCCCTTTATTGTTTCTGAGAAAAAGAGAGCAAACGTGGAAGAATTTTCACATAAAAATGAACCCATCAGTATAGCGAGAAAATGAAAAAGTACTTGGAAGATAGGTATAAGAACCTCATTCAAATTAACATATCTCAATAACTGTTTTATGTGGTAACCAGTTGTCCGGATTCAGTGCAAGAAACAAAAATAGTAATGATTAATGGTAGAAATTAATATTAGGTGCAATATTAAGAGAGAGTATGTATACATCGTGGCGGAAATAAGAATGAATACTAGACAGCTGAAGTTGACTGCGAGGAAAGAAAGTCACTATTTTCTTTCTTGTGTCTGTAAGTGTGTGTGTGTGTGTGTGTGTGTGTGTGTGTGTGTGTGTGTGTGTGTGCGCGCGCGCGCGCGTCTGGAAACTTCAAGTGCTTCCTGCGATATGAAATAATTCTTCTTCAACGTTGACCGTTGCCGAGTTGGATCTTAATGCTGTGCCGACGTGGGACTACACGTTTGGTGTTGTGCGGTTCTGTGTCCTCGGTTGCTTGCACACAAATTCCCTGACAAGACATTCATATCTTACAATAAATGAACTCAACACGTCTTCATTCACGTTTTCATTTGTAAGATGATGTGAGGGATGCAAGGGATTTTGTCGTAAATTCATCTGTACGATGCTGAGGAATGGTTTTAGTGGCATTTTCCATTGTCACTCAACGTGCGTAATTTTTCAATAATTTGGATAGTGGCTGGTCAGTATCGACTGGTTTCACCGGACAGGGGACGGAACCGGAATGTCAAACATTCTGAATTGCCAAATATTTAAAGGAAGGTTTTAAATGTTTCACCAAAACCATTTAGGACAGTTCACGGATTAGGTGTAAGTCTAGTTTTAATTCTACTACACATCGCTCCATTATGTACTTCCAATAATAATTATCACCAAGAACATACTGCAAATGCAGATAAAGAGAGCGTTAAGTTTCAGATGTAAGGCGCATTTTAATCATAATTTATCGCCGATTATTTTCCTTTCATTTCTAGCCATGGCTGAGTGAGATACTCTTCACTGACGTTTTAAAACAATTTAGACATCTAATCTTCCGACATATTTATAAGCAATATGCGAAGTTAAGGCTAAATTACTATGCCTTAGTGAATAGCTGTCAGGTTTTATTAAAACTACAGAGATATCAGGAGGTGGATCCCTCGGTAGTCTTGCAGGACTTTACAAAACTGGCTTAGAGATGAACATCAACATTTCATATATAAATCAAACCAGAAGAACCTAGTCTGTGGACTTGCATGACAAAGAATTTTCTGATTACTCCATTCATCGTCGGACAACAAGCGTTTGGTAAGTATTTCCCTCATTCGTACCACACTTACCCATCATATCTTAGATACCATAAAAGAGAAAGCGGGATGGAATCATGGAAGTCACAATTTAGAATTAATGCAGTTACTGACATTACGTCTTTTAAGGAATTTGACAATTACAAATTGTGGACGAGCCACTAGATAAAGCTTTGCAAATACAGTTAGAAACCCAATGTACTCAGTACTCGAAAAAACAGCCCCTTAAGAGAAAGTGATAAAAAACAATGTGGAAGGCATTTATAGAAATCTTAAGCATAGCAATTATCAATTACTTCACATAGCCACTTCATTAAACTCCTTAAGACCTGTTATTACATTAAGATGGCCACACTTAAAACATTCTTAACTAAAATACCCTTATAAACTTACTATTATAGTCCGTTAAAGAAGCACTTGTTAAAAAGTCAATTACAAACTTAACGTTGCCAGGCACTAATACCCCTCGCTTTATTTCCCCTTATAAAGAAAACAGAATTACTGACAAGCTTCAGAAATTCGAACTCACCTATAGGATTTGCTTCAAAATACATATAATGAAAACCGTTACCAATAAAGAGTGATTTAATGACACTTCAAAACTAGAACCAAGTTAATATCCAATTACATAACACGATAGAACCACTTACGTAAAAAAAAAATTACAGCAGAAACACTGATCTTTAAAAATGAATATTCACGTGCTCAGACGTGTTAATAAAAGACTACTAGAAAGAGCTGCGCAAGGAACCCAGCAAATGCTATGCAAATTAAAGTTTAGCCAGTTGCCAGTCGCTAATATTTAAGGAAACAGGTTCGTATATAAACAAGTTACAGACAATATCTATTTATATATCTACCAGCTTAACCCGCCTGGGCGGAAGGAAGATAAATACCAAACTTTGGAAGGCGAAATGTGAAGAACTCCCGGTAGTGGCCAGGTTCTTAAACACTGCCAGGGCTAGACCTCGGATGACATTTCACTCCCCGCAAAGGCGCTGGCACAGTCAAACGGTTTTGCGCGAATAGCAAAGACTTTCGAATAACTCCGACACAAACACTCGGCAGAACCTTTGACTCGATATATGGGTAAGCGTGTCAACGAAGACGTTACACTACTGACAAAATCGGAACTTTGACCTTAAGCATTTTACACATGGACAACCGTATTAATAGAGTGCAGGTTTTGAAAACGCCAACATTAAATCATTTGACTACCAGAAACACAGAGCACTGGTAAAACTACTGAGAAAGCTTTCAAATAACGACCACCGTTTAACTAGGCCAACTGAACTCTACCACACCATCTTAAAGTTCGACTACGGACGTCTCACCATAACAAAATTTAAATGCCTCTGAGTGCGTCGGTCAACAACAGGCAATTACGACTACTTACTCATATCACGTACACAATACGAAGTAGAGTGTTCCACTTCAAATTTTGTTCCCAGCGAAGTCACAGAACTTTTAACTCCAAATTGCCCATGTCGCCAAAACGCCCGACCAACTTCACACCACAACATACAACGGTAATCACGCTCGTTCGGCAGCCGCTGACACTCGTCTCCCAGCGAATGTCACCAAATCTCGAGGGTTACCCGACGAAGGCTAACAACCAACTCACTTCGCCCTCCAACCCGGAAGATAAGACACGCGAAAAGCAACGATAGCTTAGATCAACCACAAGCTATCCCAACGATACATGAACAAAATAACACTGACGCCAGCTCGCCACGGGTCAGCGTTTCACTAGGGTGAAACGCTGACCATATTCAACTGTTCAGTAGCCCGAAGACCAACTTTTGCGTCTCTTCCACCTACTCTATCCCATTCATCTTTGCGTAACTTTTCAGACAGTTCACCCGCATGTGTGGTATGTCACTATACTATGAAGTATTGGCAAAACGATTTGTTGGGTAAAATATCTTCAGGTGGACGCCTGTATACAGAAGCCAGTGCTACAGCAACCAACTATAAATTGGGAAGGAAAAGTCGTCAGAATTTATCCACGCCAACAGCCAATGGTTGTATCAAAACCGAAAAGAGCCTGGTGTTCTTGATTGTAATGAAATTGAGCGTGAAACATTACGTTATCGGCAAGGACTGGCAGGTACAGGCGTACAAAACTAAGTGTTCGCATGTACGAAATTTTAACGGAGCGATACTTGTTGGAGCAAATTATGTTTACAGGAATAAACTGAAACACTCTTTAAGTGTTTGAGTGTCTGTACGTAAAGTACACACGTTGCAGCCGATGACGTGCTCACAGCAAAGGCACTCGCGTTGGTCGTCCGTTGCCGTAGTCTATTAAGGCCACTTTTCGCCTCTGTGTCTTAACCGATACATTCGTCGTTCGCCCCACACTGATTTCTGAGATTATCTCACGCAGTTCAAAAAAATGTGTGTGACACCTTATGGGACATAACTGCTACGATCATCCTGCTAAACTATACTAAGGACAAACACACAAAAAATGGTTCAAATGGCTCTGAGCACTATCGGACTCTACTTCTGAGGTCATTAGTCCCCTAGAACCTATAACTAGTTAAACCTAAGGACATCACAAAGATCCATGCCCGAGGCAGGATTCGAACCTGCGACCGTAGCGGTCTTGCGGTTCCAGACTGCAGCGCCTTTAACCGCACGGCCACTTCGGCCGGCAAACACACACACACACACACACACACACACACACACACACACACACACACACACACCCATGCCAGAGGGAGGACTCGAACCTCAGCCGGGATCAGCCGCACAGTCCATGACTGCAACGCCCAGACTGCCCGGTTAATCCCGCGCGGCTACCTAACGCAGTTTTGCAGGTCTATTAGCACTGACAACTCCACGCGAACACCGCTGCTCCCGGTCGTCAAGTGAATGCCGTCAGCTACTGCGTTGTCCGTGGTGAGAGGTAACGCCTGAAATTTGGTATTCGTGGCACACTCTTCACATTGTGGATCTCGGAATATTGAATTCCCTAACGATTTCCGAAATGAAACGTCCGCTGCTCCTAGCTCTGACTACCACTCAGTCGTGCACCCATAATCAGGTCGGAATTCTTTCCACGTGAATCAGCTGACTACAAACGACAGCTCCGCCGCTGCACTCCCCTTTTATACTTTGAGTACGCGACACTATCATATCTATAAGTGCATATCGCTACCCCATGAGTTTTGTCACCTCGGTGTATGCCACCCTTTTGATGCATTATGGATTCCAGACGTTTTCCAGAGCTAACAGAAACGTGGATTTAATTTTCAAAGAATATTCTTAAGAATTTATTCTACTCACTAGCGATTCATCAAGAACATGAACACATTTAACCACACTATGTGAGCGTGGAAGTAGTTGCCAGTGAGTAACTGATGAAATCATAAGCAAATGGTAATTTCTTCACTTCAGTGGTGACAAGCATTTTTTAAAAGAAACATTTAAAATTATAATCAGAAAGCACCCTCTAAATATCAAGTTACAATTTATTCAGAGGCAGAAAGAAACAAATTTTTGACTGTATGGGCTTTCGGGGTGAGAACCTTGCCGCACCCTTTTGACACGGCCGTAGTTACGACTGCTCACAACAACCTCTGAAAGACTACACTGGTGCAAATCTGCAACACACCAGATTACTTTAAACTGAAAGTTTTAACAATTCACGCAAGCACACAAACTATGCACCACCGTAGGAGAGATGGAAATGGTACAAAGCATTAAAATTAATAAAATTAACACTGCCACCGAAAGTGCAACTTGATTTTAACTTCTAAGAAAAGTCTTACGGTGGAAGGGTGGCAACTTAATATACTACAATGACCAGTAAAATAAAAGCCCATGAAATGAAACCTTACATAAAATTATACAAGGTTGGCCAAACATGCTCTACAGTGCACGTATACCACCTATCAAGATGATAGGCAAGATAAAAACATATTTCAAGAACTAGGCCGTTACACTTCAAGCAATAAATTCGTTAACACACCGAGTCCGACAAACATGACAGAGGCAGCTATTAACGTACGGCAGATTGATAGGGAGATTACCGAACAACCTGAACCGCAGGTTGCTCTAACCCGCCCCTACTCCACAAGGGAAAAAACGGACCACCCAAATTTTAAATAACCACCTTCCCGCGGGTGGGCAAACGGAGAATAATGGTGGGACGACCCCAAAGCAAAGCGGCTGGTGACCTCACCAAGAAAACAAGTAGAAATTAACAAGTAAATGAAACAACATACTACGTAGCACTTAACTTCTAATAAACTGCGATTTCTGGCGAAGACCTGGCGCAGCACTCCCAAAACGCTCTCCCCAACCATCCGCTGCCAGCCGCTTCAACGGACGCAGGAAGGCGCGCCGATCTCCCGTCTCACGGCGTCGCAGCTCCCGCCGGCCAGACTGATGTCGTGGGTTGACTCCTGTTGTTCTCGTGTCGACCGCGAAGTCACTACCCCTCGCTATACGCCGCGGCCCACTGGACTCACGTGGCGACCTCACATGCGCCGACGCTCAAGACGGACAAGTCATCTTGTGTCTCAGTGCGCGACCGACCAACCGATCGATCCAACCTCCAGAGACCTTTTGCCTGGTCCAAACTCAAGCAGACTGGCAGCCTAACGCGCAGACTCAGATGCAGGAACTAAGCCCCAACCGGGCGACCACTCGCCGAGTTACACTGAGCCAGACTGACCCCCGACTGACTGACTGGCGAGATTTTTTTTTCCTTTATTGTTATTTTAATACCTAAACAACAGGTAGGCTGTCAGCGGCATGCTACGCCGCTCTTCAGCCGTAGTGTTGACAAGAACAGAACACAGAATGGAGAATCAGTATGAACAAAGTGACGTGCAAAAAAGTGTGGTCACAGACACACAAAATACACGGAGCCGTTCACACTCGACGAAAACGACACGGAAAACACGTTGAGACGGCGCACAGAACACTGGTGAACCCGACGGCACAAGTGAACGGAGAAGCGTGACGGCGGACACTAAAAAACACAAAACGACGTCACACACAAGAGACACAGATGGCGATGATCTCCGGCGCGCGAATGTTCACTGAGCGTGTGCGAGTCCGGGGACCTGCCAAGAGAGGAGGAGGGGGGGGGAGAGGGGAGAGCAGAGATGCGATGGGCAGAGGAGATAGGGGGGAGGGGAAGCCCGGGGGAAGAGGGGTGGAGGGAGGGGATGGGGGAAAAGGAAAGAGAATGGAAGGGAAGAGAAGGGAGGGAGGGTGCCGAAAGGAAAGGACACCGGAAGTGGGGAGTGGGGCAGGGTCAAAGTTGATAGGAGGGGTAGATGGAGGGGAGGAGGACATCATCAGGGAGGGGGAGCTGACGGAAGCCACCGTGGGTGAGGGTAAGGAGGGTGTAGAGGTGGAGACCGGGTGGGACGTGGGAATACAGGCGCGGCAACGGGCGGGGGTGCTAGAGGATCGGGGAGACTAGTGGGTGAGGAGGATCGAGTTTACGGGAGGTGTACAGGATCTGTATCCTTTCAAGGAAAAGGAGGAGGTGGGGGAAGGGGATGAGATCGTACAGGATCCGCATGGGGGAGGGGAGACAGATGCGATAGGCGAGGTGGAGAGCATTGCGTTCAAGGATTTGGAGGGATTTATAAAAGGTAGGGGGGCTGGAGATCCAAGCCGGATGGGCGTAACAAAGGATAGGGCGGATGAGGGATTTATAGGTGTCGAGGATGGTGGAGGGGTCCAGACCCCACGTACGGCCGGAGAGGAGCTTGAGGAGACTGAGTCGGGAGTGTGACTTGGCTTGGATTGTCCAGAGGTGGGGAGTCCAGGAGAGGCGACAGTCGAGCGTGACGCCAAGGTACTTAAGGGTGGGAGTGAGGGCGATAGGACGGCCATAGATGGTGATACAGAAATCAAGGAGGCAGAAGGAATGGGTGGTTTTGCCTACAATAATCGCCTGGGTTTTGGAGGGATTGACCTTGAGCAACCACTGGTTGCACCAAGCGGTGAACCGGTCAAGATGGGATTGGAGAAGGTGTTGGGAGCGCTGTAGGGTGGGGGCAAGGGCAAGGAAGGCGGTGTCATCGGCAAACTGGAGAAGGTGGACGGGGGGGTGACGGCGGCGGTATGTCCGCTGTGTACAAAAGGTACAGAAGGAGGGAGAGGACGGAGCCTTGGGGCACACCGGCGGAGGGGAAAAAGGTGTAGGAATCTGTGTTATGGATGGTGACATAGGAAGGACGGCGGGAGAGAAAGGAGCCGATCAGACGGACGTAGTTAATGGGAAGGGCGAAGGTTTGGAGCATGAAGAGGAGACCGGAATGCCATACGCGGTCATAAGCACGTTCGAGGTCCAGGGAGAGGAAGATTGCGGAGCGACTGGAATTAAGCTGTTCGGAAAGGAGATGAGTGAGGTGAAGGAGAAGGTCGTCGGAAGAGAAGGACGGCCGAAAGCCATACTGGGTAACGAGAAGGAGGCGGTGCTGGCGGAGATGCTGGTGGATGCGGCAGGTGAGGATAGATTCCAGGACCTTGCTGAAGACCGAGGTAAGGCTGATGGGACGGTAGGAGGAGACGGCGGACGGCGGTTTACCAGGTTTAAGGAACATCAGGATATGGGAGGTTTTCCACAGGTTGGGGTAGTAACCGGTGGACAGGACTACATTGTAGAGCCCGGCCAGGGTGGAGAGGAAAGAGACAGGAGCTTCACGAAGGTGACGGTAGGTGACACGATCGTGACCAGGAGCGGTGTTGCGTTTCGTGCAGAGTGTAGCAATGAGATCCTGTGTAGTGATAGGGGCATTGAGTTCCGTGTGTGCAATGTTGTCCAAGGACTGGCGAGGAGCTCATAGCAGCCCTTAAATGCACGTGAACAGGCAACCTTTCCCGTTTCCCACCAGAGGGAGACACCAAAGCTGCGATTGCCACAGCGGCGCCACCGCCAGAAACGGAGGGCGACTGCTTCACACTACGCGCTGCGGCGCGCTCTTCAAAACAGCAATTTTTACCACTGCTCACTAACCTTATCTTTAGCAGCTGACTCCCTCCTCCTTCCTCGCATGGTACGTTAATCCCAGACACGAGAGCAGACTCAAGGGGTTGCTGTGACGCGTGACATGTGGGCGGGTGCATTGCTAGCGCTGGTCACACAGCCGTAAAGCGACGTCATGATTACCTCCCGCCTTCCCCAGTCTGGCGCTTGCAGGACGCTGTGCGGCATAGCGTTGTGTGCTGGACGCGGGCCAGTGCGAGTTGCCAACGTTGGAACAAATAAAAAATGAGAGTGCATACCTCTCCCGTTTCCTTTCTTATCTTATGTACACATAGTAGTGGCAGTTATTTGATAACTGTGTAGGAACCGCCAGTGAGCTATACAGTTTTAAACTTAGTTCTGACGCCGGCCCTGGTGGCCGAGCGGTTGTAGGCGCTTCAGTCTGGAACCGCACGACCGCTGCGGTCGCAGGTTCGAATCCAGCCTCGGGCATGGGTGTGTGTGATGTCCGTATGTTATGTAGGTTTAGGTAGTTCTAAGTTCTAGGGGACTGATGACCTCAGCTGTTAAGTCCCATAGTGCTAAGAGCCATCTGAACCATTTAGTTCTGACAACCGTGTACGTTGCATCAGAGTGCTTCCTATAATTTTAAACATAGGGTAAGCGACTTTTCTTTAATTTTCTGCCATTTATAGGCTGAACTACATGTCTCAGCATACGAGACTTACTTGGTGGTCCCTGTTTGATAGTGATTTCATAGTGAGCTATAAATTACACTAATTGAGACGAGGCATCCATATAGCATCACAAACTATAACGATAAAGGTAACAGTGACATAATTAAAGAAGTATCCTCGTTTCACTGCGAAACGCATTGTGTGTCATGAATTATACTAATTAAACATGTGCGACCTGTAGCGCAGTTTTTTTAACTTTATACTGCTACATTCACATCAGAAACGCTTCTGAAACGAGCATTTTTTTAAACTTTCCACCGAGTTACGTCCACTTGACAGTAAAACACGTTAGTAATTGTTTTAACAGGTAAACTGTCATGCATTTTATACTTTGAATAGCGCTAACTACGTCCTCTAACGGAACACCCTTTTCTAACATGACCCTTTTCTTATATAAATACCAGATACCAGGATTAATCCCGAAACAGGTATAGGTGAACATTCTCCACTGAACGGAACTTTTTGTCTCGTTCCATAGTTTACTCAGTAAATTTCGGAACAGGAGAATTATGGTGAGAGTGTTTTTACTCTGCAGAAATGGCCGGCCGGAGTGGCCGAGCGGTTAAAGGCGCTACAGTCTGGAACCGCACGACCGCTACGGTCGCAGGTTCGAATCCTGCCACGGGCATGGATGTGTGTGATGTCCTTAGGTTAGTTAGGTTTAAGTAGTTCTAAGTTCTAGGGGACTTATGACCACAGCAGTTGAGTCCCATAGTGCTCAGAGCCATTTGAACCATTTTCTGCAGAAGGAAGTCTGTGAGTAACAAGCATAACAGAACGGACCAGTCGGTGTTTATTTATTTAATGAGTCTTTATATCGTGTGTGCCACGTTCCCTTGCATCCTTTCCCTTATGTGACCTTGGACTGTATGATTGAAGTATTATGTGAAGTAGCAGAAAGCTTTGGTCAGAGGCAGTAGCATTGCATGAGTAGAGTGGTTCCGTGGTAGGATAGTACCAACCTGTAAATGTGAACAAGTTTAGCAAATATAGTGTGCAAGTCAGGACAGAAGGTCGCGAAGGCACGAGTATTGGCTATGTTAGGTTGGCGAACCATCCCCCCCACCATGTTTTGAACGAACAACGGTTAGGCGAGGTGATCGCAGGCCCACTTGTTTGTGGGTAGCAGCGCTGGACCCACGTGGAGACGGAGCTCTCGATCTTGGTAATGTTAACAAAGGTATC
This sequence comes from Schistocerca piceifrons, assembly GCF_021461385.2. Classification (NCBI taxonomy): domain Eukaryota; kingdom Metazoa; phylum Arthropoda; class Insecta; order Orthoptera; family Acrididae; genus Schistocerca; species Schistocerca piceifrons. The sequence goes on along the minus strand of NC_060140.1, from coordinate 64,713,760 downwards.
AGAATGTCTCAAAACTGCTCGTTAATGAAGTTCAGATGTTGAAATCAGGAGGCAGTTTATTTTCATAAGTTAGTGTAATTTCAGTAAGAACTTTACGTTTGTGCCTTGGTCAGGCCACGCAACATAGGCCTTAAGCTCACGGTCGCACACGGTCGCATTATTGCTCTGTCTTTAACGGGAATTCACTCATTTAATGTATTTTAATATGCTCTTTCATTTACAGTAATATTTAGGGGGATTTTTATTTATTTTTCATATATCTGATTTCCCGACACGTGGTCGGTCGGAGCAATCGCTACATTAGCAATTTCGGTCTGAAAATGTATAGTACTTGAATGAATAACCTTACGGTAGAGGGTGAGAGTAAGATAGAGAAGGAATAATCCCGTGTGTCCGTGTGTATATCGGGTAACAGATACCTCAACATAGATATTACCTAGTATGTAATGAATCTCAGCCGCAGACTCCTTTATGTTAATACAGAAAATTGCAACTTTCTGCAAACGACAAGAAGTGGGCTCTTAATTTATCATATTCAATGGAGAATAACTTTATGATGGAATCACAAATTGAAAAATATTGTGACGGAGTTATGTTTACAAATGCTTAAGATTACTTTATGAAAGTTACAACTTATCACCTGCACCAACGATTGTCGCCACTGCCATCTACTCCAAATGGCGAAAGGAAAGCTGTAGACGTAATGGAATTGTTTATCAAAGACGAAGAAAACCATAAGAAATCAGTTTCAAACGGCACAGACAAGAAACAGACACACAAGTAGTCACAGCTATACAGTTAGACTAGACCAACCTTATGCGCCGTGTTTGACCGATCTGTTTCAAATGTTCAGATGTGTGTGAGATCGGTCCCTAGACTTACACACTACTCGAACTAACTTACGCTAAGAACAACACACACACGCATGCCCGCGGGAGGACTCGAACCTCCGGCAGGTGTGGCCGGGCAGCCCGTCACAGGACGCCTCAAACCGCGCGGCCACTCCGCGCGGCACCGATCCGTTTCACTTACGTCATTATTCGAGGGATCGTTGAGTATTTCAATTTATGCCTGACTGATACGCTAACCACCAAACGACAAAACTGTCACGCTACAGGCAGGCGGAGCTAATCTAACAGAATTTTAGTCAAGTTCATTTGATAACGAAACACAATGGTGACGTAAAAGTAATTCGTGGGGAACTGTTTCCAACTGTCAAGACAGGAAAGCACACCAAGAGACCAGGATTGTTAGCCATGTGCCACAGAAACGAATATTCATTCTTTAGTGCAACCAAACTATTATTTTGTAATTTTTTTCTTTCTGTACAGGTTTATACACGGAATTGAGCTTTTATTTTCACGTCTAAGAAAGTACATATTTGCCCTCCATAATCGGTACGTTTTAGTGTAAAAAGGACTATACACAGTTTACATACCTTATAACAAAGAAGAAGTATGTCCTTTACCTTCATCAGTACGCACCCGGTGTCCACCAACTTGCAAAAATACTACGATGTATAGCAGCGAAGCTTCTTCTAAATGTGGTGAGAACAGCTCCGTTAACCAGTTCAGAAGAACGTTGCCCAGCAACGGACGAGTATTGCGTTCACAGAACGTAACAATGACAGTAGCTGGAGTGCAAGTCCGCAGCGTGGGACACAGACCACTAGTTGTAGGGAGGTGAGTATGAATGCGGCACCAATTCAAGAATTATTGATTGCAGTAACGTTTAGGGGGCCACCTTAAATTGCACGGGAAGATTTATTTATTGATTAGTTTCGGACGGAATGTCCGTCATTAAATCATTCAGGTACAAAGTCTTGCTTTACAACCACACGAGCATGTAAGTTACTCGCCAAAAAACATATAAACGTGGCAATACACGACGTAGCGTCCACACATGAACATCGGTGCACACTTCCTGCAAACAGAGGACATTCCTGTGCGCCGGAGTTCCATTGCAAGGGGGGGGGGGGGGGGGCAAGAGGAACCGCCGTGCGGCGGACGACCACTGGGGCTGGAGGCGTTAAGTGGATTTGTTTCTACGAGCATTGCCGTGCGAAACGTAGGATTTGGTAATATGCGGTAGCTACACTGTTGAGAACACATTCAAAGATTTTTAGACTAATTTCAGATGGAGTTCCACATTAGAAATAATAAGTTCGTCGGTTGACATAATGCTATGGACGTTTCACTGTCACTGCTTCCACACACAAAACACATTTAGGAAACGCTCCACCCCACGTTTCTTCATTTTCAGTAGCCACGTCTGTTTCACTTCCACTGGCAGTGTCAGCTGATTCAGTTTCATGTTCAATTGCGGTATCAGTACTGCTTGCATCACTTTGATTATCATATTTTCATACATTAGTGCAATTTCAGTAAGAACTTTACGTTTGTGCCTTGGTCTGGCCACGCACCATAGGCCTTAAGCTCACGGTCGCATTATTGCTCTGTCTTTAACGGGAGTTCACTCATTTAATGTATTTTAATATGCTCTTTCTTTTACAGTTATATTTAGAGGGATTTTTATTTACTTTTCATATGTCTGATTTCCCGACACGTGGTCAGTTGGAGCAACCGCTAGATTAGCAATTTCGGTCTGAAAATGTATAGTACTTGAGTGAATAAACATACGGTAGAGGGTGAGAGTAAGATAGAGAAGGAATAATCTCGTCTGTCCGTATTTTTGTATTTCTGTTCGCTACCGCTACTTGGCCACGTGTGTGGAATTGTATTGATGTGATAGTCAATGTTTCTTGTCCCACCCCTCCGCCCCCCTCCCCACCCATAACTATTTGATTCGCCTACAATTAAGTGCATTACGTAAAATACACGGTTTAAACTCTTGTATCTAGGATAGTTCAGATTTTAATGCCCACTGATGGAACAAAGACTTGCAAAATTTTCCGGACATATGACAGTAAACGTTCTTCTCTCCAGCTCAGTAACGTGGTGTTGTTTCTCAAAGCAAGATTCATTCATAGTTACGTGCACCACTTGCTACCGATTCCTCAGTGTACGTTTTAACGAAAATTGAAATATCTACGCAAAAACTCTTCCGGTCTGACTGAGTTCGCTTGTAGTGTCTTTTCTGAACTTGTTCTGCGTGACGTTTAGTAATTGGTTGTGACAAGCATGCGTTTAGGTATAACTGTGTGACTCCAAAAACTTACATTGAAGCCAGGTCTGCGCTCCCCTCTCCGTTTCCATAATTACGTGGCGAAAGTGAATCATGTTAACTAGAGAGACCTGTTGTGATGATGTATATTCCAACACACACACCGCTAGTTATTGAGATGCCATCGGCGTTGAATAAATATCAATTAATCTATACCCTATGACTGATTATTTCTTCCCTTCATCATAAACAATAGGTGAAAGTCAGTACCACAGTTCAATGCTAGGTCATGAAAGTAAATAATGGCTCTATGCTCCCTGTTAAGCCCTGTATTGTTGGCTTTTGTAGTGGTTCCAAAAAATATTGCATTACCCGTTGCGTTCAAATTTTTACCGGTTGGTTAAACCCAACCGCTAGAATTCATTTATACCCCAGCAGTAACTCGCTGAGCCCTGTAATATCGTGAACCACAGGAATTAGTTTAACCCTTACTACAGAGGGTAGCTTACAGGAGCTGTAGGACATGAGAAGCGACGGTAATCTTCGTAATAGGTTGAGTTATAACTTTAACTATACCACCACCAGTACGAAGGTTATGTTGCAGTTTTACTGAAACAATTTCATTTGATTTTGTATACGATGTAATACATTTCAAGTTAAAATGTATAAAAAGAAATTAATTTGTTAGTACTCTGTACGTACAGTTAGAATTATTCTTCTTTTAGAAATAATTTAAATTCTGAAATATGTGGCATACTTAAAATTCCCATTATTAAATGCGCATTCTAATGCTAATTATTAAATTTATTTCTGGATTCATTTACAAAATAATGATATAACTTATTAAAGATTCTTCTTTTGTAAAGAAAGTATGTAAACTCTTTTGCTTTGTAAAGACTTTGGAATATTGTGAGTGCTGGATAATCTAAGTACTAGTGGGCATACCTCTGATGCAGACAGACGTATTTATATGATCGTCACCAACAATGTTATTTTGGAATATTAAGTGGAAATTGTGAAAACGGTGTGATATTGAAAAATGTGAATAAAATTCAAAAGTAGTACAGGCAAATCTTCATTGGTTATTTAGTCATCAGGAATCCACAACGTTAGATCAAAATTTCAGCCGCAAGAACGTACCCCTAGACTCAAAAACTGGAGCCAACAAAAAGAGAAAATGAAGATAAGTAAAAAGTTTTTATTTGTGTACCTTAAGCCTCTCGAAGCTTTCAAAATTCCAGCAGAGAGAGAGAATTTTAATAGTGATGTGTGGGAGGGTAAGTTTACAATCTGTAGCATGGTTTTTAACTTAATGTCGTTATGTATATGTGCCAAATAAAGATTCTACGGTTCTTAAATGTGATACCATACAACTGTTTATGTACCCATCAGATTGGCAGCTACTTTTGCGTCGCAAATTACATTAATTGTGTAATGAATTATAGGGGATGCGTGGCTGAAAGTGACACTTGATAAGTTATTCTAGTAAAACAGATCAGCCTTCTTGGAGAAATCTGGGAGCTATAAACGTTGTCCTCAGACTGATTCTGTTCCGTCTACAGGGTTGTCTGTAACGTGTGTCAGTTCTCAGTAGTTCCTTCTTCCAAGAGCTCCAAACTCAAACAAGACCATGGTCACAATATTTGAGTCATTTCCAGTTTCTCCTGACACTTTTCAGGATTTTATTGATGTTTCATTTTTCAAAAGTCTCACAATATTTTAAGTAGTTTCTAGCTCCTTTTGAAAAATTTCAAGATATTGTTGGTATCTTATGTTTTTGTACCTGTAAGTATTAACTTATTGATATAATTAATCTTGTCATTCACTCTGTACCCACTAATTTTCTACTGTTCTAAATAAAGAATGTCATTAAATTCAAGGTAGATTTCTCCGCCTCGCATTTTGTCTGAAGTGTCTCTCAGAGGTGGTTGTCAAAATATTTTTGTGAATGGTTATTTCATGTGACAATTTATCATTGAATATTTCAGGACTTTTTCACTTGCTTCATGTGAAGATATTAAGAAATGATAAAATAAAACGAACTGAGGAAAAGTTGCTCCAGACATCATACTTGCAGCAGTGATGAAAGTAAAAATGAAGTATTTTTAAAAGCAAAGCAGATTATCAAATCAGGTGTCGAACTCCAACAAAATATTATAAGAAAATTTACCAGGATTAAATTGACGACGGAAAGAGAGTTCGACCTTTCGCCATTGTATATTTTCTCCACAAAGAAAAAGCTTTTTAGCTGATGCTGAGGAGCATTTAAAGCATTACGTCCTTCAGGCAGTCGACGTTTACTATGATTTAATGGCACATTAAAGTTTTGGCTTAAGGGGAGTTGGAATGCCCTATCCGCACAATGTTAAATTTAGTGACTTGGCTTCCCTCCATTTCAGGAACCACTGTAGCATTGATATTGTAGTGGTGTAACAAGACAGCCAAGCCACTCGGAGGTAGCCGAAAGGCACGCGTTAAGCTCCCGCAGATTGGCGTGAGGTCTGCAACAAGGTAAAGTAATTATCCTATAAAGAAAAGAACGTAGTTCTTGGAATACTTAACTTTAATCCACAATTGGAGAACATCGCTCTTGTTTACACATTATTACACTGAATATAAACTGGTAATGGCGCCTTGCTAAGTCGTAGCAAATGACGTAGCTGAAGGCTAAGCTAACTATCGTCTCGGCAAATGAGAGCGTATTGGTCAGTGTAGCTTCGCTAGCAAAGTCGGCTGTACAACTGGGGCGAGTCGTAGGACGTCTGTCTAGACCTGCCGTGTGGCGGCGCTCGGTCTGCAATCACTGACAGTGGCGACACGCGGGTCCGACGTATACTAGCGGACCGCGGCCGATTTAAAGGCTACCACCTAGCAAGTGTGGTGTCTGGCGGTGACACCACAGATATGAAACTCTTACAGGCCATTAAACTGTACGTTCTGGCTCTACTGAACTATAATAATTGCATTTCAGCCTCTGCTTTCGGAAATACAATTTTTTAATTACATCGTTAAAATTTTGTCTACTTTTTTTGTACGTTATCCTAAATAATTTTAATTATACATAATATTATGCCCTTCTGTTAGTTCAATAGACTCAGGATATGTATGTTACTACTCTCTCAAAATTTGAATACTCTAAGTGGTTTCTGAGATTTAGGGAAAAATGCAACAGAAAATATAAATTTTCAGGTGCGGCTTCTAAAGTTCCAAAGGACTGTAACTCAATATATGCTCAATTTTTTTATCTTTAATCACTCATAAGCACCTTGCACCATACTGTATATCATCCTCTTGATCTTTTTAGAAAGTTTTTCTTCGCTTCTTCTTTCTGGACTCCTTAGAGGCTAATTGTGCTGCATAGTCAGCTTTATCATTGCCATCCTTGTCCATCCGTTCGAGATCTCTGATGCAGTTTGCTCCAGGATTAATTCCCATATGCTGTAGCACTTTCACCCTACCAATGTTGCCATCATTAAAAGCAATAGCAGCATCACTGAACCCCCACTTTAGTGTCTTCATTCCAAGAAAAACATTTTTTGGTAATCGAGTCCGTATAGGATTAATGAACGACTGATTGGGATTTTGAGTCTGACCACGCAGACACTTCTTCAGTATTTCGGGATTTGCCAGGTCTTTGTAAATATATTTTATGATATCCATGACTGCTGCTGGGATGGAATATCTATGGCTGTATGAACTGTTTGAGTACTGGGCATTGCAGTAATTGCACCATGAATCAGGTCCAGTAGGTCAAAAATGGTGTACCGATTTTTCATCAGTTGACAGTCTGTGGAAGAAGGTAGCCCATATTGCGTTGCTTCATTTTCAACAACTTCTCAGTATTATTTCTAATGGCCATCCCATAATACTGATGTAGTTCATCAATCGTTTTGTCTGTCAGCCAGTCTCTTATGGTTTTAGCATCAGAAAGTTTCTTGTCTCTCAGACTTTGTTTCAACTTCCTCAGCCTGGTGCCCATCCTCTTCTGGACATGACCAACACTGTTAACCTTCATAACACAGCAATCTACAGCCTTCTATACAAGACCTTGAAGTAATGCACGTAAAAATTTTAACATTTTCAACCAGTGTAGATTATATTTAAGAAACATAACAAAATAGTTCCCATGTGAGTTTACAATTTACATGTATATCATTTTATTCCTAAAATTGCAAATTTTACAGTGAGATAAAAATCCGAAAATGTGAAAAGAAATTTTTTCCGTTATAACTTCCCTTAAGGCCTCTGCATGGTAATATGTATTAAAATTTTTCTTTGAAAACATTCTCTGTAGTTTTCTGAACAAGAAAACGTTTATTTCGAGAAAATCGTGCTGAAGGAAGCCTCAAAATGACAGGAATATAAAAATGTCTGTGTAGATGATGAAGCCACAATGTCAAACAAACAGCAAGGATAAAACCAGAATTTTGCTTTCACTTGTTTGTTTTTCACGACTTTTTAGTCTCTAATGTCTTAATGGCTCAAGATTATTAGTTAAGTATTTACTAAAAGCTCAAATGGGAGTTTCAGCATCAGTACATGGGAATGAATACCAAAAACTGTTCTTGTAGGAGTAAATGCTTTGAAAACAGGTGTGCAGCATGGTCTGCTGTGTTTCAGTGAGGGTGAAGAGTCAAGTTTTAAGACAATGGAATTAATGGGAGTGCCTGGTGCACTAAATGTGCAAAGACGTTCAATTGCCACTAACAGCAGGAGACTTCTTCAAGCAGAGAAAGGAGTGTTGCAAGCCATCGAAGAAGCGAGAAAAAAGAGAGTTAGGGAAAAATCAGACTATTCTTATGACTTAAATTTGTAAATTGAAGACTTTTTCAAAGAAACACTATGAGTTAAAACCTGAAATTGCTGATAGTAATTATTAACAGTTTTTTCTCAACATAAATGATGACAGAAATATATTTACACAAGTTTACTTCAAAGATAATAGTTGTGACTTCCAGAAAAAAATCAGTTTCTACTTTGTTTTCACCTTGAGATATGTGTGCCTATGCTGTACATAAATAATTAGCATTCTTTATTTCAATTGCAACACAAAATAGAATTCAGAAAAAAGTGAGTGACCAAAAGCCGTGGTTCATACACCAAAATGTTCCCAAAAGATTTATTAAGAGATGGTACTCATTACATGGGCGTACAAGTCTTGATTTGTTAAAAGATGGTACTCATTACATGGGCCTACGAGTCTTATTCTCTCAGCAACACTATTTAGAAAACTGACAGTTTTTTCAAGTTTTCCACCTCCGTTCACGAACTAGTCCCCTTAAATAACCTTAGAAGAATAACAAGGCAGCCGAAGCGTTGGTCTTTAAAACATCCAACTCTTTCATTACGAAAACGAGAGGCGACCAGCATAGCACGCGCAACTAGCTTCATCCACATCTACACGATGGGGCACATACAAGTGGCCCAGAGAGTTCCGGGGTACAAAGAAACACAGCAGAGGAAAGGAAATACAGGGCGAGTCAAAAGTCTTTGGACACCTTCATAAGTTGGAAGATTAAAGGGAGACATGAGTCGGTATCAAGGTAACTTTGAACATTAATAAATTCTAACCTGTACAAGATAGACAAAAATAAATTACACCACTCAATTCCAGAGCTAAAGCGAGTGTTATTTGATGTCTCATACACCCCACTTCCCATTAAAAAAAATGACTTGAATGCAGAATGGCGGATTTCAAGATGGCTGGCATAAATTCACTCCAAAAATTGCGGCCCCACATCAAACCAATGTTCCCATCTTCACATTTCACTTTTCTCTTTAATCTTCCAACATACGAAGGTGTCCAAGTACTTTTGACTCGCCCTGTACAGCATTAACTTCACTATAGCAGACGTTGAAAGTGACCACCGTTTATCTCTTGCCATTTTCGGACAATGGTCAGCAAGTTGCAGAAGGCGGATCGAAGCAGGACTGCTGGAACAGCTGCAGTGTCACGTGAAATGTTCTGCTAATGTCGTTGAAGACTATGCAAGTTGTTGCGATACACCTTAGACTGAAGGCTCCCTACACAAAGTAACCGCACACTGACCGACCAGGTGACCCGGGTGGTGAGCTCTGCTAACAGCTCCGTCAGGCTGTAAGATTGTCTAAATATGCTCCCAGGTTCGGTCGCCCGTATGGGCAGTTGCTCCAAACAATTGGAAGTAACTGTACGTATTTTCCTCCTCCGTTTGTTCCGCCACAAATGGCATCATTGGTTCGCGCCACTTTTACTTGCACCATTCTGTACAGCTACACACACGCTCCGAAACCATCGCATGGTGCGTGGCGGAGGGTATCTTGTATCACTACTAGTCATTTCCTTTTCCGTTCCATTCCCAAATAAAGCGATAGAGGAACTACTGTCTATATGCGTCCATTCGAGCCTAAATTTCTCTTATCTTCTTGATCCTTCCGCGAGATGTACGTCGATGACAACAAAATCATTTGACAGTCAGCCTCAAATGCCGATTCTCTAAATTTTCTCAGTAGTGCTTCGCAAAAAGAAGGTCGCCTGTCGTCCAGTGGCTCCCATTCGAGTTCACGGAGCTTCTTCGTAACACTTGCGTGCTGATGAAACCTGCTAGTAACACATGTAGCAGCTACGTCTCTGAACTGCTTCGATGTCTTCCTGTTAATCCTATCTGGTGGGGAACCCCCACACTCGAGGAGAACTCAATAATGCGTCACGCTATTGTCTTTCCACTCAACAGATGGGGGACCTTCTTTCAATGATTTGACTAGAGTTCGTAGAAGACACAAGTTTGAACTTTATGAAGTTCGTAACATGGAGTAATCGGTAGTTACTTCAGTGCGGAGGCCGGATAAAATCTGTTGCTAACAATAAAGCTAAGAATAAATGTATTCCGTGCCTAGGGTGTAAGAAGTGGGCTCATGAATAATGTACCACAACGCCAAATAACTTCAATACCTGCGAAAACTGAGTGTGTGGTGGCCGGGGTGGCCGAGCGGTTCTAGACACTACAGTCTGGAACCGTGCGAACGCTACATTCGCAGGTTCGAATCCTGCCTCATGCATGGATGTGTGTGATGTCCTTAGGTTAGTTAGGTTTAAGTAGTTCTAAGTTCTAGGGGACTGATGACCTCAGAAGTGAAGTCCCGTAGTGATCAGAGCAATTTTAACCATTTTTGAAAACTATGAGTGTGAGTTCGAAAGTAACCAGGCTCATATAAGAAATTTTCTCAAAACTTTCCGGAAATTACTGTTGCAGTGCTGAAATTGGTCTTAATATGTAGTACCGTTCCATCAGTATTACTTCTTTTCTGATTTTTCTATTCTTCATACAACTTCTTTTGTGAGCTCTTTTTAGGTGATTAAAGTTCGTGCTTAAGCACAAAAATTTTCCTAGATAGGCCATACCTTGTAGGCAAATGACCAACAAATACTTCATAAATGTTAGTCGATCTAGGTACATTCTGCACAGGTTAGCGTATACGCCTTTTTCCTCAGCTATACCTTTCATTTGACTTTACTAGCAAAGTAAAGGTCAGGAGTTAATTTCACGTCTTGTCCCAACAAGTAACTAGTTTTTGCGGAGGCGCAAGATATTGTGTCCGCCTAGGCGGGCCTCATGACGCTACGGTCAGTTCCAGTACAGAACTTGTGGCTGCCGCGTCGCGGTCGCGAAGTGGGGCCGAGGCAATGCCAGATAAATTTTATAGTCTGACGATGATTTATGGATTTGTAGTTTTAGCTTCACGATGTCCACTATGGACAAACGGTAGTTACTGTTATTCTGAAGAAGGCTGAAACCTAGGTGAATTATAGGTAAATGGTGCAACTGATTCTGTTAATTATTAAAATTAAAATTAATATTCTGACAGCACTTTTTTTTTTCTAAAAAGGCAAATGCTACAATGGCCTCAGATTTCCTAAACGTAGCCAAGGAAAGGTATTGCAAGATAGAAAGGTCGTAGAGAGGGAGACCTGAGCACTGCCTCTTTCAAAATTAAAAATTATAAGTTGCAACAACGTGCTCTAGTGTGCCCTACTGCAACGATTACGTTCGCGGTTCGTTACTGCTTATAAAATGAATCGCCATCGGTCATCGTTACATTGCAGTCTCTTTATCCGCAACATGACGTAGGCTTTCGCTGTGGCCTCGTGTTGAGTTGCGACGCCGGGACTTTAGGCGGCCCTTAAAGGGCGCAGGGGGCTCAAGGAGGACTGCAGGCGCTCCACTATCCGTCTGACAGATTGTAGACAGTTGGAGGCGGATGGGGCATCCCTTCCCAAGGGTCGCTGCCGCAATTAGACAGCGACGTTAATTGGGTCCTCGTGAAATATTCTCTCTTAATCGCTCTTTCTTCCTCCCTCTTTCTCTTTACAGACACTGCACGCAGTTTGTCCTTGGCCTAGACGCAGCAATGCCTGTAATCTGAAGCACACTCTATTGCGAAAAATATTATCTCCAGTGTCGCTGTAGCTTATTCGTCTTTGCCGCAACTTGGATTTGCTTTCTCGGTCTAGAACTACGAACAAAATAAGACTCCTCTGAAATCGTGCGTTGTGTGTTTTATTTTTTATTTTTATTTTTTTTATTTATTTACTGTTCCGTGGGACAAAATTAAGGAGAAGTCTCCATGGTCATGGAACGAGTCAACACATGAAATTATAACACGATAGTAGAAACAGATAAAATGAAATACAAGAAACGTATTCAGGCGACAATTCGTAAGTTTGCCGACCGATGTGGCCGTGGGGTTCTAGGCGCTTCAGTCTGGAACAGCGTGACCGCTACGGTCGCAGGTTCGAATCCTGCCTCGGGCATGGATGTGTGTGACGTCCTTAGGTTAGTTAGGTTTACGTAGTTCTAAGTTCTAGGGGACTGATGACCTCAGATGTTAAGTCCCATAGTGCTCAGAACCATTTGAACCAATTCGTAAGTTTAAATAAAGAAAATAAAAAATGTAACACTGGAATTTGCTTAATTTTTCAGCTCTTCCAGGAGCTCCTCGACAGAATAGAAAGAGTGAGCGATGAGGAAATTCTACAGTTTAGACTTAAAAGCGTTTGGGATACTGCTAAGGTTTTTGAGTTCGTGTGGTAGCTTATTGAAAATGGATGCAGCAGAATAGTGCACTCCTTTCTGCACAAAAGTCAAGGAAGTGCATTCCAAATGCAGATTTGATTTCTGCCTAGTATTAACTGAGTGAAAGCTGTTAACTCTTGGGAATAAGCTAATATTGCTAACAACAAACGACATTAAAGAAAATACACTCCTGGAAATGGAAAAAAGAACACATTGACACCGGTGTGTCAGACCCACCATACTTGCTCCGGACACTGCGAGAGGGCTGTACAAGCAATGATCACACGCACGGCACAGCGGACACACCAGGAACCGCGGTGTTGGCCGTCGAATGGCGCTAGCTGCGCAGCATTTGTGCACCGCCGCCGTCAGTGTCAGCCAGTTTGCCGTGGCATACGGAGCTCCATCGCAGTCTTTAACACTGGTAGCATGCCGCGACAACGTGGACGTGAACCGTATGTGCAGTTGACGGACTTTGAGCGAGGGCGTATAGTGGGCATGCGGGAAGCCGGGTGGACGTACCGCCGAATTGCTCAACACGTGGGGCGTGAGGTCTCCACAGTACATCGATGTTGTCGCCAGTGGTCGGCGGAAGGTGCACGTGCCCGTCGACCTGGGACCGGACCGCAGCGACGCACGGATGCACGCCAAGACCGTAGGATCCTACGCAGTGCCGTAGGGGACCGCACCGCCACTTCCCAGCAAATTAGGGACACTGTTGCTCCTGGGCTATCGGCGAGGACCATTCGCAACCGTCTCCATGAAGCTGGGCTACGGTCCCGCACACCGTTAGGCCGTCTTCCGCTCACGCCCCAACATCGTGCAGCCCGCCTCCAGTGGTGTCGCGACAGGCGTGAATGGAGGGACGAATAGAGACGTGTCGTCTTCAGCGATGAGAGTCGCTTCTGCCTTGGTCCCAATGATGGTCGTATGCGTGTTTGGCGCCGTGCAGGTGAGCGCCACAATCAGGACTGCATACGACCGAGGCACACAGGGCCAACACCCGGCATCATGGTGTGGGGAGCGATCTCCTACACTGGCCGTACACCACTGGTGATCGTCGAGGGGACACTGAATAGTGCACGGTACATACAAACCGTCATCGAACCCATCGTTCCACCATTCCTAGACCGGCAAGGGAACTTGCTGTTCCAACAGGACAATGCACGTCCGCATGTATCCCGTGCCACCCAACGTGCTCTAGAAGGTGTAAGTCAACTACCCTGGCCAGCAAGATCTCCGGATCTGTCCCCCATTGAGCATGTTTGGGACTGGATGAAGCGTCGTCTCACGCGGTCTGCACGTCCAGCACGAACGCTGGTCCAACTGAGGCGCCAGGTGGAAATGGCATGGCAAGCCGTTCCACAGGACTACATCCAGCATCTCTACGATCGTCTCCATGGGAGAATAGCAGCCTGCATTGCTGCGAAAGGTGGATATACACTGTACTAGTGCCGACATTGTGCATGCTCTGTTGCCTGTGTCTATGTGCCTGTGGTTCTGTCAGTGTGATCATGTGATGTATCTGACCCCAGGAATGTGTCAATAAAGTTTCCCCTTCCTGGGACAATGAATTCACGGTGTTCTTATTTCAATTTCCAGGAGTGTATATACTGTGAGGGAAATGTCAGAATTCCCAGACTATTGAATAGGGGTCAAGAAGAGGTTCTTGAACTTACACCACATATAGCTCGAACAGCCCATTTTTGAGCCACAAACACCATTTTTGAATCAGAAGAATTACCCCCCAAAAAATTACCATATGACATAAGCGTATGAAAATATGCGAAGTAGACTGCTTCTCGTGTTGAACTGTCACTTATTTCAGATACTTTTCTAATAGTAAATAAAGCAGCATTTAGTTTCTGAACAAGATCCTGAACATGGGCTTTTCACAACAGCTTACTACTTATCTGAACGCCTAGGAACTTGAACCGTTCCGTCTCGCTTATAATATGCCCATTCTGTCTGGTCAAAATATCGGTTCTTGTTGAATTGTGAGTTAGAAACTGTAAAAACTGAGTCTTACTGTGATTTAGTATCAAATTATTTTCCACAAGCCACGAACTTATTTCATGAACTACATTATTTGATAATGTTTCAACATTACACACAAGATCCTCCACTACCAAGCTGGTGTCATCAGCAAACAGAAATATTTTTGAATCACCTGTAATACTAGAAGGCATATAATTTATATAAATAAGAAACAGCAGTGGCCCCAGCACCGACCCTTGGGGAACGCACCACTTAACAGTGCCCCATTGGGACTGAGCATCGCTACCACTCTCAATATTGCGGAGAATTACCTTATGCTTTCTGTTCTTAAAGTAAGAGCCATACTTAACATAGGCCTCCAAATCCCAGTAGTAAATTCTATCAATAAACCACGATGGAACTTTAATAAAGCTAATTGGGCAAAACATGCTCAAGAAGTTGATCAAAATTTGCGCTGGATTACCCCAAAGCAAGAAAACTATAAACGATTTACTGGAGTCGTCATCGCTGCAGCCAAAAGGAATATACCACGCGGAGTTAGACAACAGTATATTCCTTGCTGGGAGAATAATATTAACAAAATTTATGATAAATACCAAGAAACAGGAAACTCTGAAATCGGTGGACAAATATTAGAGGGACTAAACACACACAGAAAGCACAAGTGGCAAGAACCCACGTCCCAGCTGAATTTTACACATTCCAGAAGCAAAGCCTGGTCATTGAGGAAACTTGATAACTCCTCTTCAGCACGCCACCAGGAACCTAAATAAAACCAACGGAGATGGCACGGCACATAAAGGCGCGTGCTGAGAAAACCCCTCGCGATCCAACAACTGAAGCAGAAACTAAAGAAGAACTACAAGAGTTTGATAAAACTCTGAATGACGATACATCGCTTTCGTCACCATTTATCGAAGAGGAAATCAAGGGTGCGATAAAGACCTTTAAAATACGCAAAGTGGTGGGATTGGACGGTATATTCCCAGAATTTATAAAACACCTCGGACCTAATGGATAAGCGTGGCTAAGAAACTATACACCAACATTCTAAGCACTAGAATAGTCCCACCACAATTTAAAATAGCCCACACGCTAGCTATCCTTAAACCTGGAAAGCTACCAGAAGATCCAACTAGCTACCGCCCCATTGCCCTCCAACTAGCTACCGCCCCATCGCCCTCTTGAGTGTATGCTTTAAGTTGTTGGAACGCCTAATACTTAACAGAATCCAGGACATCGTGGATGGAATAACCCCTCCATATCAGGCAGGTTTCAGAAACAAGTGCAGCTGTTGCGAACAAGTTTTAGCCCTAACATCATATGTAGAAAGCGGATTCCAGAACAGGATGAAGTCAAGTGTAGCTTTCGTTGATCTGTCGTCGGCATACGACACTGTGTGGCTCCAGGGTCTTATGCTCAAGTTCAAGAGACACATACCTAGTTTAAAACTGGCAACCTTAATGAACAACATGCTGACGAACAGGTCTTTCAACGTGAGCATCGGCCACAACACCAGCAGATCGTATAAAATAAAAAAATCGCCTTCCTCAAGGGTCTGTGTTGGCTCCAACCCTTTTTAATTTGTATATTAACGACTCACAGAAGATCTGGAGTCCTTGAATTCCTATTATAAAAAATGGCGACTCTGCCCTAATCCAACTAAGACTGAGTTGCGTGCTTTCCACTTGAACAATAAAATGGCCCACCAGGAACTGAATGTGAACTTCTGTGAACAAAGAGTCAAACACAACTTCAACCACAAATACCTTGGCATAACACTAGACTGATCTCTGACTTACAAAAAACATCTAGAAAAAATAAGCCAAAATCTAAAGAGTCGCAACGACATCCTGAGAAAGTTGGCTGGCTCGACTTGGGGAGCTCAAGCATCCACCTTACGTACTGCAACAATAGCCCTGGTACATCCTGTTGCCGAATATTGCTCCGCTGTCTGGCATTCGAGCACTCATACTAAGAAAGTCGACGTTCAGTTGAACGGGTGTATGAGGATAATAGCGGGTACTATTAAATCCACTCCAGTCCCTTGGCTGCACACTCTAAGCAATATCCCACCTCCACAATTGAGGAGGCAAGAAGCAGCAGCAAGAGAGTGGTCAAAAATTCATGACTCAGATTACCCACAGAATCTACCAATCCACGATGTTTTGAACGAAATACCATCGACCCACTTGAAGTTACGGAAGCCTATATGGGTTAATACACAAGAACATCAACCTGACATCAAGGAGCAATGGCGGCACTTTTGGAACGATTCTATAATTAATAAACAAGGTATCCAAGGTCCAACTCTGGAATTACCGGGCTTTGACCTGAAGATATGTACCTGGACTAAATTAAACCGTATCAGAAAGGGCTATGCAAGATGCAAAGCATGTAAGTACAAGTGGGGTCTATGCGACTCACCAGCCTGTGACTGTGGAGCACCAGAACAGAACGTCCGTCATATTATTGAGGAATGCCCCTTAAGAAGACACGCCGGACCTGTCTCTGAGGTTATATATGTGAAACCCTCTGCTTTGGATTGGCAGTGCAATCTAGATATTGAGCTTTAAATATATGAATGAGTTTCTAGTCAGGCTTTCCAAGCTTTTAACGTGTAGTTATTTTGTCTTGAGTGTTTGTACTTTATGCTTTTGTGCTATTGCTTGCTTTTTTTCACATGTACTATTTACACATTGTTTTGTTTTATACATTTCGTTTACATATTGTTGTACTTACATAAAATATTGTCGCTGTATTGCCATACGCAAAATAAAAAAATAAAAAATAAATAACTAATCTCTTTTTTTGTGCAAATCGTTCAATTATACATCAAAATATTTGTCTGCAAAATTCGTACACTTATGAGCCCATTGTAAGAAAATTTCGATAAATTTTGTCCACTCAGGTGTTGGTGCTTCTTAAGATGATGAATATCGCTGTCCAAGCACATTGATTTTTTTCTTATGGAATGGCCCGACTGCATTTGCTGTACTTGGACGTTTTTCTTTTCCTCTTTAAGGTAGTGATTATAGATTGAGGCGTTAAAAATTTTTGCTGCGTGGTGGAACAATGCCTGTAAGTGGCGGAAATCCGTGCTATTATCGCACCTGAGCTTACGAGTCGCGAAGCAGTACTTCAACGCAGAGGACTGAGTACCTGGACGGAGGAGTTTTGACCGGCGATGGCAACATGAACGTATCCGTTAGGACAGAACGGCGAAATTTGGCGTTGATGGGCTATGGAAAGAGATGACCGATGTCTTTGCTAGCAGCGTGACATCGCCTGCAGCGTCTCTCCTGCGCTCGTGACCGTATAGTTTGGACCCTAGACAACTGGAAAACCGTAACCTTGGCAAATGAGTTCTGATTTCAGTTGATAAGGGATGACGGTAGGGTTCGAGTGTGGCCCAAACTACACGAAGCCTCGGACCCGAGTTGTCAATAAGGCACTGAGCAAGTTGGATCTGGCTCCATAATGATGTGGGCTGCACTTACATGAATTACACTGGTTCCTATGGTCCAAATGATCCGATCATCGACTGGAAATGATTGTATTCGACTACTCGGAGACCATTTTCAGCCATTAATGGACTTCATTTTCGATCATAAGGATAAAAACTTTATGGATGACAATGCGCCATGTCACGAAGGCGCAATTGTTTGCGACAGGTCTAAAGAACTTTCTGGACGGTTCGAACGAATTATTTGGCCATCCATATCACCCGACGTGAATCCCATCGGACATTTATGAGATGTCATCGAGAGGTCAGTTCGTGCACAAGCACCCTCAACGACAACACTCTGGCAATTATGGACGCCATGGCTCCATATTTCTGCAGGGGACTTCCAACGAACTGTTCAGTCTACGCCGGACGAAAGGAGGTCCAACACGACGTATCCCATGAGAATGTACCTCAGAATATGTTGCCACCGATCAAGATGAAATTTGGCTAATACGCTGTAATACATTACACATTGTCTTATATTCTTTCAAGACTAATGTTAATAGTACTTAGTTTTCACTGAATAGACAACTATATGCCGTTAGTGCAGTAACTGTATTCTTTGCTTTTTCGTAACGTAGCCGAAAGACTATTTTTCGGTATATCACCCTTATTCCCGTACGTACGGGGGCGTTTATGTGATAGTTTGATGAACTTATTCACAGAAAAGTTCACTGCAAGATTTTCCTGTCGTTTAACGAATTCCACGTGAAACAAGGAGGACTGTTTTGTCCTTGAATGAACGTTGAATACTCTCAGCATTGTTATACGGGGGTAACACTCATTTCACAAGACTTCCTGCATTTTAACGTCACACGCTGTATCGAAAACGAAAAGAGCTGTCTAAATGTGTATCGACTTTCGTGCTCATACGGTACACAAGAGATGAACATGATTTTCAAAGCCATACCATTCGCCTTAATAAATAAGTGACAGTTCAACACGAGAAGTAGTCTACTTCGCATATTTTCATGCGCTTATGTCATATGGCTCTTTCTTTATTGCAGCTTACACTATCCTCGAAGTTACGTTGTTTATAAACGTGTAAAGTTCTGCTTTCATATGGACTGCACTGTGAATAAGGGAGAGATTAGTGTGTTCGCAAGAATTAATTCCAAAATTTTAGTATCTATTTTTCCTAATACGCCCTCATTAATCCCGAATATGCGACGACTTGCCGATTACAAGCAAAAATCAAGCCAAAGCCACCCAGCACTGAATCCATTACAAGTGCGGTATGTTCCACATTGTTCATTGAAGATCTCAGCAACGGAATTTTATTTTTTTGAAACTTTTAAAATAAATTTTAAGAGTTGATCTGTAATTGAAAAGGACGGATACTCATTCTAGCAGACGAATTAAACCGAAAGTTGATTTAGCGTTCGTTCTGTGAATAAAATCTGTTTCAAAACACCAGCTTGCCGAGGATCTTCCGAAAACACGTTCATACTACTAAATTTTGTTATCATACAATGAAGAGAAACGGCACATGAGTGGTTAATTATGCATTTTGAGACGTTCTTGTGCGGCAAGGAAGTGTTACAAAAGAACTACCTCGTAAATTTTCTTTTATAATTGTTCGGTGGATGATGCTATGTAATCTTTTAACTACTTGTATTGCCAGTATTTTCTGTGATCTTTATTCTGACTGGTAGTTTGTTTTACCAGACCATCAAGGTGTATTGAATATTTACTTGCATTTGCGTGTTTCATGGTTAATTTGTAAATTACTGACAACGACAACTCGCCGCTGAGAGAGCACTCATATATGTTTATAACAGCAAATATTACAGAACATACATCTATTATATTCATAAGGAAGTCCCACAACCTATAAGCAATGTGAAGGCGAAAAAACAAAATTGGAAACAGGTCGGGTGCAAGCCCATTTCATTACATTCATAAGCGCACGCACATAATCAACACGCCAGAAGACCTGGCCAGATATTAGACTTAATGTTGTAACTTGAGCTTGGCAAATTGCGTGTTGGCTTCTGTCGCGCGTTCGTCGCTCGGCGTTTGTTTGATGATTTTCCTGACGTTTCGCCAGCACGAGTGGCTGGCATTCTCAAAGCTTCACTCTCCACTGCTAGTGGTGGACTGGAGTCGTGGGTGCAGATTATATGTACCTGGCGCACCAACGTCCAAGGGATTTTCCGTGGACGTTTCCGCTGCGGTTCTTCCATTTATATCTCCTGCCCCGAGATGAGTGGGTGTTTGTGTTGTCCTCATAATTTCATCATCATTCATGAACATGGCAAGATTTGGCTGAGCAAAGGTTGGGAGTTTGTACGGCCACTGGTAACCGCGCAGTTAAGCGCCCCGCAATCCAACCATCATCTTCATCGTCATCATCATCATCTTCCTTTTATGTCTGCAACGGTCGTTCGCTGCAAAACTGCGTTTCAGACAGGTACGTGCCGAGTAAAACTGTGAGGGACGGGAAAAACCCACCGTGGTGCAACAGCAAAGTTAGGAAACTACTGCGAAAGCGAAGAGAGCTTCACTCTAAGTTTAAACGCAGCCAAAACCTCTCAGACAAACAGAAACTAAACGATGTCAAAGTTAGCGTAAGGAGGGCTATGGGTGAAGCGTTCAGTGAATTCGAAAGTAAAATTCTATGTACCGACTTGACAGGAAATCCTAGGAAGTTCTGGTCTTACGTTAAATCAGTAAGTGGCTCGAAACAGCATATCCAGACACTCCGGGGTGATGATGGCATTGAAACAGAGGATGACACGCGTAAAGCTGAAATACTAAACACCTTTTTCCAAAGCTGTTTCACAGAGGAAGACCGCACTGCAGTTCCTTCTCTAAATCCTCGCACAAACGAAAAAATGGCTGACATCGAAATAAGTGTCCAAGGAATAGAAAAGCAACTGGAATCACTCAACCGAGGAAAGTCCACTGGACCTGACGGGATACCAATTCGATTCTACACAGAGTACGCGAAAGAACTTGCCCCCCTTCTAACAGCCGTGTACCGCAAGTCTCTAGAGGAACGGAAGGTTCCAAATGATTGGAAAAGAGCGCAGGTAGTTCCAGTTTTCAAGAAGGGTCGTCGAGCAGATGCGCAAAACTATAAACCTATATCTCTGACGTCGATCTGTTGTAGAATTCTAGAACATAATTTTTGCTCGAGTATCATGTCGTTTTTGGAAACCCAGAATCTACTATGTAGGAATCAACACGGATTCCGGAAACAGCGATCGTGTGAGACCCAACTCGCTTTATTTGTTCATGAGACCCAGAAAATATTAGATACAGGCTCCCAGGTAGATGCTATTTTTCTTGACTTCCGGAAGGCGTTCGATACAGTTCCGCACTGTCGCCTGATAAACAAAGTAAGAGCCTACGGAATATCAGACCAGCTGTGTGGCTGGATTGAAGAGTTTTTAGCAAACAGAACACAGCATGTTGTTATCAATGGAGAGGCGTCTACAGGCGTTAAAGTTACATCTGGCGTGCCACAGGGGAGTGTTATGGGACCATTGCTTTTCACAATATATATAAATGACCTAGTAGATAGTGTCGGACGTCCCATGGGGCTTTTCGCGGATGATGCTGTAGTATACAGAGAAGTTGCAGCATTAGAAAATTGTTGCGAAATGCAGGAAGATCTGCAGCGGATAGGCACTTGGTGCAGGGAGTGGCAACTGACCCTTAACTTAGACAAATGTAATGTATTGCGAATACATAGAAAGAAGGATCCTTTATTGTATGATTGTATGATAGCGGAACAAACACTGGTAGCAGTTACTTCTGTAAAATATCTGGGAGTATGCGTGCGGAACGATTTGAAGTGGAATGATCATATAAAATTAATTGTTGGTAAGGCGGGTACCAGGTTGAGATTCATTGGGAGAGTCCTTAGAAAATGTAGTCCATCAACAAAGGAGGTGGCTTACAAAACACTCGTTCGACCTATACTTGAGTATTGCTCATCAGTGTAGGATCCGTACCAGATCGGGTTGACGGAGGAGATAGAGAAGCTCGAAACAAGAGCAGCGCGTTTCGTCACAGGGTTATTTGGTAACCGTGATAGCGTTACGGAGATGTTTAACGAACTCAAGTGGCAGACTCTGCAAGAGAGGCGCTCTGCATCGCGGTGTAGCTTGCTCGCCAGGTTTCGAGAGGGTGCGTTTCTGGATGAGGTATCGAATATATTGCTTCCCCCTACTTATACTTCCCGAGGAGATCACGAATGTAAAATTAGAGAGATTAGAGCGCGCACGGAGGCTTTCAGACAGTCGTTCTTCCCGCGAACCATACGCGACTGGAACAGGAAAGGGAGGTAATGACAGTGGCACGTAAAGTGCCCTCCGCCACACATCGTTGGGTGGGTTGCGGAGTATAACTGTAGATGTAGATGTAGAACTGGAATCCAAGATCCGTTCGCGATGAGGCTTCCTTCTTTCTTGTTGAATTTGTTGCCATGTTTGCATATTCCTGTAGCTTCCCTGAACAGGCGGGTGTGAAAGCTCTTCTCAGCAGCAAGAACTTCCGTCTCGGCGACTTTTACTAAGTGGTCGGTCCCACACCGTTCGTTTTCCACTGCCTATTTCTCCAACTGTGGCAACTAGCAACGCCGTTTACGTTCAGTGATCCTGGTGTTGATTGATCGTCCAGTAATTGTGGATCACCGGAGCTCTGTTGGAAGCGGGACTCATCACTGAGGACAGCTCTACTTCAGTCAATGAGATTCCTGGCCGAAAACGCGTCTGGTAACGCCCTGGCCAGCGGTGGGATACCAAGCTGACTGTCGCGCGCCATGTGGAACAACAGCTAGGAATGATGGTCGGGTCCACCATTTCATTTGATTCTCATCCCCGGTACCCTTACAGCAGAGCTGTTCGTGGCCAATAGTCTAACAAGGGGAGGCCGCCAATTGTGAAATTCAGATTCGATTCGCATAATAAAAGCTCATGGCCAGAGGTGTAATGTGGCAAAGCACCAACATGCACTTCTCAGCCGTTGTCGAGAAAATCGACAGTTAAAAGAAACCGTTGCGGTGAAATATTCTCTGCGATGTCTGATTTCTTACAGCATCGTGGCGCAGCGGTAAGCGCTCGGCTTAGTAATCTGAAGGTCGCCGGTTCGAATCTCGCGCCATGCAACCTTTTTTTTTTTTTTTTTTTTTTTTTAGTATTTGTTTTTTGTAATTCAAATATATATCGTGGGATCTCTACTCTAATTCGAACGCTTGACTTACACTATACGTATTCGTTTCGGAATATCGTTTCTACGTCTTCCGTTAACTACACGTGTAAACATTATGAAGACAATTACTAACATTTGTGAAATACAACTTTGTTTGCGGAAAACATAATCATGTTCGAAGTCGCCAGTTTGTCCACGACAAACGACTTTCAACAACTTATTATATGCGTAATTGTTGCAACTGATTGCCGGGAATTTTATATATATATACAGGGTGTTTCAAAAATGACCGGTATATTTGAAACGGCAATAAAAACTAAACGAGCAGCGATAGAAATACACCGTTTGTTGCAACATGCTTGGGACAACAGTACATTTTCAGGCAGACAAACTTTCGAAATTACAGTAGTTACAATTTTCAACAACAGATGGCGCTGCGGTCTGGGAAACTCTATAGTACGATATTTTCCACATATCCACCATGCGTAGCAATAATATGGCGTAGTCTCTGAATGAAATTACCCGAAACCTTTGACAACGTGTCTGGCGGAATGGCTTCACATGCAGATGAGATGTACTGCTTCAGCTGTTCAATTGTTTCTGGATTCTGGCGGTACACCTGGTCTTTCAAGTGTCCCCACAGAAAGAAGTCACAGGGGTTCATGTCTGGCGAATAGGGAGGCCAATCCACGCCGCCTCCTGTATGTTTCGGATAGCCCAAAGTAATCACACGATCATCGAAATATTCATTCAGGAAATTAAAGACGTCGGCCGTGTGATGTGGCCGGGCACCATCTTGCATAAACCACGAGGTGTTCGCAGTGTCGTCTGAGGCAGTTTGTACCGCCACAAATTCACGAAGAATGTCCAGATAGCGTGATGCAGTAATCGTTTCGGATCTGAAAAATGGGCCAATGATTCCTTTGGAAGAAATGGCGGCCCAGACCAGTACTTTTTGAGGATGCAGGGACGATGGGACTGCAACATGGGGCTTTTCGGTTCCGTCCAGATAGCGTGATGCAGTAATCGTTTCGGATCTGAAAAATGGGCCAATGATTCCTTTGGAAGAAATGGCGGCCCAGACCAGTACTTTTTGAGGATGCAGGGACGATGGGACTGCAACATGGGGCTTTTCGGTTCCCCATATGCGCCAGTTCTGTTTATTGACGAAGCCGTGCAGGTAAAAATAAGCTTCGTCAGTAAACCAAATGCTGCCCACATGCATATCGCCGTCATCAATCCTGTGCACTATATCGTTAGCGAATGTCTCTCGTGCAGCAATGGTAGCGGCGCTGAGGGGTTGCCGCGTTTGAAATTTGTATGGATAGAGGTGTAAACTCTGGGGCATGAGACGATACGTGGACGTTGGCGTCATTTGGACCGCAGCTGCAACATGGCGAACGGAAACCCGAGGCCGCTGTTGGCTCACCTGCTGCACTAGCTGCACGTTGCCCTCTGTGGATGCCGTACGCAGTCGCCCTACCTTTCCAGGACGTTCATCCGTCACGTTCCCAGTCCGTTGAAATTTCTCAAACAAATCCTTTATTGTATCGCTTTTCGGTCCTTTAGTTACATTAAACCTCCGTTGAAAACTTCGTCTTGTTGCAACAACACTGTGTTCTAGGCGGTGGAATTCCAACACCAGAAAAATCCTCTGTTCTAAGGAATAAACCATGTTGTCTACAGCACACTTGCACGTTGTGAACAGCACACGCTTACAGCAGAAAGACGACGTACAGAATGGCGCACCCACAGACTGCGTTGTCTTCAATATCTTTCACATCACTTGCAGCGCCATCTGTTGTTAAAAATTGTAACTACTGTAATTTCGAAAGTTTGTCCGCCTGAAAATGTACTGTTGTCCCAAGCATATTGCAACAAACGGTGTATTTCTATCGCTGCTCGTTTAGTTTTTATTGCCGTTTCAAATATACCGGTCATTTTTTAAATACCCTGTATATATATATATATATATATATATATATATATATATATATATATATATATATGAATTACAAAAAACAAATACTAAAAAAAAAAGTTGGCTGGTGCGAGATTCGATCCGGCGACCTTCGTATTACAAACCCGAGCGCTTACCGCTGCGCCACGACGCTGTAGGAAATCATAAATCGTTGAGAGTATTTCACCGCGACGGTTTCTTTTAACTGTCGATTTTCTCGACAACGGCTGAGAAGTGTATCTTGGTGCTTTGCCACATTACACCTCTGGCCATGAGCTTTTATTATGCGCAGTATGAATCGAATCTGAATTTCACAATTGGCGGTCTCCCCTTGTAAGCTTCGTTTTGATGAACTTCATGGTAAGCCATCTTAGGCTTATATTTTAGCACGGTAATGCCCGCTTGGACACGACGAGAGTTTCTCCTGCTTACCAAACCCTATCTTCGCTAGAACAAGGTCTCCGAATCTCTCTCCAGTTGAGAAGGCTTGGAGCATTATGGGCAGGGCACTCCAACCGACTCGGGATTTTAACGATCTAACACGGCTATTGGACAGAATTTGGCATGATATCAGTCAGCGGAACATCCAACAAATCTATCAGTCAATGTCGATTCGGATAACTGCTTACAAAAGGACCGGAGGTGGATAAACGCGTTACTGACTTGTTAAATTTGTGAATCATGCAGTTTCTTTGAAATTTTAGTCCTTTGTTTGTCTATAGATGTACGGGGGTGAGTCAAATGAAAATCTTAAATATATTTTAAAATATTATTTATTGTGCAGAAGTGGTACAAAGCTGTATCGCTTTTCAACATAATCTCCCCCAAGCTCAATGCAAGTCCTCCAGCGCTTACAAATTGCATAAATTCCTTTAGAAAAATATTCCTTTGGTAGTTCGCGCAACGACTCATTGCATAAATTCCTTTAGAAATAAGTTCTTTTGGTAGTCCGCGCAACGACTCATGTACCGCTTGGCGTACCTCTTCATCAGAACGGAAGTTCTTTCGTCCCATTGCGTGTTTGAGTGGTCTAAACATATGGAAATCACTTGGGGCAAGGTCTGGTGAGTACAGTGAATGAGGATGACACTCAAAATGCTGGTCTGTGATTGTTGCAACTATTGAACTTGCAGTGTGGGGCCTTGCATTGTCATGTTGCAAAAGGACACCTGCTGACAGCAATCCACGTCGCTTTGATTTGATTACAGGCCGCAGATGATTTTATAGGAGATCTGTGTATGATGCATTGGTGACAGTGGTCCCTCTAGACGTGTAATGCTCCAAAATGACGCCTTTTTTCGTCCCAAAAGAGAGGGAGCATAATCTTCCCTGCTGATGGTTGTGTTCGAAACATCTTTGGTTTTGGTGACGAGTAATGGCGCCATTCCTTGCTCGCTCTCTTCGTTTCCGGTTGGTGGAAGTGAACGCAGGTTTCGTCCCCAGTAACGATTCTTGCAAGGAAGCCATCACCTTCTCGTTCAAAGCGCCGAAAAAGTTCTTCACAAGCATCAACACGTCGTTCTCTCATTTCAGCAGTCAGCTGCCGTGGCACCTATATTGCAGACACTTTGTGAAATTGGAGCACATCGTGCACAATGTGGTGTGCTTGACCCATGACTAATCTGTAAACATGCTGCAATGTCATTCAGTGTCACTCTGCCGTTTTCCTTCACTATGGCTTCAACTGCTGCAGTGTTCTGTGGAGTCACAACTCGTTATGCCTGACCTGGACGAGGAGCATCTTCCACTGAAGTCACACCATTTGCGAACTTCCTGCTCCATTCGTACACTTGCTGCTGTGACAAACATGCATCACCGTACTGAACCTTCATTCGTCGATGAATTTCAATAGGTTTCATACCTTCACTACGCAAAAACCGAATAACAGAACGCTGTTCTTCCCTGGTGCAAGTCGCAAGTGGGGTGGCCATCTTTATACTGATGCTGCGACGGTATGTGCGCATCTGCACTATGCTGCCACTGACAGGCCATTCTGCACGCTGTTTGTAGCTCGATTACCAACTTACAGCATAACGGTGCGAAATTTGGATTTGTTATTACAAATTTAGGGATTTTATTCGGCTCACCCTCGTACATTACTTATACCCATTTCGGTCCAATTCAGACAATTCCATCGTGCCAGAATGAGATTTTCACTCTGCAGCGGAGTTCGCCACTGATATGAAACTTCCTGACGAGGTACTGGCAGAAGTAAAGCTGTGAGGACGGGGCGTGAGTCGTGCCTCGGAAGCTCAGAGCGCTGCGTGCTGTCTGTAATAAAAAAAAAAAAAACTGAGTTAAGGAATCAACGATCAACTTCAACGGATGTCTTGTGGCGTCGGCCCAGACGAAATGCAACGAACTATATCGAACAAAGTGGGGAAAAAAAGGTGGTAGAGCACTTGCCCGCGAAAGGCGAAGGTCCCGAGTTCGAGTCTCGGTCCGGCACACAGTTTTAATCTGCCAGGAAGTTTCAATTCCATCGTGATGCGTAGTTTTAGAATGTATTTTAGGCATTTGTAAGGGAAGTAGATCCTCCATTACGACTATTTCAGAAATTTTGTCGGCTTTGTTACATGTTTCTCCTATTATTGACATTCCTATATAATATTTCATAACGATATTCGCCTTCGTACCGTTGAACAGGTTATACACGTACTGGTAGGAACAGGAGAGAATTCTGCACGACCTGCCTGATGAGAGTCGTCTTTTCGCGATGTTTATGAGGCGTCGGTGATAACTAGGCGAGCGTATAGAGCGGCTGTTTCTGGCGCCGAAGCGAGAACAGTCGGACTGCCTACCGCCTAGCGCCTAGAGCTTCGTGCATAGCCCCACAGCCAGAGCAGAACAGTCCGCCCCCCCCCCCCCCCCCCCCATCCGCCGCCCCGCGCCACCACGAAGCGCTGCACACGAGCTGGCGGCCGAATATTGAAGCTACGCCCCCCCTTTTCCCACCCCAACCTTTATGGCCTGCCATAATGGCAGCCTGCCTCTGTTTCACAATGGATGAGCAAATAACGAGCGCCTGAGCCGCTATCACGCTTCCGTCTTCCTGCTCTGCACGCACACACGTGTTTGCTATTTACATACTGCAGCAGATTACTTGTCCGCATCATCCCATAAGCACAGTGATTCCTTATTTCTGGCCATCATCACTGTACGTGAAAACAGGGCGCCATATCATGGCCACATCTCTCTCCAACTCTTCGTATACGAGATGCAGAAGTATGAAACCGGAATTTGGTTGCATTAATTATACAGGGCTATTACAAATGATTGAAGCGATTTCATAAATTCACTGTAGCTCCATTCATTGACATATGGTCACGACACACTACAGATACGTAGAAAAACTCATAAAGTTTTGTTAGGCTGAAGCCGCACTTCAGGTTTCTGCCGCCAGAGCGCTCGAGAGGGCAGTGAGACAAAATGGCGACAGGAACCGAGAAAGCGTATGTCGTGCTTGAAATGCACTCACATCAGTCAGTCATAACAGTGCAACGACACTTCAGGACGAAGTTCAACAAAGATCCACCAACTGCTAACTCCATTCGGCGATGGTATGCACAGTTTAAAGCTTCTGGATGCCTCTGTAAGGGGAAATCAACGGGTCGGCCTGCAGTGAGCGAAGAAACGGTTGAACGCGTGCGGGCAAGTTTCACGCGTAGCCCGCGGAATTCGACGAATAAAGCAAGTAGGGAGCTAAACGTACCACAGCCGACGGTTTGGAAAATCTTACGGAAAAGGCGAAAGCAGAAGCCTTACCGTTTACAATTCCTACAAGCCCTGACACCCGATGACAAAGTCAAAAGCTTTGAATTTTCGGCGCGGTTGCAACAGCTCATGGGAGAGGATGCGTTCAGTGCGAAATTTGTTTTCAGTGATGAAACAACATTTTTTCTTAATGGTGAAGTGAACAGACACAATGTGCGAATCTGAGCGGTAGAGAATCCTCACGCATTTGTGCAGCAAATTCGCAATTCACCAAAAGTTAATGTGTTTTGTGCAATCTCACGGTTTAAAGTTTACGGCCCCTTTTTCTTCTGCGAAAAAAACGTTACAGGACACGTGTATCTGGACATGCTGGAAAATTGGCTCACGCCACAACTGGAGACCGACAGCGCCGACCTCATCTTTCAAATGGATGGTGCTCCACCGCACACTTCCATCATGATGTTCGGCATTTCTTAAACAGGAGATTGGAAAACCGATGGATCGGTCGTGGTGGAGATCATGATCAGCAATTCATGTCATGGCCTCCACGCTCTCCCGACTTAACCCCATGCGATTTCTTTCTGTGGGGTTATGTGAAAGATTCAGTGTTTAAACCTCCTCTACCAAGAAACGTGCCAGAACTGCGATCTCGCATCAACGATGCTTTCGAACTCATTGATGGGGACATGCTGCGCCGAGTGTGGGAGGAACTTGATTATCGGCTTGATGTCTGCCGAATCACTAAAGGGGCACATATTGAACATTTGTGAATGCCGAAAAAAACTTTTTGAGTTTTTCTATGTGTGTGCAAAGCATTGTGAAAATATCTCAAATAATAAAGTTATTGTAGAGCTGTGAAATCGCTTCAATCATTTGTAATAACCCTGCACTTCTGTTGTTTGAAATTGATAAACAATATTTTATACAAAATAATCTCCTTTGCTGTTTATACATTTATCCCACCTCTCCGGCAGGCTACGAACGTTGTCGCAAAAAAAAAAAAAAAAAGCTTTTCCTTTTGAAGCGAACCAGTTACTCAACCATTTTCGTGCATTTTCATACGAACTGAAGCGATCTTCAGCGAAAGCGTGTCCCAGTGATGCAAACAGATGATAATCGGACGGAGCCAAGTCTGGAGAATAAGCCGCATGCCCTATTATTTCCCAACTGGACGCCTCGATCGTCTCCCTGACCCGTTTTTCTGTGCTGGATGGAGCGTTATCATACAGCAATATGACTTTCTGTTGCTTTTTTCCCATATTCCGGTCGTTTTTCACGTAATGCACTATTTAAATCGATCGTTTGCTGTTGGCAGCGATCAGTGTTAACGGTTTCACTAGGTTTTAACAGCTCATCATAGATAACAACCTTCTGATCCCACCAAACGCAAAGCATTGTCTTCTTTCCAAAACGATTTGGTCTTGCAATGAATGTCTATGGTTTCCCTGGATTCGCCCATGATTTACGATCTCAAAATATATCCATTTTTCATCACCTGTCACTACTCGACGGAGAATGGACATTCTTTTCTATTTGGCTATCAGCATTTCACAAGTGGTGTTTAGATTTGCTTGCTGTCTTTCATTCAACCATTTTCCCACTTTCTGCACATTTCCCATAGCTTTCAACGGAAGAGAAACGGTTTACTGCGCCACATTTAATTGTTCCACAAGATCTAGTAGAGTTTGAGTATCATCTCCGTCCAATACAGTTTGCAGTTCATTGTCTTCGAACATTTCGGTAGTTTCCAGCGCTCGACGTTTCTCACTTCACAATCAGTACTTTTGAATTTTTTGAACCACTCGAAACACTGTGCCGGGCGGGGTAGCAACGCGGTCTGCGGTGTCCTCAAAATGGTTCAAATGGCTCTGAGCACTATGGGACTTAACAAAAAAATGGCTCTGAGCACTATGGGACTTAACATCTATGGTCATCAGTCCCCTGGAACTTAGAACTACTTAAAAATAACTAACCTAAGGACGTCACACACATCCATGCCCGAGGCAGGATTCGAACCTGCGAACGTAGCGGTCGAGCCTTCCAGACTGAAGCGCGTAGAACCGCTCGGCCACAGCGGCCGGCCTGCGGCTTCCTGTCACGGTCAGTGCGGCTCCCCCGTCGGAGTTTCAAGTCCTCCCTCGGGGATGGGTGTGTGTGTCGTCCATAGCATGAGTTAATTTAAGTTAGGTAAAGTAGTGTGTATGCTTAGGGACCGATTAACTGAGTAGCTTGGTCTCATAAGACCTAACCACCAAATCGAAACACTGTGTTTTCCCAAGAGCATGTTCGCCGATATCTTCGAGAAGTATTTGATGCGATTCTGCAGCAGTTTTCTTCAAATAATAACATAAAACCAATGCTGTCCGCAAATCGTAGTTGGTAGACACAAAACTCGACATGTTTATGGGTTTGAATCCGATAAAGATGTATGGAACTTGGGTTGCTGTGTGTTGACAATCGTCTCACGGGCCTTCACTGACGGGTAGCACTATCTATAGGGAAATTCCGGTTTCATATTTCTACACCTGGTAAGGCAAGGAAAGGTGATACTTTCAGCTGTTGAAACCAAATATTAAATTCATAGAAATATACGTATTCCGTCTTTGTAACTAAATGAAAGGCAGTTTCTTTTTGCCGCAGGCATTTCGCTTCTTTTATTTGTGAATCATCTTCAGTGGCCTGTAATATATGTTATGAATATAATAAACGAATTATATAGTAACTTCCTGGCAGATTAAAACTGTGTGCCCGACCGAGACTCGAACTCGGGACCTTTGCCTTTCGCGGCAAGTGCGCTACCATCTTTTTTTTTTTTTTTTTTTTTTTTTTTAAATCTCATTTTTGTTCGCATTTGTTCGTTGCATCTGCTCGGGGCGGACGTCGTAATACATCCGTTGAAGTTCGTTGTTGCACGATTAACTCAGTTTTTTTGTTACAGAGGGCAGCTAACCCTCTGACCGGACACGCTGAGCTACCGTGCCGGCTAACCATCTGAGCTACCGAAGCACGACTCACGGCCGGTACTCACAGCTTTACTTCTGCCAGTATCCCGTCTCCTACCTTCCAAACTTTACAGAAGCTCTCCTGCGAACCTTGCAGAACTAGCACTCCTGAAAGAAAGGATATAGCGGAGACATGGCTTAGCCACAGCCTGGGGGATGTTTCCAGAATGAGATTTTCACTCTGCAGCGGAGTGAAAATCTCATTCTGAATTATATAGTAGTTATCAATAAGTTACTGTATTACGTTTGCTCTTCTTATTCTCTGGTTTTCAGGTCAGAAACAGCTTTTTACAACAGAGGTTTCGTGAAGTCGAATTATCGTTTTGTGCTACTCATGATTTCCGATGTTTCTTATCTATGTGTGTCGACCTGGAGATGTATTTACTCCCTCTGCCTTCTCCAGATGGCCTATTTTTTAATTTTCTCGACCACATCTACTTACCAATGTGTATTGAATGTGTGTGTTTATAGTGTGGAGTATTACCGGTCCTCGCTGTTGATTTATCCTTCGTCTTTCGTTTTAATTGTGGGATGCATCTGTGGTTATGTAATTGTTTGTGTGTGTGTGTGTGTGTGTGTGTGTGTGCGTGTGTGTATATATATGAAAGTTTTCTTGTACAGAGACCTCTTGCAATGAAAAAGAAATAATTAACGAGCAAATCATCACAAGCAATAACTCACTGATCATATTATCCACAAAAACAATTCCAAACAGAGATGTAGAACCCAACCAGAGTAAATAATAAATTAGCACCCAGCTACACACTCCAAACCGACGTTAGCAATACCACACACTATAAAACACACGCATTGAAACCAAAGGGAAAAGTGGAAGTGAAATGTTAAAATAAATAAGGTCGAAAAAACGCCGAAAATCGGCCATCTGTAGGGTGCGGACCAAGTAAATACATCTCCAGGACAACACACGTTGATTAAAAATCATCGGAAATCATAAGTAACACCAAACGATAATTTAACCTTATGATACTTGTGCTACACAAAGTTGTTTCTGACCTGACGAAGCAGAGGGTAACACAAGAAAACAGCATACAGTAACGTTTTTGTACCTACTATATATCTCATTTATTGTACTCATGAAACAAACAGGTATTATAGGTCACTGAAGATGCTTCATAAATAAAAAAAGCGAAACGCGTATAGCGGAAAACAAATTGCCTTTCATTTAGTTGCAAAGACGGAGTATACCCACATGAATTCTGAAACAACTAAGAAACTATGGAAAACGGAAAAAAAGACCAGAAGTTAAAGTAGGAAAAATCTAATTTCTCTGAAAAAAAAGGTAACATTAGTTAATGAATAGTAAACGTATATGTCATATGGAAGGGAAGTAGCGGTTGAGAAGGAGTTGAAAAAAGGTTGTATTACATCGTTCATGTTGATCAATCCGTACATTGAACAGAAAGAATGAGACACTAAGCAGAAATTAGGAAAGAGTCTTGAAGTTCACCGCAAAGGATGCTGTCCAAGGTGGCAAAGCACCTGGATGACCTGTTGGCCTGAATAAGTGGTGTTGTAAGATGAATGTGAAACAAGTTAAGACAACAGCAACGGACCGTAGCCACACCAAAGCAGTTGGCGCAGAGGTAATTAGATTGGGACATGAGGCACAAAAAATAGTATTTGGGCAGCAAAAAAACTGTCACCGATCGAGGTGGCGCAGTCGTTAGCACATTGGACTCGCATTCTGGAGAACGACCGTTCAAACCAGCGTCCGGTCACCCTGATTTAGGTTTCCCGTGATTTCCCTAAATCGCTTCAGGCAGATGCCTGAATGGTTCCTTTGAAAGGACACGACCGACTTCCTTCCCCATTTTTTCCTAATCCGATGAGACCAATGGCCTCGCTGTTTGGTCCCATCCCCAAATCATCCAACCAAAAAGCTGGTGACAACTTACGTAGAGAGAATATAAAAAGCAGAATGGCAACAGCAGGAAAATCGTTAATGTGAATACAGCTGGTGAAGAGTTCCCGGGCTTCCAGCCGGGTGGCTGTGTCTTCAAACTGCGACGTTTCAACGAGTGACATACTCATCATCTTCTGGCGAGGTGCCGAGACTTCGCGGATTTCCTTTATACCTGCGGCGTGCCCCTCGCCCCCCCCCCCCCCCCCCGTCACCAGGCCGCGGGAGGTTGGGTCCAGAGGAGCCGACGGGCGGGGTGGAGGGAGAAGCGGGTGCGCCGTTCGTGTCTCCGTCAGAGCATTCCGGTCGCGACTCGCGACCTGGACGGTTCTTGGTGCGCTGACGGCGTATTGCGGCTAATGCTGGATTCCACGCCGCGCTAAGTTGATAACCTTCGTCCCTGTTCACAAGATTCTCGTGGACCCGCATCTCTATCAATTCTTTAATGACGCTGTCCCAATAGTTCCTGGCTCGGCACAGCACTCTGGTGTTCTCGAAATGAAAGGTGTGGTTTTCTTTGATACTATGTTCAGCTATAGCAGATTTCTCTGTCTGTCCAAGTCAGACGTGTCTGAAGTGTTGCCCGCACGTTTTCGAGATGCAGCGGTGCTTTTGTCCAATATGCTGTACTCCACATTCGCAGGCAATGCAATATATGCCAGGTGTGTTGAGTCTGAGTGGGTCTTCAGCTAAGCCCAGCAGCTCTTTCGTCTTCGGCGGTGGCCGGAAGACGGTATTTATGCCCGACTTCTTCAGGAGCCTCGCGATGTTGGCTGACAGGGGCCCAAAATATGGCAGAAAGGCGAGTCTCTTGTCATCTTCATCTTCTTCTTCTTCCTCTTACCGACATTTGCCAGCCTGTGTCCTCTTGAAGGCCCTACCAATCTGTGTTTCACTGTAATTTTTCCGAAGTACATCTCTAAGTTGGTGTGATTCGTCTGAGAGGCTTTCTTTGTCGCAAATGACTCGCGCCCTGTGTACCAAGATGGTCAGTAGTGATTGGCCTTCCACCGGATGGTGGCAGCTGGTTGCATGGAGGTACAGGTCTGTGTGCGTCTTCTTTCTATACACTAAATGGCCCAGCACGCCATCCTTCACAATTCTCGATTATTCCAATCTCGTACGGTGCGCGGAAAGAACTAACGTCAGTATCTTTCCGTACGAGCCATTTCGTGATTAGAATTTCGTAACGAAAAACACCGTTGTTTTAAAGATGTCCACCCCAAATCATGTATTATTTCAATGACAATCTTTCCCCTATTTCGCGATACTACAAAACGTGCTGCCCTTCTTTGAACTTTTTCGATGTACTCCCTCAATTCTATCTGGTAAGGATCCCACGCCAAGCAGTAGTTTTCTAAAAGCGGACGGAGAAGCGTAGTGCAGGCACTGTCTTTAGTAGATCTGTTAAATTTCCCAAATGTCCTCCCAATAAAACACAGGCTTTGGTTAGCCTGCCTCACAATACTTCTATGTGTTCCTTCCGATTTAAGTTGTTCGTAATTGTAATTCCTAGATATTTATTTGAATTTACGGCCCTTAGATTTGAGCGATTTATCATGTAACCGAAGTTTAACGGATCTCCTTTAGCGCTCATGTGGGTGACCTCACACTTTTCATTATTTAGCGTCAATTGCCAGTTTTCGCAACGGACCTTTTCTAAATCTTTTTGCAATTTGTTTTGATCTTCTGATGACTTTACTAGTCGATAAACGACAGATTCATCTGCAAAAAACCTAAGACGATTGCTCAGATTGTCTCTCAAATCATTTATATAGATAAGGAAAAGGCCTACGTCCCTACATTGGGGAACGCCAACAATCACTTCTGTTTTACCACGAATTGTGACATCTCTGACAGGAAATCACGAATCCAGCCACATAACTGATACAATATTCCATAAGCACGCAATTTCACTACAAACCATTTGGTACAGTGTCAAATACCAGAAATACGGAATCAATTTGAAATGTCTTGTCAATAGCACTCAACACTTCGCGTGAGTAAAGAGCTAATTGTGTTTCAAGAGAACGATGTTTTCTAATTCCGTGTTGACTGTGTGTCAAAAATGGTTCAAATGGCTCTGAGCACTATGGGACTTAACTTCTAAGGTCATCAGTCCCCTAGAACTTAGAAGTACTTAAACCTAACTAACCTAAGGACACCACACACACCCATGCCCGAGGCAGGATTCGAACCTGCGACCGTAGCGGTCGCGCGCTTCCAGACTGTAGCGCCTAGAACCGATCGGCCGCTGTGTTCTTCGAGGTAATTTATAATGTTCGAACACAATAAATGTTGCAAATCCTGCTGCATATTGACGTTAATGATATGGGCTTACTACCTTTCTTGGTGTGGCTTGTGAAATTTTCCAGTCTTTGGGTACGGATCTTTCGTCGAGCGAACGGTTCTACATGATTGTTAAATATGGAGCTGTGGCCTCAGCATACTCTGAAAGGAACCTAACTGGTATGCAGTCTGTACCACGAGATTTGCTTTTATTAAGTGATTTAAGTTGCTTCACTAGGCCGAGGTTATCTGCTTCTATGTTACCCATTTTGGCAGTTGCCTTTGATTCGAATTCTGGAATATTTACTTCGTCATCTTTGGTGAAGGAATTTCGAAAGGCTGTGTTTATTAACACTGCTTTGGCAGCAATGTCTTAGACAGTACCTCCACTGCTATCGCCCAGAGAATGCATGTCTTGCCGAAAACATGCTTCACATACGACCATAATCTGTTTGCATTTTCTGCCAGGTTTCGAGACAAAATTTATTTCTGGAAACTATTATAAGCATCTCGCTAAAATTCGAGCTTCTGTAAAAGATCGCCAAGCTTGGAGATTTTGCGTCTCTCTCAGTTGCTGCCGGCACTATTTTATCCTTCACTAAAATGCTTGTAGAACCTGCACACTTTTGCTGAAAAATTGGAATCGGTCCTGAGTCGCCCCCTTTCTTTTAACATGCCGCATAGCTGTTGGAAAACATTGATGTTTAACTGAGCTACCAATGCCTGCGTCCCTTCGTCTGAGCTTACAGTAAAGGCTCTGACTTTAAAATGACTGACGAATCTACCTCTATTCATTTTGACTTCAAAGCTATAGACGTTACAGATCGTTGACGGCACGATATCTCTTCAGTAGATGTGGAGAAGCTTTTAGGCCACTACGTAACATAAGTCGTGAGATCATCACTTTCTGTATCCACATGTAAATACATACTCGGAAAGTCACCAAATGTTGCGTGGTGGGGGGTACCCTGCCGCACTACTACTAGTCATTTCCTTTCCTGTTCCACTCGCAAAGACAGCGCTGGAAAAACAACGGTTTGTATGCTTCCATATGAGCTCTAATTTCTGTTATTTTTTTGATCTCTACGAGAAATGTACGTTGGCGGCAGTTGAACCGTACTGCAGTCAGATTTAAAGCTCGGTTCTCTAAAGTTTCCCAACAGTATTCCTCGAATGGAACATCACCTTGCTTCAGGGAGTCCTACTTTATTTCCCGAAGCATCTCCATAGTACTAGCTTGCTGGACGAACCTACCGGTAATAAATCTAACAGCCCGCCTTTGAACTGACTTTATGCCTTCCTTTAATCCTACCTGCTGCAGATCCCAAACTCTTCTGCAGCATTCAGCAATTACTCACTCTAGTGTTCTGTATGCGGTTCTCTTTACAGATGACCCACATTTTCCTAAATTTCCAAAAATTTCCCGACCAACCGATGTCGACGTTTCGCCTTCCCCACTTCAATCCTTCCATGCTTCATCCATTTCATATGGCACTGCTACATTACGCCTAAAAATGTAATAGCCGTGACTATGTCAAGCAGCATATTACTAATACTGTACTCGAACATTAAGGGATGACTTTTTCTACTCATGTACATTAACTTGCATTTTTCTGCATTTAGAGCTAACTGTCATTCGCCATAGCAGCTAGAAATTTTTTTTAAGTTATCTTGTATCCTCCTACAGTCACCCAACGACGACACACTACCGAACAGCACAGCATGCTCAGCAAACCGCCGCTGATTGGAAGGCTTTCTTAAGTTCCAAAACGCACATGAATTCGCGTCAAACTTCTCCATGGCTAGTTTTAAGCTGTTTGTTACTTCGTCAAATGTTTGTGGAAGCTTGATTTAAATTCGCCTACGTCACTTGTTAGTTCTGAAGCATTATAAACTCCGATAGCTGTGTGCATGGCGAGCAGAGTACCTGTTGTGCTTACGGATTCAGTACCAGAAACGCAGCTACATCCAATCCATTTCGTTCACCCTGTTACCACAACTGTCTTAGTATTAGTAGAAACTAATTACCTGTTGGTTTCATAAGCAAAATATGTTCATTAATGCTTAATATTTAGTGCGACAAGGAAGTACAATGCCCCTCATTCTTCGTCGCTATCTAGCTTCAACTTGTAATCTGCAGTTGAGTCATCTATGTTCTGGTTTGGTTATCCCAGCTCCGAGGCCAAATTGAGTCAAAAGGAGCGTCTGTTTTACAATATTCCAATCTACACTCGTATCTAAAATGTTATAACCCTGAAAGAGTGGTTCGGTGTGGGGCGGCGAAGGGATGAAGTGGACTGCGGCAGTCGTCGTGGGGTTGTGGACCACTGCGGCTTCAGCGGGGACGGAGCCTCTCCGTCGTTTCTAGGCCCCCGGTTAACATACAATGCAATACAATACAATACAATCCAGCAAGACACTAGTACTGTCGCAGCTGCTATAATGTCACGCCCATTTCGTGTACGCTAATGTAGTGGAATACGATCCTCTCACCATCCGCCCTGATCATGGTAGTCGAGATTCTCAACAAGTGCGTTAAGTACATCGAAGAGTACTGCGATAAAAAGTGTAACGTTTCTCGATAACGGTTACGGCATTGCAAGTGTAATGCGTTTCATTACTTTCGGTCTTCTGTACACGAATACTTATATTAGGGTATAATGAGTAGCTAACCGTTTTATTTCCAGTGCCAAACCACAAAAATCACTGTCCCGCTAACGTTACAGCTACTCATCCGCGGAAATTTATCACTAGTTTTGACATCAGAATAATGCCCGTTTCTGTCAGCTGAGGACACGAGGACTTGAATGGACGCGCAGTTTCCTCCTTCTTTTGTCAGATGATTTTTGTTGTAATTATACATCGATTGCCGCATTGTTATGCCCGAGAATGGAGCTTCTTGTCTTCGCAGTCTGTTCAATTTCATCCTGAAAACAGTAAGTACGGATGACTACATACATAAATAATGGGGAATAAAATGTATTCACTTCCCTGCATGAATTTCTGAGTAGCTGTTGTCGCCACCTCCTTTCATCACTGAGAAAATTGTGTTGTAGTCTTCAAGCTCTAGACTGGTTTGGTGTATTTCACCTCGGTAAACTGTCTCGCGTAAGGCTTTCCCTGTGTCCTAGCTACTTGACCCTCTCCTGAAATTGCTTGTTACAGCGAAGCGTTTGGCTACCTCTAAAATGTTTACCCTCACACTATCATTTATTTCTAAATGAACTATATCTTTTCGCCTCAGACTGTGTCGTATCACATTTTGCTATCAATTTCTTTTCTTACCCATTCCATTCAGCTCCTTCCCATTAGTTATTCGATGTTCAGGGTTGGGTCGTTTGAGAAAGGAGACCAAACAGCGAGGTTATCGGTCTCATCGGAATAGGGAAGGATGGGTAAGGAAGTCGGCCCTGCCCTTCCAGAGGAACCATCACGGCATTTGCCTGGAGCGATTTAGAGAAATCACGGAAAACCTAAATCAGGACGGCCGGACGCGGGATTGAACCGTCGTCCTCCCGAATACGAGTCCAGTGTGCTAACCACTAAGCCACCTCGCTCGGTTCGATGTTCAGGGATCTACTGTTTTCGCCAACTTTTCACTTCCTTGTCAGGCTGCACTCCTGATTAACACATCCAGAAACTGCTTTACTTTATATGGTATGTCACACGCCTCTCCGTATCGCCACCCAGTGACGCCTGTGGCTGAGGATGACACGGCGGCCGGTCGTTACCGTTGGGCCTTCATGTCCTCTTCCAGCGGAGTTTAGTTTTTGTTATATAGCATGTTCCACATTTTGCATGATATATTGCATGTTTCACTTTTTCATAAATATTTCCATTCCTACCATCCAACTTCATTTTGTACCCTTTCTACTTCATTAACTTCAGACACTGCTGTCCAAATAACAAAACTTATCTACTACTTCAAGCGTCTCATTCTCTAATCTTATTCCCTCAGCGTCGCCTGATGTAATTCAACTACACTGCATTACGATTGCTTCAGATATGTTGGTGTTTCAGCCTCTTTTTCAAGACACTATTCACTCCATTTTACTGACCTTGCAAGTCGTTTGCTGTCTCTAACAGATTTATAATGGCATCAAACAACCTTAACTTCTCCTTGAATATCTCTAGTGCTTGTTCCCTGTCCAGATGTAATAACTGAGGGTATAGGCGAAAAATCTGTATCACACATTTCTCTATTACTCCACGTATTTCATATCCTTTGGCGCTCGTAACTGCAGGCTGCTTACTTGTCAAGTTGTAACTAACATTTCGATCCCTGCATTTTATCCATGACACCTCCACAGTGTAATTGTGTAATCTACTCAACATTTTTAAAAGCTATCCGTAAATCTACGGATGCTACGGAAGCTTCAAAGTCGCTGGGAGTGGCTTCTACATGGTTAGCTCAACACCGCTTATACATGCAAGGGCTGGACATCAGCACTTCGTATTACATGTTGCGTAACGTGGGGATGCTTCTCCTATTTCCTTCCGAAATACACTCCTGGAAATTGAAATAAGAACATCGTGAATTCATTGTCCCAGGAAGGGGAAACTTTATTGACACATTCCTGGGGTCAGATACATCACATGATCACACTGACAGAACCACAGGCACATAGACACAGGCAACAGAGCATGCACAATGTCGGCACTAGTACAGTGTATATCCACCTTTCGCAGTAATGCAGGCTGCTATTCTCCCATGGAGACGATCGTAGAGATGCTGGATGTAGTCCTGGGGAACGGCTTGCCATGCCATTTCCATCTGGCGCCTCAGTTGGACCAGCGTTCGTGCTTGACGTGCAGACCGCGTGAGACGACGATTCATCCAGTGCCAAACATGCTCAATGGGGGACAGATCCGGAGATCTTGCTGGCCAGGGTAGTTGACTTACACCTTCTAGAGCACGTTGGGTGGCACGGGATACATGCGGACGTGCATTGTCCTGTTGGAACAGCAAGTTCCCTTGCCGGTCTAGGAATGGTAGAACGATGGGTTCGATGACGGTTTGGATGTACCGTGCACTATTCAGTGTCCCCTCGACGATCACCAGTGGTGTACGGCCAGTGTAGGAGATCGCTCCCCACACCATGATGCCGGGTGTTGGCCCTATGTGCCTCGGTCGTATGCAGTCCTGATTGTGGCGCTCACCTGCACGGCGCCAAACACGCATACGACCATCATTGGCACCAAGGCAGAAGCGACTCTCATCGCTGAAGACGACACGTCTCCATTCGTCCCTCCATTCACGCCTGTCGCGACACCACTGGAGGTGGGCTGCACGATGTTGGGACGTGAGCGGAAGACGGCCTAACGGTGTGCGGGACCGTAGCCCAGCTTCATGGTGACGGTTGCGAATGGTCCTCGCCGATACCCCAGGAGCAACAGTGTCCCTAATTTGCTGGGAAGTGGCGGTGCGGTCCCCTACGGCACTGCGTAGGATCCTACGGTCTTGGCGTGCATCCGTGCGTCGCTGCGGTCCGGTCCCAGGTCGACGGGCACGTGCACCTTCCGCCGACCACTGGCGACAACATCGATGTACTGTGGAGACCTCACGCCCCACGTGTTGAGCAATTCGGCGGTACGTCCACCCGGCCTCCCGCTTGCCCACTATACGCCCTCGCTCAAAGTCCGTCAACTGCACATACGGTTCACGTCCACGCTGTCGCGGCATGCTACCAGTGTTAAAGACTGCGATGGAGCTCCGTATGCCACGGCAAACTGGCTGACACTGACGGCGGCGGTGCACAAATGCTGCGCAGCTAGCGCCATTCGACGGCCAACACCGCGGTTCCTGGTGTGTCCGCTGTGCCGTGCGTGTGATCATTGCTTGTACAGCCCTCTCGCAGTGTCCGGAGCAAGTATGGTGGGTCTGACACACCGGTGTCAATGTGTTCTTTTTTCCATTTCCAGGAGTGTATTTAGAGGATAGCAGGCTGAAATACCATTCATTCAATACGTTTACCGTTTCAAGTATCTCTTAGTCGAAGGTGTCTTCTCTTTTCCGATGCGTCGTTTCAATTTCAACTGTATGTCCGATTTCTCTAAGGAGCGATTTGTCAAGTGGCCCCAGGAGTACTGTAGCTCATCGGTCGTTCTGCGACCTGCGGATGAACCCGATGTGGTCTTCTGAGGCGACTGACTCTTGCGATCTGACAACAAAAGAGAGACGAGTGGACTGGAACGATGACCTACTAGCAGACAGGCAGATGCTATTAGCAAGTAAAGCAGGAGTAGCATGTACCGTCTTGATAAAGGTAGTAATGTGTGGGAAAATTTAGAGGATATGTTCACCCATGAATGGATGTCAAATGGGTCATACTACGTTGTGTAAGGGTGAGTTTTTGATATATATGCAAATCCCGGCTGGTACTTTGCAGATCAAAATTACTCTACCATTCTTTTTGCTTATCCAACGATGTAATTAGTAATTAACATCAAAAGGAAGAACGATGCTGGCAGTTTCAGGCTACTGAGGACATTCACGTATGCATCCTTTGAAGCTGTGACAAAAATCAAAGACACCATCATTACTGTGGATTACGTGAACGCTAATGCGGACCACGTACATACGTACATGAATGACGCCTTCGTCGACAGCGATACCATTTTAAAGCAGGACAACAATACCAGAATGAAATTTTTACTCTGCAGTGGAGTGTGCGCTGATTTTGAAACTTTCTGGCAGATTAAAACTGTGTGCCGGACCGAGACTCGAAGTCGGGATCTTTACCTTTCATGGGCAAGTGCTCTACCAGCTGAGCTACCCAAGCACGACTCTTGACCCGTCCTCACAATTTCACTTCCGCCAGTACCTCGTGGCCTACCTTCCAAACTTCACTGAAGTTCTCCTGCGAAACTTGCAGGACTAGCACTACTGGAAGAAAGGACATTGCGGATGGCCTAGCCACAGCCTGGGGGATGTTTCCAGAATGAAATTTGGGCAAAGGTCCAGAGTTCGAGTCTCAGTGCGGCATACAGTTTTAATCTGCCAGAAAGTTTCAAGGACAACAATACGTTTCACACGTCCAGAACCGCGCTAACGTAATGACAGTGAACTCGCGTTGATGCCATTACGACTAAATAAGCGTGACACAAACCAAATGGAACACAACTTGCGCGCCAGTGTCGTGCCCGTTCACCAGCCGGCTCGTAATATAAGGGAGTCACGTAACCTGTGCGTAGACATCTGTTGCCACATACCTCCCGTAACGTACTGAGGACTTGACGAGTCCATGACATGCAGAAGTCCGTGTTAGGTTCCAGAGGTGAACCAACATGCTGTTAAGCAGGCGAACATATTGCTTCGTTATCTCTAACAAGTGGAGGCTCCATACTGTAAATCACGGATTTTGATGC
This sequence comes from Schistocerca piceifrons, assembly GCF_021461385.2. Lineage (NCBI taxonomy): Eukaryota > Metazoa > Arthropoda > Insecta > Orthoptera > Acrididae > Schistocerca > Schistocerca piceifrons. The sequence goes on along the minus strand of NC_060140.1, from coordinate 64,670,664 downwards.
TCTTAAAATATGTTGTGGAGGCACTTATCCTGAGTACCTGGCTATCCCGTTTCTTAGCGACGGGCCTTGGTTTTTGAGAAAATCGATTTTGAAGTTCATTGCGCGATTTGTATACTCGTAACATTACATGTATTCCGAGCAAGTAAGCATAGCTCAGTGGGTGCCCCCTAAAACGAAACGTATGGCTCCTCATCCAACGAATCGTGGGCTTTTACCTCCGTGCCCCGCCAACGACGGTAACCCGGATTTCTTGTTGTTGCCCCAGACATTTCACTACCCTCTAGCCAAGCACCATGTCCTAATCTGAAGATATGCTTTAGAATACCTCTGTCAGAGTGGTCCGCACACAGTCCTTGACTTCCTGATGCAAAGTTGTGACCGAGCATAACACCCTCACCTGAAAACCATCTTACCGACAAACTTTTGCCTGTTATCTCCGCAGCGTCTTCCCCCCCTCAAAGTTGGAGTGTGCTATGCCTACCTGTTCTCATGCATCAGCAAAAATAATAATAATATAATAATAATAACAATAAAAGGAACAAGACAGAATATGTTATATTTTGTTGTATTTAATGTTTTTCTAATAAAAAAGTTGGTAGAGCACTTGTCAAGGAAAAAAGTGGTAAACGTTCACGGCTACCGCGGTAGAGGTACCATGTTCGAATCCTGCTCCCATATCTTTTTTTTATGTATGCAAGATCCGTCCGGAAAATTTGTTCCTAACGTTCAAAAACTAGTACGCGAATTAACTGGGAAATATAGAAATGTAGTCGTGTCCTGCACGAAATCCGTTCACCAAACTGGTGTACGAAGAATTTTTGCGTTCTGTAATTCCTCCGTACATTATCGATTCGTGGGGAGGGCAAACCGATTAAACTTTGTACGATCATCTATTCACTGATGAAAGGAAAGTGAGGACCCGCGCGCTAAATGTGGTCATACTAAAGTGCACCCCTTATTGCCAGCCCTGCGATGTTTATTTGTACCGACAGGTGACAATCTACACAAAAATTATTCGGAATGCTCCCGACTTGGTGAAAGACAATAGAGAGATCGCTTCTAGGGAAGATTCGATAAAATTACATTTACTAATCCTACATCAATTCAACGCACCTAATTTTGAAAGCATGATTAGATAAACATGGTTCTCATCGAAATTAGCGGATGAAAGAGAAATATTTTTGAATGCAAAATAATTGTGTTTCCCGGTATCGTTCATGAAGAAACCGTGCGCCTGCAAGATGGTTGCTTACATAAAATGCGTGTGGTTTTGCGAAAATTTGTGCTTCGGTTGTTTCTATGATAAATATCAGCCATAATATTGTTCTCAAACATCAAACAATCTGGACGATGAAAAATAAGATTTTGTAATATTGTATGACAGAAAAAATTAATAACTGAATGTATCCTTATAACTGCGCACACCTTACACTGTTTGTTGATATTCTTTGAAATAAAATTGAAAAATTCGGTCGATTTTTGAAAAAAAACTACCTGGGCAGGATTCGAACACGATACCTTCAGCGCGGTAGTCGTGAACCTCTACTACTGCGCTACGCTAACTTGCTCTGAATACGTACGTAATTTTACGGATATACAAAGCATGCAATGAACTTCAAAATCGATTTTCTCACATACCAAGGCTAGTCGCTAAACTACCGGATAGCCAGGTACTCAGGGTAAGGGCCTCTACAACATATTTTAAGTGCATCAAGATCCGTAATTTGCAGTATGGAGGGTCCCCTTGTAAGTATGTTTAATGGCCGCAGGGGACATTCGACGAGAAGTGGTTGCTAATGGTAGGGCGTTATTATTTCTAGCACATAATGCACTCATTTCCTCCGTTAGTTCTCGTCTGAGTATCGTAAGTTCTTTAGTGAACATCATCATCATAGACTAGAAACGACAGCCTGAGATAAAATCCGAAACAACGGACTTTCGCATAAATCTTTTCAGTGTGTGTCTTCTGGTTCCATCTGTATGTAGTTATACCTCTCCATACTTATTCTCTTTATTGCCTTTTTACGAAACTCAGAACGACGAGAACGTATTTAGGACGTTGGTACGAGTGTTGTGATGGCTACAACTTTTTGGACGTTTAATAATTCAGCGCTGAGGCCTAAAAAAAGTATCAGCTTTACAGGCAGTGGAAAACGCCTACCTTCACCTTTTAATTGTTCATTGCTTGAGATAGTGCTACAACTGCGGTGGTTTTGTGCTATGACTGTGGCTGCACTCCTGCCTTCATGGCCCACTGATTTTCAGACTCTTTTTGAAGCAACAAATGCCTTTGTTTTTAATATGATTTGAGCTATTTACTACAACAGGAGATGCACATGGGAAAACTGTTAACGCTTACCATTTGCTATATTATCAGCCGATCTGAGGGACAAAGAAGTATTCGTTGAATCGTCATAAGTGCAGCGAAAATTTTGATAAATGCGTTAATAGGAATGCAATGGAGTTTACGGATCAAAAATGACCTTTCTCCTTTAGAATGCCTACAAGCAGGGGCAGGGGTAGGCGCAATGATTTTCGTCTCTAAATGCATGACGTTATCAGTGTCCTTGTGATATCATGTGTTGAGGTTCAAACCTCTTGCTCATCTCGCTGCCTGTACGCTACCAATAGATCAAAGGTCATTCTTTGGTCCAGTAACCCCATTCCATTCTTAACTTACGTTTCTACAATTCCACCAACAATTTCGTCGACAGACAAATGTTCGGAGTGAGATTGCCATCGTATTTGGTAATTACGTGCTGTTTCTGTATTTCTGAAGCTCTTAGGAATAGATCACAGCGAGCGAAAGGCCCTCTACAATTTGCACAGACGACATATTGAAATTTAAAGTCTCTAACGTCATGAAAGTGGGACATTATTGAATCTGCACATATAATATGCGGTGAAGGATTTGGACGATTAGTTGACCAGAAGGGAAAGTGCCTCCAAAACAACTGCACGTGACGTATTATGAAACAAGGGTTACAAAGTGTAATCAATGTAAATCAACGAATTGTCAGACTGTGTAGTTGTGTTAGTTCCGCCTTCTGCTCCGAATGGGAGGGTTGCCTGTTTGCCGTCTCGCCACACTGTTGCGCGCGCTTGGACAGCTCTTACTCAGTGTTGTTTGTGTCTTAGGTTAGGTTAGGTTAGTGTTGTTTAATGTCCCGTCGACAACGAGGTCATTAGAGACGGAGCACAAGCTCGGGTTAGGGAACGATGGGAAAGGAAATCGGCCGTGCCCTTTCAAAGGAACCATCCCGGCATTTGCCTGAAACGATTTAGGGAAATCATGTTTGTGTCTTAGTGTGTGTCACACGGCCATTCGGTTCGTAGGGTCAGTACCTGTGTGTACCTGCTGGCGGTGGAATACTCCTTCCCATAATGTCGACCATGATACAGATATCTATGTCTGTTTCGTTAAGTTTTAGGGTACATTGGTTTTGCGCAATGGTTCTCAAGTTCACTTTAAACATCGTGATGGTTCCACAAGTGCGGTACCTCTCGCTAACGCGGTACGGTATTAGAGATATGTCCGAGTTTCAGTTTCCCACCAGAGGTTGACGACAGTTTGCCTAAGCAGAGTTTGCTCCCTTATGGTGATGTGAGTGGTATACGACGCGAACGCTAGTCCACTCATCACCGGTGGCTATGTTTTAGAGGTATCTGTTCGGTGGAGACGGTAGTCAAACATAATATTTCTTGCCGTCTACACGTCTGCTGTTACCGGAGTCATGCAGCATATAGTGGACAAGAGGGGACGTGCTTTCTCTGCAAAGAAACTGGCCACTTTATATCTAATTACCGGTGGCGGGCATTTCTACTGAAGTGCTCATTTCAACAGCGCCGAAAACTGACGTTAGCTAATCATGTTTCTCTTACTCGCACGATTCGGCCACGTCTTCCCAAGTGAAATAGAACGAAACAGGATGCACAGTTACCACTTCTGAATTCCAGCCATTGCCCTCTTAGCACGGTCCTTAAATTATTATTGCCAAACCGGCAGTGTCCGCAGCTGCTAACATGAGTAACTTAGACGTAGATATCCTCGGATTAGTGAAGGAACTTAAACCACTCAATTAAAGCCCATCTTCTGGTACAGACTGTATTCCAATTAGGTTCCTTTCAGAGTATGCTGATGCAATAGCTCCATACTTAACAATCATATGCAACCCCAGCCGACAGATAGTGGTTGAAGTGATCGCTGTGTCAAGCAGATATCTACAGGTACCAGTATTTGAATTATGGCCCCTATTTTGACCGGAACCGAGGTTGGAACGTTCCTGCACGTCTGCCAGGGGGCGTGAAGATGGCGTAGGAAACAGGTGAACTGGTAGCCAAATAAAATAAGTTTGGAAGCTATACGGCTGAAAGGTGTTTGATTTGACATTCTGTGCGAACAGCCGAGTCCAGCAACCATCTCTAAAATGATGGACATACAGAGACTCATTTTCAGCCGGACGGGACGTCCTCACAGTGGAGTCGCCAGTTGCGCGAATATCTGAATAAAACTCTACAGAGCCGTAAGATTGGTTGCCAAACAGCTGACGACTTCGCACTTCTCAACTGGCCTCCACGGTCACCGGATACGATGACCTATGACTTCTTCCTGTGGGTTTTCGCTAACGACCACGTTTATTCACCAACTCTGAAACAGAACACAGAAGACATGAAATGCCGGATGTGTGTTGCCCCATGAGTGACGATGGACATGGTTATCCGAATAAGAAAGGAATTCGAGTATCGATCTGATATTGTTCACGTCGCTGGTGAAGGTGGTATTCAAAAATGGTTCAAATGGCTCGAAGCACTATGAGACTTAAAACCTGAGGTTATTACTCCCTTTGATTTAGAACTACTTAAACCCAACCAACCTAAGGACATCACACACATCCATGCCTGAGGCAGGATTCGAACCTGCGACAGTGGCAGCAGGTCGCATCCGGACTAAAGCGCCTAGAACCACTCGGTCACAGGGGCCGGCAAAGGGGGTATTGAACATCTGTAGTGTAAACGTCAGAGATTCGTAAATATGTCTCCCAAGTTTTATAGCTCTATATCTTACAGTTTAATAACTACACGCTTTCGAAAAACGTATATGCTTTTTTGTAACACCCTGAATAAACAGTATTTCATCAGGCAGTAGGCTACATCAGAAAATGAAAGCACTGTGATTGAAGAACTCTCATTGCGAATATACAGTGTTATTACAAATGATTGAAGCGATTTCACAGCTCTACAATAACTTTATTATTTGAGATATTTTCACAATGCTTTGCACACAGATACAAAAACTCAAAAAGTTTTTTTAAGGCATTCACAAATGTTCGATATGTGCCCCTTTAGTGATTCAGCAGACATCAAGCCGATAATCAAGTTCCTCCCACACTCGGCGCAGCATGTCCCCATCAATGAGTTCGAAAGCATCGTTGATGCGAGCTCGCAGTTCTGGCACGCTTCTTGGTAGAGGAGGTTTAAACACTCAATCTTTCACATAACCCCACAGAAAGAAATCGCATGGGGTTAAGTCGGGAGAGCGTGGAGGCCATGACATGAATTGCTGATCATGATCTCCACCACGACCGATCCATCGGTTTTCCAATCTCCTGTTTAAGAAATGCCGAACATCGTGATGGAAGTGCGGTGGAGCACCATCCTGTTGAAAGATGAAGTCTGCGCTGTCGGTCTCCAGTTGTGGCATGAGCGAATTTTCCAGCATGTCCAGATACACGTGTCCTGTAACGTTTTTTTCGCCGAAGAAAAAGGGGCCGTAAACTTTAAACCGTGAGATTGCACAAAACACGTTAACTTTTGGTGAATTGCGAATTTGCTGCACGAATGCGTGAGGATTCTCTACCGCCCAGATTCGCACATTGTGTCTGTTCACTTCACCATTAAGAAAAAATGTTGCTTCATCACTGAAAACAAGTTTCGCACTGAAAGCATCCTCTTCCATGAGCTGTTGCAACCGCGCCGAAAATTCAAAGCGTTTGACTTTGTCATCGGGTGTCAGGGCTTGTAGAAATTGTAAACGGCTTTAGCCTTTTCGGTAAGATTTTCCAAACCGTCGGCTGTGGTACGTTTAGCTCCCTACTTGCTTTATTCGTCGACTTCCGCGGGCTACGCGTGAAACTTGCCCGCACGCGTTCAACCGTTTCTTCGCTCACTGCAGGCCGACCCGTTGATTTCCCCTTACAGAGACATCCAGAAGCTTTAAACTGCGCATACCATCGCCGAATGGAGTTAGCAGTTGGTGGATCTTTGTTGAACTTTGTCCTGAAGTGTCGTTGCACTGTTATGACTGACTGATGTGAGTGCATTTCAAGCACGACATACGCTTTCTCGGCTCCTGTCGCCATTTTGTCTCACTGCGCTCTCGAGTGCTCTGGCGGCCGAAACCTGAAGTGCGGCTTCAGCCGAACAAAACTTTATGAGTTTTTCTACGTATCTGTAGTGTGCCGTGACCATATGCCAATGAATGGAACTACAGTGAATATATGCAATCGTTTCAATCATTTGTAATAGCCCTGTAGTTATCCCTCACTGCCATTGGAGTACAACAGCAAAACAAATACACTGATGAGCCGAAACATTATGACAACCTGCTTAATCGCTTGTTTGCCCTTCTTTGGAAAGAAACGCATCGCTGATTCTGCGTATCAGCGATCCGACTGTCTGCTGGTAGGTTTTGGACGTCTGTGGCATTAGATGTCTACGCACTGGTCACGTAATTTCAGTGTATAGCGGGCCCCTGATTTGCGTATCCGCTGATGGCGCCCGATAGTGACGCAGATCAGTTACATAGGACTTACATGAGGCGAATATGGCGACCCAGACATCAACGTGAGTTCACTAGAATGTTCCTCAAAACACTATAGCACGGTTCTGGCTCCGTGACACGAACAATCGTACTGCTATAAGATGACATCGCCCTCGAGGAAGACATCCAGCATGAAGGGATGCTGGTGGTTCGCAGCTGTCAACGTATCTTTGATTGCTACCACAGGCCTCACGCAGGCATAGGAGAATGTCTCCCATGCCATAATACAGCCCCCACCAGCCTGCGTCCGTGACACGCTGAACGTTTAGAGCCGCCGTTCACCTCGATGGCGGCGTTTGTTGAGACGACCAAATGCAGCAAAAATGTGATTCACCCGAAAAGGCGACACGTTTCCATTGATCGACGGTCGAATTCCGATGGTGCTGTGCCCACTACAGTCCACATTGACGAAGTGGTTGACTCAACATGTGAACACGTAGGGGTGCTCTGTTGCCGAACTCCATGTTCAACAATGTACGATGAACGAGACGCTCCGAAACACTTGTGCTTGCACTAGCATTGTGCTCTTTCAGCAGAGATCCCACACGTCACCATCTGTCCTACTTTACAGAGAGGACAAGCCTCCGAACCGCATGTTCTGTGAAGAATCGTGCATGTCCAGCCCTTAAGCGAGTAGTGGTTGTTTCACTGTCCTTCTACCTGTTTTCATTGATGCTCACTATAGTAGCACGTGATCATTCCACTAGGCTCGCTGTTTTCGAGATCCTCGTTCACAGGCTCTGTGCAATAATAATCTGCCCTTTGTCAGAGTCGTTTACGTAAATGGATTTCCCCATTTACAGCCCATATCTTCGCTAGGGTGATCCCCCGTCCGTGTCCGCTGCGCTTACATACTTCTGTTACCGCGTCACGTGCCCGCAAATCCATCAGGCGGCATGTAACGTCGTGGTGGGCAGTGGTCATAATGTTTTGGCGTATCGCCGGCCGCGGTGGTCTCGCGGTTCTAGGCGCTCAGTCCGGAACCGCGCGACTGCTACGGTCGCAGGTGCGAATCCTGCCTCGGGCGTGGATGTGTGTGATGTCCTTAGGTTAGTTAGATTTAAGTAGTTCTAAGTTCTAAGGGACTGATGACCACAGATGTTAAGTCCAATAGTGCTCAGAGCCATTTGAACCATTTTTTTTTTTTTTTTTGGAGTATCAGTGTATATGCCAAGGTGCTTTGTAGTAACACAGAGACCTTACAAAACTGCTGTTCTTTCATACTTCAACTCTGATATACCGATGTGTTAGAGAACGAGATATCTAATGTGGTTCCCGACTTAATAAAATTGCTTTAGAAAAAAAGTACCACTGACAGCTCAGAAGTCAGTTCTTTCTATTATTTTTATACAAGTCTTGTGATAGAACCAGAAATTTGAGAGAAGAATTTCACACAGGACGATGTCAAAGTGGTCCGTCTCCACTGTGGGATTTCGCAAAATTAAATAAAAATGAATCAGTCTAGAAGCGGCAGCGAGTAATCCACCTCGCCCCTTGGGAGCGGGTCTGATGTTTCAAAACCGTCGCGAGGTGCAGGAGCGAGAGCGTGTACTGTATAGAGGTGGTGGAGCTTTTTGATGTCTTACGCCCTCCTACCAACCAGAGTTTAGCGCTGCGGCCCGTCGGCAGCTGAAAAGTATCTCCCCGCTTTACAAAACTCGTCCACTTCTCGAGCCTACGGACGAGGCACAGAGTGGTTTAGACCACAGCCTACTACAGACTCGAAATAAACTTATTCGCCGGCGACAGGGGGCTGGAACTCCTCGCCACCCGCTTTCCCGGAAAACTAATTAATGAAGTAATTAGTTCGACCGTCCCCTTTCCGCCGCGATGAAAAATCCGCCTGCAAGGACTTTTCGCGGTCAACAGCGCACCCCCTGCGAGTAGCGTACAGCGCATGCGCCATTAAGTTACCCGAGGGAACGAACACGCGGGAGTTCTTAGACGCTCTGCACACGAAAATGTGCGATGCATTGTACGAAGTGTGTTTTTAAAGTAAGTTCAGTTAAAAAAAGCAAATCCAATACAATAATTTTTTTACTCTCATTATTATTATTATTATTATTATTATTATTTAACTAGTTTGGCGTACTAAGGACCACGTGACAACTTATGCATTCTTTCTTTTCTCTTCTCTTTCTATACAGTATTTTTTCATGCTTTACCTATGTTTTTCTCTTCTTCCTCCTGTTCACACTGCACATGCCTTTTTCATTGTTCCCTCAGAAGCCCTTCAAGCCTTTTATTTTTGCTCTGATCCTTTCTCTTTCTCCTATTTCTTCCCCCATTATTTCTATTTCTCTCAGCTCTGGTTTAACTTCTTTTACAGACGGCATTGATGTTTTGGGGTTGTTGTCAAAGAAGTTAAAAATACCTTTTGTTATCGTGTTTTCATCTAGCCTTTTTATGCGTCCACAGAATGCAACTCTTCTCTTCCTCATCGGGCTCGATATTCGCTCAGTTTCCCCATAAACTTCATTATTACATACTAATTTCCATTTCCCATTCTCATATTTTGGTCCCAAGGTTTTCCTGATTATTTTTTCTCTCCTTATTTTCTCTTTCATCTGATTCTGACACACAAAAGCGTTCTGGTTTAATGACAGTATTGTATTGCTAGGTTTTGCATTTGTGTAAATAGATTTCTTGTTATACAGCTTTTTGCTACCTGAAAAGCTATGTCCATTTCCATTACCCTTGCTAGGTTAGCTTCTTTATCTAAAGCAGTTGACTGTATTATTTCACCTAGATATTTAAATTTTGTAGTAGTTTTTATTCAACCATAATCAGTTCCCATATATATCATTGCCTCTTTCACATCTGTCATGTACTCCGTTTTCTCAAACGATATACTATATGTAGGCTTGCTTTTAAAGCAGTCTCTTGTAAGAGATTTGTCTCCATTGTTGCATCTACTACAGATTCAGCTAAGATGGGAAGATCATCGGCAGAAGCCAGGCCATCGATACTCAGACTATCCCCATTTCTCCCAATTGTGATTATTCTAATTCCTTCTTATTCTGCTCTTTTACTCCATTCCCTGATTACCTTTTCTAGCACGCAATTGAACAGCGGTGGGAACAGTCCATCCGCTTGCCTTTCGCCAGTTTTGATCTCAAAAGCCTTGGACATTTCACCTACAAATTTATTTTTTCATTTTACATTTGTTAGTATGTTTATGAGGATTGACCCCGATTTGTTGTCAGCTCCAAACTCTTTTAAGGCGTTGCATACTGCTTTCTTGTTAATTGAGTCATATACTTTTTTGAAGTCTACAGATGTTACATAAATGCCTTTACATCTCATTCTTGTATACCTAATTGCGAATTTTAGATATAAAATTTATTCCACATAGGATAGTCCTTTTTCAAACCCTCCTTGACACTCTCCTAACTGCTGATGCAGTTGGTTTTCTAGCCTGTTTTGTAATGATTTTAAGCCGGCCGCGGTGGTCTAGCGGTTCTAGGCGCTCAGTCCGGCACCGCGCCACTGCTACGGTCGCAGGTTCGAATCCTGCCTCGGGCATGGATGTGTGTGACGTCCTTAGGTTAGTTAGGTTTGAGTAGTTGTAAGTTCTAGGGGACTGATGACCACAGATGTTAAGTCCCATAGTGCTCAGAGCCATTTGAACCATTTTTAATGCTTTTAAAAATTTCTTAAGTTTCTGGAAGGAAGGATATTTTCTGTACTGTAAACGTTTTGAAATATGTCAGGTATGTGTTGTTCCCGGTCAGGTATAGGAGAGGGCCTTAGAGCCCTAATGTGGTGAGCTAAATATGCAGCAAATAAATAAACAAGTAAATAGAATACTCTCTGTCCTTTGAGGCCTGACAGCGCCGAGGAGTCCCATGTATTCTTTGTTAGTTTGTTACATTGTTGACGCATCGTAGAACGTTCTCGGAAATATCATCTGTGGGTCCACAGCAGTCTGAAATAAATTGGTTCAAATGGCTCTGAGCACTAGGAGACTTAACATCTGAGGTCATCAGCCCCGAGAACTTAGAACTACTTAAACCTAACTAACCTAAGGACATCACACACATCCATGCCCGAGGCAGGATTCGAACCTGCGACCGTAGCGGTCTCACTTTTCCGGACTGTAGCGCCTAGAACCGCTCGGCCACCCTGGCCGGCCAGCAGTTTGAACTGCGGCACGCTGCCCTCGTGGTATTTTCGGTTGAAAGACCCTCATTCTGTGCTTGTTTCTGAGTGTTTCCTGTGAGTGCTGTCAACAAGGGATCTCAGATCGATTCCATATTCCTAGATTTCCAGAACGCTTTTGATACCGTTCCTCACAAGCGACTATTAATCAAATTGCGTGCATATAGAGTATCGTCTCAGTTGTGTGACTGGATTCGTGACTTCCTCTCAGAGAGGTCACAGTTCGTAGTGATAGACGGTAAATCATCGAGTAGAACAGAAGTGATGTCTGGCCTTCCGCAAGGTAGTGATCTAGGTGATAAACTGAGCAGCGTCCTTAGATTGTTTGCAGATGACGCTGTAATTTACCGTCTACTATAATCATCAGACGATCAATTCCAATTACAAAATGATCTAGAGAGAAACTTCCTGGCAGATTAGAACTGTGTGCCCGACCGAAACTCGAACTCGGGACATTTGCCTTTCGCGGGCAAGTGCTCTACCATCTGAGCTATCGAAGCACGACTCACGCCCGGTCCTCACAGCTTTACTTCTGCCAGTATCTCGTCTCCTGCCTTCCAAACTTTACAGAAGCTCTCCTGCGAACCTTGCAGAACTATCACTCTGTAAAGTTTGGATGGTAGGAGACGAGATACTGGCAGAAGTAAAGCTGTGAGGACCGGGCGTGAGTCGTGCTTCGGTAGCTCAGATGGTAGAGCACTTGCCCGCGAAAGGCAAATGTCCCGAGTTCGAGTCTCGGTCGGGCACACAGTTTTAATCTGCCAGGAAGTTTCATATCAGCGCACACTCTGCTGGAGAGTGAAAATCTCATTCTGGATCTAGAGAGAATTTGTGTATGATGCGATAAGTGGCAATTGGCACTAAACAAAGAAAAGTGCGAGGTCATGCACATGGGTAGTAAAAGAAATCCGATAAATTTTGGGTATACGATAAATCGCACAAATTTAAGGGCTATCAATTCGACTAAATACATTGGGAAGACCACATATATAATATTGTGGGGAAGGCGAAACAAAGACTGTCCTTTGTTGGCAGAAAGAAGATGCGACAATCGCACTAAAGAGACAGCCTTTATTACACTTGTCCGACCTCTGCTGGAATATTGCTGCGTGCTGTGTGACCCTTACCAGGTAGGATTGACGGAGGACATCGAAAAAGTGCATAGAGGGTCGGCCCGTTTCGTGTCATCGGCAATAGGGGTGAGAGTGTCACTGATATGATACGCGAGTTGGGGTGGCAGTCACTGAAACAAAGGCGGTGATAGTTCAAGTTCATCGTTGATCCATTCACTCAGTTCTCATTACATAGTGCAGTTAACCCGCTGACCGAACACGCTGAGCTACCGTGCCGGCATCTGAGCTACCCACGCACGACTCACGCCCCGTCCTCATAGCTTTACTTCCACCCGTACCTCGTTTCCTACAATCATATCAGCGCACACTCAGCTGAAGAGTGAAAATTTCACTATGGAAACATCCGCCAGGCTGCAGCTAAGCCATATCTCCGCAGTATCCTTTCTTCCAGGAGTGCTAGTTCAGTAGCATCGCCGGAAATCTTCTGGGAAGTTTGGGACGTAGAAGATGAGATACTGGCGGATTTAAAGCTGTGAGGACGGGGCGTGAGTCGTGCTTGGGTAATCAGATGGTAGAGCACTTGCCCGCAAAAGGCAAACGTCTCGAGTTCGAATTTCGGTCCGGCACACAGTTTTAATGTGCCAGGAGGTTTCAAGAGTTTTTCACTTTCAAATGAAAGTCGTATTACGGAGCTCATCACCTGATTTTATTGCTAGTTGTTGGAGATGTGAAAACTACGCTATCTATAATACATAATCGTGATCTCATCCAGAGGGTTTACAATGTGAGGTGTTTTTATGTGTGAATGAAAGAAAGAACTGTTTTTATCAATACCACTTTTGATAAGCTAATGTTCGTCAATGACTGTACCACCTACCTGAACTGACTGTCAAATTAAATTTTGGAACAAATGAGATACAAATCGAAAAATGTATTTTTCTGGTTTTCTTTATGCTATAGCAATTTCCAACCGACTATAATGACATCAGAAAGTGCCAAAGTCGGAGAACAAAATTTCGAGCCTTAAAGAGAGATGGTGAAACTGGACTATTGCGATAGAAGAACAAATAGTCGGTGCGTTGGACGTTACAGTTGAAGCCATGTTGTCGTTAGGCGCATCTACGCTGAGATGTTTTCTTTGCTAACAAATTACGGAGATTGCTGAGAGTTAGCAGATTGATCGACGCAGATACTTTCTGCTGCTATCTTTGCATAGGATTCTCGATTATTAAGTCTCAGAAAGATGACATTTAGCAGTCGACGAATATTGCGAGAAAGTTGTACCAGGGAAGCCATGTTGAGTCTCTAATACGTTTCCACCATTACCGCAAGAGGGGTATTTTCGTATGGATATTCTGTTGAGAGGAAGCAATTTATTAGAAACATTTCTTTTCCGATAGGCCGCGTGTTATTACTATGCAAACATAATATTTCTTACAGAATTTCGAATCACAACCGTCTTTTGCAATTAAATACACTTAAATGTTTCTATTGTTTGTGCTTATTTCATGTTTCATATTTTACTCACATATCTTCTGCACTTTTTATATCGAATGATTGTTTTATTTTAATTTTTGTCCATTATTTATTTATTTCACTGAGTCTTTGTGTCTTAACGCGCCTCTTTCTGAGTTGTTGAACGATAAAGTCAGAAATATTCTCACCAATAAGTACACCTAAATTTTTTTTTTATTTTCCATCATATTTTTTATTTTCTTGCCGTTTGTTGCACTTATCATCGGCGTAGCACCTCTACATGCGCAGAGCTGAATAAACCGTGTCTTTTTTAAAACTGAGAGTGAGACCATTCGCAGAAAACCAGTCAATGATAGTATTAAGAACATTGTTTGATATTTCTTCTTTTGCTGCATGTGTGCTTGGTCTGATTACAATACTAGTGTCGTCCATAAAATTAGCAAATTCTGCTTGCATGTTACACGTAAAATGGTTTACAAAAATGAGGAACGACGGGAACCTAAGATTGAGCTTTGGGGAACTCCGTATGAGGTTTCTCCCAATCACAGGAGTTTTCTTTGATTATATCGGATGAATTACTACGCACAACTTTCTTAATTCTTTTACTTAAATATGACATCCATTGGTTGACTGTACCATCAGTTCTATAAAACGTCAGTTTATCTAGGAGCATATAGTGGTTCACACACTCAAATGCCTTCGATAGGTCACAGAACATACTACTCGATGCTATTTTTTTTATTTAATGCTCGTAAAATTTGTTGAGTGAAAGTGTAAATGGCATAGTCAGTAGAGCAACATTTCTGCAGTCCAAACTTACAAACTATCAGAGAAATATCAGAATCTACAGCAGTTACTTCCACTTATGCCTCCAATTCACCATCCATTCTATACAAATGTTAAGAAAAAATCAAAAACATCTGTTTCCAAACCACATAGGAGATCACTAGCAAGTGGTGCCCCCAATTACACTATTCTGGTGATGATATGAGGGACACGGAATAGACCTTTCCCGCAATAAGTCAAAATTGGAACTATTTCTATGTGCAAGTACTATGAGTTTGGTTGGCGATTTATGTTTCTGTAAGTAACATTGTTCATTAATTTGCCTTGGCCATTCAAAAATATATATTACGAATAAATTTATTTTTATAGGTTAATGTAACATGAGCAATGGAACAACATATTGTATTACATTGTTGCAGTTCGTTTCAAGCTGACGTTAATGAGATTGAAAGTGACGTAAGTGACATATTTGGAGGCAAAAGACTATAGGTAAAAGCGTTACAGAGCACAACATTCTCAATTTAATTCACTGGAATATTATGTATAGCTTCATTAATATGCACTGCATATATCGTTTATCATATACAGTGTAACAAATTAACAAAACGTTTTAAATTTGGTACAAGATTTGAAGCTCATTTCCCTAGAATCATAATGCTGTCAGTGACAGCCCTTTGCTTTTAACCGCCTCAGTTGTCAATCTGAGACTTCGTTTCGTTAACAGCTAGAGGGTCATAGAAGATTCTGTTTGATAATGCGAAACTCGGTTAACGTAAAGAGAGTGATTGTTTGTTGTTCCAAGATAAATTCCACCAAACTCATCACAGACAACAGACTACTATGTGCCATGATAGCGGGCCTGAGTGGCCGTGCGGTTCTAGGCGCTACAGTCTGGAGCTGAGCGACCGCTACGGTCGCAGGTTCGAATCCTGCCTCGGGCATGGATGTGTGTGATGTCCTTAGGTTAGTTAGTTTTAATTAGTTCAAAGTTCTAGGCGACTGATGACCTCAGAAATTAAGTCGCATAGTACTCAGAGCCATTTCAATCATTTGTGCCATGATAATCGTATGAACTATCACAATGAGACGTTGTATTTCAGTATGATAAATAACTGCGTTCCCTCCCATCTGCACGGATCGTTAAGCTTTTACACATTTATAGCCCCAGAATTAACCTATAAAGACGGTAAATATCGCGATCCACAGATACTCTACATCATTATTCCACGGTAATCAAACGTCAGCCAACATCGGCCTCTCAACACGAAACCTCCCAGCATAAACTCTGCAACAGCCTATGTATTGCTCCCACTGAAAAGGATACCGCCATTGACTGGCTATAAATAAATAAACGGAAGTAAAAGGCAATATAAGCCAATGAAAAATTTTTAAAAAAATGGTACAGGTTAACATACCGACATACCGTAACAAAAAAAGACCGCTTTGAAAATGTTTGCGCCAAGCTCTTTAGAAAATCTACCGACAGGGGCATCACCGACCGTAGTTGCTGAAAATGGTGGCAGACCGGAGGAGAAACCCAGTCGGTAGCGTATGCGCTACGTGCTTTCCGTGGCAAGTTTCACAAAACGCTACCAGCTTCAACAGTGTAGTGTAGTGATACGAGTAATTAAAGGCGGATGACTGTTCCTACGATTCTAAACATTCAGGCCAAACGGGCACGTCGGAACAGATAGAGGATCGTGCGAGGGTCGAAATGATGCGAAGTCACACAAATTCTACTTATCCAGCTAGTGCAGGATAGAACATACCGCAGTTGACAGTGCGGAAAGCCTTAGGAAGCGAATAAGTGTTAGGCTTTATACATTGCAACTCCTGAAGCCATGAGCCACGATGACACCATTGCACTTTCTGCAGTTTTCCACCGATAGCCAAAATCGTCTTGAAAATGACGACTTTGGAAGTATATTAATCTTCAGTGACAAAGCCACTTTGCACCTGACACAAGACACGAAAATGGTTGGCAGAGAATCCACATGCAACAGCAGAACAAATCCGGAATTCGTCGAAAGTTTGTGCGTTGTGCGACAAGAAGGTCAATGTACCCATCTTCTGCCCTGAGACAACTGTAAATAGTATCAACTTGAAACTACCAGCAGGCATTTCAGGATGACACCCCTCCACTCGTATACGAGAGTTCCTAGACGAGACACTGTCACATCACTAGGTATGCTGTTCTGTGACCACTGATCTAGCGCTACTCGTGTCATTACCACATAAACCGGACATAACGCCTTGCGATTTGTTCTGGTGGGGTTACATCAAGTATGGTGGTTGCGTTCAGCCTCTACCACTGACCCTCGAAGACGTCCTACAACGAATCGCAGCAGCTGTTGTCATCGTCACTCCTGATATGCTGTGTCATGTATGGGCAGAATTGGTGTACCAATTATAAGCGTGCCGGGTGACGAAGCGCGGGGATTCTGGTCTTGTAAAAAAAAATCAGTAAGCGGTTCGAAATCATCTATTTCTTTCACTCAGAGACCACACTGGCACCGAAACCGGAGAGAAAGTCGATATACTGAATTCTGTCTTCCGAAATTGTTTCACCACGGACAATTGTAATTCAGTAATTCCTTTCGATAATCGTACGAATTTCGAAATGGCAGGTATTGAGATAACCGATCGCGGAATATAGAAACAACTATAATCGCTTGGTAGCGGAAAGGCATCAGAACACGATGATGCACCTACAAGACTATACAAGCATTACGCGAAAGAACTTGATCCTCTACTAGCAGCAGTTTACCACAAATCCTGGATCAACGATAGCGATTGGAAAAAAGCGCACGTCATTCCCGTTCTCAAGAAGGGAAGTAGGTGAGGTGCAAGCCGGCCGGTGTGGCCGAATGGTTCTAGGCGTTTGAGTCTGGAACCGTGCGACCGCTACGGTCGCAGGTTCGAATCCTGACTCGGGCATGGATGCGTGTGATGTCCTTAGCTTAGTTAGGTTTAAGTAGTTCTAAGTTCTCGGGGACTGATGACCTCAGATGTTAAGTCCCCTAGTGCTCAGAGCCATTTTAACCATTTTGACAGATGCACACAAGTATAAACCTACATCGTTGACGTCAGTCTGTTGATCAGTTATGGAACTTGTTTTATGTTCATGAATTTTTGGGGAAAAAGAAATGAACATGGATTCGTCAAGCAGAGATCTTGCGAAACTCAGATCACTCTCTTCCTGTATGAAATCTACAGCGCCGTAGACAGCGGCGCTCCGGTTGATGACGTGTTCTTTGTCCGGAGGAAGTCATTACACGATTCTGCACTTTCTGTTTAGTGAAGAAAATACGATCTTATCGAGTATCGGACCAGATCTCCAACTTGATTCAAAACTTCCTCGCAGGTAATTTCTAATAAATGACAAGCACCAGATAGCGTTTGATGTACAATATTACACTACTGGCCATTAAAAAGGCTACACCACCAAGATGACGTGCGGCAGACGCGAAATTTAACCGACAGGAAGAAGATGCTGTGATATGCAAATGATTGGCTTTTCAGAGCATTCACAAAAGGTTGCCGCCGGTGGCGACACCTACAATGTGCTGACATGAGGAAAGTTTCCAACCGATTTCTCATGCACAAACAGCAATTAACAGGCGTTGCCTGGTGAAACGTTGTTATGCTGCCTCGTGTAAGGTGGAGAAATGCGTACCATCACGTTTCCGACTTTGATAAAGGTCGGATTGTAGTCTATAGCAATAGCGGTTTATCGTATCGCAACATTGCAGCTCGCGTTGGTCGAGATCGAATGACTGTTAGCAGAATATGGAATCGGTGAGTTCAGGAGGGTAATACGGAACGCCCTGCTGGTTCCCAACGGCCTCGTATCACTAGCAGTCGAGATGACAGGCATCTTATCGGCATGGCAGTAACGGATCGTGGAGCCACGTCTCGATCCCTGAGTCAACAGATGGGGACGTTTGCAAGACAACAACCATCTGCACGAGCAGTTCGACGACGTTTGCAGCAGGACCGGCTATCAGCTCGGAGACCATTGCTGCGGTTACCTTTGACGCTGCATCACAGACAGGAGCGCCTGCGATGGTGTACTCAACGACGAACCTGAGTGCACGAATGGCAAAATGTCATTTTTTCGTATGAATCCAGGTTCTGTTTACAGCACAATGATGGTCGCATACGTGTGTGGCGACATCGCGGTGAAGGCACATTGGAAGCGTGTATTCGTCATCGCCATTCTGGCGTATCACCCGGCGTGATGGTATGTGGTGCCATTAGTTACACGTCTCGGCCACCTCTTGTTCGCATTGACGTCACTTTGAACAGTGGACGTTACATTTCAGATGCGATACGACCCGTAGCTCTACCCTTCATTCTATCCCTGCGAAACCCTACATTTCAGCAGGATAATGCACGACCGCATGTTGCAGGTCCTGTACAGGCCTTTCTGGATACAGAAACTGTTCGACTGCTGCCCTGGCCAGCACATTCTCCAGATCTCTCACCAACTGGAAACGTCAGATCAATGATGGCCGAGCAACTGGATCGTCACAATATGCCTGTCACTACTCTTGACGAACTGTGGTATCGTGTTGAAACTGCGTGGGCAACTGTACCTGTACACACCCTCCAAGCTCTGTTTGACTCAATGCCCAGGCGTATCAAGGCCGTTATTGCGGCCAGAGGTGGTTGTTCTGGGTACTGATTTCTCAGGACCTATGCACCCACACTGCGTGCAAATGTAATCACGTGTCAATTCTAGTATAATATATCTCTCCAATGAATACCCGTTTATCATCTGCATTTCTTCTTGTTGTAGCAATTTTAATGGCCAGTAGTGTACTTTTACTGTTAACCGGTTTTCGGCTTACGAGGCCATCTTCAGACATTTACTGAGTATTATCACCAAAGAAGTTACAATGTTTTCATTCAACATTGGAAGAGAAGCAACACTTTCAGACTGAAGTAGAAACATATAGTAAGTAACATTTTTTACAGTGTGGTGGTCTACATATCTAAACTAGTACACTCCTGGAAATTGAAATAAGAACACCGTGAATTCATTGTCCCAGGAAGGGGAAACTTTATTGACACATTCCTGGGGTCAGATACATCACATGATCACACTGACAGAACCACAGGCACATAGACACAGGCAACAGAGCATGCACAATGTCGGCACTAGTACAGTGTATATCCACCTTTCGCAGCAATGCAGGCTGCTATTCTCCCATGGAGACGATCGTAGAGATGCTGGATGTAGTCCTGTGGAACGGCTTGCCATGCCATTTCCACCTGGCGCCTCAGTTGGACCAGCGTTCGTGCTGGACGTGCAGACCGCGTGAGACGACGCTTCATCCAGTCCCAAACATGCTCAATGGGGGACAGATCCGGAGATCTTGCTGGCCAGGGTAGTTGACTTACACCTTCTAGAGCACGTTGGGTGGCACGGGATACATGCGGACGTGCATTGTCCTGTTGGAACAGCAAGTTCCCTTGCCGGTCTAGGAATGGTAGAACGATGGGTTCGATGACGGTTTGGATGTACCGTGCACTATTCAGTGTCCCCTCGACGATCACCAGTGGTGTACGGCCAGTGTAGGAGATCGCTCCCCACACCATGATGCCGGGTGTTGGCCCTGTGTGCCTCGGTCGTATGCAGTCCTGATTGTGGCGCTCACCTGCACGGCGCCAAACACGCATACGACCATCATTGGCACCAAGGCAGAAGCGACTCTCATCGCTGAAGACGACACGTCTCCATTCGTCCCTCCATTCACGCCTGTCGCGACACCACTGGAGGCGGGCTGCACGATGTTGGGGCGTGAGCGGAAGACGGCCTAACGGTGTGCGGGACCGTAGCCCAGCTTCATGGAGACGGTTGCGAATGGTCCTCGCCGATACCCCAGGAGCAACAGTGTCCCTAATTTGCTGGGAAGTGGCGGTGCGGTCCCCTACGGCACTGCGTAGGATCCTACGGTCTTGGCGTGCATCCGTGCGTCGCTGCGGTCCGGTCCCAGGTCGACGGGCACGTGCCCCTTCCGCCGACCACTGGCGAGAACATCGATGTACTGTGGAGACCTCACGCCCCGCGTGTTGAGCAATTCGGCGGTACGTCCACCCGGCCTCCCGCATGCCCACTATACGCCCTCGCTCAAAGTCCGTCAACTGCACATACGGTTCACGTCCACGCTGTCGCGGCATGCTACCAGTGTTAAAGACTGCGATGGAGCTCCATATGCCACGGCAAACTGGCTGACACTGACGGCGGCGGTGCACAAATGCTGCGCAGCTAGCGCCATTCGACGGCCAACACCGCGGTTCCTGGTGTGTCCGCTGTGCCGTGCGTGTGATCATTGCTTGTACAGCCCTCTCGCAGTGTCCGGAGCAAGTATGGTGGGTCTGACACACCGGTGTCAATGTGTTCTTTTTTCCATTTCCAGGAGTGTATTTGATAGACCACCACACTGTCAAAGATGTTACTTACTGTATGTTTCTACTTCAGTCTGGACGTGTTACTTCTCTTCCATTGTTGATTGCAAACATTGTAACTTCGTTGGTAATAATACTCAGTAAAAAAGGTAATATTGTAGAACAAAAGCAAACTGGTGGTTTTCATCTATTATAATGTTGTTCTACCAAGAACCGACGGAAGACTCTGTTAACATGGTAATTTCCGAAACCCAATGAATTTTGATAGGACCGTTACTTTTTGCAATGTATATAAATGATTTAGAAGAAAGCTTAGGATGTTCCCAGATGTTTCTGTTGTCCATAACGAAGTAGCGACGGCAGAAGGTAATATCACTTTGCAGAATTACTTGCAGAGGACTGATGAATGATACAGGCTCTGGCAGTTGACCTTGACAGTAATGTAACATGGTCACACTTACATAAAAAAGAAAGCAACTTCTTTACAACTACTTTGTTGATGAGAAACTGCTGCAAACGGTAACAACCTTGAAAAGTCTCAAGGTGATCCTCCAGAGCGACCCTAACAAGAATGATCACATAAAACCAATAGTAGGAAAAGCAGACGCCAGACTGAGATTCGTAGAATGAATCTTAAGGAAGTATAACTCATACACAAATTAAAGTGGCTTATAAAGCGCTTGTTCGACGTATTCTTGAATACTGTTAATCAATCTGGGATCGTTACCAGGCCGGACTGACAGAAGAGACAGTGAAAACCCGACGAAGAGCGGGGCATTTCGTCACGACCCAGTTTCGTCATCGCAGCAGTTATACTGAGACGTTCAACAAACTACGTTGGCAGACGTTACGAGAGAGGCGTTGCGCATCACGAAGATGTTTACTATTCAAATTTGCGTGCACTTGCCGGGAAGAGTCGAACAACGTGTTACATTCTCCCGCATGCATCTTACGAAATGACCACGATGAAAAGACTGGAGAAATCAGTGCAAAGACCGAGGCTTAACGACAATCACTCTTCCCATGCTCCATTTGCGAGTGGAAAGGGGTAGGGCGGATCAGTTAGTGGTATCAGAAGTACCCTCTACCACACACAGTTAGGTGGCTTGCGGGTTGCGAGTAGGTGTATATACAGATACATAGAACATTTTTTTAAACATTGTAAAATGGAACTGTGAGATTTTATCTTGTAATCGATGTGTAATTTGTTACATGGAGGAGAAATAAAAATTTTGAGGTTTGCTGACGACACTGTAATTCTGTCAGGGACGGCAAAGCACCTGGAAGAGCAGCTGAACACAGTGGA
This sequence comes from Schistocerca piceifrons, assembly GCF_021461385.2. NCBI lineage: Eukaryota > Metazoa > Arthropoda > Insecta > Orthoptera > Acrididae > Schistocerca > Schistocerca piceifrons. Next base: position 64,648,628 of record NC_060140.1, on the reverse strand, counting down.
CGGTAACTTGAAAGGATGCACATCAACAAAAGCAAAACAAGAAGAATGGAATGTGGTCGAATTAAATCACGTGATTAGGAAACGAGGCACTTAAGGTAATCAATGAGTTTTGTTATTTGGAGAGCAAAATAACTGATGATGGTCGAAGCAGAGACGATATAAAATGCAGACTGGTTATGCTAAGGAAAGCGTTTCTGAAGAAGAGAAAATTGTTAACATCGACTATAGGTTTAAGTGTCAGGATCTCTTTCCCGATAGTATATGTCTGCAGTGTAGCCATGTATCAAGTGATACATGGACGATAAAACAGTGTAGATAAGAAGGTTTTGAAATGTGGTGCTACAGAAGTATGCTGAAGATTAGATGGGAAGATCATCTTACTGAATATAGTTGGGGAGAGGAGGAATTTGTAGCACAACTTGACTAGAAGAAGGGACCAGTTGGTAGGACACGTTCTGAGGCATCAAGGGATCACCAATTTAGTACTGGAGGGAAGCGCGGAGGGTAAAAATCCTAGCGGGAGACAAAGAGATGAATAATGCACTAAGCATATTCAGAAGGATGTGGGTTGCAGTAGTTATTCGGAGAAGAAGAGGCTTCCATAGGTTAGAGTAGCAAGAGGAACTTCATCAAACCAGCCTCTGGAATGAAGACGACAACAACGACAACATTGTTGTGGGCCATCTATCTGCACCTGTTTTTAAATGTTTCATGGACTTTATAATTACCCTCTATAGAAACTTAATGTGTATAACGTATGTCAAATGGTTCAAATGGCTCTGAGCACTATGGGAGTTAACTTCTGAGGTCATCAGTCCCCTAGAACTTAGAACTACTTAAACCTAACTAACCTAATGACGTCACACACATCCATGACCGAGGCAGGATTCGAACCTGCGAAAGTAGCGGTCGCGCGGTTTTAGACTGTAGCACCTAGAACCGCTTGGCCAGCCCGGCTGGCTAACGTATGTCCGGGTAAGGTTAAAGCTTCCTCGCATTGTGTCCCTATCATTTGTTCTCTGTAGTACACTATTGGCCATTAAAATTGCTACACAAAGAAGAAATGCAGGTGATAAATGGGTATTCATTGGAGAAATATATTATACTAGAACTGACATGTGATTACATTTTCACGCAGTTTGGGTGCATAGGTCCTGAGAAATCAGTACCCAGAACAACCACCTCTGGCCGTAATAACGGCCTTGGTACGCCTGGACGTTGAGGCAAACAGAGCTTGGATGGCGTGTGCAGGTACACCTGCCCATGAAGCTTCAACATGATACCACAGTTCATCAAGAGTAGTGGCTGGCGTATTGTGACGAGCCAGTTGCTCGGCAACCATTGACCAGACGTTTTCAGTTGGTGAGAGATCTGGAGAATGTGCTGGCCAGGGCAGCAGTCGAACAGTTTCTGTATCCAGAAAGGCCTGTACAGGACCTGCAACATGCGGTCGTGCATTATCCTGCTGAAATGTAGGGTTTCGCAGGGATAGAATGAAGGGTAGAGCTACGGGTCGTATCGCATCTGAAATGTAACGTCCACTGTTCAAAGAGCCGTCAATGTGAACAAGAGGTAACCGAGACGTGTAACCGATGGCAGACCATACCATCACGCCGGGTGATACGCCAGTATGGCGATAACGAGTACACGCTTCCAATGGGCGTTCACCGCGATGTCGCCACCACGGAAGCGACCATCATGATGCTGTAAACAGAACCTGGATTCAACCGAAAAAATGACGTTTTGCCATTCGTGCACACAGGTTCGTCGTTGAGCACACCATCGCAGGTGCTCCTGTCTGTGATGCAGCATCAAGGGTAACCGCAGCCGTGGTCTCCGAGCTGATAGTCCATGCTGCTGCAAACCTCGTCGAACTGTTCGTGCAGTTGGTTGTTGTCTTGCAAACGTCCCCATCTGTTGACTCAGGGATCGAGACGTGGCTGCAGGATCAGCTACAGCCATTCGGCTAAGATGCCTGTCATCTCGACTGCTAGTGATACGAGGCCGTTGGGAACCAGCACAGCGTTCCGTATTACCCTCCTGAACCCATCGATTCCATATTCTGCTAACAGTCATTGGATCTCGACCAACGCGAGCAGCAACGTCGCGATACGATAAACCGCAATCGCGATAGCCTACAATCTGACCTTTATCAAAGTCGGAAATGTGATGGTACGCATTTCTCCTGCTTACGCGAGCCATCACATCAACGTTTCACCAGGCAACCCCGGTCAACTGCTGTTTTTGTATGAGAAATCGATTGGAAACTTTCCTCATGTCGGCACTTTCGAGGTGTCGTCACCGGCGCCAACCTTGTGTGAATGCTCTGGAAAGCTAATCATTTGCATATCCCAGCATCATCTTCCTGTCGGTTAAATTTCGCATCTGTAGCACGTAATTTTCGTAGTGTAGCAATTTTAATGGCCAGTAGTGTATTATTAAGCTATGTCAAAAACTAGCAACCTTTAGGCTATTGTATGCTCCTGAACTGGCGCTACGTTTCCTATCAGGATGTTCACCAGCGGCTGATCCCGCCGCACTAGAGAGCCGAGACTCGTGAGGAGGTGTCGTCTCGAGATTAAACGCAATAGTTGGGCTGTAGTGTGGTGTAGTGCAGTGCAGTGCAGCGCATGAGGCGGGAGCGGCGCGGAACAGGACTGCGACACAACAAGGCCGCTTGTTGAGGCGGTAATTAAAACCGGGGGCCGGTCGCCGTAGTGTAGGGGGCCGATGGGATCGATGGCCGGTCACGGATAGCAGCCACTAGAGGCACGTACCGGGGGCCTCCAGCGCCAGAAGACCAGACCACGGCCGCCCTGCTGCCAGCGAGCGCGCGTCGCACTAGCAATGAAAAATGTGGCGCAATATATAGACCACTCTGGTGATGCTCCAGTAGAGAGAAATCTCTGCCACCAACACTGTTGTAAAATGGAAGGAATCCTTCACATTGCAGTATGTGGCGAGTGCCACTAGTACCACTATGAACTGATTTCTACCCTGTTGCATTCGCGATCAGTTGTGACGGAAGAACGATAGTTAATGAACTTTTAGTGTTATACGGAGCACACCTCTTCTTCACCGGTGCCAACCTCTTCATCTCACAAGGGGAGGCCGCCAGTTGCGAAATTCAGATTCGATTCATACTGCGCGTAATATAAGCTCATGGCCAGAGGTGTAATGTGGCAAAGCACCAAGATGCACTTCTCAGCCGTTGTCGAGAAAATCGACAGTTAAAAGAAACCGTTGCCGTGAAATACTCTCTACGATCAATAATTTTCTACAGTGTCGTGGCGCAGCGGTAAGCGCTCGGGTTCGTAATCCGAAGGTCGCCGGATCGAATCTCGCGCCATCACAATTGGCGGCGTCCCCTTGTTAGAGTAACACCTGCTCCCAACGTATCAAATGGTTCAAATGGCTCTGAGCACTATGGCACTTAACAGCTGTGGTCATCAGCCCCTAGAACTTAGAACTACTTAAACCTAACTAACCGAAGGACATCACACTCATCCATGCCCGAGGCAGGATTCGAACCTGCGACCGTAGCAGTCGCGCGGTTCCAGACTGCGCGCCTAGAATCGCGAGACCACCGCGGCCGGCTCCCAACGCATCGATTCATTTTTTGTATACAAGGTGATTTTTATCCAGGGCTTGCTCGATGAGAGGGTGTGGAACAGAAGAGGTCTACAGAACTTGCATCTGAAAATGCTTAGTTTTCATGTTCGAGACCATTTATCCAACCATACATTATTACAGAGGGATCCCATCGACCAGACTGTGTCCAAACAGTATCAAAGGCAGCACGAAGACGCTGCTCCAGCATCTCCACATCTGGAATGTGCTCTGCACACACGATACTTTTTAGTTGGATCCACAACCAGAAATCGCACGGGTTGACATCCCGTGATCGAGTAGGCAATGGAATTCGACCTCCTCGTACGCTCTGTCGACCAGGGAAGACACGATTGAGATGCGTCCGGCCGTTAACGGCGAAGTGGGCTGGAGCTCCATCATGTAGCAGCCACATGACACTTCGAATGATCAATTGCACTTCTTCCAGCAGAGCAGGAGAAGTCGCTCCCAAGAAGCGTCGATAGTTCCAACCTGTTGGGCGACGTGGAAGAAAGACTGGTCCCAAAATACGGGCAGCGCGGGGTTGCCAGTTGGTCTCAGGCGCCTTGTCACTGTTCTAGCGGCCTCCCCATTGGAGGTTCGATCCTCCTTCCGGCATGTGTGTGTGTGTGTGTGTGTGTGTGTGTGTGTGTGTGTGTGTGTGTGTGTTGTCCTTAGCGTAAGATAATTTAAGTTAGATTAAGTAGTGTGTTAGCCTAGGGACGGATGACCTCGGCAGTTTGGTCCCATACGAACATACCAACACCACCAATTTACGACCGCCACCATCGCGGCCCACACTTTACTGCTGCACGGATGCTGATGATTCGCTGTCACCATTCCACAGAGATTCTGGACACTATCCCACAGATGACGGTTGTGAAAGTTGAACATACCACTACGCATAGTAGTGGCGTCATCTGTGAGTAGGATGGATGCCACAAATCCAGAAATCGTGGTTGTCTGGTGAAGAAACCAGTGTCAAAAGTGCTCCCGATGTGGAAAATCTATCGGTAGTGAGCCCTGCTCACGCTTTGAGTGATAAACGTAGTAACAGTTGTCATGGAGAATGTCCGACACGGTAGTCTGGCTTACCCCGTACTGGCGGGCCAACTGCCTGGTACTGACACGGCGGTCGCCTTCCGCAGAGTTAATCACATTTTCCACCGAGTCTGGTGTCCATACATTTCGGGTACGCCCTTTATAATTTCCTGCTTTCCGAAACGACCCTGTCTCAGACAAACAGCGAAACACTGTTGCAAACATTGAATGCAGTCGGTGGGGATGCAACCTTGCTGCTCGCTTTGTCTTTCAATAAGTAAACACCATGTACGCAAACTCTCGATTCGAACGCGAAACCATTGTGTACAACGCTGTATCGCATCCACTACAAGGTGAGTCAGCTAGAGAAGTGAATCGGGCACAATATTACCAATTACTATGGCTGGAGAGCTCGCTATGGCATGACGTACGAGTATCAGTACCACACTCTAGGACGAAACGATGCGTACTGTAACTGTGGGTGCATCATACAGCGTGTATTAATCCGTAGTCTCTGCAACAAACTACATTACTGGTCATTAAAATTACTATACCACGAAGATGACGTGTTACAGACGCGAAATGTAACCGACAGGAAGAAGATGCTGTCATACGCAAATGATTAGCTTTTCAGAGCATTCACACAAGGTTCAAATGGTTCAAATGGCTCTGAGCACTATTGGACTTAACATCTATGGTCATCAGTCCACTAGAACTTACAACAACTTAAACCTAACTAACCTAAGGACATCACACAACACCCAGTCATCACGAGGCAGAGAAAATTCCCGACCCCGCCGGGAATCGAACCCGGGAACCCGAGCGTCGGAAGCGAGAACGCTACCGCACGACCACGAGCTGAGGACCACACAAGGTTGGCGCCGGTGGTAACAACTACAACGTGCTGACATGAGGAAAGTTTCCAACCGATTCCTCATACACAAACAGCAGCTGACCGGCGTTGCCTGGTGAAACGTTGTTGTGATGCCTCGTGTAAGGAGGAGAAATGCGTACCATCACGTTTCCGACTTTGATAAAGGTCGGATTGTAGCCTATCGCGATTGCGGCTTATCGTATCGCGACGTTGCTGCTCCCGTTGGGCGAGATTCAATGACTGTTAGCAGAATACGGAACGCCGTGCTGGATCCCAACGGCCTCGTATCACTAGCAGTCGAGATGACAGGCATCTTATCCACATGACTGTAAGGGATCGTGCAGCCACGTCTCGATCAATGAGTCAACATGGGGCCGTTTGCAAGACAACAACAGTCTGCACGACTGTTCGACGAGGTTTGCAGCAGCATGGACTACCAGCTCGGAGACCACGGCTGCGGTTACCCTTGACACTGCATCACAGACAGAAGCGCCTGCGATGGTATACTCAACGGCGAACCTGGGTGCTCGAATGGCAAAACGTCATTTTCTCGGATGAATCCAGGTTTTGTTTACAGCATCATAATGGTCGCATCCGTGTTTGGCAACATTGCGGTGAACGCACATTGGAAGCGTGTATTCGTCATCGCCATACTGGCGTATCACCCGGCGTGATGGTATGGGGTGCCATTGTACCCTTCATTCGATCACTGCGAAACCCTAGTTTTTAGCAGGACAATGCACGACCGCATGTTGCAGGTCTTGTACGGGCCTTTCTGGATGCAGAAAATGTTCGACTGCTGCCCTGGCCAGCACATTCTCCAGATCTCTCACCAATTGAAAACGTTTGGTCAATGGTGGCCGAGCAATTGGCTCCTCATAATACGCCAGTCACTACTCTTGATGGACTGTGGTATCGTGTTGAAGCTGCATGGGCAGCTGTACCTGTATACGCCTTCCAAGCTCTGTTTGACTCAATGCCCAGCATATCAAGGCAGTTAATACGGCCAGAGGTGGTTGTTCTGGGTACTAATTATTCAGGATCTTTGCACCCAAATTGCGTGAAAATGTAATCAAATGTTCGAATGTGTGTGAAATCTTATGGGACATAACTGCTAAGGTCATCAGTTCCTAAGCTTGCACACTACTTAACCTAAATTATCCTAAGGACGAACACAAACACCCATGCCCAAGGGAGGACTCGAAACTGCGCCAGGACCAGCCGCACAGTCCATGGCTGCAGCGCCCTAGACTGCTCGGCTAATCCTGCGCGGCGAAAATGTAATCACATATCAGTTCTAGTATAATATATTTGTCCAACGGATACCCGTTTATCATCTGCATTTCTTCTTGATGTAGCGTATTCGGACATAAATTTATGAGACCTCTTTTGTTCCGTACCCTCTCATTGATCAATTCCTGGAGTTTGTAGACGGTGGAAAAAATACCCTATGCATTCCGCTCTCTGTCTTCCCCTACAATTATCATCCCCATACAGCTACTTCTATGAAAGGTCTTCAATAGAAAAGGTTCGAAACAACACTGCGGGTACAACTGAAGTCTTTACTCAGAAGTAATCACCAGAGACTTGAGCACAATCATCCCACTGTTTCACGTGCCGAAGGATTCCTTGTTCCCAGAATTTCTGAGTCTGTGGTTACAGGAATCAATCCTAGACGGTGTCCTTCAGTTCGTTTATCCATCCGAGTTGAACCACTTCCCACAGATTTTCTTTTCTTTGTTTGCGGATCAAACACATGAACACATGGAAGTCCCAGGGTGGATGCTCAAGCTGCTCCCATCTCAACTTGCCCATTACGCTTTGTGTAGTCTTGGACACATGTGGGTGCTCGTGATCGTGGAGCAAGAACACTCCCTCCGTGAATAGTGCAGGCCGTTTACTCTTGATGGAGTTGCGTACGCTACGGAGTGTCTCTCAGTAAACATCGTCATTAATGGGCTCCAGGAAATCGATGAGTATCGGAGTTCGGACGTCACCTGTCCTGCTGAGCACACAGATTTGAATTTTTTCGCAATCCTAGAAGTCTCAACTCGTCACCCCAAAGAAGCCTACAAAAATTTGAATTGGTTTGTTTCTTACAATATTTCGTACCTTTTCATTTGAACAACCATTATAACACTATGGAAGATATTCTTTGAAGTCTTAACGCATGCCCTGACATCCTCTCCCTTCTTCTTGGCAGTGGTTACCACACGATCCTTTCCTCAGACACTCTCTGGAGAATCTCCTCATTTGTTATCAGCCCAAATAATTTTCCACATTATTCTACGGCACCATTTCTCAAAAGCTCCCTTCTCTTCTTTTATGCTCCGTGATCCACTTTCACATAATTCCGTACTCGTAACGTACATACCAAGAAATTCATTCCTCAGGTTAAGGCTGGTAGTTGGTACTGGTAGACATGTTTGCCCAGGAATTCCCTCTATGTCTGTGCCAGTCTTCTTTTTCTATCTCTCATGCTTCATCCATTATGTGTAATTTTGATGCAAACATGGTAAAATTCCATAATCATTTACTTGCTGGTCACCAATCTTGATGTAACGTTTTTCACTATTATCACTTCTGGTGTATTGCTCATTACTTTCTTCTTTCTTCGGCTTACTCTAAATCTATTTTCTGTTCTCATCAGACTGTTCCTTTTATTCAACAGGTCTTGCAATGCTTCCTTACATTCACTGACTGATGACCACAGAAGTTAAGTCTCATTGTGCTCAGAGCCTTACTTTCACTGAGGATAGTAATATAATCAGGCAATCCTTTAATCCTGAATTGTAATCCAACTTCTGAAATGTTCTTTTATTTTCATCGTTGCGTCTTCGATGTAGGGAAGAGAATTGCAACTGAAGGATAGTGTACCTAGAAACACTTGAAGGTTTTTCAATGTAGTGACCGATTTTAGAATTACATCAAGTTATATGCATCAGAGCCCACCATAAGCTGTATCAGCGTTTATTGCTATTGCTGTTGTTGTGAGACACGTGGTTGTGTCAAGTGTGACGTTTGTCAATAGAATGAGTGCTGAGCCGTGACTGGCTCGCGTCATGCCTTGTTTTTTATCATTGGTTGCAGTCCAGAGGTGTCTTATTTCTTCTTCGGTTACAGCCATAACGTTGCTGTCTTCTCTCTGTGAGTGGCAGCACCAGAGGCTATCGATACTAGTACCGCTGTACTATCTTTGGTGAGGTGGATGTATTTTCCGTGTGTGCTGTGTGTGGCAGTCGGTCGGTTGCGGCAGAGCAGCGAGGAACTCTCCGTGGCGTGTTGTCAGGCCGGAGCCGCTGGTGGTGTGCACTCAAGGCTGTAGTTGTGAGGCGCTTCTTGCGAGCGTTACGAAGTTCGTCACCCACCGACCCTGGACACTTAAGTTGAGTGCTCACTTAACCTACTATCAAGCCTCAACTGCTATCACATCTCTTCGTTTGATCCTGGTCGTCGCTTTCTGGGAGATTCCCACAAGCAACAACATGTGTGCATTGAAGTCAGCTAGAATTGCAGCCGTCTTCCTGTGGGGTGTTTAACTTAATTTAATTCATTCCTTCGTTAATGAAGTGGTATCTTCTGCCTTGTCACCGTTCACGTTCGAGTTACTTGCCCTCGGCGTTGACGTAGTTTTCCTCTTCGTGTTGATGCTGTCCAGCACGGCGTGTAGTTCGACAGCTGAGGTGTTGTTGGTAGTTTTGTGCGTATATTCTGATTTTGCTGGATTGGGCACCAGTATCAAGAACGTTGTGCTATTGACATCTTCTTGTAGTTTTGGTGATCTGGCGGAGCAGAAGTGATCTTGTTGGTTAGTTCGTCAGCTTGCTTTCAGTTGGGTTACCCTCCGAATAAGAGGTTGTCGGTCTGGCTGCCTGTCTCACCTAAACGTGCGTTAGTGTTGCCTTACCAGGCCGACCCCTGGAACCTTCTGAGTGCCGCTTCTTGTGTTTTACACAGTGATTTCTTTTTTGGTCTTAAGTACTCTGTGTGGCCTTCATCCGAGTTTTAGCTTATTAAAATTGCAAAGCTTTTCTCCCTAGGCCTTAAGCCGTAAGAAAAAAATGTTTCTTGTGTATGTGGCCTTCAGCCAAGTTTCAGCCTTTCAAAATTAAAATTGAAAATTCCTTGCGCCTAGGTCTTAATGTGTAAATTGGTTTCAAGTTGGTATGTGGCCTTCAGCCAGTTTTCAGCCTTTTCAGATCAAAAGTTGAAGAAAAATTTTGTCTGGGCCTTAAGCCGTAAGAAATATTTTCTGGTTTTTATGTGGCCTCCAGCCGAGTTTTCCAGCTTAAATTAAAAATTGCAAATTTCTTTGTCTGGGCTTTAAGCCGTGAAATCGTTTGGGTTTCATATGTGGCCTTCAGCCGAGTTTTATGTGAAGCATTTTAGGGTGAAGCCTTTAGCCTATTATAGTTGAAATTTAGAAGCTCTTCCATTTAGGCCTTAAGCCATGAAATCGTTTTCTGCATGGTGTGTGGCCTTCGGTCGAGTTTTAATCTCTCTTAAATTAAAAATTCAAAATCCTAGTCTTGCCCTTCAGTCATTACATTATTATTCTTTAGTATGAGGCCTTCAGCCGAGTTTTACACGAAATATTTTAAGATAAAGCCTTCAGCCTTTTTAGATTGAAAGCTCTTCTTCTTGGGCCTAACGGGTTAAATTGTTTTGTTGATATGCAGCCTTTAGCCGAGTTTTCGCCCTGTATAGATTAAACTTTGAAAATCTTTACCTCGGCCTTAAGCCGTAACATTGTTTGTTCTTTATTGATGTGTGGCGTTCAGCCGAGTTCTATGGAAAAAATTTAAGCTAGGACTTTCAGACTATTTACATTGAAGATTATATATATATATATATATATATATATATATATATATATTGATGAAGTGAAACCTCCAGAATACTGTACCTCAATTCCTTGTTTAGACTTTGTGCCTTGGATTTTCGATGTGGCCTTCAGCCGAGCTAAATTAAATCAAAGGAGGTCTTTCGTTAAAAGCTTGAGAATTTTTGATTCTTGCTTGTGTGATTGTGTGTTTTAACAAATATTAACAAATAAAGTTTATATGTTGAGTGCAACTGACAGTAACTTATTTTGACCCCTTTTCACAAATATAACCTCATCCGCTCTGTCCTGCTAGCCCAGGGATTTTAGGTTCTACACTTTTAAGTACCGTTAACAAATTAAAGATATCTGAAATATATTGTTAATTTTAGTTACAACATTTTTTGCTGAGTAAAATTTAATAAATTTTTGAAATTAGTTACGGAAAGTGTGAGGGGTTAGTCTGTACCGCGCCTGTCGTGCACAAGTCATGTACATTGAAACGGAAGAAGTTCTTCTGCCATGGAACAGGTACTATTTTCAAAAAAACTGTTTTTCTTAAATTTTACCTTGAAAATGAAAACATTATACAATCTAAGACAAAAAAAGAAAGGAAACATGGGCCACGAAGGAATAATCCGAATGGCTCGATATCGGTAGATTTGATGTACATGTACATTCAAAGAAATGATTACAATTTCAGAAAAATTGGATGATTTATTCAACAGAAAGATCTTCGCTCAATGAGTAAGACAATAACACTTACTCGACTTGTCATTGCACTGAACCGAAGAATTGTTTCATGGCCTGCCAAATTATGCCCAGGCGTCACGTTAAACCTTCAGAACCCCGAGATGCTTGGACTGTACTGACGACAATGCTCCAAAAATTAGCAATTGGCGAGAGATCCGGTAACCTTGCTGGACAGGGTAGGGTGTGTCAAGCACAGAGAGACGCGTGCTGGCGGGCATTACCTTGCTTCAATGTAAGCCGAGAATGGCTTGCCATGAAAGCTAACAAAACTGTGCACAGAATAAGGTCGACGTACAGCTGTGCTGTAAGAGTGCCGTGGATGATAAGCAAAGGGGTCCTTTTATGAAAAGAAATGACACCCCAGACCGTCACTCCTGGTTACCGGGCAATGTGGTGGGCGATTGGCAAGTTGGTACCCCAACACTGTAGGGGTATTGTCCGTACACGTCTTCGGGCTGGAATCTCATTGACCGGAGTTATATTGTCTTCAGCGATGAGTCCCGCTAGGAAATGAACCCCAGAGACCATCGAAGACATGTTTGGAGATACCACGGACAGCTATATGACATTGGTCTGACTGTCGCCCACAATACATCTGACAGCCAGGTGTGATGGTATCGGGTGCCATTTATTTTTATAGTAGAACCCCTTTGCTTGTCATCCACTGCATCCTCACAGCACAGCGGTACGTTGACGATATTCTACGTCCTGTTTGGTTGCACTTCATGGCAAGCCATCATGGGCTTCTGCTTCAGCAAGATAATGCCTGCCCGAAGGCGGCGAGAATTTTTACTGTTTGCCAAATCCTACCTTGGCTAGGAAGTTCGCCTGATCTCTTTCAAACAGGGAACGTTTGGAGCTGTATGGGCAGGGCCCTCCAACCTGCTCCTTTACGGGCCAGTTGGTTGAAATATGACATGATATCCCTAAGGAGGACATCGAACAATTCTATAAATCAGAGCTTCTATAAAGCGCTAGAAGAGAACCTATTTAATATTCACTTGCGCAGTTTGTGAAGCTGTTTCTCTTGAATAAGTCATCTAATTTTTGTGAAACTGTACTCATTTGTTTGTATGTACATGGACATCACATCGACCGGTTTTCGTCCCATTCGGATAATTCTTTCTTGGTCTATGTTTTCCTCCTTTTTTGTCTTAGAGCGTTTTCCGATAATTGGACCAGTCCATAAATGACCCGTTTTCATAAAGTAAAAGCGAACATGTAGTCCACTTTTAGGCCATCCACACCGCATCACATAATACACTGAAGCGCCAAATAAACTGCTGTAGACATGCTTATTCAAATACAGAGATATATAAACAGATCGAATACCGAGCTGCGGTCGGTAACGCCTATATAAGACAACAAGTGTCTGACTCAGTTGTTAGATTGGTTACTGCTGCTACAATGGCAGGTTATCAAGATTTAAGTGAGTTTGAACGTGGTGTTACAGTCGACGCACGAGCGATGGAACATAGCACCTCCGAGGTAGTGATGAAGTGGGGATTTTCCCGTTGGACTATTTCACGAGTGTACTCTGAATATCAGGAATCCGGTAAAACATCAAATTTCTGACATCGCTGCGGCCGGCAAAAGATCTTGCATGAACGGGACCAACGACGACTGAAGGGAATCGCTGAGCGTGACAGAAGTGGAACCCTTCAGCAAATTGCTGCAGATTTCACTGCTGGGGCATCAACAAGTGTCAGCGTGCGAACCATTCAACGGAACATCATCGATATGGCTTTCGGAGCCGAAGTCTCACTCTTGTACCCTTGGTGACTGCATGGGTCCGTCAACACCGACATTGGACTGTTGGTGACTGGAAACATGTTGCCTGGTCGGTCGAGTCTCGTTTCAAATTGTATCGAGCGGATGGACGTGTACGGGTATGGAGAGAACCTCATGAATCCATAGATCAGACACACACACACACACACACACACACACACACACACACACACACACACACACTGTTCATACATATAACTGACAGGTAATAATAACAATATTAATAACAACAGTTAACAATGCTTTACATTGTTGCTAATCAATGCAATAACATACAGCTCCCACCATGCCTGAGTACAACAAAGCAAAATTTAATAGATAATTACGTGAACACGTGCTATACATATTAACACAGCACTGTTAACTTTACAAATGAGATATTATACAACATGCAAAACTTGGTTGGTTAGTGCGATTACCTGCACGAGGGTCCAGTGTGGCTCCCGCCACTCCATTTCTATAATACATCTTGGTGATGCAGTTAACACATACAATTAAAGAATTAACGCAATAAGTGACCTTCTGTGCAATAACCTTATTTACAGAAATGACACTGTCACCACCATCACTGGACTCTCTCCACCAACGAGGTTGGAGTCAACTGTCTCAAATCTGGGTTTCTGGGGGCTCCTTGCTTTCAAATAAATGTCTGCTTTTCACAGCCGGTAGAAATCGTATATGCTGTCCACAGGTGCAAGGTAACATCACAACATGCTAAGAAAACGTGTGAATCCCGTTAAAGGCTCCACCAACAGTAGGGCTTACTATATTGTTGTTGTTGTAGTCTTCAGTCCACACACTGGTTAGATGCAGCTCTCAATGCTACTCTATCCTGTGCAAGCTTCTTCATCTCCCAGTACCTACTGCAACTTACATCGTTCTGACTCTGCTTAGTCTTTTCATCTCTTGGTCTCCGATTTTTACCCTCCACGCTGCCCTCCAATACTAAATCGCTTGATGCCTCAGAATATGTCCTACCAACCGATCCCTTCTTCTAGTCAAGTTGTACCACTAATTTCTTTTCTCTCCAATTCTATTCAATACCTCCTCATTAGTTATGTGATCTACCCATCTAATCTTCAGCATTCTTCTGTAGCACCACAGTTCAAAAGCTTCTGTTCTCTTCTTGTCTAAACTATTTATCGTCCACGTTTCACTTCCATACATGCCTACACTCCATCAAATACTTTCATAAACGACTTCCTGACATTAAAATCTATACTCGATGTTAACAAATTTCTCTTCTTCAGAAACGCTTTCCTTGCCATTGCCAGTCTACATTTTATATCCTCTCTACTTCGACCATCGTCAGTTATTTTGCTCCCCATATATATATATATATATCACACTATTACATGTCTACTGATACTAATATTCCATAAATGCTATAATATCTCTGAGTCCATTTCTGATGTTTTCTTTTTAAGCAGCGATGATTCGTCTACTCGCCGTCCAGCTGTTGGCATTCAGGTTCGTGGTGAACAGTGGGTAAAAAGTGTCATTCCTCGTAAGAGTGTGTGTGTGTATGCAGTTGATACACTGGCGTGACAAAAGTCGTGGGATACCTTCTGAAATCGTATTGGACCGCCTTTTGCCCGGCGTAGAGCAGCATCTCGACGTGGCATGGACTCAAGAAGTCGCTGGGAGAAATACTGTGCCATGCTGCCTATAGCCGTTCATAATTGCAGAAATGTTATCGGTGCAGGATTTTGTGGAAGAGCTGATCTCTAGATTATGTCGCACAAATTTTAGATGTGAGTCATATCGAGCGATCTGGGTGGCCAAATCATTTACTCGAATTACTCAGGATGTTCTTCAAACCTTTCGCAAACATCTGTGGCCTGGTGATATGGCTAATGGTCATTCATAAAAATTCAGTCATTCATTTGCAACATGAAGTCCACGAACGGCATCACATGGTCTCAAGGCAGCTGAACATAGGCATTTCCAGTCAAAGATCGTTTTAGTTGGACAAGAGGATTCTGTCCATTCCATGTAAACACAGCCCACACCCTCGTAGTGCGGAGACGGACGAGCGCTGTGCCTGCGCTGTTGTGCTTAGCGGAGCGCGCTCTAGCGGGAAATCTGTGTACGCGCTGACTATGCGGAACTATGTACACAACAAAAACGATTTATAAAAATTAGCTCAATGGTGCTAAAAGTGGCGGTTGACCCTAAATAACGAAAAGTGTGACGTCATCCACATGAGTGCTAAAAGGAACTCGATAAACTTCGATTACACGATAAATCAGTCTAATCTAAAAGCCGTAAATTCAGCTAAATACCTAGGAATTACAATTACGAGCAACTGTTGGAAAGACCACATAGAAAATGTTGTAGGGAGAAGGCTAACCAAAAGCTGCGTTTTGTTGGCAGGTCACTTAGAAAATGTAACAGACCTACTAAGGAGACTGCCTACACTACGCTTGTCCGTCCTGTTTTAGAATACTGCTGCATGGTGTGTGATCCTTTCCAGATAGGACTGACGGAGTACATCGAAAAAGTTCAAAGAAAGGCAGCACGTTTTGTATTATCGCGAAAGATGGGAGAGAGTGTCACACAAATGATACAGGATTTGGGCTGGAAATCATTAACAGATAGGCGTCTTTCGTTGCGACAGAATCTTCTCACGAAATTCCAATCACCAACTTTCTCCTCCGAATGCGAAGATATTTTGTTGACACCGACCTACATAGGGAGGAACGATCATCACGATAAAATAAGGGAAATCAGAGCTTATACGAAAAGATACAGGTTTTCATTCTTTCCGCGCGCTATACGAGATTGGAATAATAGAAAATTGTGAAAGTGGTTCGATGAACCCTCTGCCAGGCACTTAAATGTGATTTGCAGAGTATCTATGTAGATGTAGATATAGAAGTTCAAATGAAGAGCAAGCACCGGCGCAGCAATACATCTGGCGCCCTCTGCTGGTACAATACTCCGTTTTATTCCCTGGGCGAGCGGTTTTACGCTCCTCCCCCCGTCTCCTCCACCCGCCCGCACTGCCAGCTAGAAGGCTGCTGCTACTGCAGACGTCGCTGGCGAGCGTTGAGTGACGTCTGGCAGGTGGGGGGACGCACGCGCTGAAGCGGCGTTCTGCGTCTGGTGACGCCGGCGCGCCGTGTTCAATCACACGCTCAGCGGCTGCCGGCCTACAAAGCGGGAAGCGGGGGTGGGCTTTATAATCCGCCCCCTCCACGCCCTCCCTCCCCCCCCCCTTCGTCTCTCTTCGCCGCCGCCGCCGCCTACGCCGCTGTCGCCGGACGCGATTGAGGCTGATAATGCCGCCACAATCGATTGACCCGTGGCTTAAATTAATTCCGGTGTCTGCGGGTACCACGCAGGTATATTACTATCCGCAAACAATCGCCTCACGCACACGAACATCCTGCTTATGAGCCAATAGTTCTCTGTGTTCGTTGTCCTTTGGCGCACCAATTGTGCCGTTCGTGTTGGGCAGAGGAATCGTTTTAATAGTGGTTGGCACTGACAAACTGCCAACAAGCTAAAGACACATGGCGATTAAGGCCGCTTCACACACACACACACATCACTGGCGTTACGGGCGCGTGATCCCACACTGTACGTGAACGGACGGAATGGCGAAGTTATCGGACGACGATTTCATGGTGACTGCTATTGTTTTGGATAGAGGAGATGAAAAACAAATGTAAAACCGAAAGTAGGTTAATCATCTACATAGATACTCTGCAAATCACATTCAAGTGCCTGGCAGAGGATTCATCGAAACACCTTCACAATTCTCTATTATTCCAATCTCGTACAGCGCGCGGAAAGAGTGAACACCTATATCTTTCCGTACGAGCTCTGATTTCCCTTATTTTATTCCTCCCTATGTAGGTCGGTGTCAACAATATATTTTCGCATTCGGAGGAGAAAGTTGGTGATTGGAATTTCGTGAGAAGATTCCGTCGCAACGAAAAACGCTTTTCTTTTAATGATTTCCACCCCAAATCCTGTGTCATTTCCGTGACACTCTCTCCCATCTTTCGCGATAATAAAAGACGTGCTGCTGTTCTGTGAACTTTTTCGATGTACTCCGTCAGTTATATCTGGTAGGGATCCCACACCGGGCAGCAGTATTCCAAAAGAGGACGGACAAGCGTAGTGTAGGCAGTCTCCTTAGCAGGTCTGTTACATTTTCTAAGTGTCCTGCCAATAAAACTCACCCTTTGGTTAGCCTTCCCCACAACATTTTCTATGTGTTCGTTCCAATTTAAGTTGTTCATAATAGTAATACCTAGGTATTTAGTTAAATTTGCGGCTTTTAGATTAGACTGATTTATGGTGTAACCGAAGTTTATCGAGTTTCTTTTAGCACTCATGTGCTGCTCAGATTGTCTCCCAAATCGTTTATATAGATAAGGAACAGCAAAGTTCCCATAACACTACCTTGTGCAACGCCTGCTCGATGACGTTCCGTCAATTACTACGAACTGTGACCTCTCTGACAGGAAATCGCAAATCCAGTCACATAACTGAGACGATATTCCATAACCATGCAATTTCACTACGAGCCGTTTGAATGGTACAGTGTCAAAAGCCTTCCGGAAATCCAGGAATTCGGAATTGATCTGAAATCCCTCGTCAATAGCACTCAACACTTCATGTGAATAAACAGCTAGTTGTGTTTCACAGAAACGATGTTTTCTAAACCCGTGTTGACTGTGTGTCAATACACCGTGTGGAAGAACAGAGCACCACAAGGGGAATTTGCCACTCTGCACGGCGAACTGATTGACAAAGGAGCAAAGTTTTACAAATGTTTCAGAAAGTCAGAAAATTAATTCACCGTATTGTTGGGCAGGTTTGAGTTTAATCTGAAAAAGCGAAACACACATAGGAGAAAAGCCAGGCCAGCTTAAACGAAGACATTGAAGCAGTTCAGAGGCAGGCTGCTAAATTTTTACAAATGTTTCAGAATGTCAGAAAATTAATTCACCGTATTGTTGGGCAGGTTGGAGTTTAACCCTAGCATTACCAACGTATTTTTTGTTACATGTAATACCAACGGGGGGGCCTCAAAGGCCCATAAAGAATACCACAATTTATTTTATCATAAATCAAGTTTATTTACTTCTGATACCTCTAATAACAATTCAAAATGCTTAGACATTGTTTTTGTATACTGGATAATAAAAGATGTTATTATAATAGGAATAAAATGAACAAATCACGAGATTCAGTTTATATATTTTTTGGAATAATGTTTCAAAATAGTGTTTTCTTATAAAAACGACTTTTTTAATTCGATACACTACATGAAGCAAACAAAATTTACTGTCTCATTCTGCAACGCATTTTTCACACAACACTGTCTTCCTGCAGTGTTTCCCACAGACGTGTTTGTGGCACTGAGAGCAGGTAACAGTTGACTTTCCCAGCTTGTTGTACTTGATCTTTTTAGATGCAGCTTCTTGGCAGCATAGGTGGCACCGTCCACGTGTTCCTGGTTCTGCTGTTGAGGATGATGGTTCTACAGAGCAGCTGAGCTTCCGTTGTGTGATGCTTTCCATTGCCATTATTACTGGCTTCTGAAGTCCATACAAATTTTGTGCCCGTTTATCTACTTGAGATCTTATTAGTTCGAGACCTAAGTTAGTGATAAAAACTCTTCTGCGGTTTAGCAAATTCTTTTTCCAATTCGGAAAGTTGAGGAGGAAGAGTGAATATGCATTTATTGCTGCTATGTCAATGAGTGTGTAGAAGAGGGACGAAGGCCATCTTCTTGTTCCTCCCTTTGTGCTGTAGTGTCTTGCCATCTGGTCTATGGTGTCCACGCCTCCCTCTGTAGAATTATAAAAAAGATTTATGTTAGTCTTTTTTGAGTCTTCATTCAACACCCCTTCTGAGTGATAAGTTGAAAGCATCAACAGCAGTCGTTTTGGCTTCTCGCGGACTAGCGTTGATGCAAGAGTAACTGGTGGCCTCTGTGTCTGAGGGTCAGTATAAGCAAAGATGGAAGAGTGTAAACTGCGGCCAGTTGTAGTCTTCAGCTCTTCAGGTATGTGTCGTCTGTTAGACTGTAGGGTGCCAACAAGTGTGAGGTGAAAATCATTCCATAGAGTCTCAGCAAGCTCCACTGAAGTATAGTACCGATCTGTGGTAACATTACGGCCTGATTTTTCAATAGGTTTTATTAGTCTCTTTACAATTTCCATCGGTCCATTTGAATGCTGTGTATTTCCTGACTTGCCTGTATAGACGTCCATGCTGATCACATATCTAGTCTCAGAATCAGACAGCATTCGAATTAGAATGCCGTATTTTCCAGGTTTTTCTTTTAGAAACACCTTGAATGGACAGCGACCACGGAACAAAGACAACATCTCATCCACTGTTGTATGTAGACCAGGAATGAAATACAATGGAAAAGAAGAATTGAAGCTTTCAAAAATTTCCCTCATTGGAGCAAACTTGTCAGTCTGGCGACGAATTTCTCTTGTGTTCTTATCATCAAACCTCAATATTTTAGTCAATTCGAAAAATCGGGTCCGACTCATTGATCCATAGTACACTTGTCGGCCCTGAAGCAAAGACCATAAATCTTTGACAGGTATCTTATTGTCATTATTTGAACCCATGATTAGCAAGAGTCCTATATAACAAAATAACTCATCTTCATTTGTGTGCTGAATACCTAGTCGAGAAGCCTCTTCATTTGAGTGTAGTTTTATTAGATTCATAATTAGAGGTGTAAAAAAGAGCTCTATAGCCTCTTTCGGAGACACAATTCTTCCTTGTTGTCCTAGCCCCATTCTTTCTCGCACTATATTTTGTACAGAACGCCGATATTGTCGAGATGGCTTCGTAATATACTCTCGTCCACTTTTTGCAATGAATTTATCACATTCCGTATCATTATCATCTGGTGGATTGGCTTCAACCTCATCTTCATTCTCAGACGATGAATCAGTTCTAATTTCTTCCACATCATCATCCACTTCACTTTCCTCTAAATCTGATTCGTTCAAAACTTCTTCTAGCACTCTTTCAATGGAACTATCACGTAAACGATGTCTACTCATGTTGCTGGTTCAACAGCAGCAGAAACACTGAAAATAACAATGGTCCGCTTCATAATAATATGTCTGAAGGCAACAATGCCAAAATTCGTTTCATGGTAAGAATTTGAAACGAGAGACTCAACCTCGTAAATCTTTCCTTGCTATTACCAACGGGTGGGCTTCTAAGGCCCACAGAGAATTAAATCAAGTAAATGAATTTTAATTACATTTTTATTCCGAAATTCTGTAATGACTCAATAGTACATTCAATAACGAACAATTACCTTTGCTTTCAAGTTCATATATCAAAGGGTGTGGATACAACATAGAAAAACTGAGTCAGTGGGCCTACGAGGCCCCCCCGTTGGTAATGCTAGGGTTAATCTGAAAAAGCGAAACACACATAGGAGAAAAGCCAGGCCAGGTTAAACGAAGACATTGAAGCAGTTCAGAGGCAGGCTGCTAAATTTGTTACCGGTAGGTCTGAACAAGACGCAGATATTACAGATATGCTTCGGGAATTCAAATGGGAATCAGTGGTGGGAAGGAGTACTTTTCCAGAAGTACTTTTGAAAAAATTTAGAGAACCGGCATTTCGAGCAAACCGCAGAGCGCTTCTATTGCTGCTAACGTACACTTCATGTAAGAATCATTAGAGAGATTAGGGCTTGTGTGGAGGCATATAGATAGTCGTTTTTCCCTCGCTCAATTTTCGAGTGGAATAGAAAAGGAAATGACTATTAGTGGAACAGGGTAACCTCCGCCACGCACCACATGGTGGCTTGCAGAGTGTATTTATAGATGTAGATGTAGAGCACACCAACAGAATAGTTCGCCGGCCAGTGTGGCCGAGCGGTTCTAGGCGCTTCAGTATGGAGCCGCGCGACCGCACCGGTCGCAGGTTCGAATCCTGCCGCGGGCATGGATGTGTGTGATGTCCTTAGGTTAGTTAGGTTTAAGTAGTTCTAAGTTCTAGGGGACTGATGACCTCAGATGTTAAGTCCCATTGTGCTCAGAGCCATTTGAACCATTTTTTTGAACAGAACTGTTCGTCGTTTGCTTAAGGTTAGGTAGTATATAATATAATTAACGTGCACTTTGGCAGTTTATTGCTAACGTGCTAACTAGATACCCAGTTTCGCTCAGGAAGTTGATACGAAATTGTGTGGTCTTGTTCGTGGCATAATCATGTCACAGCTTGTGTTTTCGTTGTCCACAATCACAATTGAGATTTCGCCTATCTGAGATGCATTACATCGATGTTCGTGTTCTCCATGTGGTCTTCTCTCGGCTCAGATTACAACTTTATAGTGAACAGAAATCATTCAGTGTAGTGCTGTTTTGAATATGTGACTCAGTTGTTTCTATTCGTGTAACATCCTCTGTAGGCATCGGACCACTTCTCGTCTTCATCCACTGATATTTTTACGTCATTGATCAATTCCTGTTTCTTCATTTCCGATGAAATACACTTGCAGAAATTTATGGTCTTTGTTGGGTAGTGGTAGTTATGATCCCATGCTGAGATGAATTTGTCCTTGGGTGGAAAAAACAATCGATCTTATCTCTGCTAGTGTTGATCGAAGTGACACCAAAAGAAAAACTTCTGAAGCAGGTGTTCTTTCTTTTATATTCTGAAGAATATGTTTTGAATCGGGAGTTTCCCGGTCACATAGTGTAAATATTCCTGCGGAGTGCTTCAAGTGGTAGTATTCGATATTTCCATTCATGCAACAGAATTCTGGCGTTTCTCTAATGAGGTTCCTCGCGTTGAAAAATTGGCAGATGTTATTAATTCTTCCAATTACGATGTGTTTGTGTCAGTTAAACTCTTTCTTTCGTAGTGGAACGTTTTATTTGTTAGGTTGTACTGTTTACTTGTCCTCGCCGCGATTCTCGTATGGTGTATTGTCATGGCTGGCTTGGGTTCACAGTCTAGGTTATAAGATTGTGTTGTAGTTCTTTATTGTTCAGTCCGTTCCCTTCGTTGTTCTCCGGTTTTTCTGCTTCTCTCAGTGCTCTTCTCGTTCTTCGGGAACTTAAGTGTGCTTCACACTCTTCACCTCTTTCGTTCTTTCGCTGTTCTTTTTGTTTTTGCCGTTTTGCTTCAGACTGGCAAGATCTCTTCCTCTTTTACGTTTGGGCATTGTCTAAAATATAAATCAAATCAACTTTTTATTAACAAAAACACTAAGTATACTTTACACATTTTTCCAGCTTTATTTTCGACTAATACTCATTGTATCACTGTGACTACTCTCACTTCACTGTTCGTTTTTATTCACTTACTGCACTACCTCTTCGGTTCGTCTCTGTGTCAATGATAAGAAACTGTCGTTCCAACCCACGACGGATTTTGCTCTATACATCCCTACCAATGGGTAGCCTCACCAGAGGCAAATTCCAGAATATACCAAAAAGGCTACGGTGGTCCACAATGTTCCAGAACATTCCACAATATTCGAGCGTGTTCTGGAATTTTTCACATTGTTTTGGGATGTTTGGCCGTGTTCCCCAAAATTCTGGAATCTTTCCGAATGTTCCAGAGAAATCCCGAAGATTGCAGAAGATCCCGGCTCATTGGGAACATTTCGGAAAATCCTGGAATGTTTTAGGATGCTCTCGAATACTCTCGAATGTTCTGGAGTCGTCATTTTTTATCTGTTTTCCGTCTTTTCCTGTAGTTGCTCTAAATTCGTAGAGGTATGCATCGTCTATGCAACTAAACGAAGGCAGTTTGTTTCTTACCATACGCGTTTCGCTTCTTTTATTTGGGAAGCATCATCAGTGTTCCAGAAATTTCCAAAGGGTGAAACTTCCGAGCCCTTATATCTTCAAAAGCACGCCCTTCAGGTAAAAATGGGAAACTCTTTCATAGATGGGGGATACTGACCTACCACACCATATAACTCTCTTGATCGTACAGAGACTCGTTTCTGAGTTTTAGCAACACGTACATTGTACATTTACTTTCATAATACGTATTTTTGATTAAATATATGGAATCAACATCCATCATTATTGACGTCTGTTGTGTAGAGTTGAATGTTTTCTTCTGTTTCACATGACATTGATTCGTTACTGCTAAGACAACCTGTGAAATCTTCATTGGTTATATCCCTATTTTTCTTACATTTGGCCACTTCAGATGCGCTAGACACGGTTTCATTTAATTATCGAATGCAATATAAATTCAGGCAATATGATGGACGAGTTGATACCTACGCCTACTCCGACAGAAGAAATGTGCAAGAACGTCGCTAAGGATTTTTATGAAATGTAGAATTTTCTCAACTATATAGGAGCTGCTTTCAACAAGAAGAGGACTATGCTGACCAGCAAGTTGAGTTTGGCATTGAGGAAAAAATTGATAAAGTGGTACATTTGGCGCATTGCGCTGTATGGAGCAGAGACATGGACCATGAGAAAGAAGGAGAAAAATATACTTAGAGTGCTTTGAAATGTGGTGCTGGAGGAGAATGGAAAAGATCAAGTGGACAGATCGCATAAAATATGACGATGTACTGCGAAGAGTAGGAGAGAAGAGAAGTATTCTGCGTACAATTCTTCAGAAAGAGGCCAACTGGATTGGACGTGTACTTAGACACGAGGGACTTATACACGATGTCAACGAAGATAAACTCAGAGGAAATGAAAGACGAGGAAGAAGAAGAATTCAACATCTGGACGAAATACAACAGACTGAAGTAAGAAGCTGAAGACAGGAAACAGTGGAATCACAAATTCTCCGTACGAAGACATGGACCTGTCACTAGGCAGAACGCTACATAACAATAATAATAGGAGCTTTAGATGGGAAACACATTGCTATACAGGCTCCTTCGATCACCGGATCACTATTCTTTAAATATGTAAAGGCATTCTCCGTAACTTAGTTGTCTCTTGCATACTCTCACTGTAACTACATTAACGAAAAAAAAATCGCAAAACCAAAAAATAATTAATGCACAATAATGAAATTTCGGAAATACATTTATCTAGGTTTCATATTGAACTGGTTAACATTACAAGATTACAGGTGAATGTAAGGATGAGATGAGCTACTGGAAATGTGAAGTGCTGGTACATTAATAAGCAGTGTAATCGCCATAATCTTGCACGGAAACATGCAAATGTCAATTCATTGTAAAGGGAAAGGATATCAGATTGTGGGGTGGACTTCCATGCCTGTTGCACTCGATCGGTCATTACAGGGACTATGAATGCTGTTTGTGGATGACGATGGTGTTCTCATCCGATGACGCCCCACATGTGCTTGTTAGGAGGCAGATATGGTGATCAAGTAGGCCAAGGCAACATGGTAGAGCGTATTGGGTTACAACAGAGGTATGTGGGCGAGCGTTATCCTGTTCAAAAACACTTCCTGGAATGCTGTTCATGAATCTCAGAACAACAGGTCGAATCACCAGAACGACGTACAGCTTTGCTGTCAGGCTGCGTGGGATATCGACGAGAGTGCTCCTGCTGTCATACGAAATCACACCCACAACCATAACCATAGGTGTAGGTACAATGTGTCTACCACGCAGACAGATTGGTTGCAGGGCTTCAATTGACCTGCTTCCAACACAGAGCCATCACTAGCACTGAGGCAGAACCAGCTTTGGTCAAAATACAACAGACACCACCCTGCCTTCCAATGAGCTATCGCTTGACATCACTAAAGTGGCAAATGGCAGTGGTTTGGGATCAGTGGAATGCACGCTACGATTTGTGACAGTCTGTTGTGTCACTACTGTGCACTCTGTCTTACAAGTGGCCCATCGGGACCATCCGACCGCCATGTCATCCTCAGATGAGGATGCGGGTAGAAGGGGCACTGCTCTCCTGGTCGTTATGATGGTTTTCTTTGACCGGAGCCGCTACCTATTCGGTCGAGCAGCTCAACTGGCATCACGAGGCTGAGTGCAGCCCGAAAAATGGCAACAGCACATGGTGGCCCGGATGGTCACCCATCCAAGTGCCGATCACGCCCGACAGCGCTTAACTTCGGTGATCTGACCGGAACCGGTGTATGCACTGCGGCAAGACCGTTGCCCTCACTACGGTGACTGATGCTCAAATTGTTGCTGCATATGCAGGACGATGTGCAAGAGTCATATGTCGAACACGATGGTCATCCCTCTCAGTAGTGCTAGGTGGCAGTCTGGAGCGTGGCTTTCTTGTGACCATACATTCTCGTGCTCTCGGCTGTCAGCAGTCATGTGCAGTGGTTACATTCCTGCAGAGTCTTACTGCAGTGTCGCACGAGCAACACACACCTTCTCGTAGCCCTACTGCATGACGTCGTTCAAACTCAGTGGGGTGCTGCCGATGGTGTCGCCTTGAAAGTATTCTTGACTAATATCGACTCACTAATCCCAAAGGCAACTAACGCTATGGTGAGTATTTAAAGCAAACCTGATTTGCATCATCATAGTGGCGCTACTATCCCATCACTGTGCTTATAGTGCTATTGATATCGGGGCATATAGAAAGAAAATGTTAAACTCCCAGGGTAGCCGAGGGCGAGCTGGTTGGCCTCTGTAATAAAAAAACTCAGTGGAAGGATCAACAAACGAACTTCACCGGATGTCATGCGACGTCCGCAACGACGGTACACAACGATCAACAACGAACAAACTGCAAAAGAAAAAAAAAAAATAGCGCTAACGCGCTGCTTCCTGGACTCGGGTACTCGAGTAGGTGCGACGGCTCCGGATCGAATCCGCCTGGTGGACCAACGACGAAGGCCAGTGTGCCGGCCAGCCTGGATGTGGTTCTTAGGCGGTTTTCCACATCCTGCTGGGTGAATACCGGGCTGGTCCCCATGTTCCGCCTCAGTTACACGACTCGCAGACATTTGAAAACACGTTCACTAGACGCGGACAACTAGGGTATACTGAATATGTCCCAGGGGGTACGGGCTGGCGACAGAAAGGGCATCTGGCCACCCTTTAACACTAACATGCCATATCCGTTTAACTATAACAGCAGTCCCCGCAAGTCTGGATTAATGCTTGGAAAGAGAGAAAAAGAATATGTTACAAAAATGGCTCTGAGCACTACGGGACTTAACTGCAGTGGTCATCAGTCCCCCAGAACTTAGAACTACTTAAACCTAACTAACCTAAGGACATCACACACATCCATACCCGAGACAGGATTCGAACCTGCGACCGTAGCGGTCGTGCGGCTATAGACTGTAGCGCTTAGAACTGCTCGGCCACTCCGGCCGGTCAGAATATGTTACACCAGTAGTTAATGCTCTCAAACAATAATATTTTCCCTTACTGGTTACCGAGCAAGGTAGGGCAGTTATTATCTGTAGAGTCTTCTGCCGTAAGGAAGCAAGGTAGAGGATGTTGTTATGGGTGGCCGGTACCCTCTTCCTAGAACACGTGTATTAATACAATTGTTTATTTACATGAAGCTGCTACTCAACTTGAATAGAGTCTATGTTCGCGGTACAAGCTCATCAGTAGTAGTCCTCTCGCACACAATATCGGTAACCTTGCTGCATCTGACACTATTTACTGTCGTAGCCAGTGATATGAGCTGAACCCGCACTGCGGCTAACTGTCAAATGCCAAACTGGAGTGTGAGTTAGCGAGTTAGTGAGGCATTCCGGTAAGCGGCGGCCGCCTAAATACTTGCATACTTGCTGTCGAGAGATCGTTGGCGACATGTTGCTTGTCGGTGTGTGTCTGGTGTCTCTCGTGATAGGCGCTCTTAATCCAACGTGCACTACCGCTCATCGCTCGACATCTTCGCCAACCGGTGTGCTGACTTACGCCAGCACATTATCGCGCTGGACTCGTATTCGGGAGGACGACAGCTCGAAGCCGCATCAGGCCATCCTGCTTTCGGTTTTCTGTGATTTTCCCAAATCGCTTCAGGCAAATGCCGGGATGGTTCCTTTGAAAGGACATGGTTGCCTTCCTTTCCTAATGCAATGGGACCAATGACCTGGCTGTTTGGTCCCGTCACCCAAATCAACCAAACAGCCTTACTGGTTACATTTATCAATGTAAAATCAGGAATACACACGTATGTGCTTACCAGTTGTTCTTATTTCTGCTTCTGTTTTATTCTGGAGTGTATTCTTCAGCTCTGTGTCCATGTATTTTGGGTTGGAGAGACCACACAACACTGGATAGTTGGGTACCAATTCAATAAGTTTTTCGTCGTTCATATTTATGAAGATACACTACCGCACGAAAACACAACAACCTGCCACGGCCGTGAAGTGAGAAAATGTCGATCTCAAGAAATACGGCGACGGTAGGAGTGTAGTTCGTACTCTCACAGTCACGCCACAGGCAAGTGTCAGCACTTTACCCTTTTAATTCCTAGAACAATATCTTCAAACACGTCGCCGGCCGCTGTGGCCGAACGGTTCTAGGCGCTTCAGTCCGGAACCGCGTTGCTGTTATGGTCGCAGGTTCGAATCCTGCCTTGGGCATGGATGTGTGTGATGCCCTTAGGTTAGTTAGGTTTAAGTAGCTCTAAGTCCAGCGGACTGTTGACCTCGCATGTTAAGTCCCATAGTGCTTAGAGCCATATGAACCATTTCAAACACATCGAAGGTATAACGGGCTGGCCGCGGCGTTGTCGTGTGAATGATGGGTGTGAAGCGATCTGTAGCGCGTCAAAGTAACTTTCAAAATACGTTGAAATTCTCCTTCCATCTCTACATTTATACCCCGCAAGCCACCATGCAGTATCACGCGGGGGTACTTTGTTATCACTGGAACATACCACATTTCCTGTTCCAGTCATGGATGCTTTGCTGGAAGAATGACTGCTGGTAATCCTAAGTGTGAGGTCAAATCTCTGTAATTTTATCTTCGCGCTAATTTCGTTAGATATACGCAGAAGCAAACGACTTTCGACTCTTACAGCAACGAACGCTCTCGGAATTTTAATGGTGAAGAACACCGTGATAGAGAAAGCCTCTCTTGCAACGTTGTAACTGGAGTTGGGTGAACATCTCTATGATGCTTTCGAGCTTACTAAATGGTGAAGAAAATGCCTAGATCAGGACCCACATTACGTTTCCGTTTTTTAAAATACTGAAAATAGTAAAAAATTATGTTTTAAAAACTGGTAACATTTACTTTTTGTTGTTAACACCATTTACATTTTATTATTAAAAAACTAAATTACAGGCCGTTATAGAAAACAATTACGATAACAAATCTTCCACCGAGTTTAAAAAATAGTTACCAAAGAATGATCCCTTCTAAAAATAAGCAAAACAGAACTAAAAAAACTGTACGTTTATGACATGAATTAAGTCAGAGAAAACAATCTAGTTTCAAAGTGGTATAACTTAAGATCTTTGACAAGGTTACAGAATTTCTCTGTGTTTTCTTTGGTGAACCCAAGGGCTTTGCTTTACTTACCCCCTGTTAGTATTCTTTCTGACAGGTTGGTTTTGGGGCGTTTAAGAGAAAGACTGAACCATTTTTCTCTGTAATTTCGTCTTTGCACGTGCATTCAACCTCATTGTTCTCTGCCAAAGGTAAAGTCGCCAACGGCCTTGCCGCAGTGGTAACACCGGTTCCCGTCAGATCACCGAAGTTAAGCGCTGTTGGGTTGGGCTAGTACTTGGATGGGTGACCATCGGGTCTGCTGAGCGCTGTTGGCAAGCGGGGTGCACTCAGCCCTTGTGAGGCAAACTGAGGAGCTACTTGATTGAGAAGTAGCGGCTCCGGTCTCGTAAACTGACATACGGCCGGGAGTGCGGTGTGCTTACCACATGCCCCTCCAAATCCGTATCCAGTGACCCCTGTGGGCTGAGGATGACACGGCGGCAGATCGGTACCGTTGGGCCTTCCAAGGCCTGTTCGGAGGGAGGAGAATTGTAAAGTCACTCTTCACAATTCACTAAGAGCAAGACCAGAGAAACATGCTTCCTTTGCAAGACAGTACAAAACCAGTTCACGATTATTACCCGGAATTGTACTTCTGTCTCTTTTTCTTGTTTTTGCTGCGTCTTCAAGGGTACCGTACTCCATGATGGCCAACTTAATACGTGCTGTTTTGGGAACATTACACCGTTTGACGGCCCTTCATGCAATCCGTCTGTACGTTTATGAACTGAATCAGTAGCTATAGTAACTAAACTCCGTTTTATCAACCTTCCCTGTCATCCTCTTCGAGTCTGCAATACAGCTCTAGGAGTTAAGATTACATACTAATACCGACAGATTTCAAACATGAAAAAGTCGATAGTCTGCATCAAGCAATACACAGGGTCCAGTTTAAGCAACTGTGACCTACATTTTGTTGACGACATACATTTTTGAACAAACTCTAAATGAAACGGTTTAACCATGAACGACAACCATAAACCTTGCAACTTAAGAGGACAGGAAGGTAGAAAGCTTACCTGTCAATAGCTACGAGAAACTGTTGTGGCTTCAGAAAATTTTAATAATTTTAATTACATGTCAGATCATAACGAATAGAGTGCGCGCAGGGTCAAACCGACCGCTGTACATGTCAGATGGAAGACAAATAGAATACCGGGAGAAGATAACTCCTCCTGTAGCAGGTGAACTCCGTTTGTTTCTAAGAAGTCGGTCAAGTACGCCAGTAAACATTTCACTTGTGACCTTGCCAAAAGCACCGAAGGTAGAGGTCACTGGGAAAAAGAAACGTTCCGACGCACGAGACGGAAGAATCTAGAGTGTAATATAGAGTGACACTCAAAGTTTAAGGAGACCACATTTCGTGGGAAGATTCCAAATGAATGTTCCAGATGGATACTGAAGAGGGCTGTGTGCACTCTGGGTAAATTAAGAAAAATGTAAAAAGTCGACTAGCATCCGGTTTCAGTAGTGACCATCCAGAGGGCAGTGACCTCCGCATTAATCCCTTATGGAGCAATAGGCACTTCAGCTACGAGAAGACGGTGGTGGATTACTGAAAGTTATGTAATCTTTTACATTATTAATTGGAACAGTGTTGAATAGAGACTACCTGTCTGTGTCTCAAAGAGCTAGAATAGAGGAATTCCGGTGAAGAGTAGGAACGAATCACTGCTTGCTACTTATCTCTTGTACGGTAGGTCAGCTGGCTCTTGGGTACTAATGAATTAGTTCACAGCGCTGATGGCTGATTAGTTAGGCTAATGGTGAGTAGGTAGACAGAATGACAGTTCCAGGACTCGTCTCTCACAAAGATCATTTCTAGTAATTATAGAGAGCATCTTACATTCTAATAAGGGGTTTTACTCTGATGTTCCACTAAACAAATGTATTTGTTAAAAAAAAATTAAAGAAGAATGAATTTAGTCCAGCAAATCGTTCTGCCAGCCCCACCAGAGTCACCAACCTTCTGTTGCCTAAACCCTCTCATCTCCACTACAAAGGTTGAAAAAGAAAAAAGAAAACTAAACCCACACTGATCCAGTTGACATCACGGAAGCTGAGAACAGTGCTCCACCTACCATCTTCGAAGGATGCCATGGGTCTGATGATCGTCATGTGACATGAGCAAAACCGGTCACCTATGTTCTTGTAGCATACGTGGTGCGATCAAGACTGAATTTTAAAAAGAAATTTTTTTTAAAAAATCTTTATTGTCCGTCTGTGTGGCTGTCTGTCTGTCCCATTGTTGAAAAAGCATTTTCCCGTTTTATGAAGTTGAAGTTTATGTCACATACTAAGGGCTACAGCACGTCTTCGCACTGTAATAAATGTAAGTTCCTAAGCAAATCCAATCAAAAGATACGGCCATTTATGACACAAATTCGGATACTGGCAAACTCCATCATCAAAACCTATAGGGTACTACCGTTTGACCCAGAATCATGAAATTTGCCATGAAGCAAGGCTTCGCAGTAAAACTAAAAGAAAAAAATCTGAAAAGTTTAATTTTATATCATCGGATAAAAATATTTATTTGTCATTTGTTCTCCGACTGCCAGTCTGTCCGTCTGTTCAGATCACTTTTCCTCTGGAAAAGGTTGGCTTGAGAAGTTGAAATTTATGTCCCCTACTAAGGTTTATGGTGCCTTGGGAGTGTGAAAAATTAAATCTTCTGAGTTAATGGAACCGGAAGATAGGGTTATATATGTTATATATTTTGATATCCGCGGTATCACAAATCAAAACCTATTGGTTATTTCCCTTTGACCTAGAATCATGAAATTTACCTAGAAGCAAAGTTTCGCAGCGGAAGTAAAGGGAAAAGTCCTAAAATTGTAAATTTGTGGTTTCATGAAAGTCCTGGAACTCCCAGGATTGATATTTTGCTAATATCGATATCGATAACTAGCATGAATAGCTGAGATCTTCGATTCCCAAGATCCGTACACATAATTAATCTCATAGGCAAACTTTGGTGCGGAAGTAACACTTGCGCTTATCCGGGTATTCTTTAAAACCACCCTCCGCAATATGTAATGAATTTTCACACTGCAGCGGAGAGTGCTCTGATTTGAAACTAGCTGGCGGATTACAACTGCATGCTGGGTCGGGACTCAAAGCTGGGACAGTTGCCTTTCGCGGGCATGTGATGTACCGACTGAGCTATCCAGGAAAGACAAATGAACCACTCACACTGGATATTCCGCATGCAGCGTCTAAATTGTTTCTGAAAACAATCTCCTACATTGCGGCTAAGCCACGTCTCCACAATATCCTTTCTTTCAGGAGTGCTAGTCTCACAAGGTTATCGTGGAATTTGTGTGTTGTTTGGAAGGTAGGAGATGACGTACTGAAGGAAGTAAAGCTGTGAGGACTGGTCGCATTTCGCCCTTGGACAGCTGTGCTGGTAGAGCACTTGCTCGCGAAAGGCAAAGGTCTCAGATTCCAGACCCGATTCGGCGCACCGTTTTACTCTGCGAGGAATTCTGAGCATCCGCAATGATTGACGGTCCCTGCAAGGCAGTATATGTGGTCTGCCAGTTCTTGGTTTAGCTTTGATTGATCCTTCGCGCTTCCTCTTCACATCAGCATCACCAACAGTCGACCTAAACAGATTTATAACGATCGAAATGTCCCTGATGGATTTGTTACTAAGGAGACATCGAGTGACCATTCTACAGTTGAAGTCACTGTACCCTCCCAACCACCCACTATAGTGTTACCGTTTCTCCACTGACAACCCAACACTTCCCGCCCGTTTTAAACTGGCTGGTCCACCACTCGTCACATCTAGTGGTCAATTCCGCATTACGTATGGGTGTCCGGGTACTTTTGCTCAGATAGTTTACTCTAATCACCTTTCTCTGCTGGTCCTGTTCTTAAATCCGAAATTCAGATCTTTCGAAGAAGTTTCAGTTTATTTCTGTGTTTCGCCTATTTGTATAAGGCTGGACTTTCTAAACAGACAGCCTCGTATCACTAAATTATCGACCAGTTTAACGCTGTGTCCATTTTCCCCTGTTACGGTTCCGTCTTCTTGCTGTGAGTGTACCCGTAACAACCAAGGAAATTAACAAACGACATTTGTTATAAATGCACATGTGTACGACTGAACAGTTCCAAAAAATGTGGAGAGATTGTATTTTTCATTACGATGCAAGTTCAACTATTTGAGAAGTTTCATTTGAGTCTGTGCGCTTCCGTGCAGAGCTACACGTCGTTGAGGAATTAAAACCCGTAAGTGGATCCTTTTTTCCAACAAACTGACTCAGCACAGAATCCTCTCAAATTACAAAGACCGCTGGGCTTAAGCGAAAACGTGTTCATTCATCAAGTGCTAATAGTTTCAAACGATTCACATCGCTCGCCTATAGAGTAACTGTCTAAATTACTGAAAAATCGTTACAGCTTTTCAAAAATGTCACGCACTGTATGTCTACGGTTTTGTGTAACAGGAATAGTCTTACCGCTGCAGGCACTGCTATTACATAAACAGCGTGTTGCCTTCTCTTTAATCCGTTAGATAAGATAAAGAATAATTCGTATTCTGTCTCTATTGAAGTGGACAAATGGTGTAGAAAACATTGGGTAAAATCCAACATCGGGTACTAGATCCTAATTCTTACGTATCGCCAGAAGACAGGAAAACTTAGGTTTAGCGCAACTTACTATGTAATAATAAACAACACGAAAACAGAGTTATCACCGCAGGGCAACGAGTTTACATTCGCAATTTTTTATTCAAAAGCAGTTTTTGTAGTACATCTTTGTGAGCGCGTGCTTCTAAAAACAAAAGAAGTTCACACACTTTTAAAATACGTTCCTTCAAAGTATAAGTGTGTCATAAACAGCTCGGTGCTATCGTGGAAACTTCTCATTGGTCTACATCGAAAGTGGTCTTTAGTGGGAAAAGCCTTGTAATTTGCATACCAAATCATGAAAATTGTGAAGAATAATTTAAAATATTTTATTCAAAACGTATTCTTAATAGTAGATGAAAATGATTTATTACTTTTGTTGGACGTTTGGTCTACACACAATAATACGTCTGTCTTTGAGGAGGAGCTCGAAAATAATGTTCATGTAATAGTCTGTCATTTCAGGTTTTGTAGCCACTCTCGCATTTCCGTCAGTGTTGGGGAAACATTTCAGTAATTCTTTCTTTCATAATGTTTTTTAACTATCGTTGTTTGAAACATCTAAGTAAAAATTTGAATTAGAAAGAAGTAAAATGACTAAGAACATAAAGTTAAAAGAGGACAAAGCTGTAAAACTGCAGTTTGTTTTTTCCTTTATATGCACGTAACCATTACAGTTAGCTTATTACTACTACGGTTACTATTCCGATTCCTGTTCCGATTCCCGCCCTCTGACTGCTGTTCTTACTGTTGTTTCAGTTGCTAATATTGTGTGTTGTGTAGAGTGAAGTACTGAAAATGTACCAAGTTATTTTTAAAATTGTTCCGATTACTTTGCAAAAGTATTCCCTACACCAGGTAGCAGTAATTTTCATCAACCAAAGATATAGTTTCAGAAAGAGAGGAAGGTAGACTTTTTACTGATTAGAACTGAAAGTGTGTGATACTTGACGTAAACAGAATTATCCAGTGAAAAGTAAAAGGCTGAATTAACTGCATTTTAGTGTGAATATTCGAAAAATTTAACAGCATCCACATAAACATTCAAGTGTTATTACAAAATTTCAATACTGCAGACTGTTTAGAATCTCTGGTTAGACGAAAACGTTGAGCTAACTGGAATATTTTGATAACATGTTAATGAATATTTATTGGCCTATCTAAAGAACAAAAATGATAGACAGTAAAATTCGCAAGCCTATAGTTAAAAATCAGAATCAATAGTGCGGGCGAGATAATTACGATGACGCAGCCGTTTCTCTAGAGTGCATAATAAAAAGTTCATTAGCATCGTGTGCAAAGGCCGTTTAAACTAAATTTAAGCTATCTGTCCCTTCTTGAAGCGAGATGTTGGTTCTTATCTTGTGTTCTGAGAAGTGACCAGAGTATAATAACTGACTTGAAGCTTCGTTGCCGCATTATTAAAATAAAACAAAATAAGAGCTAGCATATTCCCACATCACTACGTACGATTTACGTCGAGATCTGGACACATGACGACGCCACAGCCCACGAGAACCACATACTGAAATATCTACAGTCAACACAAGACCACGACAACACAGAACCAACTTCAGTTTATCATCGGAACAGTACTCTTGAGCTACTCATTTGTGCATCATCAGTTTTCGCCATCACGTTTTATGAATTTGATAAACTATGCCTGCCTGCGGAATAACGTCATCCATCCCAAATCCATCCAAGTAACTGTACTAAATACTGTGAAGTAATTTTTCTTCTTTCAGATTTGCCTAGTGTAAATAAAACTTTTGTTTTCATTATTTAGAAGATACTTCACATTTTTTGAGGGAGTAAACAAGGAATTGTTTCATTGTTAGTAAAATATGCAATGTTAAAAAAATTTCATAGGAACTGTGCTACAGGAACCTTTATAAAGCTGTGTATATGTAAGAAATATGTAATTTGCACAAACTGAACTAACGATTGATGGAAGTCGTTTACAATGTAACATCAAACAGGGCCTTTATGACTTTTTCCTCTGCCAAATGTTTTTTATTCCAGTCTTTGATCACAATATCAATTCTGCAGACGATGACCGGTTTCAATCCGTAATGACCATCGTCAGATCTACTTTTTTACACCATGTCCAAAAGTGATAAGGGCATAATGGCATCGTCAAAACATATAAATATAATCAGCACAGCATCGTCCCATGGATTTAAAATAAGGTGTAGAATAGACCACATCGTCCACACAGTCATTTTTCCTCTGCTATTCACTTTTGTAAGCATTACGTCTGAAAAATTTAGCTGTCAATATGGTCAGCAAGTTCTTACAAAATTTGCAATACCTGACATTTTTGGTATAGTCTACGTTGTTTAAAATTCGAAAGTGTGCACTCATGACTGAACAAACCGCTGCTATAAGCGGTTATTCACGCGGCACAAATGACAACCTTCAACATTAAAAAAAAAAAAAAAATACTCGCAGTGCGTCTTAGCAGCTAAAATTTTGACACCGCATTTCTTTCGGTGTGTTTTACATACAAAATTTCACGATAGAATTCGATATGTCGCACAGGACCATTCCTTTGCATGTTTCGAACCTTTTATATCCCCAACTCACCTGCAACTTTAATCATGTATTCTTCCTGTTGTACTGGAACTTCGTCCTTTAATATCCTTCCTGGTGTTGGAATTTTAATGGCAAGCGGTCTGCCCTGTGTAAGCCTATTTTTGTCTGCTTACGCAGAATGCAACCTTCATCCTCTTGAATCTGTTTACTGATGTCATACTTCGGCTTCGTTCTACAATTTTCGTCCACATACTACTCTCCAAGATAAGTCCTATCGACCTTAAAATTTTACTCCATCTCCGTGAACTTTTATTCAAATTCGAAATTTCTTCCGGGATTCCTTTACTCGTTTTATCCCATAACGTGCATGATGGACTTTTACCCTGTGCCATCCCTGTTAAACACTTTAAGAGTCAAAATGATCTGGCCAGCAGAGCAGCATGTACCGTTTCGGAATAGTAATCTGTTAAAATGCACAGTTTATTATGTGTTTCCAAGCCCACCATGAGTTTGGGGTGCTAAATAATCATGCCAATGAGTCAGGAGCACAAAATCGTACATAGTAGTTTCAAAGGCAAGTTTAAAAACTCCGCAGGAAATTATTGATGTCAGCTTCCATTAGGAAACAAATGCCCTCAGCAGGAGACATACCCCAAAGGAAAGTCGTTCACAAGCAACTTTAGGTCAGGCATGAGAAACGACATTTGCAGCCACTTCCTGGACGTTTTACCCATTGGCTCACTGACACCGTGTTAGCCTGACCACCATGAGTTGCCGTAGCAGTGTTTGAAACGTTGAGACAGTAGCTACATCGTCCGTCTCAGCGTCTCGTCTGCAACATCTTCCCGGCAGTTTATTACACGATGAGCTAGAACTTCATCTCCCATGGCCCCATGCCACCTCAATGACGTCTTTGCTATAGATCTAAAAGAAACATTCGTGATGTCGATATGATCGTTCTAAGTAATGAAATGAATGAAAAATGAGTAACATAGCATGACTATGACGTGCAATTGTGTATCCAAACAGTTTTCGTCATCTTACGTGTTTCCAGCATAATTTATATTATCTCTGAGGCTAACATTTTGCGAGATAAATTGTAAAAAAAAAAAAAAATTATATCTGCAATGTTCATCTTTCAATAGAAGCATTTCACACAGTTTAATCAGCTTTTGCTGATTGGAAGTATCTGAGAACGGAATTCGGACAAGCTGTTTGCTTCCATGTACTGCGAGGAAAAAAAAACTGTAAACTCCAGTATTGATTTCGTACTTCATAGTGTCACAAATGTTGCGGCGATTTACAGCTACCGTCTTTTGTACCAGACTATATCAAAAGAGAAAATCCAGAGGCGACAAAATTCTAGATGAACACAAAACTAGTTCTCAAGACGGATGCCTCAAAGTACAACAGTACTTAATCATATCACTGCTCATATCTCAAGCTTATTGATTTAGAAACATACAATTACAATCCATACTTATCAGAGAATAATCATACTATTTCTCATATCTCAAGCCTATCGATTTTTCTAGATGAACACAAAACTAGCTCTCAAGACGGATGCCTCAAAGTACAACAGTAATTAATCATATCATTGCTCACAACTCAAGCCTATCGATTTAGAAACATACAATTATAGTCCATACTTATCCGAGAATAATCATACTATTTCTCATATCTCAAGCCTATCTATTTAGAAACATACAATCATAATCCACACTTATCAGAGAAACTAATGTGAATGTATTGTCAATAAAGTCGGTTGTCTGTAGCAAATAAAGTAATTATTTACCGCCTTCCGTTCATCCCCTCCTTCACGTATAACTGCAGTCTGATGTCTGTAGAACTCGTAGATGATCAGCCTATAGTCTAATCATGAGACGACCGGCGACGAGTCTTACGCCCAAGTTTCAAACTGTTAGAACAGCATCATTAGGGAGTTTCTCTAAGAGAGAGCATCTGTAAATCTGATATCGTCCAGCGACGGAAGTATCAGTTTTGGAAAGTCGAGGTATACAGCGCTCAATTTGTGAAGTTTCCGCTGCTAATCTGATCCGTCATTATACTAAGCTCAGACCGGGCGGTACCTACTGTTGGCCGTTTCCACTGAGACCTTCAATCAAACGGACATCATAGTCTGTATCCGAGGTGGGAACATAGCAGCAGGGTGTTAATTATAGGTTCCACACAAGTCGTCCTACTCCACAAGGTGAGTCGATCAAGTCACAGACTGCACGTTTTACACTTAAAAACACGTAGTTGTACACACACTATGCTTGTATATACAGTTATGGGCACCTATATGACGCTGCCCAAGCTACAGGTGCAAATGCGCTCAAAGGTTTTCTCGAGATTTTTGTACTTTTTTGTAAGGCAAATACAGGAACCTGAAAGCCAAATTGGTAACATTTTTTCCCCAATTCTAGATTTGTGAATCTGACAGTGAAGGCCTGCCATACTCGTGCAAACATTAAATAAATTTTCGGTTAAAGTTTGAAACAGTTTTACCCTGATTTTCAGCCAATTTAGCACTGGTGCAAGAGTATAAAGCCATATGGTTACAAGCTCAGGCGAATTAAAGCTTTTAATGCAGTGAGAAGACGAACGCAAGTTGTGTCAGAATAGTATTAATACTCCAAAATATTCTGTACAAGATAGTTAACCGCATGCAGATAATTAGAATTTGGTCGGAGTAACGCACAACAATTATCCGTAGTGTCTTTATATAGCATGACCAGAAATAATACACCGAAATCGCTATTCCTACCTACTGTTAGTTGAGAGAGAGAAGTTGATTGGTGTCGGTGCTCAAGGATGAGCTAATCGCAACTGGATATCGTCATCCACTTGGCCACATGGGTACGAACTGCCCACAATGAAACGCTCATTTTTGTTATAAACTGAACAAGTACGAGACGCAAGAATTTATTATGTACGAACATGACTCTAAAAGTAGCAAGATCTGCTAGAAACGAAAACGGTGCACTTGAAATGCCCGTAGTAATCCTAAAGCAGGCAGCAACCTCACCAAAGTGTACGAAACAGCACGTTGAAACTGCAGTTCTGCGTAGTCCGTCGGCAAGTAATGACCAGAGCGTGCACACCACACAAAATCCGGGAGAATAGTCGCTTCTGTTCGACTATATCGTCCGGAAACGAAATTTTGACGAGGCGCACCTTATTGGCTCCCACGGTCCAAAGTCGTTGATCTCGGTGAGAAGTTCCATGCGCGGCTACACAGTAACAACTGTCGCACGCACACAGCTACATACGCATTGCAGCCCGCCAGAAGTACTCGCACTGTACTTTGGAAGGTGGCACAAGGCGGGTGCGTAGCGCGCTTGCGCGCTTGTGACAGGAGTCAGCGCGGATAGCTCGCCTTTCAACTGGGAGAAAAAAAGGAAAGCCTTTTGTAGCCGCTTGTCATGCCCAACATGTGCTGTATACGTGACGTGGAATAAAAAGGAAGAAATAAAACATTTTCTTCCTATTCACCGGCCGATTCAGCAGCGAGAAAAGTTCACAGTGTATGTATGGGAAGACATTAACTACATACACGAACACATACACAGGAGGAGGCGAAAATATGTAAAAATCACAAAAGCAACGCATTACTTATGCTTAATACTGTGTGGGGAAACACTTGCCGTTAAAAGCACCATCCAGTTGTTTCGGAATGGATAAATACAAATCCTGTGTGGTTTTCAAGGGGATTTTGTACCACTTTTCCTGCAAGTAGTGGCAAGTTTAGGCAACGATGATGGAGACGCATAGCGATCATACGCTCTTCACTCCAAAGTAGACGACGATGGCTCAACAATACCGAGCTCTGGTGATTGTGGAGGCCAGGGAGTTGTAACAGTTCGCCTCTGTGTTCATAAAACAAATCCTGGGCGATGTGAACTGTGTGAACGGCTCTGTCAACTTGGAGAACAGTATCACCATTGGGGAACAAACGTTGTAGTGTAGGGTGATCTCACCATCAAAACAGGTCAAATAAATTCTTGGCATTATTGTGACCTCGCAGAGTATCCGTGGTAGCGTATAGTACCACCACATCACTGCAGTGTCTTGAAAGAAGGATAAAAGGTGAACATCAACAAAAGCAAAAAGAGGATAATGGAATGTAGTCGAATTAAATCAGGTGATTCTGAGGGAATTAGATTAGGAAATCAGACACTTTAAGTATTAATGAGTATAGATATGAAGATGCTATCTGTTCTTTCAGACATGTCCGAAACAACAGATAACATCTTCATATAAGGTTCACCGGCCATTTGACCATCTCCTTCAGTGTGGGTGCACAAACAGTGCCCGAACTCTTACGGGAATCGGCAAAAAGCCGCGAGTAATGGACAGGGGCCGTACGAATATAGTGCGGGACAATAAGTTGGGAATGTGGGTCTCACGGGAGGCGTGCCAGAGATAAGTCCCTGCAGTCGTAGTTTCCTTTGTGATCTCGGTGGCTCAGATAAAGCGTCTGCCATGTAAGCAGGAGATCCCGGGTTCGAGTCCCGATCGGAGCACACATTTTCCACTGTCTCTGTTGACTCATATCAACGCCTGTACGCAGCTAGAGATATTCATTTCATTGTAATTTCGTAGTAAATGAGTTTTTCTGTTTTGGAAGCAAAATAACTGATGACGGTCGAAGTATAGAGGATATAAAATGTATACTGGCTATGGAAAAATGGTTCAAATGACTCTGAGCACTAAGGGACTTAACTGCTGTGGTCATCAGTCCCCTAGAACTTAGAACTACTTAAACCGAACTAACCTAAGGACATCACCCACATCCATGCCTGTGGCCGTAGCGACCGTAGCGATCGCTCGTTTCCGGCTATGGCAACGAAAGCGTTTCTGAGGAAGAGAAATTTGTTAACATCGAGTATAGATTTAAGTGTTAGGAAGCCTTTTCTAAAAGTGTTTGTATGGAGTGTAACTATGTATGGAAGTGAAACATGGGCTATTAACAGTGTAGACAAGAAGAGAATAGATGTTTTCGAAATGTGGTGCTACAGAAGAATGCTGAAGGTTTGATGGGTAGATCAAGAAACTAATGAAGTGGTACTGAATAGGATTGGGGACAGGAGGAATTTCTGGCACAACTTGATTAGAAAAAGGGATCGGCTGGTGGGAAATGTTCTGAGGCAGCAAGGATCACCAATTTAGTATTGCAGGAAAACGTGGAGGGCTAAAAATCGTAGAGGGAGACCAAGAGATGTATACACTAAGAGGATTGAGAAGGACGAAGGTTGCAGTAGTTATTCGGAGATGAAGGGGCTTTCCCAGGATAAAGCAGCATGGAGAGCTGCATGAAACGAGTCTCTGGACTAAAGAACACAACAACGACAACATATCATCACTGAAACCCAGCCAATGTCTTATCTTGTTGACGTAAATTCGGCCAGACGTTGGAAACAGTGTGCAACAAGAGCCATCCGGCCAAGTGACTTTCTTTCGTTGCCTCTTACAAGGGAACCTCCCCATCGCACCCCCCTCAGATTTAGTTATAAGTTGGCACAGTGGACAGGCCTTGAAAAACTGAACACAGATCAATCGAGAAAACAGAAGAAGTTGTGTGGAACTATGAAATAATAGGGAAAATATACAAATTGAGTAGTCCATGCGTAAGATATGCAACATCAAGGATAATGTAAGCTCAGGAGCGCTGTGGTCCCGTGGTTAGCGTGAGCATCTGCGGAACGAAAGGCCCTTGGTTCAAGTCTTCCCTCGACTAAAATGTTTAATTTTTTATTTTCAGACAATTATCAAAGTTCAGGCACTCACACATAATCAACTTCGCTCTCCTAAATTCCAGGACATGTTCAGATTTGCTTGGACATATGCAGGATTTGTCAGTCTACACACGGAAAAATTTGAACACGTTAAAAACATATGTTTTGTCAGAGCACAGAGAAAACTGTGCGACTGTGAAACTGCTGCATTCATTTGTTGCAGTTTATGTGACAAACTCTTATGTTTCCATCACTTTTTTGGGAGTGATTATCACATGCACAAGAAAACCTAAATCGGGCAAGGTAGAAAAATCTTTTTACCCATTCGCCAAGTGTACAAGTTAGGTGGGTCGACAACATATTCCTATCATGTGACGCACATGCCGCCACGAGTGTTGTATAGAATATATCAGACGTGTTTTCCTGTGGAGGAATCGGTTGACCTATGATCTTGCGATCAAATGTTTTCCCATTGGAGCGGCACGTCCTTTCGTCTACTAATCGCACAGTTTTGCGGTGCGGTCGCAAAACACAGACACTAAACTTATTACAGTGAACAGAGACGTGAATGAACGAACGGACACATCATAACTTTGCGAAAATAAAGAAAGTAAAATTTCCACTCGAGGGAAGACTCGAACCCATGACCTCTCGCTCCGCAGCTGCTCACGCTAACCACGGGATCACGGCGCTCATGGGCTCCTTTTGTCCTTCATATGGCCTATGTTGGCCATCGACTACTCAGTTTGTATATTTTGCTTCTTTTTTCATAGTTCCATACAACTTCTTCCTGTTTTCTCGATTGATCTGTGTTCAGTTTTTGAAGGCCTATCCACTGTGCCAACTTATAACTAAATCTGAGGGCGGTGCGATGGGGAGGTTCCCTTTTTAGTACAGGTTTTACAGGCAACTAATGGTTTTCGAATTCCAGCTCGCCCTGCAGTACTGTGCTTGCAGCGCTCATTCCGTGTCGTTTTCGTCCTGACAGGGTTCTCGCGGGCGACGTTCAGTTCTGCAGTGACTTTTGCAGTTGTCTGTGCTCTTACGTTTCGTTAAAATCCTCTTGATGGTCGGCCGTCACAATCGCTCTGAACACACTTCCGTCCTCACTGTTACTTATCGGAAGATGTTTTTCAGCTCCCTGTGTATTCTATACAAATCCTCAGAGCGCTACCTCTGGAACTCCAAACAGTTGTGGTACCTTGGTTACGCAAGCACCCGTCTTACAAGCACCAACAATTCGCCGAGATTCGAATTCACTTAGCTCCGACATAATACACTCACAACTACACAGAAGGCTGTTCTGACCACGAGTGACGCTTGATGCCCACTGACGACAACGCACGGGTGCCGTTTGTTGGTTGAATACAACAGCACAACTTGCAGTTATGTTCAAGCTTGCATTTCTCGCACTAGTGCCCTCTCTCGTTAGAT
The DNA here is from genome assembly GCF_021461385.2 of Schistocerca piceifrons. Lineage (NCBI taxonomy): Eukaryota > Metazoa > Arthropoda > Insecta > Orthoptera > Acrididae > Schistocerca > Schistocerca piceifrons. The sequence continues at coordinate 64,605,979 of NC_060140.1, read as the reverse complement.
GTGTTCCGTAGCGCAAGCTTCATCTTCTTAACACTAGGACACAGGTAAAACTGATTTTATATTTTCTATTTTACGTAGATGTTTTTAAATGGTTCTGATATGTTTTATTTGTTAAGACAGAAGGTTTGCATTAGCACAACTTTTAATAATTTTGATGTGCACGTGTATGTATCCATGGGTTTTAATGTGCGCGAGTGTCTCGCGCATACCACAAGTGCCCTCTCTCGGTGAAAATGTCTGCTCTAGGGCTTTCATACCCTCTTCACGCTAGTTCACAGGCGAGGTAATGATGCTATGCTGTGTTCGCATCAACGCTCTGTCCATAATTAAGTTGTATAACTGGAGACGATGGTCCAGCTACTGACGACGACTTTGGTACAATTGTTTTATGTATCTGCACAGCAGGATGTGACTTCAGTAAGTGACTAAAAGTTTTTGTGCTTATAATACTCAGCTAATTTTACAGTTACTTAAGCTATAGTGTTTTTTCTTTCTCAGTCTGCCCCCACCCACTTTTACAAGGCCCTCCAAATCCTTGAACGCCATGCGCTCCGCCTTGCCTTCCGTATGTGCCTTCCTTCCCCCACACGGCTCCTGTATGAACTGATCCCCTTCCCCCACCTCCTCCTGTTCCTCCAACATCTCTGCATCCTTTACATTGTCTGCAGGCTTGATCCCCCGCACCCTCTGGTTTCCTCCTTCCTCTCCACTCCCTGCCCTTTGCTGCATCTCTATCGCTGTATCCCTCCCTCTCTCCACCTCCACACCCTCCTTCATCAGGGCAATTTCCAACGCCTCCCCCTCCTGGATGACGAACTTCGCCGTGACATCTACCCTTCCTTCCAACTATAACCTGGTCTTGTTCCCCCCCCCCCCCTCCCCTGTGCCCCCTTTTCCCTCTTCCCTCCTTCTCCCAGAGCAGATTTTCCTCCTTCCCTCCCCCCCCCCCCCCTCCCCTGAGACCCTGCACCCCATACTTGCCTCTTTCCTTCCCACATCCCTCCCTACCTGGCCCTCCTCAGAGCGCCCCCCACTCTTCTCCCCCATCTCTTCCCCTCCCTCCCTTCTTCCGGTCTCCCTCATCTCCTTGCGGCTGGCAGATACTCTGTTTTGATCATCGTCAGTGTGCCACATCAGTGTTGTGTTTAGTGCTGTTTCTCCTGTGCATCAAGAGGTGTGATTTTAATTGTGTACTGCCTTGAGGTTCGCCGTCAGTGTTATGTTGTGTGCTATGCCATCTGTCGCTACCTTTTATACTCCAGTCATACTGTGCCTTGTGTTCTTTTAATTATCGCAGTGTGTGGCTTTTTGTATGTGCTACTTTTAAACAGTTTTTTATCTCCATTTTACAGTCAACCCGTTTTTTTGTCTATTGCCTTCCATGATGTTCCCCCTTTTTTATATCTATGTTCACCATATTCTCTCCTTTATTATTTTTAAATGTCTTCTATTGTTTTTTTTCTATGTCTTTCGGCTGAAGAGCAGCGCATATGCTGCTGCCAGCCCGCCCCGATGGGGAATTGATATACAATAAAGAAAAAATAAAAAATAAAATTCTTTCTCAGTTCCGATGCTAAGCTTTTGCTTTTCCTGTTCAGGTATATTTCACTTCTGATGAAGGTATACTTAGATATACCGAAATAGTGGTCAAGAATTTTATTAAATCTTTATCCTGCAACTGTTTGGATGTTATCATTTACTGTGAAGAATTTCTCGCCATGTTTCCAAATTTTTGTCCAACTTCTGTATATGAACACGAAATAACAATCCCGTGTGTCTTACAATTTGACACATGCGAGTTGACATCTGAACTGACAAGTGAACGTCCTTGTCACGACCAGGACTTGAGTGTGTGACTGAATTAAGGGATGCACATCTGAAACACTGGTCTTGTATTCGGGAAGAAGCACTCGAACCCTGATCCACTTGTACTGATTTAGGTTTTCCGTGGTCCCGTTTCATCGGCTGAAACGAAGTGCAGGATCGTTCCTTTCGAAGGACACTATTTACTTGTTTCCCAAGAGCTAATACTCCGTTCCTTATGACCCCACCATTGACATAACGTAAAACACTAATGATTCTCCGAACCTCCTTTCTGTTGAGCAGTCGTCCAATGACTGTCCTGAGATGCTATGCACGCCTTCCTTCATCATTCCTTCCAGTCGTGCTACTCAAGTGCTGGGAAATAGTTCTTTGCGTAAGGATAAAGAAATTAGGCAGGACTTAGGGAGTGTCATTGTCATTTATAACCAGGAGAAGCGTCGGATTAGGTTAATGTTTGAGGGGTACTGGTCCCGTATCTACTTAAGTGGAAGATTTCCTGTCTTACCAGTAATCCCCTCACTGCCGTCTCTCGGCGTCTAAGAACAACTCGTCAACTATGTCTCGCTTACTAAGCTGCACTGCCGTCCAGCAGTCGCTCTCCCCTTCTCATTGAAACAGGTCTATTTAGGGTTTGTTATTTGCATTTCTGGAATTTGTACATACTCTGGATGTCTCACCTTCTAAGCGACAATTTTGAATCGTTTACTACTCGTGCACAGTCTTTGGTCAGAGTAGCTGTGTCACTCGAAGATGTGTTTGTTTTGTCATCGCTGCTTGGCAGCGCGGAGCGCAGGAGTTCTCTTGCTAGAGTAGTAGTGAGATAGACGCGGAGCAAAGGACTCATGGCGCTGTAGAAGAAAAGTTAAGTGCACCTGTATTTAAGTAAACTGATTTGTTCTTGAATATTGTGAAACAGAGGAGAAGGATTTGATTAGCGATTTAGAATGCAAAGAATATGAAGAGGAAACAAGGTAATATATTTTTTTATTGGCACCGTAGTCACGGGTAGTTAAAATTAATTGTCGAGTTAGACATTCATATCAGGGAAGCTTAGATATGTCATTAAAGATTGAGTAATTTTCACCGTAAGGTATTTTCCATGTTTATTAATGTTTTGTCTAATGTTTGTGAGAGTAAGAGTTTGGTGTCAATGTTGCCCTTTGTCCATGTTAATGAGTGCTGTAAAGTGAACCGCGTACAAGAAATACTATATTAGCTTAAAAACAGTTTGTTAAAGCAATATTTCACCTAAAAGGTTGTCCACACCTCGATCCAAATCAGTTTCATTTAAAGCAGTGTCTCATTCAATGATGTGTATAAAATAGTTTACTTGCTGCCTGAAGCACTTAACTAAGCCTTCGGCTATTTTGGTTAGAAATATGCAGCTGGCGCACAGAGAGCAGGAAGCTCCGTGTTGCTAAGTAGTTACATTAGGAGGTAAGATATTTTCATTTCAGGATCAGTTTGCTACAAGAATTACCAACGTACAGGGACCATTTCATGAACAGCATTATTAAGCACACTATTGTCGCACAGGGACCAATTTTTATAATTAAAGAGATTAATAGTAAAGTTCAGGATTCAACCAGTTCCCACATTTTTAGAAAAATTACAAAACAGGACCAAATTATTGTTATATTCTCTCAGGAAGATATATTTCGTTTCTCTTGCAATTCTAAATGCGCAAAGTTGCCCAAAATTACACAACAGCAAAGCTACAGCCAACCAACCAAGACAATACGAGCTCCAAAATTTAAAAAAGAATTTAAAGGAAATTTTCACTGTCAAGAATCGAACTCTCCCATTTCTAACAATTTTAAACATGTGATTACTCCACAAATGTATTAAAGCGCTAATAATGTAAAACTCCTATGGCTGAAGACCCTAAACCCTACTCATGTTTCCAGAAAGAACATTGGCTCCGGAGCGCAGCGTCGGCTGATTAGAGACTTTCTGGCGGATTAAAACCATGTGCCTAACCAGGACTCTAAGCCATGACGTTTGCCTTGCGGACGTTTAAAAAAAAAAAAAGAAAAAAAAATTTAGTGTCGTGGCCATCAACTACGTACCCTCACACTCAGAGTTGAAATATTAAATGTTTTGCCTGGTTTTGTTGCCTAGGGGCTGAAATACGTAGTTGCCGCATTACAAGCCAAACACTGATCAGTGTATAGTATACAATATGAATATACAGGTGAATCGAATGGTCGAAGGTTCCTGTCACTCGACAACAGCGAATTCTGAATGTAACAGAAATTTATAAATGAAAGATTGCAATGAAATAAAATCTGCATATACTACTTTAACGAGTTTAACTGATGAGTGCGACAGCAGACGTACCTTTAAGAATGCCGTTTATAACTGCAGAACACTTATTACGTCAATGGTCCAACTATTAAATAAAATATAGACTACTGGACATTAAAACTGCTACGCCAAGAAGAAATGCAGATGATAAACGGGTATTCATTGGACAAATATGTTATACTAGAACTGACATGTGATTACATTTTCAAGCAATTTGGGTGCATAGATCATGAGAAATCAGTACCCAGAACATCCACCTCTTGCCGTTCAAGTGGTTCAAATGGCTCTGAGCACTATGGGACTTAATTGCGTGTTCATCAGTCCCCTAGAACTTAGAACTACGTAAACCTAACTAACCTAAGGACGTCACACACATCCATGCCCGAGGCAGGATTCGAACCTGCGTCCGTAACGGTCGCTCGGTTCCAGACTGTAGCACCTAGAACCGCTCGGCCACCCCGGCCAGCCTGTGGCCGCAATAACGGCCTTGATACGCCTGGGCATTTATTCAAACAGAGCTTGGATGGCGTGTACAGGTATAGCTGCGCATGCAGCTTCAACACGATACCACAGTTCATCAAGAGTAGTGACTGGCGTATTGTGACGAGCCAGTTGCTCGGCCACCATTGACCAGACGTTTTCAGTTGGTGTGAGATCTGGAGAATGTGCTGGAATGTGCTGGCCAGGGAAGTAGCTGAACATTTTCCGTATCCAGAAAGGCCCGTACAGGACCTGCAACATGCGGTCGTGCACTATCCTGCTGAAATGTAGAGTTTCGCAGGGATCGAATGAAGGGTAGAGCCACGTGTCGTAATACATCTGAAATGAAACGTCCACTGTTCAAAGTGCCGTCAATGCGAACAAGAGGTGACCGAGACGTGTAACCAATGGCACCCCATACCATCACGCCGGGTGATACACTAGTATGGCGATGACGAATACACGCTTCCAATGTCCGTTCACCGAGATGTCACCAAACACAGATGCGACCATCATGATGCTGTAAACTGAACCTGGATTTATTCGAAAAATGACGTTTTGCCATTCGTGCACCCAGGTTCGTCGTTGAGTACACCATCGCAGGAGCTCCTGTCTGTGATGCAGCGTCGAGAGTAACCGCAGATATGGTCTCCGAGCTGATAGTCCATGCTCCTGCAAACGTCGTCGAACTGTTCGTGCAGATTGTTGTTGTCTTGCAAACATCCCCATCTGTTGACTCAGGGATTGAGACGTGGCTGCACGAACTGTTACAGCGGTCATCTGGATTGCTAGTGATACGAGACCGTTGGGATCCAGCACGGCGTTCCGTATTACCCTCCGGAAGCCACGCATTCCATATTGTGCTAACAGTCATTGGATCTCGACCAACGCGAGCAGCAATGTCGTGATACGATAAACTGCAATCTCGATAGACTACAATCCGACCTTTATCAAAGTCGGAGACGTGATGGTACGCATTTCTCCACCTTACATGAGGCATTACAGCAAAGTTTCACCAGGCAACGCTGGTCAGCTGCAGGTTGTGTATGAGATATCGGTTGCAAACTTTCCTCATGTCAGCACGTTGTAGATGTGAATGCTCTAAAAAGCTAATCATTTGCATATCACAGCATCTTATTCCTGTCGGTTAAATTTCGCTTCTGTAGCACCTCATCTTCGTAGTGTAGCTATTTTAATGGCCAGTAGTATAAGTTGAATAATAGGGAAACATTACAATCCTACTTCACGTATTAGTTATTAACAACACCATAGACTTCGAGATATTCATTTCTAAACGCACACTACGTCTTCACTACAGAAGCCACGGAAATCCCACAAGTGGTGCAGTCGGCACTAGGAAATATCTCCCGCGACCACGTGCAAACTGCTCAACACTCTCCAACTATTTCCTGCGACCATCCGTCGTGCCTTCCCATCCAACACCTCCCCGTCCTGTGCAACCTGATGCTCCTCCCCCACTTCCGTACAGTCTCTCCATTAACTTCGCTAGTCGCCTACTGATGTAACGAGCGCTGTTATTGGTGAGAGCGCTCCCGCCATGTCTCCAAGCCAACACACACTCTCAGACATATTGAAATGCATATGAAATACTGGTTTTGCATTTAAATAACCTGAAATTAAATAAATATTCCTAATGCTGGACCATAAACGCGCACTAAACCGCATTATTAAATACATAAAAAATTAAATAAACGTATATCGAAGGGACAGAAGCAAAAGTAGGCCAGGAGTCTAATGCCTCTGTGCTTTCTAAAACAAAGTAAATATTTGACCAATTTCTTCATGAATAGTATATATCGCATATAAACAAAGACATAGACGAATAAATATATAAGTATGCTGCTACCGTTTCTTCGTGTAACTGTGGAGTTCTTATGGCCTGATGCGATCAATAGTAATCGGCCAGTTTGACGTCCAATAAGTCATGTACTGTTCAAGTTACATGCCTGTATTTCATACCAATTTAGGTTTACACTAATAGCTTTCTAAAGACACGTACATCGACAAAATCGGATGAACTGTTTAGATTTTGAAAATTCGTTGCTGGGTATTACTTGTAAAATTTACAGTCAGATACTAAACTTTAAACTAATAAAGATATTGAAAATCTGATTACACCATCAGAATCGTCGTGCAAATAATGGTAATGTACATGTTTCTTTTTAAGGTATTATGATCCCTCTGGCTATTATTAATTTCTAGATGAATTGTTAAATGTCTGCCATTATGGTTTCACAAAGTCCGCCATCTTTGGCACTCCCGGCATACAAATCTCCTTCATTGACAAAAAGCACAGTCCTTGACACAGCGTCAACATGGAATTCTCAGCCACGTGGTCGGCCTGGACCACGCGCTGCGGCTTCCCCTCTTGCTCCGGCTAACATTCGGGACCACGCGGTTGAAGACGAGTCCCGGCTTTCCGAGCTGCCCACGAATGGGCAACACACCTACCAAATCTTTTCTTCTTCTGTTGCGGAAGCACAGCTGTGCTAATCACTGGAGATCCCTCACTCCTGACTTCGCATGCGAAACGATTTTAAAATCTCAGGTCCGTCCCCCCCATCGTACCTCTCGAGAACTGCTCACTGACTCCATATTTCGCGAGTCCCAAAACCCCTTCCACAAAACCACTTGAACATTCAGGCTTTTCAGTCGATCGAAAGCAGAAATCGAAACTTCCCGTTTCGTACTGACATTCATAGCCCTAGACTGTAAGGTTTTGCCTCCTGCCAATACTTCCGCAAATTTCTTTCCCAATAGTTGTAAGGCACCATTTGCATTCCTGTAGAAATCACTCGTCTTTGAAAGCAGTATGCTAAACTCAGAACACTAGCCACCTCACCGGATTATGGGGAGACCGGGGGTTACCTTCAAGCTGGAAAATCAGTAATGTCATTCACAGCAGGGACCAGCACCTGCCGACGGGCGGAGTCAGGAGACCATATAATTTAAGGAGGGGTTCTTTAGACGAGAGAATGTAAAGTGACTGTATCCTGAGAGACCTCAGATATCACTTCACGCTCTTATTACAGTGAAGGGCCAAAGAAACTGGCACAACTGCCTAATGTCGTGCAGGACCCCCGCGAGCACGCAGAAATGCCGTAACACGACGTGGAATGGACTCGACTAATGTCTGAAGTAGTGATGGAGGGAACTGACCCCATGAACCCTGCCGGGATGTCCATAAATCCGCAAGAGTAGGAGGGAGTAGAGCTCTCTTCTGGTTATTAGGTAGGAAGGCATCCCAGATATGCACAATAATGTTCAAAACTGCGGAGCCTAGTGGTCAGCGCGTTTAAACTCAGAAAAGTGTTCCTGGAACCACTCTGTAGCAATTCTGGACGTGTGGGGTGTCGCAGTGTCCTGCTGGAATTGCCCAAGTCCGTCGGAATACACAATGTACATGAATGAATGCAGGAAATCAGATTGGATGCTTACGTGCGTGTCGCCAGTCGTAGTTGTATCTAGAAGTATCAGGTGTCTCACATCACTCCAACTGCACGCGCCCCACACCATTATAGAGTCCCCAACACCTTCAACAGTCCCTTGCTGACATGGATTCATGAGGTAGTCTCCATACCCACACGAGTCCATCCGTTAGATACAATTTGAAACGAGACTCGTCCGACCAGGCAACATCTTTCCATCCATCAGTAGTCCAGTGTCGGTGTTGACGGCCCCAGGCGAGGCTTAAAGCATTGTGTCGTGCAGTCATCAAAGGTCACACCGGACTCGAGAGTCCATTACCGCAGCAACGTATTTTCGCCATCTGTCCCTGCCTTGGGCTACTTCCTTCCATTCCCCTTCAATACCTAGGCTCCTCAAATCGTCCTTCACATTGTCCTCCCATCTACGCCTCGGTCTCCCCACAGGACGTTTTCCTTCTGGGTGCCCTACCAGTACTCTGCGCGCTGCCCTGCCCTCATCCATCCGAGCTACGTGACCCGCTCATCGCAGCCTACGTGATTTAATAATACTGATTATGTCAGGGCTTGAACAGAGTTCGTGAACCTCTTCGTTATGCAGCTTTCGCCACTCTCCGTTAATGTCATCCCTTTTTGCTCCGAAAATTTTCCTCAAAATTTTGTTTTCAAATACTCGAAACGGCTTTTCATTTTGCACAGTGTGAGACCAAGTCTCACACCCATACAGCATAACTGGTAGAATAATAGTTTTGTATATTCTAATCTTTAAATTCCTAGACAATATTCGTGATGAAAGTAATCTATTCAGTAAGAAGTAGCCCGCATTTCCCGCCCGTAATCTCTTCTGCAGTTCGGATTCAGTCTCATTTCTCGAAGTGATGTGCACGCTTAGATACTTAAATGTGTTCACTTTTTCAAACTGCATGTCTCCAACTCTTAACATTTCCTGATCTACTGCTGTTGGCATTCTAGTAGTAACCAGGTATTTACTTTTGTCTTCAATTATCCTTAGACCTACATCTTCACTAGCCTTGATTAACGCATTCGCATTTGCTGTTACAGATTCATTCCTATCGCTAATGATGTTTAGATCATCTGCATACCCTAACACCTTAATATTTCCATTTAACTCCACACCCTCTGAATTATCTGCTGCCATTCGTACAATATATTCTAGGACTGAATTAAAAAGTAGCGGAGACGGGGCATCTCCCTGCGTAAGTCCGTTCTTTATTACAAATTCTTCTGGCTCCAATTTCCCCACGCGTACTCTACCTTTTGTGTTTTTCAAAATCACTTCCACGAGTCTAACATACTCCTTTGGTATTCCAAGTTTCAAAAAAATTCTGTACAATTTCGATTGCAATACTGAATCATATGCTTTTGTAAAATCTGTGAAGAGATTATGACTCTCGAGTCCGGTATGAGGGGTGAGTGAGTCATCAAAGTTAGACCAGTGGCCCTTGGGTCCGAAAGCCCATATCAATGAGGTTTCGCTCAATGGTTCGCAATCCGACACTTGTTGAGGGTCCAGCACTTAAACCTGCAGCAATATGCCAAAGATCTGCGCTTCTGGAACGTTGGACGATTCGCTTCAGTCGTAATTTGTTCCGTTCTTGCAGGATCTTTTCCGGCCGCAGTGATGTCGGGGATTTGATGTTTTACCAGATTCCTGTTATTCAAATGGTCGTACGGGAAAATCTCCACTTCATCGCTACTTCGCAGATGCTGTTTCTCATAGCTCGTGTGCTGACTATAACAGCACGTTCAAACTCACTTAAACGCTCATAACCTACCATTGTAGCAGCAGCAACCGATCTAACAACTGCGCCAAACAGTTGTCTTACATAGGCGTTGCCGACCGCAGCGCCGTATTCTGCCTGTTTACATACCTCCGTAGTTGAATACGCATGCCTATACCAGTTTCTTTGACGCTTCAGTGGATGTTACGTGCAGATGATAAAAATTCTTTGTGTGTAAATGCATATCTAAATTCCTTCCTGAAGTTAGTGCCCGTGATTGTAACTGTCCGGCCGTAGAAACACCCTATAGGAAAGGTACTCTACAGCAGAAGTTTGCACTTCCCTGTCGATCACGTGAAAAGTGTACGTTTTGTTACCGTCAATCCTCGCGTGGGTTATCACATGATCACTGCGTGCAACGTAGGCACACGCAACCGACCGGAGAGACGCCAGCACTGAAGGGAGTGGCGAAGATGGTTCAAATGCCTCGAAGCAGTATGGGACTTAACATCTGAGGTCATCAGTCCCCTAGAACTTAGAACTGCTTAAACTTAACTAACCTAGGGACATGACACACATCCAAGCCCGAGGCAGGATTCGAACCAGCGACCGTAGCAGCAACGGGGTTTCGAACTGAAGCGCCTACAGGGTGTTTCAAAAATGACCGGTATATTTGAAACGGCAATACAAACTAAATGAGCAGCGATAGAAATACTCCGTTTCTTGCAATATGCTTGGGACAACAGTACATTTTCAGGCAGACAAACTTTCGAAATTACAGTAGTTACAATTGTCAACAACAGATGGCGCTGCGGTCTGGTAAACTCTATAGTACGATATTTTCCACATATCCACCATGCGTAGCAATAATATGGCGTAGTCTCTGAATGAAATTACCCGAAACCTTTGACAACGTGTCTGGCGGAATGGCTTCACATGCAGATGAGATGTACTGCTTCAGCTGTTCAATCGTTTCTGGATTCTGGCGGTACACCTGGTCTTTCACGTGTCCCCACAGAAAGAAGTCACAGGGGTTCATGTCTGGCGAATAGGGAGGCCAATCCACGCCGCCTCCTGTATGTTTCGGATAGCCCAAGACAATCACACGATCATCGAAATACTCATTCAGGAAATTAAAGACGTCGGCCGTGCGATGTGGCCGGGCACCATCTTGCATAAACCACGAGGTGTTCGCAGTGTCGTCTAAGGCAGTTTGTACCGCCACAAATTCACGAAGAATGTCCAGATAGCGAGATGCAGTAATCGTATCGGATCTTAAAAATGGGCCAATGATTCCTTTGGAAGAAATGGCGGCCCAGACCAGTACTTTTTGAGGATGCGGGGACGATGGGACTGCAACATGGGGCTTTTCGATTCCCCATATGCGCCAGTTCTGTTTATTGACGAAGCCGTCCAGGTAAAAGTAAGCTTCGTCAGTAAACCAAATGCTGCCCACATGCATATCGCCGTCATCAATCCTGTGCACTATATCGTTAGCGAATGTCTCTCGTGCAGCAATGGTAGCGGCGCTGAGGGGTTGCCGCGTTTGAATTTTGTATGGATAGAGGTGTAAACTCTGGCGCATGAGACGATACGTGGACGTTGGCGTCATTTGGACCGCAGCTGCAACACGAAAGTATCCTATAGGTTTTGATGAGTGACTTCTCGCATATCAAAATATTTCAAAATTTTTAACACAGCTGTGAATCAGCAAGTTTGTAAATGTGAAGAGGTTGAAAAAATCAGCCAACCTGTTGCAAAACAAAGGTTTGCTTGCCCAAGACCTAGGTTTAGATATTTTTAAAAACATCTTTTTCTGATGGTACATTAGATTAGTGCCTCGGGCATGGGTGTGTGTGATGTCCTTAGGTTAGTTAGGTTTAAGTAGTTCTAAGTTCTAGGGGACTGATGACCACGGATGTTAAGTCCCATAGTGCTCAGAGCCATTTGAACCATTTGAACCATTAGATTAGCTGAAGCCGAGGGGATCTTGTCATTTGGCATTTACTAGTGAAAATTCATTCTGAAGTATGCTAAATGTAATCTGGCTGATATCTAAAGCCATGGTCTTGGGGTAATTCTTGTTTTGTCAATTTTATGAATGAGAAACGTTCGGAATGAGCTAATCTAATGTACCATTATGTGATGTAACCAGGCCCACTCCTTCTAAAGTAGATGTTTTTAAAAATATCGAAAACTAGGTCAAGGGCTAAAAAAATTTTGTTTTGCAACTGGTTGGCTGATGTTTTTTAACCTCATCAAAACATGTGACATAAATGACGGTATCTCTTAATTGAACTGACTTAGAGGCTCATAATTTTTACACTTCCTAAACATGTGTGGCCAAGCGGTTCTAGGCGCTACAGTCTGGAACCGCGCGACCGCTACGGTCGCAGGTTCGAATCCTGCCTCTGGCATGGATGTGTGTGATGTCCTTAGGTTAGTTAGGTTTAAGTACTTCTAAGTTCTAGGGGGACTGATGACCTCAGATGTTAAGTCCCATAGTGCTCAGAACCATTTGAACCTAAACATGTCAGACCTAAATAAATTGACACAAACTTCAACTTGACAAGCCAACCTCTTCCACAGAAAAGGGGTCTTAACAGACGGGCAAAAACTTTTTTTCTTGCTATGTAGGTAAAAACTAACAATTTTCGGGTTTTATTCTTTATGCATACTCTGAGACTTAGCTTCCTTCCAAATGTCACGATTCTAGGTCAACAGAAAGTACCCTGTAGGTTCTACATCTAGATCTACTTCTACATGGATACTCTGCAAATCACATTTAAGTACCTGGCAGAGGGTTCATCGAACCACCTTCACAATTCTCTATTATTCCAATCTCGTATAGCGCACGGAAAGATTGAAAACCTATATCTTTCTGTACGAGCTCTGATTTCCCTTATTTTATCGTGGTGATCGTTCCTCCCTATGTAGGTCGGTGTCAACATAATATTTCCTCATTCGGAGGAGAAAGTTGGTGATTGGAATTTGTGAGAAGATTCCGTCGCAACGAAAAACGCCTTTCTTTTAACGATTTCCAGCCCAAATCCTGTATCTTTTCTGTGACACTCTCTCCCATATTTCGCGATAACACAAAACTTGCTGCCTTTCTTTGAACTTTTTCGATGTACTCCGTCAGATCTATCTGGTAAGGATCCCACACCGTGCAACAGTATTCTAAAAGAGGACGGATGCGCGAGTTTTCGAGTATCAAAATATGTGACATAAATGAGCGAATATTTTGACTGGATTGACTTAGAAGCTTATAATTTTTACACCTGTTAGGGACAGTAACCATTAATATCAGACATAAATTTGAACTTAATACTTCTGCTCGTTCCAGAGGTAGATGATTCTGTATCTTCGTATATCCATAATTGAAACGGACGACCTGTTAAAAAACGACGAAATTCCTCCAGCTGTATTAAGGTGTTGGTTTTATTGGCAACTAGTTTCGATGTTGTTACAACATCATCTTCATGCCCATACTTCTTGATAGTAACCGTATGTGTCTAACACTAGTAGTCAGAGGTGAGATAGGCGTGTTCCATGCGGAAGGCAGGTAGTAACTCTTTTAACATGGTTCTGTGTAGTCGGACAGACAGAAAGGCAGACTGACGGAGAACCAAATGGATTCGTCTCCACAGGTTAGGAATGGAAACAAAAAAAGAAAAAAAACTAACATTAGAATTAACTATACACGAGTTGCAGCTAGCGTTTCACATCGCAGAAATGCAGTCGTAGTGTAAGAAAAAAAAAAAAAGGTAAAAGACTGACTGACTCTTACGAGGGATGAAACATCTAGACGCAGAGTGAACGTGTACTGAAGACTTTCGAGTAACCATGTGATACCGCCAACCCGGTGGCAGTTTATGTAAAAATGTTCGCAGTAGTCGGCAGTGCAGGCAAGAAATACGCTTAGTGCCAGCCCGTCTCTACAAAGTGCGCTTCGTGCTGCCTCGGCGGCGACTGCGAAAGGTGTCAAATAAATACGGGAACGAAGACACGAAAGCGCCCTTTCCTGTCACGGCCGTTTCCCTGAAACTGTGCCGAGGACGGCGGCAGCGGCTCAGAAAAAAAAAAAAAAATAGAGAAGTCTGCGCGTCTGGGTGCCGAGATGGCGACGTCCGGTCGGCGGGTCTCGCTGCGCCGCGCTCACTGGCGGGAAACGGACGGCGTCCGTCTGCCGACGCGACGCCCAGCGTCGGGTCAGGGCGTCGAACCGGTCGCGGCTTCCCACCCTACGGGTGGTGGAGGGAGTCAAGAGTGGGAGGGGTGAGGCGAGGTGGGTGGCGGCGGGTGCTGCCGGCGCGGCGCCGCGGTTCCGCCGGATGCGTCGCCCGCCGTGCTTCACGGGCGCGACTGCAGACCCGACTTTCGAACGACGCCGGCAGTTCGCGCCGCGAGGGAAGTTACCGTGAAGAGGGGGCGACCACCGCGGAAGGCGCCCGACGAACGCATTAATGCCAGCGGTAAACAGTGTCGGGAGAAGAGAGAATTTTAGTGACTGGGGAGAAATCGCGAGGCGACACAAACCATACCTCAATTTACGGTTCCCTCCTGTTCCTTATACCGGGTGATCAAAAAGTCGATATAAATTTGAAAACTGAATAAATCACGGAATAATGTAAATAGAGTGGTACAAATTGACACACATGCTTGGAATGACATGGGGTTTTATTAGAACCAAAAAAATACAAAAGTTCAAAAAATTTCCGACAGATGGCGCTTCATCTGATCAGAATAGTAATAATTAGCATAACAAAGTAAGACAAAGCAAAGATGATGTTCTTTACTGGAAATGCTCATTATGCCCACCATCATTCCTCAACAATAGCTGTAGTCGAGGAATACTGTTGTGAACAGCACTGTAAAGCACGTCCGGAGTTATGGTGAGGCATTGGCATCGGATGTTGTCTTTCAGCATCCCTAGAAATTTAGAAATGTCGGTCGATCACGATACACTTGCGACTTCAGGTAACCCCAAAGCAAATAATCGCACGGACTGAGGTTTGGGGACCTGGGAGGCCAAGCATGACGAATGTGGCAGCTGAGCACACGATCATCACCAAACGACACGCATCTGTCGGACACTTTGTGAACTTTTTTTTTTGTTCTAATAAAACCCCATGTCATTCCAAGCATGTGTGTCAGTTTTTACCTCTCTATCTACATTATTCCGTGATTCATTAAGTTTTCAAATTTATACTGACTTTTTGATCACCCGGTACATGTGAATGACCCTTCATTTAAACATTCATCAGGCAGCATTCGTCATATTTGGTGACGGTGTTCCCTCATATGATACGAGCGGCGTCTGAAAAGTCCGTGCAAAAATGAAAACTACTTACATATTTGGGGTAAACCTTTTTGTATTTTTCGACATAGCCTCCTTTTAGACATATACACTTCGTCCAACGCTCTTCTCATTTGTTGATCCCTTCTGTGTAATAGGAATTGTCAAAGTCCGCAAAGATTGCTAGTGCTGTGGGCATCTCGAATGAACGGGTACATATTTTGCATAAACATTTGGACATGAGAAAGCTATCTGTAAGATGGGTTCGGCGATTGCTCTAACCTGACCGAAAACGGAATCGTGTGAAGTGTTGCAAGGATGGTTTGCACCTGTTCAGGAAGATTCCGCAGCACTTTAAGCGTCGTTCCGTCACTGTGGATGAAACATGGATACATCACTTTACTCCTGAGACCAAACATCAATCTGAACAATGGGTTACCAAGGGAGAATCTGCACCAAAAAAGGCGAAGGCCATTCCTTCGGCCGGAAAGGTTATGGCGACAGTGTTTTGGGATTCTCAAGGGATAATCCTCATCAACTAACAGGAAAAGGGTAAAACTATTACAAGTGCATATTATTCATCGTTATTGGACCGTTTGAAAACCTAACTGCAAGAAAAACGGCGGCGATTGGACCGAAAAAACGTCCTTTTCCATCACGACAATGCACCAGCACACACGTCAGCAGTTGTGATCGCAAAATTAATGGAAATAGGAATCCAGCTCGTTTCACATCGCCCCTCCAGCCTTTTCTTCAAATTGGGGAAAAAAAATAATAGTCCGAGGGAGCCAAGTCGAGAGAATAGGGGCGATGTGAAACGAGCTGAATTCCTATTTCCATTAATTTTGCAACCACAACTGCTGACGTGTGTGCTCGTGCATTGTCGTGATGAAAAAGGACGTTTTTTCGGTCCAATCGCAGCCGTTTTCCTTGCAGTTAGGTTTTCAAACGGTCCAATAACGATGAATAATATGCACTTGTAATAGTTTTACCCTTTTCCTGATAGTTGATGAGGATTATCCCTTGAGAATCCCAAAACACAGTCGCCATAACCTTTCCGGCCGAAGGAATGGTCTTCGCCTTTTTTGGTGCAGATTCTCCCTTGGTAACCCATTGTTTAGATTGATGTTTGGTCTCAGGAGTAAAGTAATGTATCCATGTTTCATCCACAGTGACGGAACGACGCTTAAAGTGCTGCGGAATCTTCCTGAACAGGTGCAAACCATCCTTGCAACACTTCACACGATTCCGTTTTCGGTCAGGTTAGAGCAATCGCCGAACCCATCTTACAGATAGCTTTCTCATGTCCAAATGTTTATGCAAAATATGTACCCGTTCATTCGAGATGCCCACAGCACTAGCAATCTCACGCACCTTAACTCTTCTGTCATCCATCACCACATCACGGATTTTATCAATGATTTCTGGAGCCGTAACCTCCACAGGGCGTCCAGAACGTTCAGCGTCACTTGTGCCCATGTGGCCACTCCGAAAATTTTGAAACTACTTGTAAACTGTTCCAATGAAAAGTGCTGAGTCACTGTAATGTTTATCAAGCTTCTCTTTAGTCTCATGAGGCGTTTTGCCTTTCACAAAGTAATGTTTAATCACCACACGAAATTCTTTTTTATCCACTTTTTGATAATCACTCGACTTTCTTGAATGACACAAAGAAAGAGACCAATATGGCTGAAACTTGGTGCGCGTTCTTTTCAAAGATGCTACTAACTATATATGATCCCGACACGCGCCGGTGGTGCCATCTCTCGGACTTTTCACGGACTTTTCAAACGCCCCTCGTCTACTGAGAACTATGGACGAAGAGCAACAGTCTGGAACCGCGCGACCGCTACGGTCGCAGGTTCGAATCCTGCCTCGGCATGGATGTGTGTAATGTCCTTAGGTTAGTTAGTTTTAAGTAGTTCTAAGTTCTAGGGGACTGATGACCTCAGAAGTTAAGTCCCATAGTGCTCAGAGCCATTTGAACCATTTGATGAAGAGTGCCGGCCGCAGTGGTCTCGCGGTTCTAGGCGCGCAGTCAGGAACCGTGCGACTGCTGCGGTCGCAGGTTCGAATCCTGCCTCGGGCATGGATGTGTGTGCTGTCCTTAGGTTAGTTAGGTTTAAGTAGTTCTAAGTTCTAGGGGACTGATGACCACAGCAGTTGAGTCCCATAGTGCTCAGAGCCATTTGAACCATTTTTTAGATGAAGAGCAACAGACTCCATATTTCTGGATTTCCGGAAATCATTTGACTCGATGCCTCATTGCAGACAGTTAACGAAGGTACCGACATATAGGGCAAGTTCACAGATATTTGAATGGCTCGAAGAATTCTTAAATAATAGGGCCCAGTATCTTGTTCTCGACGGTGATTGTTCACCAGAGGGAAGGGTATCGTCATGAGTGCTCCAGGGAAGTGTGACATGACCGCTGTTGTTGTCTATATACGAAAATCATTTGGCGGCTAGGGTGGCAGCAGTCTGCGGTTGCTTGCTGATGATGCCGTGGGGTTCGATAAAATGTCGAAGTTGAGAGGCAGTAAGAACACGCAAGACGACTTAGACAAAATTTCTAATTGGTGTGATGAATAGCAGATAGCTCTAAACGTGGAAAAATGTACGTTAATGCGGGTGAGTAGGAAGAACAATCCCGTAATGTTGCTATACAATATTACTAATCTCCTGTTTCACACAGTCAAGTCGTTAAAATGTCTCGGCGTCACGTTGCAAAGCGATATGAGGTGGAACGAGCGTAACTATGGTACGGAAGACGGATGATCGACTTTGGTTTATTGGAACAAGTTTAGGAAAGAGTGGTTCACATGTAAAGAAGACTGCCGGCCGGAGTGGCTGAGCGGTTCTAGGCGCTGCAATCTGGAACCGCGCGACCGCTACGGTCGCAGGGTCGAATCCTGCCTCGGGCATGGATGTGTGTGATGTCCTTAGGTTAGTTAGGTTTAAGTAGTTCTAAGTTCTAGGGGACTGATTACCTCAGAAGTTAAGTCCCATAGTGCTCAGAGCCTTTTGAACCATTTGTAAAGAAGGCTGCACATAGGACGCAGATGCGACTTATTCTTGAATACTGCTCAAGTGTTTGGGATCCGTACCAGGTCGGACTGATGGAAGACATCGAAGTAATTCAGAGGCGGGCTGCTTAATTTGCTACCTGTAGATTCGAACAACACGTACGAGTTGCTTCGGGAACACAAATGGGAATCCCTGGAGGGAAGGCGACGTTCTTTCCGAGGAACACTACTGAGAAAATTCAGAGAACTGCGATTTGAAGCTGACTGCCGAACGATTCTACTGTGACCAACATACACTGCACAAGGACAATGAACATACCCTACTGGCCATTAAAATTACTACACCAAGGAGAAATGCAGATGATAAACTGGTATTCATTGGACAACTATACAGGGTGAGTCACCTAACGTTACCGATGGATATATTTCGTAAACCACATCAAATACTGACGAACCGGTTCCACAGACTGAACGTGAGGAGAGGGGCTAGTGTAATTGTTTAATAGAAACCATACAAAAATGCACGGAAATATGTTATTTAACACAAACCTACGTTTTTTTAAATGGAACCACGTTAGTTTTGTTAGCACATCTGAACATATAAACAAATACGTAATCAGTGCCGTTTGTTGCATTGTAAAATGTTAATTACGTCCGGAAATATTGTAACCTAAAGTTGACGCTTGAAACCTCCGACGTTCAGTTGCGTGTTGTAACAAACACGGGCCACGGTCGGCGAGCAGCATCTACAGGGACATGTTTACGATGACGACCGTGTTTACGAGTGTGGCTGTAGTGCGCTGTTGTGGTTTTGGTCTAGCTGTCGCAGTGTCCGCATGTAGCGCTTGCTGCTATTGTTATTCTGCATTCGTCTCCGCACGCAGACCAACTGTAGTACACCGTGTTACCAGACGTCTGTGATAGTGTAGTGTTGTAGGAACTGTGACCATTGTGTATTCGAACTCTGAAAAGGCGGAGATGATATGTATGGCGAGTGTCGACGAAATGCAGCTGAAGCCTGCAGGGTGTATGCAGAACGGTACCCGGACAGAGAGCATCCAACGTGCCGCACATTGCAAAACATCTGCCGCCAACTGTATGCAACAGGTACGGTCGTAGCACGCAAACAGGTCCGTAACAGGCCCGTCACAGGAGAAGTGGGTGCAGTTGGTGTGTTAGCTGCTGTTGCCATGAACCCACACATGAGTACACGGGACATTGCGAGAGCCGGTGGATTGAGTCAAAGTAGTGTCATGCGCATACTGCATCGTCACCGCTTTCACCCGTTTCATGTGTCGCTACATCAGCAATTACATGGTGATGACTTTAATCATCGAGTGCAATTCTGTCAATGGGCATTAACAGAGAATGCGTAGCAGTTCTACCTGTTTACCGATGAAGTGGGTTTCACAAACCACGGGGCAGTGAATCTACGGAACATGCATTACTGGTCCGTGGACAATCCTCGCTGGCTCAGGCAGGTAGAGCGACAGCGACAGCGACCGTGGACTGTAAATGTATGCTGCGGAATCATTGGCGACCACCTCATTGGTCCTCACTTCATTGCAGGGGCCCAAACAGCTGCAACATACATCTCGTTTCTACCAACGTTGCTCGAAAATGTCCCACTGGAAACGCGTCGACGTATGTGGTATCAGCATGATGGTGCACCTGCACATTCCGCAATTAACACTAGCCTGACCCTTGACAGGATGTTCGACGGGCGTTTCATAGGATGTGAAGGACGTATAATTTGGCCAGCCCGTTCTCCTGATCTTACACCTCTGGACTTCTTTCTGTGGGGTACGTTAAAGGAGAATGTGTACCGTGATGTGCCTACAACCCCAGAGGATATGAAACAACGTATTGTGACAGCCTGCGGCGACGTTACACCAGATGTACTGCGGCGTGTACGACATTCATTACGCCAGAGATTTCAATTGTGTGCAGCAAATGATGGCCACCACATTGAACATCTATTGGCCTGACATGTCGGGATACACTCTATTCCACTCCGTAATTGAAAACGGAAACCACGTGTGTACGTGTACCTCACCCCTCATGGTAATGTACATGTGCGTCATTGAAAAAGACAAATAAAAAGGTGTTAGCATGTGGACGTAATGTGCTGTTCCAGTCTCTTCCGTACCTAAGGTCCATCACCGTTCCCTTTGGATCCCTACGTAATTCGGTGCTCTCCGATACACACGATCGAACAGCGGAGGAGTGGTACTTAAGCGTCAACTTTAGGTTACAATATCTCCGGATGTAATTAACATTTTGCAACCCAAAAAACAGCACTGATTACGTATTTGTTTATATGTTCAGATGTGCTTACAAAACTAACGGGGTTCCATTTAAAAAACGTAGGTTTGTGTTAAAAAACATACTTCCGTGCATTTTTTTATGGTTTCTATTAACCAATTACACTAGCCCCTCTCCTCACGTTCGGTCTGTGGAATCGGTTCGTCGGTATTTGATGTGGCTTACGAAATATATCCAGCGGTAATGTTAGGTGGTGGTGGTGGTTAGTGTTTAACGTTCCGTCGACAACGAGGTCATTAGAGACGGGGTAATGTTAGGTGACTCATCCTGTATTACACTAGAACTGACATGTGATTACATTTTCACGCAATTTGGGTGCATAGATCCTGAGAAATCAGTACCCAGAACAACCACCTCTGGCCGTAATAACGGCCTTGATACGCCTGGGCATTGAGTCAAGCAGAGCTTGATGGCGATTGCAGGTACAGCTGCCCATGCAGCTTCAACACGATACCACAGTTCATCAAGAGTAGTGACCGGCGTATTGTGACGCGCCAGTTGCTCGGCCACCATTGACCAGACGTTTTCAGTTGGTGAGAGATCTGGAGAATGTGCTGGCCTGGGCAGCAGTCGAACATTTTCTGTATCCAGAAAGGCCCGTACAGGACCTGCAACACGCGGTCGTGTATTATCCTGCTGAAATGTAGGGTTTCGCAGGGATTGAATGAAGGTTAGAGCCACGGGTCGTATCACATCTGAAATGTAACGTCCACTGTTCAAAGTGCCGTCAATGCGAATAAGAGGTAACCGAGGCGTGTAACCAATGGCACCGCATACCATCACGCCGGGTGATACGCCAGTATGGCGCCGACGAATACACGCTTCCAATGTGCGTTCGCCGCGACGTCGCCAAACACGGATGCGACCATATTGATGCTTTAAACAGAACCTGGATTCATCCGAACAAATGACGTTTTGCCATTCGTGCACCCAGGTTCGTCGTTGAGTACACCATCGCAGGCGCTCCTGTCTGTGATGCAGCGTCAAGGGTAACCGCAGCCATGGTCTCCAAGCTGATAGTCCATGCTGCTGCAAACGCCGTCGAACTGTTCTTACAGGTGGTTGTTGTCTTGCAAACGTCCCCATCTGTTGACTCAAGGATCGAGACGTGGCTGCACGATCCGTTACAGCCATGCAAATAAGATGCCTGTCATCTCGACTGCTAGTGATACGAGGCCGTTGGGATCCAGCACGGCATTCCTTATTAACCTCCTGAACCCACCCATTCCATATTCTGCTAACAGTCATTGGATCTCGACCACCGCGAGCAGCAATGTCGCGATACGATAAACCGCAATCGCGATAGGCTAAATTCCGACCTTAATCAAGGTCGTAAACGTGATGGTATGCATTTCTCCTCCTTACACGAGGCATCACAACAAAGTTTCACCAGGCAACGCCAGTCAACTGCTGTTTGTGTATGAGAAATCTGTTGGAAACTTTCCTCATGTCAGCATGTTGTAAGTGTCGCCACCGGCGCCAGCCTTGAATGGTCTGAAAATCTAATCATTTGCATATCACAGCCTCGTCTTCCTGTGGGTTAAATTTCGCGTCTGTAGCACGTCATCTCCATCGTGTAGCAATTTTAATGGCCAGTAGTGTAAGATACTAGACATAGATTGTTGTACGGAGGAATACAGACAGTCGTTTCTCCCTCCCTCTGTTTGCAACTGAAACAGGAAAGGAAATGATAAGTAGTGGTAGAGGGTACATCCGGCACGCGACGCAGGGTGCCTTGGGGAGTATCTGTGTATATGCAGACGTAGATATAGATGTTATAACAAATCCTGTTAGAGAGAAAGCGATAAGAGGAACAACTGTTAACGATGATTTTCAAATTTTAAGGAACGCTGTCTTCATTTACTTTCATCAACCAGAAACTGATGTAACACATGAACGGAAGTCAATAACGAGAACGGAATGCCCCAAAATTCTGAGTAGTAAATGTTGACGTAAACATGAACAGCAAGAAGCATGTTACCGAGCTTTTCAAATTATGTTCAGCTAGTTTTGGTCTTCATATAATTGATAGCTTTGGAAAAAAAAACATCCGAATCTATTTTTCTCACTTCCACTTCGTAATTCTCATGGAATAATTTCCTGCCGTAACTCTTAGAAAGAAACTGATTGAACGAAAATAAGAATATACGGTGTTCACCCACTACAATCTTGTAGGTTCCTTTCCAACAACTTAAGAATTTTAACTGCAGCTGTCAGTGACTCTGAATGGACTTGAAGCGGAAAGTAACATGTTACGTGGTGTTGCTTAGTGACCAGTAAGGGGAGACTGTTGAGTAGTTGGTCGTTAAAGTAAAAGATCTACAAGTTAGGACTGGTTCATTGAGTCAGGATAGTGAAGTGTGTAGTTTGGAACGGTGTAGTTCGGCCAACGGTAAGTTGCTAGATTTAAAATAGGTCGGTGATCGAGGTCTTGGTTTTTTGGGCTCTGATTCATGTGCTAAATTACTTAAACCGATCATGTGTTTATTTAATGGTATTTCGAATTATCTGTTGATCACTTATATAAACGTCGGCAGGTGTTGCGGGTACCTGTCCGATTTGAATTTCATTCTGATACCTTGCACATATCGCATTGTGTGATCTTTTTCTTGATTTGTCCTTTGTCGAAGGGGTTGTTAAGTAGTTTGTGGTCTGAAATGCTTAGAAATCAAGCTACCCTAAATCTGTTCAGGACTCGTATAATAAAGTCATCACAGCGTTTGTGTAACGAACCTCACAGGGCACACTATCGGCATGTATAAGCATCTACCGAGACCTTTAATCAGTATATTGAGCGTTTTCGCATTGATGTCTCAGCCTTGAATGTGAATATTACCGAACAGGACAATATCTCTGACATTTTGGAAGGCATGAGACCGGGAGATCAAAAAAATGGCTCTGAGCACTATGGGACTTACCATCTGAGGTCATCAGTCCCATAGAACTTAGAACTACTTAAACCTAACTAATCTAAGGACATCACACACACCCATGCCCGAGGCAGGATTCGAACCTGCGACCATAGCGGTCGCGCGGTTCCAGACTGAAGCTCCTAGAACCGCTCGGCCACAACGGCCGGCACCCGGTGGTGATTCTGCGTACGTGGCGCAGAGTAAGACGTCGCTGTCGACGTCCGAAAACTTCTCCTTTCAATCGATCCCACATACATTCGATTGGTTTAATGTCCGTGGAACAAGCAGTCCACTTCATTCTCATGACACTGGCGTGCTAAAGGAAGGCGTTAACGAGAGCAGCACGATGATCACGCCAGTTACCATCAGACCGGGAGATCAGTCGCGTTTTTAATTGACCCGCAAACCAGCGACGTTCTCTGAGTTAAATGAGTTACTTGGTTCTGTCGAGGCACTTAGATTTCCAGACGAGCAACGAGATCCGGGGAAAGGTTTTCAGTCTGCACCTCCTATCCGAAATGGTAATCACTAGCAGTCGCTTTCTGCTTCACTAGCCCATAATCGTTGTTCTCGGTGTGGTGCCAGCATTCATCTCGTGTGCGAGTGCCCGGTTAGACGTAGTCCTGGGCCTAACATGTAATGCCATATGGTGTGAGGTAAAACTCTTCCGAGTAAACTTATGGGCTCATTGCGCGCGTATTCTCGCTCTTAATAATGTTTGTACTCGTCCTAACAGGGAACTTGTTTGTGCAATTCTGCATTTTGGAAGTTCCGTTTCCTTCTTCGAACATAGTTGATATCTCGAATTTCGTAATTTGTGTAGGCCGCCTCCATACAGGAGATGTCGTGTGGCCAGCGGACAAGAATTGCCTCTGGTGGGTGTGGTGTGCGGGAGTTAATCTATTAGCGATTTTTCTTGGTCTGTTAGATTCAGTCTTTAAGAATTTGTCTGTTACCTTGTTCCTTGGGTGTGATTTCGTTCAACGGACAGACCTGTTCCTCGACTTCACCATTTCCTTTAGCCTCCATCCCTCTGAGAAATTAGCTCTTTTCTGTTGTCAGTTTATCAATATCATCAATTCCCTGAAGGCAGAGACCTAGCAATTCGAGGTTAGTCACCTCAGTGATGTTCAGTTTAAACAGTTAACGGCTCTTCTAGGACTTTCCCTGATGTTTTGACTAATAAATGTGAGATAACTGATCTAATTGAATACAAAATCCGTATGACCGACGGCATCCCTGTAGAGCGTACTCCGTATCGCCTCCAACCCTGTAAGATGAATATATTAAGACAAAAGATTAATGATATGCTGCGGGACGGAGTTACTACACCATCAACTTCCCCATATGTGTCACCTGCATATCTCGCTCCTAAGGGACGGGGTGAGGATTATGGGAAGCCCTTAGTGAGAAGGTTATTTTGGTGTCAGTTCCCCTTCCTGACCTCCGTAACCGTTTTACATGTTTTGCTGATTTTTGCTATTTTACCGTACATGATTTAAATCATGCTTACTATTACATCCTATTAAGCGAGGAGTCTAAGTACGTTACTACCTTTCGTACAGATTGGAACATGTATGAATTTCATCGGGTACCATTTGGCTTGGCAACTAGGGCTGCAGTTCTTTCACGACTTTTACACCATGTTTTGGGCACCCTAAGTTGGGTTGTGTAATTACCTCGACGATTTGGCGGTCTATAGCCAGTCTTTTGATGAAAATATTTCTCGTCTTGAGCAGGTATTGCTAAAGCTTCGATCGGTCGGATTAACTGTCATTCCATCGAACACTACTCTCGTTAGGTAGTAGATCTCTTTCTGGGGTCTAGTGGTTTTCAGGGATGATATTAGGATTGAGAAAATTTCCTCGCCCAAAGAATAAGAAATAGTTGGCCAGATCTATAGGTATGGCCAATAACTTTTGTGGAAGTTCGTCCCTAATTTCGCCCAACTTGGTGCTCTCCTTAAAAAACTGCATAAAGGGGGGGGGGGGGGGGGAATTTTGTTTGGAGAGAGAGAAAGCAATCCTGTATTGGTTATACCAGACTTTGAAAAGAGATTTTTAGTGTAGACTGATGCTTCGAATGCCGGAGTTGCTGCTTTTACAGGAAGACGTAGCTGACAGGAGTTTTGTAGCTTTTGCCTCTAGGAGATTAGTAAGTCCTGAACTTAAGCACTCTGTTTATGAGTCGTAAATTCTGTCTCGAGCATATGGAATGTGACTTGGAGACTGACAACCAAGACTTGAGTTTGGTCTTGGTACGCCCTAGGAAGACTGGCAGGATTCTAAGATATGGTTCATACATCTGCCTTCCGTGTCATAGTATCTAATACTGGAAGCTCCAATAATCTGTCTTCTGGTGCCTTAGTCGCATTTTTGGTGATGACACTTAGGAACCTGGAGGTTGTTCATTGTTGGCCATTTCATCCGCCTATAGTGTTTTAACTGAGGTACCTCAACCCTACGGGGGTCTCAAGGTTCAACAGGATCAGGATCCTTATTTTGGCCCCATTGGGAAGGGTGTGTTGGCTGGGAAGGTTATTCTCAGTTACTTTTTGAGAAACAGTATTTTGCATCATGAGACTGAGATTTCTTTACCCATCGAATTGGTGACTTCCGTCTTTCATTATTTTCATGGTTCATTGTTGGGTGGTCATTTGCTCCTTCATAAGATCCTCTGGAAGGTAACCCGGTGGGGACTGTTTAAATGATTGTGTTGGCATAATTTTTTATCTTTTCTTCAAAACAGACATAAATTATGCTAAACACGATATTGATTGAGTAACATAAACGACTAAAAAGTTATTCAAGACTACACTGGACAAGGATCCTGGGTGGAAGAGAGAGTGTAACTACAGTAAGTACTATGGCCTAAAAATGTGGATAATGCAATCTGAATTGATCTGACGCTCAGCAGACTATGATTGATCGAATCTACTGAAGTTTCTTCATATAGTTGCTGCCGAGAGCGATTGAGATCTGTACACCCTGACAATGCTGGAGCGGCAGTACGTTACACTGTATGCTTCGTGCGCCGGTGTAAATTGCAGCTGGTGAGATGTATGCACAGGAGGTGAGACATGGAGGTGGCACCTGTGAATCGATCAAGTCCACAAATGAAATGCAAAAATCTCACGGTCTAGCGATCAGGCAGATGATTCGCAATTTACTCTCTACCAGAGTCCTGAAATCACGGTAGATTTCAGTGCGTGACACACCCGTTCACTTGTCGTACCAAGGACCAATTTGGCTCACTTATACGACAGAGTGCACAAGGATACAAATCATCAAGATTGGTAAACCAAAAACGACTAAGTGTGCTCTCAGCAAACGAGTAGTCCGAGATGTTTGAAGTGACACTGTCGTTACACTAAGAACTTCACCACAGGCTGCCCAGTCTAAACTACTGGCAAGTGAAGTCAGTCTCAGGACAGGTCCCAAGTACCAACCACACATTCCAGAACCTCGACCAGAAGTGCGTACCAGACTGAAGTCCTGCACCCAAGTGCACCTCTTCAGGGCTCATTATAGGGCTCTAGAGCCGCAAAATCTCCCCTCCCACATGACAGCATAACTCACGTGGAACGAGGGCAAGAGTTAAGAAACCTCTTGAAAAAAAAGAAACCTCCAATTACTGGCTTTTTTAACTTTTGCAGAGTGGGAAGATGATTTTCTCCGAAGTCATGTCACTTCCCATGGCAACAAGCAAATATATAGTATCTTAAAGATCTTTATCTAAATTGCTGGTACTTTGGAGCTTGTTACTCCTAGCTACGAGGTGTAATAAAGATTCTATCTCTTATGGTTCTCAGATGCCAGAGTTTCTTATACAACTGAGGAAGCCGATGGAAGTGGTTCACAGGACTATTTGCAGTATCAGCGAACATGAAAACATGCGACTTTTTAATTCACGTGGCTTTGCACACAATTCCTGGTTTACTACTCTATTGTGTAGACACATTCCTTCAGACTGTCGCCTCCAGCCCAGGCCTTGGCTGGCGCCACAGCAGGTAGCTCGGCATTGTTCTGCTGGAGTCCTGTCTTGACAAGTTGCTGCCCTGTCTGCCCTGTACGGCTGTGGATCTGTCCAGCAAGATTTACTAAGGGATGGGCTCGCTGCCAGTTGCTTTCAACTCCCAACATGCCATTTTTATGAGCTAAGAACCATAAATATCCCTCATGCTTTTAGCGCCCTACCTGGCTGCATCAACGTCTGCTCAGGCCATTCACTTTCTATTGCCTTGCTCAAGGTGCATCAGGTTGTAACAAAATCTTTAATAATTTTCCATATATGAAAAATGGGCGGGAGAGTAACTTGTCCCCTCTCACCTTACTAAGATGCTTTGTCCTCGTAGCTGGCCTTCTTTGCGTAAGGACATTCATCATTTAGTCAGTGAGTGGGAACTGTGCAAAGTGGGTAAGCCCAACACCAACTTACATAATGGTCTGTTTCAATCAGAGTGAGAAGAGCGTCCGATGGATAAATTACACTCCTGGAAATGGAAAAAAGAACACATTGACACCGGTGTGTCTGACCCACCATACTTGCTCCGGACACTGCGAGAGGGCTGTACAAGCAATGATCACACGCACGGCACAGCGGACACACCAGGAACCGCGGTGTTGGCCGTCGAATGGCGCTAGCTGCGCAGCATTTGTGCACCGCCGCCGTCAGTGTCAGCCAGTTTGCCGTGGCATACGGAGCTCCATCGCAGTCTTTAACACTGATAGCATGCCGCGACAGCGTGGACGTGAACCGTATGTGCAGTTGACGGACTTTGAGCGAGGGCGTATAGTGGGCATGCGGGAGGCCGGGTGGACGTACCGCCGAATTGCTCAACACGTGGGGCGTGAGGTCTCCACAGTACATCGATGTTGTCGCCAGTGGTCGGCGGAAGGTGCACGTGCCCGTCGACCTGGGACCGGACCGCAGCGACGCACGGATGCACGCCAAGACCGTAGGATCCTACGCAGTGCCGTAGGGGACCGCACCGCCACTTCCCAGCAAATTAGGGACACTGTTGCTCCTGGGGTATCGGCGAGGACCATTCGCAACCGTCTCCATGAAGCTGGGCTACGGTCCCGCACACCGTTAGGCCGTCTTCCGCTCACGCCCCAACATCGTGCAGCCCGCCTCCAGTGGTGTCGCGACAGGCGTGAATGGAGGGACGAATGGAGACGTGTCATCTTCAGCGATGAGAGTCGCTTCTGCCTTGGTGCCAATGATGGTCGTATGCGTGTTTGGCGCCGTGCAGGTGAGCGCCACAATCAGGACTGCATACGACCGAGGCACACAGGGCCAACACCCGGCATCATGGTGTGGGGAGCGATCTCCTACACTGGCCGTACACCACTGGTGATCGTCGAGGGGACACTGAATAGTGCACGGTACATCCAAACCGTCATCGAACCCATCGTTCTACCATTCCTAGACCGGCAAGGGAACTTGCTGTTCCAACAGGACAATGCACGTCCGCATGTATCCCGTGCCACCCAACGTGCTCTAGAAGGTGTAAGTCAACTACCCTGGCCAGCAAGATCTCCGGATCTGTCCCCCATTGAGCATGTTTGGGACTGGATGAAGCGTCGTCTCACGCGGTCTGCACGTCCAGCACGAACGCTGGTCCACCTGAGGCGCCAGGTGGAAATGGCATGGCAAGCCGTTCCACAGGACTACATCCAGCATCTCTACGATCGCCTCCATGGGAGAATAGCAGCCTGCATTGCTGCGAAAGGTGGATATACACTGTACTAGTGCCGACATTGTGCATGCTCTGTGGCCTGTGTCTATGTGCCTGTGGTTCTGTCAGTGTGATCATGTGATGTATCTGACCCCAGGAATGTGTCAATAAAGTTTCCCCTTCCTGGGACAATGAATTCACGGTGTTCTTATTTCAATTTCCAGGAGTGTATTTACTAATAATGTCGATCCCCTTCCCTGGGCTAGGGGAGGGAATCTTTATCTTTATATACTGGTGGTAGTAGATGGTTTTTCTAGGTTTTTCTGGTTACTTCCCAGCGGAGGAGTTACTGTACCCCTCAATATTCACCATCTTACTAACATATTCTCTTGGTTTGGACCTGCTCTCATGAACGATAATCCTCCTCCCTTTATGCGTTTCACGTTTAATTGCTATCAACTGGGGCTGTAAAATATCTTATGTCAAGGGCCCGGGTGGAGCATATCGTAGAAGCAGGGCAACTGTCAATCAATTCATTTAATACAAGGTTAAAGACAACATTGTTAAGCAAAGGAAAGAAATGAGTGTTAGTACCGGCAAGATATTTTGCTCACCTGAGACTTCCGTACAAAAACATGACACTGTTGCTTGAAGGTATCCGTCAACACAAGTACAATAGGTGTATTTATGGTGGTCTATTTGCTATCGCTACTGTGTTAGGAAAGTAAACAGGCTACAGGATGTACCATTGTTTTACCCATGAGCAAGACAGCGGAGATAGAAAGCATCAGTGCATTAGGAATAAATGACCGATGAACGGTAAGGTGGCAAATGTCCCGTATAGTGTAACAAATTTTGTACGCCTGAAGGTACAAAACGTCTCCTGTATACACCTCAGACGAGGCGTTACGAACGCATGGTTAATATCTCCTGCTAATATACATCACCTATTTAAGACATTTATCGATAAGACATCAGTTTTATGCCTGTATAGCGCTGAGTAATGTACTGAAACAAGAATTTGATTTATGATACGGTTTCATTACAAACTGACTACAAGAATCCACTGCCTTTCTAAAGAAACTGAAGTATTCAGAAGGAGAGGAGAAATCTAAATTAAACTTCATGGTTTAAGGGTTCACGTGATGTTATTACGATGTCAACAAAATAGAGACACATTTGGAAAGAAGTTGTCAGAACGAGCCCACATGTCAGTATCAGCTTGCGCTACCTGAGGACAGGGTATATGCACTGATTTCTTTGAGAAAGGTGTCACATAAGCTTTGCATCATTTCCTGAGAGCAACTGGCCAACGACTGTTGTAACTGTGGCCTTATATCGTCGATACTGGTGCTGAGATGGTATTGACGTCCGGGATGGTCAGACACGTGAGTTCCATCAGGAATAGACCTGGGGATCTTGCGGGCCATGGGAGTAGCTCAACATCAGGCAGAAAGTTCACAGAGACGAGTGCCATTCGCGGTGGAGGAGCGGTTGCCCTGTCGAAATATGGCACTACAACACTGTCGTACGAGAGGTAACACATAATGATGCAGGAAGTCTGTGACATATCATTGTGATGTCCGCGTTCCCTCAGTCATTAACACTTGCCACTTGAAGTCATACCGATGGCTATGCACCTCATGACACAAAGATTAACACCACTGTGCTCTGCAAAACACTGAAAGAGTGGGATCTCTCCCCATGTGACCACCACACACGCCGATAATGGTCATGCCCGGTACTGCAGAATGACAATTCGTCGCTTGAACACAATGTCATGCTATTTACGGAAAGTTTATGTTCACAGCAAAGCTACATCTACTTGGTGATTTTTTCCACCGTGTACAAACTCTAAGGAATGATCGATAAGAGGACACGGAACAATAAAAGTGTAATGAACTTATGTCCGGAAATGCAGGGCTTCCATGCTAGAGACCATTTATTCAGTCACACATTGTTACAGAGACTGCGGTCTAATACGTGCTGTACCAAGTAGCCACAGTTACATTATGTGTTTCCACGTGCCTCAACGCATACGTGTACGTGCCGTAGCATACTCTGTCTCACACGTTCACATCGGTCAGGCTGCATCCGAACTGTGTCAAAGGCAGCATGCATCCGCTGCTCCATTGTATCCACATCTGGAATGAGCTCAGCATACACGATACATTTTGAGATGGCCCCGTGACAAGAAATCGCACTGGTTCAGAACCGGTGAACTAGCAGGCCATGTAACTGGACCTCTCATCCGATTCTGATGCGTCCGGACGTTAACGGTGAAGTGGGCTGGAGCACCGTCATGTAGCAGCCACGTAAACTTTCATCACTGGCACTTCTTCCAGCAAGTGGGGCAAAGTCACCAGGCAAGAAACGTCGACAGTTCCGGCCTGTAAGGCGACGTGGAAGGAAGACTGGTCCCAAAATACGGTCGCCAGTTATCCTGTCCCACACATTCCGGTTGCACCGATGCTGATGGTTTGCTGTCACCATACCATAGATGTTATGCAAATTATCCAACAGATGACTGTTATGAAAGATGAAAATACTACTCCGCGTAAATGTAGCCTCATCTATTAAGAGAATGGATGACACAAATCTCGGAATTGTGGTCGCCTGGTGAAGAAACCAGTGACAAAATTGCTACCGATGTGGAACGTCTGTCGCTAGGAAACCCTGCACGCGCTTTAAGTGATAAGTGTAGCAAGAATTGTTATGGAGAATGTTCCACACGACTGTCTGGCTTACCCTGTACTGGTAGGCCAATTGCCCGGTACTGACACGGCGGTCGCCTTCCTCAGTGTTAATCGTATTTTCCTCCAGTGTGACGTCCGAACATTTCGGGCACGTCCTTCATGATTTCCTGCTTCCTGAAACGACCCTGTCTCAGACGAACGGCGAAACACTGTTGCAAACATTGAATGCTGTGGTTCTTGTCGGCGGGGATAGGCCTCCTGATACAACCTTGCTGCCCGCCGTCCGTTACCATTCGCCTTTCCTTACGTAAACTCAACGTCATCAAGCTCTCTATTCGATTACGGAACCATTGCGTACAACGCTGTATCACATACACAAGGTGAGTCAGCAACAAAAGTGAATAGGACACAACATTACCAATTACTGTGGCAGGAGGGGGCGATAGGGCGTGACATATGAGGAACAGTACCACTCTTCAGGAGGAAACAAGGCATACTGCAAGTGTGGCCACATGGTACTGTGTGTATTGGACCGCAGTCTCTGTAACAATGTATGACAGAATAAATGGTCTCTAACATGGAAACCATGTATTTCCGGACACAAGTTCATTAGAACTTTTTTATTCCGTATCCCCTTATCGATCAAAAAATCACCCTGTATAAAGCAGTTTATAACACTTTTGTCCTGCTATTACTGTACCATAACCCTAAAACTGGAAACAGGTTATGAAATAAAACTATTTTGTTCAAGCAATTATGGTATATAGCAACAGAGCAGTGTTACCCTCTGAGAGGAATTTTGTTAGATTGACCGTGCTGTACCTAACGGGAATGGCTTATCGAAAATGAAAGTCAGAATTACGTAAATATTTGAACAGTACTAACAAAATTTTGTCTATCTGTACTGTTCAATTGAGAAAGAAAACGGTCGCCAGCCTAACTAGGCAAGAGAATGTATAACATTCTCGTTTAAGAAAATAGTTATCAGTAGTTATAACGGATCCACACAACCTATACTTTGTCACACACGAGTGCAGTGAACTATTACACATACATATGTTTACGATAAGATTGGAACTAACAGAGCAGCAGAAACAATTTGCATTAATTATAACAGTTACCGAAACACACTATTACTTTCAGGGCTTACACAAAGTGAATGGTCTTTATAACATTACTATTGATATGCACTTCTAATACACCAGAGAAACTAACACTTAGTAAACACGAGTATATAATGTTTCACAACTGCAGCTTTCTCACTTTTACTACAGCAAAACACAATGTTGACAACATTACAAGAAATTGACTCACCATTTAGAATTTACTACAGACAACAATATGATCATTTGCTTTATAAGCCTCAGTCTTAAGAACTTTTAATTTTGAAGTTAGCAACAGCACTTTAATAAGCAGTTTTAATAGGAATATTTTCAGCAAACAACATTTACTTTAACTCACTCTCTTGCCACCTTAATTTTAACTTTCTTTTTTTTACTATGTTGAAGAGGCATTAATGAGCAAAATATTGGGCTTTTAATGTAGTTTCAGTAAGGACACTCGGTAATCAGTTTAGTTCAAACAGAGAGGAACCTGAGAGGTGTTATGATGAGGAGAAAAATCAAGGTAGGTACATAAAGTCAGATATAAATTACCTTATATTTGTGCACACTAAAACATCCATTAAGCTGATCCTTCACTGTACATCATTGTAACATTCCGATGTAATGATTGCGCAATGTGGTGGCAACTGCATGTTGGTAGGTGGAATTGCAGGCAGAATTGCTGGACTCTGTCATTTCTTGGTGGCGATGATAGATACAAATTCCAGAATATTTCCAGCTATTTATCCATCCGTCCGAGGCCTTGGAAAGAAGCAGGAAAAGCTTCTCTCCCAATGAGCACAATATGCATCTTTTACATGGCAGTGCACGGACTGCTGGCTCATCCCCGACTCGTAGCTCGTCCACGACTCGTAGCTTGTCCACGACTCGTAGCTTGTCCACGACTGACTATCAGTTCCACCTTTTCCACCTAGGCCAACCACAATTTGCGCGCGCTACACAGTTCCGTTCCCGAGGGGAACCACTACACCGTTTACATACAAACTAGCTAAGAACCTTAAGAGGATCAGCAATTTACGTAACAGCAACCAAATACATCAAATAAAACAGAAAATTTGCACATATTGACATTTCTACAAAAAATTATTCACACAACATTACAATTATATACAGTAAGTTTTGTTCCTTCTAAATGGGACAAAGTGTTTAAATGAAAGGTATGCTACACAGCATAGAACTAAACCATGACATCAAATTTGTATAAAGAAAGCAGTATACAATTTTGTGTTATCTATTCAATCAAACATATTTACAGAAGCTCAGCCATGTAACATTAAACAAAACAAAAAGGCAAAATAAACCAGTAGAGTATTAGAGCTATGGTGTTACAAGTTGTGTATGTGTTGTGGCTTATGGGCGTTCAACGTCGAGGTCATCAGCGCCCTACGGCAGCTGTTTGTGTTGTGGTGTTAACGGCAGCACTTCCCTAGTTCGACTGCTGCAGGTCTCAGATCAATACTATAAGATGACACAAAAATTTTCAGGTGTTCCACCACTTGTTGCCGCGATTGGCACAGACATGGTGGGTTAAGATGCATTTGCTGCACAGTACTGCGATCCTTCCTTGTGGTGGTCAAACATGGTCGAACGGAATCTCGAGGACGAGTATGCCTGTCTGCATGTTCCCATTTAGTCTATCAAAAGGCCGCCGTAACACCGAAAGCTCCACAAATATGATTATCGCACTAGTCGACCAGAGGACGCACGGTTAGCCCCTTTCTGTGCCAGCTGTCTCAGACTAGTAGACAGCATCTCCATGTCCTTCACAGCAACCATTCAACATCTAAGGTTATTCGCACCCGTGGTATACCAAAGGCCGGGTGACAACACTATACATGAATAACACCAGTGCACCGTACCGGCTGTTCTACCTGTCACAGAGAACTGCAAGTCTAAACACTTACATACCTGCCGATGGTGTGCCCGAGTACGAAGTTGCATTGACATCCGACAATATCTTCTGAGTGTATCATTTTTTGTTATTATTTTTCAAGCGGCAGAAGGTTGTTTCAGATTGGGGTATCATATGAAGCGAAATCCTTTTCTTTTCGACGACCAAAATCCTAGTATTGCGTTACAAATATATACATGGACAGGAATCAAGTCTGGAGGTAAGCCATTTGGCCACTTTCCATATATACCCACTTGTTTCACAGGGGTGTAACTGCTGGTCAGAAAAAATTCTACAAGCCGTATTCTCTCGTGTAGAAATTCACGGGGTAGTTAACTGATGCTTATGGTCAATATTTGCCGACACGAAACAACTCGTTTTCCTTTCTGAGCACTTGTGTCACATGCTCGCGGGGGGCGCTGTTTTGGCTCTCTGCCGCCATTTTATCTTATCTCATCGCCTATCAGGGTACAGATGTGAGATCTTGAGATCTCCCACCAGATACAACACCATCCCTCTTTTATCCTAGCTTTTATTGACGGTGACATAGAGACCGGTGGATGGAGCAGGCGTGTCCTGTGCTTAACGACGGCAGAGATCATGAAGTGGACGGTTAGCCAGAAGCAAAGTCCAGAGCGTAGCGAAAGCCGTCGTAAGTGTGCACAAACAGTCCAGGGAACGATTAGAGTTCAGTCACTCTACTGTTAACGATGTTTAGGGAAGGCCCCAGAAAACAGTAAGAACTTCCAGAAAAGTGCCGGGCCACGGTGCTTGTATGTGTGTGACTTACTACGGGACCAAACTGCTGAGGTCGTCGATCGGTGGACTTATACACTACTTGAACTAACTTATGCTAAGAACTTATGCTAGGAACAACACACATACACCCATGACCGAGGGAGGATTCGAACCTCCGGCGGGAGGGGCCGCGCAATCCGTGGCATGGCGCCTCTAAAGTGCGGCCACTCCGCGCGACGTCACGGTGTTTATGGAACCTGTAACGTCAGTGGACTGGCTACGTGACTTGTGCTATGTATGAGAACAAGTTGCAGCCATGATATGAAGCTCGAGCACCTCTGACATTTCATCGACATCGATACTCGGCCTGAGCACGGTCGAATGCCAAAATCCCCTCAAATTGTACTGTGTAAACAATTCTTTAATGATAATGTGGGCCACCCGTCTGTGGCTTGACTCACTCAGTCTCTCACGGGTTTGGTACTTGTTCTGATAAATTTCTCCCAATTAGAATGAGGCTAGATTGGAAACTTCTGTGCGGGTTCCAGTGCATGTCTGTAAGGTCCTGTGACCAGTAACGCCTCATTCTCGATAGCCAGACTGTGTTCAAGTATCCTGTGAGCACATCACACAGCGCCACCAGCAACTACGCGCCTGCCAGTTGTGTGGTGTGAAACGCCAGCAGCTTAAATTGGAATATTTTAGGATACGCTTTACAGTGAACGTTAACGGCACTAAATGAAAATACCAAGTTTTACGGCCACCAGTAGAAATTATTTTAATTGTATTTCCACTATAGATTTAAGATATTTAAACTCTCTGTCAATTTAAGAGTATAACTGTATCTTCGCATGTAATAAAAACGTTAGGCATGTGTTATCTCAACGATGGCTTAGATGTAATATTAACATGTCACACCTATTTCGTAATCATAACCGTGCTGGCCGGCCGGAGTGGCCGAGCGGTTAAAGGCGCTACAGTCTGGATCCGCACGACCGCTACGGTCGCAGGTTCGAATCCTGCCTCGGGCATGGATGTGTGTGATGTCCTTAGGTTAGTTAGGTTTAAGTAGTTCTAAGTTCTAGGGGACTGATGACCACAGATGTTAAGTCCCATAGTGCTCAGAGCCATTTCATAACCGTGCTCTCTCTCACTCGCCTCTCTCTCTCTCTCTCTCTCTCTCTCTCTATATATATATATATATATATATATATATATATATATATATATATATATATATATATATATATATAATAGAGGGAAACATTCCACGTGGGAAAAATATATCTAAAAACACAAATGATGTGACTTACCGAACGAAAGTGCTAGCAGGTCGATAGACACACAAACAAACACAAACATACACACGAAATTCAAGCTTTCGCGACAAACTGTTGCCTCATCAGGAAAGAGGGAAGGAGAGGGAAAGATGAAAAGATGAAAGGATGTGGGTTTTAAGGGAGAGGGTAAGCAGTCATTCCAATCCCGGGAGCGGAAAGACCTTATCTGGTGTGAAAAAGGCGAAAAGGTGTTGGTTATAGCTGGGCTATGTTGATCCTGTGGTGAACTTGGGTTGGTAGACAACGATGTGCACAAAGGTTATGTGGTTGTGTTGCCGCCAAAACACGTTAAAGGGTGGAGCAATTCGGGAAAATTTCAAAAAACTGTGTGTAAATGTATTAAAAGTAGTGGTTTTGTGGTGGCAGATTGTGAAAATGAGGCTAACAATTGTCTGACGAAGTAATAATGACGTTAAAACCTGTGGGAAGCGGCTAAAAATGATCAGTGATGTGGGAAAAACGGAAATGGAAAAAAAGCGAAAGTTATTACCGCTCCCGGGATTGGAATGACTCCTTACCCTCTCCCTTAAAACCACCATCCTTTCATCTTTTCATCTTTCCCTCTCCTTCCCTCTTTCCTGATGAGGCAACAGTTTGTTGCGAAAGCTTGAATTTATCGTGTATGTTTCTGTTGGTTTGTGTGACTAGCGACCTGCTAGCACTATAGTTCGGTAAGTCACATCATCTATGCTTATATATATATATATATATATATATATATATATATATATATATATATATATATACAGGGTGAGTCACCTAACATTACCGCTGGATATATTTCGTAAACCACATCAGATACTGACTAATCGATTCCACAGACCGAACGTGAGGAGAGGGGCTAGTGTAATTGGTTAATACAAAAAATAAAAAAATGCACGGAAGTATGTTTTTTAACACAAACCTACGTTCTATTAAATGGAACCACGTAAGTTTTGTTAGCACATCTGAACATATAAACAAATACGTAATCAGTGCCGTTTGTTGCGTTGTAAAATGTTAATTACATCCTGAGATATTGTAACCTAAAGTTGACGCTTGAGGACCACTCCTCCGCTGTTCGATCGTGTGTATTGGAGAGCACCGAATTACGTAGGGATCCAAAGGGAACGGTGATGGACCTTAGGTACAGAAGAGACTGGAACAGCACATTACGTCTACATGCTAACACCTTTTTATTGGTCTTTTTCACTGACGCACATTTACATTACCATGAGGGGTGAGGTCCACGTACACACGTGGCTTCCGTTTTCAATTACGGAGTGGAATAGAGTGTCTCCCGACATGTCAGCCCAATAGATGTTCGATCTGGCGGCCAGCATTTGCTGCACACAATTGCAATCTCTTGCGTAATGAATGTCGTACACGCCGCAGTGCATCTGGTGTAATGTCGCCGCAGGCTGCCACAATACGTTGTTTCATATCCTCTGGGGTTGTAGGCACATCACGGTACACACTCTCCTTTAACGTATCCCACAGAAAGACGTTCACAGGTGTAAGATCAGGAGAACGGGCTGGCCAATTTATGCGTTTCATAGGACGTGGAGGACGCATAAATTGGCCAGCCCGTTCTCCTGATCTTACACTTCTGGACGTCTTTAGATTACAATTTCTCCGGATGTAATTAAAATTTTACAATGCACCAAACGGCACTGATTACGTATTTGTTTATATGTTCAGATGTGCTAACAAAACTAACGTGGTTCCATTTAGAAAACGTAGGTTTGTGTTAAAAAAATACTTCCGTGCATTTTCGTATGGTTTGTATTGCACAATTACACTGGCCCCTCTCCTCACGTTCGGTCTGTGGAATCGGTTCGTCAGTATTTGATGTGGTTTACGAAATATATCCAGCGGTAATGTTAGGTGACTCATATATATATATATATATATATATATATATATATATATATATATATATATATACACTCCTGGAGATGGAAATAAGAACACATTGACACCGGTGTGTCAGACCCACCATACTTGCTCCGGACACTGCGAGAGGGCTGTACAAGCAATGATCACACGCACGGCACAGCGGACACACCAGGAACCGCGGTGTTGGCCATCGAATGGCGCTAGCTGCGTAGCATTTGTGCACCGCCGCCGTCAGTGTCAGCCAGTTTGCCGTGGCATACGGAGCTCCATCGCAGTCTTTAACACTGGTAGCATGCCGCGACAGCGTGGACGTGA
The DNA here is from genome assembly GCF_021461385.2 of Schistocerca piceifrons. Classification (NCBI taxonomy): domain Eukaryota; kingdom Metazoa; phylum Arthropoda; class Insecta; order Orthoptera; family Acrididae; genus Schistocerca; species Schistocerca piceifrons. The sequence continues at coordinate 64,566,956 of NC_060140.1, read as the reverse complement.
ACCGTATGTGCAGTTGACGGACTTTGAGCGAGGGCGTATAGTGGGCATGCGGGAGGCCGGGTGGACGTACCGCCGAATTGCTCAACACGTGGGGCGTGAGGTCTCCACAGTACATCGATGTTGTCGCCAGTGGTCGGCGGAAGGTGCACGTGCCCGTCGACCTGGGACCGGACCGCAGCGACGCACCAATGCACGTCAAGACCGTAGGATCCTACGCAGTGCCGTAGGGGACCGCACCGCCACTTCCCAGCAAATTAGGGACACTGTTGCTCCTGGGGTATCGGCGAGGACCATTCGCAACCGTCTCCATGAAGCTGGGCTACGGTCCCGCACACCGTTAGGCCGTCTTTCGCTCACGCCCCAACATCGTGCAGCCCGCCTCCAGTGGTGTCGCGACAGGCGTGAATGGAGGGACGAATGGAGACGTGTCGTCTTCAGCGATGAGAGTCGCTTCTGCCTTGGTGACAATGATGGTCGTATGCGTGTTTGGCGCCGTGCAGGTGAGCGCCACAATCAGGACTGCATACGACCGAGGCACACAGGGCCAACACCCGGCATCATGGTGTGGGGAGCGATCTCCTACACCGGCCGTACACCACTGGTGATCGTCGAGGGGACACTGAATAGTGCACGGTACATCCAAACCGTCATCGAACCCATCGTTCTACCATTCCTAGACCGGCAAGGGAACTTGCTGTTCCAACAGGACAATGCACGTCCGCATGTATCCCGTGCCACCCAACGTGCTCTAGAAGGTGTAAGTCAACTACCCTGGCCAGCAAGATCTCCGGATCTGTCCCCCATTGAGCATGTTTGGGACTGGATGAAGCGTCGTCTCACGCGGTCTGCACGTCCAGCACGAACGCCGATCCAACTGAGGCGCCAGGTGGAAATGGCATGGCAAGCCGTTCCACAAGACTACATCCAGCATCTCTACGATCGTCTCCATGGGAGAATAGCAGCCTGCATTGCTGCGAAAGGTGGATATACACTGTACTAGTGCCGACATTGTGCATGCTCTGTTGCCTGTGTCTATGTGCCTGTGGTTCTGTCAGTGTGATCATGTGATGTATCTGACCCCAGGAATGTGTCAATAAAGTTTCCCCTTCCTGGGACAATGAATTCACGGTGTTCTTATTTCAATTTCCAGGAGTGTATATATAAGAATCTGTGACTTTTGGAGCAATGCTACCTGAATGAAAAAAGTGGAGCACCCCCGAAGACTTGTTCGGACGGCAATGTAACTTACTACACTCAGTTGGTGGGTACATTAATGATGAGTTTTAATTCTGTGCGAAGGACAGAGTGACCACCAAAGTAAATTAGTGCGGTCCGTAGTTTCTTGTTGTTACCAGGCCTGCCAGGGAATATAAGGATCGTGAACACCGTCAGATACTGAAGGATCACACAGGAACAAAGTGATGCCGTGTACTCATTTGAGACAGCGTTATCATCTCTTGACACTGTGGGTCCGTATTTATCTGGCTGGTCGAATACTGCAGTATCCAGATTAGTGAGGCATTCGGATGTGACAGTGGCCGGGCGAACTGCTTGGGAATGTGAGTGCCAAGCGTACATATCGCCAAGCTTCCGATCGACCATGCCTGACCACCACAATGGATTGCCGTATTGTGCACCGGAGCCATTATAATCCCTTCGTATCTGCGCCAGCCACCAGACAACAAATAATGGTCCCTCTGCAACATTCTGTGTCGTCCCGCTGCTTTGGTGTGGAAACTAACAGCAGCTGGACTAGGGAGCTACCGTCCCATGCGTAGGCTGCCCTTAACACTACAGCATAAACGGCTGCACTTTGAGTGGTACGTGACCGGGGAGCATGGACTGCCGATGAGTAACGCTGCAGTGTGTTGAACAATCGACTGGGGTTCCGCACTATCCTGGAAGACCATCGTCGGCGAGTATGGCGACCAACTGGGGAGCGATCCGATTTTCCCATTAGTTTGGAGATACATAGCGGCGTTACTCATGACGTCACGCAGCCACTGTGTATGACGTCGAGTCAAGGCCGGTAGTGACTGAGGGAACTCGGACGTCACAAACGGCATTCCAAGGACAACTAGCGACATCACGTGTCACCTCTCACACGCAAGTAGCGTGGTGCCAGTTTTCAGCAGCATAAAGCCAGTCCAAACATGGCACGTGTCTGTACCAGCTGTCCGTGATGTTCAGGTCTTCACGTGGCCAGCAACTTTTCTAGATATGAGCTCGATAGGGCATATGTGGGATCGGCTGTCAACTCCGTTTTTGCCAGTATCCAGAATATTAAAGAGCAGCTACACTGAAGCGCCAAAGAAACTGGTATATACGTGAATATTCAAATACACAGACACCTACACAGGCAGAATACTGCGATGCGGTCGTCAACGCCTATGTAAGACAACAAGTGTCTGGCGCAGTTGTTAGATCGGTTATTGCTGCAACAATGGCAGGTTATCAAGATTTAAGGGAGTAGGAACGTAGTGATAAAGTCGGCGCACAAGCGATAGGGCGCAGCATCTCCGAGATAGCGATGAAGTGGGGATTTTCCCGTACGACTATTTCACGGGTGTACCGTGAGTATCATGAATCCGGTTTGCCGGCCGGTGTGGCCGTGCGGTTATAGGCGCTTCAGTCTGGAACCTCGCGACCGCTACGGTCGCAGGTTCGAATCTTGCCTCGGGCATGGATGTGTGTGATGTCCTTAGGTTAGTTAGGTTTAAGTAGTTCTAAGTTCTAGGGGACTGATGACCACAGATGTTAAGTCCCATAGTACTCATAGCCGAATCCGGTTAAACATCAAATGTCCGATGTCTCTGCGGCCGGAAACAGATCCTGCAACAACGGGACGCCGGCCGCTGTGGCCGAGCTGTTATAGGCGCTTCGGTCCGGAACCACGTTGCTACTACGGTAGCTGGTTCGAACCCTGCCTCTGGCATGGGAGTGTGTGATGTCCTTAGGTGAGTTACGTTTACGTAGTTCTAAGTCTAGGGGACTGATGACCTCAGATGTTAAGTCCTATAGTGCTTAGAGTCATTTGTGTCATTTTTAAACAACGGAACCAACGACGACTGAAGAGAATCGTTTAGCTTGACAGAAGTGCAACCCTTCCGCAAATTGCTGTAGATTTCAATGCTGAGCCATCAGTAAGAGTCAGCATGCGAACCATTCAACTAAACGTATTCGATATGGGCTTTCGGAGCCGAAGGCCCGCTGGTTTACCCCTGATGACTGCATTACACAAAGCATTACTCCTCGCCTGGGTCCGTCAACACCAGCATTGGACTGTTGACGACTGGATACGTGTTACCTGGCCGGACGAGTCTTGTTGCATATTATATCTAGCGGACGAATGTCTACGGGTACGAGACAACCTCATGAATCCATGGACCCTGCATGGCAGCAGGGGACTGTTCAAACTGGTGGAGGCTCTGTAATGGTGTGGGGCGTGTGCAGTTGGAGTAGTATGTGACCCTTAATACGTCTAGATAAGACTGACAGGTGACACGCACGTAAGCATCCTATCTGATCACATGCATCCATTCATGTCCATTGTGCATTCCGACGGACTTGGACAATTCCAGCAGGACAATGCGACACCCCCCCCCCCCCTCCCTCGCACCGCACGTCCAGAATTGCTACATAGTAGCTTCAGAAACAGCTGATTTTAAACACTTCCGCTATCCACCAAACTCTCCAGACATGAACATTGTTGAGCATACCTGGGATGCCTTGCAACGTGCTGATCAGTAGAGTTTTCCACCCGTCGTACTCTTACCAATTTATGACCAACCCTGCCGGATTCGTGGTCTCAATTCCCTCCAGCACCTCTTCAGACAATCCCGCGTCCGGCCATCCTGATTTATGTTTTCCGTGATTTCCTTAAATCGCTCCAGGCAAATGCCGGGATAGTTCCTTTCAAAGGGCACGACCAACTTCCTTCCCCGTCCTTCCCCAATCCGATGAGACCGATGACCTCGCTGTCTGGTTTCCTTCCGCAAAACAACCAGCCAACCAACCTCTTCAGACGTTAGTCGAGTCCATTCCACGTCGTGTTGCGGCACTTCTACCTGTTCACGGGGGCCCTACACGATATTAGGCAGGTGTACTACTTTCTTTGGCTCTTCAGTATGTAATAGCTGTGAGCCAGCTTGTCTCAGTAGAGGATACACCGACAATACGACACACTTCCTAGCCCAAGCTGTGGGTGCATCCAGGCCACAGGACGCGCAACGTCGTACTGCTAAATAGGGTCACACCACCAATTACTTTGTAAATTTGACTCGATTTTCTAATCTCTGAAATACTATCACATAACCCCACAATCCGCGAAGTTTCGTTCCTCCTCCCCTTCTGGGAGTTTCCATCCTTTCTTCTTGAAGTGTATTAGCCTGACAGGAAAGGAGGAGGATTACTGAGGTCATTCTGACTGAAACATGGATAAAATGAAGACATATGCCTTGATGTTGGATGGGTTCGAAGTTTTAGCGAGTACAATGGTTACATTGACAGAAACAGCAATTTTTGTCAGGACTTTTATCCATGTTTACCATCCTATTTGAAAGAATGAGCAAGTCATCAACAGAATGGTGAACTTGTTTGAAAGTGCACAAAATCCTGCACTAACAAACTGAAGATGATTAGTATTTGGGAAAGACATAATGACAGCCAAAAAAGTGAGAAACTGCATGCACCTCGCATCCATGTCTAAACGCGTATAGAACAGTTGTCATTCATTCCTTTTGTGCGGTAACAGACTGACTACGGATAGTGTTTTATCGAGGGCATGGAGCCACTTCATCGAGCAGTGGAACTTTCTGACACAAGCAGAAAAGTAGATCCCTTTGGGCTTCACTTCACATCGCGTCGTCTTTTCCGTTCGTCCTCATTTCCGCATGCAGCCAGCGTCGTGTTGGGCGAACGTTCCAGCGGAGCTTTGGCGAGTTTTCCCTCTGCTGTCACTCTCCGTTCAGATATTTCATTTCCTATTTCGCAAAGTGGCTGACCGGCTGCAGATAGCTCGCCCGCCGCCCGCTACCAACTTATTTATCGATAGTTTGAGAGCTTGCACCTGCCTCATGCTATTCGAAGTGTCACTCTGCAGCGCGCTTGTACTGCTGGAGGGTACTTGCTTTGTACTTGGACTGCGAGTCAGACTGAGAAACGAAGCGCTTACGCTATGAGTAAGAATTTTTTCGTCAAAATGCTCTGAAATACTGACTCGACGTTTGAACTCCCCAGGTTGAACCTCTAGAATTTTATCATTAGGTATGTGTAATTATACTTGTCTGCCTTAGACGAGTCACCCACACCCCTTCCCCCCCCCCCCCCGCCCCCCCCTCCAGTAATGGAGACACACTCTCTCGGTGCAAACAGTGGCTCTTTGATTCGATGATGAAACGAGACCAGAGTCAGAGACTGTATAACACGAGAAATACCAGTACTGCAGCGACGATCGAGTAGCGGTGCTGCATAGCGCTAGCAGACAACTCGGACCAGGGCAGCTCACGGATGGGGTAAGCAGCGCAATGAAGACGTGACGGACAATAGATTTTCTGTTTTCTACTGTCCCTTTTATTATATATCTCTTTATGAAATAAGTAGACAAGGGGTTTCCAGACGCATTTCCGCTGGTGTTTCGTCAGATACTTTCAAGTTCATTATTGCAATTTGTGGTTGGAGTGTACCCAAAGAAATACTCAAATACTGCTTGTCACATGTTTCATGTAATCCTCAGTGTCAACAGTAAGCGTCTGTATGAGGCTGTTTCAAACAAAATAATTTTTAAAGACGAATTTTACTCTTCCGTCTTTCCCTCTGACGGGGTACCTTGTGATTGCTGGTACTCTGATGGAACATCTTGTTTATTTTGAAGGTTAATAAAATTTTAACAAGAGAAACACCTGTTTTATTCAGTGGTAACCAGTTTCAAATCACAACTAATAACACAGAAATCACAAAATTAGTGTCCTTAAAACGTAAAAAAAAATCGCCATGTTATTAATAATTTTCCGCGGAGCTTTTATTCACTTCCCACGGAACACAGTTTGTGAATCCCTGCACAGGATTTATAAGTAGGCTGTTTTGGCTTTTATGTTGGTAACGTCACGTAGCGCTCTGTATGAAAATCACTGGCTGTGCTGTGTGCAGTCTGTGGCTGGTTGGCATTGCTGGAATATTCCCTATTGTAGTGTTGGGCAGTTGAATGTGAACAGCGCGTAGCGTTGCGCAGTTGGAGGTCAGCCGCCAGCAGTGGTGGATGTGGGGAGAGAGATGGCAGAATTTGAATTTTGAGAGCGGACGATCTAGACGTGTGTCCATCAGAAAGAGTAAATTTGTAAAACTGTATGTCATGAGCTGATATATATATATATATATATATATATATATATGACGACTTTTGAATATTATTAAAGTAAATACATTGTTTGTTCTCTATCAAAATCTTTCATTTGCTAACTATGCCTATCAGTAGTTAGAATCCTTTATTTAGTTAGCAGTATTGGCGCTCGCTGTATTGCAGTAGTTCGAGTAACGAAGATTTTTGTGAGGTAAGTGATTCATGAAAGGTGTAGGTTATTGTTAGTCAGGACCATTCTTTTGTAGGAATCATTGCAAGTCAGATAGCATTGCACTAAAAATATTGTGTGTCAGTTTAGTGATGATCAGAATAAGTAAAGAGAGAAATGTCTGAGTATGTTCAGTTTTACTCAGCTGTTTGAAAATCAAATAACGTAAGGGGTTTACCAGCACAGTAATTCATACATTTTTCTAAGGGAGGTTTCAGATTAAACTGGAGCCTCTCTATCGAATGGGCACGTAAAATTCCGTTAGAAAATTAATTTTGTTTGTAACGGGAACAAATCGATGCTCTCTGCTGGAATCAGGCGCCTCATGAAGCACGTGATGAGCAGTATTTGTTTGGAGAGACTACACATTACAAAAACAAAATTGGAAATATCTGCCGAAACACCAGATAAAATATAGCTAACGCCTCTTAGAAGGACAACCTGTACATAAATACAATGTTCCTAGGCGCATTAGGTGTTCCTGCCTCTTGCCTTATGAGGATACGTCCTGCGTTGTCGAACATGTATGTGCATTTCGGTGCTCAGGATGCGGGAAGGCGTGAGCGTTTTGGTGGAGAAGGTGACGGGAATCACGACGTTGCATGCTCGGTCTGACCTCCAAATCTTTGAACAAGGTTCACTCACTGGTAGACATCATTGTGACACTGTACTCCTTCTGCATGTGCGTCTTTTCACGGGTGCATTTTACACGGATGTCATTTTTATGTATGGCAGTGCATGACCGCATCGAACAGTGCAGGTGGGGGAGCTCCTGGAACAAGGGGATGTTCGGCATATGGAAAACAGGCCTGCCCCTCCTCCCAAATCGCATCGAGTACTTAGGGGATCCCTTGGGGATACATATTTCAGCTCGTCCACATTCACCAGCGACCCTCCAGCCGTTCTCAACCGCTCTGATCGTTGCATAGTATGCCCTACGACAAGAACTCCTTAAAAACCTTGTGGGCAGCATGATATGGTGCACGGCATGGTCATCACACACCCTATTGATTACCATGTCGTAACATTTGCAATATCCAGGTGACCATTATAAACTGTAAGATGGCAAGAACTATGCCTCTGAACTCACGTTGAGCGAACAGTAGGGCTCAACAAAAATGACTAACAAGGCACAATTCATCGTGTGGAAGGTATAGTATGGACGTATTGGAATAACTAATGTTGCATGATGGTTTTAAAGTAGTTCACTCGACATGAAAACTTTCTGGAAATGCGTCGATTTACTAGAGCCTAGTTTATCCCAGGGAAGTATTCAGAGTTGACCGCAGCCAGGTGGCGGGGCGTGGCTGGGGAGCAGCCGAGGGAAGTGACAATAGGCAGCTTAGGGCGGCTCAAACTCTGAAAAAGCGATAATGGGGCGCGGCCTCTAGCTGCCCTAAGATGAGTTACAGTGAGGGGGTGGTTGACAGCATGCTGGTGTACCGGGAAGCAGACAGAGAACTTGTACGCCTGTTGATAAATGTCCGTCGTCCCGTTTTTAGTGAAACATGCGAGAAAGCCACGCAAAGCTGTGATGGAGCGGTCAACAGAGGCCAAAATATGCGTGTTTGAGACTATAGCAACTTCACGCTGAATTCACGGCCCGCAGAGTCTGAAGTAAATCAGATGAAGAGCGACAGAATGAAATATGCCCGCCTCTGATGGGAATGTAGGATGAAGGAATTTGAAGTACTCTCCTGGGAGTCAGAATTTCGGAAAAATTGGTGTTTTATGCAGATGCTAGCCTTGATTTGCGGCCTGGTAGAAGTTAAATAGCAGAAGTAGAGAGGAAGGGAAATTTTGTGGGAATTTGTTCACTTCCCCGAGCAGACATTGGTTGGCGCTGGGAAGCGACGCATAATTAATGCGACTTCTCAACTGGCAGTGATTTTGCTGGAGGGGAAACCGAGGCAAAGAGCGGATTGGCAGAAGTGTCCGTAGAGGTTTTTCCATTCCCAGCTTGCCTAGAATGCGGATGTGGGGTTCTTTACTCAGCTTGCCTGAGAGAGAGTGAGCATCTCTGCAGCTTAGGACTTAGCAAACGGAACGATTGAGCTTGGAGATAGAAAGGTTTGGTTCAGCTACGTACTGAGCAAGATAGCTAGGAGTCAATAGACGAGTGCAGCCTTGCAGCATCACGAGGTCGACCGACATTCATACAACGACGACGCCCCGCCACGCTGAATTCGGTGGTATTGCGCTCGCTCTGGCTTGAGTTAGGCCACTGATTAATTTCTTGGAACACGTCGGCAAAGTTTCCTCGGGGTTTCATGGGCCGTGCATTTTAGAATTCTTCTCACACTTCGCATTAAGCCTGGGTCAGTCGATAGGTAGTAATTTTGATTTATTGCGCTTAACTCCACGTAAACGCAATTTATTCCCACTGCCTGTTAGGAGAGTTATGTAATGTGATGACTGAAGGTCGTGAGTTAAAATAACTTTGTGCTAATCGACTGCATCTGTTTTCAATCAAGTAGTTGAAATCCCAAGTCACTTTCTTAATTGATTTTATGTTAAAATTTGCATCTAGTGTTCAATAGCTGAATATAAAATCAATGTGCACCGCTTTTTAATTAAAAGGGATCAATTCTGAATCAATTAATGTCCACACTGCCACCACAGTTCAGTGCGTTATCTGATATTGTGGCAGGTTTTGCACTCTCTGTTGATCTGTTAGTCAATTAGCTGGGATGAACACACGGCAAAACAAGATAAGTGACACGTGGGGTGCTACAAAATCGCGATGATTTCAGTGCAATTATAGTCTTTGAATAAAAGTGTCATTTCTATTCCACGAACAGCTGTGCCGAGGTGGAGCCACCAGTTCCTGTCAGATCACTGAACTTGATTACCGTTACGCCGGCCGGGATGGCTAAGCGGTTCTAGGCGATACAGTCAGGAATCGCGCGACCGCTGTGGTCGCAGGTTCGAATCCTGCCTCAGGCATGGGTGTGTGTGATGTCCTTAGTTTAGTTAGGTTTAAGTAGTTCTAAATTCTAGGGGACTGATGACCTTAGAAGTCAAGTCCCATAGTGCTCAGAGCCATTTTTTTTTTTAGTACCGTTACCCGTGGCCAGTTCTCGGCTGGTTTCCCGCCTGTAAACATGACCGTTCTGCGAGCTCCGGCCGCGCAGCTGTGTTTACGTCGGCACCTGCCACCCTGTGGGTTCGTGGACGCCACTTGGCTATACTCAAAATGGGAGACAACGACGTTGGGATCACAGATTCACTCCATACGTGGTACACCTTCAGTAAGCCATTAGAACAAGATAATGAGCAAGTGGTTGGGTGCACTACTCTGGCAGTTGCGAGGCAATCGCAAAAGCTTTACGCGTCTATTTTGAAACAGATGCATCTGTGCTGAGGTGCTGAACGTTATAATTAATGGTGCTTAAGTAGTCTTCTTTTGAAAAAATCTCATTTTGTTCGTTTTCGTTTGTTGTATCTGCTCGGGTGGGAAGACGCAAGACACCCGTTTCAGTTCGTCGTTGATCCATTAACTCAGTGTTTTTATCACGGAGTGCAGCTAATCCTCTGACCGAACACGCTGAGTTACCGTGACGGCAGTAGTCAGTCGGCCTTTGGCTGTGGTCAGGCTCTTTGTTTGCGTCTCGCCTGTTGTGCTGTTCGCGAGCGAGCGTGCGTTTGTTTACTTCTGCGTAGCGGCTTGTCTCACAAGAGAACCTCCCCATCGCACCCCCCTCAGATTTAGTTATAAGTTGGCACAGTGGATACGCCTTGAAAAACTGAACACAGGTCAATCGAGAAAACAGGAAGAAGTTGTGTGGAACTATGAAAAAAATAAGCAATATACAAACTGAATAGTCCATGTGCGAGATAAGCAACATCAAGGATAGCGTGAGGTCAGGAGCTCCGTGGTCCCGTGGTTAGCGTGAGCAGCTGCGAAATGAGAAGTCCGCGGTTCAAGTTTCCCTCGAGTGAAAAGTTTACTTTTTTATTTAGGATCTGTCCGTTCGCTCATTTACGTCCCTATTCACTGTAATAAGTTTGGTGTCTGTGTTTTGCGACCGCACCACAAAACCATGCGATTAGTTGACGAAAGGACGTGCCTCTCCAATGGGAACCAAAAACATTTGATCGCAAGGTCATAGGTCAACCGATTACTCCACAGGAAAACACGCCTCACATATTCTATACGACACTAGTGACGGCATGTGCGTCACATGGCAGGAATATGTTGTCGACCCACCTAACTTGTACACTTGGCGATTGGGTAAAAAGATTCTTCTACCTTGCCCTATTTAGGTTTTCTTGTGGATGTGATAATCACTCCCAAAAAAGTGATGAAAAAACATAAGAGTTTGTCACGTAAACTGCAACAAATGAATGCAACAGTTTCACAGTCGCACAGTTTTCCCTGTGCTCAGTCAAAACATATGTTTTTAACGTTTTCAAATTTTTCCGTGTGTATACCGTCAAATCCTGAATTTTGAGAGCGAAGTTGATTATGTGTGAGTGCCTGAACTTTGATAATTGTCTGAAAATAAAAAAAAAAGAATTGATCTCTTCACTCGAGGGAAGACTTGAACCAAGGACCTCTCGTTCCGCAGCTGCTCACGCTAACCACGGGACCACGACGCTGCTTGGCTCACACTATACTTCATTTTGTCTATCTTTCACATGGACTACTCAGTTTGTATATTTTGCTTATTTGTTTCATAGTTCCACACAACTTGTAAGTAGGCTGTTTATGTTTTCTTATTGGCAACGTTACGTAGCGCTCAATATGAAAATCACTGGCTGTGCTGTGTGCAGTCTGTGGCTAGTTTGCATTGTTGTCTGCCATTGTAGTGTTAGGCAGCTGGCTGTGAACAGCGCGTAGCGTTGCGCAGTTGGAGGTGAGCCGCCAGCAGTGGTGGATGTGGAGAGAGAGATGGCGGAGTTTTGAAATTTGTCATGAACTGCTATATTTATATATGATGATATCAAGGTAAATACATTGTTTGTTCTCTATTAATATCTTTCATTTGCTAACTATCCCTATCAGTAGTTAGTGCCTTCCATAGTTTGAATCTTTTATTTAGCTGGCAGTAGTGGCGCTCGCTGTATTGCAGTAGCTTGAGCAGCGAAGATTTTTGTGAGGTAAGTGATTTGTGAAAGGTATAGTTTAATGTTAGTCAGGGCCATTCTTTTGTAGGGAATTTTGAAAGTCAGATTGCGTTGCGCTAACAAAATATTGTGTGTCAGTTTAAGCACAGTCCTGTATAATTGTTCAAAGGGGACGTTTCATATGTCGACCCTTAGCCGAGGATACCTCACTGGAATCTTCTGATTTTTTTTCTTGTAGTTTGTGTAATTAGTGTAGATTTTGTTTATTGATAGCGCATAATCATAGAGAGAATTTCCTTTGTAGTTGTAGTTTTTCATTGTTGTACAGTAAAACAGTTGTGGCATGCATGTAGATTTGCACCAAGTATTTCGCAGCTGCGCTGGCAATTAAGTAGACATTATTTCCATTGCTATGTTATTTTATTTTGCTCTTAAAATTGTGCTTTTCTGTGTTATCGTGTGAAATATTGTGACAATTATGGCGTGTGAAAAACGTAATACTAGGCTCCAAAGTAAACTGAGAAATGACAGTGAAGACGAAAGCAGTGTGTTAGCGCCGCAGAGTAATGAATTAACTAATGTTCAAAGTAGTAATTTGGTAATTGCGCATAGGGAAATGGAGCGGGCGGCAAACAATGGTGTAGACAGTGAAACAGGTAGTGAACAGGGAAGCGTTATCGATCGATTGGTCGGCAACAGCTCGCCTCAGGAATCGGGAATGACAGAACACAATATTGCAAATACTGCAGACTCAGGTTTTGGGTTCTCACCGTTTTCTCAAATGAGTCAAGACACATTTTCCGCTTGTCAAAATGTGAATGTTGCCGGTGCAACTTCACTGCCGAAAAGCACTGAGGAACATGTTTCAGACACCAGTGCATTGTTGTTACAATTAATGCAACAAATGGGACAAAAGCTTGAAAAATTAGACACAATGGAACAACACCAGAGACAAACACAGCAACAGTTAGACACAGTGGAACAAAATCTCAAAAAGTTAGACACAGTGGAACAAAATCTTAAAAAGTTAGACACAATGGAACAAAATCAGAGACAAACACAGCAACAGTTAGACACACTGGAACAAAATCAGAGACAAACACAGCAATAGCTTCAAAAGTTAGACTCATTGGAACAAACTCTTGAACAAACGCGTGAAGATTTAACTACTGAGTTACATAACATTGAATCGAAATGTCAAAAAGTCTGTAATGACGTAAAAACTCAAATTTGTGAGCATTTTCAACCTATTTTTTCGCGGCATGAAAAGGCATTACAGAATCACGAAGCAGCCATAAAAGAACTGCAAATTATTGTTCATGAAAATCATGAGACCTTGCAAGCTAAATTTGACTCAGTTGCATCTACCGATTCGGTTACGCAACTTGCAAAAACTCAGGAAAACTTAAAGAACACAGTAGATTCGATTTCAACACAAATGGACACTCTGAAACTTGGTTCAGAAAAACACATTGAGGAAATGTGTTCACTATCGGAGAAAGTAGCCGAACTTTCGGATCAGTTCACTAACTTACCTACAAAGGTAGATGATAATCTGAACGACACAAAACCGGTAGTCTTTAATGACACAGAAGAGTGCGAACAAATTAGGAAATTCAAACAAAATCAGAATCAAATTAATACGCAACACCAAAGAGAAATCCTGGAAGTACAAGATCAGCTGACTCAGGTAATACAAGAATTACGTATTTCAGAGGCCACTCGCGCTCCAATACGGGAAGAGGGACTTAGAAATACGGAACAACCACAAAATAATAACACAGGACACTTTGGAAGTTATGAAAGAAATTGGCAAGGTGCACCGAATTTTGAAATGGAACCGCCGAAACGACGTAACAATGACCGATATGCGACTCGCCGACATGATGACTTTGACTATAAGCTGTTCATTACTACACGTAAATTCAAAACATTTAAGAATTCTGGCAACGACATTCATCCACAAGCATGGCTCCATCAATTCTCTCATTGTTTTCCTCCCAACTGGTCATTAGAGCACAGATTAGAATTTATGTGTGGCTACTTAGAGAATGAACCAGCTGTAAGAATGCGGTCGGTCATTCACGATTGCCACAGTGAAGGAGAGTTTTACCATGCCTTCCTCTCAGCATATTGGTCTCAGGCCACACAAGACCGAGTAAAACAAAGCATCATAATGATGAAACGTTTCGAACAATCTGAATTTTCCAGTCTTATGAAATATTTTGAAGACATGTTGCACAAGAATCAGTACCTGTCAAACCCATACAGCCCCTCAGAACTTATCCGCATTTGCTTAATCAAATTGCCTGAACATTTACGACACATTATTTTGGCAGGACGTTGCAAAGACGACATTGAAGCATTTCAGGGACTCCTACAAGAATTAGAAATTGACACAGACAGTCGCCGGATGCGAAAACAGGAAAACAATCACTACAGGTCACATACGTCACAATTCCGTGATGACAGAAACAATAACTGGACACGAAAAGGCTATTCTTACAACGCAAATCGTGACCAAAACAGACACCACCCATATGACAACCGCTGGCAGAGTAATAATAGTTACAGAGAAAGATCGCATTTCCGTAGTAATGACTATCACAGAGACAATCAGAGAAACAGACAATATGGGAACCAGAACTATTATTATCACGGGAGACAGAATACCTTCAGACGCAATGGTCCACCTTGCAGTGATAATTCAGGGAGAAATTCTCCACCACTTAACCGACAAGGAATAAACTACAGGAACTACCGACACGACGACAGACGATATAATCACAACGACAGACCTGAATTTCATCAGAACTGGCGGGATTTAAACAGGGCTGGGCCCTCTCGGCAAGGTGAATTTGTAGAAGTTAGGTCTCCTAATCCCAGTAACGACGCGCGCCAACAAAGAAACAGGCAATGACTCGCACCGCAGGCAGCCACCTGCGCCTGCTGGCTCAGGGAAAAATAACATAGACGCTAACCTTGAGCAAATTTTAGCATTCCTTACCGACGTATACAACATGATAATTGCTTTGAAGTTGAAACTCTGCGTACTAGGAAGAGTAAAGGATTGCACCACATTTCACTTGTAAAACCGTTTATTGAAAGATAGTCTGCCTTTTAACTTTGTCTTTGCCATATAACTTTTCACTTTACATTGCTAGTATGCTTTGTCAGACTTAGAATCTGTTAACATACAACAATGTTTGAAGTTAAATATCCAATCAAGAACCAAGAGAACTTACTTAAACAGAAATGACGAATGCATTGTTATAGTGAACAGACGTTACAGTGTTATTGTGTGTGTACATTCTTGCTTGTTAGTTGCACGATTATGGAACGACTATAAGGCTCACATACTTAGAACATTTACCAGTACTGCTAATGAGATTTTAATGCAACATTTTGGTTTACTTGAAAATATATTCTGGATTTAAAGTACTTTCAGTGAGATACCAGATGGCACAGTGGTTAGTTTATGTGACAGCTACACGATTTTATCACGACGCTACTAATGAGTGACAATTTACAATGTTGCTTTTGCAGTGTTTCTGTTTTATATCTGCACAGTTTTTCTGTATTATTCTGGAAAGTAAAACATGTTTTAATAGTAACTTTTGTGGTATAGCTACAATGAGACAGCCTTTTCCGTAGCACAACAATACGTTACAGCACAGTAATTTCTTCATCACAACAATAAGCTTAATAACTAAGATATCTATACGCAAAGCATTTCACTTTTGTTTATCATGAGGTAAGTACATTGACTTCTGCAGAACTTGGCTTTCGGAGGACGATAAGTACGACACTTCCACAGAATTATCTTACAGCAAGACGCACATTTAGCGCTACAGGACACGCATTTGAGAGATTTTGTACTTAAGCCATTTATTTTTCAAGATTTTTGAATTACAAAGAAAGTTTTCCGTGATATATTTCATTCTATTGCTGTAATCTGTAACACCTGAGGGTATAATTACATTAATCCTCAGGGGGGTATACGCCTGCTTTGTGTACCATGTGTTTGGCAACCACAAGGAACCCTAGCTAATATGGTATTTGCTTATACAACATTACACATCGGTACCATATTTCTCTAACACACAAATTACACAGCTATCTGATCATGTAACTGAGAGATAAACTTTTTGTATTACATCAGTGACAGATGTTTATGCAATTACATAGTTGGATAACTTCACACTTATAAAACTGGATTTTGTCTGTACTGTGTGAACTGTTCATATTTTTTCGGACCCATTGTGATACTATGAGAGCTTTGAATGATGTATTTGGTATGAGATCATGATTTTTAAAGTACGTTTGAGGCAGATGACACTTTTGACATGAGCAGAGAATTTTTTTAATTATCGGAGGAAGCTACGACGATTTTGAGATTTGACTGAGGTGTTATGATGTTATTTTTACGACGACGATGTGTATTATGCTGCTGAGGTATGTTTACGATTAATAGGCTGAGGCTATATGAGTTATTTGATTATGCTTCATATTTATAATGACGAAATATTGATGAGTGTCGATGGATACGTATATGTGTAATAAGGTAAGGAGTAATGAATAGTGTGTAGGGACTCTTGACTTGTGAAAAAGGATGTTGGAAACCAAGAATCGTACTTTAAGAGTTATGAAATGTGTGTAAATGCGTGAATGTATCACAATGACGGCGAAAATTTTTTGGACAACGTTATATTCATAGGATTTTCTTTCTACAGATTTGCAACGCTAATTCTTGACCTGTGAAATATTTTTATGTGAGACTGTCACTGTAGCGGAAACTGGTGTCGTAAATATTTCCGTAAGAAAGTTAAGTGACCACCTGCACGTAATGCGTCGTGGGCACGCAGCTGTGTCAAATACCTGGAGAACAAGCCATTAGGGTGTGCCTTTCCGGAAGCACAGGTAGAAAAAAAAAAGAAAAAAAGGCAGGCCTTTATCCTCGCCATTGGCATTCCTTTAGAGAAAATATTGCAAATGCGACACCCTCATTACTTCCATTAACCTTGCTATTGACATTCCTTTGTAGAAAGCATCGCAAATATTACACGCTCATTACCTGAAAACATATGATTACTCGTACTTTGTGCTAATTACTGCAATGCTTATGAATTGATGGGAAATATTCGTACATCTGCACACCTGATTATGACAAGTGTCTTTCTATGAGAGTTGAGAGCTACTGACTTACGAAATGCCACATGACTATTGAATGATATTTTTATGCTTTGCTTTTCGTAGTTGCTTATTTCACTTGATATCTGGTTTCCAGCTGTGTTGCAGCATTGCTTTTATAAAATAAAATGCATTTGCTAATGTGAACACTTTCTGTCAACAGATCTATTAAATAATTATTTTATGATCCACATTCTTTAAAAAAGGAGCACTTGGAAAGGAAAGAACAATAAGAAGGAACTAGTAACAGTAACACATAATTTTCTTTTCAAGTACATGGTAATATTTTTTTTACAATAAGTTGTTGTGGTGCACCACTTTAATTACATAGACATTAAGATGTGAATATACATTTCCCTTATCTGCATTGTTGTTTTTACTGTAATATTTTTTCTGCTTGAGCTATGTCATGTTTTGATATAAGTTATTACATTTGCTGCTGCTAGCTTTGCCAATCTGTATTTTTTGTCATTGCTGCTTGTGTTAATTGTTTTGTGCTGGTGCATTGCCTCATCCCTTAGTTTAGCATCTGAGCTCAGTAGATTTAAGTTAGCTTAAGATGGGGTAGGCTATATGAGAGAACGAGATGTGATGAATTGGAAGAAATGCATTGAGAAGCTATAAGAAAATGGTTTGGCCAAAAAAAAAGTATTTTGAAAGAGGATATGAGCAAAAAAGTAGGGTTTAGGGACAACAGGTTTACGTAGGATTTTCTTGGAAATAAAAAATGAGGTAAGAAATATGTGAACATATAAATACAGAAAGCATGCTTTGATAGGATTTTTTTGGTGGAAACAAATTTTGAAATAAGACGAAAGATCTATGGAATGAAGTTTTAGGTTGGACTGCAGCACCAAATGTTACACTGAAAACAAACCCTGCCCTTTCCTCTTGTGTTATTCTGCTATGTGTTTGTGTACTCTTGTATATTTGTGTTTTTCCTGTCTTTATGTGTTTAGCGGATATGAGTTACATTGTAGAATTTTTCTGATACTATGTTATTTACTTTGTAAAGATGTTAGACATTATTAATTCTGTTCTGTTTAATGCTCATGTGTGAAGTTGATGTTTCAAAAGTTATTGTGATCTTTTATGTACGTACTCATGTCATAATTCCACTGATGTATATGTTTATTTCTATTCTGTTGTAAAGCCGGTACTACAAATGTTATCTGTATTGTTATGTTTTTAATGATGTATTTTGTACCTTTGTAATTGTATTCTTATGTTATACAATTGTAATTGACACCAGTTTATCAAATTAAGTAACTTGTAAGTTCCAGTTTACTGCACACGTTTCTGTTGGTCATAGTATATGGACAATATGTGAGAAGTAGGGACTGATAGTGTTTGCACATGTGTTAATAATTCAGCAAGGGACTGGATAACAGCATTGCTGGTTCTAAGGACAATTCCAAAAACTTTATGAGTGCACAAGTGGTGGTTATGGACTTGCTATATTATCCGCAAGATGCTTCAATGGTGATTGTGCACCTGCACAGTCACAACAGATGGCTGCTGGCTATCTCTACAAGGACTACAGTGGGTCTGCATCTTTGATGACTCACCAGTACCATCATCTCTATAAGGTCTACAGTGGGTCTGCATCTTTGATGGCCCACCAATACCATTATTTCTACAAGGACTACAGTGGGTCTACATCTTTGATGATCCATCAATACCATTATTTCTACAAGGACTACAGTGGGTCTACACCTTTGATGACTCACCAGTACCATTATCTCTACAAGGACTACAGTGGGTCTGCATCTTTGATGACTCACCAGTACCATTATCTCTACAAGGACTACAGTGGGTCTACATCAACCATCAATACCATCATCTCTACAAGGACTGCAGTGGGTCTGCACCTCTGGTGGCCCACCAATACCACAATCTCTACCAGGACTCCGGTGGGTCTGCTCTGTGATGACCTACCAATATTCATCAAAACTTCGACTGACTCTGCAGTGGGTTTGCTCTGTTGTGACCCAATACTTGTCTGCATGTCGAGAGTCAGCACTGTCTTTCCATTGGAAGGACAACACTACTTCTTCAAGACAGCATGGAAATCCACTACTTCTGTGTGCATTTTCTTTTACTGCTCAGACTTTGAAAAAAACACTGCAATTTTACTGTGACGAATGATGAGGACTGTCTTTATGGACTGTGAGAAAATTTTAGCTTTTGACCAACATTGTATCAATAAGTGTGTGCATTTGATTTCTTTGTTATTGTAATTATGAAAAACTTTATCAAATCATTATTGGCCACTGCCCAAAAATATTTTGTAAAATTTTTTGTGGGGAGCATGGGGCCTGTGTAAGTAGGCTGTTTATGTTTTCTTATTGGCAACGTTACGTAGCGCTCAATATGAAAATCACTGGCTGTGCTGTGTGCAGTCTGTGGCTAGTTTGCATTGTTGTCTGCTATTGTAGTGTTAGGCAGCTGGCTGTGAACAGCTCGTAGCGTTGCGCAGTTGGAGGTGAGCCGCCAGCAGTGGTGGATGTGGAGAGAGAGATGGCGGAGTTTTGAAATTTGTCATGAACTGCTATATTTATATATGATGATATCAAGGTAAATACATTGTTTGTTCTCTATTAATATCTTTCATTTGCTAACTATCCCTATCAGTAGTTAGTGCCTTCCATAGTTTGAATCTTTTATTTAGCTGGCAGTAGTGGCGCACGCTGTATTGCAGTAGCTTGAGCAGCGAAGATTTTTGTGAGGTAAGTGATTTGTGAAAGGTATAGTTTAATGTTAGTCAGGGCCATTCTTTTCTAGGGAATTTTGAAAGTCAGATTGCGTTGCGCTAACAAAATATTGTGTGTCAGTTTAAGCACAGTCCTGTACAATTGTTCAAAGGGGCCGTTTCAAACTTCTTCCTGTTTTCTCGATTGATCTGTGTTCAGTTTTTCAAGGCCTATCCACTGTGCCAACTTATAACTAAATCTGAGGGGGGTGCGATGGGGAGGTTCCCTTGTCAGAGTCCGCCTTCACTGACCACCATGGTGTATTCTTTCCGCCAATCCAAGATCAAATCAACTTTTCCATTAGATCACGAACGGCCGAGGGCGTATTAATTTGAATGTTCCATGCGGGATGAAATACGTCTCTCACCACAAGGCGTTCTTGGAATCCATTCTTCGGTCCTCAGTACTACTGTGTACATAAAGCTGGCGAATGACGAGGCTGTGCGCCGACGTTGTGCAACGCCGCACTAAGGATCTCAAGTTCCGATACTCTGACGGACATATAGGTACTGTCATGGTTGACCACTCTGGTTTTGTCCTCCGAACTTTGCGGGTTTTCGATCTCCCATTTGAAGTACCGTCGGACGCTATGGTGGTCGCTTTTAAACATTATGACTACCTTGTCAGTCACGTGGCTGAAACGTACCCTTTCTTCAATGGTGTCCGTCAGATAGAAATTTCACTATGGGAACACGTGCCTTCCTACTTCGTTAATGCCGGCTGCAGGGCTGTTTTCGTGTACGATGGCCAGCCGCGCACCTGTTCAGGTTGCGGCCAGGATGACCGTCCTCAGTGCCTCCGACGTAGACAGATACAGACGCCGATCGGAGATGTCGCTCCTTCTTTCGACCCCCACTGTGTTACTTCTGTCTTACGCGTCTGCGGCGGTGCTGCCTGCTACGCCCCCTCTGAATCAGTCGGTACCAGTGTCGGCTCCTCTCGACGACGCGATGGACGTTTCGCGTGTCTGTCCTACACCCCTGCCAGAGGCAATACATCTACACCTACATGGATACTCTGCAAATAACATTTAAGTGCCTGGAAGAGGGTTCATCGAGCCGGCCGGAGTGGTCGAGCGGTTCTAGGAACTACAGTCTGGCACCCTATGGCGGGGTGGTTACACGACAATAACATACCTGTAATGGACTGGCCTGCACAGAGTCCTGACCTGAAACCCATAGAACACCTTTGGGATGTTTTGGGATGCCGCCTTCGTGGCCAACCGCTGTCGCCGAGCAGTTCTAGGCGCTGCAGTCCGGAACCGCGCGACCGCTACGGTCGCAGGTTCGAATCCTGCCTCGGGCATGGATGTGTGTGATGTCCTTAGGTTAGTTATGTTTAATTAGTTCTAAGTTACAGGGGACTGATGACCACAGAACTTAAGTCCCATAGTGCTCAGGGCCATTTGAACCATTTGGTTCATCGAACCATCTTCACACTTCTTTATTATTGAAATCTCGTATAGCGTGCGGAAAGAATGAACATCAATATCTTTCCCTACGAGCTCTGATTTCCCTAATATTATCGTGGTGATCGTTCCTCCCTATGTAGGTCGCTGTCAACAAAATATTTTCGCATTCGGAGGAGAAAACTGGTGATTGGAATTTCGTGAGAAGATTCCGTCGCAAGGAAAAACGCCCTTCTTTTAATGATTTCCAGCCGAAATCCTGTATCATTTGTGTGACACTCTCTCCCATACTTCGCAATAATACAAACCGTGCTGTCTTTCGATGTACTCCGCCAGTCCTATCTAGCCCTATCTGGTAAGGATCGAACACCGCGCAGCACTATTCTAAAAGAGGACGGACAAGCGTAGTGTAGGCAGTCTCCTTAGTAGGTATGTTACCTCTTCTAAGTGTCCTGCCAATAAAACGCAGTCTTTGGTTAGCCGTCCCCACAACATTTTCTATGTGTTCCTTCCAGTTTAAGATGTTGGTAATTGTAATACCTAGGTATTTAGTTGAATTTACGGCTTTTAGATTAGACTGATTTATCGTGTAACCGGACAACGACCGTCAGCAGACACAAGCTGTCTGTCCCGCCCCATGGTTGTTGATCATGGACGCTGTGGCGCATTGTGCTTACTTCCTGAGCCCCCGTCTTACTGTTACTCGCTCCTGTGAACGGGAACGCGTTACGCAGATCTTAGTGCCTCTCGCGTCCATCTAGAAACGATAACCTGAAGATGCCTAAGTTAGGCGAAACGCGTCGTTGAAAAATAAAAAACTAACATTACAACCAAGACTGTTTTTAACCAATACTGTTAAGCACTGGTTTGCTGTATGCCACATATTGATTGGAAGAATTTCATGGAGCTGTACCTACCTCTGCCTTTCTGCCATCTGGCCACATGTCGGACGATAGCCGCCCCCATCCGATACGGGGCAGCACGTTAGGAAGCAATGGTTGCCGAGGAAACGGAAGAGACGACGCCGTACCCCTTCTGAAAGCTGCCTCCATCGGATGTGTCGACCGGAAGACGACCTTGCTACAGATGGTGCGCTGTCCTCTGACGCCCTGACACCTGGCAGTGTTTTCAGGGCACATTCGAATATCCGAACGACGAAATAGCTAATGCTTTACGTTCGTACGGACATGTTATCAGTGTAACGAACGAAAAATGGCCACTGCATACTACTACCAAGTCGATAGCGGTGTTAGGTGTATTCGAATTGAATTACGCAAGAACATGCCGTCGTATTTGTTCACGGGTAAATGTGGGACAACGTACACCGTATAGTGCACTAAGCAGGCGTGCGGCATTTGTAGTTTGGTGGACCATCTTCAGAATGACGAGCGAATAAAGGGCGGCGTCCTGTGCAACTTCCAAGGGAAAGTTTGGCTCTCTACAAACCCACATACAACCGTCGCTGAGTGACGCGGTCCGAGAGATTACGGCATCACCTTAAGAACCACGCCAAGTTCAACAGGCAGACGCAGAGATCTACGCTGTCGAACAACCACAGCCTGATGTAGTCGAAAACCCAAGTTCTGTCGCCGATCAGGAAGCTCTCGAATGTGGCTTGCCGTCTCATGTTTTCTCAACTGTCGTGACCAACATCAGACGTGTACAAAAGTCTCGAAAGCAAAAAAGAAACGCAAAAGTAATACCGCTCAAGAAAATCGAATGTTCGTTTGAACTAGAGGCCTAGATGGATTTTTGGGAGCCATTTTATAAGAAGTGGGCACAGCAAAAGTCGAGTACTTGCCATGTTTTACGACTCTTTTACGTCTCGACCGAGAATCGAGTTGCCGAACGGACGAGTAATAGCCTGTACTGTAGGAGTCGTGTCGTTTGTTAATGCTTACGCTCCGTCAGCAATGGACAATAGACGCATGCTTCTGCTTTGTGTTCCCTACAACAAGGCCACGATGGCGTCATGGAGCTGTGGGGGCGGCTTTAATTCTGTCACAGACGACGTGGACCAGCAGCTGAGGCCTAACAGGTGTCACGCACTACAGACGGTAATAGATCATCTCAATTTAATAGACACTTGTAGACAGGCTCATCCCACTCACTACAAGTTCCCTCATTATTACGCACCCGGGCAGAGTGTAGCTGACCGCATTTACGTGACAAGAAATCGCACCATTGCTACAGTGAGCACTGAGATGCAACTTATTACAATTTCTAATCACTGTGCTTACACGTGCCAAGTAAAATTGGCACAGTTATTGAAACAGGGCGCCTCGAACTCTGGAGACAAAGTAAACTACATCTGCAGGACGTCGCGCCTCGATTTGAACTCCACAAAACCTGGAATCAGTCCCTCGACCAAAGCACAAACTTCCACAGCGCCATAGATTGGCGGACCGCTAGCTTTTAGATCGACTGTGAAAACACATATTGCAGAACAAGCATTTTGACGAAGATCTAGCACGGGATTCTAATTCTTAAAAGACCCCGTACAGCCCTAAGTACGTACACAGATGCCCTAGACAATGTCACGTCTATCCGAACACCTATGGTGGTCCTTTCCTTTCACGTTGCCAAAGCGTTCGACGAAGTTAATCATAATTACATAAAGAACTTTAAGTTGAAATTTGTCTCTGATGTCAAGTTTACCGATCCAGTCGTAAATGTGTTGTCCGTCTCTGAGTCAAAGATTATGATTAAACCCAATCTGTTGGGCTGTACAATGGTCCAAAACTCGGAAAGGCAAGGCCAACCACTTTCAATGGGACTCTTGGCGATTTCGCTGGTTGTTGTGCTGGGGAAACTGAATGCCATTTGCCGAGGCTTGCTGGCCGGCCACGCACGGGCGATCTGTCGCGCATACGCAGATGACCTCAGCTTGTTTGTCGATAACAGGGAAGACGTCGACGCGAAATACTCCGTATTACAATTGTAGAGGTGAGCGTCTGTGTCCGATACTCATGCAGATATGTATTGCTGCCCGCAAGTCTGAACGACCGTGGTGCCAAATCGGCGATCAACACAAAATCTTAGCTGACAGTTGTCAGGCTAACTTGGCAGAAAACGACAACATAAAATTTTTCGTTTGCCTCTGAACTCTGTTAGGGCACTGGTAAAAATTCTTTCCAATAGCAATCTCACATTGACACAAAAATTCTAACTGATGAGTGTCTTCCTCTTGCCAAAGGCGTGGTTACCAGCACAAATATTCAGCGTGCCGAAGGAAGTAGGCAGGATCATAACATAACCTGTTTACTGGCTGCGGCGGAGGAGGGAGATATTTAAACTATGCCACGCAATATGTACGTTGCCACCAGAGGAAGGAGGGTTAGGATTAACCGGCCTGTATGTCAAATGCGCTGCAGTCTTGCTACACCAAAAAATGACCATGAGTGAACAACGTCCAAACAGTTCGGCAGCTGCACTGTTGAGGAAGTACCAGCCAGTTTCACAGGTGGCTCCAGTCGATCCGTTGACGATCCCCTACCAGCTAGGTTTCATACGACATTGAAAGATGATTATTGTTAATGAAGTAAAAGAGCCACGCAGTGGACACCAAGTGAAAAAGCTACTCCTTAAGATTCCGATCTAGACTGTCATAAAAAGAATGGGAAGAAACTGTTAATTAGAACTCAGGGGGAAGCTGTAGTCTAATTGACAATCGATTTATTGATCTTAAACATGACAAGACAACAAAATTATTATATAAACAACACACAAATATTTTCATTTAACAAACGTCTTACCAACATGGGATCTACGGTGGACAAAGTGATTTGCTGGGGATCGACACACGACACTAACCAGAACACTACTCGCTCTATCTGACTTCATATACGAGAATCCAGGTTATGGCATCAAACTACGCCACCACCCAGCATCTATATTCTACCACACAAAAAAAGAAAGAAAAATATGGTTCAAAAGAACAGGGTGCTGAGAAATGTACATTATAGTGCTATGTCGCAGCAGCGAATACTTTATCGTCCTGCTGGTCAAAGCAGCCCCCCATGACGCGTTCGGCGACTGAAGTCATGGACGGCGGCAATCTGTTATTAAATGCGCGTTCCCGAAAAATGCAAGTACTCGGTCTTGCGTTCAGTTAATTCAGAATACAGGTACTTTCTTATGAGCCTCTGAAACCCCAATGGATTCCAGTGTGCAGGTGGACCCGTTTGTTGGTCTACCAAACCAATCTGACTCCGTGCCACGACTGTGCGTGTATACATCAAATGTTTAGACGGCCGACTCAAGACAAATAAGTACACGCACGCGTCACTCATTGTGACGGTGATGATATCTGCAGTACGTCTGACGGTTCGGAAGACGACTGGGACAGGCTCTAAGTCGCACCCTAGCGAAGGACACAAGTCTAGGCAGAGACCTGCAGTTCTTTACTAGTGAAACGTCAGTACAAGAGACTTCATCTAGAGTGCCTTCTTTCTTTCTCCCCGTTTCATCCTCAGCTCAGTTCCAAAACCACATTTCTCTTTTGACTTCCCCCAATTTCGCACAAGCCAATCACGAGTTGGAGCTTGGCATTCTGAGCTCGGAGAATGCTCTTTGAACTGCAAACTGATTTGACTAATCAGAGCCTTTAAAGTTAATTGGCAGAAAACAGAAAAGAAATTCAGCTTTGCAGCCTCTTTCCCACATGTTTGCTGTGTCTTTTGCTAACACAATACAGGGTGTAAGCACAGCCCTCCATAAACAGCTTGTTATCTCCCATGTTGCGTCCATTTCAAAGTTTGCAAAGAACGGCCATAAACTCGCATTAACAAAAATGTTTTGAAACAGAGTCTGGACATCTGGGCGCCAGTTTACCTATCCCACGGACATCTGCAGAACGTTTACATTTCTTTTGGCGGCTTGCTCGCTAACAAGACCTACAATGCGCTGTCAGCAACTTTTCGGCGCTAGGTCGTATAGCTGGACGTCTCCCCTTGTCTGGCGCCAAAGCTAATGTGCTTTGCACAATGCGACTGCTGCACGTAGCCATCTGGAAATGTCTCTTCATCATTCCCCAGAAAAAAACGCGTTTTTTCAGCCCACCAACCCCGTGCTTTTACTGCAGTCGTTTAAGTTGGCACCCTGTTTCTTTGAACGCAGGTAGTGCTTACCGTATTTATTTCCCTACTGCACGCAAACACGACCATAAACTGCTGCTCACCATTTCATCACAATGTATGAAGTCAAATCGCCGTAGGTCGTATTCCCTACAGCGAACCAGAAGTGGGAGTGCCCTGCAATCTCTCAACATTTCTTCACGTAGAAGATCTACGTACTCCACGAATATTTAGATCTACATACTGTAATGGCAAAGAAGCTCTGTGAGGCCTTCAGAAGCAAGTCTATGACAAACAAGCACAAAACCAGGACCACGCAATGTCACTGGAAAAATGTGGCACATATGGTTCAAATGGCCCTGAGCACTATGGGACTTAACTGCTCTGGTCATCAGTCCCCTATAACTTAGAACTACTTAAACCTAACTAACCTAAGGACATCACACACATCCATGCCCGAGGCAGGAT
Source organism: Schistocerca piceifrons (assembly GCF_021461385.2). Taxonomy (NCBI): domain Eukaryota; kingdom Metazoa; phylum Arthropoda; class Insecta; order Orthoptera; family Acrididae; genus Schistocerca; species Schistocerca piceifrons. The sequence continues at coordinate 64,540,426 of NC_060140.1, read as the reverse complement.
TCGAACATGCGACGGTAGCAGTCATGCGGTTCCAGACTGAAGCGCCTAGAACCGCACAGCCACACCGGCCGTCTGTGGCGTATAATACAGGACATATCCAAAAGAATAATCCGATTTGGCACTTGTATATTCCTGAAACTAATAAACATATACAATGAATTTTGATTTTTGATGAACGGGGTAATCAAAATGTTTCCTCGTCATACCTTTTCATAGGTGTTCAATATGCCTCGCTTGATATGCATAGCAAATGTAAAAGCGGAATTCAAATTGTTCCCACACTGCAGCGAGCAGGTCGTGAGTTAGAGCTTCCATAGCTACTGTTATGCGATGATTCAGTTCATTCATTATTGTCGGTAACGCAGGCATATAGCGTCTTTTGTAAAACCCCACAAGAAATGATCACATACAGTCAGGTCAGGTGACCTTTGAGGCCAGAAATGTAAGTCTGAATCATTTGGTCCAGTGCGACAGATCCATTGGTCAGTAACCCTTTAATTTAAAAATTGCCACTCTTCCAGATGCCAGTGTGGTGGTACCCCGTCCTGTTGGCAAATAAAGTTGTTCGAATCAGTCTGTAACTGTAGGAAAAGAACGTTCTCAAGCATATCCAGATATGTGCTTCCTGTAACAGCGTTCTCGACAAAGAAAAATGGACCATACAATAACATACATAATAGTTATTTTTTTTTTAAATCGGATGATTCTTTTTTATACGCCTTGTATCTTTGCTCACTACCCATCAATAAACGCGAAGGCCACTTGGCATAAGTCGGCTAATAAAACCATACCACCCAACGAACAACTCCACAGGACCAACCTCACGCCGTTCAACCTGTGAATTTGACGCACTAGAGCACTACCTCACGTGTTTCTCGTTCAGATCGTTGGGTTGCAGCCAGGGGAATATTGTGGGTAGTCAGTCGCACATCGATAACCAGTTCTGATGCCACCACGATGGTGATACCGGATTCCTTCCCATTTATGAAAAGAAAAACAGCGGCAATTAGTTGGATATTTGGTAACGTAACACATGCAATGTTTGGTCTGGAAATAGCAGATGCCGTCCAGTTTCTAATAATGTGTGGGACCAGCACCGGATCCTAAAGGGACACATTCAGTATCAGGAGACCTTTCAGAACTTTTTGAGAATTAGTTATTCAATCAGAGTTCAGAAAAGTTCTATATAACAGCTGCAGGATGCAAGGAATGGAACGATAGAAACGAGAATCGATTGTGACTTGAAATTTCCATCTAAAGTCCGCAGCAAAGATCTCTGTGGAGATCACAATTCCGCAGAAGAAATTTTCTTTGGGAGGGCACTCTCAGTTTAGCGTTTTCTTACAATAAAACAACTTCGCTTTTGTTGTTTCTGACAGTTATGAATGAAAATGTCTTTTCCCCTAAGGGGTATATTGGTAGCGAAGAGCTATTTTCTAGGAAACCCTTGAGATTATTTCAAGAAAACGCTTTTATCCTTTTCCATTTTCTGCCCATCATTCAAGAAGATACTTACCCCATTTGCACATATGTGCAAAATTTCTTTTTTTTCGTTCAAGAAGGAAGAGATCTGTACTTCAGTGAATTAGGCTACTGACAAGCACATGGCCACTAGTGAAGAGGGCTTTTCCTCAATTTTGCTAATTACTTTACGTACTTCGAGGTTCTTTAGAAGAACTGTTACATTTCAGCGATTCCAACTGCGTCGACATCTGAAATAATTCACTTTGTGGTGCAAAGGTGCAATATTATTCTACTACACTTCTCTTGCGTCGAAGATGTACTATCAACGTTTTCGTTTCCTGTGGACAGTTTTTCATTTTTTGTGAGGAAGAAGGCACTTACTGGCGAAAGGAAAGGACGGCCAGAAATATCAGAAAGGAGGCCCAATTAAAAATAAATAAATGAATTGAAATTCGGGGAAGCCGCGGGTTCCAGACAATTTTCCCCTTGGTTTGGATGTAGAGGACACACGAAGCGTGGTGGCGTGAAGTCCCTGATGACCAGTCTTTGCTCCAAAGGCCCGGGAATAAATTCCAGACCTCTCCGCAGTGTCCCATGAAGTGACGCCATGCGAGAGTATTGATGGTGAAACGTACATCGGATGGTGGTCTTCTACATCTACCTCTGAATCTACGTGACTACACTGCAGTTCACACTTACTGAATGGCAGACGGTTCACTGAACCACTTTCACTCTTTTTCTCTACAGTTCCAGTCTCGAAAAATTCGCAGCAATAACAAACCTTCAATCTCTCCGTGTCAGATCTGATTTCTCTTGTTATACTGGGTGTTACAAAAAGGTACGGCCAAACTATCAGGAAACATTCCTCACACACAAATAAAGAAATGATGTTATGCTGACATGTGTCAGGAAACGCTTAATTTCCATGTTAGAGCTCATTTTAGTTTCGTCAGTATGTACTGTACCTCCTCGATTCACCGCCAGTTGGCCCAATTGAAGGAAGGTAATGTTGACTTCGGTGCTTGTGTTGACATGCGACTCATTGCTCTACAGTACTAGCATCAAGCTGATCAGTACGTAGCATCAACAGGTTGGTGTTCATCACGAACGTGGTTTTGCATTGTTTACAAATGCGGAGTTGGCAGATGCCCATTTGATGTATGGATTAGCACGGGGCAATAGCCGTAGCGCTGTAGGTTTGTATCGAGACAGATTTCCAGAACGAAGGTGTCCCGGCAGGAAGACGTTCGAAGCAATTGATCGGCGTCTTAGGGAGCACGGAACATTCCAGCCTATGACTCGCGACTGGGGAAGACCTAGAACGACGACGACACCTGCAATGGACGAGGCAATTCTCCGTGCAGTTGACGATAACCCTAATGTCAGTGTCAGAGAAGTTGCTGCTGTACAAGGTAACGTTGACCACGTCACTGTATGGAGAGTGCTACGGGAGAACAAGTTGTTTCCGTACCATGTACAGCGTGTGCAGGCACTATCAGCAGCTGATTGGCCTCCACGGGTACACTTCTGCGAATGGTTCATCCAACAATGTGTCAATCCTCATTTCAGTGCAAATGTTCTCTTTACGGATGAGGCTTCATTCCAACGTGATCAAATTGTAAATTTTCACAAACAACATGTGTGGGCTGACGAAAATCCGCACGCAATTGTACAATCAAGTCATCAACACAGATTTTCTGTGAACGTTTGGGAGGCATTGTTGGTGATGTCTTGATGGGGCCCCATGTTCTTCCACCTACGCTCAATGGAGCGCGTTATCATGATTTCATACGGGATACGCTGCCCGTGATTCTAAAACATGTGCCTTTACATGTACGACACAACATGTGGTTCATGCACGATGGAGCTCCTGCACATTTCAGTCGAAGTGTTCATACGCTTCTCAACAACAGATTCGGTGACCGATGGATTGGCAGAGGCGGACCAATTCCATGGCCTCCACGCTCTCCTGACCTCAACCCCCTTGACTTTCATTTGTGGGGGCATTTGAAAGTTCTTGTCTACGCAACCCCGGTACCAAATGTAGAGACTCTTCGTGCTCGTATTGTGGACGGCTGTGATACAATACGCCATTCTCCAGGGTTGCATCAGCGCATCAGGGATTCCATGCGACGGAGGGTGGATGCATGTATCCTCGCTAGCGGAGGACATTTTGAACATCTCCTGTATCAAAGTGTTTGAAGTTACGCTGGTACGTTCTGTTGCTATGTGTTTCCATTCCATGATTAATGTGATTTGAAGAGAAGTAATAAAATGAGCTCTAACATGGAAAGTAAGCGTTTCCGGACACATGTCCACATAACATATTTTCTTTCATTGTGTGTGAGGAATGTTTCCGGAAAGTTTGGCCGTACCTTTTTGTAACACCCTGTATAACAATGACGATTCCTCACTATACATGTGGGTCTCAGCAACATATTTTCATATGCTGAGGAGAATGTTGAAGCTCTCGCCACAACGAAAAACGCCTTTCTTTTAATGACTGGCACCCCAACTCGTCTATCATATCCGTAGCACACTCTCTCCTACTGCGTGATAATACAAACCGAGCTACCCTTCTTTGAACTTTTTCGATGTCTCCTGTCAATTCTACCTGGTAAGAATCACTTACCACGAAGCTGTCATCTATCTGTGCGTGGAAAGATGTCGTGTAGGCAGTCTCTTTAGTCGACCTGTTGCATCTACTAACAGCTCTGCAGTGTTGGCTTTCGTCACACAGCTTGAGGCTGCTGCCAAGGGGCATCAATGTGGGGGGTCGGCCGCAGGTATGCGAGCGACGTCGAGCACGTACCACGTGTCCCCCTAACGGTCCATTGCTGTGGCCGCCCCGGGTACTGCCTGCACTGAGGTTGACCCCTCATCCGAGGTCGAGATCATTCCAAAGCCTGACAGGCAGCGAAAGACTTTCCTGGGGGCCGATTGTAGGGCCTCCGCGGTTCGTTTGATGAACAGGTTTCGGGCGTTATCTGTGGCTGATGATGTCTCTGAGCCGGACGCAGTCACCTACCCTTTTCCAGACGAAGCTTCTCGGCCCGAGTGGTCTGGGCATTCGCAGAGGGGGGGGAGGGGATTGCTGGTATTTGGGAGTTCCAGCGTTAGGCGCGTAGTGGAGCCCGTGAGGAACATGGCTGCCAAGGAGGGGAAGAGAGCAAGTGTGCACTCCGTGTTCATACCGGGACTGTCACACGTTCGAATCCTGCCTCGGGCATGGATGTGTGTGATGTCCTTAGGTTAGTTAGGTTTACGTAGTCCTAAGTTGCATGGGACTGATGACCTCAGATGTTAAGAGCCATTTGAACCATTCCGGATGTGGAAAGTGTGCTTTCGTAAGCCATGACGAGTACAAGGTGTGGCCAACTGTAGGTGGTTGCCCATGTCGGAATCAATTACGTGTGTCGCTTTGAATCGGAGGAGATTCTGGTTTCTGGCTATTGGATTCGTCTCGATAGCCGCTATCAGAAATTAATTACCAAACTATAGCATCCCATTAAAAAAAAAAAAAAAAAAACCAAGTTTACCTTCGTATCTCTGACGCGACGCCACCTAGCAGCAGAAAAGCAACGTCATATTATGGCCCCCGTTGTCCCAAGTAACATTTGTTCCACAAACGTCTCAGCTCTTATCATAATTCCGGAGCTATTGTTGGTGGTAATAGTGACCCATCCTGCATATTAACGACATAGGAGACACTCTGAGTAACCCTATTAGATTGTTTGCAAATGATGCTGTCATTTACCTCTTTTTAAGTGATCAGATGACCAAAACGAATTGCAAAATGATTTCGATAAAATATCTGTATGGTGCGAAAAGTGGCAATTGACCCCGAATAAAGAATAGTGTTAAGTAACGCGATAAGTAACACAAATCTTTAGGCTGTAAATACTTAGGATTTATAATCACAAAGAATCTAAACTGGAACGATCATATAGATAACATTGTGGATAGAGCAAACCAAAGACTGCGAGTCATTGGCAGAACAATTAGAAGGTGCAACAGGTCTGCTAAAGAGACTGCTTACACCATGCTTGTCCGCCCTATTCTGGAGTACTCCTGTGCGGTGTGGGATCCGCATCAGGTGGGGCTGACGGATGACGTCGAAAAAGTTCAAAGAAGGGTGGTTCGTTTTGTGCTATCGCGAAATAGGGGAGATAGTTGCACATATACGACACGTGAATTAGAATGGCAATCATTAAAGCAAAGGCATTTTTCGATCTTCTCATGAAATTTCAATCACCAGTTGTGTCCTCCGATTGCGAAAACGTTCTGTTAGCATGCACCTGCATAGGGAGAAATGATCACCATGATCCTCGCAGAGGATAATTTAAGTGCTCATTTTTCTCGCACGCTGTTCGGGAGTGGAACGGTAGAGAGACAGCTTTAAGGTGGTCCATTGAACCCTGTGCCAGGCAGTTTATTGTGAATAGCACAGTAATCACGTAGATTTAGATGCAGATGTAGATGAAAACGAAGACTCTTGGTTTGTTTTCCCCACAACATGACGCATTTGATTGTTCCAGTTTAAGTCGTTCGTATTTGTGTTTCCTAGAAATTTGGTTGAACTGAGAGTGTTCATATTTGTGTTGATTTACCGTGTAACTGAAATTTAACGGATTTGCTTTGGTACTGACGTGGAGGATTGAAAGTGTTGTTAATAAAAGTTCTCTATTTAAACTAGACTGAACTGCATGTGACTGCTTTAGTCTTTAATAAAACTTGCATCTGACTGCGTATTTACCTGAACTGAACTTTATCTGACTGCATGAAAATATTGTTGGAAAATTAATACTCAAAATACACATCTGACTGCATGAAAGTTTAGTGGTAAAAAATAAATGAAAGTCACCAACCTGCATCTGACTGCGTCTGTGGACGTAGCTCGTGCACTCCTTCCCGTTTAGCCGATAATAAAACATATATTCAACTCAGCCGTAGTGCAATGGCATAAAATTGTCATTCTAGATAACTTTACTCATTTTGGCCCTGTTTGTTACTTAATAAAAATTCTGTCCTGATCTGAATAATTTGCCAACTGTGCAATGGCATATAGATTATTTTACTCTGATAAATGAAATTATTAGCTTTACTCATGGGAATTTTACTTTAATGTACCTTTTGGTTCAATGCAAGCACAGGATGCGGAGAATGACATAAGGTGTGAACTTTTAAGGCACATGTGAAAAACTAAAAACACTTCTATAACATTTACGAGAAACTTTCACAAAACGCTTATTGCATCAACAATGGGATTTCTATCTAGCTTTTAGACATTATTTAACCAAAGAAAACCTATTTTATTAATTATTCTTTCTAGTTTCCCCAGGTATGTGCTGAGTTTCGCTCAATATATAGCTTATTATGTGCGTAGCGCCAATTCTTACCTTGATGCTGTCACGACGCGGCTGCCTCGTGCAGGCATCTAGCTCCGACTCGAAACACGTCTGCTGTCTCTGCGCATCTCATCACCACTACTCAAACTTTTACCGCGTGCACCTAGCTCTGTTAGCTGTCAAAGATCTTACTACTCGAAGAAGTACTACTCGTCCAACCTTGCGGTTGGGAACTATCGACATTTTTCACTGGCTCTATCCTGATCGAATCTCAGCACATACCTTTCACGATCTCAAACCTGTCATTGTTTGCCACATTTGTCGCGCTTTGCCAAATTTTGCACCACTCAGTTATCTTTTCTAAATCATTTGGTAATTGTTGTTGATCTTCTGATGATTTTACTAGACGGTAAATGACAAAATCATCTGCAAACAATCTTAGTATTGAAAGAACTGTGACTGACGCCCGAACTACAGGGACTTATATGCATTGAGAATAAAAAATAGCGCACTGAGAATGGCTAGCTACTAGCCGAAATCTGGATTTGCATAATAAAATCTATAAAGGACGACTGATTGCTGCACTCTATAATTTATAAATTTCAGATGGCTGCTCAGATTGTCTCCTAAGTCGTGTACATAGATTAGGAACAGCAGATGGCCTGTAACACTTATCTGGAAAACGCTGGATATCACTTGTGTTTTACTCGACGATTTTCCCTCTTTTACTGCGAACTGACAGGAAATCAGGAACACAGGCGCATGAATGAAGCGATAGTCTAGACACACGCAAATTTATTAGAAGTCTTTTGAGAGGAACGACGTGAAAATCGTTCTGGAAATCTAGAAGTATGGAATCTGTTTTAGATCCTTTCTACCTCATAGCGGGCAGATTATTCAGACTACATTCACTGAGTACTTGAGAATGAGAGTTCTTAGAAGTTTTCAAGAAACATTTGCAGCATAATTGCAAAATTTTCGAAACTTTTTCTCTTTGACATTCTTAACAAAACAATGAAATGAAAGAAATTTCTCCTTTACTACATTATCACTGTTCACGCAGTCAGTGCTAGTTCTACTCGCAACACATTTTGTAGATAATATCTTTATATACCACTGTTCGTACCTGCAGAATTATATGATACGAGTTCAGAAGCTATGACGCCATAAACATATAGATGGGTGAAAAACTAGCTTCAGTTCTTCATTAGCCTACGGCTGAATAATCCTAAACTAATAAAACTGACATAATTAATGTTTTGGGTTTACAGACAAAAAGGTTTTACAACTTAATGTACGTAATGCAGTGATTCATTCGTGAAGTAATCAGACGTCTGAAACTGTATTATACATGGGAGTTCCAATTTTTAAAGAATAGCAAGGCGAGGGGGGTTAGTAACTACGTAAGTGTAGAATCACCTCAAGTCTTTGTTCTGAATATATTACGCGTATTGTATACTCTTGAGCCTTTCGTTTGCCTAACTACAGACATTTTCCAGGAGTGAAACTCTAAATTATTGTGCACTATCCGCCTTGCACTGCGATAAGAGAGATGCATTGCAGAACCGTGTTTACGAGGCGCTCGGTGAGGACGAGTGCCCGCAACGTGTCTCACTCACTCTGTGCTTTCTGGCGTCGTGACTGACCATGGACCACCTGTTGACGCGCGTTTTAGAGGTGAAGCTGCCTTTCTGAAGTTTTTCGCCCGTAAAAGGATTGCACTGTGTTACGGTACGGAAGACGTCATCTGTCAGCCACGTCAACCAGCTGGCGCTATTGAAAACAAGTTGCAATTGACAAATTGCCGTATTTGAAACATATTTCCCCTACATATACTCGCTGGCTTTTCGACTGCAGCTTCAGGCCTATTGAATTTTTATTGGATGCGCGACGATACATCGCTAAGCAACGATGTAAATGTTATAAAATGCGTTGGCCATTATTAATTAAAACCGTGATTCAACTACCATGACAGATGTCGTTTTATGCAACTCGATACAACATAACAATTGTGTTGGCCAGTTCGTTCCGGCGTTGTGTTGCACATTGGCAAAATGGCGGAGAATAACTAGTAAAGTTTCCGAAGACATCTCAGACCTATTGTACAAAAATTTATTTGTAAGACTACTTTGGCACACTACTGTGGCAAATCATTGGGTTATACACCAGAAACATGTTACTTTCACGCTCCTCGTTTTTATATGTTCTTAATTTCGTTGTTCCCAGTATTGAAACACACTTTATAAGATGACGTTTCTGAACCATTTACGAAATATTAAGTACTATAAAGGAAATCAACTTACAAAGACATCCAAAACTTGGGTGTCTACACCGCTAGCTACACAAAGAAAGATGGGAGAGGCCTGGATAAGTAAGTAAGGTATATTTTGGTCCAAAAATACCGTGTAACTCATGGCTTATCTTCACACGTATTTTTTACAGTATGATTGTTTCTGCTAACATTCGCTCATAGCTCTGAGAGGGAACCTATATCGATTACGAGGCTTTCGCCTGTCTGGATACCGTTCCTGACACAGACGTAATGCAGGTTGCATAAAATTACACTTGTAGGGGCAGCTGAATAATTCTATATGCGAGGGCACGTGTGTGATATATATATATATATATATATATATATATATATATATATATATATATATATATATATGGAGAGAGAGAGAGAGACAGAGAGAGAGAGGGGGGAGGGGGGAGAGAGGAAGGGAGTGGAGAGAAATTTAATTAGTACAGGGATCATTTGCAGCGAATTATATATAATTCTTTCTGTTGATAATTGTCTTTGAGACTGAAGTTGATATTCAACTCATCCAGGCGAGTGGAAAATCCTAACATAAACACTTCAATCGGTGCCTCACATTTATGCCTTTTTACATCAAAGTGAACAGTCAGAACCTCGACGTCATGTTGTCACGCTCATTCACATATTGATCTCTAAGCTTTCCCAAAAACTGATATCTTTTCAGTAAGTTCGACATTTACTGCATTGGTCATTTGTGATGAGAATGTAGGCAGAAAGGCTGTCAGCTGTAGTATACCCGCGACCCGTCTGTAGCAAAATATTCGCCGATTTGAAAGTACTCTGTATTGCAGTACCACATTTTGGAAGTAGTTCCCGTTCAATAACGAGGATCTCTACGTCGTAGCAGCACTCGCAAACAGATAAAAATGTACAGTAAAGTTCCATAAAAACAACTACTTATGATAAAGTTAAAACGACCATCGGAAGCACAAAAAGATAGGAACGGCAGTAACCGCGATGAAATGAAAAAGCGTATCTAAAGCGCAGCAATTAATATGGACGCATTCTCGACGTTCTTCAAACGTCAAGCGGGACTGGCGTAAAAAGGGGTGGATTTCATATTTAATTTTCCAGTGACTCTGAAATGATGTATAGACATAAAAGTTCTTTTTTTATACCTCTTTCCGTTCCTCAGACACTCAAAGTGGCTTCAAATCGAGCAGCGCCATTCATATGACGTTATATTATATACCGAAGCACTAGCTTAGGAAGCGGCGTCGCGAAAATGCGATTCGCCCCGGAGGGAAGCCTCACTTACGCCGCTGCCGCTGCCCGTGATTTTTGCTGGCAGAGCCCTGCGTCACGTCTGCCGACGTCGATGGCACAGGGGACCGCAGTGCTGCTGGAACACTCTTCCCGGAGGTCTCAGGTGTGTCGGTAGGCGGATTCTCTGAAACTGCAAGGCGTTGCGACATAGAAGCTATTCCTCAGCTTCGGGTGACAGTGACGACTATGAACCCTACAGTTGCATCCTACACTACTGGCAATTAAATATGCTACATCAAGAAGAAATGCAGATGATAAACGGGTATTCATTGGACGAATATATTATACTATAACTGACATGCGATTACATTTTCACGCAATTTGGGTGCATAGATCCTGAGAAGTCATTACCCAGAACAACCACCTTTGGCCGTAATAACGGTCTTGATACGCCTGGGCATTGAGTCAAACAGAGCTTGGATGGTGTGCACAGGTACAGCTGCCCATGCAGCATCAGTACGATACCACAGTTCATCATGAGTAGTGACTGGCGTGTTGTGACGAGCCAGTTGCTCGGCCACCATTGACCTGACGTTTTCAGTTGGTGAGAGATCTAGAGAATGTGTTGGTCAGTGTGCCGGTCAGGGCAGCAGTCGAACATTTTCTGTATCCAGAAAGGCCCGTACAGGACATGCAACATGTGGTCGTGCATTACCCTGCTGAAATGTAGGGCTTCGCAGGGATCGAATGAAGGGTAGAGCCACGGGTCGTAATATATCTGAAGTGTTACGTCCACTGTTCAAAGTGCCGTCAATGCGAACAAGAGGTGACCGAGACGTGTAACCAGTGGAATCCCATACCATTACGCCGGGTGATACGCCAGTATGGCGATGACCAATACACGCTTCCAATGTGCGTTCACCGCGATGTCGCCAAACACGGATGCAACCATCATGAATCTGGATTCATCCGAAAAAATGGCGTTTTGCCATTCGTGCACCCAGGTTCGTCGTGGAGTACGCCGTCGCAGGCGCTCCTGTCTGTGATGCAGCGTCAAGGGTAACCGCAGTCATGGTCTCCTAGTTGATATGCCGTGCTGCTGCGAACGTCGTCGAACTATTCGTGCAGATGAATGTTGTCTTGCAAACGTCCCCATCTGTTGACTCAGGGATTGAGACGTGGCTGCACGATCCGTTACAGCCATGCGGATAAGATGCCTGTCATCTCAACTGCTAGTGATATAAGGCCGTTGGGATCCAGCTCGACGTTCCGTATTACCCTCCTGAACCCACCGATTCCATATTCAGCTAACAGTCATTGGATCTCGACCAACGCGAGCAGCAATGTTGCGATACGATAAACCGCAATCGAGATAGGTTCAATCCGACCTTTATCAAAGTCGGAAAGGTAATGATACGCATTTCTCCTCCTTACACGACGCATCAAAACAACGTTTCACCAGGCAACGCCGGTCAGCTGCTGTATGTGTATGAGAAATCGGTTGGAAACTTTCCTCATGTCCGCACGTTGCAGGTGTCGCCACCGGCGCCAACCTTGTGTGAATGCTGTGAAAAGCATATAACAGCATCTTCTTCCTGTCGTTTAAGTTTCACGTCTGTAGCCCGTTATCTTCGTGGTGTAGCAATTTTAATGGCCAGTAGTGTAATTTAATGGGGAACGACATGGCGACGAACGAAAATACTGCTCAAATTAAGGATATTTTCTTTCATACTGGAATGTAGTGGAGAAATGGGTTTCGCTGCAACAGATAAAGCAGCATACATTTAAGTTTGTATCTGTATTTTTTATGGAAAAATATGAGTATCTTCACCGCGTAATCGGTATTTTCCCGAGGCAGTTCTGATAAGAGCTAGATCGACGGTTGACGTTGTAACTCCGGTTGTGGTTAGCTGAATCATGAAATTAACGTATCACCTTGATCCTTACTGATGGGATTATAGTCCACGTAGAGATTTGCAAAAACAAAATTTTTGACCAAATTATAGACCTTTTTAAAAACTGGCCATTTTCGGGTCCCTCTTTTTTGACCGAAAAAAATACTAATTATCAACATTTAAAAAATCGGCTACGATAAGCTAAAGAGGATTCAATTTGTTTCAAAGGGGTGCCGGAAGTCATTAAACTCGGATGAAAATTCTAGCGTGGGCGACGACAACCACGTTGAAAAACATGGTTTCGAGAAAAACGCGTTTAAATTCTGACGAGTAAAGAAAAGGGACAAAGTTTGAAATTTACGGAATAGCATCGACGCATGGTCCATAACTATCGCCCTGGCTAATGCATGGCCGTTTTTTGCTACTTTCACCTGATAAGCCATCGTTTTCAAAGCGCTTTTCGTCCCTGAGCCCATCACCGATTTTGATTTGAAGGGTATTTGCCATGTGCCTTACCGCAGTGTGGCCTATATTGAATAGACATACGGCCAAATTTTTTAGCAATTTTGAAAATTTCGCTTCAGCTGGATGTTATTTTTGAAGCGTATGTTCAAATGAGGCTATTGAAACTTTCGTTCACGTTTTGAGTAAAGCCGCCCAGCATCGCCCCAGCACATCAGGTTTACTCACATCGGTATAAACTGGGGTGATGGCATCGATAACGACTTGCGTGAATGGCGCTTTATGTTTATAACTTTCCAATTCACCTTTTGCCTTAGCTTCAAATACTCACAGAATCTGGGATGAGAAGTTCCGCCTTACGCAAGACACCTTTTTCCTTTTGTTTCACCCATACATGTTTCAGCACTTTTGCGCTATCGTCAGTGGATTCTATTTTTATTTTTAACTTTAAATTTGTTGTTAACATATTAACATTTGCGTCGTTTACAACATTATGTAAATGTTGCATTTATAACTTAATTGGCGAAAAGTGGGTGTAATCATAAATAACATACTTTACATGATGTTATTGTCCACTTGTTTTGGTAGCTGTTCTGCTACACAATATACAACTTGTCATCTGCAAACAGCAAAACGTAATTTATTTTCTGTTTGTTATGCATGTACGAAAGAAAATAAGACTGTATCACGTTGTCTTTCTGTAATTTACAGTTTTGAAGTTGTGGTACGTTTTCCTGTGTTGTTGGCGAAGTAAATAGGCTTACTTCGTTGCCTGTGTCCGCGTGGCAATGCAGTTTTTCCGATTACTCAAAAGATAGTCGGAGTTTTCGCTGCCATTACGTGTTGTTGTGGCTGTGTGGCGTTCATTTGTTTCGTAGCGTGTTCTGCTGGGTGAGGCGCGCGAGTTTGAATTGTATTTGGTGTTAAGATAGTGGTGTGTGGTTTGTGTGGGTTGGCGTGTGTGTGATGAGTACTGGGACAGGGAGAGAGAGAGACTGAAAGAAAGGAAAGAGAGAGAGAGAGGATTTGTTGTGTGTGTGTGTGTGTGTGTGTGTGTGTGTGTGTGTGTGTGTTTTACTTGTATAGTTCTGCTATTGTGGCGAAGAGGGTTTTGTTGCACAGTGATGTGTATTCATTGAGTACTTTCTTTCCTTGGGCTATTGATTTTTAGATGTGAAAGTTTTCTTCTACAGTTCATTTTTGGTATAGGCTGCTGCTAGCTTTTAAGATGTGAAGGTCAGTTTCAATGTTTGTTGGGTGGTGGTTGTGTGCTACCAGGTGGTCTGAAAATGTTGAGTATGAACATGTATGGGTGAAACAATAGAAAAAAAGGTGTCTTGCATCACGCGGAACTTCTCATCCCATTTTCTTAGCAAGCACGGAGACAACAAGAAGAACTGCACCACAAGATGATCACTCACAGAACCGTTACTTTTTGGAGTTCGCGCATAATGTTTTGGGGAATAATTCTTCAATGTACATACATTCGAATTTCGCCCTGTTGTTCCCCGTTAAAGCTAGATATTCATGACACCAGTGAGGCAGTTCTGATGAGGTCGATAATGAAAGCAAGAGTGAAGGATAATAAAGAGACGCAACAACAACGACAACATTCTTTCACAAAGGTTACATATTAAGTTTCTTACTCAGTACCTTGGGGTAGATGTAGGGCAAAATCGTGTTCAAACTATTCTTTTTTTTTTTTAATCATCAGTCTTCCGAATGGTTTGATGCGACCCACCACGTATTCCTCTCATGCACTAACCCCTTCAAGTCAGAGTAGCACTTGCAGCCTACATCCTGAATCACTTGTAGAATGTATTTCAAACTATGTCTTCCTCTACAGTTTTTACTCTCTAAAGCTCCCTCTAGTATTATACACCGAAGTCTTAATACTAGTTCTGCCACCCTGTTGTTTTTTCTTCTTAGTGTTTTCCATGTGTTCCTTTCTTCACGGATTCTGCAGAGAACCTCCTCATCCCTTACCTTACAGTCCGTCAAATTTTTATCTTTATTCCGTAGCTCCACATCTCAAAGGCTTCGATTCCCGTCTGTTCCGGTTTCCCACGGTCCAAGATTCACTACCACACATTGCTATGCTCCAGACAACATTCTCAAATTAGTGCGTATATTTAATACTAGAAGACTTGTCTTGGCCAGGAATGCCCTCTTCATCTGTGTTACTCTGCTTTTTGTATCCTCTCCGTTTCATCCGCCGTGGATTATTTTGCTTCCAAGGTAGCTGCTTTCCTTAAATTCGTCTACTTCGTCATCAGTAATTTCGAAGTTAGGTTTCTTGATATTCTCATTCCTGCTCCTTCTCATTACTGTCGTCTTTCTTCTATTTACTCTCAGAAATTACTCAATGAACAAAATTAAAGAAATGGTCAAGAGTGGCATTAACATTTCGTGTGAAAGCTTATTAATGATTAGATTCGTTGATGCCACTGTTATCGTCAGTGAACGTGAAGAATAATTACAGGATCTGTCAAATGCAATTAACTGTCTAATAAGTACAGAATATGTACTGAGAGTAAATAGAAGAAAGCCTTTGAGATGTGGAGCTACGGAATAAAGATAAAAAATTGACGGACTGTAAGGTAAGGGATGAGGAGGTTCTCTGCAGAATCCGTGAAGAAAGGAACACATGGAAAACACTAAGAAGAAAAAACGAACAGGGTGGCAGAACAAGTATTAAGACTTCGGTGTATAATACTAGAGGTGTAGGCTGCAAGTGCTACTCTGACTTGAAGGGGTTAGTGCATGAGAGGAATACGTGGTGGGTCGCATCAAACCATTCGGAAGACTGATGATTTAAAAAAAAAGAATAGTTTGAACACGATTTTGCCCTACATCTACCCCAAGGTACTGAGTAAGAAACTTAATATGTAACCTTTCTGAAAGAATGTTGTCGTTGTTGTTGCGTCTCTTTATTGTCCTTCACTCTTGCTTTCATTATAAAGCTCATCAGAACTGCCTCACTGGTGTCATGAATATCTAGCTTTAACGGGGAACAACAGGGCGAAATTCGAATGTATGTACATTGAAGAATTATTCCCCAAAACATTATGCGCGAACTCCAAAAAGTAACGATTCTGTGAGTAATCATCTTGTGGTGCAACTCTTCTTGTTGTCTCCGTGCTTGCTAAGAAAATGGGATGGGAAGTTCTGCCTTATGCAAGACACCTTTTTTCTTTTGTTTCACCCATACATGTTCATACTCAACATTTTCAGACCACCTGGTAGCACACAACCAGTCCTGAGAGTGGTTTGATGCAGCTCTCCATGCTACTCTATCCTGTGCAAGTTTCTTCATCTCCCAGTACCTACTGCAACCTACATCCTTCTGAATCTGCTTAGTGTATTCATCTCTTGGTCTCCCACTACGATTTTTACCCTCCACGCTGCACTCCAATACTAAATTGGTGATCCCTCGATGTCTCAGAACATGTCCTACCAACCGATCCCTTCTTCTAGTCAAGTTGTGCCACAAGCCCCTCTTCTCCCCAATTCTGTTCAATACCTCCTGATTAGTTCTGTGATCTACCCATCTAATCTTCAGCATTCTTCTGTAGCACCACATTTCGGAAGCTTCTATTCTCTTCTTGTCTAAACTATTTATGGTCCACGTTTCACTTCCATACATGGCTACACTCCATACAAATACATTCAGAAAATACTTCCTTACGTTTAAATCTATACTCGATGTTAACAAATGTTTCTTCTTCAGAAACGCTTTCCTTGCCATTGCCAGTCTACATTTTATATCCTCTCTACTTCGACTATTATCAGAAAGAATAATACTTTGTAAACGATAGAACTTTTGAACTTTCGAAGCGCAACGAAATGATTCGAAATAATGTATATTTCTATGCCGATTAGTACCAAGGAACCACGAGATTTCATTGTTTTCTAAGCCGTGCCTCGTAGAATCGATTTGCGCAGGAAAACTGGGCTAGCTATTTGTGATCTTCACTGTTATTTATTAGCGTATGAGCTGTCTGGTGGAGAGAGTGCGATCTCTGCGCAAAACCTATGCCATTGCCGCTGTGTAGAAATCAGTGTGGGTCAATGGAGCATGTTTTCATGAAGCGGTGTTAAGCATGAAAACGTGCAGTTGATGACACGTGAGCGGAGTTATATATAATTGCAAGTATGCGAAGTAATAAAGTCATGATTGCCAAAAGTACTCTAAACATAGTGCGAGTGTAATGATCAAGAAATACTACAGCATGAGTTACCTTTCATGGGTGTTTACGATGTATCAGATGTAATGTTTTCAACATCTTTGATTTGCATCGTCACACAAAGGGAAATTCAAGATAATATTATAAAGTAACAGATCGTGATTTTACAACAGGGAAAATGGTTATGGATATTTCATCTAGAATCGGATACTGTCTAAGTCGCGCTCTAGTGACAGTTGTTGTTGTTGTGGTCTTCAGTCCTGAGACTGGTTTGATGCAGCTCTCCATGCTACTCTATCCTGTGCAAGCTTCTTCATCTCCCAGTACCTACTGCAACCTACATCCTTCTGAATCTGCTTAGTGTATTCATCTCTTGGTCTCCCTCTACGATTTTTACCCTCCACGCTGCCCTCCAATGCCAAATTTGTGATCCCTTGATGCCTCAGAACATGTCCTACCAACCGACCCCTTCTTCTAGTCAAGTTGTGCCACAAACTTCTCTTCTCCCCAATCCTATTCAATACCTCCTTATTAGTTACGTGATCTACCCACCTTATCTTCAGCATTCTTCTGTAGCACCACATTTCGAAAGCTTCTATTCTCTTCTTGTCCAAACTAGTTATCGTCCATGTTTCACTTCCACACATGGCTACACTCCATACAAATACTTTCAGAAACGACTTCCTGACACTTAAATCTATACTCGATGTTAAAAAATTTCTCTTCTTCAGAAACGCTTTCCTTGCCATTGCCAGTCTACATTTTATATCCTCTCTACTTCGACCATCATCAGTTATTTTGCTCCACAAATAGCAAAACTCCTTTACTATTTTAAGTGTCTCATTTCCTAATCTAATTCCCTCAGCATCTCCCGATTTAATTTGACTACATTCCATTATCCTCATTTTGCTTTTGTTGATGTTCATCTTATATCCTCCTTTCAAGACACTGTCCATTCCGTTCAACTGCTCTTCCAAGTCCTTTGCTGTCTCTGACAGAGTTACAATGTCATCGGCGAACCTCAAAGTTTTTACTTCTTCTCCAAGAATTTTAATACCTACTCCGAATTTTTCATTTGTTTCCTTTACTGCTTGCTGAATATACAGATTGAATAACATCGGGGAGAGGCTACAACCCTGTCTCACTCCTTTCCCAACCACTGCTTCCCTTTCATGCCCCTCGACTCTTATAACTGCCATCTGGTTTCTGTACAAATTGTAAATAGCCTTTCGCTCCCTGTATTTGACCCCTGCCACCTTCAGAATTTGAAAGAGAGTATTCCAGTTAACATTGTCAGAAGCTTTCTCTAAGTCTACAAATGCTAGAAACGTAGGTTTAGGGCCGCTTGGTAAACACTTAACCGCAGAAGCGACTTATCATATGGCGTTCTCCGCACTCGTGACTTTGCCCTCGCACTCGTTCACCCGAGTCAGTTTCCGCTACTGACAGTGATGCACACTCTACAAAAGTCTTGCGCTTGGGCGCTCCCCTCAATTTGGCGGCTACTATTTCTGATGCTTACTATATAGAAATCTTACAGTTGTGCCGCCTCTAGCACCCCTCCCAGCTTGGCGCATCAAGCTGTCGCTTGGACCAGAAACAGGCCCTGTCGGATGAAACCGAAATATTAAAAATTCGTCAGTGTCTCAGCATCAACTCGAATGAAAAATGGAACAAGAGAAACGACCTCGATTATGCACCATGTCTTAAGTATTGGTACTAGGGGTACCTCCCCACCCTCCCATAAAAAAAAGCAAAGGAATAACATTGCCGTGGGCAGAGTTTGTGTGGTTCGCATTTCTGCCGCCAGGTGTGTATGGTGCAACTCATTGCCACTTCAGTGACGACTCTGTTGTCGACTTGGCCTTTTCTGTTCATCTGCAGTGACCGTTTTTGCTAAAGTTGTTTTGTTCTTGTTTCGTTATGATGGCAAGTTTAAGTGAACAACGTGCAGCTATGAAATTTCATCTTCTGCTCGGCCCGGCCGGTGTGGCCGAGCGGTTCTAGGTGTTTCAGTCTGGAACCGCGCGATCACTACGTTAGCAGATTCGAATCCTGCCTCGGGCATGGATGTATGTGATATCCCTAGGACAGTTAGGTTTAAGTAGCTCTAAGTTCTAGGGGACTGATGACCTCAGAAGTTAAGTCCTGTAGTGGTCAGAGGCATTTGAACAATTTTCTTCTAATCGGTAAAAATTTTTCTAAAACTGTTTTAATTTTGAAAACAACTTACCAAGACGACGGCATGGGAAAAGCTCAAGTTTACGAGTGGTTTACTCGATTTAAAAATAGCGACATGTCAGTTGATGACAAAACCCGTTCCGAACGTCCATCAACTGCACGAATCGAGGAAAACATTAAAAAATTCGAGAACGTGTGTTCACAGACCGCCGACAGACAATTTATCAACAGCTAGAGATTAGTGGGTTATCTTGGAGCTCGGCTCAGCGAACTCTAAGGGAAGATTTGGGAATAAAAACGGTTGGTACCAAGTTCGTTTCTCAGTTTCTGATTGAGAACCTAAGGGAAGTCGTGCCGACACATGTCGTGCTTTGAAACAACGGCTAGAAACTGATCCAGATACTTCTTTCAAAGGTCATTACCAGCGATGAGTCATGGTGCTGTCGTTACTAACCAGAAACAAAGCAACAGTGAATACAAGACATCATCGCCACTCCATCCAAGAAAGTGCGTCAGGTCAAATCTAACATCAAAACAATGCTGATTTACTTTTATGGTGCGAAAGGCCGCCAGTCAAATCTTTCATTTGGAAGTTTTAAGATTTTGCAACAGTATTCGTCAAAAAACACTTGATTTGTAGCATACAGGAGACCGGTTCTTCCACAACGGCAACGCACCTCTGTACACAGAGCTAAGAACGTCATGGTTCCGCTGCCCCACGCACATTATTCGCCTGACATTGCTCCGTGCGACTTTTTCTTACTTCCACGCACGAAAAGGGACATGGAAGGATAGCGATTTCACAATAGGCACCTCTAAAGATGGAAAATGTTTCGAACAGTGCAAGCACCGTTGGGAGAAATGTATTAGTTGTAAGGGAGAGTATTTTGAAGGAGATGAGGTTGAGACTCCCTGAAAAACCCGCAGGACAGGACAGGTAGTTTAAAATGTGGAAAGGAGCCAAAATAAGCGGCTGTCAGTTACACCCTAACATACAAGTTTATTTATTTGACCAAACCTTACAAGAGCCAAGAAAATTTAAAAAACAAAACAAAGCATTAATTTTTGGAACTTAATAACCGGCTGAATACGCTGTACAATCTCAGGTCTTAAGGGCAAGACCACTTTAATTTAAAATCGGCTGAAAGCCAATAACTTAAAACTCAAACCAAAACCAAAAATTTAAAACGTAGAAGGCCTTATCTCAAATCAGTTCTTTTAATTAAGCAGAAGGCCCAAACGATCTCTCACCTTAAGAACAAAATAACTTTAATTTTTTTAAAAAATCGGCTGAAGGCCCATCTCTTACTCTCAAAATAAAATAAAATTTTTAAACGGCAAAAAGCCTTATCTTAAAACAGTTCATTATCTAGACTGAAGGCCCAAACAATCTGAAGGCCCATCGTTTAAGACTCAAAATAAAATTAAATTTTTAAAAGGCAAAAGGCCTTATCTTAAAACAGTTGTTTATTTAGACTGAAGGCCCAAACAATCTGACACCTTAAGAGCAAAACTAATTTAAAAATCGGCTAAAGGCTTATCACTTTAGACTCAAACCGAAATAATTTTAAAAAAAGCAGTTGTTTAAATTAGGCTGAAGGCCCGAACAATCTTACGCTTTAAGGGGAAAACAACCTTAATTGCCGGCCGCGGTGGCCGTGCGGTTCTAGGCGCTGCAGTCCGGAACCGCGGAACTGCTACGGCCGCAGGCTCGAATCCTGTCTCGGGCATGGATGTGTGTGATGTCCTTAGGTTAGTTAGGTTTAAGTAGTTCTAACAAGGGAACCTCCCCATCGCACCCCCCTCAGATTTAGTTATAAGTTGGCACAGTGGATAGGCCTTGAAAAACTGAACACAGATCAATCGAGAAAACAGGAAGAAGTTGAGTGGAACTATGAAAAAAATAAGCAAAATATACAAACTGAGTAGTCCATGAGCAACGTAAGCAACATCAAGGCGAGTATGAACTAATGAGTGCCGTGGTCCCGTGGTCAGCGTGAGCAGCTGCGGAATGAGAGGTCCTTGGTTCAAGCCTTCTCACGAGTGAAAAATTTAATTTTTAATTTTCAGACAATTATCAAAGTTCAGACACTCACACATAATCAACTTCGCTCTCCTAAATTCCAGGACATGTTCAGATTTGCTTGGACATATGCAGGATTTGACGGTCTACACACGGAAACATTTGAAAACGTAAAAAACATGTTTTGACAGAGCACAGGGAAAACTGTGCGACTGTGAAACTGTTGCATTCATTTGTTGCAGTTTATGTGACAAACTCTTATGTTTTCATCACTTTTTTGGGAGTGATTATCACATCCACAAGAAAACCTAAATCGGGCAAGGTAGAAGAATCTTTTTACCCATTCGCCAAGTGTGCAAGTGAGGTGGGTCGACAACATATTCCTATCATGTGACGCACATGCCGCCACGAGTGTTGTATAGAATATATCAGACGTGTTTTCCTGTGGAGGAATCGGTTGACCTATGACCTTGCGATCAAATGTTTTCGGTTCCCATTGGAGCGGCACGTCCTTTCGTCTACTAATCACACGGTTTTGCGATGCGGTCGCAAAACACAGACACTAAACTTATTACAGTGAACAGAGACGTCAGTGAATGAACGGACAGATCGTAACTTTGGGAAAATAAAGAAAGTAAAATTTTCTCCCGAGGGAAGACTTGAACCAAGGACCTCTCGTTCCGCAGCTGCTTACTCTATCCACGGGACCACGGCGCTCGTCAGCTGGCATGGTCCTTGATGTTGCATATCTTGCACATAGACTACTCAGTTTGTATATTTTGCTTACTTTTTCATAGTTCCACACAACTTCTTCCTGTTTTCTCGATTGAACTGTGTTCAGTTTTTCAAGGCCTATCCACTGTGTCAATTTATAACTAAATCTGAGAGGGGTGCGATGGGGAGGTTCCCTTGTAAGTTCTAGGGGACTGATGACCTAAGATGTTAAGTCCCATAGTGCTCAGAGCCGTTTGAACCATTTTAGCCAACCTTAATTTTAAAATCGGCTAGAATGCATAAAAATACAAACAACAAGAATAAATAAGAAAATGCAGTACACCCAACGGCTCTCAGAAGTTTCCGAGGGTCGGCCTGGAATTCAAACATTAACGCTCGCTTAGGTGTTTCAGGCAGTCGGCCCAACCATTCTCGATCCGACGACAACCCAACCGACAGACGGTCAACAGACCCACCGACAAGATAACTTCTGCTCCACCCGACCAGCACACAACAGGGAGTTCAATGGAACAACGTAGAAAGTATTGGCGCCCACAACCAGTTATACATTGAGCTGTCAAACTACACACCGTGCTACACAGTGACAACACGATGAGGAAACTACACTACCTGAATTTACATCAATGGCCAGGGCAGGTAACCGGAATGTTAACGGCCACAAGGCACAAGATTCAGCTGGTGCACTTCAATTCAATATAACGAAGTGCAGTAAAACTCCACCGGAGGGTGGCTAAAATTTTGCCAACTTGAAAACACACGTTGTTGCTGGCGGGAATGTCCCAACAGCCGACAACGAAATCCAAAGGACACAATATGAACAGTCCAGGATCAGTGAGTCACAGACCTAGTAGCAATGGGAACAGCACCATACACTCTGACCATGTGTAGACCCTGCCAGTGTCCCCAGCTAAACTCGCACCACGGAGATTTCCTCGCTGCTCCACGCCAACCGACCAACTGGCCGCACACATAACAGCCGGAAATTATGAGCACCAGGCCAAAGATATTTTTTTCTTTATTGTCATTTTGATACCTTACAAACAAGGTAGGCTGGCAGCGGGCTATTTGCGCCGCTCTTCAGCCATAGGAAAGATACACAGTATAACAGGAATACCTGGAGGACAAAAAACGGAAGACAAGCTTTGTAAAAATAAGGGATGTCGCTCACTGACTTACTGCTCGGATACAAAAAAAAAAAATGTTCAACACTGCACACAGTCGAGAATGCAGAATGTCACACGTGAACAGAGGAGCTCGGTCTGAGAGACACTGATGCACTGACGGGATGACAAACATGAGCACTGCCGCGACGATCTCTGGTGCACGTAGACGAACAGTTCACACAAAAAAGCCTGGGGCCTGCCAGAGGTGAGGGTAGGTGGGAGATGGGGGGGGGGGGGGGAGGGGTTGATGCCAGTGGGAGAGGGGAAGGGAGGGGGAGGTGAGAGGGTAGGGGGTGTGTGGAAACCCAGTGAGGGGGTGAGGTGGGGAGGGGAGGGAGGGAGGAAGAGAGGAGGGAGAGAAGGAAAAGAGGGTGCCCTGGAAGAAAACGACGGAGGGAGGAAGGGGAGGATCACAGTTGGTAGGAGGGGTAGATGCAGGCGATGAGGGCACCTTCAGGGATAGGGAGTTGGCGGAAGCCCCTGTGGGCAAGGGTATGGAGTGTGGAGAGATGGAAAGCAGGTGGGATGTGGGAGTACAGGCGCGACAGCGGGGGGCGTGGGAAAGGATGGGAGGGACAAGTGGGTGAGCGGGATCAAGTTTGTGGGTGTCTAAAGTATCCATATCTGTTAGAGGAAAAGGAGGACGTGTGGGAACGGAATTAAGTCGGAGAGGATCCGCGTGGGGGAGGTGAGGTGAATGCGATAGGCGAGGCAGAGCGCATGGAGTTCCAGAATTTGAAGGGATTTGTAGAAGGTAGGAGGGGCGGCGATCCAGGCAGGATGGGCATAGCAGAGGATAGTTCGGGTGAGGGATTTATAGGTGTGGAGGATGGTGGAAGGGTCCAGACCCCATGTGCGGCCAGAAACGAAAGATAGCACAAGGTGCAAATATCGATACACACCGCTGCTGCCACTCGCGGAGAGAGAGGATAACAGCATAATCGTGATAGCCGCTGGAGACTAAGCACAGAATAGCAAACCAACACATAACATGAGCCAGACACGGCTCAAAGGTTGTTTTGTTAACAATTTGAAAATATAGAGCTTTTAAAAAATAATTCCGGTGTTCTTTTGTTACCCCTTCGTATATGCAAGTTCCACAAGTGTGGATAAAACGCGAATGCACAGAGCCAGCTGCGTCCACACGAAATCCTTTTTAGTTGCAGGTTGGAAGCGCCCATCTTGGAACACACAAGACAATCGCCTGAAACACCTCCATTTAACAAGAAGGCAGGAATCAGGGAGAGCACCAAAAAGCAGTAAGCTGCTTTGTTCCATAGAAACACACTCTGCTAGAAATGTAGTTCAATAGCGACTGGGACCAAGTGACTTACGCGTGGCGCACAGGTGCGCGCTGTGTGAAGTGGCAGGTCGCGCGAAAGAGGTGGAGCTTTAACATTAATGGGAAGACCGCAGAAGGACACAATCTTGGTGGGCACCTAGAGATATTAAAAGTTTCCGAGAACCAGATATCGGTACAAAATCAGAGCGTAAAGAATGAATTATAATATTTGATGACTGAAGTAGCAGCTGTCTCCTTACCACAGGACGACGTATCAGCTGAGTACCAGTTTGAAGAGAGTCAGAATGTGCAATGGACAACAGTGCGCACGGGGCCACTTCTCCGTTCACCGCTGTTCCAATTGCAACTGAAAGATGGCTCTGTGTTTGTACAAACTCCTGCAAAAGACAGAGAATGGAAAACAACCGTAACGCCAGGTTATGGGATTCACATTGGACACAAAAGAAATGGCCTCAGTGGAAACTGTTTGGCTTTTGCAGATGATCTGGCACACATTGCAAATAATATTGCCGGCCGGAGGGGCCGAGCGGTTAAACGCGCTACAGTCAGGAACCGCACGACCGCTACGGTCGCAGGTTCGAATCCTGCCTCGGGCATGGATGTGTGTGATGTCCTTAGTTAGGTTTAAGTAGTTCTAAGTTCTAGGGAACTTATGACCACAGCAGTTGAGTCCCATAGTGCTCAGAGGCAGAGCCAAATAATATTGACGAAGCTAAGGTTCAAGTGTCCAGCCCACAATCAATTGCTGCTAAGACTGGCCTAAAAATAGCATTTAGCAAAACTGAATTCATCACAAACATAAAACACACTCCTCCTCATATTGTAATACAACAAGAGAAAATCAAGCTGTGGAATAGATTTAAATATCTTACAGAAATAATTACACCTGATGGTTCATAAAATGCACTGTAGAGAGTATCTGTTCTAATCTAGAAGGTGCTTTTCATCTGTGCAAAGACTTATGAGCCGTGGTAAAATTTGCTGTTTTGAAGAGCGCGCCGCAGCGCGTAGTGTGAAGCAGTCGCCCTCCGTTTCTGGCGGTGGAGCCGCTGTGGCAATCGCTGCTTTGGTGTCTCCTTCTGGTGGGAAAGGGGAAAGGTAGCCTGTTCACGTGCATTTAAGGGGCGCTATGAGCTCGCTAGGCGGAGAGTCAGGTCAGTTGGTCAGCCGCGTCAGTGTGGAGCAGTCAGTGTCTGTCTGTCGTCCGGAGTGCTAGTATGTTTTGGGCCGCCAGTCTGCTCGAGTTTGTTCAGGCAATGGACATTGGCGGCTGGATCGATCGGTTGGTCGGTCGCGCACTGGAACACAAGATGACTTGTCCGTCTTGAGCGACGGCGCATGTGAGGTCGGCACGTGAGTCCAGTGGGCCGCGCCGTATAGCGGTGGGTAGTGGCTTCGCGGCAGACACGAGAGCAGCAGGAGTCAACCCACGACATCAGTCTGGCCGGTGCGAGCTGCGACGCCGTGAGACGGGAGATCGGCGCGCCTTCCTGCGTCCCTTGAAGCGGCTGGCAGCGGACGGTTGGGGAGAGCGTTTCGTGGGTGCTGTGCCAGGTCTTCCCCAGACATCGCAGTTTATTAGAAGTTAAGTGATTCGTGATATGTTGTTTCAGTTACTTATTAAATTCTACTTGTTGCCTCTCGTCCCCATCTTGCTCTGTCTCTCGTCCGCATTTGTTAGCCAGTTAGTGTCTGTCTGTCTGTCTGTCGGTTTGCCGTACGTTAATAGCTGCCTCTGTCATGTTTGTCGGATTCGGTGTTAACGAATTTATGGCTTGAAGTGTAACGGCCGAATTCCAGAAATATGTTTTTATCTTGCTTATCATCTTGACACGCGGTATATGTGTAATGTAGAGCATGTTTGGCCAACCTTGTATATTTTATGTAAGACAGCATTTCATGGGTTTTTATTTAAATCGTCATTTTAATATATAAAGTTGCCACTCTTCCACCGTAAGAGTTTTTTTTTTTTTTTTAAATCAAGGTGCACCTTAGGTGGCAAGTTAATCTCTTAATGTTAGTGTTTTGTACTATTTTCATCCCTTCTACGGGGTACACAGTTTATGCGCTTGTGTGAGTTGTTAAAACCTTTAGTTTAAAGTAATCTGGTGTGTTGCAGATTTGCACTAGTGTAGTCTTTCATAGGTTGTTGTGAGCGGTCGTCACTACGCCCGTGTCAAAAGGGAGCAGCAAGGTTCTCAGCCTGAAAGCTCACACAGTCAAAATTTGTTCTCTCGGTCTCTGAATAAATTGAAACTTGATATTTAGAGGGTGCTCTCTGATAATAATTTTAATTTTTTTTTAAAGGTGTTAGGAATAAAATGTCCATTTGTTGAAAGAAGTTTGATTTGTTGTTGATAATTCTTCCGAGTTATATGGCCGTGGTCCATGGAATTCTTCTATTCCTACCGTTTCGTCCAATACTACGTTGTACATCCTCAGAGGTATGGCTGGTCCTGCTGAGTCCTGCCGACTGACGAGTCGGGCGTCGGAGAGCGGCCTAAATACCGAGGAAGTTTGATTTGTTTTCATCAGTTACCCACTGGCAACTTCTTCCATGCTCACATAGTGTGATTAAATGTGTTAATGTTCTAGATGAATCGCTAGTAAATAAAGTAAATTCTTAAGAAAAGGTTTTGAAATTAAATTCACGGTTTAACTGATACAAAAGCAAGAGCCTGTCTTTAAACCTAAACTTTTGTCATTATAACACCGTAATTAGACCGTCAGCTTTGTATGCATCAGGGTGTGTAAACATGACGAAGAAAGGACCACTACGAAAACTTGAAATAAAAGACCAGAAAATTTTGAGGAAAATCCTATCAAAGAAAGCGGAGAATTCCGCCGAAGACACAACTGTGAATTATACGAACATACAGAAGACATTGTTACCAGCATGAGAAAGCGGAGAATGATGCTTTTTTGATCATCTGGAAAGAATGAACCCGCAAAGACTTACTCATCGCGTACATTCATCAATTTCAAAAACAATACCGTATTCAAAATGGGCAAGCCAAGTTAAAAAGGATTTACAGGAAGCTGAAATTTCATTTGATGACATTCAGGATCGAGAAGTTTTCAGAGAAAAACTCAAAATTACTAAAAACCTTATTTCGCTTTCTACGCCAGTTCCACGTCCTGCCTGCAAATGGTCAAAACAGAGAGAAGAAGCACAGTCAGCGAAAATGAAAATCAACTGGCAAAAGAGGAAAGCACAATCAGGGAAGAGAGAAAAATCTTCGTGCTCCATAGAAGGCCGAAAAAAAAAGCTTACAAATGCGTTGTACCTTTATTTCTCGATATATCTTCTCATGTTAGTAATATACATCAGATAATTTTTAAAATGTGGTTTTTAGAAAGAATTGGCCTGTACCTGATCGCTACTACCTCACCGAAAAACTATATACGCAGTTCTAGTACAACAAACTACAGTGTCTCCGTTATGAACAGGTACTAAGTAGCATTTGTAAAGTGGTAGCATTTGCAATTTTGGCGATCAATAAACGCAGTTAATCAATAGTTTTGCAAGAAATTGTGCTTCGTTTCCTGCATTGTTTCACCTTCCTCAAACCTGATCTGAATTGACACCTATAATCTATCGACCTATTAGTAAGCAAAAATACTTTATACGAGAGAGTGCCGAAAACTAATGCCTCTGAATATTTTATGTGAAAACTCCCAGAGTTTTTAAATAAAACAAACATTGTTACCATTCTACATCTTTATTATTCACGTCTACACATTTATTTCTCAACACAGTCGCTCTGGCGACGAACGCATTTCTCCCAAGAGGAGACCGGTTTGTTGATGCCGTCACTGTAGAATGTTTGACTTTGTTGGCGAATCCACAACTTCATCTCGGCTTGCGCCGTTTCATCATTACCAAGGCAAATCCTCGAAGATGTTCTTCAAGTTTTGGAAAGAGATGAAAACATAGGTGTGTGGAGCATGATCGGTGTTGCTGAATCCAAGGTGTCAAACTGTCGCAGCATTCCTGTGTGGTCTGCCATCGTCGTGCTGAATGTGCAGGTGCTCCACCTGCGGACGAACTCTTGAAATTCGAAACTCGATTGGAACACACTGTTTCTCACGCACTGACATAGGTACATGACTCTCCTTCATGAAACACGTTAATATTCGGAGTCCTCTGCCAGCAGAGGACTACAGATATGTAGACATGAGGAACAAAGGTGTAGAATGTTAATAACATTTGTTTTATTTTGTCCATTATAATTATCCGGGCTGTTATGCCGTGTTCGGTTGATGAATTCTGCGTCGATTCCCAACGATTCGTCTCCGACTGCGGGAGACATCTTCAAGGGGGTCCGTACCTCGATGGAAGGTCCAACACACACACTGGCTCGCTACTGACAGTCAGTAGCGAGCCAGTGTGTGTGTGTTGGACCTTCCATCGAGGTACGGACCCCCTTGAAGATGTCTCCCGCAGTCGGAGACGAATCGTTGGGAATCGACACAGAATTCATCAACCGTCAGTCAGTAGCGAGCCAGTGTGTGTGTGTTGGACCTTCCATCGAGGTACGGACCCCCTTGAAGATGTCTCCCGCAGTCGGAGACGAATCGTTGGGAATCGACACAGAATTCATCAACCGAACACGGCATAACAGCCCGGATAATTATAATGGACATGATATTTCCGGCCGTGAAAGTCTACATTTTAGTACCATTTGTTTTATTTGCAACGATTTAAGAGTTTCCACACAAAAATTCGAAGGCGTTACTTTTCAGCACACCCTCCTGTTGGAATTGCTTGCTTATCTGGTAGCAAAAGGCAAAAAGGGAAACAATTTTATTGTAAAGTACTGCAATACGTAGTATTTGAGACAGATCGCAGAGCTCTAGGTTCTAATTATTGCCGTAATAAATGTTAGCTTATGGCGTCACCGTTAATTTCCTTCAACAACTACATCTACGCCTTGCAAACCACTTTGAAATGCGTAGCAGAGGGTACGTTACACTGTACCAGTTATTAAAGTTTCTTCCCGATCCATTCACTTATGGATTGTTTCCCGACCAGTGCGGCCGAGCGGTTCTAGGCGCTTGAGTCTGCAACAGCGGAACCGCTACGGTCGCAGGTTCGAATCCTGCCTCGGGCATGGATGTGTGTGATGTCCTTAGGTTAGTTGGGTTTAAGTAGTTCTAAGTTCTAGGGGACTGATGACCTCCGATGTTAAGTAGCATAGTGTTCAGAGCCATTTGAACCATTTATGATTGATCGAATGACTCTGTGCATGCAGTAATTATTCTAATCTTATCCCCACAATCCTTATGTGAATGATACGTTGGTGACTGTAGTATATTCCTAGAATAATCATTTATAGCCGGTTCCTGACACTTTGTTAATAGACTTTCTCGCTGCTGTTTACGTATATTTCCAAGAGTCTTCCAGTTCAGTTCCATCAGTATTTCTGTAACATTCTCCCACGGATCAAACAAATCTGTGAACATTCGTGGTGCCCTTCTCTGCATACGCTCCATATCTCCTATTAGTACTATTTCGTACGGGTCCCATACACTACAGCAATATTCTACAGGGGATTGCATGACTGATTCGTAACCAACCTCCTTTGTAGACTGATTGCAATTCCCCAGTATTCTTCCAGTAAACCGAAGCCTACCACATGTTTTTCCCACGACTGAGGCTATCTGATCGTTCCATTTCATAGTCCTACAAAGTGTTACACCCAGGCATTCGTATGAGTTGATCAATTCCAACAGCAGTTCACTGATATAGCGTAGGATAATATGAGTTTCTTTTTGTGAAGTGCCCAATTTTACATTTATGAACATTTAAAGTATGTTACCAGTCGACATAAAGGTTTTCTGGGTATGGTACCGCGTCATAATGTAAAAATTACCGCCTGCTAGAGAAAAAAACCAACGTTTCGGCCACGATTGCAGCGGCCTTATTCTGGGTCTGATGGTGCGTTCTAGCTATGCAGTGTCCTTTATATTTTGTTAGTGTTCACTGCGCATGCCATTACGGCATAATTTTAAAAACGTAGTTAGTTTCATTGGTCACTTAAGGAAGAAGGAGAGGGAACTTTATTTTAATAGGCTATTGCGGTGGAGGGAAGAGCGTGACCTCTGTTGTCTATTGGCTCTTGTGTTATGTACCATGATTGGTGGTCACCGTCAAATGAGAAGTTTGCTGCTGTTTGCCAACTGCTGGACGTCGGCCGCGCGGAGGCAGTTACTCGCCGGTATTGCCCGTGCCTCGTGTTGACAGTGCGGTCTGTTGGGCTCTGATCGCTGGCAGCCAAGATGGGGGAAGCCTGAGTCCATCCTCCCTGTTCACGTTGTTAGTGTGTTTAAATATTTCGATGGCCTCTCTGATTTTGCGTTTCGTTATAATTGGCTGCTTGGCCAACACGTAGGCTTCGCTGAATTTTATTTCTTTTCCATTGTCTTGTTGATGTTCTTCCACTGCGAATTTGTTGTGTTTCCCTAGACGAATATAACGCTCGTGTTCCCGAATGCGCGTTGCTATTGGCCTACCAATCTCGCCGATGTATGCTTCTCCACATTCGCATTCCACCTTGTAAATGCCTGCAGTGTGTAATGCATCCACCATGTCTTCTATAGTGGCCGTAGGATCCAGGACGTGCTAGGCTACTTACAGGGTTATTACAAATGATTGAAGCGATTTCACAGCTCTACAATAACTATATTATTTGAGATATTTTCAAAATGCTTTGCACACACATACAAAAACTCAAAAAGTTTTTTTAGGCATTCACAAATGTTCGATATGTGCCCCTTTAGTGATTCGGCAGACATCAAGCCGATAATCAAGTTCCTCCCACACTCGGCGCAGCATGTCCCCATCAATGAGTTCGAAAGCATCGTTGATGCGAGCTCGCAGTTCTGGCACGTTTCTTGGTAGAGGAGGTTTAAACACTGAATCTTTCACATAACCCCACAGAAAGAAATCGCAAGGGGTTAAGTCGGGAGAGCGTGGAGGCCATGACATGAATTGCTGATCATGATCTCCACCACGACCGATCCATCGGTTTTCCAATCTCCTGTTTAAGAAATGCCGAACATCATGATGGAAGTGCGTTGGAGCACCATCCTGTTGAAAGATGAAGTCGGCGCTGTCGGTCTTCAGTTGTGGCATGAGCCAATTTTCCGCGGGCTACGCGTGAAACTTGCCCGCACGCGTTCAACCGTTTCTTCGCTCACTGCAGGCCGACCCGTTGATTTCCCCTTAGAGAGGCATCCAGAAGCTTTAAACTGTGTAATCTCCCCACGGAAAATTACCCTCTACCACGCAATAATTAATAATGGTCAACCAAATCATCCACATGTATTTACGTTTGAAAAGTATCTGATCAGATTTTCTAGTAATATATGCGCCGACAGCTCGTCGACGCCAAGGTATTTTTCTAGTACGTTTATTCTTTGGAACAACAGAGGTACAGAAATGTATGCTTCATGGTTATTATAGAGAGAGAGAGAGGAACAGCTTCGGAAGTATCGGTTGGAAGATTGTCGGATTGCTAAAGGAGATTTATTTACTCTTCTTCGCGCTAAAGCGAGCTAGGAAAGTTTGTGCCGCTAGTGTGATAGATAAAGAGAAAGAAAAACCTGTAAAAAAAAATTGCATGAGACTTGGAACCAACAGAAAACGGAACATGTACGGAAATGGATTCAATATACAATTTTCCTCAGAAATAAGGTTTGTGACCATTTTATTCTAGAGTGAATGACGAATGAGTTCTCTGTCTGAACCATTGATGATTGTCTGGGCCCTGTAATTAATTGGGAAGTTTCAGCTGTGACGAAGAGAGCCTGCAATCTCTGAGTTTTTTGAAATCGTCCAAAAAGGCTTCGTCCACATCTGAAATTTTAGATCTGTCGTAAACTGAACGAATTGTTCAAACGATCGATTTTCCCAACTGAATGCAGCGCTTAATAATAATAACAAATGTAAAGATCTTTTCTAGCAAGCTAGCCGCTGAATATTAAGACGAAGGGCTCCACCAGAGATTCTACTAGGCTGATTTCACGTAAATAATATATTTAAACTGTACGCAGATAAAGGACAGAGAGAGAGAGAGAGAGAGAGAGAGAGAGTGTGAGAGAATCCTCCATTAGCATAATTGTTTCTCTGTCTTTTCACGGATCAGCCTAACTAGAAAACACGAAGCCCTGACTTTATTGTACCGATTTATGTGTGAGAGGGAAAGAGCGATAAAAGCGACAGATACACTTCTGTACAGACAAAACATTACACCAAGTTAGCGGCAAGCTGCATTCACATAGACTTTCATCATTTACAAAAGCAGAGTAGAATTCATTATAACTGCGCATACCATCGCCGAATGGAGTTAGCTGTTGGTGGATCTTTGTTTAACTTTGTCTTGAAGTGTCGTTGCACTGTTATGACTGACTGATGTGAGTGCATTTCAAGCACGACATACGCTTTCTCGGCTCCTGTCGCCATTTTGTCTCACTGCGCTCTCGAACGCTCTGGCGGCAGAAACCTGAAGTGCGGCTTCAGCCGAACAAAACTTTATGAGTTTTTCTACGTATCTGTTGTGTGTCGTGACCATATGTCAATGAATGGAACTACAGTGAATTTATGAAATCGCTTCAATCATTTATAATAGCCCTGTACTTACTTATGTAAGTAAGTTACTCATTTACGACCCGTATCGGCGCTGGAAGACTACCCTTCGTCTTTTCCTCACTTATAAACACTGATGGAAAAAAATGGCAACCCCAAGAAGGAGTTGTGAGACTAAACGGAAGTTGGTAGACGTGTTTCTACATCTGAAAGACAATCTTTATTCAGATTTTGCGCCATTCGCATAACATTGGAGCTAGTAGCGCCACCATGACGCTGCAGACAGGTTTGCTTTGGATACACGCAGTAACTATCGTGAGCGTTATTAACCTTCGAGATGGGGCGTGGTGAGGTAATGTTAGCCGGGAACGCCTTCAACGCGACAAAGACGCCATTATGAACACCTCACTGAGCTGGAAATAGATCGTGTGACAAGGCTTCGAGATTCTGGAAATTCTTTCTGCGATATTACAGACAGAGTTGGCAAGAATGTAGCCACTGTACTTGCTGGCAGCGGTGCTCGCGAGAATTTACTGTCGCAGGAATCCCCGGTTCCGGATGGCCATGTGGCGTTACTGATAGGGAGGACCACCGTGCTCCGCTTTTAACTTTGGCCTTTCGTACTGCATCTGCAGCAGCTGTTTGAGCTGCAGTTGACTCCACAGTGACACAATAAACTATGACAGATCGGTTACTCCAAGGAAAGCACCGAGACACGTGTCCTGTAGCAGGCATTCCGCTGACCCCAAACCACCGCCATCTGCGACTTCAGTGGTGCCAAGCGACAGCTTCCTGGGGTACAGAGTGAAGGTCTGTTGTGTTTTCTGATGAAAACTAGTTCTGCCTCGGCGCCAGTGATGGCCGTGGGCTGGTAGGAAGAATCCTGGTTCAGGACCTGCAACTAGACTGTCTGTGTGATAGACACACAGGACATACATCCAAGGTATGAAGTGAGATTTCGTATGACATCGGGACGACGCTCATGGTTACCCCACGTCTCCTGACTGCAAAACTGTCCGTCAGTCTCGTGATTCCACTTGTTGTGCAGCAGTTCATGAACAGAATTCCAGGCGGTGTTTTTGAACAGGATAACGATCGCCAACATACCGCTGTTGGAACCCAAAATGATCTATAGTGTATCGTCATGTTGCCTTGACCTAGTCGACCACCAAATCGAACACATATCGCTGTTCCGCAGGAACAATGACACAACTGCAAAATTGACCTAATCGAGGTTATTGCTCCAGTCATCTCAGAAAAAGGTGGCGCAAGCAGTGAAAGATCGTCAGTGCCGCTAGAAGGTAGTTGCGTCTATGCGGAACTATCGATTGTTATGACTTGGGTTAGGAAGAACATTGTCGTAATTGTCAAAAAAATGGCTCTGAGCACTATGGGACTCAACTGCTGAGGTCATTAGTCCCCTAGAACTTAGAACTAGTTAAACCTAA
This sequence comes from Schistocerca piceifrons, assembly GCF_021461385.2. Taxonomy (NCBI): domain Eukaryota; kingdom Metazoa; phylum Arthropoda; class Insecta; order Orthoptera; family Acrididae; genus Schistocerca; species Schistocerca piceifrons. Next base: position 64,506,104 of record NC_060140.1, on the reverse strand, counting down.
CTAACCTAAGGACATCACAAACATCCAAGCCCGAGGCAGGATTCGAACCTGCGACCGTAGCGTAATTGTCAGTTGAGTGTTTCAGTTTGGTGAGTGTAGTAACGTATTCAGTGAAATGACGACACAAATAATGAATACTGCGGACCGAGAATCATTTCAACAAAAATCCTTGGTGCAATAACGACGTAAGTGTACAGTGTGTCACTGTTCTCCCGATGTTTGAATAACTTCTGAGTCGTAATTGTTCACAGCGTCATTGTTCCCTCAACTTTCAAATAACTTTTTTGTCATAACTGTTCTTCGTGTCATTGTTCATGTGAATAAATGGCTTTTTGATACACTTAGGTCCATTTTATTTCCGTTTTATAGGGGTAAAATGAGCGATCGAGCAAAGAAGATTATGCGACTTGCTCTTCAAGGGCTAGCGGAGGATAACAAAGGGTCAAGGGAAGTAAACTGTTCCATGATAAGTCAACCATAAGCACAGGTGAGCAGTATAGAGCAACAGCTATCAAGCCACACTGTGAAATAACAGACAAGCAAGTGAGCAAGTTGGAGCCACAGGCATCATCATCAAAACATATATCCAAGGTAACACAATTGCCGGAAGCTTCAAATGTGTATCTGGTTCAAAGGGCAAGAGCGACAAAATCAGTTTTGAAACGGGTGCCAGTAACATCCCCTTTGCCTAGCAGTTCAGATTTGTCCTCTGGCTCAAGTGACAATTACCATCCATCAAGTAGCGATGAATCGCCTAATTCAAGTGAAAAATCAACCATCGATAAGGTAAAATATCCCATTAAAAAGCTTAAAAAAATAATTCGAAATGTTAGCAATTGGGCCAGAGTAAAAGCCAAAATGTTGAGGAACAGTGGGAAAAGTTATACATCACGTACGTGTAAAATTGCCAATGCTCGAAAAATTGGTGCTCCGTGTACTGATAAATGCATCCTCTCTTGTAGAAAAAAAGTAACAAAAGACTATAGATGTCAGCTGTTCGCGAATTACTGGGCACTGGGATCGTTACAAAGACAATGGGATTTTCTAAATACGTACATGCATTGAAACGCTCGTTCTCAACCTAGAAAGTCAACTGCTTTTTCTACTGAGCAGAAGATTCGTGTGTGCAAAACATTCATGATAAACACTTTGAGAATAACCGAAAGGCAAATCCATACTGTTATCGATTCGAAAAGGACTGGGATGGCACCTGTGGACAATTGGAGACAACATGGAAAACACCGTAAGACTCCAGAATGAGATTTTCACTCTGCAGCGGAGTGTGCGCTGATATGAAACTTCCTGGCAGATTAAAACTGTGTGCCCGACCGAGACTCGAACTCGGGACCTTTGCCTTTGCCTTGCAGAAGTAAAGCTGTGGGTACCGGGCGTGAGTCGTGCTTCGGTAGCTCAGATGGTAGAGCACTTGCCCGCGAAAGGCAAAGGTCCCGAGTTCGAGTCTCGGTCGGGCACACAGTTTTAATCTGCCAGGAAGTTTCATATCACCGTAAGACTGATCCAGAAATCTTTGAGTCAGTTAGGAATGACATAAACTCAGTTTTCATATCGAGAGTCACTATGTAAGAAGTGACACAACAAGAATATTCATCGATCGTGGCTTATCCATCGCAGAAATGCAAAGAAATCTCTCTTCAAAGCGATCTTCCGCTAACCTGCCAGCTGCGAATTATAACGCCTACGCGCATACATTCAATACCGAATTTAACATCGGATATTTAGTTCCAAAAAAGGATCAGTGCGACCAATGTGAAACTTACAAAAACGCTACAGATGAAGACAAGGCAAAGTTACAAGAAGCATTTCAAGAACACCAGGAAGAAAAAGAATTGAGTCACATAGAAAAAAACTTGGATAAGGAGTTGGCTCAGAATAAGAAGATACAACTAGCTGTTTATGATTTCCAAACTGTCTTACCGGTACCAGCTGGACAAACATCTGCCTTTTTCTACAAGTCGAGGCTCAACTGTTACAATTTCACAGTAAGTGTCCATACATACTTTTTTCTACTATCTATTATTACTCTTGAAGTCTGTTCTACTTATTTTTGTTGTTTGTTGCAGACCACTGAAACAGGAAACGACAAAACAACTCTTTTTTTTTTCACGAGGGCATTGAAAACAGAGGCATAGAGGCGTGGTAGAAATAGAAACTTGTGTCTTACAATATCTTGAAGGGTTATCCAAGAACCTTCTTGGCACAGATGACATATTTTACTCCGGCAGTTGTGGAGGGCAACAGAAGAACAAGAAAGTACCATAGACAGTGATTCGCAGAAATCATGTAACAAAATGTTTCTATTGTAAAAATCACATTGATTAAAATGTTCATTCTCTTCTATTTCAGATGTATGATTGAAACGTATTTGTATGCAGTACAAAGGCTGGATATTCGGTCCATTACGCACAAGTATTTGATTCGTGGTCACATCCAGAACGAGGGAGACGCAATCACAGCATCACTGAGAGAGCAGTTACGAGTGCTAAGAAGTCAGCATCAATTTATGTACCCGATCAATACGTATCAGTCATCCTAAAAGCAAAAAAGAAGGGAAATCCGCTACATCTGAGAGAAATGGGTATTTCAGATTTCAATGACAATACAGCTTTGCATGATGAGAAGGCTCCTTACATGTTCCAGGAAGTTGACGGGAGTATTTTCAAAATGTCCGAAATTAAATTATATCGATGTGGAAAGGGAAGTGATGTGTTTCAGTATAAGAACAGCTAAAAACATTCGGAGTTGGGACAAGTTCAGTTCAAAGGGAGAAATAGGCGTTTAACAGGAAATGTAGATGGGAGTAATTTGGATCTGAAACCTGCTTATACTACAAAAATGACCCCCTCAGGAAGCAAAATTCAAGATTTAAACAATTTGGTTAACAGCAACATCGTTCCTGAATATTACAAGACCTTCTATGATTCTCTTTCCACATAAATGTAATTTGTTGTTTTTATGTCACTTGGAAGTTCATTATTTCAATTAGTATATTATTTTATGTAACTTATAAGATGCAAATAATTAAAATTATAATAAAACAATGAAACTGTATGAGTGAACAAAACATTATGGTTTAGAGGTATATTTCATTTTATCCCACACACCTTCTTTAGACGTATTTGTTAACTTCGATAACAATATCAGAAGAACACTGACTCATTTACTTAAAGGGTTGCAGTTGGGTGGAAGGGGTGCTGTTTGAAGGAAATAGTTTTTGTAGTTTATAGAAAACACTTAGTGTCACAATTAGGCCAACTTTGAATTCTGTAGATCATTTTACTGTTGTTTTATGAAGTTTTTAGAAAATGTCGTTTGGTTTCCTGCCTTTCCTGTAAACTATTCATTTTGACAATTACGTCATTGTTCTTGTGGAACGGCGATATGGGATATAATCAGACGACAACTCCAGCGTCATCCACGAACAGCATTAAGCCTCCTTGTATTAACTGACCATTGCTAGTACACGTCAGTAGCTATTATCCCAACAAATGGTGGGGACGTATACGTGCATAAGATAAGCTACAATAGGGCCCTTTGTCGAGTTAATCGCGCTCTTCGAATATTGCTCCATCCATGCGGCGTAAGCGACATCTTATGCACGCTCTCTATCGGATTGTTGCTTCCCGAAATTCAGAAGTGTTGGTGGATGTGTCATTAGACATAAAATACTTCCTTTATGGAGATACTAAATCACTGGGTCCCTTGCCTTATCCAGTTGAAAGCTAGCGTCACGATTAATAATGTCGAGCCGTGATCGTACTCATATCGAGTCTGGCCGCTGGTTAAACCTCCGTGGTTTCCGTAGGATACGTTATTGCAACGCCTGTATCGCTTAGAAGTCCGAAGCAATGATCCTTCGGATGTGCGTGTACCGCGAAACGAATTCACTTAAAATGTCTCCCATGTACGTGAGTATACAAAATAAGTGTACAAGTGCAGGATGTGGACACATATTTGAGGACATATGGAAGTTTGGGCTGGCCGTGAGTCATGCTCGGATAGCCTACTGATAAGGCGACCGTTCGCGATAATCGGGAAATCCGGGTTCGATTCCCAATCCGACACCAATGTTCCTTGTCGTCATTTGGCTATACAGCTGCTGGCTGTCCGTATTCGCAACTGCGAATACGTTACGTGCACCTCTGGTTTCCATCTGTAATACGACAGCCTACTGAAAAGGGAAGAGAGATTTGATTCAATCACAAACTGCGACCGCGGAAGCGCGGGCGGAGACTAAGATCGTGTCATTTCGTGTTGACTGCTGAAATCAGCCTAATAAGAGCACATGGAGGACCAGTTTCACACTATGCTCCACAGATGAGGTTGTCTCCAGACGTCCACCGGCCGCTAAGGTGACCGCGTTACCAGGAAAACCCCCTCCGTTGGGCAACACAGTGGCTGCTCGCTTGTCATGGCCGCTTTTCGCTTCCAGTGCAAATTTAAGGCTTCCCCAAATTTAATAAATATTGAACCACATATGTCACCGAAGAGTTAGCGGGCTCGTTCTTAGTGGAACAGATGAACGATTACGCACGTGAAGACGCGCCATCGGTATCGGTGTTAGTTTTTAAGTTATTGTCAGTTATAAATAATTCCATAACTGTAAAAGTGAATATCTCGGTAACGCATTATCGGGTTAAAACAAACGACGTGTCTAGGGATAAATCTCGTACAACTGTACCGGTCTATGATAGTAGATTTACTGAAATTATTTATATATTTAAATGAGAAATCGAAAAGCGGATTTCGCACAATTTAAAACAGCTTTCCTTACTAAATAAATAAAGAAACATTAAAAGTTGCGGCTGTACCGTGATTTTAGATATATGGGAAATTATTTAATGTATAATTTAAATGGTTGATTAATAACACGTTTCTTGTAGGGCCCATTTTCGCAGCAGCTGTATATAAATTGCAGATGTTTCAAAGAAAATGCCTTTTGTATGCTGCACATCGAAATTTTTCTTTTTCTTTATGCACTCAGATGCTTTTCTCCTTTTCTACAAATCATCTTCAGTGTGTGTCCTGAAATATTACATGATTTGTCCTTTTTACACGTAGGTTATGGTTTCAAATGTGTTGTTGTTGTTGTGGTCTTCAGTCCTGAGACTGGTTTGATGCAGCTCTCCATGCCACTCTATCCGGTACAAGCTTCTTCATCTCCCAGTACCTACTGCAACCTACATCCTTCTGAATCTGCTTAGTGTATTCATCTCTTGGTCTCCCTCTACGATTTTTACCCTCCATGCTGCCCTCCAATGCTAAATTTGTGATCCCTTGATGCCTCAAAACATGTCCTACCAACCGATCCCTTCTTCTAGTCAAGTTGTGCCACAAACTTCTCTTCTACCCAATCCAATTCATTAGTTACGTGATCTACCCACCTTATCTTCAGCATTCTTCTGTAGCACCACATTTCGAAAGCTTCTATTCTCTTCTTGTCCAAACCGGTTATCGTCCATGTTTCACTTCCATACATGGCTACTCTCCATACTAATAGTTTGAGAAACGACTTCCTGACACTTAAATCTATACTCGATGTTAACAAATTTCTCTTCTTCAGAAACGATTTCCTTGCCATTGACAGTCTACATTTTATATCCTCTCTACTTCGTCCATCATCAGTTATTTTTCTCCCTAAATAGCAAAACTCCTTTACTACTATAAGTGTCTCATTTCCTAACCTAATCCCCTCAGCATCACCCGATTTAATTTGACTACATTCCATTATCCTCGTTTTGCTTTTGTTGATGTTCATCTTATATCCTCCTTTCAAGACACTGTCCATTCCGTTCAACTGCTCTTCCAAGTCCTTTGCTGTCTCTGACAGAATTACAATGTCAACGGCGAACCTCAAAGTTTTTACTTCTTCGCCATGAATTTTAATACCTACTCCGAATTTTTCTTTTGTTTCCTTTACTGCTTGCTCAATATACAGATTGAATTACATCGGGGAGAGGCTACAACCCTGTCTCACTCCCTTCCCACCACTGCTTCCCTTTCATGCCCCTCGACTCTTATAACTGCCATCTGGTTTCTGTACAAATTGTAAATAGCTTTTCGCTCCCTGTATTTTACCCCTGCAACCTTCAGAATTTGAAAGAGAGTATTCCAGTTAACGTTGTCAAAAGCTTTCTCTAAGTCTACAAGTGCTAGAAAGGTAGGTTTGCCTTTTCTTAATCTTTCTTCTAAGATAAGTCGTAAGGTTACTATTGCCTCACGTGTTCCAACATTTCTACGGAATCCTAACTGATCTTCCCCGAGGTCCGCTTCTACCAGTTTTTCCATTCGTCTGTAAAGAATTCGCGTTAGTATTTTGCAGCTGTGACTTATTAAACTGATAGTTCGGTAATTTTCACATCTGTCAACACCTGCTTTCTTTGGGATTGGAATTATTATATTCTTCTTGAAGTCTGTGGGTATTTCGCCTCTCTCATACATCTTGCTCACCAGATGGTAGAATTTTGTCATGATTGGCTCTCCCAAGGCCATCAGTAGTTCTAATGGAATGTTGTCTACTCCCGGGGCCTTGTTTCGACTCCTCACGCAGTATCTTATCTCCCATTTCATCTTCGTCTACATCCTCTTCCATTTCCATAATATTGTCCTCAAGTACATCGCCCTTGTATAAACCCTCTATATACTCCTTCCACCTTTCTGCCTTCCCTTCTTTGCTTAGAACTGGGTTGCCATCTGAGCCCTTGATATTCATACAAGTGGTTTTCTTCTCTCCAAAGGTCTCTTTAATTTTCCTGTAGGCAGTATCTATCTTACCCCTAGTGAGACAAGCCTCTACATCCTTACATTTGTCCCCTAGCCATCCCTGCTTAGCTATTTTGCACTTCCTGTCGATCTCATTTTTGAGACGTTTGTATTCTGTTTGCCTGCTTCATTTACTGCATTTTTATATTTTCGCCTTTCATCAATTAAATTCAATATTTCGTCTGTTACCCAAGGATTTCTATTAGCCCTCGTCTTTTTACCTACTTGATCCTCTGCTGCCTTCACTACTTCATCCCTCAGAGCTACCCATTCTTCTTTTACTGTATTTCTTTCCCCCATTCCTGTCAATTGTTCCCTTATGCTCTCCCTGAAACTCTGTACAACCTCTGGTTTAGTCTGTTTATCCAGGTTCCATCTCCTTAAATACGCACCTTTTTACAATTTCTCCAGTTTTAATCTACGGTTCATAACCAATACATTGTGGTCAGATTTCACATCTGCCACTGGAAATGTCTTACAATTTAAAACCTGGTTCCTAAATCTCTGTCTTACCAATATATAATCTATCTGATACCTTCTAGTGTCTCCAGGATTCTTCCAGGTATACAACCTTCTTTTATGATTCTTGAACCAAGTGTTAGGTATGATTAAGTTATGCTCTGTGCAAAATTCTACAAGGCGGCTTCCTCTTTCATTTCCTCCGCCCAATCCATATTCACCTACTATGTTTCCTTCTCTCCCTTTTCCTACTGACGAATTCCAGTCACCCATGACTATTAAATTTTCGTCTCCCTTCACTACCTGAATAATTTCTTTTATCTCGTCATACATTTCATCAATTTCTTCGTCATCTGCAGAGCTGGTTGGCATATAAACTTGTACTACTGTAGTATTCATGGGCTTTGTGTCTATCTTGGCCACAATAATGCGTTCACTATGCTGTTTGTAGTAGCTAACCCGCATTCCTATTTTTTTATTCATTATTAAACCTACTCCTGCATTACCCCTATTTGATTTTGTATTTATAACCCTGCAATCACCTGACCAAAAGTCTTGTTCCTCCTGCCACCGAATTTCACTAATTTCCACTATATCTAACTTCAACGTATCCATTTCCCTTTTTAAATTTTCTAACCTACCAGCCCGATTAAGGGATCTGACATTCCACGCTCCGATCCGTAGAACGCCAGTTTTGTTTCTCCTGATAACGACGTCCTCTTGAGTAGTCCCCGCCCGGAGATCCGAATGGGGGACTATTTTACCTCCGGAATATTCTACCCAAGAGGACGCCATCATCATTTAATCATACAGTAAAGCTGCATGTCCTCGGGAAAAATTACGGCTGTAGTTTCCCTTTGCTTTCAGCCGTTCGCAGTACCAGCACAGCAAGGCCGTTTTGGTTAATGTTACAAGGCCAGATCAGTCAATCATCCAGACTGTTGCCCCTGCAACTACTGAAAATGCTGCTGCCCCTCCTCAGGAACCACACATTTGTCTGGCCTCTCAACAGATACCCCTCCGTTGTGGCGGCACCTACGGTACGGCCATCTGTATCGCTGAGGCACGCATGCCTCCCCACCAACGGCAATGTAGGTTACAGATTTAAAAACAGTTCCTTAACGTTTTTAACATAAAAAGTCCATTACTTTTAAGTAGTCTTAGTGGATGAAATTCTTTACGTATTTCAACGCTATTTTAATGCAACTACGTAGAGCAGATGCTTTCATTAATTCTGCTTTGAACTGAACTCGGATAAACAGTAGAATAAAGTATTCAAAATTTAGTTGTGAGAATATGCAGTATCGATTTTAGATGACAGAGTATTATTTTCACTTCATTGATGTAAAAGGCAATTATCATACAAAGCAGCACATCCAATTCTTACCATTTTAAATAAAACAACTTCTACTCCAGCAGCATTACTAGAAAGCAGTTCGAGTTCAATCCGGTAACATTCCACTGTTTAATTAAATTACAGCTCCCCCTTTAAATGTGTATCAGTCTGCAAGTACAGTACTTTTTTTTTTTACTTTCTGTTGAATTAATCCTTTTACACCTTTGCAACATGATAACTTCGTCGTCTTAGTGAATTTATTTTTTCGAGTTTCAGAACTTTCTTAATTTCATTGGTGGCTACTTTGCGCCTGTATTAAAGTTACTTTTTGATTTTGTTTTAAGAACTGCAAGTAGATGTTCGACTGAAGTTATTTAATTTTACATTTTCTTAAATGTTTACGAATTCTTCAACAGCTGGTGTCGAAATTTTCGAATTTTTTTTCCTCAGTGCCTCTGTCCTCAGTGCCAAATGTCTGAGAATTCTCATTTGGTAAAATTTCAAAATAATAACAACAATAATAATAAAGGCAAGAAACGTTTAAGTCTAGGACTATATCAATTCCAAATCCAGGTTCTCCTCCATTTCACAGATCTTTTGTCAAACTAGTTTCCACAGACTCCTTTGCAATCGCATGACAGAAGGATCTCGTCGGGGGAAAGATTTCCGTGGCAGAATAATCCACAGACTGTCCTGTGAAGGTACAATGCTCATCTATAAATGGAAATACCACGTGGCACACCGTTCGTCTATCGAGTTGACGCCACTTCGGCGACTTGCGTGTCGATAGGGATGAAAGGATGCGATCACGTTGAATGCCCTTTTCACATACTGTACGTGTGGTCTGGCCAATTTAGGCTTCGCCACAGTGGCAAAGTATTTTGTAGATTTCAGCATTCCCTGGTCTCCTTTAGCGAACCGAGACGAGGACAAATCTTTGCAGATGCCCGAACGATTACATTAACTTAACGTTTCCTTCGATTCTGCCCAACTTCAACGAAATATTGCCAACATATGAGAGGAATCCCTCAACCAAAGAATCTTATATTGGACACACGCATAAGTAGGACCAGTGTGGTAGGTTGGGTGGGGTTGGTAACAGCTGACAACAGAGATTTTGTGGCAGAGTTAGCAGCCAGGTAGAGCACGGTGGACAAACATAATTACTTCTGGGACGCCGCTTTCAGCAGATCGACTCCTGTCATTGTACAACCTGCCTATGAGTGATGATGCCTCTATCCCAAATATTTTGTAACATGTTTAGGGCAGAATAATTATGTTGCGAGTTATGTCTTGATATCAGATTCACGGTAGCCATGCCGACCTTACATTAAGTTCATTTTGGCCTGCAGTTCGATTTGATGCGAAAGCTTTTCTCGTCAGTTATTTAGTGCACTCATACTCCCATTCTAAGAAGTCGTTCATGTGATTTGGTGTCTTCAAACAGTGGTAGATTTAACTTAACCTGAGTAAACGAGCAGCCATTTACTTCTTGTAATTTACGTGTTCAGGAAGTGGTTGTCTCATCTCCTCCTTTTTGAGAATCGAAACATACTACTGGCCAAATTGCTACACCAAGAAGGAATGCAGACGATAAACGGGTATTCATTGGACAGATATATTATGATAGAACTGACATGTGACTACATTTTCACGCAATTTGGTGCATAGATCAAGAGAAATCAGTACCCAGAACAACCACCTCTGGCCATAATAACGGCCTTGATACGCCTGGGCATTGAGTCAAACAGAGCTTGGATGGCTTGTACGATTATATTATCTTAACGTAACAGATACGCATGCAGCTTCAACACGATACCACAGTTCATTAAGAGTAGTGACTGGCGTATTTTGACGAGCCAGTTGCTCGGCCACCATTGACCAGACGTTTTCAATTGGAGAGAGATTTCGAGAATGTGCTGGGCAGGGCAGCAGTCGAACGTTTTCTTTATCCAGAAAGGCCCGTCCAGGACCTGCAACATACGGTCGTGCATTATCCTGCTGAAATGTAGGGTTTCGCAGGGATAGAATGAAGGGTAGAGCCACGGGTCGTAACACATCTGAAATGTAACGTCCACTGTTCAAAGTGCCGCCAATGCGAACAAGAGGCAACCGGGACGTGTAACCAATGGCACCCCATACCATCAAGCCGGATGATACGCCAGTATGGCGATGACCAATACACGCTTACAATGTGCGTTCACCGCGATGTCGCAAAACGCGGATGCGATCATCATGATGCTGTAAACAGAACCTGGATTCATCCGAAAAAATGACGTTTTGCCATTCGTGCACCCAGGTTCATCGTTGGTACACCATCGCAGGCGTTCCTGTCTGTGATGCAGCGTCAGGGGTAACCGAAGCCATGGTTTCCGAGCTGATAGTCCATGCTGCTGCAAACGTCGTCGAACTCTTCGTGCAGATGGTTGTTGTCTTGCAAACGGCCCCCTCTGTTGACTCAGGGATCGAGACGTGGCTGCACGATCTGTTACAGCCATGCGGATAAGATGCCTGTCATCTCAACTGCCAGTGATACGAGGCCGTTGGGATTCAGCACGGAATTCCGTATTACCCTCCTGAACCCACCGATTCCATATTCTGCTAACAGTCATTGGATCTCGACCAACGCGAGCAGTAATGTCGCGATACGATAAACCGCTATCGCGATAGGCTACAATCCGAACTTTCGCGATACGATAAACCGCTATCGCGATAGGCTACAATCCGAACTTGATCAATGTCGGAAACGTGATGGTACGCATTTCTCCTCCTTACACGAGGCATCACAACAACGTTTCACGAGGCGACGCCGGTCAACTGCTGTTTGTGTATGAGAAATCGGTTGGAAACTTTCCTCATGTCAGCACGTTGTAGGTGTCGCTACCGGTGCCAACCTTGTGTGAATGCTCTGAAAAGCTAACCATTTACATATCACAGCATCTTCATCCTGTCGGTTAAATTTCACGTCTGAAGCGTGTCATCTTCGTAGTGTAGCAATTTTAATGGCCAGTAGTGAATTTCACCAAAAAATTTTTCGTCACAATATGTGTGATGTTGCTCTGGTAATGTTTCTGAATTCTGTGCTTGCCTTCGCGTGGTCGTGACAGACAAGTTTTTTGGAAAAGAGGGATACACATCTGTAGCTTAAAGCGTGAATGAAACTTTTTAACCAGGTGTATCTTTTTCAAGCTTCAACGTAAATGTTGCATGGACACAAATTCTTGTATTCCTGTTACCTTGCAGCTCCACACTTGCGCTCTACTATTGATAACCCACCCTGTCTACATAATAGGGCTGTTGATAAAACACCAATTACGGATAATTTTCCCGAAAATATCGATATAAAATGGCGATGATTCTTGACGCATTATATCGATACATCAGTATCAAAATGGCAATCTCGATCGTCGATATTTCTATTTTATATTATAATTTTTTCACCACTTTCGGTAAATATTTGAAGCTGTTCTTTCTAAACTGTAGTAGAACATAATTCGATTTTCACAGAGTGAAAGAATCATACTACTTTTTGAGCTTTCATCACGTCCAATCTTTTTCTTTGATTGTGTGTAGCAAGTATACGTATATGTGGTACCGAAGAGGTGGTTCGTTTGCACGTGAGGGGGGGGGGGGGGGGGGAATGATTGGAATAACAAGATTTCCGATGTGAAGAAGTCGCACAGCAGTTGCAGTGCTGTTTCTTCACATCGGCATTCTTCAACAGCGGTTGCTGAAAATGATGAACAAAAATTCAAAAATCTAAATGACAAGTTTGGTCTTTATGGTGGGCAGAGAAGTGTGAATGGAAATACTGATGTAATGCGCGCTCAGCGCTGCCAACAGAAACTGCGACGATCAGCTTCACTACCCGTGGTCTCCGAACATATTCGACGAAAAACATCGAAATAAATGAGATAAACAAAAAAGGGTGTAGCGTATTTTATTCATAATCAAAACGTCTTCGGTCCCGGGTTCGAATCCCGCCGCCGCTTAAATTTTGATTACTAATCAGTACTGCCGGCCGAAGACTTCCGGCATAAGAAGTGACTTCATTCTGCCAACGGGTTTGTCAAACAGGGCGGACGAGTGGACAGAGGTTCAGGGCACTCTCTTGTCCTAGGGGTGGGAAACTGCCCCTAAAGGCGGAAGAATCAACAAAGATCAACGGTATGATATGCAGAAGGCAATGACAATCACTGCATTAAAGACACGTAACTTGTGTCCACAGGATATGTGGCCTGTAACTGAAGAAGTGTCATGATGATCTCTCCATTGGCAAAATATTCCGGAATAGTCCCTCATTCGGATCTCCGGGAGGGGACTGCTAAGGGGGAGGTTACCATGAGAAAAAGAGAATGAATAATCAACGAAAGGATATCCTTCTAGAAGTCGGGGTGTGGAATGCCACAAGCATGAACGTGACAGGGAAACTAGAAAATCTGAAAAGGGAGATGCAAATGCTCTATCTATATATAGTAGGGGTCAGTGAAGTGAAGCGGAAAGAATACAAACATTTCTGGTCAGATGAGTAAAAGATAATATCAACCGCAGAGGAAAATGGTGTAACGGGAGTAGGATTCGTTATGAATAGGAAGGTAGGGCACAGATTTTGTTACTGTAAACAGTTCAGTGATAAGGTTGTTCTTATCAGAATCGACAGCAAACCAACAACGACAACGATAGTACAGTTCAGGTATACATGCCGACGTAGCTGAATATGAAGAGATAGAGGAAGTGTATGAGGACATTGAATGGGTGATACAGTATGTAAAGGGACAAGAAAATCTAATAGTCATGGGAGACTGGAATGCAGTTGTAACGGAAAGAGTAGAAGGAAACGTTAAAGGATAATATGGGCTTGGGACTACAAATGAGAGAGGAGAAAGAATAAATGAGTTCTGTAACAAGTTTCAGCTAGAAATAGCGAATACTCTGTTCAAGAAACTTAAGAGGAGGTGGTATACTTGGAAAAGGCTGGTTGATACGGGAAGATTACTGTTTGATTACATCACGGTCAGACAGAGATTCCGAAATCAGACCCTGGATTGTAAGGCGTAGCCAGGAGCAGGTATAGACTCAGATCACAATATAGTACTGATGAAGAGCAGGCTGAAGTTCAACACATTAATTAGGAAGAATCAGTACGCAAAGAAGTGGGATACGGAAGTACTGAGGAATGACGAGATAAGGTGGAAGTTCTCTAAGGCTATAGAAACAGCAATAACGAATAGCTCAGTAGGCAGTACAGTTGAAGAGGAATGGACACCTCGAAAAAGGGACACCGCAGAAGTTGGGAAGGAAAATGTAGGTACAAAGGAGGTAACTGCGAAGAAACCATGGATAATAAATGAACTACTTCAATTGATCGATGAAAGGAGGAAGTACAAAAATGTTCCGGGATACTCAGGAATACAGAAATACAAGTCACTGAGGAATGAAATAAATATGAAATACAGGAAATCTAAGACGAAATGGCTGCAAGAAAAATCTGAAGACATCGAAAAGGAAATGATTGTAACAACCTTCGGTGACTTTAAAAGCAAGGGTGATAACATTAAGAGTGCAACGGGAATTCCACTGTTAAATGCAAAAGAGAGAGAGAATAGATGGAGGGAATACATTGAAAGCCACTATGAGGGGAGAAGATTTGTATGATGTGATAGAAGAAGAGACAGGAGTCGATATAGAAGAGATGGGGGATCCAGTATTAGAATCAGAATTTAAAAGAGCGTTGGAGGACTACAGATCAAATAAGGCGGAAGAGATGGATAACACTCCATCAGAACTTCTAAAATCATTGGGGGAAGAGGCAACAAAACGATTATTCACGTTGGTGTGTAGAATGTGTACCCCCATGAACCATGGACCTTGCCGTTGGTGGGAAGGCTTGCGTGCCTCAGCGATGCAGATAGCCGTACCGTAGGTGCAACCACAACGGAGGGGTATCTGTTGAGAGGCCAGACAAACGTATGGTTCCTGAAGAGGGGCAGCAGCCTTTTCAGTAGTTGCAGGGGCAACAGTCTGGATGATTGACTTATCTGGCCTTGTAACACTAACCAAAACGGCCTTGCTGTGCTGCTACTGCGAACGGCTGATAGCAAGGGGAAACTACAGCCGTAATTTTTCCCGAAGGCATCCAGCTTTACTGTATGGTTAAATAATGATGGCGTCCTCTTGGGTAAAATATTCCGGAGGTAAAATAGTACCCCATTCGGATCTCCGGGAGGGGACTACTCAAGAGGACGTCGTTATCAGGAGAAAGAAAACTGGCGTTCTACGGATCGGAGCGTGGAATGTCAGATCCCTTAATCGGGCAGGTAGGTTAGAAAATTTAAAAAGGGAAATGGATACGTTGAAGTTAGATATAGTGGAAATTAGTGAAATTCGGTGGCAGGAGGAACAAGACTTTTGGTCAGGTGATTGCAGGGCTATAAATGCAAAATCAAATATGGTTAATGCAGGTGTAGGTTTGATAATGAATAAAAATTAGGATTACGGGTAAGCTACTGCAAACAGCGTAGTGAACGCATTATTGTGGCCAAGATAGACACGAAGCCCATGCCTACTACTGTAGTACAAGTTTATATGCCAACTATCTCTTCAGATGACGAAGCAATTGAAGAAATGTATGATGAGATAAAAGAAATTATTCAGGTAGTTAAGGGAGACGAAAATTTAATAGTCATGGGTGACTGGAATTCGAGAGTAGGAAAAAAGAGAGAAGGAAACAAAGTGAGTGAATATGGATTGGGGGAGAGAAATCAAAGAGGAAGCCGTCTGGTAGAATTTTGCACAGAGCATAACTTAATCATAGCTAACACTTGGTTCAAGAATCATGAAAGAAGGTTGTATACATGGTAGAATCCTGGAGACACTAGAAGGTATCAGATAGATTATATATTGGTAAGACAGAGATTTAGGAACCAGGTTTTAAATTGTAAGACATTTCCAGTGGCAGATGTGAAATCTGACCACAATGTATTGGTTATGAACCGTAGATTAAAACTGGAGAAATTGTAAAAAGGTGCGTATTTAAGGAGATGGAACCTGGATAAACAGACTAAACCAGAGGTTGTACAGAGTTTCAGGGAGAGCATAAGGGAACAATTGACAGGAATGGGGGAAAGAAATACAGTAAAAGAAGAATGGGTAGCTCTGAGGGATGAAGTAGTGAAGGCAGCAGAGGATCAAGTAGGTAAAAAGACGAGGGCTAATAGAAATCCTTGGGTAACAGACGAAATATTGAATTTAATTGATGAAAGGCGAAAATATAAAAATGCAGTAAATGAAGCAGGCAAACAGAATACAAACGTCTCAAAAATGAGATCGACAGGAAGTGCAAAATAGCTAAGCAGGGATGGCTAGGGGACAAATGTAAGGATGTAGAGGCTTGTCTCACTAGGGGTAAGATAGATACTGCCTACAGGAAAATTAAAGAGACCTTTGGAGAGAAGAAAACCACTTGTATGAATATCAAGGGCTCAGATGGCAACCCAGTTCTAAGCAAAGAAGGGAAGGCAGAAAGGTGGAAGGAGTATATAGAGGGTTTATACAAGGGCGATGTACTTGAGGACAATATTATGGAAATGGAAGAGGATGTAGATGAAGATGAAATGGGAGATAAGATACTGCGTGAAGAGTCGAAACAAGGCCCCGGGAGTAGACAACATTCCATTAGAACTACTGATGGCCTTGGGAGAGCCAATCATGACAAAATTCTACCATCTGGTGAGCAAGATGTATGAGAGAGGCGAAATACCCACAGACTTCAAGAAGAATATAATAATTCCAATCCCAAAGAAAGCAGGTGTTGACAGATGTGAAAATTACCGAACTATCAGTTTAATAAGTCACAGCTGCAAAATACTAACGCGAATTCATTACAGACGAATGGAAAAACTGGTAGAAGCGGACCTCGGGGAAGATCAGTTAGGATTCCGTAGAATTGTTGGAACACGTGAGGCAATAGTAACCTTACGACTTATCTTAGAAGAAAGATTAAGAAAAGGCAAACCTACCTTTCTAGCACTTGTAGACTTAGAGAAAGCTTTTGACAACGTTAACTGGAATACTCTCTTTCAAATTCTGAAGGTTGCAGGGGTCAAATACAGGGAGCGAAAAGCTATTTACAATTTGTACAGAAACCAGATGGCAGTTATAAGAGTCGAGGGGCATAAGGGGAAGCAGCGGTTGGGAAGGGGGGGAGACAGGGTTGTAGCCTCTCCCCGATGTTATTCAATCTGTATATTTAGCAAGCAGTAAAGGAAACAAAAGAAAAATTCGGAATAGGTATTAAAGTCCATGGAGAAGAAATAAAAACGTTGAGGTTCGCCGATGACATTGTAATTCTGTCAGAGACAGCAAAGGACTTGGAAGAGCTGTTGAACGGAATGGACAGTGTCTTGAATAGAGGATATAACATGAACATCAACAAAAGCAAAACGAGGATAATGGAATGTAGTCGAATTAAATCGGGTGAGGCTGAGGGAATTAGATTAGGAAATGAGGCACTTAAAGTAGTAAAGGAGTTTTGCTATTTGGGGAGCTAAATAACTGATGATGGTCGAAGTAGAGAGGATATAAAATGTAGACTGGCAATGGCAAGGAAGGCGTTTCTGAAGAAGAGAAATTTGTTGAGTATAGATTTAAGCGTCAGGAAGTCGTTTCTGAAAGTATTTGTATGGAGTGTAGCCATGTATGGAAGTCAAACATGGACGATAAATAGTTTGGACAAGAAGAGAATAGAAGCTTTCGAAATGTGGTGCTACAGAAGAATGCTGAAGATTAGATGGGTAGATCACGTAACTTATGAGGAGGTATTGAATAGAATTGGGGAGAAGAGGAGTTTGTGGCACAACTTGACAAGAAGAAGGGACCGGTTGGTAGGACATGTTCTGAGGCATCAAGGGATCACAAATTTAGCATTGGAGGGCAGCGTGGAGGGTAAAAATCGTAGAGGGAGACCAAGAGATGAATACACTAAGCAGATTCAGAAGGATGTAGGTTGCAGGAAGTACTTGGGGATGAAGAAGCTTGCACAGGATAGAGTACCATGGAGAGCTGCATCAAACCAGTCTCAGGCCTGAAGACAACAACAACAACAACAGTGTAGAATGTATGATGAAAATAAGAGAGAGGTTCAGGAGTAGAACTAAAATTCAAGGTGAAAGGATATCAATGTTACGATTCGCTCATGACATTGCTATCCTGAGTGAAATTGAAGAACAACTACATGATCTGCTGGACGGAATGAACAGTCTAATGAGTACAAAGTATGGATTGAGAGTAAATCGAATAAAAAAATGCCTCAAATTGCTTTGAGCACTATGGGACTTAACTTCTGAGGTCATCAGTCCCCTAAAACGTAGAACTACTTAAACCTAACTAACCTATGGATAAGACACACATCCATGCCCGAGGCAGGATTCGAACCTGCCATCGCAGCGGGTGCGCGGTTCCAGAACCGTTCGGCCACCTCGGTTGGCAAATCGAAGAAAGGCGAAGGTAATGAGAAGTAGTAGAAATGAGAACAACGAGAAACTTAACATCACAAATGATGGTCAGTAAGTACATGAAGTTAAGGAATTCTGCTACCTAGGCAGTAAAATAACGAGTGACAGACGAAGCAAGGAGGACTTCAAAAGCAGACTAGCAATGGCAAAAAGGCCATTCCTGGCCAAGAAAAGTCTACTAATATCAAGTATCGGGCTTAATTTGAGGGATAAATTTCTGGGAATGTGCGTCTGGAGCATAGCATTGTGCGGTAGTGAAACATGGACTGTGAAAAACCGGATCAGAAGAGATTCGAAACATTTGAGACGTTGTGCTACAAACGAAATTGAAAATTAGGTGGACTGATAACGTAGGGAATGAGGAGGTTCTGCGCAGAATCGGAGAGGAAAGGAATATGTGGAAAACGCTCATAAGGAGAAGGGACAGGGTGATAGAACATCTCTTAAGACATGAGGAAATGACGTCCGTGGTAATAGAAGGAGTTGTAGAGGGCAAAAACTGTAGAGGAAGACAGAGATTGGAATACGTCAAGCAAATAAAACAGGACGTAGGTTGCAAGTGCTAGTCTGAGATGAAGAGGTTAGTACAGGAGAGGAATTCGTGGCGGACCGCATCAAACCAGTCAGTAGACTGATGACAAAACAAAGAACAAAAAAACAAAAAACGAAGAAATGAAAATGGAACGCAATTTTGATACTACAACTGCTAGCTCGCTAGCCTTGGCAAAAATGAAAAATAAGGACGTCGATGTGTAATGTCCCGGACAAGTCCGGCATGTGACGAAATCAATCAATGAACCCATGGGACACCTTTTATTGTGCCTCTTACATACAGTTACCCCCGTTAGCAAAGTGGTTATCGCGAAGTGTGAACTTGTTTTCCCTTCAAGTCTTGGTCTAAGTCTGGTAGGCAGGCTGCTAACTTGTTGATATACAGATTATCTACTAAAAAATCACTACTGAAATATACAGCTCTAAAACCGGCAGTATATTTACAATGTGCAGCCGATATTTTTATAGGCAGGTACGTCGACATTTCTCCGCTATATCTCAATATAGCGATACATTTTTCGATGTATCGTGAGCCGATAGTGATATATCTTCAAATTTCGAAGTATCAGGTTCCTTATATTTTAAAAAATATCAGCTGTCCTACTACATAAGTGCACTCGAATTCCACAGCAGCGCGGCTTATTTACAGTGGAGACGCAGAGGAATATACGAAACTTATTTAAAAACTATCCGACCTTGTTCTTCGTCGCTGAAGCCAGCAACGGTATCGCGGGGCGCACACTCTGTGTTTGCAGGCATGCATAGTGCGCGCGCCTGAGTTTCCACGCGACTGCGGAATCAACCATTCGCAGACCAGCCGTTGACAGGTAACATATGTAAATGGTAGTCGTCGGATTTTGTGTTATGGGTAGAATCACAGTAAAAGTGGAACAACGCTTTTGCATCAAATTTTGTTTCAAGCTTCGCTGTTTTCGGATTGAACAATACCCAAGACTCGACAAGTGTTAGGGGACGAGCCAGTGGGTGCCACACAGATAAAGTAGCGGTACAACCACTTCAACGATGGCCGTCCATCATTGAAGAATGAAGCTCGTTCATGTAGGCCCTCAAGATCCGCAAATGAGTGTGTTGTCGATCACATAAGAGCCCTGGAGATGCAGGATAGACGAATCAGAATCAGAGAACTTGCAGACGTGGCTGAAATTAATACTGGATCCATTCATTGCATTTTAACAAAACATTTGTTTCTCAGGAGGATCTCAGCAAAATTTGTGCCAAAGCTACCAACAACTGAGCAGAAGAAACTTCGTTAGGAAATCACACACGACGTGCTGCACACTTTGAACAGAAATTCCAACTTTGTTAACACAGTGATCACTGATGATGAGTCCTGGCTTATGGGTAAGACCGGGAAACAAAATGTCAGTTATCGCAATGGAAGCATCCATCGTCCCTGAGACCCAAAAAAAAGCTATGCAGGTCAGCAGCAACGCAAAAATTATGCTGACCGGCTTTCTTTTTCTTGTTTCTTCTTTTTTTTACTTCATTGGCGTGATCAATCACGTGTGCGTCCTAGAAAGTATTAACGTCAATAAGGAGCAATACCAAGATGTTCTGCTTCGCCTTCACGAAGCAGTGAGGTGTACCACGAAAACGCACCCAATCATTAGTTATTGTCAATTAATTCAGAGTTTTCTGTGGTTTGCCAGCCTACCTATTCCCATGACCTATCATCGACTGACTTCTGGCGCTTTCCTAAGCTTAAAATATACTAAAAGCGACCAGATTACAGAACGGGGAAGACATTATACAGAATTCGACGGAGCGGCTGCGCACCAAACCGAAATACCTCAAGTACTGTTGCAAAGCAGAGCAGATCTTCCGTTGCACAATTAATACTTTTGATTTCAGGCCACGGAGAACAGTCAGTTTTGTGTCTTTTAGGAGCACTGTACATCTATTTAATTCTTCAGAAGTTCCAAAGTAGTATCACTAAATGCTGAAAGGCAGACGTAGCTTACAAAGTTTCACGGGGTTATAATTCCACATTGTAGAACCAATGACTGTTACTGCACGAGTTAGTATATAGGGTTTCATACTGAAAGTTACAAAGACTTACCTGTTGGTGAGGTCGTCAGGAATGCTGATGTATGTCTGGAGCAGACGCAAGGTCTCACCTCTAATCGTGACATCCCTACAGACTGGTTCCATGCACGCTTTTACAACTGCTTCGATATCGGACTTGTTGCGGGAGGTGGGACTGTAATATATTGATTATTACTCGCTACTGTAGTGTTATCTTCAAGCTGTAAGAAAGGAGGACCGGCGTTCCAAGGCACGGAAGCAGAGACGATGCTGAGGGCAGACGAAACTAGGAGAGATATTGTCACATGAAGTAAACCGTAAGGGGAGAGCCTTGCGGAAATGCAGACGCCCCCAGACGCGGTCCCAGGGCGTTAGTTACTCTTCAAGGAATTAACATATTAACATGTAACTTCATATGTCGACTAGACACTGTAGTAGGTTGTCACCGAAGAACGTTGTAACCAACAGGCACATACTAGTGTATAAAGCCAGCTCGATACCAGCCCTGACTCCAGCAACTTCAGTAGACTCACAGGGGTTGGAAAGAGAGCAAAAACGCCACAAACTGTTGACCTAGCAGTCCCTACTCCGGGGAGCCCGAGGGGCGGGACTAAATGACGTATAACAATAATGTTGCAAGCCTTAGCGGTGGCCGAGTGGTTCTAGGCGCTCAGTCCGGAACCGCGCGACTGCTACGGTCGCAGGTTCGAATCCTGCCTCGGGCATGGATGTGTGTGATGTCCTTAGGTTAGATAGGTTTAACTAGTTCTAAATTCTAGGGGACTAATGACCTCAGAAGTTGAGTCCCATAGTGCTCAGAGCCATTTGAACCATTTTTTGCAAGCCTTATTTGGCAGAGCAGTTACGTTTAGCTTTCAGCTGAACAATGTTGATACCAAATATGGACTTAGTGGAACTACATTAACATCCCCGCCTTAGGAGCAGTAGAGGGGACCTAACTAAACCATGATTGGCAGGCACTTGCAAGAGACCTACGGTTCAAAATGGTTCAAATGGCTCTGAGCACTATGGGACTCAACATCTGAGGTCATCAGTCCCCTAGAACTTAGAACTACTTAAACCCAACCAACCTAAGGACATCACACACATCCATGCCCGAGGCAGGATTCGAACCTGCGACCGTAGCGGTCACGCGGTTCCAGACTGTAGCGCCTAGAACCGCACGGCCACTCCGGCCAGTTCAAGAGACCTACGGGATTGGCTGGGTGGCTGTAAGTGGGAAAACAGTGGCCCACGCTACTCTTTAAACCCCTAGATTCCGCATTTTGGCAGAGTTCTTAGTCAGACGATCTGGGCGCCGAATCCGCGTCTGTCGACTACAGCCTGGTCCAGCTCCGCGTAAGTCTGCTCAGTCTCTCACTCTCCCTCTCTCTATCTCTCTCTCTCTTTTGGAGTGCCTCAGTGAACAGTGTCACAGTGTCACTTTCAGTATGTTTTATTTTGGAACTAAGTTGTTGCCTTAAGATGCTGCTAGTGTTTGCTACTGTGGTTAGCATCCATTCCTGGGACTTCTGCACTGGCTTCTGTTGTAACAGTGTTATTCATACTTTTTCTAACCCTAGAACTAGCCTCCAGTGTGTTAGTTAGTCCTGTCTAGAACAACTATTTAAAAACCCTATTTGTCCAAGAGTCTCCACAACGAGTCCCCTACCGAGTTTTTTTTTTTTTTTTTTTTTAACAGGTGGAGCCCCTCCACGCCCACACCGGCATGATGGCCAACACAAAAGGTCTACTGTGCCATCTCTGCATAGGGGTTAGTATTCACTAAAGTGAGGTGTCGCAGGATGTGGGTACTGCGACGTTTGCGTACGTCTGGTTAGGATTAACCATTAATACGCGCTCATCTGGAGATAGATTGGTCGAAATCTGACGAAGGGTAGCGGTTTGAAGGGCAGAGGAAAAAAAGTGCCAAGGCAAGAGCCAAGGTAAAAAAACCTCTGCGAAAGTTAGGTCGGGTGGTAAGAGCAGTAGCGGTTGTCTTGCTGCCTGCGATAGGTTGTGCAAGGATAGGCTTTGTTAGTAGTGGGTATCATTCATGTCGATACCTTGACGTTGTGCGTTTGCGCTGCTCGGCGGCAGACGCTGGGTGCTGGTACAGAGTCCTCGTTCAGCGTCAGCAACCTGCAACAGTTAGGTTTGTTATCGATCTTGTGTCCGATAGGTCATATACCGGAGGCACAGTGTGAGGGAATGTTGGCAGATTGTTTGTGCGTCTGTGGCGAGCTCGTCGGTGTCCGTGCTGTGGCCTGTTGGTCGGCTCTGATAGCAGCTGGTAGTTACCAGTTAGTGTTGTTGATATGCAGGGGCTTACTGACGTTTGTCGCTGTTTGCGTATGTTAGTTTACCGTAGGTGGCTATGCCATAGCTAGCTTGGCCGCTTGTGCTTCCACCTGTGGTTGTGAGAGTGTCACCACCTGCATTTCTAGTAAATGCCTGTACCAGTGCAGGCTCAGATAGAGGAAAACAATCAAATGCCTTCACTGTGAATTGTCCCTCTGCCTTCTGCTCTGTACCGCTTGGGAGCGCAGCCTGAGCAGTAACCCCTTCTTCCCTCTCCCACCTATGTCAGGACACGACAGGACGTTAGAAAGTGGACGGCCAGCACAAAGACGGCTCGCAGACAGTTGGCGGCAGTTGGCGCCGTTTCTCGCTTGTAAGGTCGGCGCCGAGTTGGGTCGGGTCGTGGCGGCGAATCCGATATGGCTCTTGAGACGCGCACGTCAATACGCCGGGCGACTCGGCGGTCGTCAGAGAGCTGAGATGTACCGCCTCTGCCGCTGGGGACGCCACAGGATCCGCCGGCATCGAGCGCTCGGTTCTGAACCGAGTCAAGTTTCATGATCGATCTTCTTCCGACGTGTGTCAATCTGTTCATAAAACTGGTCAGCCTCTCTCAAGCTTCTTCTCGACTCTTCAAATGGGTCATTTATTTTTGGGATACCCTGCAGTCTTTGCTACAGAAAACTTTTATTCCGTATATTTGATATACACTGGTGTACAAAATTAAAGCAGCAAATCGTTATTTCCCCGTACTGTGTCTAATTCACGATGTAATCATACAAACTGTCAATAGGCTCAAATTGCTCTGAGCACTATGGGACTTAACTGCTGAGGCCATCAGTCCCCTAGAACTTAGAACTACTTAAACCTAACCAACCTAAGGACATCACACACATCCATGCCCGAGGCAGGATTCGAACCTGCGACCGTAGCGGTCGCGCGCTTCCAGACTGTAGCGCCTAGAACCGCTCGGCCACCCTGGCCGGCTGTCAATAGGCGCCCGCACGATCGTGTTCTGAACGGAAGATGGCATTCCGGTCGACCGCGCCAACAATGATGTCAGGGCATCTATCAAATGGGGTAGTGTTTGTCGGGTAGTTCCACATCCACAATGCTGTGTGCATAATCGCAGACGGTGCATTAGGGCACAGAGAAGATGCCTGCCAGACTGTCTGTGTTGGAGTGCCAAAGAACAAATGGAAGCAGAACAGTCGCAAACAGATGTGGCTCCATGGCTTAATTTGAATCGTTCTGCTTACAGAGACAGAAAGTGTATCCCAAAGACCAGGGCATGGCCCATCACGTGTAGCATCAGAAATAGTGGACCGTTATTTGGCTGTAAGCTTCAATACTGTACAGCAACTGGCATCTGACATCCACTTGGCGTGTTGTGTTGAGGCAAACGAAGCACAGACGGCCTCGACAGAGTGGCCTTTACCCGTCGGAGACCTGTTGTAAGTACACCTATGACGCGTCTTCACAGAAGGGAACGTCTAGACTGGAGTCCTCAACGTGTCACAGTCGAATAGTGAGCCAGTATTCTTTCACAGATGAGCCCCGATCTGGTGTCCAGAGTGATTCTCGACGGATTCCCATCTAGGGAGGTAACGTGAAACACGATTTCTGGACCAAAACATTGTGGAAAGAGATTGATATGGAGGAGGAACCCTAATAACGTGGGCAGTGATTATATTGAGCACTCGACACCTCTTTATGAGATTCTACGGGTGTATCGGCAAGGTTTAACCGGCGTCAGGTATCGTGACGACAGCTTGGGACCTCATGTGGGGTTGTTGCGAGACGCTGTGCGTCCAGACTTCGTATTGATAGATGAAAATGCTCGACCGAATAGAGCACAGGTACTAGAATGAGATTTTCATTCTGCAGCGGAGTGTGGGCTGATATGAAACTTACTGGCAGATTAAAACTGTGTGCCGGACCAAGACTCGAACGCGGTACCTTTGCCTTTCACGGGCAAGTGCTCTACCATCTGAGCTACCCAAGTACGACTCATGCCCCGTCCACACAGTCTTACTTCTGCCAGTACCTCACCTCCGACCTTCCAAACTTCACGATCCGGCACACAGTTTTAATCTTTTTTTGTTACAGTTTTTGGGCGCAAAACTGCTACGGTCATTAGCGCCCGATCTGTGACTTAGGAAAAGGTAAAAAGACGAAACTGGAAACCAGCAGCAATGGGAACGAAACTCAAAAAATTGGAGAAACTAAAAACAGAAGGAAAGCTTAAAAACAACTATAGAAGGGAGTTGGTTGTCCCCAAAAAGAGCTTCAAATGACTGACGTCACCTCACTAGCACTAATAAACTCGAGAACGCGATCGGCAGAGCGCGTGTCATCTGCTAAAATGGAAGATATATCAGGCGACAGCTGTAGACGGGCGCGTAACGGAGTAAAATAGGGGCACTCAAGTAAAAGGTGTCTTACCGTCCACAGCTAAGAGCAGTGGGGACAGAGTGGGGAAGGATCGCCACTGAAAAGGTGTCGATGGCTAAAAAGATAGTACCCTATCCGGAGTCTAGTTAAAATTACCTCCTCCCGACGACGCGTTCGGGAGGAAGAGGTCTAAGCACAGGGAAGAGCTTTCACGTCCCGTAATTTATTATTGGGAAGTGTCGGCCAATGCGCATGCCATAAAAGAACAACACGACGACATAAAACACTCCGTAGATCGGCGAAGGGAATCGTGCGAATAGTTGGCCGAAGAAGAGAGACTGCCGCCTCATTTCCACAGATACCAACATGTCCTGGGATCCAGAGGAACGCCACAGAGACGTCCCCCAAGTGGAGAAATTATCTATGATTCGAAGAAAAAAAATAACTGCTTTGGTCCCTCAGTCAAAAAACTAGTATTTGGAACAAAGCACATGTCACTCTCTTCTACAAGAAGAGTAGAGGAAGCAATTTGCAAAATTACCGTCCAGTATGTTTGACAGCCATCTCTCATCTAGTCGTTGAGCACATTAAGAGCTCAAAATTAATGAGGTATCTCGAAAATAATGACATCCATTATGCTATCCACTGCGTATCTCGACAAAATCGGTCTTTCAATATCCAATTCGCGCTTTTCTCGCATGATGTTCCTAAGGCAATCAGGAAAATGCAGTACCCATTGAGTTGTAAAAAGCATTAGGATCTGCAACACCAATCCCTATTAACAAACGTACGATCATACGAGCATACTTGTATGTCGTATCAGATATAATTTAGGGCTGGATTTTGGATATCTCGCCAGGGAGGACACAGGATATCCGTTTGGAAGGAGAGTTAATCGGCGGGTATAGAAGTAAATGTTCCAGGAAAGTGCGTTGGGACCCCTTGCTGTTCATACGTTAATGAACTGTCAGACGATTTTAACGGTAACCGGAGACTTTTGTGGACTATACCGTTATGTGTACTGAAGTAGTGTTGTAAAGGAGCTGCTCGTGCATCCAGTCCGATCTTGATATAGTTAAACGTCTGGCAACCTGCGTTGCATGTTTGTTGCGTGTGTGAAAGCCGGTGGCACACCTTGGTTCATTGCTATAATAATGAGACAATATAGGAAATCTACACAGGAGACTGAGAAACTCTCGTGCGAAACAAGACTGCATGAGGGTATGCTACCTATGCTAATCAGTGCTGCGAGGGAATGTTCAAGAACTTCACTTGAAACACACTAAAAGATAGAACTTGACTGCTCAGCGGAAGCCTATTTACAAAGGATGAAGAAGAAAAATTAGGTCACGAGTTTAGGAATGTACTACAGTCCTCTGTAGGAACAACAGATTACATATTAGAATGATTAAAGAGCGTACTAAGAGATGTAAGCGGTCATGATCTCGGCACTCCATACATACAAGAACGGAAGGGAAAGAACCCTGGTGTGATGTACATTGCGAACTACTATATCCATGTACTTCACACAGCTTTTTCGTATTATATATGCATATATATTAGCCGTATTTGGTCTTTTGTAAATACATGGACATATCCAGTTGAAGGCGCACTTATTTTTCAGTTTTGGGTGAAGTTAATGTCACTATTTGAACAATTCGAGGCACATTAAGAAACATCCAAACGAGTACGAATGATATTACTTATAGAACTCTTGAACAACATACACTGATCTTATAGATGAGTCGTGTGAGGTCTACAAACTTCTGGTGCGCCGCAAAATCATGTTCTTGACGCGGCTGGGAAAGTTGAGATATCTCACTTGGCTCAAAATGGCTCTAAGCACTATGGGACTTAACATCTGAGGACATCAGTCCCCTAAACTTAGAACTACTTAAACCTAACTGACCTAAGGACATCACACATTTTTCTCTGCCTCGTGATGACTGGGTGTTGTGTGCTGTCCTTAGATTAGTTAGGTTTAAGTAGTTCTAAGTTCTAGGGGACTGATGACCATAGATGTTAAGTCCCATAGTGCTCAGAGCCATTTGACATCACACACATCCTTACCCGAGGCAGGATTCGAACTTGTGACCGTAGCAGCAGCGCGTTTCCGAACTGAAGCGCCTAGGACCGCTCAGCCACTGCGGCCGGCTGTCTCACTTGAGTTAAGGCACCGGGCGACAGAAGTCGGTCAAGCGGACTGAACAAGGATCAAGCTGTTACTCCAAGTTGTTGCGAAGGTGAGTGACCAGAGACGCAAAAGTACCGACATAGGAAGGGAAAAAAAAAAGGGACGCGCTCGTCGCCTGGTTACTTCATGCCCAGGCTGCGGTTATGTGTTGACCTGAATGGAATTAACGGATGCTTCAGCCAAACATGCATGAGGCATCCATAAATATGCCTCATTTTCAGTTAAATGTATCTCAGTCTGTTGGTAACCAAATACATAGAGGGACCGACCCCGGTCCACAGCCTTCGCGGCTACTGATATACGAATTCCATTGGTCTACAAACCTTCGCCAGGGGACCTATATCGTGCTAGTCGCAGTGCTGTGCACTTGACGCTCTGCAACCGGAGGGCCTTCTGGTGCCCCCTAGTTCGTTGCTGGAGACGTGAATCTTCTCGCCCATCCTCCAACGAGTAGACTTCCTGCTTCCTGCACTGCCCGCATTGACAGACTATGCTGATGGTGGCTGGGTCTCCTTGTGCACTCTACCGCGAGATCACTGAGGCACTGGGCTGCCTCCGTCCGAGACTTCTAGCGGCAACAGGGTAGTGCGATGACGCCGCACTACGGCTCTGCGTGGTCAGTGTCCTTGGATTGCCACCGGTGCTGAGCCTGCTGCTTCCCCACTGCCGCCTAGCTCTGACTACGGGCCACATGCTAGTCAGTGCCTGCCTCAGCGAGCCCACCACGGACAATCTGCGGGCGCTGACTGCTTCGAGCGACGTCACAACTGCTGATGTATTCTCAATAATTATGATAAGTCAATGCTGTTTCTCTGCTACGTCATCGAGCGCCTAGCAGGCACCCACACACCACACCACTGCTCACCCGCATCCTGGAGAGCCGTTTCACCGACAAGATGATCTCTGCCTGCCATTACCACCACCCACTGCAGTGCAATGCCAACCTGGTCTATATGTCTGGCGTTAGCAGTGTTCCTGTCTGGCGCCGTTGTATATGGTGTCAGGATTGGTCACTCCCATCAGCAGCTAGGTCCAGGACCGTACATTCATCCGAGTGTGCAGTCCAGGACTACGGTTTTGGTGAGTGATTGTTTGTTGTTGGCCTTTCTGTTTTCCTTTGCTACAGTCATGACCCATAGGTGAACATTCAAAGGCGAAGTTCGTAAGAGTGGAGTAATATGCAGTATTACCATAATTTAAAGGCAATCGTAAGGAATCGTATCTGCCTGCAATGAGGTGTCATAATGTAACTTAGCAGTCCATGACCTGGCATTGTAAGTAGGGTGTTTAGGTTTTTATGTTGGTAACGCCACGTAGCGCTCTGTATGAATATCACTGTCTGTGCTGTGTCCAGTCTGTGGCTGGTTTGCATTGTTGGAATATTTGCTATTGTAGTGTTGGGCAGTTGGATGTGAACAGCGCGCAGAGTTGCCAATTTAGCGACTTTGTCGCTAGAAATGGCGACTATTGCCTTCATCTTAGCGACAAAAGAAAATTTTTAGCGACAAAAATTATTTAGCGACTTCTTGGGCGACTTTTGGAGTACTGACGACTTTTGAAGTACAAATCAAAACTATTTTGGGCCAGTATTTTCATTAACAAAACTAATATTTTAATTATAAAATGGGTACTACACTGACTTTGTTCTAGATTTATTAAGCTAAATTAAGTTCTTAGCAGATTATGTAGCATTGTTCAGCATTTAGTAAACCTGAATGTGGGAATCGCCTACAGAGTAAAAAACCTTGACTATAGAACAATTCATTATTCATTACCCACTAGCCTGTTATCGTCGATAGCGTATCGATCTATAATTCTTCAACTTTTGAACTCCCTTTATTTTTGGAATTGGCAAAAAAACATACGTAATATTAAGGATAATAAAATACATTTCTGTCAAGCAGCCTCTAATTTTTCGAAATTTTAACTCGCAGTCAAATTATTACCACATGCTCAGTGGTAACGCAAGAACAATTCGTTGGGGTTATCTCAGACATTATTACGTTTTAAACAATGAACAATAGGACTGATATCGTGTTACCGAGTGAGTAGATTGTTTCATGATCTCTAGTTCACCTGAGTTTTAATTTATTTTCAGTGATTATAAATTGGTGAAATATAATGGATTTACCGCAGAAGAAGAAGCAGTACACTCAAAAATATCGGGATTACACTCAAAAATATCGGTATGCGTGGGAAGCAGAACCTGAATTCAATGGGTGGCTGAAGCCAGTCCTTGGAGACTTATCCAAGGCAAGATGTCAAGTATGTGCAACAGAGTTTTATGCTAAATTGTGTTATATTAGAAAGCATTCGAAAACTATTAAGCATAAACAAAAACTTGATTTAAAAAAAAAAAAACACAAACCACCTTACCTGTGAAAATTGTTCCGAAAACTACAGACAGAATAGCAAACAGAGCGGAAGGCTCCCATTCTTTATTTATTGCTGAACGTTCTTCTATTTTAGCTGTAGATCATTTAGGAATACTGTGCAAGAAGGTGTTTTCAGGTGGTGAGGGCGCTAAAAACATGCAATTACATCGTACAAAGTGCACTAACATTATAACTGAAGTTTTGGCTCCATATTTTACTCAATCATTCGTTGAAGATATAGGTAACCAAAAATACAGTGTACTAATACATGAATCCACAGATGCATCAATATCTAAAATGATACGTATCGTTATACGATACTATAGTGTGATCAACCAAACCATTAGATCAGCATTTCTCAAACTCGCTATAGTAGAAACTGCAGATGCAAGAAATCTGGCTGCTGTTCTTGTGAATTCTTTGAAAGATCTCAAACTTACAATCGCTAATATGGTAGGAATTGGCACAGATAATGCTTTTGCAATGGTTGGAATAAACTCAAGAGAGAATATGGTTTGAAGCATTTGGTATTGATCTCTTCAGCTTGCGGTTTCGCACGCCTCAGTGAATACCATACCCAGAACATAGAGTTTCTTGTACGGGAAACCTACAATTGGTTCTCCATTTCACTCAAAAGACAAGAGGAACATAAAAAGTTTTATGAGACAATAAATTGTGGAAAACAGCCATTAAAAATTTTGAACGTCTGTGCAACACGTTGGCTTTCAATTGAACCAGCAATACGAAGAATTCTGGAGCAGTGGGAAGAACTAAAGCTACATTTTTCACTTGCCATGGTTCAAGACAATTGTTGCACTGCCGATCTTTTGTACAAGATGTATTGTGACGACTCAAATCATCTTTACATGTTTAACGTTAACCATGTTTGAAAATACGTACAAATAGCAATAAAAGCTTTTGAAGGAGAAGACAATGACCTCACTAAATTACTAGATACACTTGTATTTCTCATGCAATCAGTCGGCAAAACATAGTTTTTCCAACTGTTGATTTGTTGACAACACCAGTTCCAAGCGAATGTATGTACGCAAATCCGAACCTTGGCTTTATATTTGAACAGAAATTGCCTGAGTCAAGTTTGTCTGAAGAAAATAAAGTTTATTTGAAGAAGAGATACATTTAGTTTAGTCTGAAACTCATAAAAGAAATTCAACAAAGACTGCCAAGTAACGTTACGATCCTGAAAAAAATGTCAATGCTGAATGTTGAAGAAACACTAAAAGTGAATAAAAATAATGCTGTAGTGGATGTAGCCAGAGAATTGGGTTTTAGTGGCGACTTCATAGACGGTATGCTGCAAGAATGGCATAATATCAACTTGATTAGGTGGAATAACACTACTAACACTGCTCGATTTTGGAGTGAGGTTTTGCAGCATAAAAATGCCGCAGGGGAGAATCCTTTTTCTTTGATTTCACAGCTAGAAGTGACTGTTCTATTCATACCGCGTTCAAATGCAGAAGTGGAAAGAATATTCAGTTCTATGAACATTATAAAAACCAAACAACGTAACAGATTATCGTAAAGACAATTAATGCTTTGATCATATTCAGAGACCAGCTGAAGAAACAAAATAAAGATTGTGCATCTTTTGACATACCGTCAGACGTTTTGGAGCTAATTGGAACGAACGAAAGTTATCCCTTTGCGACAAAACCAGTCGAACTGCAACATCATCTTTTGAGCGACGTTCAACACTCTACATCAACTACAGTTCTGCCAGAGCATGAAACAGAAGAGTTATTCGATCTTCTGAGTGACGACGATGAATAGCTCACATACCAGTATGTATATATTTTGTAACCTAATTTGAGCTCTTGCTTTCTTTTGTTACAAATATAGTTGTATATTTCTAGTATATTTGACTACTGTGATTGAAACAACAGTTTATGTGTTGGGTCAAGTATGATAACATGTTTAATTAAACGTTAGCGTATTTTATACGTATGTTGTTGCAAGCGATGCGTCATTTAATTAAGACAATATATCAATTACGTATGAGAAAATTTTTATTAATATTTTATTACCCGCCCCCTCCCCCCCCCCCCCCCCCCCCCCTACTGGCTTATTGCACCATTCACAGCACGAAATTTTCAGTACACCCCTAGTAAAATCAGTTTTAGCGACTTTCTAGCGACTTTTGATATTGAATCTAGCGACTCAGGTTTTTTGGAGTTGGCAACACCGACAGCGCGTAGCGTTGCGCAGTTGAAGGTGAGCCGCCAGCAGTGGTGGATACGGAGAGAGAGATGGCAGAATTCTGAGAGCGGGCGATCTGGACGTGTGTCCATCAGAAAGAGTAAATTTTTTAATATTGGATATCATGAACTGGTATTAAGGTAAATACATTGTTCATCCTCTATCAAAATCTTTCATTTGCTAACTATGCCTATCAGTAGTTAGTGCCTTCAGTAGTTAGAATCTTTTATGCAGCTGGCAGTATTGGCGCACGCTGTATTGCAGTAGTTCGAGTAACGAAGATTTTTGTGAGGTAAGTGATTCATGAAAGGTATAGGTTATTGTTAGTCAGGGCCATTCTTTTGTAGGGATTGTTGAAAGTCAAATTCCGCTGCGGTTAAAAATTATTGTGTCTCAGTTTAGTGTTGATCAGAATGAGTAAAGAATGAAATGTCTGAGTACGTTCAGTTCTTCTTAGCTGTTTGAAAATCAAATAACGTAAGAGGTTTATCAGCACAGTAATTCATTATTTTTTCTAAGGGGATGTTTCAGCACGTATGCAGGTGTGTAGCGCGTGTAGCGTGTGTAGCGCGAGCCAAAGGTATGAAGGTATGACCACGAAGCACATCACTGCTGTGTGTCGTGTTGGGCTACGGTCCGTCACAAGATTAGTCTGACTTTTTCTTGCATCTCTGTCTGTGTGTTTGTGGTTGATATCCTTCGTTTATAATGTGCCGTTAGAAAGAGGTTGCACAAATGCCAGAAGCATGACTAATGACTACGTAGAACACGGTTGGCTACTTGCCTAAACGGGTTACCGTGCTGAGATAGGGAATGAAGCATTACGGAAGGAAGTGGACGGTATAGAAGCTGTTAATGAGCATAGACTAGCCAAGTCGATGAAACCAAATGCTTTAGTTGTTATTTTTGTCCCTCCTGTGGATACTGTTGCAGCTAATACAGCGTTTAGGAGTATAAGTGTAGATATTATAATGAATGGCAGTTTAGTATTTATCCACTTAAGTGTGTCAGTTTCTTTTAAGGTTCCTTATCTCAGTCGTATCACTTCGTTGTGTGCTTGTCTGTATGTTTTTCTGACTATTAAGGCCCCTTTTTCTCAGGAACGATTGGAAGTATGACGTTTCAATTTATGTCACATACTAAAGACTAAGGGTCCTTGGCGGAGTAAAAAATTTAGCTTCAAACTCAATGCTGTAAAAACATATAATCATTTTTTATACTCGTAAACTCACCATTCAGTGCCTGTAGAGTGCTTTCCGTTAACCTAGAATTATAAAATTTCACAAGGTTTCATAGTACAAATAAATAAAAATATCCGATAATTGTTAATGTATTATTACAACCCGGGAAGAACTATTTTTTGCGATAGCAAACTTACATAGCATTTGTAATCTGTCATAAATCTCAGGAGCTACTGTAGTGGTATTGATCTTGTTTGCAGTAAGAGGAAGCTTTATGTGTATAATTTACAAATATTTCGTGCTACCTGGCTCAGCTACGATGAAGTGAAGTCTTTTGCCGTAGTGAAAACTATCCTTTTGCTAACTAGCGATGACGAGCGTAACGCCGCCCGTCTTCCACGCCACTCCAGGTCATTCTAATAACAATGTCTGTGCTTACGACACAGCTTCTGTAATGTTCCAAAGCAAAATAATAATCGATTACACTTTGTCGTTTGGGATGAGGTATCCTGTATAATATCCACTGAAGTGTTTCACAGAACAGTTCGACATTTGGGTAACAACAATAGCCTTACGGCCTGCTGTATCGTTTTCTTCTCTGGAAACTTCCGGCAGATCCTATCAGTGATCGCAGAAGGCACAGATGAAGTCAAAGTATCTGCGATTTATAAATAGCAAAGCATCTTAATATAACTCTAAAATTAATAAAATAAATAACACAAAATCTTAAAATTTCAATCTTACTATTAATACATTCTCGAAAGTTCTGTAATTCCGCGAGCAGATACCTTGCCAGCGTCAATATCGATAACAGGGAAATATCATAGAGAGTCTCTATTCTAGGGATGGATGAACTAACCGCATACGTTATTAAGTTGGCCAATGGCCTTGCCGCAGTGGTAACACCGGTTCCCGTCAGACCACCGGGGTTAAGAACAGTTGGGCTTGTCTAGCACTAGGATGGGTGACCATCCGGTCTGCTGAGCGCTGATGGCAAGCGCGGTACACTCTAACCTTGTGAGGCAAACAGAGGAGCTACTTGATTGAGAAGTGGCGGCTCCGGTTACGAAAACTCACATACGGCAGGGAGAGCGGTGTGCTGGCCACATTCACTTTCATATCTGCATCCAATCACGCCTATAGGCTGAGGATGACACGGCGGTTGGTCAGTACCGTTAGGGACTTCCAAGACCTGTTCGGGCGGAATTTAGATTAGTTTTATACGTAATTAAGTTTGTAAGTTTGTAGGAAACCTTCGGAGCGCGAGTACTACTCAAAATTGTACCTTTTATATATATATATATATACACTCCTGGAAATTGAAATAAGAACACCGTTAATTGATTGTCCCAGGAAGGGGAAACTTTATTGACACATTCCTGGGGTCAGATACATCACATGATCACACTGACAGAACCACAGGCACATAGACACAGGCAACAGAGCATGCACAATGTCGGCACTAGTACAGTGTATATCCACCTTTCGCAGCAATGCAGGCTGCTATTCTCCCATGGAGACGATCGTAGAGATGCTGGATGTAGTCCTGTGGAACGGCTTGCCATGCCATTTCCACCTGGCGCCTCAGTTGGACCAGCGTTCGTGCTGGACGTGCAGACCGCGTGAGACGACGCTTCATCCAGTCCCAAACATGCTCAATGGGGGACAGATCCGGAGATCTTGCTGGCCAGGGTAGTTGACTTACACCTTCTAGAGCACGTTGGGTGGCACGGGATACATGCGGACGTGCATTGTCCTGTTGGAACAGCAAGTTCCCTTGCCGGTCTAGGAATGGTAGAACGATGGGTTCGATGACGGTTTGGATGTACCGTGCACTATTCAGTGTCCCCTCGACGATCACCAGTGGTGTACGGCCAGTGTAGGAGATCGCTCCCCACACCATGATGCCGGGTGTTGGCCCTGTGTGCCTCGGTCGTATGCAGTCCTGATTGTGGCGCTCACCTGCACGGCGCCAAACACGCATACGACCATCATTGGCACCAAGGCAGAAGCGACTCTCATCGCTGAAGACGACACGTCTCCATTCGTCCCTCCATTCACGCCTGTCGCGACACCACTGGAGGCGGGCTGCACGATGTTGGGGCGTGAGCGGAAGACGGCCTAACGGTGTGAGGGACCGTAGCCCAGCTTCATGGAGACGGTTGCGAATGGTCTTCGCCGATACCCCAGGAGCAACAGTGTCCCTAATTTGCTGGGAAGTGGCGGTGCGGTCCCCTACGGCACTGCGTAGGATCCTACGGTCTTGGCGTGCATCCGTGCGTCGCTGCGGTCCGGTCCCAGGTCGACGGGCACGTGCACCTTCCGCCGACCACTGACGACAACATCGATGTACTGTGGAAACCTCACGCCCCACGTGTTGAGCAATTCGGCGGTACGTCCACCCGGCCTCCCGCATGCCCACTATACGCCCTCGCTCAAAGTCCGTCAACTGCACATACGGTTCACGTCCACGCTGTCGCGGCATGCTACCAGTGTTAAAGACTGCGATGGAGCTCCGTATGCCACGGCAAACTGGCTGACACTGACGGCGGCGGTGCACAAATGCTGCGCAGCTAGCGCCATTCGACGGCCAACACCGCGGTTCCTGGTGTGTCCGCTGTGCCGTGCGTGTGATCATTGCTTGTACAGCTCTCTCGCAGTGTCCGGAGCAAGTATGGTGGGTCTGACACACCGGTGTCAATGTGTTCTTTTTTCCATTTCAAGGAGTGTATATATATATACATCCAGCAAGGTTCCCACAAACACGACACAAAATTTACTACTTGATGTTTCCTGCACGGTCATAACTGCACCAGTAATCGGATTAAACCAGTTAGTACAAACTGACTGTTTTTTCCTGCGCACTTCAACACCCGATCTGCTGCCCAGGGGAAAATGAGCATTAATGGCGTGCTCCTGTCACGTGTTGTTACTGATACTAACCAACCTGAAAATATAGTACTTCTAATACTTATAATTATTAGTATGCAAATTAGGTAAATACTAATAGAACGTTGTTCAGTACACTGTCCTCAGTCACCAATCAAATATCTGCACCGAAACCCCTAACACGCAATAGAATGACTCCTTTCTTGGGTAAATAAACTGAGGGTGTGTCAATGTTTATCAGTGAGTTAGAAGCTGCCTCTGGGTTGGGTAGTGGGTCAGCTGAGGCGCTCTCGTACAGAGTTACGTTGTGTTGGTTGGTGACTCAAAACCATACGTCATGTATCATGAAGGATTCAGTAAGAAACAGACGTTGGAGGAGCTTAAGGAAGGGCTTTGTCAACATCGGTGCAAACAAGATGGAAATCAGGAATGATTATCTCTGGGAAAACGATATCATGTAAATTAGCTGACAGATGAGACAATGGAGTCCTGAAATTCACATTTGTTTTGGCGTGGTACTTTTACGTCGTAACATCCCCTATGAGACCATTTCCAGGTTATCATGTCTGTCGCGATGCTAGGTACAGGGAATGGAGTCATTTCACCTCCAATGGACTCTCAGAACTAGGTATCTCATAGGCAGTTTACAGTGTGGATTCAGAAGATTTCGTGCCAGTCTTGACAGCCTAATCCTACTGGAGGATGGCTATACAGGAGGCATTCATATGAAAGCAACACCTATTGTCAGTCTTTTTGGACACTGAAAAGACATAGGATACTACGTGCACACCGTATCATCTGTCCATAACACGACTGGGCATTTCGTGATCGTCTCCCGAATTCTCCGTGGTCCTTCCTTCTCACGCGATATTTTAGGTATAGAGACTGGAGTGCTCATTCCGATAAGTTCCCTCAGGATCACAACATCCCTCAATGGAGGGTGTCAACAGCGACTTTGTACCCAATTGCGATAGCGATCAGTAACACACCGTTCGCGGTGAGGAGTCTCTGCGATGTTAATCATTTGTGGATTTCTATATTTTCTGCTCCGCTTCTAGCCCCACATTTGCCTCTTTTCAATCACAGTTGACGCTTAAGAGACTGGCAGAATGAACTGATAGGGTGAGTTTCAATTTATGCCCAGAGACATCTACATCTACGTACATACTCCGCAATCCACCATACGATGCGTGGCGGAGGGTACCTCGTACCACAACTAGCATATTCTCTCCCTGTTCCATTTCCAAACAGAAAGAGGGAAAAATGACTGCCTATATGCCTCTGTACGAGCCCTAATCTCTCTTATCTTATCTTTGTGGTCTTCTCGCGAAATGTAAGTTGGCGGCAGTAAAATTGTACTGCAGTCATCCTCAAATGCTGGTTCTCTAAATTTCCTCAGTAGCGATTCACGAAAAGAACGCCTCCTTTACTCTAGAGACTCCCACCCGAGTTCCTGAAGCATTTCCGTAACACTCGCGTGATGATCAGACCTACCAGTAACAAATCTAGCAGCCCGCTTCTGAATTTGCTTCTATGTCCTCCCTCTATCCGACCTGATAGGGATCCCAAACGCTCGAGCAGTACTCAAGAATAGGCCGTATTCGTGTTTTATAAGCGGTCTCCTTTACAGATGAACCACATCTTCCCAAAATTCTACCAATGAACCAAAGACGACTATCCGCCTTCCCCACAACTGCCATTACATGCTTGTCTCACTTCATATCGCTCTGCAATGTTGCGCCCAAATATTTAACCGACGTGACTGTGTCAAACGCTACACTACTAATGGAATATTCAAACATTACTGGATTCTTTTTCCTATTCATCTGCATTAATTTACATTTATATATATTTAGAGTTAGCTGCCATTCTTTCCACCAATCACAAACCCTGTCCAAGTCATCTTGTATCCTCCTACAGTCACTCAACGACGACACCTTCCCGTACACCACAGCATCATCAGTAAACAGCCGCACATTGGTATCCACCCTGTCCAAAAATCATTTATGTAGATGGAAAACAACAGCGGAGCTACCACACTTCCCTGGGGCACTCCAGATGATACCCTCACCTCCGATGAACACTCACTATCGAGGACAACGTACTGGGTTCTATTACTCAAGAAGTCTTCGAGTCACTCACATACTAGGGAACCAATCCCATACGCTTGTACCTTAGTTAAGAGTCTGCAGTGAGGCACCGAGTCAAACGCTTTCCGGAAGTCAAGGAATATGGCATCCGTCTGATACCCTTCATCCATGGTTCGCAAGATATCATGTGAAAAAAGGGCAAGTTGCGTTTCCCAGGAGCGATGCTTTCTAAAGCCGTGCTGATGCATGGACTGCAACTTCTCTGTCTCAGGGAAATTCATTATACCGAGCGAGGTGGCGCAGTGGTTAGACACTGGACTCGCATTCGGGAGGACGACGGTTCAATCCCGCGTCCGGCCATCCTGATTTAGGTTTTCCGTGCTTTCCCTAAATCACTCCAGGCAAATGCCGGGATGGTTCCTTTCAAAAAGGGCACGGCCGACTTCCTTCCCTGTCCTTCCCTAATCCGATGAGACCGATGACCTTGCTGTCTGGTCTCCTTCCTCACACCAACCAACCAACCAACCATTATATTCGAACTGAGAATATGTTCGAGAGTCATGCAACAAACCGATGTTAAGGATATTGGTCTGTAATTTTGAGGACAACTGTGTGTCTCAACTTTAATCGTAATCGTACTTTGATTACACCCCTGAAATGAGGCTGCGGGATACTGCATTACATTTTAAGGACCTGGTGTGTTTCCGGGGCGTCCTATTTGGTAGAAAAATGAGTTGACTGTCGTTCCTCAGGGAACTGAAAATTAGTGCCCTTAAAAGCTGGTCATTAGAGTTTCAATGGAAAGAAATGGGGCGCAGAGAGAGCCAGCGTCTGCGATTTTATGGCAGTGTCGTGTACTATCGTCTGGATTATGGTTGTACAGTCTGCGCATCCGCACGTCCGACATAACGGAAAATACTGGACTACATGCATCACGAGTGCATCAGACTGGCCATAGGAGCCTACGGAAGTGTCATGTACCAAGCTTACGCGCCATTTATCTGCTGAGCGGATGTTCCTTGTGGCTAAACAAGCAATGAAGCTGCGCTTCCTTCCAACCTCACTGGCTCTCTCTGTGACTATTAATGTGGGTGCAACCGTGCAACGACTTTACGTTAATCGTCCACGAGGGACGCAATCTTTCGGTATACGAGCAAAGTACCATTTAATGGACCTAGGAATGGCTGCAATAAACATACCGATGCAGGGATGATACAAGGCACCGCTCTAGTTGTTAGTGAAGCCTACGGTAATGTTAGACTTGATAGTACACAATAAACAGTCCACTTCAGATTATGTTTTTAAGATTTTTTTCGCCATATTAACTGAGCACCGTGATTTTACCGTAGTGTATACTGATGGGTCTGAACACGGGGACAATACTGGCTGTTCTATCGTCTCTCCCGAAAACTCTAAATCCGCCTGCTCAGTGAGTTTCCTGTATTTCATGCTGAACTCTGTCCAGTTCATAAAGTTGTGGTTCATATGAAACGTGATTGTTCATTGAAATTACTGATATGCGCTGACCGACTCGGAGGTCTGGAGACCTTTTAGCATATGTATGCAGCAGATTAAAAATCGCCCACAACAAACAGGACACACTTTTCCAGTTGCAAACACAGGGGAAGGAGTTGTAATTCCGCTGGATACCAGAACACATTGGAATTTGTGGAAACGGGCTATCTGATACTGCAGCCAAGGCGACATGCACAACCGGCCGGAGTGGCCGAGCGGTTCTAGGCGCTATAGTCTGGAACCACGCGACCGCCACGGTCGCAGGTTACAATCCTGCCTCGGGCATGGATGTGTGTGATGTCCTTAGGTTAGTTAGGTTTAAGTAGTTCTAACTTCTAGGGGACTGATGACCTCAGCAGTTAAGTCCCATAGTGCTCAGACCCATTTGAGACATGCACCCTTCCACGTGTAACCCACTGTTCTGTCACACTTTGTGTCGTGACGTCATTGTTGGGATGGTCTAGCATGACTGACAGAAAGAGTGGCTGGTCGGGGCGGAAAACTAACTGCAGTCAATCAAAGGGACTATCAAGGCCGGGTGCACCTCTTTCCGGCCTGTTACAAGTGATGAAGTCTGCTTTATACGTCTTTGAATAAGACATAATTCCCTGATGCATGACTTCTTTGTCAGACGCGAAGGGTCTCCTGTTTGGTGGCATGTGGCGTGCTGATTACAGTGTGACACATGTTAAGTGAATGCAAATCATATAATGAGGAGAGGGAAGCACACTGTGGGTTTCGCCTTTTGTATCTTTAAAAAGTGTAAGTAGGCTGTTTATGTTTTCTTATTGGCAACGTTACGTAGCGCTCAATATGAAAATCACTGGCTGTGCTGTGTGCAGTCTGTGGCTAGTTTGCATTGTTGTCTGCCATTGTAGTGTTGGGCAGCGGGAGCTGGATGTGAACAGCGCGTAGCGTTGCGCAGTTGGAGGTGAGCCGCCAGCAGTGGTGGATGTGGAGAGAGAGATGGCGGAGTTTTGAAATTTGTCATGAACTGCTATATTTGTATATGATAATATCAAGGTAAATACATTGTTTGTTCTCTATTAATATCTTTCATTTTGCTAACTATCCCTATCAGTAGTTAGTGCCTTCAGTAGTTTGAATCTTTTATTTAGCTGGCAGTAGTGGCGCTCGCTGTATTGCAGTAGCTTGAGCAGCGAAGATTTTTGTGAGGTAAGTGATTTGTGAAAGGTATAGTTTAATGTTAGTCAGGGCCATTCTTTTGTAGGGAATTTTGAAAGTCAGATTGCGTTGCGCTAACAAGATATTGTGTGTCAGTTTAAGCACAGTCGTGTATAATTGTTCAAAAAGGGGACGTTTCATATGTCGACCCTTAGCCTAGGATACCTCACTGGAATCTTCTGATTTTTTTCTTGTAGTTTGTGTAATTGGCGTAGCTATTGTTTATTGGTAGCGCGTAATCATAGAGAGAATTTCCTTTGTAGTTGTAGTTTTTCATTGTCGTACAGTAAAACAGTTGTGGCATGCATGTAGATTTGCACCAAGTATTTCGCAGCTGCGCTGGCAATTAAGTAGACATTATTTCCATTGCTATGTTATTTTATTTTGCTCTTCAAATTGTGCTTTTCTGTGTTATCGTGTGAAATATTGTGACAATTATGGCGTGTGAAAAACGTAATACTAGGCTCCAAAGTAAACTGAGAAATGACAGTGAAGACGAAGGCAGTGTGTTAGCGCCGCAGAGTAATGAATTAACTAATGTTCAAAGTAGTAATTTGGTAATTGCGCATAGGGAAATGGAGCGGGCGGCAAACAATGGTGTAGACAGTGAAACAGGTAGTGAACAGGGAAGCGTTATCGATCGATTGGTCGGCAACAGCTCGCCTCAGGAATCGGGAATGACAGAACACAATATTGCAAATACTGCAGACTCAGGTTTTGGGTTCTCACCGTTTTCTCAAATGAGTCAAGACACATTTTCCGCTTGTCAAAATGTGAATGTTGCCGGTGCAACTTCACTGCCGAAAAGCACTGAGGAACATGTTTCAGACACCAGTGCATTGTTATTACAATTAATGCAACAAATGGGACAAAAGCTTGAAAAGTTAGACACAGTGGAACAAAATCTCAAGAAGTTAGACACAATGGAACAACACCAGAGAC
The DNA here is from genome assembly GCF_021461385.2 of Schistocerca piceifrons. Taxonomy (NCBI): domain Eukaryota; kingdom Metazoa; phylum Arthropoda; class Insecta; order Orthoptera; family Acrididae; genus Schistocerca; species Schistocerca piceifrons. Next base: position 64,464,133 of record NC_060140.1, on the reverse strand, counting down.
AAACACAGCAACAGTTAGACACAATGGAACAAAATCAGAGACAAACACAGCAACAGCTTCAAAAGTTAGACTCATTGGAACAAACTCTTGAACAAACGCGTGAAGATTTAACTACTGAGTTACATAACATTGAATCGAAATGTCAAAAAGTCTGTAATGACGTAAAAACGCAAATTTGTGAGCATTTTCAACCTATTTTTTCGCGGCATGAAAAGGCATTACAGAATCACGAAGCAGCCATAAAAGAACTGCAAATTATTGTTCATGAAAATCATGAGACCTTGCAAGCTAAATTTGACTCAGTTGCATCTACCGATTCGGTTACGCAACTTGCAAAAACTCAGGAAAACTTTAAGGACACAGTAGATACTCTGAAACTTGGTTCAGAAAAACACACTGAGGAAATAAGTACACTATCGGAGAAAGTAGCCGAACTTTTGGATCAGTTCACTAATTTATCTACGAAGGTAGATGATAATCTGATTGACGCAAGACCGGTAGTCTTTAATGACACAGAAGAGTGCGAACATATTAGGAAATTCAAACAAAATCAGAATCAAATTAATACGCAACACCAAAGAGAAATCCGGGAAGTACAAGATCAGCTGACTCAGGTAATACAAGAATTACGTATTTCAGAGGCCACTCGCGCTCCAATACGGGAAGAGGGACTTAGAAATACGGAACAACCACAAAATAATAACACAGGACACTTCGGAAGTTATGAAAGAAATTGGCAAGGTGCACCGAATTTTGAAATGGAACCGCCGAAACGACGTAACAATGACCGATATGCGACTCGCCGACATGGTGACTTTGACTATAAGCTGTTCATTACTACACGTAAATTCAAAACATTTAAAAATTCTGGCAACGACATTCATCCACAAGCATGGCTCCATCAATTCTCTCATTGTTTTCCTCCCAACTGGTCATTGGAGCACAGATTAGAATTTATGTGTGGCTACTTGGAGAAAGAACCAGCTGTAAGAATGCGATCGGTAATTCACGATTGCCACAGTGAAGGAGAGTTTTACCATGCCTTCCTCTCAGCATATTGGTCTCAAGCTACACAAGACCGTGTAAAACATAGCATCATGATGATGAAACACTTTGAACAATATGAATTTTCCAGTCTTGTCAAATATTTTGAAGACATGTTGCATAAGAATCAATATCTTTCAAACCCATACAGCCCCTCAGAACTCATCCGCATTTGCTTACTCAAATTGCCCGAACATTTACGACATATTATTTTAGCAGGACGTTGCAAAGACGACATTGAAGCTTTTCAGGGACTGCTACAAGAATTAGAAATCGACACAGACAGTCGCGGAATGCGAAAACAGGAAAACAATCACTATAGGTCACATCCGTCACAATTCCGTGACGACAGAAACAATAACTGGACACGACAAGTCTATTCTTACAACGCAAATCGTGACCAAAACAGACACCACCCATATGACAACCACTGGCAAGGTAATAATAGTTACAGAGAAAGATCGCATTTCCGTAGTAATGACTATCACAGAGACAATCAGAGAAACAGACAATATGGGAACCAAAACAATTATTATCAAGGGAGGCAGAATAACTTCAGACGCAACAGTTCGGCGCACAGTCACGATTCAGGGAGAAATTCTCCACCACGTGACGGACAAGGAAGAAACTACGGAATCTACCGACATGACGACAGACGATATATTCGTAACGACAGACCTGAATTTCATCAGAACTGGCGGGACTCTAACAGAGCTGGGCCCTCTCGGCAAGGCGAATTTGTAGAAGTTAGGTCTCCTAATCCCGATAACGACGCGCGCCAACAAATAGACAGACAATGACTCCACCGCAGGCAGCCGCGTGCGGCCGCTGGCTCAGGGAAAAATAACAAAGACGCTAGCCTTGAGAAATGATTTAGCATTCTTTACCGATGTAAACAACATGATAATTGCGTTGAAGTTGAAACTCTGCGTACTAGGAAGAGTAAAGGTTTACACCACATTTCACATGTAAAACCATTTATTGAAAGATAATCTGCTTTTTAACTTAGTCTTTGCCATAAAATTTTTCGCTTCACATTACTAATATGCTTTGTCAGACTTAGAATCTGTTAACATACAACAATGTTTGAAGTTATATATCAAATCAAGAACCAAGAGAACTTACTTAAACAGAAATGACGAATGCATTGTTATAGGGAACAGACGTCACAGTGTTATTGTGTGTGTACATTCTTGTTTGTTAGTTACATGATTACGTAACGACTATAAGGCTTACATACTTAGAACATATACTGGTACTGCTAATGAGACTTTAATGCAACATTTTGGTTTACTTGAAAATACATTCTGGGTTTAAAGTACTTTCAGTGAGATACCAGATGACACAGTGGTTAGTTTATGTGACAGCTACACGATTTTATCACGACGCTACTAATGAGTGACAATTTACAATGTTGCTTTTGCAGTGTTTCTGTTTTATATCTGCACAGTTTTCTGTTTTATTCTGGAAAGTAAAACAGGTTTTAGTTGTAACTTTTGTGGTATAGCTACAATGAGACTGCCTTTTCCGTAGCACAACAATACGTTACAGCACAGTACTTTCCTCATCACGGCAATAAGCGTAATAACTAAGACATTTTTACGCAAAGCATTTCACTTTTGTTTATCATGAGGTAAGTACATTGGCTTCTGCAGAACTTAGCTTTCAGAGGACAATAACTACGACACTTTCACAGAGATTATCTTACAGCAAGACGCACATTTAGCGCTACAGGACATGTGTTTGAGTGATTAACTTTGTACTTAAATCATTTATTTTTAAAGATATTTGAAGGACAATGATACAAAGGTTTTCCGTAATACATTTCATTCCATTGTTGTAATCTGTAACACCTGAGGGTATAATTACATTAATCCTCAGGGGGGTACACGCTTACTTTGTGTACCATGTGTGTGGCAACCGCAAGGAGCCCTAGCTAATATGGTATTTGCTTACACAACTTTACACATCGGTACCATATTTCTCTAACACATAATTACACAGCTATCTGATCATTTAACTGAGAGAGACAAACTTTTTTTACTACATCAGTGACAGATGTTTACGTAATTATACCGTTGGATAACTTCACACTTATGAAACTGTATTTTGTCTGTACTTTGTAAACTGTTCATATTTTTTCGGAATCATTGTGATACTATGAGAGCTTTGAATGATGTATTTGGTATGAGATCATGATTTTTAAAGTACGTTTGAGGCAGCTGACACTTTTGACATGAGCAGAGAATTTTTTTAGGCTTAGAAATTATTGGAGGTAGTTACGACGATTTTGAGATTTTACTGAAGTGTTATGATGTTATTATTACGACGACGATGTGTATTATGTTGTTGAGGAATGTTTATTATGCTACGTATTTCTCATGATGAAATATTGAAGAAGTGTTGACGAATATGTATATGTATAATGAGGTAAGGATTTATGAAAAGGATGTTGGAAACCAAGAAACGTACTTTAAGAGTTATGAAATGTGTGACTGTATCACAATGCTGACCAATATTTTTTTGGACACTTATGTTTATAGGATTTTGTTTCTACAGATTTGCAACGCTAATTCTTGACCTGTGAAATATTTTTATATGAGACTGCCACGGTAGCAGAAACTGCTGTCGTAAATATTTCCGTACGAAAGTTAAGTGACCACCTGCACATAATGCGTCGCGGGCACCCAGCTGTGTCAGACGCCTGGAGAAAAAGCCATTACTGCGAGCCCTTTTCAGCGGCACAGGTAGAACAAAAAAAAAGGGGAGGCCATTATCCTTGGAAATATTCTTACATCTGCAAACCTGATAATGACAAGTGTCTTTCTACGAGAATTGAGAGTACTGACTTACGAAATGCCACATAGCTATTGAATGATGTTTTTATGCTTTGGTTTGCGTAATTGCTTATTTCATTTGATATCTGGTTTCCAGCTGTGTTGCAGCATTGCTTTTATAAATTGAAATGCATTTGCTAATGTGAACACTTTTTGTCAACAGATCTATTAAATAATTATTTTATGATCCACATTCTTTAAAAAAGGACCACTTGGAAAGGAAAGAACAATAAGAAGGAACTAGTAACAGTAACACATAATTTTCTTTTCAAGTACATGGTAATATTTCTTTTTACAATCAGTTGTTGTGGTGCACCACTTTAATTAGTTAGACATTAAGATGTGATTATACATTTCCCTTATCTGCATTGTTATCTTTAGTGTACTATTTTTTCTGCTTGAGCTATGTCATGTTTAGGTATAAGTTACTGCTGTTTGCCAGGCATAGTGTTACTGAATTTGACTTTGTGTTACTCTGCTAAGCCAGTTTTACTACTCATTTATTTTTATTGTTGCTGCACATTGGCTCATATTAGTTGTAATGTTGAATTGCTTGGTAATTTAGATTTACTGTAGCTTGCTTTGCGATTTTCTATTTTTTTTATTGCTGTTTATATTAATTGTTTTATGTGCTGCTGCATTGCCTCGTTCCTTAGTTTAGCATCTGAGCTCAGTAGATTTAAGTTAGCTTAAGAGGGGGTAGCCTCTAAGAGAATGAGTTGCGATGAATTGGAAGAAATGCATTGAGAAAACAGGTTTAGGTAGGATTTTCTTGGAAATAAATGTTGAGGTAAGAAATGTGTGAACATATAAATACAGAAAGCATGCTTAGATAGAATTTTTTTGGTGGAAACAAAGGATGAAATAAGAGGAAAGATATATGAAGTTTTGGGTTGGACTGCAGTACCAAATGTTACACTGAAAACGAATCCTGTCCTTTCCCATTGGTGTTATCCCACTATGTGTTTGTGTACCCTTGTGTATTTCTTTTCTTCCTGTCTCTGTGTAGTTTCATAGAATTTTTTCTTCTTTTAATATTAAGCTACATTCACTATGATGAGGAATACTGTTATCCTCAAATATAATTGGCATTAATAATATGTTATTTACTTTGTAAAGATGTTAGACATTATTAATTCTGTTCTGTCTAATGCTCACATGTGAAGGTGATGTTTCAAAAGTTCTTGTGATCTTTATGTATTTACTTATGTCATAATTCCTGTAACACTGATGTATATGTCTATTTCTATTCTTTTGTAAAGCCTGTACTACAAATGTTATCCGTATTATTATGTTCTTTAATGATGTATTTTGTACCTTTGTAATTGTATTTTCATGTTGTAAATTTATAAAATTGTAATTGACACCAGTTCATCTTATTATTAACTTGTAAGTTACATTTCACTGCACACGTTTCTGTTGGTCATAGTATATGGACAATATGTGAGAAGTAGGGACTGTTAGTGTTTGCACGTGTGTTACTAATTCAGCAAGGGACTGGATAACAGCATTGCTGGTTCTAAGGACAATTCCGAAAACTTTGTGAATGCACAAGTGGTGGTTATGGACTTGCTATATTATTCGCAAGACTCTTTGATGGTGATTGTGCACCTGCACAGTCGCAACAGATCGCAACAGATGGCTGCTGGCCATCTCTACAAGGACTACAGTGGGTCTGCATCTTTGATGACCCACCATGCCATTATTTCTACAAGGACTGCAGTGGGTCTGCACCTCTGGTGGCCCACCAATACCACAATCTCTACCAGGACTCCAGTGGGTCTGCTCTGTGATGACCTACCAACCAATATACTTCAAAACTTCGAATGACTCTGCTGTGGGTTTGCTCCATTGTGGCCCATTACCTGTCAGCATGTCAAGAGTCAACACTGTCTTTCCGTTGGAAGGACAACACTACTTCTTCAAGACGGCATGGAAATCCACTACTTCCGTGTGCATTGTCTTTTACTGCTCAGACTTCGAGAAAAGAAACGGCAGTTTCACTGTGATGAATGATCAGGACTGTCTTTATAGACTGTGAGAAAATTTGAGCTTTTGACCAACATAATATCAATAAGTGTGTGCATTTGATTTCTTTGTTATTGTAATTATGAAAAATTTTATCAAATCATTATTGGCCACTGCCCAAAAAAAATTTGTAAAATTTTTTGTGGGGAGCATGGGGGCTATGTAAGTAGGCTGTTTATGTTTTCTTATTGGCAACGTTACGTAGCGCTCAATATGAAAATCACTGGCTGTGCTGTGTGCAGTCTGTGGCTAGTTTGCATTGTTGTCTGCCATTGTAGTGTTGGGCAGCGGCAGCTGGATGTGAACAGCGCGTAGCGTTGCGCAGTTGGAGGTGAGCCGCCAGCAGTGGTGGATGTGGAGAGAGAGATGGCGGAGTTTTGAAATTTGTCATGAACTGCTATATTTGTATATGATGATATCAAGGTAAATACATTGTTTGTTCTCTATTAATATCTTTCATTTTGCTAACTATCCCTATCAGTAGTTAGTGCCTTCAGTAGTTTGAATCTTTTATTTAGCTGGCAGTAGTGGCGCTCGCTGTATTGCAGTAGCTTGAGCAGCGAAGATTTTTGTGAGGTAAGTGATTTGTGAAAGGTATAGTTTAATGTTAGTCAGGGCCATTCTTTTGTAGGGAATTTTGAAAGTCAGATTGCGTTGCGCTAACAAAATATTGTGTGTCAGTTTAAGCACAGTCGTGTATAATTGTTCAAAGGGGACGTTTCAAAAGGAGTGTATGTACTAATTTCAGGAAGAGTTGGAGAGAGGGAATATGATCTTACGTAGCTTTCTCAGCACATCTGCCTTTTGTATGTTTTAACCCTGTTCATATGCAGCAGAGACTGTACGGGTGCTGGTGACGTTGATGTTGAGCCATGTAAACAAACAACAAAACAATAAGTCGAAAAACTGAAGGCGTAGAAGAAGAGGAAGAAGAAGAAGAAGAAGAACTGTTCGATTTTAGAAGAGGAAAGAACCAGTTGTGACATTGTGTTTGGCAATGGCAGGTAGACTGAAGAAAAACTGGGATACTTTCCTCTCACTTGTGTAACTAGAGAGAGCCTATCAGAATTTGATCTTAAATAAGATCCTTACACTATTAAGATTGAATGTACAGCGACAGACGAACACTCGAAAAAGAACAACAAAACGCAACTGGCAGTATTAAAATTGGAATACCGGGAAAAAGATGTTGATACTAATGATGGGTTGTAGTTTGTCACCAATGTTGTTCAATTTGCACAAAGAAGAAGAAATTTATGAAGTGAAAGAAAATTTCCTAGCGCGAATAGAACTTGAAGGCAACAGCTACAAACACCAAGATTCGCTAACGACTGCCATTCCGGACGACATTAACGAAGACTAGAAACAAGTTCTTGAGCGGAATACACAACGTACTTAGTATGGAATATGGAAATGCCGTGTGGCTAGGGCCTCACGTCGGGTAGACCGTTCGCCTGGTGCAAGTCATTCGAGTTGACGCCACTTCGGCGACTTGCGAGTCAATGGGGATGAAATGATGATGATAAGGCAACACAACACCCAGTCCCTGAGCGGGGAAAATCTCCAACCCAGCCGGGAATCGAACCCGGGCCGTTAAGTATTACATTCAGTCGCGCTGACCCTTCAGCTACCAGGGGCGGACGTGTGCAATATGACTTAAGAATAAATAGAGTACTGATGAAGGTGACGAAAAGTAGTACAGACCAAAATAACATCCTCCTTCACATCAAATTAGGTAAGGACACATTTGTGGAGCGAGCCAAATCATTGTCCATTTAGTGTGTGTGTGTGTGTGTGTGTAAAATAAAAAAAAGTAAAAAAATAAAAAAACAGAAAATATTTAAGCACTTTAACATAGGCAACCCAACTTACATCGTCGGGCCTCCCGGTAGATGACTTAAGTCCGGTTGCATATCTTAAGGCGCGTATATTTTTATGATTCTTTTTATTTTGCCTGTCCTGTTGTAATCAAGATTATATAAGCTGACCAAAGCAAGGAAGATATTACATTGGCAAAGATGAAAACGCTTTCTTCGGTGAAATATTCGTAGCTCTGTTGATATTAGCTATCGATACAGAAATGATGAACGAGTTCCTGAAAGTGTACGTCGTGAATGCACAATTTAACATGCACCATCGGAAATTCGCCGGATCCATTTGAAATATGTTCCTATCAAGAAAGTCGAAAATTAACTAAACAGGAAAAGTACGCAATAAAGAAGTACGGAAAAGAATGGGCGATGGCAAAAGACTGCAGAAGAGACTTACTGGAAGGACAGACACGTTAATGGGATTCTGGCGCATACAAGAACGGTGAAACTGGTGATGAAGAGTCCAAAAGGGGCTAGGGGCGGGGGAGAAATTATACAGTGTTTGTAAATATAAGCACAAGAAAAGAAAATGTGTGGTATAACAGCAAAGCGGTCAAAATACTGATGGAAAAATAAGTCTCGCACAGAAGATAGTTCATGGATCTTAAGAAAGGCAAGCCAGCTTACATCACTTGCCCAGTAAATATTTGACGTACTCCAAATCTGACAACCCATCCTTCGACATTCACTGCGGTAATGAAATAAGTAAGTTGGGTTGCCCATCTTAAGGCAGATGAAATATTTTCTGTGCGAGTTTTATTTTGTTCACCTTGTATACACCACAGTGGAAGCTTCCTGACAGATATGATGCATGGAACCGGTTTGTAGCACATCTTTGCCTTGTTGCCGCTGTGGCCTTCAGTTTGAAGAACGGTATGATGCAAATCTATACATTATTCTATCATGTAGAAGTCTCTACATCTTAAAATAATTACTGTGACTTATACCCATTCGAACCTGCTTACCATATTGATCACTTAATCTCCCTCCACCATTTTTACCCTACACTTTCTTTCCAATACCAAAGCGATAATTCCTTCATGAATCAGGATGTTTGGCTAGTTGATTTCGTGGAGGGGCCCAAACAAGGTGGTTATCGGTTCCCTGGAATTAGGGAAGGATGGAGAAGGAAGTCGGCCGTGGCCTGTGAAAGGAACCGTCCCGGCATTTGTCTGAAGCGATTTAGGGATATCACGGGAAACCTAAATTAGGATGGCCGGATGGGGGTGTGAACAGTCGTTCTCCCGAATGCGAGTCCAGTGCGCTAGTCACTGCACCAGCTCGCTCGGTAATCTGAATGTGTCCTTCCAACACTTCTTTTAATCAAACGGTGGTTATTGTCTCCAAATTTTAATTCACTATCTCCTCCATAGTTACACGGTGTGACTACCCAACATTCAGCATTCTTTTAAAGAACCACATGTCTACAGTCTCTGTTTCGTATAAGACTACACTCCAGACAAATATCTTCAGAATAGACTTCCTAAGAGCTAAATTTATGTTCGATGTTACCAAATTTCTTCAGAAATGCTTTTCTCGACATAGCCACGCTGTATTTTATATCCGCCATCCTTCGTCGATCAACGGCTATGTTACTGTCCAAATAGCAATGCGCATCTACTACTTTCAGTTTCTCCTTTCCTAAATTAATGCGTCAGCATCAAGTGATTTAATCCGAAAAAATTCATTTAGCTTCGTTTTATGCCATGTTCTCCTCATAACCTTTTTTCAAGGTATTGTCCATTCCTCTCAACTACTCTTCCAAGTCCCTTCCTGTCTCTGACACAAACACAATGTTGGCTGCAAACCTGAATGTTTTTACTTCTTCTCCCGGAATTTAAATTTAGTTTCCAAATTTCTTCTTGGTTTCCTTTATTGCTCGCTCAATGTAGAGACTGAATAACATCGTCAATAGACTACAAACCTTTCTTATTCCATTCTCAGCAACTGCTTACCTCGATTTTATTACTGCAGCCTGCTTTCTGTGCAAATCGTAGAAAAGCTTTCGCTCCCGCTACCATCAGAATTTCAAACAGTGTGTTCCAGCGCACATTCCTAAAACTACAAATTCTGCATTGTAGGTTCTGCATTTCCTTAACCCCTCACCTTATATAACCCATATGGTTAGTGTCCGCCTCCGCTAGCTGAATGGTCAGCGTCACGGGTTGTCAATCCTCTGGGCCCGGGATCGACTCTCAGCCCAGGGACTGGGTTTTGTGCTGTCCTCATCAGCATCCTATCATCCTCATCGACTGCAGGTCGCCGAAGTGGCGTCAAATTGAAAGACCAGCACCCGGCGAACGGACTGCCGACGGGGGGTCCTAGCCGTAAGGTTACAAAAATAAATTGTTTCACATATTGCTACATTTCTTCTGAACCCAAAATCACCTTTTGGGATGAGGTTCCCACAGTGCATTTTTGTGTAAACAGATGACATTAAGACTTTGAAACCTTGAGTCATTAATAGTTCAGTAATAATCAATAAACAAACCTGTCAGCTCCTGGCTTCTTTCGAACTGGAGTTGCTACAGTCTTCTTGAAGGACATTTCGCCTATGTCATAGAGGGAGTGTCGTTAACCCTAAGGACCTTGTTAAGTATATTAAGGTTAAAAAAGGGTCAAATCAGCCGTAGATTACATAAAGGAATTCAGTGATGCGAGCTCTTTTCCTATATTCACTGACACGGTTCTATATCAGTGACACCTGCAGAGAACTACTCCTGTTGCCCATCTGAGTACAAAGTAATTAATGTCAGAACGCTCAGTTGGACTGGAGTGCGGTGCAAGTGATAACCAGCTGTATCCCTTTCATAGAAACCATTCCAGCATTTGCCCTAAGCGCTTTAAGTAAACAGGGGAAAATCTAAATCTGTATCTTGTGATGTGGACGAATACATCTACCGAATTTGACTGAAGTGTTTTAACCACTACGCAATATCTCTTTTGGTGACTTTGGTGTAGAAATGCTCGTAAAAAGTTCAATCTAGAGAAGGAACAGAACGCCAGGACTCTGAGAAACTACTCCTATTGTTACATTTAGATGACTTTAGGACGTATCAGCATACTAAGAGAGCTACAGGAAATAGAAACGTTCGCTTCGCCTCTCCGTTGTGGCATTTTCCCGATGATTAGTCACAAAATATGTTATGATATAAAAGCGAACTCTAGCGTTTAGTATCATGAGAATCGTAGTTTTCAGCTGACACCGTCTTCTGAAAGGTGTTCGGAATCAGCATCCCCATCTAGGACTGTGGGGCGGTCTGGTTATCGGGAGGGTATCAGTGTCAAAAGTGTTCTTAGAGTCATGGCCAAACTCAATACCCTCTCTCGTCCGGGAGCAGAAGTAGTAGAATTTTCGACCTATGTGTTATCGTAAGGAAAAGTCGCCTAAACTATATTTGCGGTAAAAGCATAATGTTCACATTAGGTGCTGAAACTGATGAAGCCCAATATCTGTCTTCCCATTATAGAGTAATTCGGAACAAAGCGCGTGCTTCACGAAGTTTCAGTTCTCCAAGAGATTATATGATTTGAAAGGAGTAAGTAACCTTCACTTTCAGTCATGAAAATATTTTCACTTGAACTAAAATGTTTAGACTATGAATTCTGAAGTAATATTCACTGCAGATGTTATAACTTCAGTAACACAAACACGAGAGTATAAATGCTGTACGTCAGGCTGACTTACGCTGAAAATACGTGTTACATAGTATGCTGCTCGTGTTTCCCTAGATGATTTCAAATATACCTGTTAATTCTAACTCAAGATCAGATATCAGTAAACAACCTAGGCTTGGTGCAGAATCAGTTACTTTAGTCCATAAGTATACATGGTAAGGAAAGAACTGCGGATCACTATCATCATTTCAAACGCTTCTTATTGTAGCATTGGCCCTCTGCACTCAACGCCTGCTAGAAAACTGCAGGGCAGTCGTCGCCGCAAACGCAATCTCGGCTCCATACTTTCAGATTCCTCCATCTCCTCTGGATAGTGCGTGGCGCTGCTTACTACCACACATTTTCCATAAACGTTGGTTGAAATACATCGCCCTCCTCTTCCCTCCTCCGCCCCTTCACCACTTCCCCGCCAAAATTCTAGTTCGCTTGGTCGTTCAGCACCAGTGGTCGTTAAAAATCTGCTGTTCTGATTATACGAGGGCTATCCACAAAGTACATAACGTTTTCGTTTGTGTCCGTTAGGGGCGGTGCTAGCGCGGCCATCTTGGTGTCATGGCATTTCGCCGCTCAGTCGGCATACTGCCGTGCTAGTGAGAAGTTCGTGCTGTACTCCGTCGAGTTACTGTGACAGTTTGAAATGTCAGCGTTAATTTAAAATGCCGCGAAGTGTGAAGTGCGTGCTGTAATAAGGTTTCTGACTGCAAAAAACTGTACACCGATAGAAATCTATCGGCAGCTTTGTGGAGTGTATGGAGATAACATAATCACTGAAGGTGGAGTGCCTCAATGGGTCGTAAAATTTAAAAATGTCCGAACTAAAGTTCACGACGAAGAGCGAAGTGGAAGACCCAGCATAGTGACTGCCGAACTTGTCGAAAAAGTCGATGCCGCGGTCCGTGAAAACCGTAATTTCACAATAACGGAACTCTCTATGAGTTTCCCACAAATTTCACCAAGTTTGTTGCACGTAATCAACTACCGAAAAGCTTGGTTACCACAAGTTTTGTGCAAGATGGATACCAAAAATCTTGACAGAGATTCACAAAAATCAGCGAATGGCTGCAGCATTAACGGTTTTGGACGCTTACGAGAAAGATGGCGACTCATTACTCGATCGCATCGTTACTGGTGACGAAACATGGGTTAAGTATGTGAACTGCGAGACAAAATTGCAGTCAATGCAGTGGGGGCACACAAATTCCCCCCAAAAACCCAAGAAATGCCTGCAGACAATGTCGGCAAGGAAGGTGATGGCGACTGCCTTTTGGGACAGAAAAAGTGTGAATTTTGTGGATTTCCTGGAAAGAGGCACTACAATAAACTCTCAAAGATATTGCCAAACTCTGTACAACCTCAGATGAGCAATACAAAACAAGTGCAGGGGAAATCTGTGTTCAAAGATCTTGCTGATTCACGACAACGCCTGGGCCCACAAGGCAAATGCCACTCGTGAAGTTCTAGAATCTTTTAAGTGGGCGTTGTTTCCTCATCCGCCGTACGGTCCCGGCCTGGCACCGAGCGACTTCCACTTATTCGTAGCAGTGAAGAAGTGGTTGGCTATGCAGCGTTTTGATGACGACGCACAGCTTCAAGAAGAGGTAACCACGTGGTAGAAGGCGCGGGCGGCTGAATTTTACGACGAATTAATTTGCAAGCTCGTCCATCGCTTCGGTAGGTGCCATAATTTAAATGGCAACTATGTAGAAAAGTCGTATTTAAGTGTGGCTTTCATCTGCATATAATAAAAAAATATTTTCAATTCTTATTTTTAATTCCAAAACGTAATGTACTTTGTGGATAGCCCTCGTATACCCGAGGGTTAACTGAAATACTGACAGTCGTTCTAGGCGGACTATTAAAACTGTACTACATCGTCAGAAACTATTTCGCAAGTTTCTGGGACGATCTACTTGCTGAAATGTATGTATTTTACATTTTAGTATACACCAAAAACGAAAATGTTAATTTTTATTACGTACAATACAAAAATTCCTTAAAACAGAAGGTATAGTACGACACTGCAGTCCATAGGAACTCTGCATCGTATTCATAGTAACACAGGCTCTGCAATATCGTATTTATTTGCCAATACCGGGCAAGCGACTTTCAAGTACAGCGTCTGACCTGTACGGGAATATACATATTGGATGTACGAGTACAGGTCGCAGACGCATTGTTGACGACATACAGAAATTTTGGCCCAGTCAGGACTCGTGCACGGGTAGCCGAAGTGGTTGAGGTGACACCTCGCGAAAACTGGGAAATCCGGTTGCGAGTCCGACTCCGGCACAAATTCTCACTGTCGTCATTCCATTCTACAACTGATGGTAGTCATTCGCAATTGTGAACTCATTTGATAATATACAGTGTCTCCTCTGACTGAAATGCTAAATACATACGTTCTGAACATAGTATTCACCTCATTACCGACCTTCCACCTCAGACTACAGAAATGCAATTAAAATTATAGAGACTATAACCATGGCTTCCTCTTCAACACGTATACTGTATCGGAAATGGCTATCAATTCCTTTTATTTGATCGACTGTAATTTTTAGCGGTTCATCGAAAGAGGTCACCCTCATTACGATGCAATTTAAAAACCCATAACCGTTGAGTAGCCGGAACACTCTTTTAGGTTCTAAAAGAACGGTATGCGTCTACTATCGACGGTCCCTGTGTGCTTCTAACAACAGTGAAAATGGTGCAATAATTCTATTTCTAATTCTTCAGCGCCCATTTCGAAATTGAGAGGATTCTTCAGGTGCGCAATCTGACGTAAATGTCGGCAGGTTTAAAGTAACGCGATTAGAGGTTTCTGAGTGACGCTAGCCTCTTTCAGTTTTCAGCTTAAGACGGAAACTGCTTTCTTCCTGCACTGTACTTAGTTCATTAGACAGTCGCCAATCTGAATTTATTACAGCTCTGCATGTATTACTGGCAAATGAAATCGATACCGACGTAGACAGCAGTGAGTTATCTGTCTATGTCACAAATCGAGTAAATCGGCCTCTCAGTAACGGCTTCCATGGACAAAAACTTTTTGATTTTTAGTATTTCATACGATTACTTACCGAATTTAAAAATTAATAATGCTCTAACATCTACTCATTAAGCGGTATCACATTAAGTCAAATGTTTAGCACAATAACTGAAGTGTTAAAGTTCGCAGCTGTGCATATGTGTTGAGATATCGTACGTGATGAGACACCAATTACCTAGACCACGTTCATCGGAATGAAAGCACTCACTAATTTCCAGAAAATTCCACTCATTATTTCGAACTGGTTCATTACTTTTTTCCGCTGATACCCACCCCACAAAATAGTGAAATGAACAAAGCTTGATGCTCAGTACATTTTCGCTATTCACACTGAGGAACTTTCGCATGAGGAATGACTTTTCCGTTTGTTACTTCTTTGTTACTATGTCTATTCAAAACACGATTTACAGACAGTATCGACCTATACCACTGAAAATATATGCAAAAATTATATCATTGTCCTGCATATAGATCAGGTGATATTGTAACACCATAACTCTAGTGCTATACTGATTTATTTTGCCTTTTGCTTTTTAATTTTACTTCGCTGGGCTTCTGTAAATGTGTTTGATTGAGCAGATAACACAAAATTGTATACTGCTTTCTTTGTACAAACTTTGATGTCATGGTTTGGTTCTATGGAAAGTAGTGTATCTGTCATTTAAATTCTTTGTCCCACTTGGAGGGAACAAAACTTACTGTATATAATTGTAATTTTGCGTGAATAATTTTTTGTAGAAATGTCAATATGTGCAAATGTTCTGTTTTATTTAATGTGTTTGGTTGCTGTAATGTAAACTGCTGATCCTCACTTAGGGTTCTTAGTTATTCTGTATGTAAAAGTTGTTGTGGTTCCCCTTGGGAACGGAACTGTGTAGCGCACGCAAATTGTGGTTAGCCTACGTAAAAAATGTGGAACAAGAGTCAGTCGGGGACGAGCAGGGGGGTGAAACTCATATAGGGATTTCCGGTAACACGACTTTGGTTTGGTCCCAGGCCACTTGGAGCGCTTCAAGTTTAGCAATTTATAATCTCGTGTTCCTATTGGATGACGTAGTCTTCCATAATTGTTTTGGTATCGTAGCAACGTGATCGTGATTTTTCGTTTAAATTGCAGTGTAAGTATGTTGCTATTATTCTGCTTAATTTTTGGATGCATTCGTAATATTTGATGGTGTGATGATTCAGTATTTACATTTTTAGTTTTGTTTCATACAAAACACGAGGTTGTATCATCACATTACGTTCTGTGGACTCTTGTATATTTGTTCCTGCAAAGAAATACAATTTCCGTTGCTCAGTTTACTTAAAGGGTAAGTATATTTCTTATTTCTGTTAATATTTCCTTTTATTTCATAGAGAATCCCATGCTAGCAGCTTTTGACATAGTTTGTATTCAATTTTCCGAATCCTGTAATGCAATATAATTCTGACTTTGATTCATCTTCCTTTTTGCCACGAAGTACTCTTAGTGACATAATAAGTATCATTTATTGTGCCGTTTACTACATACCAAATATTGGACGTGTTACAATTGATTCGTAATGCCTTGAGTGTGTTCTATTTCCCGTTTTCGACAGTAAATATTCTGTACAGTACATAACACTCTATTCAGGTAAAGAGTGTTTGTTGCTGTTGTATCGACAAAGGTTGTGTTCTCACATAATAAGACATTTGTTTCGAAGTCACACAAAGCAGGTCCTTCAAGCAGTTGAACATTTACACGTATTATTGTGGCAATATCCAATGCAGTAGAAATCTTCTCGCACTTTAATGCTCAACACAATGTAATACAGATTTACAGCTGTAGCTGTTACTGATAATGTACAGCTGAATTTGGTATCTACCATGGTATCTAGATGCTGAAATATACTGAAATGGTACAATAAGCAGTGTTTCTACCGCATGATAGCACTGTTTAGCACTGTTTAACGAAGTAGTGTTGAATATAGAATATAGTGCAACTACGCTCACGCAGTTATATATAGAGTGATGTGCATATCCGTAGTAGAAATGAGAATTTGTTTCGTTTTGTCACTATTTTGTAGCAATAACACATCAGATTACAAGCCATGATAGCAGTTATCAACACTTCAGTACAGGATAGCTGCATTTAGACTTAAGCTAATATGATTTTTGATAGTGAAATTAATTTCACATTGAGTTTTCTTTAACATTAATCAATGTAAACCATACCTGATCTTTTTTCTCGTTCCTAATTTTTGGTTTGAATAACATTTCAGACACATGAGGATGGATCATACAGGAAGAGAAGAATCCAGTTTGAGATTGAAATTGAAATACTCGTCCAAGTTTCTTGGATGTAGGAGTAGTTATTATGTAAAAATAAATTCCAAACACAAGAATAAACATTTCTATAAATTTCCAGCTGCATCAAAAAGTGAGACTTTAAAGAAGTGGAAATTGATCTGTAATATAGATGAAGGTGTCAACTGTTGTTATTATTATGTGTGTGAGGATCATTTTTATTAAGCAGATTTTGTGAACTTTACTAGACACAGGTTAAATCCTCGTGTTATACCAAAGCACATCGAATTGGTGTTGTATCATCCTCCCCCCACCCATCTGTGTTACACTGGTGGTGGTGGTGGTGGCAGTTCCACCACATCGGGTGCAAATATAAGTGTGCACGAGACAGCTCACTATGCAAAATCTACAGTGATACAACGAAGCAGTCCCCCTTTACAGAGCACAGATGATGGTGAGTACAACTTTTTATCCTCACCTGTTTACCTGTTTATGATGTTGAAAGTACTGCAGGTGTAATGGGATCTGGCGTTTCTAAACGTGATTTAACTCCAAGAAAACACAAAATGTGTAAATTGCATAGAATTATAGTTTCCAGAATGTGTAAATTGAAAAAACAGCTACAGAATGAGAGGAATAAATTGAAAATTCTAAAAGAGTTGTATGATGACAGGAAATTTCCGTTAATTGAAGAAGAGTTGAATGATGTGACTAAAACTTTTATTAAAAGTCAGTTAAGAAATGCCAATATGCAGACCACAGCAGTACGGTGGTCTATACAAGATAAGGCATTTGCTTTATCTATTTATAAGCATAGTCCCCGGTTGTACAGATATTTGGCCACGTACTTCTCCCTTCCATCTGTCAGGCTGCTCAAGGGAGTGCTTTCCCACATACCATTTGATACAGGACTTAATCCAGCTTTATTAAACTTTTTAGCAAGGGAAGTAAGTAATATGCATGAAATTGACAAGTATTGTGCTCTACTTTTTGATGAAATGTCTCTGGATGATGGTATGTACTACGATGCACACAAACAGCTAATCTATGGGTATCAGGACTTGGGTCACTTAGGACGTTCACCTGTAGCTGCTAGTCAAGCATTGGTTTTTATGCTGAAAGGCATTCACACAACTTGGAAACAAGTTCTAGCATATTACTTTACTGCAACCACTTTCCACTACACCCATTTGAAATCACTCATTGTTCACATCATAAGTGAACTACAGAATATTGGGTTCAGAGTGGTTTGTACTGTATGTGACCAGAATGCTACAAACCAAAAGGCCCTTAAGCAACTGTGTGAAGAAAATTTGTTGAAGCCCAGTATATTTCATTTTGTAGTCAATAATCAACCAATTGTTACCATTTATGATGTACCACATCTGCTCAAAAGCACTAGAAATGCTTTGATACATAATAAAATTCAATTTGAACCTCACAAAGCAGCAAAGTTTGAGTACATCAGTACAGTGTTCTTTTTGGATAAAAAAAACGGTTCAAAACTCTGCCCAATTTAAAAGCACAACACTTTAACTTTTCTGATTCCCATGTCAAAATGAAGGTAAACGTTGCTGCTGCACAAATGAGCCATACCGTTGCAGCTGCAATTGAAACATATGTTTCTACTCACACATTACCATCTGAGGCTATACACACAGCTGAGTTTGTGGAAGAGGTAGATAATATCTTTGATTCACTCAACAGTAATGAGCAATATCCCAGGGATGGAAAACAATATAGGTGTGCTTTATCAGAAAATTCGTCACAATTAGAAATGTGGTATAGCATATTGAGGGAAATAGGCAACTGGCAAATAATAGATTTAAAAATGGGCAGAAACAAGACTAATATGTTTAGATTCATAAAAGGTTGGCAGATTACATTACAGTCTATTATTTTCTTGTGGAAGACCTTGAAAGTGGTTGGCTTTAAGTACTTAAATTTAAAGGCGTTCAATCAAGATGCTTTAGAAAATTTCTTTTGTTGTATAAGACAACATGGTATTGCTAATACAAACTCAACTTGTTTTCAGTTTGTACAAGCTCTGAAGGCTTGTGTTGTCAATCATATGACTTTGCCTTTCAAAGCCATGAGTGTAAGTAACTGTGAAAATGATGATTACACTCCCTTGAGCGGTTTGTGTCACTTTTTGGCAGCTAGTGGTAGGAGTGAACATTTAAGTGAATGTGAGATGAAAGACACTGATACACCTGAGCAAGTTTATTCTTACTCAGATGGTATCATCGAGTCCGTAGAAGATCAACAATCCTTAGCCTATGTAGCAGGCTATGTACTAAAAGCCATAGATGTATCAGATGATTGTGAAACATGTAATACCAGTCTCTACTCCTCTGTTGTGACTGAAAATCATTTGTTTACCTCATTTAAAGAGAATAGTGAGGAGCATTCTCATTTGAAATATGCAAGTGAAAGAGTCATGATTTTCCTAAGGGCACTCCATGATCAGCTGTATGAGTATCTAAATAGTCATGGTCACACAACAAAACTACATGATAATTTTTAAAAAAACATTTGTTCTGTCTCATACAACAATTGTAATAAACATGACATTGAAGAGAGACTTCTGAAGACAAGTATTCCATTTATGATATACAAGTATGTGAAAGAAAAGAAATTTGCAAACAAGAGGAAATTGTGTATGCAACAACTTAAAAAGAAGTTCAAATCATGTTAAAAGACTTTGTATTTTGTTTATTATGTGTACAATGAGAGTAAGCTCCCTATACATATACAAATGTTCTTGTATCAAAATCATGCCTTTGACTTGTTATGACAAAATCTGGTAATTCAGCAGGCACATAACTTAACACTTTCTAGATGTGATGATTGGATTCTAAAAGTATAATGAATAAAGTGCTGTCAAGGGGAATTTGTGTTAATTTTCAGTAGTGTACCAAACAGTGTTTTCAAAGAGGAAGTAAATAAATAAAAATGTTAAAAATAAATGTTGTACCAGTGTCTTCTTTCATTATTTAAACATGATGGGTGATGCCAAAATAACAGCCAAGTTGGGGAAAAAAGAAAAAACAGTGTTGTGTTGCAGTTCATTTTCTTTGTATGTCTCATTGGCAAAAACATTTTGGCTACATTCATGGAGTGTCTACCTGCTCTGCTCCCAATTTGTTTTTCAGTTTTGTAAAGTAGTATTTTGTGTGTTTCATAAATTTATTTGAACTGTGCAGAAGTTCAATTTCAGATGACAGAATATCCATAAATAACAATCAACAGAAAAAATAATAAATCGGATTTTGTAGACTTTACAGTACATCCTTGGTTTGTAGCACAGATTTTTTTGTAAATGACCTCTTGGTTATCCATTAGCTGTGTAGTTATTTATTTGTGTAACCTACTATTCCACTTTCGATCATGCGAGTGAACATAATGTGCTTTAGGATATGTGGAAACGTAAAAATCATTTATATATGCATGCAACGTCAGATGATTTTTGTCTGCCATGTGCTAAAGCTCGTTTATTTCCACATGATAATGGCCACACGGCCAAAATCGCAATATTGAGTTTTACAAAAAAATTTCACAGTCAAAAGGTGATTTCGTAATTTACGAAAATTTTCACAATGTAAACTCCAGCTACGAGTAGTTAATGTTTGTTTTCGATTGAGATTTCTTTTATATATTACTTTGCAAGATCTCAAAAACCTTTACTACTGCACTATGCGGCCCACATTCAAAGATTAAATGAAAAATATTATCCTCTAATTCGCGTATTTAGAAATAAACGTAAGAGATTTTCACGCCATATTTTTTTCGTATTGAAGTTCACAGCCAGGCCACAATTAGCGCCGGTGTCGTTCTGTGTTTCCGTATAATAATGTGATCTTTGCACTTCTACTATATTGGTGTTCTGTGGGGACGAGCTACGAGTTGGGGACGAACTCAAAAAATGATTCAAATGGCTCTGAGCACTATGGGACTCAACTGCCGAGGTCATTAGTTCCCTAGAACTTAGAACTAGTTAAACCTAACTAACCTAAGGACATCACAAACATCCATGTCCGAGGCAGGATTCGAACCTGCGACCGTAGCGGTCTCGCGGTTCCAGACTGCAGCGCCTTTAACCGCACGGCCACTTCGGCCGGCGGGGACGAACTACCGTTGTGAACTGCCGTGCAAAAGTTGCATAGTGCTGGTTCCGAGAGACTGCCTGTTGTAAGTCGCAGAAGGTGAGTCGGTGTCTTACATATATGTTAATTTTGTCTCTCACTATAGTAAAAGTGGAAAACTGCAGTTGTGAAACGTTATATACTCATGTTTGCTAAGCGTTTGTCTCTCTTGTGTATTGGAAGTGCATATTAATAGTATAACAGGATCCACAGTTTGTCTATTGTGTTAATGCTCGGTAACAAGTAACGGAAAGACCACTAATTATGAAAACCATAATTTCTTCATTCAAATGATAGTGAGGAGCAACCTGTTAGTGGATTCCAATTAACTTTCATTTTAAATAGTAAAGTATTTAACTGATAGAGACTATGTCCAATTTATGATCCTGCAGTGAATGTTAATAGTAATGTTATAAAGACCGTTCGGTTTGAACAAGCCCTGAAAGTAATAGTGTGTTTCGGTATCTGTTATATTTTTGCGAATAGTTTGTGCTGCTCCATTTGTTAGCTTCGGTCTTAAAACATATGTATGTGTCAAAGTTCATTGCAGTCGCGTGTGGCCAAGTCTAGGTTGTGTTTGTCCGTTATAGTCACTTATACCTACTTGGTTAAACGAGAACGTTAATCTTTCTGTTGCCCAATTAGCCTGGCGACCGTTTTCCTTATTCATTAAACAGTATAGCTAGGAAAAAATATTGATTGGTTCTGTTCGAATATTTACGTAATTCTGACTTTCATTTCCGATAAGCCATTTCCGTTAGGTACAACACGGTCAACCTAGCAAAATTCCTCTCAGAGGGTAACACTGTTCTGTTGCGTTATACCATAATTGCTTTAAGATTGTTTTATTTCACAACCTGCGTCCAGCTTCGAGGTTATGGTGTAGCAGTAGCAGACGGAAGTGTTATACGCCGCTTTTCCGTGACAGGACCGATTTGTTCTGTTGGGATATCGTACGTGCTAAGCCAAACTTGGTATTTGGTTGACTAAGCTACGTAAATATGCTGTTGCAGTGTTATACGTGGCGCCGCGTGACAGGACGTTGTTCAGTTTGCACCTACAGACGGAAAAAATTATAAGTAGTTAGCATTTTACAAACATAGAGTGAACATAAAACGTCCAGCGGCACGAACCTGTAACTTATTTGACAGAGCTGGTAGTGAAAGTTCAGTTTAAATTTAAAAGTAAAGGTGTCAATACTTAATAGCAGCTAAAATGGACAGGAAATTAGAAATTAATCTAGACACGCGAGAACAGAATGCAATCGAGAGCAGTTCAGACAGCACACCAACAGATGGCATTTCGCGCGAGCTAAATTACGTACGGTACCGTGCCGATATCAATAAACAGATAGAAGCTATGAATGTCGCTCATACTAAGCAAGACAATATGAACGATGTTGTGGAAGACAGTGGCTATGTTAATGAATCGCGGGATATGTTCGAATCACCAGAAACTGAGAGGGAAGTAGGACTCGAATTCGAAAATGCGGTAGAAACCAGAAGTGAAAAGACACCAGATCTGACTGATTTACTTAGAATACTGTCTGCGCAATTTGCAGCGCAAAATGACAATATGAATGACAATATTAAGGCACAAATTACAGCACACAGCGACAATATTAATGCACAAATAGCAGCACAGGGGCGGAACATTAATAATCAACTTATTGAGCAAAACCAACAGATTAGTGCACAAAGTAAACAAATCGAAATGCAGGGCATCAGACTTAGTAAACAAATTGAAGAAGTCACCTCAAGGGTAGGAATAGTGAGTAATGAAATCAAAAGTATTAAAAGCGAAATTACTGTCATCAATGGCAATATTGCTAATGTACAAGGTCAAATTGATGACATTAACGAAAGATTTGACTCTGAAATAATTAAAATTCAAGATCAAATAGAACCCTTAGTCTGTACTAAAGTGCACGAAAAGGTATTCGGTATTAAATCCGAAATACAAACCGAATGTAAGGCGGAATTTGCACAGATTAAACAGTCTGTAACAGAAACAAGTAGAGAACTCACCAAACAGATTGTTACTTGCGAAAATAAGTGTGAATATAACACTTCACAAATCTAAGGCAAAATGTATGACTTGGAAAGAAAAATACAAACCGGACCTACACATTTTACTGAAAGAATGCCTCTCAGTAAAATATTAGAGGGCGAAGAGAAATTCGACCCAGCAAAGAGGCATAATGGATGGCACCCCCTAGACTTTGTAAAAAATTGCGAAAGGAACTTTCCTGAATATTTATCTGACCAGGAAAAATTAGTATGGTAATCAGTGCCTTAACGGGAGAAGCAAAAAGGTGGGGGCTGAATCTGGATACTGACCAGATATCTTTTGAAAACTTTAATAAAAAATTTATTGACGAATACTGGTCGGAACAAAAGCAAGACCAGTTGTGGCGTGAGTTCCCAATGGCCAGGCTGTATGATACCAGGGGTAGACAAACCATGAAAGATTTTTGCGAATCGTGGTATAGAAAACTGATACACTTAAAATCAAGGAGGACTGAAGCCGAGATCGTTTGGGTTCTTTGGCAAAAACTGCCTGAGGATTCTAAACGATATGTTGGGAGTACCCACAGAAGAATTTCTGCACTCTTGGAAAGGGTAGAGGAAGAAGATCACTGGCGAAGAAATGGCGAGTCTTGTCCCCATAATAACAACAATTATTCGCGAGAAAGCAATGACCAAAACGAACGACCTGAAAACGAAAGATTTCGTGTAAACACGATTCAAAGAGGTCGTGCGAGAGGTAGAGGAAATTATACGATGCGCGGCAGAGGATACATGGCGCGGAATTTCCAAAATAGAGACGAAATGGAAAACTGAAAACCGCGTGTGTTACGGGATGGATTCACGCGGAAACCGGTTTAGGACCCAAAGAAAAGATGTCAAATAATAAATTCGAGAAGGGAAGATGTAAAATACAGGGCAGGAAGGTTAAGGACGCGCCTATGGAAGACGGGCGCGGAGTGATACATAGTGGCGTTTCTAGTGCGAAATCACGTGACCGTTTGTGCTCGGGACAGAGCTTCCTGGAGCACTGTACATTGCACTTGGCAGCACACAGAAATGGCCGAGGCCAGAACAAGATGGCCGCCGTAGAGAGAAACAGAGGAGGCGGGATCGGACACTTCCGTTGGCCGGTTTCAGTAATAGACGAATGTAAAACTGAAAATAAAGTTAATACGTCATATGATAAAGATAACTCGATATCGGAATCGTGCGAAAAGGCATCATTAAAGAATGGAAGACAGCCAGAAATTTGTACTGTTAATGATGTGTGTGAGGTAAAAGACGTAGATGTGGGGGAGGTTATGATGAATAAAGAGGAAAGGGAGGTAGAATATGCCACGTAAAAGAAGTGTGCACAATTAATAATAGATGAAAGCGATGTAAAGAAGGACGTTAGTAAACATGATATAAGCAGTGCAGATGAAATTATTGTTGATGGAAAGGTGTTTTGTGGTTCTGATACAGAAGAGTCTAGTAGGAATTTCGCACGATTACCTGAGAATGATAACAAAGGGGAAAATGAAATTAAGGTTATCGAAGTATATGGCGATTATACTAAGTATGAAGTCAAGGCTCAAATCGTTCAAAGTGATACAACAGAAGTGCCTGAGTCTCCAAACGGTGTGCAGTGTGTAGAAAACGAGTCGAAAAACGAAGTGGCTGAGGCATCTAGTGATAATCTGCTCCACTGTCTAAAAGTTGCTTTCCTGCTCGAATCTGATGACGAAAATGAAATCAGTGATAGTTCAGGTGGTGAAGGGTATATGGATACAGACAAGAGCGAATATACTAACTTTTCCTATTATTCAAAAGTCGCATATGTAAGTGAATCTGATTGTGAGGAAAAGAGTAGTGATGAGTCCAGTGAAGATGAATTCTCAGGCGTAAACGAGAGTGAATATACTTTTACTGACGGAGGGTATGAGAAAATTAGTGACATTTTTCCAAAGCAAGATACAGAAAGTAGAACCGGGCCAAAACCGAATCAATTATTCAGTAACGTATCACAGGGGCATAATTTGCAGGAACCTCCAGATGATACTATACTGGGGCAAGCCTTAACAAATGTTTTGAAAGAGTGTGAATTACAAGGACAAAAAGAGCCTCCTGATAAAATAAGAGCAGAACAAGAGATGTTGTACCTTGCTAAAGACTTTGAAATCGGAAGACCTAAAAACCCACCTGATGAAATAAAACGTTGGCAAGATCTGAATAGCATAGTGAAAGATGTAGAAGATAGGAGGCCTAAAAAGCCACCAGATTTAAGTCACTGTTTATGAACCATAAATGACTGCCTTGTTAGTAAAGAGACTGGGGGCAGGCTGCTGTATTTGTATATACTGTTAATATAATGCATGTCTTTATTATTATTGTATCTGAGTGTTACCTGAAAGTGAATTATTGTTTTGTTGATCCTGAGGCCTGTGGCAGGTTGTTACTTATTTACATAGTGTACTGTTTGACTTTGCTTAGGAACTGTTTCATTTTCAATTGGATACTTACTGTTGCCAGTCTAATTATGAAGAGAGGGCCATGTAGTGTGAGAAACCTGAAAACTTGATAAATTATGATGCTTATAGTAACTTTATGAAAGTGCAAAGAACTCCACAAGATAATAATTTATTTCTAAAATAGTTAAAAATCAGAAAGGGCTTATGTTTGCAGTATGTGGTTTACTTAAAGATACATGTCCTCAGATGAGGGTTATTGAAGCCTCAGGGGACATGCACTCTTTGCATTGTCAAGTGTCTGACGAGCACTAGGTACCTCAGTCTTTGCCAGCACTACTTCCGTTTCTTTTCGTGCTACCAACCTTCCTCTTCATCATTCAGAACTTTTACTATCTTCTGTCCTTCTTCTCTATCAGAGAAAGTGTGGAAATAATGTAAGATATTGTGTACTGTTTGCAGATAAATAAATGAATAATTAAATTGGGTACACTAGAAAATGACCAAGAATAATGAAAGTATAGTGGGTATTGAAAAGGACAAATGTAAAGGAAAAGTAATTGGAAAGAGAAATATGGATGAGAGAAGGTAAGAATAGGTTACTGAAAACAAAAAGTAAATGAATGCCACAACATGACTATATGCAAATATTCTTGAAAGGAAAAGAGGGGCAAATATGGTGTTGAAAAACTGTATGTGTGTTTAAAATTGAGGAGATAAACCTCACTAATGTATGTGAAATAGCTGTGAGAGGTATGTGTCTAGTGCCACCAAAAGTTGGCAGAAATCACTTGCAGTAGGATGTAAAATTATTGTTGTGATCTAGACATATCTGATGACCTAAATATATGGAAAAATAATTAACTAAATACTGGCTTTAAAAGAAATATTACTATGTATGAAAGTGGGGAAAAAACCCACAAATCAGGGACACTCAAATAACCCCTGAACATTGTCATTATACCAAAAATGTCATTTAAATTTTTCTCTATTAATGATGTGTATGTTACCTGATTTTGTCATGGTGTAAAGGAAAATTTAATATTACCAGTGCCTAATTGCTGTTTCAAAGTTGTAGGTTTTATGTTTTATACCATTAATGCAAATTTTACCAAAGATGCGACCTAATGATGAAAAAGCTTAAAGATGATGACAATAAACTGCTCAAAAATATGTTGTTGGGCAGCAAAACAAGACAAAAGAATAAGAATGTTGTGGTCCTGAAGTTGAGGACAGCCAAATATACTATGTGAGCAGTAGCCAAAGGACTTGCCATTGTGGGGCAAGAAGTTGATAAGCGGTCACGAACTGCCAAACCTAGAAGATGGGGCAGTGTATTAATTTAAAAATGTGTCTTTTAGTGTTCTTAATCGAAATTGTGTTTTTGTGTCTAAATGTTTACATACAAAGACAGCCAAACCAATAATGTGCAGAATGTGTAACATGGACTGCTAGTGCTGAGGCAAGTAGTGAAATAAGTTAGGTTTATTGGTCAATGTATTATGAACTGACTATTCTTATTGAAGTTAGTGAAAAGTTATAAAATGTATATGCATTCTTATTCAAATGGGTGTAGATGTTTTGATACTAGTTTTTTTGGAATAACTTAAAGTTTAGGACTGTCTGTTTTAAAAACACAGCAGTGCTAATTAAAGATAGGTTCTGAATAAGTTAGTGTGTTTATGTGCAACAAACATTTTGGACTGCTATTAATGAACAGCACCTTTAAAGTCAATTATTTTGAAAAAAACCTTGAAAAGTTACTTTGGTATTTAAAGAGTCAGTTGGAAAAGGTTCTCATAGCTGTTTTGTGCAAAATATTGGTACATATGTGGATGCAGACTGAAATTTCCAGTTTTTCATGAATTGATGAATCTTGTAAAATGCACTGTGATCATGAGTATGTTTGGGTGTCTGTGAATATTTACTTTCTTTGAAAATATTGAAAGAAAAATTTCTGCTTTGTTAAGTTAAAATGTTCTGTACTGTTGTATGTGTGTTTATTTTCTTTTATTTTATTTGAAGGCTATACCTATTCTACTAATATGCAGATTTATTTTGTGTATTGTTTGTCTATTATTTGAACTGTACATGTATGAAATGAAAATGCTTAAATATATCCTGTGTAATTATGTAAAATTAGTTTCCTTAAACCAGTCTGGGGATAAAAATAACTATAAATGCTTTGTCTTGAAAATGTTTTTGGAAGAAGTGTATGAATTTCCTTCGCGTATATACTGTATGTTTGTAATATGTATTTTTTTTTCTCTCCCAACTGAAGATGCATGGAAATTTTTTTTGTTTGCAGCCAACACCACTTAGGTGTTATAGATGTTCCCTTGAAGTATCCCTGATGGGAAACTTCAACGAAACATGGGGCATGTGTAACACCATAACTCTAGTGCTATACTGATTTATTTTGCCTTTTACTTTTTAATGTTACTTCGTTGGGCTTCTGTAAATGTGTTTGATTGAGCAGATAACACAAAATTGTATACTGCATCCTTTGTATAAACTTTGATGTCATGGTTTGGTTCTATGGAAAGTAGTGTATCTGTCATTTAAATCCTTTGTCCCATTTGGAGGGAACAAAACTTACTGTATATAATTGTAATTTTGCGTGAATAATTTTTTGTAGAAATGTCAATATGTGCAAATGTTCTGTTTTATTTAATGTGTTTGGTTGCTGATCCTCACTTAGGGTTCTTAGTTATTCTGTATGTAAAAGTTGTTGTGGTTCCCCTTGGGAACGGAACTGTGTAGCACGTGCAAATTGTGGTTAGCCTACGTAGAAAAGGTGGAACAACAGTCAGTTGGGGACAAGCTACGAGTCAGGGACGAACTACCAAACTGTGCACTGCCATGCAAAAGTTGCATAGTGCTGGTTCCGAGAGAGGCTTTTTCTGCTACTTTCCAATGCCTCAGATGGATGGATAAATAGCTGGATCTATTCTGGAATTTGTATCTATCATCGCCAACAAGAAACGACAGAGTCAAGCAATTCTACCTCCTATTCCACCTGCCAAAATGCAGTTGCCACCACACTGCGCAATCATTGCATCGGAATGCTATAATGATGTACAGTGAAGGATCAGCTTAATGGGTGTGTTAGTGTGCTCAAATATAAGGTAATTTATAACTGAATTTATGTACCTACCTTGATTTTTCTCCTTATCATAACACCTCTCAGATTCCTCTCCGTTTGAACTAAAGTGATTTCCGAGTGCCCTTACTGAAAGAACATAAAGTTTTGCTTAGTAAATGATCACATTACTGCCTGTTGTAAATCGAAGAAGGTGAGTCAGTGTCTTACATATATGTTAATTTTGTCTCTCACTATAGTAAAAGTGGAAAACTGCAGTTGTGAAACGTTATATACTCATGTTTGCTAAGTGTTTGTCTCTCTTGTGTATTGGAAGTGCATATTAATAGTATAGCAGGATCCACAGTTTGTCTATTGCGTTAATGCTCGGTAACAAGT
The DNA here is from genome assembly GCF_021461385.2 of Schistocerca piceifrons. Lineage (NCBI taxonomy): Eukaryota > Metazoa > Arthropoda > Insecta > Orthoptera > Acrididae > Schistocerca > Schistocerca piceifrons. The sequence continues at coordinate 64,435,261 of NC_060140.1, read as the reverse complement.
AACGGAAAGATCACTAATTATGAAAACCATAATTTCTTCATTCAAATGATAGTGAGGAGCAACCTGTTAGTGGATTCCAATTAACTTTCGTTTTAAATAGTAAAGTATTTAACTGATAGTGAATGTTAATAGTAATGTTATAAAGACCGTTCGGTTTGAACAAGCCCTGAAAGTAATAGTGTGTTTCGGTATCTGTTATATTTCTGCAAATAGTTTGTGCTGCTCCATTTGTTAGCTTCGATCTTAAAACATATGTATGTGTCAAAGTTCATTGCAGTCGCGTGTGGCCAAGTCTAGGTTGTGTTTGTCCGTTATAGTTACTTATACCTACTTGCTTAACCGAGAACGTCAATCTTTCTATTGCCTAATTAGGCTGGCGACCGTTTTCCTTATTCTGTAAACAGTATAGCTAGGCAAAAATATTGTTTGTTACTGTTCGAATATTTACGTAATTATGACTTTCATTTCCGATAAGTCATTTCCGTTAGGTACAACACGATCAACCTAGCAAAATTCCTCTCAGAGGGTAACACTGTTCTGTTGCGTTATACCATAATTGCTTTAAGATTGTTTTATTTCACAACCTGCGTCCAGCTTCGAGGTTATGGTGTAGCAGTAGCAGACGGAAGTGTTATAATATGACATCACAAACATAGAGACGCGTGAAAACTAGAACTCCTTTAAAACAGGGTTTGTTTCTTGAAAGAATTGCGTGTGGGGAGATTACCGCTTGATATTAAATTAGAAAAAGTACGAGTGAATGTAAAGATTGATGAAGCCAAACGTATCTATTGTTACAACGAATTGTTGCTTTATGTTTCGTCACAATTCCCACATTTAGTCAAAATACGTTGCGTTTCTTTCAGACATGTTTTAGTTGCTCACAATAACACCATGAAAGCATCTCAGTGTCGCTCATTTGCTCACACATTCCCGAATTACTTGACAGTATCGTTAGTACAGTATAACCGCAAATCTTCTCCCCTTCTATTGTTACTCAGCTAACCATGATAACTAAATTCACAACTCACGTTCCTGTTTGCCGACTTGGGAGCGGTTAACAGCAACTTCCCTCTTTTTTTCTGCCACTGTGAAGTAACACGCAACTTGTGCAGGGCCCGAGTGGAACACTCAATGTGCATCATCGGCTCCGTTACAAAGGCATATCGCTACAATCGCTCCCCAATAGCTCTGTGCATCAGAGTGAATAAAATGATAAAACCGATGTGTTGCGTATTTGGAGTAAAAAAAAAAAAAGAAGTGTTATTTTCTGTTGCGTTGGTCGGTCACACTGTTGTTTCCAGATTGTATTTCGAAAAATTTGCAGCGGTGAATTGTTTACTAGGCCTAACACGGTAGCTGTCTGTGCGATGAAGGGGACAGATTTTCAGGAGGAACAGAGAAGGGCACAATTTGTCACAGCCGCAAGCTAGAAGCCGGGGTATGCATTATTCTCGTATTTACAAACGATTATTGTCGGTTTACGAACTGCGGTAGTATCGTGTCTTCTTAGTATTGTGAAATTATATAATTTGTGAGTCTTAGTGTTAAATAAAGCAAACAGCGCCAGTTTGGAAGTTTTTCATTAAAAGTTGCCTTTCCTATTATTCATTTCTATGCAAGTTGTGAATCGTTAAAGCTGTGCAAAGACGTTCAGTACCCATGTTCTCGACTTCTAAGCATACGCCAGTCATTCGGTGGCAAAGTGAAGGTTTACTCAGGTCAGTACCTTTGTAAATATAGTTCACTCGCCAATCAAGGTCCTGCGTGAGAGAATTTCATGGAAGCATAGAACGGTGAGCGCTAGACAAGGGCACTGTGTTTCGTTCTGCTTCCTGTTTGTAGTAGTGCAGGATCTGCACGCTAATAGATTCTGGCTCAAGGACGCTGAGTATAGAGTTGATGTTACTTTCCAATGGTTATTGCCATGTTATAGCGGGCACTAATTAACGTGAAGTAGTGGCTGGCTTAGGCAGCTAGGGGTTATACTGTTTTCGGGACGCTTTCAGTGCCATAAATGTACCTTCAGACGTATCCGGACTTAATATAATTAGTTCAAAGACAGAGATCTTGTCCCGTTTTCATGAACTATATCGGTACTTCAGTTGTCCATCTGTATGGTCGGCGTTTGGTATTCATTACTTTCCTAGTATCTTGGTATTCCTCCGAGTATTCTAGAGTGTGTGGAGTCCTCTTTTGTCCTGTTTCTCATGATTCACGAAATAATACGCCAGGAGGGTGGAGTGTAATCTTGTTATTGTCACTGCTAATTGACTTAATGATCGATAATAAAGAATTACCATAAACTACTTCGAATTTATTCGCATCCGACCATCACCGGTAAAATTTCATTGAGTGTTAAGTTTTTTCATTGTCCCCTCATATATTTACATGAGACAATATTTGATCAGAGAACGAGTTATCACACTCATTCTGCCTGCAGCGGAATTATCATTCAAAAAAGAGCAGCCATCAGCAGAAATATTTCGAATTATAGCCAACAAGGTAAGTCAGTGTTGGCAAGACTTCGAGACTTCATAGCGTTCCAGACTGTGTCCGACACCACGGTGAATACCTCTGTTGGTCCCTTACGGCCAGCGGACATCGGCTGGTACGTATTTTCCGATGTCAATAAGCTTTACCAACAGCCGTACACATTAAAATATTTTAATTTATTCTGAAAGCAACCACTTTCGGCAATCCATTTTGCCGTCTTCCGGTCCCAGACGCATTCTTCAAATCAACGCACTTATCGTTTAGCGCCATAAAAGTGGATATCGTGAATACCAATTTTATGGCGCTATACCATAAGTTCGTTGCTGTCACGCTTTCGTATGAAGCAGCTGCGAACGATTGGAATTCATGATATCCGGTTTCATGACGCTGTACGATAAGTTCGTTGATTTGAAAAAAACGTATGGGGACGAAAGATGGCAAAATGAATTGCCGAAACTGGTTGCTTTCAGAGTAAAATAAAACATCTTAAAGTGTGCAACTGTTAGTAAAGTTTATTGACATTGAAAAAAACGACTGTGAATAGGCGTGTGACATACAATCTGAGGTTTCACGTCCTCATTGTTTGTGAGCTGCCTACAAGGAAGCTCACACTCATATACATAGGTAGTGCCAGTAATTTACTGGGTGTGATCATACAACACGGTATCATTAACCTGGTTGTCTTGCTGCTTCGGCAAGTCCCTCGTAGCACAGTAGTAGCGCTCAGTCGCCATGTTCCATGTAGGTGGTGATCCTGCTGGATTGGAGTCTTTAGTGATGCCAGACGCTATATTCGACCCTTTACACACATCAACACAGTTTTCGGACTTTACATGATGACAGACACTGCCCACGACACGTGTCGCTCTTATAACTAATAACTTCACTTTACATCTTGCTTAACATCTGAAATATGCACTCACGACCATTCTTTTAGAGCCGCCCCGATTACTCGACCGTGCGTTTTGCGTGGCTCCTCGCGACTCACTCGCCCTGTCTTCCCGCAGGACAAGAGAGACCACCCCACCTTTCTCCCTCAGCCAATAAGGACACTTGTCTCGTTCCGAACATATATATATATATATATATATATATATATATATATATATATATAGGGTGAGTCACCTAACGTTACCGCTGGATATATTTCGTAAACCACATCAAATACTGACGAATCGATTCCACAGACCGAACGTGAGGAGAGGGGCTAGTGTAATTGGTTAATACAAACCGTAAAAAAATGCACTGAAGTATGTTTTTTAACATAAAGCTACGTATTTTTAAATGGAACCCCGTTAGTTTTGTTAGCACATGTGCGTCAGTGAAAAAGACCAATAAAAAGGTGTTAGCATGTGGACGTAATGTGCTGTTCCAGTCTCTTCTGTACCTAAGATCCATCACCGTTCGCTTTGGATCCCTGCGTAATTCGGTGCTCTCCGATACACACGATCGAACAGCGAAGGAGTGGTACTCAAGCGTCAACTTTAGGTTACAATATCTCCGGATGTAATTAACATTTTACAACGCAACAAACGGCACTGATTACGTATTTGTTTATATGTTCAGATGTGCTAACAAAACTAACGGGGTTCCATTAAAAAAAACGTAGGTTTGTGTTAAAAAACATACTTCCGTGCAATTTTTTTATGGTTTGTATTAACCAATTACACTAGCCCCTCTCCTCACGTTCGGTCTGTGGAATCGATTCGTCAGTATTTCATGTGGTTTAAGAAATATATCCAGCAGCAATGTTAGGTGACTCACCCTGTATATATATATATATATATATATATATATATATATATATATCAGCCAATTGATGTTCAGATCGCTGTTGCTATGCGGAACTGACCTCACTAATTCATTCGGATATTTTATTCAATAAGAGATCGCGATTTACGATTAGTGATCGTTTGGTTGATGCTGGGTACCACCACGTAATGACATTTTTCTGCAGCGTTGCATGCCTGAGAATTAATGTGAATTTGACGCTGACAGCAGAGAGTGGCGACCGTTACACATTCCTGTGAAAGCGGCGACTGCCAGAAGGAAGGTTAGAAAAAAAAAGCCACGACATGTTCGACTGGTAGGGGTGTTTCACTGCACTCAAGAGAACAGAGTGGGAGCAGTGGGCTAACAGGTCTGCATGCAGTCTCCACCGTTGCGAGAGCAGTGAGCAGATGGGAGACACACTGCCGCCACTTAAATAATCGGTGGTAACAGCCAGGTGGTAGGAGCCGGAGGTGGTGAGTGACAGCATCTTACAAGAGAAGGAGGCAGCCCTGTAGTATGAAGGAACACACGGGGGGGGGGGGGGGGGTCAAGAAAAGCGGACGCGAGGTGATCCTTTGCAGGTTTTCCGCCAAAAAGAAGAGAATTCAATTAGATTAGTGGAGCTCTTATTCGTAAGAGGAGCTGCAGGATGTTCCAGATCAGTGTTTCATACGGAGATGAACTTGCAGGCGATTGGTTGGCAGCTTCATGACCTATGTAGTGGAAGCACTGCTTTTGGAATTGGCTTGAAGATCTGTTGCAGGGAGCACACACGCAGACGCTGTAAGTATTGCGTGGAAACGGCGCACGTCGTTCAAGGGGCTTCTCCTGCAGGTATCGAAAGAGGACACTTGGGGCGGGGAGTGTCAATGGAGAGTCTTACTGCTACAAATTTCAGAGTGTCGATTTCGCCACTAGGAGCTAGTTAAATCGTTTCCCTGTCAGCAGATGGACGATTCCGTTGCTTCTGTGTGAAGTCCGAGGCATACTGAAGTGCTTCTGTACGACCGAATTCTTGAGTTTCTGTTGCCGGATTGTGTGATTGGATTGGGTTGATTTGGGGGAAGAGACGAAACAGCGAGGTCATCGGTCACGTAGGATTAGGAAAGGGTGGGGAAGGAAGACAGCCGTGCCCTGTGAAAGGAACCGTCCCGGCATTTGCCTGAAACAATTTAGTGAGATCACGGAAAACCTGAATCAGGGTGGCCGGACGCGGGATTGAACCGTCGTCCTGCCGAATGCGAGAGCAGTGTGCTAGCCACTGCGCCACCTCGCTCGGTGGGCTTATGGGCAACCAGAAATCTTGAGCCGTGTTCTGCGCTGAACTGAGGTAGTTTCACCTCTAGGATTTTCACTGTGTAGACAGAACTTATAGGCATACTATGTAAATTCTTTAGGTTGTGGCCTTGCCGCAGTGGATACACCGGTTCGCGTCAGCTCACCGAAAATAGGCGCTTTCGGGCGTGGCCGGCACTTGGATGGGTGACCATCCAGGACGTCATGCGCTTTTACCGTTTTTCGTGGTGCACTCAGCCTCGTGATACCAATTGAAGTGCTACCCGACCGATTAGTAGCGGCTAAAGAAAACCATCATAACGACTGGGAGAGCGGTGTGCTGACCACACGCCCCTCCTCTCTGCATCCTCAACTGAGGATGACACGATGGTCGGATGGCCCCGATGGGCCACTTGTGGCCTGAAGACGGAGTGCTCTTTATGTACATTCTCTGCACAGCGACCAACGGCACCGAGCAGATCGGTGCTTCAGTACCAGTCCTGCCAGAACTGCAATCGGTGATGTACGCACCACGGCTCGGCAGATACAGAAAGGCTCACACTAAACGTGTTGAGTACCATTTACTTGTTGTGTGTGTTCTTTGCCGTCAGTATTAGTCAGGGCGCACGTCTTATGTTTAACAGGGCTAATCATGTCAGTCAACGTACAAGGATAGTCCACGACGTTGGGATTCCAGATTTCCTTCAAACTTTGTACACCTTTAGTCGGCCATTACAACAACATAATGTGCAAGTAGTAAGGTGTACTAGTCTTTCAACTCCGAGAAAATCGCAAGAGAAGCTTGGTTGGTTCAAATGGCTCTGAGCACTATGGGACTCAACTGCTAAGGTCATTAGTCCCCTAGAACTTAGAACTAGTTAAACCTAACTAACCTAAGGACATCACAAACATCCATGCCCGAGGCAGGATTCGAACCTGCGACCGTAGCGGTCTTGCGGTTCCAGACTGCAGCGCCTTTAACCGCACGGCCACTTCGGCCGGCAAGAGAAGCTTTACGGGCCTATTACGTAACCGATGTGCCTGTGCTTATGTGCCGGACGTTAGACACGGTGGTCAAGAGATTAGCTGCCCTCTATAATTAAAAAAAAAAAACTGAGTGAATTTATCAACAATGAACTTGAACAAGTATCATGGAGTGTCTGCCCCGAACAAATACAACGACCAATAAAGTACAAAAAGAGACAAGGCGACGATTCGACTTTCTCTCAAACCTTCTTTTTTTTTAGTACAAGTGTAAATTCTGTGATTTTTTTAAAAAAAATTGCACCCGCACTATTCGTCCTTGTTACGTTAGCAACGTCCCACCGCTACGCAGGTTAACTGTCAAATGGGTCCTGCCTCTGATTCTGCAGCTCGAAGCGTCGGGGTGCAATGTATTTCCGGTACGTTAACAGACTGCAGGTATAAGGGATTTCGCAAATCACGACAGGCATACATTTTCGGGAAAAGTCTATGTGTTTCATCATTTACTTTCGATAGTTGTAAATAAGTTTGTTCTAAAAATTAAATTTAATTAAAATTAGTATGTAGTCAAATAACATGAAAATCGTTACAACTTCATGCAAATACACGTGATTTTATAAACTATATCACCTCTCAAATGTCATATAAATTAAATTATATGTCCAGTGATCAGAAAAAGATGGACTGAAATTTGAATATCAGTGGGAGTCGTGCACTTCATACACGACCGTTTTACAACACTCGAACGCTAACCACTTGACCACCATAAACTCTAACGTACGGCACCCAGGTTCAAAAATGGTTCAAATGGCTCTGAGCACTATGGGACTCAACTGCTGAGGTCATTAGTCCCCTAGAACTTACAACTACTTAAACCCAACTAACCTAAGGACATCACAAACATCCATGCCCGAGGCAGGATTCGAACCTGCGACCGTAGCGGTCCACCCAGGCTCAGATACCTCAGTTACATAATAGACGAGTAAAACTTCTCTTGCAATTTTGCTCGAAATTGGCAGAGTAGTGCACTTTACTACTTGCAAGTTAAGTTGGTTTAATGATCGACGAAAGGCGTGTAGAGTTTGAAGCAAACCTGTGATCACAATGTCGAGGCGTCCCCTTGTTAGTGTGACCGTCTCATAAACAGGGGCCACGATTTTGAGTGAAGTCACAGATGTTCTCCCTCTGTTAAAGTTAGATTGTGGAAATGAGCGTTTGGCGTCATTGGCCGGGAGGCCCCTCGCGGGGCAGGTCCGGCCGCCATATCGCAGGTCTTATTACATTCGGCGCCACATTGGGCGAACTGCACGCCGGATGGGGATTAAATGATGATGAACACAACACAACACCCAGTCCCTGAGCGGAGAAAATCTCCGACCCAGCCGGGAATCGAACCCGGGCCCAGAGGACGGCAATCCGTCACGCTGACCACTCAGCTACTGGGGCGGACAAAGTTAGATTAAGAGTAGGTTTTAACGTTCCCTATTTATGTTACATGTATCTGCGTTCTGCTGTTTTGTCTAAAACTGACATGGTGAGACAGTGGCTGTGTACAATTAATGTAGGTTGATTCTTACAAAGAAGAAGGCAGCAACCAGCCACTATTAATACTACTATTTAGTTCAGTAAACAGTGCCGCAACAGGTTTATAACTGACGAGTTCATCATCAGACGGCTGTTCACAAGATTTACAAGATGCACTTTACATAATCATCAGTTTTCGATTTTTATTCTTCCACTGTGGCGAAATATTCTTGGTTTGTTTCAATGGCACCAAAAATGGAACAGAAGCGTAATATGTAGAAAATCGTCCACGAATCCTTAAGTGCAGTTCAAAACATTGCTACATAATAGCAAAAACCAACCACCAGAAATGTTTATAACCTATAGGTATACTGCCCAAAATGTAAACTAAATAGTAAAAATATGTACATATTCCAGGCCACTGAATATGCCTTGCACAGAATAAAGCCGAGACGCGTTTGGCACGAAAAATTGTGTTTCATTCAGTTGCAGTCAGACGGTCCAAAAAGTAAAAATTATCAATATACCGTAAATTTGGAATTGATTGTACTTTCAACCTTCGCCGACTAGCCTAGCGCCCTCAGTAGTAGGCTTGACTCTAATGAACTGTCGCATTTGATTACAGCTGCTTTTCATCATCTTCAGGCTTCCACCGCTACCACTATGCCGCCAGGTCTGTCGCTAATCAGCCTTGTAACGCCGGAAACTGTGACGTCGACATTAATATCAGTCGTTTTCGATCGTTTTTACTTCAACACCTTTCAATTGCAATTTTGCATTAAACATTTTTGAGGTCCCTCACATTAACGACAGTATATTTCAGATAGTAAGTTATGTCTGTGTTATGTCTGAATGAAACTGAGCAAAGCGTTCCAGAGTTTTGATTAGTTTTCATGTCACCGCCTTTCGATCTCTACCCTCAGCCATAGAGATGTATGTCAAAAAGAATTCTTTTTCAGACAGCAAGTGATTCGTTTACCAAAGATAAGTGACATCATTCCGAGTGTTGAAGGAGCACGTATTGACGCCCATACATTTTACCATTGTTGTTGTCTAACCGGTCAGAAGACTGATTGATACAGATTTGCACATTAGATTACCCAGTGCTGATCTCTCCACATCTGCGTAACTAATCCAACAAACATCTAATTGAGCCTGCTTACTGTTGTCGGGCCGTGAGCTGGCTCTACTATTTCTACCTCCCACCCTTCCCTCCATTGCCTATTTAACTGTTCGTGGATGCCTCAGAATGTGTCCTATCAACCGATTCCTTCTTTTAGTGAAGTTGCTCCATAAATTTACGTTCTCCCCGATTAGAGCCAGTAGCTCTTCGATTGTTATCAAGTCTCTTCACAGCATTCTCTTGAAGTAACAACAAGTGAAAAGCTTCAAGTCTGTCTTTCTCTTACCTATTTACAGTCCACGTTTCACTTCCGTACAGTTCACATTCCAGACAAATCCCTTCAAAAAATACTTCCTAAAATTTAAATGTCTTAGTTGTAAACAAACTTATCTCTTTCTGTAACACTTTTCTACCTATTGTCAGACTGCATTTTAGATCCATGAGCTACATTTGGTGTATCACTTCCAAGTTTAATTTTTTTCGGCATTGCTTGATTCAGTCCATAACCTCTGTTTTGCATTTGTTCGTGTTCACAGCATAATATCTTTTCAAGATATTATATATTACGTTCAGCTGATCTTGAAAGTCCTTTCCTGTCTCCGACAGATTCAATTCATTGCCAAAACTTAGTCATTTCTTATTTCTTCTCTTATGATTTTATTTCCTTTTCCACACAAGTTGTAAAAAGTTACCAGCTTTCTGTGTTTTATCCCTAAATACTTCACAATTGCAAAGAGTGTATTCCAGTCAACACTGTCAACAATATTTTTTTTATAAAACTAGAAATGTTATATCCTATGTACATGGTTTACAGGTTGCCCTGTCACGTGAACTTATATCTGAAGTTAGCGAATTCAATCAGAAATTCTTTAACACTAAGAACAAAGTATTTTAGCATTAAAGTTGTCAAAGAGACTTCTTCTTCTAAAGTAAATCACGCTAAAAGAAATCGTCAGCGTTCCAAGCTTTTACTTCCAACATTTTAAAAAACGCCATTGGTCTGGGCGTTACGAAACAGATGAAGTGGAACTTCAGCCGATGATTACGTGGATTATTAAAACCGGAAACAAACACAACTTTTTAATTAAATCGGGAAGGACTTGCGGGAACACATGGACATAATTCGGCGTGCTGGCGGCGTTATAAGCTGTGGTGCCCGTCTGCAACGATGACGCACGAATTGAATGTTCGATTGCAGAGGCAACTGGGACGGACGCGAAACCATTCTGAAGGGTCGTTTGTTTCTGATTCCCCTCAGGCGTGAAGCTGAGAGACGTTGTAAGAGCGCATTCGTCATCCCAAAACGGAGACTGTTGCGAAAACACCCTCTGGGATGTGAAACAGAGGTTATTCACCTTTCGCTTCGCTGCGAGAGCATCAGGCCAAATTTCCCAAGAGTCACCACACACTGTCTACAAGTGTTACAGATCACAGCTTTCAACTGTGGATGGGATCTCGATATGCGACGATACATTACTGTCCAAACAGCAGTGAACTGAACATTACTAACCACTTCTGTCGTTTAAGTTACGGTCAACACTTGTAGTCTTCAGCAACCCGTTGACAGCAAAGTCATTAGGGATGAAAACGTACGCCTGGACTACTCGCGAGGCCGATAAGGTAAAGACAATGCTGCTGTCCACCTACAGCCAAAGAAACAATATATACGGGATGCAGGATGTATAAATATAAACAGAATATATATCACACTAAGATGTTTCAAATATACAGGGTGAATCGAATTTTACGCACTCGGCCTTCACAGTGCGATTCCTCACATGCCAGCGACAATAAAATGTCTCTCACAAAATTTCGTCCGGCGAGTACATGAAAAAGGATGATAAAGTGTGGCAGTCTGGCAACACTGTAACCACATGTATGGTAACTACCTCTATCAGCATATATCGGTCGTGCTGAATAGTTGGTTCAGTGGATAGAGTTTTGGGTTAGCATGCTGGAGGTCCAGGGTTCGATTCCGGATTGAGGTATATGGCTTTTTATTTGCTAATGTAGTCCAGGTGTTACGGTATCTGGCATCTTAATTGTCAAGAGCGACTGCAGCAGGTCCTCTAGAAAAGATACGCACTTACATACTACAATCGTAGAAATGGAGGATTGGTCAGCTTTGAAAGAAGAAGAAATATCAAATGCGTGTGCCGCCCGCCGACAAAGACCAAATCACATTTCGGTTCCGTAAAAGACGATCTGCGACTCCGTAAATATGGAGTCTCTCACATACCGTGGGAGGGGGGAATGCAGATGCCGGACAAACCATTCGCTCAATAGATGAAAGGTGCGCGGAATAGAAACCGCTCATCGACCTCTAGCAGCCCAAAAAGTCAACAGTTACTGGACATTGTCTTGGAATCAACCAGAAAATGAAATACGCAGATTCAAAAATGTTGCACGAAACGTCCCACTATTGAAAGTGCATACAAGATGGCTATAGAAATCTGGTTACACGAGAACTTCAAGGACAAGGATTTCAACTAGTCACGTTTGGGCTACGGCACTGCAAATTCTCAAAATGCAGCGGAAACGGCACAGCAAGCAAGGCGAAGCGCAGACTGAGGCCCGCCACTCGATTCCAGAGCGCAGAGTAAACGGAAGTAAGATGACAATAATGAGAAGTAACAGAAGTGGGATTAGTGACTTACTGTCAAAATTGCGGTCCACAAAGTAGAAGAGGCATAATAACCCATGGGGCACAAACCAAGGAAGACACAAAAAGTGGACTATCAGAGGAGACGAGCTCGTTCCTTGCCAAAATAAGTCGAATGTCATCAAACGTCGACCTTAATCCGAAGAAGATATTACTGAGAATGTACGTTTGGAGCACAGCATTTGTAAGGTGGTCATATCATTTTGATTTTAGTGTGTCATCGATGTACACGTCAGGGAGAGAGCAGGTTACGTTACTGTTAAAAGATCTTTGGTCTCGTCGTGACACAGTCTCTGTCTCTGTGCAGACTGATACATACCTAGTTGAGGTGTGGTGGGTCATGGACGTATTTAGTAGTGCTGTGTGGACTTCTGATTGTATCTGTTATATCAAGAAAGGATGGTTCAAATGGCTCTGAGCACTATGGGACTTAACATCTATGGTCATCAGTCCCCTAGAACTTAGAACTACTTAAACCTAACTAACCTAAGGACAGAACACAACACCCAGCCATCACGAGGCAGAGAAAATCCCTGACCCCTCCGGGAATCGAACCCGGGAACCCGGGGAATCAAGAAAGGACAGCCAGGATAAATATCATGAACACATTTAAAGGTGAAAGGAATATATTTTGAACAATGTGATTCTTTTTGAAGAGAAAATGTTTGAGGTAAGACTACAGCACAGCGTATCTATTTTGCCGGGACGATTATTGTCAGCAAGTTAACTTGCACAGAGCTGAGAGAAAGACCACCCCACTTCCCCGGACATGGATTAAGTTATTATTTGATTAAGCGGTTTGATTCTTATAGAAATTATCTGTTATCTTTGTAAAGCATTGTTCACTTCGTTAAGCATTAGTTGTATTCAGACCAATGTTATGTGTGAAGAACACGTAAAGTTTTGCTCTGTCTTTTGAATATATCTTTCATTATAAAATCGTTGTCTTGGCGAATCATTTCATACGAATAGTTACTCTACCCTTCCCACTGTTTATCATTACACACTAGCACATGCAACAGCTTGGCTACGCATTTAGAAACAGAAATGTAGCTTAGCCACTACCTGCTGGCTGTTTGCCACTGTGCTTTCCAGAAATCTGCAACAATGTTGTCAGAACATGAGGTAAGTGGAAATTCGGATTACGGTCAAACAATTATTTTACTTTCATTGCGCATTTAACATAAAGAGCAGTTGCATTCGGATCAGTTACAGTTCAGTTCAATTTAGGTTCTGTTTAGTCAAAGGTTAGCATAACAGTTGTGGGGATATAGTTTTTGGTAATACGTAGATTTTATTAAAAAATTGGACTATGGGACTTAACTGCTGAGGTCATCAGTCCCCTAGAAGTTAGAACTACTTAAACCTAACTAACCTTAGGACAACACACACATCCATGCCCGAGGCAGGATTCGAACCTGCGACCGTAGCGGTCGCGCGGCTCCAGACTGTAGCGCCTAGAACTCCGGCCGGCGTAGATTTTATAGAGTGGGAAGTAAAGTTGGGCTAATGTCAGACACAAAGAAATATAGAGAGCAACTTACACATTGTGAGGTAGGGGGGAAATCGGAACAGAAGGGAATCAAAGCGTTTGAGAAATGATAGTACTGAAGGACGTTTAAAATTGTGTGGGCTGACAGGACAAGAAATGCAGAGATTCTCGGCGGAATCGCAGAGCCAATGAACGTATGGAGATCACTGACAGCAAGACTTCACAGAAGGATATGACATGTGCTGAGACATCAGAGTATGACTTTCGTGGTACTTAGAGAGAGAGGTAGAGGATAAAAACTGTAGGGGAAGGCAGAGATTGGAAAACATTGAACAATTTATTGAGGACGTAGGGTGCAGTAAATGCTGCTCTGAGATGAAGAGGACACATAAGAGGTGTCATGGTGGGCTGCAAGGAACCAGTCAGAAGACTGACGACAAAAAAAAGAAGCAAATCTTAGTAGTGGTATCTAATGGTGCTTTGTACAATCTTAAAAGGAGACCATCCTACATATTTAGAAAAAGTGCATCCATTTGCAAAGTACCACCTGAAATCTGAAAAAAATTACTGGACCAAGAAAACAAGAGGAGAGCAGAGAGCACAGAAGGCTTGCGTATTTGGGACGGAGTATGCAAGGCACGCGCTGGGAAAATTTCTTGAGCACACAGCACGTGAGCGGAGCGCTAAATGCAAGTACAGCTGCCGATATGTAGGGCAAACACAGGGCCGGTTTCGTCCACCCTATGTAAGGTGCTGGCGGACTGAGTTCCATTATCTGGGCTACGGCGTCAACTTCAGAACCGCACGCCCCGTGCAGACCAGCTGTTATTACATGCACCATTTAATTGCGTTTGCCTTGTGAGATAGGTCGCAGAATTCTCACTCTTGCCCAGAATTTATTTTTGAACTGACTTAGAACCATCAACGTATCTAGATGCATAAGAGGGAATTTGTGAAATATTAACACGAATAAATTACGTAAAAATGTAAAACTCGGCAATCTTGCTAGAGTGGAGGTCACGAAATCAGACCTCAAAGTCACAGACGCTCCCTGCAGTCCGCCGTCTCTAAGTGCTGTGATTCACTGGCCCTGTAGCTTTATAGCGGCGTGTACACTCATGCTCATAAATTAAGGATAACTGCAGAATGTAGTGCCACACAACGCATCAGTAGACAAAACTGGCGCTAATAGCATAGGCACATAAGGAACACACACGACATAGATCTGTAAGCTCACGGTATTGGTGATAAGTTGAGAAAACCGTCCCGAAACACATGTGCTACAAAACGCCACTGTTTCCTGGTCATGTACCCCGACGTAAATATGGGATATGATCACCAAGCACACGTACACAGGCCGCACAACGGGTTGACATACTCTGGATCAGGTGGTCGAGCAGCTGCTCGGTTATAGCCTCCCATTCTTGCACCAGTGCCTGTCGGAGCTCCTGAAGTGTCGTAGGGGTTTAAAGACGTGCAGCAATACGTCGACGGAGAGCATCCCAGACGTGAACGATGGGGTTTAGGTCTGGAGAACAGGCGGGCCACTCCATTCACCTCATATTTACTGTTTCAAGGTACTCCTCCACGATGGCAGCTCGGTGGGGCCGTGCGTTATAATCCATCAAGAGGAAGGTGGGACCCACTGCACCCCTGAAAAGGAGGACATACTGGTGCAAAATGACGTCCCGATACACTTGACCTGTTGCAGTTCCTCTGCCAAAGACATCCAGGGATGTACGTGCACCAGTCATAATCCCACCCCCCATCATCAAACCACAACCTCCATACAGGTCCCTTTCAAGGACATTAAGGGGTTGATATCTGGTTCCTGGTTCACGCTGGATGAAACCCCGGCTAGAATCACTGTTCAGACTATACGTGGACTCGTCTGAGAACATAACCTGGGACCACTGTTCCAATGACCATGTACTGTGTTCTTGACACCAGGCTTTAAGGGCTCTCCTGTGACCAGGGGTCAGTGGGATGCACCTCACAAGTCTACCGGCGAATAAACCATGTCTGTTCAGTCGTCTGTGTACTGTGTGTCTGGAGACAACTGTTCCAGTGGCTGCGGTAAGGTCTCGAACAAGGCTACCTGCAGTACTCCGTGGTCGTCTGCGGGACTGATGGTGAGATATCGGTCTTCTTGTGGTGTTTTACACTGTGGACGTCCCGTACTGTAGCGCCTGGACACGTTTCCTGTCTGCTGGAACCGTTGCCATAGTCTTGAGATCACACTTTGTGGCACACGGAGGGTCCGTGCTACGACCTACTGTGTTTGACCAGCCTCCAGTCGCCCTAGTATTCTACCCCTCATAACGTCATCAATATGTGTTCTTTTCAACACACTGTCACCATTAGTACGTCTGAAAACGTCTGTACACTTACTCGCTGCACCGTACTCTGACAAGCACCAACACACCTCTGTGTATCTGGACTGCTGCCAGCGCCACCGTGCTACGACAGCAGGTCAAATGCATCGCATGGTCAAACTCCGAGGTGATTTAAACCCACAAACCGCCCACCAGAGCGTTGTTTCACCATGTATCGGCATTATCCTTAATTTATGAGCGTGAGTGTACATTGCTGTAGGTCTCGCAGAATAGCCGACGCGCAGTGACCAGTTTTCGTTCAAAGAGCTGGGCGAGTTCATTCCTTTCTTCAGAAGGGGAGGTCGACAAGTGTCTGCTACGTTTCGGCCGGTCGGTGATGACAGAATCGGCGCGCACGACCTTTCTCAAACGATTTTACATAAACTATTCGGTAGAAAGTTTCATTTTTGCATTACGTGTAGCGTTATATGACAGGTTCATTACGATGTTTATGGTCATGCATGTATGTATGCACTGAACCGGGGACCTAGAAACGACAGAGAGGCTTCGTCCCTGCCGTAGCCCTCAGTGGTACACAACGCCCCCAACAGGCTACAGCAGTCCACTGACCCCACCACCGCTCCACACCTAACCTAGGGTTACTGTGCGGTTCGGCCCCCAGTGGAACGTCTCATTCCAGACGAGTGTAACCCCAGTGTTTGCACGATAAGAGAGATTATGGTGTACGCGTACTTGTAGAAAGTGTTTGCACAGAAATCGCAGGCATAGTGTTACCAGGGCGAAATAAGGGGAACCAGCCCGTATTCGCCGAGGTAGATGGGAAACCGTCTTAAAAACCATCCACAGGCTGGCCGGTACACCGGACCTCGACACTAATCTGCGGGGCGGGAAGCAGCGCGTTACACCACGCGGCTAACCGGGCGGGCCATGGTCACAGTTATTGGGATATTTACATGGGCCGGCCGGGGTGGCCGAGAGGTTCTAGGCGCTACAGTCAGGAGCCGCAGGACCGCTACGGTAGCAGGTTCGAATCCTGCTTCGGGCATGGATGTGTGTGATGTCCTTAGGTTAGTTAGGTTCAAGTAGTCCTAAGTTGTAGGGGACTGATGACCTCAGTAGTTAAGTCCCATAGTGCTCAGAGCCATCTGAACCACTTTTATTTACATGGAAGTAAGACACTGCGTGAAATCCGAAAAAGTTTGCAATGAAAATAGGTGTCACTATGACTTTGCGTCTGGTACATATTACATAATATGTTGCTGTATATGAAATTTACCTAACATATTGAATTTTTCTTTAGACTTGGTTGCACATCTCTATCTGCCACTAATCTCGACGTCATTATCTACCGCGTTATTCCACTAACTACAGACATTTCCGATGACGAATCTGATTTTTAAGGGCCATGGATTGCTGGTGAAACAATAAATACTGTGGGTTTTGCAGCAACGAAAGTGAAGTCACTGCAAGTTTATTTTGTACCGAGGATGTGCTTTTTCATAAGATGCTGGCCTTACATTTCTTCAGATCCTCACTCAATAAACTACTGTTCCAGAATTCTCTTGCAATTGCATCTGCACAACATGTTCCTAATTTAATAGTTTTCTTAACCTTTTTCTCACTAGAAATATGTGCAAGGCCCAACAGAATACAAAGTTAACAGCGACGACATTTTTCGTTATACAGCGGAACTGTTTTACACCTCTTACGGAATTTAATTTTTTTTTGTCTCAGAACAGGTTTACGTTTTCACGACAAAATATGTATCATATGCACTTTGAGGATGTTCATTTATTATTTTCTGACGAAATATTACCAGTCGTTCTGTTTTCTACCACAGATGGAAGTAAAGAGAAATACTTTTCTTCAAAATATTTTGTAACTTTTCTTAATGATTGATATTTTCCTGGAATTTTTACTAACATTTGAAATTATAGCTAATTTGCAATGGTCTACTACAGTGAGATAACATTCAGGTGCCTACTTTCTTGGCGACCCCTATAGGCTTTTCCGTGCAGCTTCCAACATGTGTATTGCACACATCTCTCCCGGCCCCCTCTCTCTGCCCATCTCTTCCTCTACCCATCTCTCTGTTTGGGAGATGTGTAATGTTTATTTATTCCAAACTGTAACTGTAAATGAAATAATGTGAATTGTCTTTGTAGTTCCATGTCGACAAAACGTCATTTGCATGTAATCGAGATTGAAGCGTGGAAGTTACGAATTATTAACAGAGGAAATTACGCAAAATGCAGACTACACCAATAGGTACATCATCTACATTAATGAAAGTAGTATGCAATATAGATAATCGACTGTAATATTTATTTCATGGGAGTCAGAATGCTGTATCTCGACAGTGTTGAACTTGCTAACTTTATTTACCTTCTTCCTCTGGAACTGTTATACTTTGAACTTTGAAATTTTGGCAGTTGGTTTCAGTATATATTGTTAGCTTATTGAACTAGGACCAACGTTTTTGTTTATTGGTGTAAAATTTATGAATTTTTTACTGATAAACCATTTTTATTGTGAAAAATTTAACATACATTTCCCTGGTTGAGAGAATAGGTCAGTTCTTGTTATTATTCTAGTTGAGTGGCCTCTGTGAATTGTTTTACAGCATTTCTGAAAATTTTGATGTTATTGGTTTAGTGGCTTGTGAACCTGTAACAGTAAAAATCCCGAATGCCATAAAATGCGATTATAATAATATATTATGAAAATTCACAAATATGTCGTTGTTGTTGTTGTGGTCTTCAGTCCTGAGAGTGGTTTGATGCAGCGCTCCATGCTAATCTATCCTGTGCAAGCTCCTTCATCTGCCAGGACCTACTGCAACCTACATCCTTCTGAATCTGCTTAGTGTATTCATCTCTTGGTCTCCCTCTACGATTTTTACTCCCCACACTGCCCTCCAATGCTAAATTTGTGATCCCTTGATGCCTCAGGACATGTCCTACCAACTGATCCCTTCTTCTAGTCAAGTCGTGTCACAAACTTCTCTTCTCCCCAATCCTATTCAATACCTCCTCATTAGTTACGTGATCTACCCACCTAATCTTCAACGTTTTTCTGTAGCACCACATTTCGAAAGCTTCTATTATCTTCTTGTCCAAACTATTTATTGTCCATGTTTCACTTCCATACATGGCTACACTCCATACAAATACTTTCAGAAACGACTTCCTGACACTTAAATCTATACTCGATGTTAACAAATTTCTCTTCTTCAGAAACGCTTTCCTTACCATTGCCAGTCTACATTTTATATCCTCTCTACTTCGACCATCATCGGTTATTTTGCTCCCCAAATAGCAAAACTCTTTTACTACTTTAAGTGTCTCATTTCCTAATCTAATTCCCTCAGCATCACCCTACTTAATTCTGCTGCATTCCATTATCCTCGTTTTGCTTTTGTTGATGTTCATCTTATATCCTCCTTTCAAGACACTATCCATTCCGTTCAACTGCTCTTCCAAGTCATTTGCTGTCTCTGACAGACTTACAATGTCATCGGCGAACCTCAAAGTTTTTATTTCTTCTCCCTGGATTTTAATACCTACTCCGAATTTTTCTTTTGTTTCCTCTACTGCTTTTTCAATATACAGATTGAATAACACCGGGGAGAGGCTACAACCCTGTCTCACTCCCTTCCCAACCACTACTTCCCTTTCATGCCCCTCGACTCTTATAACTGGCATCTGGTTTCTGTACAAATTGTAAATAGCATTTCGCTCCCTGTATTTTACCCCTGCCAACTTCAGAATTTGAAAGGGACTATTCCAGTCAACATTATCAAAAGCTTTCTCTAAGTCTACAAATGCTAGAAACGTAGGTTTGCCTTTCCTTAATCTTTCTTCTAAGATAAGTCGTAAGGTCAGTATTGCCTCACGTGTTCCAACATTTCTACGGAATCCAAACTGATCTTCCCCGAGGTCGGCTTCTACCAGTTTTTCCATTCGTCTGTAAATAATTCGCGTTAGTATTTTGCAGCTGTGGCTTATTAAAGTGATAGTTCGGTAATTTTCACATCTGTCAACACCTGCTTTCTTTGGGATTGGAATTATTATATTCTTCTTGAAGTCTGAGGGTATTTCGCCTGTCTCGTGCATCTTGCTCACCAGATGGTAGAGTTTTGTCAGGACTGGCTCTCCCATGGGCGTCAGTAGTTCTAATGGAATGTTGTGTACTCCTGGGGTCATGTTTCGACTCAGGTCTTTCAGTGCTCCGTCAAACTCTTCACGCAGTATCGTATCTCCCATTTCATCTTCATCTACATCCTCTTCCATTTCCATAACATTGTCCTCAAGTACATCGCCCTTGTATAGACCCTCTATATACTCCTTCCACCTTTCTGCTTTCCCCTCTTTGCTTAGAACTGTGTTTCCATCTGAGCTCTTGATATTTATACAAGTGGCTCTCTTTCCTCCAAAGGTCTCTTTAATTTTCCTGTAGGCTGTATCTATCTTACCCCTACTGATATGCGCCTCTACATCCTTACATTTGTCCTCTGGCCATCCCTGCTTAGCTATTTTGCACTTCCTGTCGATCTTATTTTTGAGACGTTTGTATTCCTTTTTGCCTGCTTCATTTACTGCATTTTTATTTTTTCTCCTTTCATCAATGAAATTAATATATCTTCTGTTACCCAAGGATTTCTACTAGCCCTCGTCTTTTTACCTACTTGTTCCTCTGCTTCCTTCACTACTTCATCCCTCAGAGCTGTCCATTCGTCTTCTAGTGTATTTCTTTCCCCCATTCCTGTCAATTGTTCCCTTATGCTGTCCGTGAAGCTCTGTATAACCTCTGGTTTAGTCAGTTTATCCAGGTCCCATCTCCTTAAATTCCCACCTTTTTGCAATTTCTTCAGTTTTAAGCTACAGTTCATAACCAATAGATTGTGGTCAGAGTCCACATCTGCCCCTGGAAATGTCCTACTATTTAAAACCTGGTTCCTAAATCTCTGTCTTACCATTATATAATCTATCTGATACCTTTTAGTATCTCCAGGATTCTTACATGTATACAACCTTCTTTCATGATTCTTGAACCAAGTGTTAGCAATGGTTAAGTTATGCTCTGTGCAAAATTCTACCAGACGGTTTCCTCTTTCATTTCTTACCCAGAATCCATATTCACCTACTATGTTTTCTTCTCTCCCTTTTCCTACTGTCGAATTCCAGTCACCCATGACTATTAAATTTTCGTCTCCCTTCACTACCTGAATAATTACTTTTATCTCATCATACATTTCTTCAATTTCTTTGTCATCTGCAGAGCTAGTTGGCATATAAACTTGTACTACTGTAGTAGGCATGGGCTTCGTGTCTATCTTGGCCACTATAATACGTTCACTATGCTGTTTGTAGTAGCTTACCCGCACTCCTATTTTTTTATTCATTATTAAACCTACTCCTGCATTACCCCTATTTGATTTTGTATTTATAACCCTATATTCACCTGACCAGAAGTCTTGTTCCCCCTGTCACCGAACTTCACTAATTCCCACTATATCTAACTTTAACCTATCCATTTCCCTTTTTAAATTTTGTAACCTACCTGCCCGATTAAGGGATCTGACATTCCACGCTCCGATCCGTAGAATGCCAGTTTTCTTTCTCCTGATAACTACGTGCTGTTGAGTAGTCCCCGCCCGGAGATTCGAATGGGGTACTATTTTACCTCCGGAATGGTTTAGCCAAGAGGAAGCCATCATCATTTAACCATACAGTAGAGCTGCATGCCCTCGGGAAAAATTACGGCTGTAGTTTCCCCTTGCTTTCAGCCGTTCGCAGTACCACAACAGCAAGGCCGTTTTGGTTAGTGTTACAAGGCCAGATCAGTCAATCATCCAGACTGTTGACCCTGCAACTAGTGAAAAGGCTGCTGCCCCTCTTCAGGAACCACACGTTTGTCTGGCCTCTCAACAGATACCCCTCCGTTGTGGTTGCACCTACGGTACGGCTATCTGTATCGTTGAGGCACGCAAACCTCCCCACCAACGGCAAGGTCCATGGTTCATGGGGGGAGTAAATATGTCGTGTTCTGTTCAAAAGTGTACATCAGACTAATCAGGGTCATCTGTTGCTTCTTCTTGTTCGCATAGAAGCTTCCTGCTACTTGCTGCCCCTGCGTTTTTTGTATTAAATTCAGCTGAATACTGAACCTTGCTTAATTGCACTTTGTTCAGAAGCTGAAGACTTCTGATGGTGTTAACACCAGGAACAATGCCAAGCCTTTCCATGTCCTTCAACCTGCGCACATGAATTAACAGAATCACCGACACCCCATTTCAAAGTTTTTATCCCAACAAATACGTTCTTTAGTACACGAGTCCCTATGGGGTTGTTGAAGGACTCATTTTGATTCTGGGTTCAACCATGAAACATTTTCTGAGATGATTAGGACGCCCCAAATATATATTCGTTTAATTACTTCCATAACAACCACTGCGATACAGCTTTTATGGTGATAAGTCATCTCCAGTGGCTTGAGCTTTTCTGTATTTGCACCGTGACTGAGGACTGTCTGAAGAAACAAAATGTAGAGGATAATTATTAGCCGATGATCGATGATTATATGTTCCCCATACAGCTTGTCTCATTTCCTGTAAATTATTTACATTATTTCTTATTGCCATACCATAGTATAGTCGAAGTTCATTTATAATTTGATCTGACAAGCGACCTCTAATAGTTTTACCATCCGACAAAATTTTATCCTTTAGATTCTGCTTCAGTTCTCTTAGGATGATGCCCATTGTTTTTGGAACGTGACCAACGCATTCTGGTTTAGTTATTGTCTTACTGAAGTGCGGCATGGATTCTGTTATACTTTTGAAAGCCCTAGAGTCCCCACCTCCAATGAATTTTGTTTGAAATACTCCGAATTCTTTTATGATCTGTTAAAACTTTTCACAGCAGCGGCAGACTCCATCCCTCCACTTGCACCTTCGTAATTGTTGCTACAGACGTGAGCTTCGCCTTACTTACCGGATGCACAATGGTAACAAAGGTTAGCAAGCACTTCATAATCCAAAACTTCGCCACTGCCCACATTAGTAACAGTAGCAACAGATTTTTTTTTATGTGTGGGCTCTTTACTGCCATATCCCAACAAAAGCAACAGGTATATCTGGGTTTGCTTCATTTATATATTTTGCTTCACAGACAGTAGCTTTCATAGACATATCTGGTACGGACTGAACAGGTCACCTATCCCTTCAGTGTAATTGCCTGTTTTAGCAGGTGTAGGTGGAAGACTCATTATGACACAAAGTGTTTGAGCAGGACTACTCTCAAACAAATTGCTACCGCCGTTTTTAGAGCTCCAAAAAGAGGTATCAATTTCACAACTAGCACAAACTACAGCAATCTGGCAGGAAAGTCAGATAGATTTTGTTATGTTCATGACAAATGGACCTGCACAATGATTACAACACAAACAATTCTTCATAAACAAACTAACAATAGGAAAGTCGACCAAAACATTTTGATTATTAGAAAATTCATCTGTGACTTCACTTACACAGCTTGATAACTTCTTTTTTTGATACAGCAGTGGGTGAGTGTCCTTCGCACATTCCAGCTGTACAAACGTTGGAACTTTCAATGTCATCATCAGGGATGAAGCAGAATCATTTATACAAAGGTTGTTTGTACATCGATTTCTGCGGAACTTATGCTTTTTAAATAATGACGCACTCGTGGGCATTTTAGAAACGATGGCACTCTGCACTAAAAGTAAAAAGAAGACAGATAACAAACTCTGAACGAGGGAGACAAACGGAACACTAGACTCAAAACACAAAGTCACCCATCAAAAACTGAATTACAAACACAGCTAGTTACCAAGACAATGGTACGAACGGAAAGTAGCTTTCATAGACATATCTGGTATGGACTGAACAGGTCACCTATCCCTTCAGTGTAATTGCCTGTTTTAGCAGGTGTAGGTGGAAGACTCATTGTGACACAAAGTGTTTGAGCAGGACTACTCTCAAACAAATTGCTACCGCCGTTTTTAGAGCTCCAAAAAGAGGTATCAATTTCACAACTAGCACAAACTACAGCAATCTGGCAGGAAAGTCAGATAGATTTTGTTATGTTCATGACAAATGGACCTGCACAATGATTACAACACAAACAATTCTTCATAAACAAACTAACAATAGGAAAGTCGACCAAAACATTTTGATTATTAGAAAATTCATCTGTGACTTCACTTACACAGCTTGATAACTTCTTTTTTTGATACAGCAGTGGGTGAGTGTCCTTCGCACATTCCAGCTGTACAAACGTTGGAACTTTCAATGTCATCATCAGGGATGAAGCAGAATCATTTATACAAAGGTTGTTTGTACATCGATTTCTGCGGAACTTATGCTTTTTAAATAATGACGCACTCGTGGGCATTTTAGAAACGATGGCACTCTGCACTAAAAGTAAAAAGAAGACAGATAACAAACTCTGAACGAGGGAGACAAACGGAACACTAGACTCAAAACACAAAGTCACCCATCGAAAACTGAATTACAAACACAGCTAGTTACCAAGACAATGGTACGAACGGAAAGATCAAAGATTATAAGGCAGAAGAGTAAAATCCACAGCCTTCTATATTTCATGTTTTCAGAAATGCGAAGATTTAAGTATGGACTCATCACAAGTTGGGTAATTTTCCTGAGCGACCACATAATTTTATAAAGCGAAATAAAAATACTGACAAATAGATTTTCTTAAGAAATTTTGCAGCATTTTAAGTAAAACATAACGAAAATGCAAGACGCAAAGTAAATTATAGTCTCTGGAAGTCGAAAGGAAGATCTGCTGGAACAATCGCTATTCGTGCAATGTACATTGTTCTTTTACTCAAAACACGATCACAAGGCGCACACAGCCATCTCTGATATTGTCTGGACGCAAACGTTACGTTAATAATAGTTCATGCAACAGTTTACAACCTATGACTGGTGTTGCAACTGATAGAATACGTACCTGGGTTGCTTTTGAGATCCAAAGATGGTGTGATGTTTGGTCAAGATAGATTGCAATAAACAATAGTGGTGTAACTGTGTATTTTGGAATGCAGTTTTTAATCTACTGTAATATTCACTCATTTTTAAGTATTACACATTATTTTGTCAGTCGAGTTAACGATTATGCGACGCCTTATATGCCGACAATTTACCTTTCTCCCCGTTTACATGCGATAGGTTCCCGTTCATGTTTCACAAATTGTGAAATACCTTTGTTTTTTGAATTGCTTCCTATAGATTTGATAACGTGTTCAATGAAAACAAAAGTGACAAGCGTTGTGAACACAACGATTTAAATCGTGGTACTCATGGCAATCGGAGGTCAAAGCGACGTTATTTCATTTCCACATCACGTTTTTCAGGAAAAAGCAGCGTCGTCTCCTTAAAAAAATTGTTCCATTAGAGGAAACCGGACTAAGTTGAGGAGAGTAGCGTTTAAACATTATAAATCAGTTTTTTTTTCTTGGAATGTATTAATAGACTGACCATTAATTTTACCTACTTATGTAATTTTATTTTAATAGAAGCACAATTATTTTACGAGTCCTAAAATATAATGCAAATATGTGATCGTGGCCCCAGTAATACATAAACTGTGTAAGACAGAGCGCCGTTGCAACAGTCCTCTGACCATTCGGCTTAGCTCTTTCATACTGAGTCTCAGAATTTTGCTGCTCCTCCTAGAAAACAGTGCTCGCCCTGTAAAGATAGGCACACAGGTCAGTCATGTAAAACATCTCATCACAGGATGTATTCGACCAACAGACACGCACTGGCTACCAGTACTTGGTAACATTGCACAACCGTCCATAACAAGATCACAGTCATTTCTGGTCGCGAGTACAAGAATAAAAAAAAAGCGAATAATTACCATTCCAATCAGAAATTTCATTATCAGAATCCCCGTCACCGAGGTATACAAGATGATCGCGGCGCGGGGCAACTTCTGTGGGATATTCATTTCAACATTCAAGATGCCTGGAACAATCAATGGCAAGAGAAAACTTCCTTGAATCATCACAAACTAATCGAAACCAAATGAGAGCGCCAGCGGGCTTTCGTCTTACTTAACGACGCTGGCGCGTACTGAATAGAATCGGAGCTGACCGGTGCGGATGTCGAGCATCGCTGCTCCAGTGGGGATGGAGATCTTTCCCAAAATGTGGCCACAGAAGAGATAAACGAACAGTACTTCCTACGAGCTGCGAATGTGCGTTCAAAACACTGAACAAGGCAATGGAAAACATTCGCAGTTTGTATACTGAGGCTTCTGACAGGATTTCAAAGCTATATATATATATATATATATATATATATATATATATATATATATATATATATATATATAGGGTGGTCCATTCATAGTGACTGGGCCAAATATCTCACGAAATAAGCGTCAAACGAAAAAAATACAAAGAACTAAACATGTCTAGTTGAAGGGGGAAACCAGATGGCGCTATGGATGGCCCGCTAGATGGCGCTGCCATATATAAAATGGTTGTCAACTGCATTTTTTAAAAGAAGAACCCAAATATTTTTATTACATATTCATGTAGTGCGTAAAGAAATATGAATATTTAAGTTGGACCGCTTTGTGATAGATGGCGCTGTAATAGTCACAAACGTGTAAGTACGTGGTATCACGTAACATTCCGCCAGTGCGGACGGTATTTGCTTCGTGATACATTACCCGTGTCAAAATCTACCGTTTACCAACTGCGGAAAAGGTCGACATCGTGTTGATGAATGACAATTGTGATCAAAATGCCCAACGGCCGTGTGCTATGTATGCTGCTCGGTATCCTGGACAATATCATCCAAGTGTCCGGACCGTTCGCCGGATAGTTACGTTATTTAAGTAAACAGGAAGTGCTCAGCCACATGTGAAACGTCAACCACGACCTGCAACAAGTGATGATGCCCAAGTAGGTGTTCCAGCTGCTGTCGCGGCTAATCCGCACATCAGTAGCAGACAAATTGCGAGAGAATCGGAAATCTCAAAAACGTCGGTGTTGAGTATGCTACATCAACATCGATTGCACCCATACCATATTTCTATGCACCAGGAATTGCATGGCGACGACTCTGAACGTCGTGTACAGTTCTGCCACTGGGTAAAAGAGAAATTACGGGACAATGATAGATTCTTTGCAGGAGTTCTATTTAGCAACGAAGCGTCATCCACCAACAGCGGTAACGTAAACTGGCATAATATGCATTATTGGGGAACGGAAAATCTACTATGGCTGCGACAAATGGAACATCAGCGACCTTGCCGGGTCAAAGTATAGTGCGGCATTATGGGAGGAAGGATAATTGGCCCCCGTTTTATCGATGGCAAACTAAATGGTGCAATGTCTGCTGATTTCCTACGTAATGTCCTACGGATGTTACTACAAGATGTTCCACTCCATGACAGAATGCCGGTGTACTTCAAACATAATGTAGCTCGCGTGCGGTTGAAGCGGTATTGGATAGCATTTTTCATGACAGGTGGATTGGTCGTCGAAGCACCATTGATCCACCGACAACGCCTGACAACATGCGTCAGCGCATTTTGAATGCATGTGCGAACATTACGGAAGGCGAACTAATCGCTGTTGAGAGGCATGTTGTTACAGGTATTGCCAAATGCATTGAGGTTGACGGACATCATTTTGAGCATTTATTGTATTAATGTGGTATTTACTGGTAATCACGTAGTAACAGCATGTGTTCACAAAGATACATGTATCACCTTGGATCAACCGAAATAAAATGTTCAAATGTACCTACGTTCTGTATTTTAGTTTAAAAAATCTACCTGTTACCAACTGTTCGTCTGAAATTTTGAGCCATATGTTTGTGACTTTTACAGTGCCATCTATCACAAATAGAAAAAAGTGGTCCATCTAAAACATTCATATTTCTTTACCTACTACACGAATATGTAATAAAAAATAGGGTTTCCTATTTTAAAAAACGCAGTTTATATCCGTTTGACCTGTGGCAGTGCCATCTAGCAGGCCAACCATGGCGCCATCTAGACAAGATTCGTTCTTTGTAGTTTTTTCGTTTGACGCATATTTCGTGAGATATTTGGCCCGGTCGCGATCAATGGACCACCCTGTACATAAATGTTGTAGAGAAATATGTAGTATTTCCTCTCATCGTCATAAAGCAAATAAATGAAATAATAACTTCAATATTTTTATGTATTTTAGTTGAGTAGTATGTAATGAAAGGATTGTTGTGTTGAAACTAAATGTAAGTCATAATCATTATTTTTCGTTAACAGAAACTACACAGATATTCCGCTTTCAAAGATTTGAGTGATCCTCACGCCTCCAGGTGCTGGGTTGGTAACTCTGTATGCAATCTTCCGCTGGAGACTCAACGTACGAGTAAAGTCCGCACACATAGCACTGTGCTGCTCTATCTTTAGTAGGTTTTGTTGCTTTTACATATAGTTTTTTCCTGGACTATCGTCTTCAAATGGCTCTGAGCACTATGGGACTTAACTGCCGTGGTCATCAGTCCCCTAGAACTTAGAACTACTAAAACCTAACTAACCTAGGGACATCACACACATCCATGCCCGAGGCAGGATTCCAGCCTGCGACCGTAGCGGTCGCGCGGTTGCGGACTGTAGCGCCTAGAACAGCTCGGCCGCTCCGGCCGGCTCGATCTTCTT
Source organism: Schistocerca piceifrons (assembly GCF_021461385.2). Taxonomy (NCBI): domain Eukaryota; kingdom Metazoa; phylum Arthropoda; class Insecta; order Orthoptera; family Acrididae; genus Schistocerca; species Schistocerca piceifrons. Next base: position 64,406,883 of record NC_060140.1, on the reverse strand, counting down.
ATTCCAAACAGATTTGCATTCTGTGACTGTACATTGATGTCAGCTGTTTGTGACGCACGAAACTTCATGCCAGAGCGGGATTCGAACCCGAATTTCCAGCTTACCGTGAGGTGTCACCGTAACAACTTCGGCTACCCGAACGCGACTCCAGGATCGATCCAAAGTTACACACGTCACGTGATCACACAATCCGAATTCGCGCACGGGAGGCAAATGATATAAAGACGCATGCCTGAAGGTCGTTGTACTGTGAAGGTACACAATGTGTAAACAGAGACATTGTGCCCATTAATGCTGAATCTTTTCTTCTTCTTCCTTAGTGGCCAGGTGCCCTTCCTGCCGCCACCACCCCTCTGGGAACATAATTCATGGACCCATCTCTTTACGTCTTGCGTGAATCCCATGTTCTAGCTCGAGAACGTTTACGAAGTGTTTGCGTAGTGTGTATCTTATGCGCGACGTGGTTGCCTGGTGCAAGCCTGTTATTTACCAGGATGGATGTGGGAAACCACCTAAAACCCACATGCAGGCTGGCCGGCACACTGATCCCCGTCGTTAATGTGCCGTGAGGTTTCGATCCGGAACCAGCGCGCCTCCGTAAATCTGGGAAGCACTGCGTCAGCGCGCTCTGCTATCTGGGCGGTTTCTTTCCCTACGCAATGGTTTAAAAAATTATTTTAGTATTTTTTTTGGACTACAATGTGTTTGAGAACGTGTCTCTTCCTTTCATTGCTCATCAGGTGTTTCTGTGGGTTGGTCTTTAGCGCATCCATCTGAGCATGAGCGTTTTCAGTTTCATTGTGGTCTGTAACAACAACACGCTCTGCCGTTATACAAGGTGGGGCAGAATGGCCTCCCTAGTACCAAAGCATCACTGATGAGCGTGTAGGTGCAGTAGAGGGGTGGGAATAGTGGCGTTAGGTGGGGGAAACGACGCCATTTTCAGTAGTCACCGTGCCGTGCTCTGGTGAGCATCGAGGCTTTGTTGTAGAAACGTCCTATAAAAACAAAGACAGCGTGGTGGAGACGCAGAGGGCTTTTCGTAGGCGTTTTGGTCTGAATCGTCACGGCAGAGTTCCCGATGCAAAAACCATTCGTAAATGGATTACTAGTGTTAAGGCAAGAGGATGTGCACCTCATAGAAAACCCGCCAAGTAGCCGGCCGAAGTGGCCGTGCGGTTAAAGGCGCTGCAATCTGGAACTGCAAGACTGTTACGGTCGCAGGTTCGAATCCTACCTCGGGCATGGATGTTTGTGATGTCCTTAGGTTAGTTAGGTTTAACTAGTTCTAAGTTCTAGGGGACTAATGACCTCAGAAGTTGAGTCCCATAGTGCTCAGAGCCATTTGAACCATTTTGAACCCGCCAAGTATGTGGATCTGGTGAGAGATTTCGCCTGAAGCTTTGCAGCCCACAAAACATAAATGGCCTTTCTTTCTTCAAGACAATTTTCAGCGGCATTCTGCAGGGGCAATGAAGACACTCCTGCAGCGTTTACGATGGTAATTGATCATCCACAATACAGCCCTCAATTTGCTCCCTCCATTGTTCACCTCCGCTCACATGAACTGCTGGTCGCAATAGCAACATTTTGGCACTAACAACGACAGGCAGATCAGGATAGAGAATTGGAGGAAAGCATAGGCGGCTGCTCTCTGTGGCGAGGGTACTGGAGAGTTTGTACAACGCCACTACAAACGTCTAAGTCGGAGCGGCGACTTGTAGCTGGAAGGTGTGGCTAACTGTTGCCAATAAAAAATTTTTGATTTTCGCTGTGGTTATCATTTCGCGACGGATCTGACCTTACTTTCGGAACAGCCCTTGTACATAACCATCGCAGCAGATGGCTTACTTGCAGTTCCTATTTTTAACGACTGGGAATCATCAGGGCTAAGGAAGACAAACTCATCAGAGAGCCTTTGTTGTTATCAGAATTATATAACCGTGATTCATACCATCATTACTTACTTCAGTGCGATCTATGGGGATATCTCTAGAGCCGGAGTTCCAGAAATCCCATGCCATCCCCAAACAACCGTGAACCCACTGCGCAACGTCCGCTGCCTCAGTGGAGTTAGCCAATGAAGACATTCGCCACCCCTATCCCATGTTATTCTTGCTGGGAGACCCACATAAATCACCTACGAGTTCCCATTCTGTCACAGTTGCCACGTTGTTGATCATACAGCCACTGCTTCTGGTCGTCCTCTGTTTAGAAATTAACCCCGACGTCGGTGATGACTATGTTTGGTGTGTGGGGCGCTCAACTGCGCGGCCATCAGCTCCCGTACAGATTCCGAACCTGTACACAGTACAATGTAGCCACTTTCACGAATTATGATGGAATGATGAGGACAGCACAAACACCCAGTTCCCGAGCAGAGAAAATCCCCAACCCGGCCGGGAATCGAACCCGGTATCCCGTGATCCAGATTAGCAACGCTAGCCAGTAGACCACGAGCTGCGGATTGAATCTTCGCTGATATTCATTTACTCGCTAACAGTATTCACTTCAGCATTATCACTTACAGCTGGATATGTCTTAGATTCTAAGATTTTTAGATGTCATACATGCTACCTCGTTCACCGGATGCCATTTGCCTCTGTCCTTAACAATGTCACTTAGTGTACCAACGGCAGTGAATTGAGTTCGCAAATAGTTGTAGGTTGTACTCTATAGTATAGTGCGTCAAACTGTTTTGCTGAAGAGCCAATACTGACAATGTGGAGCAGCACCCAGTACCGTATACGTTCCGATGTTATTATTAATCGCTAACCTGTATAAATTAGTACGTTATGAGCCCCCAGTAGATAAGCTGCAGTAAGGTTGCGATAAGTTGGCCATTCACCCCCAGATAATCATCGTTAAAATCCGTCACAACTCGGAACACTTCGTGTCGATAGTTCTGTTCCATACTGCTGCCTCCCTCAGCGACACCGAAGTGGAGACACTGTAGTTGCTTGCGGAAGTGGTGTTTCGTTGCCTGTGTGAGCGGGTGGTTAATTGATTAACAATAGTATTTCTACTTATGTTTAAATGCATAATGCAGTATGAGACATCACAAATGTTTGCTAGATATTTAGAATGGCATTCTTCTTCTGCCCATTGTCCTGTATTGTAACAGCCTCAATTTAATTTCATTCAACGGTGGCCGTCTCTGTAATGTTCATTCACGAATTGTTGTTACTTCTGTTTTAAATGTATGGCGCAGAAGCTGATCAGTACTGTTTGTGCACGCCCAGACACAGACAACAGAGCTTTTGGACAACATGGTTGTGGAGAGAAGCAGCGATTAGTATGATTAATCAATAATTCAAGAACAGTCCTTAATCGCATTCATTATTATTATTATACCGCCAATCGGTTTCAACCCGACGTAGGGGTCATCTTCTGGGCGTTTACACCATTGGTCCACTGCTGTTGGTGTCACTCCTGTCTACATAACAGGATAGTTTCCTGCCGTTATGTAGACAGGAGTGACACCACCAGCAGTGGACCAATGGTGTAAACGCCCAGAAGATGACCCCTACGTCGGGTTGAAATCGATCGGCGGTATAATAATAATAATGAATGCGATTAAGGACTGTTCTTGAATTATTGATCCTGCAGGCTACAGTGGCCACCCTACTTATATCTCTGTCACTGCGGTAAGTGGCCAACATTTGTAACCTCGCGGCCAGATTTGTAAAAGACAATTAAAGCTAAACATATAATACTGCTGTCACTGGAAGTATTTCTGTTTGTTACTGCTCAGAAAAACTACACTCTTAAGAAGCACTTAACGTTAGTCGATGTTTATGGATTCGGCTGTCAGTTGCTAGATGCGTATCACTATAAAATGCTGCCGGAAACCGGGGGCAGGAGCCCCATCGGCCCGCGGGATACACTTTCACGATCAGTGCTCTAGTACAATTGTCTGGTGTTCCAATGTCCCTACATGCACACGTATTTGTCAGACTGTCCTTCATACTGCGTAAGTATTAATGGTGTGGTCCACGGCCAGTCAGCAAGAATATTAGAACAACAAATCATTCATGTTAAACCACGATGTTTGACAGTATGATTTTTTAACCCTCTAACTGCATTGCCGACTGAAGCTGCTTTGAAATAAGCACTGTTCAGTAGATACCCAATACATGACGAAGTCGTCAGCTTGCCTTAGTGTAACAGCTCCTGTCGGTAACGTTAAAAGTCTTTGCTTTATGGATTAGGGTTGACAACCGTGAACCGCATATTCTCTAACGCATTCCGTATTGCAAAGAATTACAGAATATCTTACCTGTTATCACCAAGATCTCGTGCAGAACGTCTTTAAAATAATAAGGCAGTAAACGCGATATTTATCCAAAGCAAACTGAACTAAAGGTATTGTGCGAGTTTTTAGTGTATCGCCGTGTGAAGAGTATGTCGTATCGTATCGCAACGTATGGAATCCGCATGGTAGTGCTACGTATAAGTATGAATTTAAAGTAGGCGATCAGCCATCTTGAGGCGCTCGTCATCTTACTTTGATGACCCGTTCATAAGATCTCGAAATCACTCAGCTGCTTTCCAAAAATTGTTTCGCTGCGCAATTTGGAACAGACGCTGCAGAATTTGTATCCCTGAATATCGTTGATGGTACTCTATAGAAGCAAGTTCTCCCTTTTTTTTTGACCAAGAGAAGTTGGAACAATTCGTGGAGATACAGTTTAGCTACCGATTTACGGCAGCTATTCTCGTCTTCAACCGCAAGTTTCCAAAACGAGTAAAATGAAACGTTTTTCTGGCGGCCTGTATTGAGTTACGAAGTTGTTTCAAACTCTGCGCTGCGCTCTTCTTCTCCCTTTGAAACACCTTGATGAACTCTGTCAGAATCAGAAAAGAAAGAGTGTGGAGAAGCGTCCCGACAGTGCATAAGCTTCGTGAACAGGCTGGTACAGAACGTGACAGGACTGTCAGTTCTGAATTCAGGGGTATAATGGCGTGAATATGCGCTGCGCTTGGCTGCTTCTGAAGATTATGGAAAAATATTACGACCTGCGGGAAATTTAAAGTAACGTGCAGGTCATGAATGTGCCAGAAACAACTTTTAAAAGCAGCTTTAAGCTGTGTCAAGTCTAATGACGTAAACGTTTTTATTTACTATACGGTGACGGCTACGGATGTCCCAGTCTTTCGGAGATAATTTTAGATCGCGAAAAACAGCGTCCTTCGAATATTTTGGGATGGAGGTCGAGGACAGAATCGGTGTAATATTTACTCGCCGCAGTTTTGCATATCTGTCCAATGACAAATTCTTTCTTTAACATTTCAGTGAAGTAACTCTCTGTGATGTCAGTTTACAGGAGGTTTATTTTTTTAAAAAAAATATGTTATTGAATCGTCAAAGGAAGACATCTTTCATCGACCCTGCACATATGTCTTAAGAATGAAACTGTAAATTATAAATACCGAAGCAACTGGACGTTTTGCTAAGTGGTAGACCGTCATCGAAAGTAAAGTGTTTCTTCTCTTTTCCTGTTCTTACAGATTTGTACAAGTGTGACATTCCATATAAGTGGCTTTGAAGTGTTGTTAGTTGCATAGTCAAACGTTGAGTATTATGTTTTTGTCAAGTGCTATGACATATAGTGTGATTCGTTACCACAGCATAATAATAATAAATCACTTGAAAATTCCATTGAACCGAATTTGCAACAGTGTCCAGATGGAAATAAAAGAACAGTCAAATGAGAGAGTTGTGACCGACTCAATAACTCTACATGATTGTGACTCCCAACAAAAGAAAAATTTTCAAGGTATGTAGATCGGATTTTTTTCCCGCTTATATGAAATTCACGATCAAATAACACAAAAAACGGTCATTAAAAGCTGTTAATTTTTCAGTGCTCAAAGTAACTTTAGTTTCCAGGAATTCGTCTGATCGTCCCAGTTATATATCGCGTACGTTATGTGCAAGAGTATTTCTACAGTGTCGTAGCGTTGATCACTAGAACGACAAAATTCGATACTAATTTTTTGAAAGATTTCGTGATGCCTTTAGCTGCCATTCTCTTTATTTCATGTGCGATTGTAGAATTTCGGCCTTAGGCCGTTTTCAAGCATCTAAAACGAAATCATTACACATTGGATACATTAGTGACACATGATTCTGATGTAGGTACAAGTCATATTTATAGATATACTAGGCACATTATAACTCACTTTATTGATGATTTTTAGTAGCAAATTATGTCTTGTATGTCGTTGCTTCTATGACTCCATGTTATGCTCATAAAATTTCTGTGAAATAATTATAATCTTCCTAGTGTTTAGAACGTCAAAACATGGGTCTTATATACAAGAGTTTTGCAACAACTGCTCGAAAGTAGCAACGTAAGACATCTTGGATTTATTTTTTGAGCATAACATAGAGTCATAGGAGCAACGACATACATGACATAATTCACTACTAAAAAATGATCCATAAAGTTATAATGCGCCTAGTTTATCCACAGATGTGACTTGTTCCTACATCAAAATCACAAGTGTCACTAATGTATGCAATGTATAACACTTCCGTTTTAGATTATTGAAAATTGCCTAAGGCCTAAATTGTACAATCGTACATGAAATAAAGAGAACGGCAGCTGAAGGCATAATGAAATCTTTCTAAAAATTCATCGCAGCTGCGGACCTTAACTCACTGAATATTTCGGTATTAATGTTTGAACGTAGTGTCTTGTGCTCTACAAGGTACATGAGGCACTTGAAGCAAGTTCCTTATCAACACTTACACCATGGTACGTCTTAATTTTCCAGCAAGTGCGCCTAAAGTTGTCACACGGGCAGGCGGAAGATTGAAAAATTTACGTGGACATATTTAAGTAAAAGCAAACCTGGCGCAATAGCTCAAGGTTAGGGCATCGATAGGGCAGGAATAACACTGTTGTTGTCTTCTTAAGACAGAGCACCCGCTGGAGGGTTAACCTTCCTCCAGGCATATATCATGTTGTCATATGAGCAGGTGTACGTGATAAAATATACAACATGGATATTTTTAAGTAAAAGCAAGCGTGTGCTGATAGTTGATAAAAACGTGAAATAGAAATCAATGGATAAGTATAGTTAACTTTTTATTATAATTATGTCAGCGTAAATTACTAAAATCAATCTCAGATTTGTCACATCAGCAGCCGTGCTTCGTTTCTTTTACAGCATCCAACCCCTCGTTGCTTACAATTCAAAAAACTAACAAAGATAGCTAAACAAAGAAACTGAAGTCATTTTAACAATCTCGAGTAAGCATCACCATTGAAATACAGTGCAACGGCGCCTGAATAGCTCAAGGTTAAGGCACTGACAACGCATACAGCTACTGTACGTTTTACAACAGCTCGCCTGCTGAAGGTTTAAATAAATAGGTGTAGTGGCATTCTAACTTATTACTTGCTATTTCACAGAACTGTTAGAACACGTCAAAGTATAATTACCAATTTATGTCAATGTACAAAACACTTTTTAAGTATATGCTCCCTGTATTAACGATATTGACTGTCTACAACTAAGAAATGAGAAGCAATTCAGTTTTTGCTCTTTAACACTTTCTTGTGTTGCGCCTTAATGTAGAATACCAATATGTCCATACTATATTATGTACATATGATTATTGTATGAGTGAAATGTAATTGCCAACGACGATACGCAGAAGACCATTGAGTTTAACAAATAATTCACTTCTATTTTAATAATTAATTGATTCTAAGAAGAAAGAGCTGTAATATGAGCGACGACTGTCATTTAAGAGGTGAAATGTCGTTATGAGAGTAGCATAATACTTCTCAAACGATATCTTAACACGTACAACGTACAGCCGCACCAATACATTTACTTATACAAAATTTGCACATAATTTCAACTTCGTCCACTTATAACAGGCAGATCTCCCACAAAGAAAAGAAATTATCAAATGGATCTTCTGGTGCTGGTGGTGGTGGTTAGTGTTTAACGTCCCGTCGACAACGAGGTCAATAGAGACGGAGCGCAAGCTTGGGTTAGGGATGGAGTGGGAAGGAAATCGGCGGTGCCCTTTCAAAGGAACCATCCCGGCATATGCCTGAAACGATTTAGGGAAATGACGGAAAACCTAAATCAGGATGGCTGGAGACGGGATTGAACCGTCGTCCTCCCGAATGCGAGTCTAGGGTGCTAACCACTGCGCCACCTCGCTCGGTAATGGATCTTCTGACTGCTATGCACAGAATTCTGAAGGCTTTCGCACAGTCAAACAGACACCATGACAATTCCTGTTACAGGTTCCCTTGTAGGCGACTCATGAACGCAACGATGGGGAGCATAATTTCGCAGATAATTTGGCACGGATATCTGTGCCAATCTTGTGCAGCTTGAGACGTCTTCTCCTCGCTTATGTAATGTCTTCCATGGTGTACCATGTATTTGCGTAATGTGTCATTATTACGTAACCGTAGGGTCACCAAAAACAGTAACAATTTTATACTTTTGGGATCGGCTTTCCTGGTTACTAGTCAGTATGTTGCTGAAGTTAATCCTAACTGTCGGCATTTACCCGTTGCTTTCCCTATAACTGTTATACAGTCGTTCCACATCACAACAGTTACAAGGATATCAGGTGATACTTGATCGGTTTCATTGAATCCACAAGAGCGTAACTGATACGTAAATCGACATTTACCTATTGAACATTTCTCGAATAAATGTACGTTTTTTCCCTTGATTTCAGGCCAACTGACATGCCTGTGATACTAACAGGAAATCAATACATAGCTCTATGTTTCCGCTCATTGCTTGTAATTTCTTAAATTAGAAGCACCCCAAGCCTGATTCTTACTATCTTTCGGAAAAGTTATAATTACATGTCCAGACTATTTCATGTTGCTTAGAGTTTGGCTGTTGTCCAGACTTTGATATTATGACTTGGACGACGGGCGTGATGCGACGTTTCTTAGAAAGACGTCTCATATCCTCTAACGTATAAATACAGTTCTACTGTTGTTTATGTCTCTGGATTATTTAACGCCACAGAGCGCCTGGAGAAAACCTTGAAGCAAAATTGTTTGTTCATATAATGCAAAGAGGGTCACGGAAGTACTCAGTAAACACGTGTTGGAGGTCTGCAAAAAACGAGCGCCGAGTCACATATCATACATAATACCATACTCCGGGCAACCAGCCGAAAAAGTCGTAAACAGAAGATTGGCGTGTGAACAGGAGAATCACTTAACTTCAGGCTATAGTGGCTCTGGCGCTCTGTTGATCCAGTCATATCCAGCAGATATTCATAAGTCTGGAAATTCTGCAGATGTATACTACCGTAGCACTTAATACAGTACCTAAAGAGAAGGGAGGTTGATGGAAGCGCTTCGGCAAATTCATTTCTGCTTCCCGCATCCTTATTAACTTAAGCTTATAACGAGGGCTTTTGCAGTATCCGTCAATGTTGTCGGTAAAACTCTTTAAGAGCTATCGAGTACCTCAGTAACCGTTGAAATTCACGGTGAACTCCTTCAGATGTCTTTTGTTTTGCACAGTGCTATCAGTTTAGGCAGTGGACCATTTTCAAGCTTAGCAGACACCAATGGCAAGAATGTCGTACCATGATGTAAAGGACTACAAGTCACTGTTGCGGGAACACCACAGTCAGCAATATAATAATAACAATGCAGAGCAATTGTGACCAGAAGGTTTTTTTCACGTCGAAAGTCAGTAACAAACTTAAGTAGTTTCTTGTTGACTTTCGATGTGAATAAGCCTTACTCTGTACAACTATTACATGGCTGACATTTTTATTGGCTGTGGTTGGCCTGCAGTAGCAACTTGTAATCCTTTACATAATAGCAAAATATTCTTGCCATTTATGCCTGCTAAGCTCGAAAATGGCCCACGACCGAAACAAGTAGCTGTGCAAAACAAAAGACAGCTGAATGTGTTCACCACGAAATTCAACGATTATTTAGCAGCCAATTTTCCCCACCTGTATGTATACATATAATTAAACAGCCATGTAAAAAATTATGATAAACTTCCTTATACAAAGTAACAAGTGGCTGTATGCATAACACAGGTTCCAGCCATAGACACAGTGTCAGAACAGTTAAAAGGAAGGTAGCCTATGTTTAAGAGGAAAACCTCAATGATTCGCAAGCGACTTGCACTAATCGACCAGCCAGAAACAGAGGTGGAAGAACAGTTTAAGGGGTGTAGGACGTCAAACGGGCCAACTTGGAGCAGGAGAGGCACCACGGGACTTTTTAATTTCCACTGTCTACACTTTTACCAATAAATTTATAAGACTTTGTCAGCATGACCAGGAAGGATACAGAATTCACACTCATAGGAGTGGAAGTTCGAAAACATAACGAAATATTTTTTTTTTTACATGTGAAATTTCATTTTTTTCTCTTACTAATGGCAGTATTTGTTGCTATAGGTACACTTTTCTTCATAAGTAAGAGAGATTCTTCGATGAATTTTTCACAGCATACAAACCATACTTAAAGTTGTATCAAAGTCTAGAATTTTCCAAAATCTATTAAAAACTGTGGTAAAAATTGAGGTAATTAACTATAAAATTTGTGTTTATTCTAAACATGAAGTTTAAAATATTACAGTTCATTCGTTTTTTCATAAATTAAATAAATTCTAGAGTTTCATACACCTGTGAGTATGGTATGTATGCTGTGCAAAATTCATCGAAGAATCTCTCTAACTTGTGAAGAAAAGTGTACCTATAGCAACAAATGCAGCCATTAGTAAGTGAAGAAATGATGAAATTTTGCACGAATAAAATTTATTTCGTTATGTTTTCGAACTTCCACTGCAATGATGGTGAATCCTGAATCCTTCCTTGTGTTGCTGACAAAGTTTTATGAAATTATTTGTAAAAGTGTAGACACTGGAAGTTAAAATGTCCTGTGATGCCTCTCCTGCTCCAAGTCGGCCCGTTTGACGCCCTATCCCCCTTAAAGAAAAATACATCTACATCTACATTATTACTCTGCAATTCACATTTAAGTGCTTGGCAGTGGGTTCATCGAACCACAATCATACTATCTCCCTACCATTCCACTCCCGAACAGCGCGCGGGAAAAACGAACACCTAAACCTTTCTGTTCGAGCTCTGATTTCTCTTATTTCATTTTGATGATCTATCCTACCTATGTAGGTTGGGCTCAACAAAATATTTTCGCATTCGGAAGAGAAAGTTGGTGACTGAAATTTCGTAAATAGATCTCGCCGCGACGAAAAACGTCTTTGCTTTAATGACTTCCATACCAACTGGCGTATGATATCTGCCACACTCCCTGCCCTATTACGTGACAATACAAAACGAGCTGTCCTTTTTTGCACCCTTTCGATGTCCTCCGTCAATCCCACCTGGTAAGGATCCCACACCGCGCAGCAATATTCTAACAGAGGACGAAAGAGTGTAGTGTAAGCTGTCTCTTTAGTGGACTTGTTGCATCTTCTAAGTGTCCTGCGAATGAAACGCAACCTCTGGCTCGCCTTCCCCACGATATTATCTATGTGGTCTTCCCAACTGAAGATGAATTGACAGCCTAGAAAATTGTATTCTTTATCGAGTTATCGAATTCCAACGGATTTCTTTTGGAACTCACGTGGATCACCTCGCACTTTTTGTTATTTAGCGTCAACTGCCACCTGCCACAGCATACAGCAATCTTCTCTAAATCGCTTTGCAACTGATACTGGTCTTCGGATGACCTTACTAGACGGTAAATTAGAGCATCATCTGCGAACAACCTAAGAGAACTGCTCAGATTGTCAAACAGATCATTTATATAGATCAGGAACAGCAGAGGTCCCAGGACGCTTCCCTGGGGAACACCTGATATCACTTCAGTTTTACTCGATGATTTTTCGTCTATTACTGCGAAGTGCGACCTTCCTGACAGGAAGTTTAAAAGGGCAAGCAGCACGAATGGTTTGCAAGCGCACGAATGGATCAGTTTATATTCTGTCGGCATACATTCATCGTCGAGGAAGAGTATTGCACATACAAACTCGTTGTCACGTCAGATGGAAGGAAAATGCCGATTAAACTGAACAGCGATTTGCGGCAACCGACTATTAGATCACAGCGCTATGCCGTTGCAGGCAGATGCAAGCCGAAGCGATACGCCGGGCCGGCTGCGGGCTTACCTCGGCGGCGGCGCGGTGTCCGAGGAGCGCGTGGCGCTGGGGCTGCCCTGGTGGTGGCGCTGCCGCTGGTGCTGGAGGGCCGTGGCTGCCGCCGGCTGGAGCGCCGCTGCCCCACTGGCGTCGCGACGCGCCGCCCACTACGACGCCGACGCCGACGCCGACGCCGAGGCCGCCACCGGCGCCGCCGCACTAGGTCGGTCCACGGCGCTTCCGCTGCCGCTGCCGGAGGCTGGGAGCACGCCGGGTGGAGCCCGCACGAGGGCATGACCCAGAAACAGGGGTACGCCGTGTCAGGCAAGCGTAGAGGGTGGGGGACAGGTAGCTGTAGGTGTTTAACGAACGTAGACTTGTCATTTTACTGCTTGCCTTCATAGGGTGTTACAAAAAGGTACGGCCAAACTTTCAGGAAAAATTCCTCACACACAAAGAAAGAAAATATGTTATGTGGACCTGTGTCAGGAAACGCTTACTTTCCATGTTAGGGCTCATTTTATTACTTCTCTTCAAATCACATTAATCATGGAATGGAAACACACAGCAACAGAATGTACCAGCGTGACTTCACACACTTTGTTACAGGAAATATTCAAAATGTCCACCGTTAGCGAAGATACGTTCATCCACCCTCCGTCGCATGGAATCCCTGATGCGCTGATGCAACCCTGGAGAATGGCGTATTGTATCACAGCCGTCCACAATACGAGCACGAAGAGTCTCTACATTTGGTACCGGGATTGCGTAGACAAGAACTTTCAAATGCCCCCATAAATAAAAGTCAAAAGGGTTGAGGTCAGGAGAGCGTGGAGACTACGGAATTAGTCCGCCTCTACTAATCCATCGGTCACCGAATCTGTTGTTGAGAAGCGTACGAACACTTCGACTGAAATTTGCACGATCTCCATCCTGCACGAACCACATGTTGTGTCGTACTTGTAAAGGCGCACGTTCTAGCAGCACAGGTAGAGTATCCCGTATGAAATCATGATAACGTGCTCCATTGAGCGTAGGTGGAAGAACATGGGGCCCAATCAAGACATCACCAACAATGCCTGCCCAAACGTTCACAGAAAATCTGTTTTGATGACGTGATTGCACAATTGCGTGCGGATTCTCGTTAGCCCACACATGTTGATTGTGAAAATTTACAATTTGATCACGTTGGAATGAAGCCTCATCCGTAAAGAGAACATTTGCACTGAAATGAGGATTGACACATTGTTGGATGAACCATTCGCAGAAGTGTACCCGTGGAGGCCAATCAGCTGCTGATAGTGCCTGCACACGCTGTACATGGTACGGAAACAACTGGTTCGCCCGTAGCACTCTTCATACAGTGACGTGGTCAAGGTTACCTTGTACAGGAGCAACTTCTCTGTCGCTGACATTAGGGTTATCGTCAACTGCACGAAGAATTGCCTCGTCCATTGCAGGTCTTCCCCACTCGCGAGTCATAGGCTGCAATGTTCCGCGCTCCCTAAGACGCCGATCAATTGCTTCGAACGTCTTCCTGTCGGGACACTTTCGTTCTGGAAATCTGTCTCGATACAAACCTACCGCGCCATGGCTAATGCCCCGTGCTAATCCATACATCAAATGGGCATCTGCCAACTCCGCATTTGTAAACATTGCACTGACTGCAAAACCACGTTCGTGATGAACACTAACCTGTTGATGCTACGTACGGACGTGCTTGATGCTAGTACTGTAGAGCAATGAGTCGCATGTCAACACAAGCACCGAAGTCAACATTACCTTCCTTCAATTGTGCCAACTGGCGGTGAATCGAGGAAGTACAGTACATACTGACGAAAGTAAAATGAGCTCTAACATGGAAATTAAGCGTTTCCGGACACATGTCCCCAAAACATCTTTTCTTTATTTGTGTGTGAGGAATGTTTCCTGAAAGTTTGTCCGTACCTTTTTGTAACACCCTGTATATCGTCAGCTATCTTCGTACTCAACAATAATGACATCGTAACATCAGCTTCTCTCTTTTAGGATTCTGTACCTCAGACAGTAATAACGGAGTCCATATAGGATGATGACTTTGTTGTCAGTCTGTTCGTCTCTCTTTTTCCCAACCTTTTTCTCGGGAAGAGATAGCCGTATCAACTTGAAATTTACGTCCCATCCCAACGTCTGCAGTCCCTCGCTGCTGTTGTAGTCTTGGGTCCGATGACTTGATGCAGCTCTCCATGCGAGCCTCTTCACCTCCGAATAATCACAGCAACCTATATTGTGGTGTCACCGCCAGACACCACACTTGCTAGGTGGTAACTTAAATCGGCCGCGGTCCATTTAGTACATGTCGGACCCGCGTGTCGCCACTGTGTGATCGCAGACCTAGCGCCACCACAAGGCAGGTCTCGTGATACGATATAGCACTCGCCCCAGTTGTACGGACGACCTAGCTTGCGACTAGATGTACGAAGCCTTTCTCTCTCATTAGCCGAGAGACAGAATAGCCTTCAGCTAAGTTAATGGCTACGAACTAGCAAGGCGCCATTAGCCTTACAGTGATTGTAATTAAAGTCTCCTGTGTATAGTCAAGAGCGATGTACCACAATGATTGATTAAAGATAAGTATTAATCCAGCTACGTACTTTTCTTCATAGCATTAATTACGTAGCCTGTTCCAGTACTTCACGCCCGTCTGCGTTAGTCTAGCGTGCATTTTCAGCCATCTCGATCTACAAGGTGTTGGCCCAGCTGCCGACACATCACATGGCGACGAGTCTACAAAGGATCTTGTGTTTTACTTTGCCCTAATTTATTTGTGTCATGGCTTCGCCAGATGTACTGTCCGAATTTTATCGCTTGCAGAATCAGCAGACGCAGGCGTTATTGGATGCCCTTGGACAGCTCGTCCAGGGTCAACGTGCCATTCAAACCGATGCGGCCGCCGTCGCTTCACCGGTACCGCAGCCACAACCTGCCGTTGATGAAACCCACGAGACTTGGCGGGAATGGTCCCGCCAGTTTGCCTTCCACCTCGCCGCCTACAGAATTCAAGGTAATGAGCGGCAGCCGTTTTTGCTTTCTTGTGTCGGTGTGTCCACCTACCGTGTGATAGTGAAATTGTTTCCCCGACGCGACGTAGCAACTCTGTCCTACGAGGAAATTTAGTCTGCTTTAGATGCCTATTTCAAAGAAACAGTTAATGTGGTTGCAAAACGGTATACGTTTTTTCGTACAAAACGTACGGCCGGTCAAACTAATAGGGAGTGGGTAGCAACATTGCAAGGACTTACTAGGGACTGTGCCTTTGACTGTGACTGTGGTCTTTCTTATTCAGATACAATGGTACGTGATGCAATTGCTCAGAACGTTTCTGATGTTCGCATATGGGAGCAAATATTGAAACTAGTTAATCCCTCCCTTCAACAAGTGATAGACATATTGGATAGACAAGACACACTTGACTGTGCTCAGGAATCTTTTGAAACTTCGCCAGCAGTGTGTAACATTAACCGGTCCGCTGGGCGAGCTGCGCGGCTCGGTCAACTGCCCTCGCGCAAACAAACGCAGCTGCCGCCGCGCTATAAGCCACGTGTGCCGCGCCAGCCCACAAATGCAGTGAAATCATGCCCGCGGTGTGCTACTAGACATTCGCGTGAACATTGCCCGTCACGCCGAGCTATTTGCTTTTTCTGTAATAGGAAAGGACATGTTCAAAGTGTTTGCCAGAACAAGCTCCGATCAGACAATCACAATCATTCCAGGCCCTTTGCTTCGCGCCGGAATCGAACCAAGGACACTCAGGATCGTGGACCTTCGCCCATGGACATTCATGTAGTTAATTCCACGTCGTCCAGTGACACTTTCTCTAACAGTGACTGTGTTCGTCCCACAAAAACTGTGCGTCGACGTCGCCGGAAATCACGTCCATTAGCAAGTGATTCTGTACCAGTGTCTATTCAAATTGCACAAAACAGTCGCTCTTGTCGTCAGCAGGACAATAAACTTTTTGTGGACTTAGACTTTGAAGGCAAAGTGATACCTTTCCAGCTCGATACCGGAGCTGCAGTTTCATTGCTCAATCACGACACGTACAAACAGCTGGGCGCACCTCCGTTGCGTGCCGCAAATGTTCAGTTAAAAAGTTATTCCAGACAGACAATTCCTGTCTTAGGACAGTGCACTCTTTTTGCAACATATAAAGGACAAACAAACCTTGTGTCAATTTACGTTCTTCGTTCTTCTACTGCAGTGAACTTGTTTGGTTTAGACTTATTTCAGTTGTTTAACATGTCTATTGTAAATCAGGTGCTATCAATGAATCAAACTGTGCCTACAGACAGTGGTTCTAGTGTATGTGACGAATTTGCAGACATTTTTGCACCGGGCTTAGGTTGCGCTAAAAACTGTGAAGCACAATTGGAACTGAAGGTCAACGCGCAACCGAAATTTTTCAGAGCGCGCAATGTTCCTCACGCATTGCGTCATGAGGTCGCAAGAACATTGAACAATACAGAATCACAAGGTGTGAGTGAATGTGCGCAATGCCTCTTCTCTTTCAGCTCCGCTTCATCGCATACGCCGTGCAGGTGTTCCGTTCGTCTGGACGACGGAATGCGAACGCGCCTTTCGCCAGTTGAAATCGGCGTTGCTTTCTAATACTTGCCTCACGCCTTTCGATCCCCAGAAACCCCTTTTCTTGATGATAGATGCATCGGATTTCGGGATCGGTGCTGTGCTTGCGCACAAAGTTGGCTCGCATGATCGCCCTATTGCCTTTGCGTCCAAATTGCTCTCGTCTGCGCAAAGAAATTATTCCCAGATGGAGAAAGAAGCTTTGGCTCTCGTGTTTCGTGTTACTAAGTTCCATGATTTCTTGTATGGTCGTCACTTTACCATCATCACAGACCACAAACCTTTGACATCGCTTTTTCATCCGAACAAGCCTGTGCCTCCGCGTACAGCGCAGAAATTCATTCGCTGGTCTATTTTCCTCTCGCAGTACCGCTACGATATCTTGTATCGGTCCACTGCTCAGCACGGCAACGCTGATGCGTTGTCCCGTTTGCCTGTTGCTGAGGATAAAGCGTTCGATTCTTCCGAACTTGCTTGCATGTTCATTGATTCGGAAACGGATGAAGTGGTCGAATCGTTTCCGATTGATTTTCGTCGTGTCGCTACAGCCACAGCTGCTGACCCTGTCCTTGCTACTGTTTTGCGTTTTGTTGCTACGCAATGGCCTTTGTCAAAGTCTCGGATCGAGGATCCGTTGGTTCGCCGATTTTTTGCTCACAAGTAGAGACTTTTTGTTCGACGTGGTGTTTTGTTGTTGCGTTCTGATAATGATCAGTCCAGAGTCGTGGTCCCACGTTCGTTGCAGTCCTCTGTTTTACGGCTTCTTCACCAAGGACATTGGGGTATAGTGCGAACGAAACAACTTGCTCGTCAGCACTGTACTTGGTTCGGAATCGATGCTGCGATTACGAATATGTGTTCTTCTTGCATGGCGTGTGCCGAACAACAATCCGCACCGCCGCGGAACGTCTTTGCATGGCCAAAAGCCACTTCCCCTTGGCAACGCTTGCACATTGATTTTTCTGGTCCATTCTGGAATGCTCGATGGTTGGTTCTGGTCGACGCCTTCAGTAATTTTCCTTTTGTTGTCCGGATGTCTTCCACGACGTCCTCCGCCACCATCCAAGCGTTGTCTGCTATCTTTTGCATTGAAGGTCTTCCGCAGACTATTGTTTCCGACAATGGCCCACAGTTCATGTCCGCCGAATTTCAGTCATTCTGCCAGGCCAATGGTATTCAACATCTGACATCCGCGCCGTTTTCGCATCAGTCAAACGGTGCCGCTGAACGATTGGTCCGGACTTTCAAGTCACAGATGTTGAAATTGAAAGAGTCGCATTCTCGGGAGGACGCATTGTTGCTATTTTTGTCTTCGTATCGCTCTCAGCCCCGCGATGGTCGCTCGCCGGCTGAGTTGCTCCATGGTCGTCCTCATCGCACCTTGATGTCTTTGCTGCATCCGCCGCATCAGGTTCCTGTGCAGCCGCAGACTCCTGCTTTTGCTCCAGGCGACGTTGTATTTTATCGCAACTATCGAGGTTCACGGCATTGGCTCGCAGGGCGCATTCTTCGCTGCCTCGGCCGCGCGATGTATTTGGTTTTGGGGGCCTCTGGTGAGGTGCGTCGGCATCTCAATCAGCTGCGCCTCTGTCGTCGCACGGGTTCTGCCGCTCCCCGTCTGCTTTCAGCGACGGTGCCGTCCGGTCAGCGCCCTGGGGACCCATCTACTGGCTCGCCTCATCCCCAGGTGTTACCGACGATGCCTTCCATTTTGCCCCATGGCGACGCGCCGCCGCAGCCGCCGCCGCCGCCGCCGCCGCCGCAGCCGCCGGTACTCCGGCCGGCGCCGCCCGCATTCGACGCTTCGCTGCAGCCGCCCAGCGCCTCCCAAAGTCACGCGCCGCCGATCGCTTCCCGTGACCAGCTGTCCTCCGCCATGCAACTCCCGCCCGCTCCGGACCACATGACGTCATCGCGCGTCGGCTACCCCGACGCAATGGAGGTCGACCCTTCGGCCCCTCCTGTTTCTTTACGGGCGCATACACCGCATGTTGACGTGCACCCTGGACTAGGTTTTCAGGCGTTTCCTAGCTCCCCTCGGACCGTATGGCCGGGTGCGGGTGGCACAACCTCGCCTGTTGTTAGGCTCCCCACCTCATCGCATACGTCAACATGGGGTCCTCCCCACGGCGGGCGGAAGCCTTATCTCACGACCGTTCGCCGATTTGCGGGGGAGGAATGTGGTGTCACCGCCAGACACCACACTTGCTAGGTGGTAACTTAAATCGGCCGCGGTCCATTTAGTACATGTCGGACCCGCGTGTCGCCACTGTGTGATCGCAGACCTAGCGCCACCGCAAGGCAGGTCTCGTGATACGATATAGCACTCGCCCCAGTTGTACGGACGACCTAGCTAGCGACTAGATGTACGAAGCCTTTCTCTCTCATTAGCCGAGAGACAGAATAGCCTTCAGCTAAGTTAATGGCTACGAACTAGCAAGGCGCCATTAGCGTTACAGTGATTGTAATTAAAGTCTCCTGTGTATAGTCAAGAGCGATGTACCACAATGATTGATCAAAGATAAGTATTAATCCAGCTACGTACTTTTCTTCATAGCATTAATTACGTAGCCTGTTCCAGTACTTCACGCCCGTCTGCGTTAGTCTAGCGTGCATTTTCAGCCATCTCGATCTACAAGGTGTTGGCCCAGCTGCCGACACATCATATATCTTTCTCACTCTGTTTACAGTATTCATCTCTTGGCCTTCCTCTACGATTTTCACCCAACACCTTACCCTCCAGTACTAAATTTCTGATCCCTTGATGTCTCAGAATGCGTCCTCTCATCCCATCCCTTCATTTAGTGAAGCTCTTCCACAAATTACTTTTTTTTTCTCCCCAGTTCTGTTCAGTACTTCCCCGATAGTTACGTGATCGACCCATGTAATCTTCAGCATTCTTATGTAGCACCACATTTCGAAATTTTCAATTCTCTTTGTATCTAAACTGCTAACCGCCCGTGTTTCACTTCCATACATGGCTACACTCCATACAAATACTTTCAGAAGAGACTTGCTGACACTTAAATCTACACTCGATGGTAACAAATTTCTCTTCTTCAGAAACGCCTTCCTTGCCATTGCCAGTCTACATTTTATATCCTATCTACTACGACCATCATCAGTAATTTTGTTGCCCAAATAGCAAAACTCATGTGCTACTTCAAGCGTCTCGTTTCCTTATCTAATTCCCTCACCATTACTTTATTTACTTACATTACATTATCCTTCCTTTGCTTTTTTTGATGCTCATCTTATATCCTCTTTTCAAGACACTGTTCATTCCGTTCAATTGCTCGTCGAAGTTGAAAAAAAGTTCACATGTGTGTGAAATCTTATGGGACTTAACTGCTGACGTCATGAGTCCCTAAGCTTACACACTACGTAACCTAAATTATCCTAAGGACAAACACACACAGCCATGCCCGAGGGAGGACTCGAACCTCCGCCGGGATCAGCCGCACAGTCTATGACTGAACCCCCTAGACCGCTCGGCTAATCCCGCGCGACGCTCGTCGAAGTCCTTTGCTTTGACAGAAGTACAATGACACTGGCGAATCTCCAGTTTCTATTTCTTCTCCCTGGACTTTAATTCCTATTCCAAATTTTTCTTTGGTCTCCTTTACTGCTTGGTCAATGCACATATTGAATAACGTCGGCGATAGGCTACAACCTTTGATCATTCCCTTTCCAACCACTGCCCCCCTTTCATGCCCTCGACACATATAACCACCGACTGGTTTCTGTACAAGTAGTAAAATAGCCTTTCACCCCCTGTATTTTACCGCTGCTAACTTCAGAATTTCAAAGAGAGTATTCCAGTCAAAATCGTCAAAAGCTTTCTTTAAGCCTACACGCTATAAATATAGGTTTGCCTTTCCGTAAGTCAGAAGTCATGGTCAGAATTGCCTTGCGTGTTCCTACATTTGTCCAGCAACCAAACTGATCATCACTGAGGTCGGCTAATACCAGTTTTTCCATTCTTCTGTAAAGAATTCGTGTTGGTACTTTCCAGCCCTGACTTATTAAAGTGATTGGTCGGCCATTTTCACACCTGTCAGCACCTGCTTTCTTTGGAATTGTAATTGCTACATTCTTCTTGCAGTGTGAGGGTATTTCGCCTGTCTTATACATCCTCCAAAAGCTGGAAGAGTTTTTCCATGGCTGAATTTCCCAAGGCTATCAGTACTTATGACGAAATATCGTCTACCCCTGCGGACTTGTTTCGACTTTGTCTTTAAGAGTTCTGTCAAATTCTTCCCGCAGTATCAAACCTACCATATCTTCATTTACGTCCACTTCCCTTTCTAATATATTGCCTTCAAGTATATCCCTCTGGTAGAGACCTCCTATATACTTCTTCCACCTTTCAGCTTTCCTTTATTTGCTTAAATCTGGTTTACCATCTGAGCTCTTCATATTCAGACAACTGCTTCTCCTCTTCTCAAAGCCCTCTTTAATTTTTTGGATGCGGTTTATATCTTTCCCCTAGTTATATGCGCTTCTAAAAATTTGGAAATACGAGGTAAGGTCTTACGGGATCAAACTACTGAGGTCATCGGTCCCTAAGCCTACACACTACTTAATCTAAGGAACTTACGCCCTGGACAACACACACACCCGTGCCCGAGGGAGGACTCTAACCTCCGACGGGGGGAGCCGCCCGGACCGTGACGAGGCGCCATCAGACAGCGCGGCTATGCGATTCCAAATGCTTATTTTTGTCCTCTAGCCATTGCTGAAAATCCGTTTTGCACTTCCTAACAGTCTTATTTTTTAAATGCTTGTATTGCCTTTCACCTGCTTGTTTTGCTGCATTTTTAAATTTTCTCCTTTTATCAATTTAATAGAATGTCTCTCATGTTATCAAAGGATTTCTGCTAAGTCGTCTCTTTTTACTTGTTGGAACCTCTGCTGCCTTTCACTGTTTCATCTCTTAAAGCTTCCCATTCGTCTTCTACTGTATTCCTTCCCCCTGTTCTTGTCAAACGTTGCCTAATGCTCCCTCTGAAACGCTCAACAACCTGTGGTTCTTTCAACTTATTTGGGACCCATATCCTTAATTTCCTACAGTTTCCCTTCCTCAGTTTTAATTCGCATTTCATAACCAATCTGCCTCTACAAATCTCTAACAAACAAAAAAATCTGGTTCCTAAATCTCAATCCAACCATTATAAATCAATCTGAAACCTTCCGGTGTTCTGGTCTCTTCCAGGTATACAACCTTATTTTGTGATTCTTAAACAAAGCGTTAACCATAATTAAATCATGTTCTGTGCAACATTCTATCAGACGGTTTCCCCTTTCATTGGTTTCCCTGAGTCCATACTCACCAACTAGATTTCCTTTTCCTATTGCCAATTTACAATCCTCCATCACAATTAAATTTTCGTCTCCTTGATGTATCTGAATAATTTCCTTTATCTCATCATACATTTCTTCAGCCGGCGGTAGTGGCCGTGCGGTTCTAGGCGCTACAGTCTGGAACCGAGCGACCGCTACGGTCACAGGTTCGAATCCCGCCTCGGGCATGGATGTGTGTGATGTCCTTAGGTTAGTTAGGTTTAATTAGTTCTAAGTTCCAGGCGACTGATGACCTCAGAAGTTAAGTCGCATACTGCTCAGAACCATTTGAAAGGCCATTTCTTCAACCTCTTCATTATCTGCGGAGCTATTTGACATATGAACTTTTACTAGAGTGGTAGGCATCGATTTCGTGTCTATTTGGATTACGTTATTGCGTTCACCATGCTGTTCATAGTAGCCTAGCCACATAATTTTTTCTTATTCATAATTAAATCCACTCCGCATTATGTCTAGGTGACTTTGTATTTATAAACCTGTATTCACCTCACCATAAGTCCTGTTCCTCTTGCCACCGAAATTCATTTTCCTAATGTATCGAACTTCAAATTATCCATTTTCCTTTTTAAATTTTCTAACCTACCTGCCCCATTAAGGTCTCTAACATTCCACGATCCGATCAGCAGAACGCCCGTTTTGCTTCTCCAAATGACGACACCCACATGAGTAGTCCCCGCCCAGAGATCCGAATGGAGGACTATTGTACCTCCGAAATATTTTATCCGAGGGGGCACCATTATCATCATTTAACCAAACAGTAGAGATGAATCTTCTTGAGAAAAATTGCGGTTGGCGTTTTCTCTTGCTTTCATTCGTTCGCAGTGCCAGCACAGCAGGGTCATTTTGGTTAGTGTTACAAGGCCAGATAAGTCAATCATCCAGACCATTGCCCCTGAAACTACTGAAAAAGCTGCTGCCCCTCTTCAGGAACCACACGTTTGTCCGGCCTCAACACATAACCCTCCACTTTGGTTGTACCTACGGTTCGGCTATATGGATCACCGAAGTACGCAAGTACGCAAGCCACCCCATCAACGGCAAGGTCCATGGTTCATAGTGTGTGGGCGGGGAGGGGGGGGGGGTTCCTACAGCGATGTAAAAACTTTAGCCTTCTAAATCAGTGTAGGCAATAAACACGGCTGTTTCTGTCACATGTTTTGATTGTCAGTCATTAAAACATATAGGGTACTTCCCATTGACCTAGAACCATGAAACGTGGCAGGAAGTAAGGTTTCACAATACAAGTAAAGGAAGAAATTCGAAAGCTGTTAATTTGTAATTATATCACAGGAAAAAAATATTTTGTTATTATTTGTTGACGGACTGTCTGTGTAGCCGTCTGTTAACGCCCGTTTTTCTCAGTAACGGGTAGACATCTCAAATTGAAATTTATGCCACATACTAAGATATGCGGTCTCTTGGCGATGTAAAAAGATGTGACCTTCCAAGACAATGGAATCAAAAGATTCGTCCACTTATGTCTCATATTTTGACACTCGCAAACTCCCTCTTCAAACCCCATATTGTACTTATCGTTGATCTAGAATTGGCAAGAAATAAGCTTCACAGTAATAGTAAGATAAAAATTGTTAATTTTTAATTATAACACATGATTTTTTTCATTTGTTATCCGACTATTTGTCTGTTAAGAAACATTCTCTCAGCAGCCGGTGAGCATATCTAGATACAATTTGATTAAGTCTAAGGTATACGATACCTTAGCGGTGTACTGAATTTAACCTTGAAGTCAATGCATTCAGAATATACTGCGATTTATGTCACATATTTCGAGAGTCGCAAACTCACTCATAAAAACCTACAAGGTACTTTCCGTTAACATACAATTAACACATTAGGCAAGAAGCAAAGTTCCACCGTACTAGTAAGGGGAAAAAATCCGAAAGAAAATATACTTTTTGTCATTTCTTACCCGACTGCTGTCTGTCCATATGTTAACACCCCATCTCTCAGGAGAAGGTAAATGTATCAAGTTGAAATTTATGTCATTTACTATAGCGTGTGGTCCCTCACCGGTGTAGAAATTTTCAGGTTGTAATTCATGTAATAAAAAGATATAGCCATTTCATTTACATATTTTACTCTCGTAAATTGACTCATAAAGCCTTATAGCGTACTTTCCATTGACTATAATCATGATATGTAGCATCAAGGAAGATCTGATAGTAAAAGCAAAGGAAAAGATCCGGAAATTGTTAATTTGTAATTCGATCAGACGAAAATAATATTTGTTGTTCGACTCTCTGCTTTTCTGCCAAGACCCTTTTTTCTCAGAAATGGACACAAATCACCGAGATTCCTGGGATGATTGAACTCTCGATGCATGAGTGCTCCTTACATTTATCGGAATTTTTCTTTGTTGTTTTCTATATTGCCAGTACTCCTTCACTTTTCCCTACGTTCTGCTTTTCTTCTTTGTTATCCATATCGTTCCAAATTTCTTATTGCTTCTGGATTGAAAGCCTGCTACATTTAGTGTCTTATGCTTCAGCTCTTTTCTTATTTATGTTCTATCCAATTCTTTTTCCATAAATATTTGTTTCATTTCCCTTTTGTTAGTCATTTGGTTGATATGTCCAAAGAACCTTTGTTTTCCCGTCACTTCTAACACTTTCTCTGTTTTCTCGAACATCTTCTCGTTACTTTTGATTTTCCAACTGTCTGTTGTTTGTACTGCATCTATTAATTCTCTAATAATCCATGTTTGAGGTACCTCCATCCTGTCCAGCTTATGGTTTATCATTAGGTATTGCCATGCATATAAACATTCTCGTCTTACCACTGTTCCATAGTGTTTTGGTTTTGTTTTTATAGATACGCATTTCTTGTCTAGATATCTTTTGTGATAACTTGTTTTGTAATTACGATCACTGTAAAGTAACGAGATGATAACACTTTGGAAGAAAACTGCTATCTCGGGCTTTTCTTTGAGCTGTGGGAGGGGGTTAGAGGGAAGACAAACGAGGGTAGGGAGGGGGAGAGCTTCTTTGCAGCTGGTCCCGGTGGAGGTTCGAGACCTCCCGCGCGGATGGGGGTGTGTGTTTGTCCTTAGGATAATTTAGGTTAAGTAGTGTGTAAGCTTAGGGACTGATGACCTTGGCAGTTAAGTCCCATAAGATTTCACACACATTTGAACATTTGAACAGCTTCTTTGCTTCCGTCCAGACGGAGAAAACACATTCCAAGGACGAGATGTTTCATTTGATTTTTCCTCAAGGAAACTCACTCTTCCACCTCGCAGCACACCCTCCCTCTCCCGTCCGCGAGAAGAAGGAGCTTCTGAATGAACAAAAGGACCGTGATAAGAGACTATGACGTGAAGTAACAAATCATACATTACGAAGTACGTAAAAGAAGAAATATACTTTAAAAATACAGGGTGATAATGAATTGATTCCCACATTCATACTTAGAGTAATTTTATTCGTCTTAACCTTCCAGCTGCAAAACTGATACGTGAAAGAGTAGAAAAATGACTACTTTTTTAATTACAGGCCTTGTATCCTCCATTGAATCGTACGTATTCTTGTCTGTGAACCAACCTTTCATCTTTAACTTTTGCAGGTGGTACATCAGATACTAATTAAATCTCATTTCTTAATACTGCATTCTAATATTATAAGTTGTTTGGTTTGTTGACATACTCCACAAATAAGCCCTTAAAAAATCTGAAGTACTTAAGTCTTGAGAACGTAGCCTTTGAACGTCAGCTGGTTTCAATTTGTGGGATATTTGAAATTTATAAAGAAACAAGTTGAGAACTTTTCTTAGGATGTTACCCTCTGTTTACCTGTTGATACAAATTTGTTGTGAGAACTTTCTTGCAGATTACTTTCGGCTGTCTGTGACCGTGGCTCTTATCCTTTCAACTACTTCTTCATTGTGTACGGATCCGTGCGTTCAGCATCAAGCACACTGGCACTGAATATATGGGACTGGACATACCACGGAACTGTCTTCCGAGAAGGTCGATGAAGCCCACCAATCGTAGTGCAAAACCTAATTCGAGTAGTGATAGGTGGGTAACCCCCGGGTACTTAATTGCAAAAAATAAAAAAATAAAAAAAAAATCCCACTGCTGGTGCTCACTGTTGTGTACTCCACCATTCCATGACACACGACTAAATTTCGAAAAGGTAGCTCTTTACCTACACCTCACAAGAAAGATAAAAGAGACAAATACTCTGATATCCAGAACTTAAGGGCAGAAGTAAAATTATCATGATGTGTCACTGCCAAGTAACACGGCTCGATGAAACTTGGACACTACATAGAAAAACCTGCTACAATTATTACAGAAGATAACAGAAAGATATAAGCACCGAGAGGAACGGAAATGACACTTTTATTCAAATAGAAAAAAAGGTGCACTGGAGTCGCCGCGATTTACGATGGTCCCCTGGACATTACATACGGTGACAGTTGGTTCTTAATAAGGTGTGTCATCAAAACGGACGTCGACGGATGCTCTGAAACTTGCTCCAATGCTGATCATAGGATCGGTGCGGAGTTCTTGCAGTAGGCCGTTCCATTCATCCACCAACGCGGTTAACAACAATTGGATGGTCGTCCGTGCATTGTGGACGTGCTGAAACACATGTACCTCAGCGTTCACCACACGTGCTCGATAGGATTTAAGCCGGGGGCAATGGGGAGGCCAGTCCATTCCTCGAATATCCTCTCGTCCAAATGTACCTACGGAAACAGACACATGGGGAAGGAGTACAGTGTCACAATAAAGCTGGGAGGTAAGTGTACGGTGTTCCAGAGGTTTGGAGGCTCCTTTAATACCCTTTCCCCAAGTTAATTGCAATGATGTGCTAGTTCTCTATTGAATGAATGTGTACTATACCGGCGACTATGCAGATAAAAAAATGAAAAAGAAAACAAGGCTGTTATCAATGTTTGTGAAGTTAACTGCAGGACTTTTCATAACAAAAATCTTGAAGATTCTCTGAAAATAATAATAACAATAATAATAATAATTATTATTATTATTATTATTATTATTATTGTATGTCCCGCAACAGATATTTGCTGGAGAAAGAATTGTTCTTCTGTATCTCGGCGGTGTCGATCCCGGGACTCCACAGTTGCGGCGATCGACGATTTATTTTTGATGGTTCTGCACAATCTCAAAGAAAAACGGGAGGGGAATGAAAATGGCAGTAGACTCTTAAGCGTTGTAGCGAGAATAAATCCACGTGAGGGCTATTAAATGTTACTTTTGAGAAAGCACGGCACTGTCGTTCGTAGTTCGTCGCTGGTGTTATTATAAATTCAACGCAGGCTCTTGAAATTTTTTCGCTGTAGGGTGTAAATCTGATGATAAAACTTACATATATATAATGTCCAATGTGGAGTGTCGGGTTTTTAAACGAACGAATTACCTTTTCCTCTTTTTTTGTCTTTGACGATGATTATATTCGCCATTTATTCGTCAAGATGAGCTCTTTCGAATTACAAAGGTTTTTAATCCTTGCACCTTTTCTATGTGGACACCAAACTTTAAAGTCACAATTCTGATTGCAACGGCGAACTCTCCCTTCCATACAACAATATATACCGCTCTTTACTCCCTCTAGGAAGACAAGATAAAACAAACAAAATTAGAAATTAGATCCCAGTCGGCTAACAAAGCCAGAGATACAATGTACAACTGTCTCTTTTTAGCATCGGTGCTGTCACGCGCAGCCACTATATCTTTGAGTGTCAATATTACCGTCCCAGTTGTCTCTACAGATGGCAAGTAATTGGAAATAAATTGATGGGTAACATTTCAAAGCATATGTGAAGTTATTGGCTAGTACCAGAATTTAACAATAGCGAAAACTCGAAGTGATACTAGTTGAAATGCCTGGGCCAGCAGGACAGAGCGGATTAGGTTGTGGAAAGGAGCGAAAATGAGTTCCTGTCAGTTGCACTCAACAGACAAACTTTGTTTATCAACACACGATATTACAACAAGGATGCAAACTCTCAAAACTTTAATCGACCTCCTTCAATTAACTTTAGATCGGCTGAAGGCCACATTCAAAATCCAAGACACAAGGCTTAAGCAAAACTGAAGTACAAGGTTCTTCTGGAGGTTTCACCCAAGAATATTTTCTAAATGTTCAATCTAATCGGCTGAAGTCCTTAGCAATTTAATTTTAATAGAACTTGGCTGGAGGTCGCATATTAAGCAATAAGAGGAGTTTCAATCAAGGCAGAAGGCCTTATCTTAAACATTTCATGCAAATTGGCCTGGATCCCTATTCAAAAGCAAAACAATCTTATGCCTTAAGGGCAAGAGAAGAAAATTAGTTTAAGAGATATTAAAACTCGACTGAAGGCCGCTCACCAACAAATAATTTAACGCCTTAAGCCCTAGAAAGAAGAGTTTCAATTGTGAAAGGCAGAAGGCCATAACTTGAAACATTTCATATAAAATAAGGAATAACGATCTCATGCCTTAAGGGAAAGGCATGGACATTAATTTGAGAGATATTAATACTCGACTGACGAAAACATATCAACAAAATATGTTTAACAGCTTAAGGCCTAGGAAGAATTTCAATCTAGAAAGGCAGACGGCCTTATCTTAAAACCTCTCCAGTAAAATTCGGCTGAAGGCCCCATATAAAAATATAACAATCTCATGCCTTAAGGGCAAGATAAGAACATTGATTTAAGAGATATTGACACTCGGCTGCAAGCCACACATCAACCAAATAACTAAAATCCAAACAGGGAAATTACTACATAACACACAAGGAACGGCGCTCAGAAGTTTCCAAGGGTCGGCCTCGGATTGTAACACTAACACCCGTTTAGCATTTCCATTGTTTGATTAACACCCGTTTAGGTGAGACAGGCAGCCTGTCCAACTACTTGTATTAATCTGGAGGCAACCCCACCGACAGACAGCCGACCGACATATCAACCAAATCAGTTCCGCTCCACGCAGCCAGCAAAACGACCACAAGATTTCAATACACGACACACAGAATATTGGCGCCCACAACGACCAACAACACCTCAGCTGTCGAACTACACGCTGCGTAGGACACCAACAATATGACGAGGAAACTACACTACCTAAAATTACGTCAACAACCAGGGTAGGTAACCGGAACATCAACGGCCACAAGGCAGCAGATACCGCTGGTATGAAGTTAAATTTCGCAGGAAGGCGGTTGGAATCTTAGCCGACTTACACACACACACACACACGTCGTTGCTCGCGGGAATGTCCCAAAAGCGACAACCAGGATCGAACGAAGAAATATAAACAGTTGAGCCTCGACAGTAAGTTAAGTGAGGACTCAACATCTATGTCAAAGATCGGTGGGCGACGAACTACGTAGCACTCGCAAGCAGCACCTCACCTTCCAACCGCGCGTGCACGCCGCCAGCAGCTCCAGCCCGACTCCACGTGACGCGGGCTTTCTTGCTGCTTCACGCCAACTGACCGACTGGACTGCGGGTCCGTCCGTGTCTGCTGCTCCGTCGCGACTGCACTGCTGGTGCGTCTCCAAGTCACTGACTACCCATGACGAGCCAGAAATACTATCGGTCGCTCCAGAGATCGTACGACAGAGCGCTTATCGATACACGCCGCTGCTGCCACTCACGGGCAAGTAAGGCAGGAAGTTAGTGACGCCAGTTAATGGAATAAGGAAACGAGGCGGCACTACCGTAATAGAAGAAGACAAACAGTTAATGGGATGAACACGAGCCGTACACGACTCACTAGTGTTCACACCACATCACCATAAGCCGCCGACACAAACATGTTCCACAATGTTCATGTGTGCATTACGTTTTCCCACCTCTCACCTAACATTGCTGGACATTATCGTCATCGTAGTCTAGGTGTTCTGGCGTGTGGAGGGCATAACGTTATGGTGGGCGCACTGATTTGCAAATTCTTGAACATGGTACACTCACCGGTCAACGTTACTGTGACACCGAACTCCCTCCCTATGTCTGTGTTTTCAGGTGAGCACTCAGCCGTAACTTAAGTGTTATGGATGACAATGCGTGACTGTATTGACCTGCGCAGCTGGAAAAGCTCTTGGGACGGTGGATAATATGCGAATAGACTGGCCTGCCCATCCCCACGACTTGAATCTCATCGAGCAAGTGTGAAATGCTTGAGGAAGACATATTGCAACACGTCCAGATGCACCAGCGACCACAGGACAGTTGTCAACAGCCCTGCTGGAGGAATGGAACGCCCTGCTACAAGAACTCGTAACCAGCTTTGTGGCCAGCATTCAGCACGTTGCAGAGGATGCACTGCCATCCGTTGGAATCTAACACCCTATGGAGAACCAAGTCCTGCTGTCTCTAATCTCCAGAGGACCATCGCATATTGCGCTGACTTCAGTGCACTCATCGCTTTTCAATACAAGTGTCATTTCTGTTTGTTTCATCTCGTAGCTCTCTCATACGCTTTGAGATATTTGATTTGCCGGTGACTGACCATGTTAAAGTTACTTCCATCTTTAAGTTGCAGCTTGCATGAAACACAATTTGGATGCACTTTTCTTATGCCTTGACCACACTGAAACCTGGCTGTCAAGGGAAGGCAGGATTCGGTTACGATTGTGGACGGATCCGTAATCTATAACTATTGCTAACCTTTTACAGTTATACGCAATTTATTTTAAACCAGTAATTGCTGACTCAACAATAAATAAAAAATACCTCATGTTATTAATGAAGGACTAAACAACTGTGTAAATAATAGTGTTTTCAGTGAGTTACAATTTAGCAAATCGCCATTTAATATAGATGCAGCAGATAATATTTTAAAAGGAAGTCACTGTGATTTGGGCAGAAGGCCTTACACGCCAGGAATGACAAAAAATTAAGAATTGTTGAAAACTCGCTGCAACTTACAAATTACAGCAAGTCGCCACAAACACAGCAGAAGGTATCAGACGCCAGGAATTGCAGTAAATAAGGTTTTAAAGATTACTACTAAAATAAAAATAAGAAATTAGAGTTTTAAGGCAAATGACCACAATCGCTACTGAAGGCCTTACACGCCAGGAACGGCAATACTATAAAAAAATTTGAAACCTGCTGTAAAAGAGCAAATACATTAGGCAAGGTTAATTAAAAAACAAGCAACTGATCACCAAACGCGTGAAATAAGATGATGGTAAACTTTGTAACACAACACTTAAGATCCACTGAACACTACATTGCTAGATTTATTCCAGAAGGCGGCCAGAATTGTTAACTAGACATATATGACCTTTAATGTAGGCACTAGAAGGTATTATAATAAATAATACAACAATAAGGCATAAGGACCAGTAGAGAAGTTCCTTAAACGCTACTGAGGCACGTTATACCCGCAGAAGCGTGGGCTGAAGGAGCGTTACACTGAACTACTGGCCATCGGTCCTCCTTTTAGAACACACATGTCTTACAAGAACCAGGAGGCCACAGACGGCGCTCCAGGAATCGACCTTTGAGAAGGTCCGGCAACAAACACATTCGCGAGCGATGACATAGGCAGCCAAGAGTTGCATTCACTTCACAAGATGGTAATTTACGGTTTTCTCGTATAGTTCAATATTGTCACCCTGTAAATTTATTTAATTTGAACGTCGATAAATGCTTATTATGCGAAAGTATCATAATAACACGTTAAGTTCCGTCATGTGGCAATATGTGACTGGGAGGGTTCAGTCGCTGCACTGACGTAGGCACGAAGAGCAGCAGAACGTACTCCTTTCTTTTTACTTCTGTGTAGCGAAACCTAGTCCTGTTCCTCAATATTGAAATTTATTTTTATCGTGTGCAAATGTTATCAGTTCACCTGCACGGGGCGCCTTAGTTAAATTGTAATAACAAGCTATGGGAAAAGGCGGAGAAGCAATAAAACTGATAAGATAACAAGGAACTCTTACTGTGACGCACAACACGTAACCAGCCAGCCACTCCGAAAATCTGCTTAACCCTACACTAAGTGTTAAATGATTCGTACAAATTCACAGGCTAATCTCGACGCAGTTTAAAGCAGTAAGACATGGACTAACCACATCGGTATGGTCCTGAGGAGTTGGAAACTATCTTACAGGTTTCTGTACAGTCATAGCCTCATTTGCAAAGAGATTAACTAGGACGCTAGACAGTTAATTTTAAAAGCCTTGTCCTTTTTGGGCATGCCAGAACACGCCAAAACGACAGTCGGGCGGAGGAAGATCCTGGGAGATTACAGTCAAAAAGAAGTAGCTGGAAGTTCCTTCACGAATACGCCGCCGCGGACGCTGGGTTTATTTTTTTATATCTCGCCACGTCTACAGTACACTGCCCCTCAGCTATCGCGAAAGAGGAAGGGACATCAAGAAGCCTACAAGAGGAATGTTATTAAGAAGCTGAAATTACTAGGTAAAGAATACACTGGACACGGAGGAAAGCAGCACCGGTCAATATCAACCCGTTCGATCTGCAGGTAACAATTAATTACTGTAAAACGTACTGTTTAACGTTAAATGTTTGTAGCTATATGGCTTTTTTATCTAAAAGAAGAAACAAAATATTAGTACTGGGGACAGACGTAATTATTGTTCCTTTCAATCTTATTAATTACCTAGACCTAAAACACTATTTCTTTGGTTTTAGGAGCAAGAAAAGCTGTTTTACCAAGTTTGATGACACAGGAAAAGCCTCAATATACAGCTCTTCATATGCTGATTTGCAATCTAAATATGAGCAAAATTTTCATTTACAATGGATGATAGAGGTGACTAATATTAAGTAACATCGTCCAAGGATTGATGAGGCTTGTTTGAGAATGCACTGATATAAATACCATGTGACCATCCGTGGAACTAAGGCAGAAGTTTGTTGGGAGGCTTTCTTGAGGCTGTGTGGTGTGACACGAAGCGAATTAAACGTATTATACGGTTACTGCTGGAAGGAAAATCGCCACGCGATCAATATGCAGACGACCATGTGCAAGAAAAATTGACCCTAACATGAACATATAAGCTTAATTCCTGTTTACAAAACGCACTATACACCACGTACAAACTTTACGTATTTGTCATCTGACTTGTCCGTCAAGAAAATGTATGACTTGTATAAGGTGAAATATCTTCGTACAAATACCAAGTATGAGTTTTTAATGGATATTTCGAAAGAAATTTCAACCTAAAGTTCGGAAAACCACAAATTGACATTTATTTCTATTGCGAGGAGGATAAAGTGCGGATACGTAGCCATCATTTATGTAATATTGCAAAAAGAGTTGCGACTGCAGAATTAACGGTGGATATGAGGCGAGCTAAAAGGTACAAATCCGCCCTTAACGAAACAACTTAAAAGAGCAAAGAAAACGGAAACATGTTAGGCCTTCTATTTGACTACATGCAAAATGTAAGTTTACCGAAGATCCCTGTTCAAGAAATGAACTACTTGAGGAAACTCACAGGGAACCTTTTTTTTTTTTTGTATTTTCAATACGACTACAGATTTAGACCATTAAATCTACCATGAAAGACAGGCCCATAAAGGAGCCGACGAAACTGCTTCGTTCCTGTTGGACTACATTAAACGTCATTTGCCAGAGACAGTTACCTAGCTACCACCTACGAGGGCTGTTCAATGACGAGTGATCATAATTTTTTTTTTGACAACATAAATAATTTAGATGGTCCTCTTCAAAAACCATTTTTTGAGAGGTCCTTCAAAACTGCCTCCGCAGCCTTCACCACTGCTTTTGATGATTGACATTGCCTTCCACGAAGGCGTTTCTTCATGTTCGGAAATAGAAAAAAGTCACATGGGGCTAAATCCTGACTGCAGGGTGGGTGAGGGATTCACTTCACGTTGATTTTTGCAAGATATTCAGCAACAACATTGACAATATCCGGCCGCGCATTATCGTGCTGCAGCATCGGGCCTGCCTCATGGAAATGTGGTCTTTTGCACCTGATATGGACTTGCAATGTTTGCAGGACATCCCTGTAGTATTTTCCAGTTACTGATGTGTGTGCAGGTACAACATGCTGATAAACCATTCTAAGAATAGCAAAGACTGAGATGACCACAACTTTCCCAGCAGAAGCAATCACTGTTGCTTTTTGGGGGTTGGTGACCAACGAGGTTGCCACACTGAGCTTTACCGTTTGCTCTCAGGCTCAAAATGATATAGCCAAGTTTGATCAGCGGTGATTACATTTGAAAGAAATTCCGTATCTTCCTCTAACATCAACTTTAACTGAATGCAGACCTGCACTCGAATATCCTTTTGTTCGGGAATCAACAGTCTAGGAACCCAACGGACATATACACGTTTCATGCGTAATTTTTCTGTCACCAACGTGTGGGTGGCACCGAATGAAATGATCAGTATTTCAGAAAATGATCTTAAGATAATTCGTCGATCCTCTCTCACAATGACAGTTGCAGTGTTGATGTTTACTTCCGTAAGAGCAGTAACTGGAGCACCGGAACCACCTTTCTTTGAAATTGATTGTCTCTCCTCTTTAAATTTTTTAAACCACCTTTGAGCTGTGCTGTAGGGAAGAACAGACCCTCCGTAGGCCTCCTATAACGTTGTACAGGCCTCATCTGAAGATCTGTTGAGACGAAATCAGAACTTCAAAGCCGCATATTGTTCGTCTCGTGTTACCTCCATTGCAGCGGTAGGCGATACTGAACATGTCTGGTGTTTGTTGCACATTAAGCTAACAGAATATCATAAGATTCAATTTTAGTGCGAGAAATTATGACTTTAAAAAATTATGATAATTCTTTATTGAACAGCCCTCGTAGTTTCGGATAATTGTCTTGGGCAAAACAAGAATGACACATTGTCAAGAGTTTGTCTTGCCCTAACCGATACATGCAGGTTTAAAAGGATTAATCAGTGTTTTCCTTTACGTGGACACTCCTATAATCCGTATGAGCACAAGTTCTTCGTAATAAAACGTCCCATTATGAAATGTGACCGTATCTGTACTCCATGTGAAATTTGTGAGCCCATAAATAATGCTGAGAAAAACATCCAGGGACAATTACGCCGGTTGAAACACGTATGATCATTGAGGATTCTACTTGGTGGCCTACTTATTATAAGAAGTCGACAGTCTCTCTTGAAACCAGGTACCTTCCGAGAAATGAAAGGATGTTGTTCCGTATTTCCAAATATCGTATCATTATGCGTACTCACATGAACGCAAAGGTGTCGTAAATGGAGTCCGAAAGATGGTTTTCAAAGCCTGAACACATCCTCAAAAATGCTAATGAAGTATGTTTACCTTGTCAAGCTTATCCAGAAGGAAAACAACTGTCAAGAAAAGCAAAACTGAAGACGTAAAAAATTATTTCGTATATTGTAGAAAAACACAAAAGAATTAACGACCGACTTTTACAATGGCCAGTAGCTGATGCTTCTCTCGATCTAAATAAATAAAGTTCAGAAAAACATGTGTCTGTAATGTCATAATATTCTTTGGCTATGAAAGAATTGTGTTTATGAGCAAACAGATATTACTCTTTATTTAATAAAAACCTGCATTATTTTCGAGTAAAACTGTGGTTAAAGTTTTATGGAATGTTAGAAGGGACCTTAGTCATCACAGTAAAATAACTTTTTCCTGGTTTCCTATTAGGTATTGAGCTGTGCGCGGCTCATGTTCATGCCATTTCTTGTTTGTCATCTTCTTTTACCACGTACATTACTGCCGCCTCGTTTTCTTATTCCATTTACTGGCGTCACTAACTTCTGCCTTACTTGCCCGTGAGTGGCAGCAGCAGCAGCGCTTATCGATAAGTGAACTTACGTACCATCTCTGGAGCGACCGATAGTATTTCCGGGTCGTCGTGTGTCTGGAGGTGAGTTGGAGACGGGCACAGCAACGTCGGGGACGGAGCGCCAGTGAGGTGCTGACAGACAGTACTTGCCGACCGCAGGGGACACACATGCACTGTCCGACGGAACGAGACTGAAGTGGGAACGACCGTTGGTTGGTCGCACGGTCGGTTGTCTCAGCGGGCGACGTGTATTTGGTCTTTTGACCGTTTCCGTGTGTGTGGTGGTCGGTCGCTTGGGGCAGAGCACCGAGGAGGTCCCCGTCGCTCAGGGTCGTGAGGTGCCGCTGGCGACGTGCATGCGCGGCTGGAGTTGTGAGGCGCTTCTTGCGAGGGTTGTCCGCGTGACTGCTGCGGTCGCAGGTTCGAATCCTGCCTCGGGCATGGATGTGTGTGATGTCCTTAGGTTAGTTAGGTTTAAGCAGTTCTAAGTTCTAGGGGACTGATGACTATAGATGTTAAGTCCCATAGTACTCAGAGCCATTTTTTTGCGAGGGTTGCGAAGTCCGTCGCCCACCGATCTTGGACTCTATATACTATATACTATAAAGCCTCTACTGCTATCACATCTCTTCGTTTGATCCTGGTTGTTCTTTCTGCGAGATTCCCGCGAGCAACAACGTGTGTGCATTGAAGTCGGCTACAATTGCAGCCATTTTCTTGGATGGGGTTTAACTTAATTTAATTCACTCCTTCATCAGTGAAGTGCACCAGCGAAATCTTCTGCCTTGTGGTCGTTAACGTTC
Organism: Schistocerca piceifrons; assembly: GCF_021461385.2. Classification (NCBI taxonomy): domain Eukaryota; kingdom Metazoa; phylum Arthropoda; class Insecta; order Orthoptera; family Acrididae; genus Schistocerca; species Schistocerca piceifrons. Next base: position 64,370,179 of record NC_060140.1, on the reverse strand, counting down.
CGGTTACCTGCCCTGGCCGTTGACGTAGTTTTTGGCAGTGTATTTTCCTCATCGTGTTGTTGCTGTCCAGCACGGCGTGTAGTTCGTCAGTTGAGGTACGTATGTTAGTAGTTTTGGGCGTTTATTCTGATTTTGCTGGATTGGGCACCATATCCAGAACGTTGAACTATGGACATCTTGTTGTCCTTTTGCTCGCCGGCTGGAGCGAAACTGATTTGGTTGGTTGGTTTGTCGCCTGGACTTTGGTTGGGTTGTCTTCCGATTAAGAGGTTGTCGGTCTGGCTGCCTGCCTCACCTAAACGTGCGTTAGTGTTACTTCCCAGGCCGACCCTATGAGTGCCGCTCCTTGTGTTTTTCATAGTGATTTAGTCTTAAGTACTCTGTGTGGCCTTCAGCCGAGTTTTAGCTTCTTAAAACTACAAGTTTTTTTTTTTTTTCTCTTTAGGTCTGAAGCCGTGAAATTGTTTTCTCGACGGTGTGTGGCCTTCAGTCGAGTTTTAAACTCTCTTCAACTCAAAGTTTTAAATCTTGCCCTTGCTATTAAGTCATGACATTGTTATTTTTTGGGATATGACGCCTTCAGCCGAGTTTGCATGAAATGTTTTAAGCTAAGGCCCTAAGCGTTTTCAAATTGAAAGCTCTTCTTCGTAGGCCTTCAGTTGTTTTGAGACGGTGCGTGGCTTTCAGCCGAGTTTTAATCGCTTTTAAATTAAAATTTCAAAATTTTGGTCTTTCCCTTAGGTCATAAAGTTGGTAGTCTTTAGTATGTGCCCTTCAGCCGAGTTCAATCTCTCTTAGATAGAAAATTCAAAATTTTGTCTTGCCCTTAAGTCATAAGATTGTTATTCTTTAGTATGAGGCCTTCAGCTGAGTTTGCATGAAATATTTTAAGCTAAGGCCCTCAGCCTGTTAAATTGAAAACCCTTCTTCCTAGGTTTTAAGCTGTTAAATTGTTTGGTTGATATACGGCTGTCAGCTGGGTTTCAGCCTATTTAGAATTAACATTGAAAATCTTTGATTTTGGCTCAAGCCGTAACACTGTTCTTGCTTAATGTGTGGCCTGCAGCCTATTTCTATTGAAGAGCTCCTGGACGTCAATTCCTTCCTTACGCCTTGGGCCATGGATTTTCGTATGTAGCTCTCAGCCGATTTAAATCAAATCAAAGGAGCTCTTTCGTTAAAACTTTTGAGAGTTTTTAATTCTTGCTTATGTTATTGTGTGTTTTAAGTAATTAACTTTATATGTTGAGTGTAACTGACAGTACCATATTTTGGCCCCTTTCCACAAATGTAACCTCATCCGCTCTGTTCCGCTATCTCAGGGATCTCGGGTATAATGCGCCAAAAATCTACCTAATTGTAGATCTATGTGTATATTCTAATATTTAATTTTACCAGTGCAGCATTTAACAGACGAAAAGAGAAAATAAGTTTTTTATGTTTTCTCGAAACTATGAAAAAGTGACTTACATACCTTTTAAAAGTAAGCCATTCATTTATTGAGGTTGCCGGTTTCTAATACAGATATGTGCCATTTCTATTAAATAAAGCTCTTATCAAAGCTAGTACATAGAAACATTACTGCTTGTCATAATCCATCTGTAGTATCCGAGCTTTATGCGTGTTATTTTCATTCTAACGAAAAGTTACATGTAAACATGGCTGACCGCAGACCGCTTCAAACAGGATAAAGTGTCATGCCAAAAGTGAAGGAACAATTTATAAAATTCTGGACGTAATATGAACAGTTAAAGATGCCGTTTGTCATTTACGCTGACATCCAATGATTGCTGCAGGTAGATATTAGCAATGAAGTTCATAAATTCTATATGAATTTCAGGTACATTGGCGAAAATTCAGAGTTTCAGCTGTACTGAGGTCCAGAATGTATGTAAAGGTTCATCAGACACGTGTATCAGATTCCTGAGTGCATAAAAAATTACTTGTAAAACAGGCAGATGATTATTAGAGTGGAAGAGAAGAAACGTTTCAGATATCAGAAATCGGACGCATGTGCAAGTAGCACTTCACGAAAACCGATATGAAACGTAGAGATCTTTCTGACTTCACAGGCAGAATTTGTGGAACCGCACATGAAAGCAGCAATTTAAGTTGTAGACACTATTTTACAGTGGGTGTCGTTTTCCACAATCTGACGAACTATGATGTACATTCTACAGTCACAAAAGTCTTCAAACGAATGGAAGAAACAACTAAAATATATCCAATCCGTGTTCCTGTTACTGCAGCGAATGGAAGCATCAAGAGTTGAAATTAAAGAGAGATTATTTCCTCAACTACATGCAGTTTGCTTTGATTTACAACCAGGTATCTTCCCCTACGAATGATCAATACGTTTTGGTGGAGAAACAGTTACCGCCGACTGGAGCACTTAACAGCATACTGACTGGTAAAACAGAAATCGAAGAAATGCACTACCAAAGAGCAGAGAGATTATTTCAGTTCAAGACATTGTGAGATAGCTCTCACCTATACCTGAAAACCGACGCGTATGATATCGATGTCGCTGACAACTACCACACACTCTGTCTTAAAACATATGAATTAGATATGGCCTGTTATGTGACTTTACTGGCCTGGCATGTGTTGCGTTGCTCAAAACTAATAATATAAAACTGCAATTTCATATGGACATCGTGCAATTTGTTGAGTGTCGCTTCAGAGTTCGTATTATTCGCTGCTTCCCTAGACATGTAGTGGGAAGCAATATGGTAGTCGTATACTATGCCCCCCCCCCCCCCCTCCACCATGAAGCATGGACCTTGCCGTTGGTGGGGAGGCTTGCGTGCCTCAGTGATACAGACAGCCGTACTGTAGGTGCCACCACAACGGAGGGGTATCTGTTGAGAGGCCAGACAAACGTGTGGTTCCTGAAGAGGGGCAGCAGCCTCTTCAGCAGTTGCAGGGGCAACAGTCTGGATGATTGACTGATCTGGCCTTGCAACACTAACCAAAACGGCCTTGCTGTGCTGGTACTGCAAAAAGCTGAAAGAAAGGGGAAACTGCATCTCTTTGGTTAAATGATGATGGCGTCCTCTCGGGTAAAATATTCCGGAGGTAAAATAGTCCCCCATTCGGAACTCCGGGCGGGAACTACTCAGGAGGACGTCGTTATCAGGAGAAACAAAGCTGGCGTTATACGGATCGGAGCGTGCGGGTTAGAAAATTTAAAAAAGGAAACGGATAGGTTAAAGTTAGAGACAATGGGAATTAGTTAAGTTCGGTGGCAGAAGGAACAACACTTCTGGTCAGATGAATGGGTATTACAGCAGTAGGTTTAATAACGAATAAAAAAATAGGAGCGCGGGTAAGCTACTACGAACAGCATAATGAACGCATTATTGTTGCCAAGATAGACACGAAGCCCATGCCTACCACAGTAATACAAATTTATATGCCAACTAGCTCCGCAGATGACCAAGAGATTGGAGACATATATGATGAGGTAAAAGAAATTAGTCAAGTAGTGAAGGGAGACGAAAATTTAATAGTCATGTGGGACTGGAATTCGATAGTAGGGAAAGAAAGACAAGGAAAAGTAGTAGGTGAATGTGGAATGAGGGTGAGAAATGATAGAGGAAGCCTCCTGGTAGAATTTTGCAGAGATCATAACTTAATCATAGCTAACGGTTTAAGAATCATGAAAGAAAGTTATATACGTGGAAGAGGCCTGGAGACATTAGAAGGTTTCAGATAGATTATATAATGGTAAGGCAGAGATTTGGGAACCAGATTGTAAGACATTTCCAGGGACAGATGTGGACTCTGACCACAAGTTATTGGGTATGAACTGCCGATTGAAACTGAAAAAACTGCAAAAAGTTGGAAATTAAGGAGATGGGACCTGAATAAACAGAACGAACTAGAGGTTGTAGAGAGTTTCAGAGTGAATATTAGCAAACGACTGACAAGAACAGGGGAAAACATACAATAGAAGAAGAATGGATAGCTTTGAGTGATGAAATAGTGAAGGCTGCAGAGGATCAAGTAGCTAAAAAGACAAGAGCTAATAGAAATCCTTGGGTAACAGATATATTGAATTTAATTGATCAAAGTAGAAAATATAAAAATGCACTAAATGAAAGGGGCATACGTCTCAAAAATGAGATCGACAGGAAGTGCAAAACGGCTAAGTGGGGATGGCTAGAGGACAATTATAAGGAAGTAGAGGCATATATCACTAGGGGTAAGATAGATACTGCCTACAGGAAAATTAAAGAGACCTTTGGAGAAAAGAGAACCACTTGTATGAATAACAAGAGCTCAGATGGAAAACCAGTTCTAAGCAAGGAAGGGAAAACAGAAAGGTGGAAGGAGTATACAGAGGGTTTATATAAGGGCGATGCACTTAAGGGCAATATTATGGAAATGGAAGAGTATGTAGATGAAGATGAAATGGGACATACGATGTGCGTGAAGAGTGTGACTGAGCACTGAAAGACCTAAGTCAAAACAAGGGTCAGGTAGTAGACAACATTCTATTAGAGCTAGTGACAGCCTTGGGAGATCCATCCATGACAAAACTCTTCCATCTGGTGAGCAAGATGTATGAGACAGGCAAAATACCTTCAGACTTCAAGAAGAATATAATAATTCCAATCCCAAAGAAATCAGGTGTTGACCGGCTGTGAAAATTACCGAACTGTCAGTCACAGCTGCAAAATACTAAAACGAATTCTTTAGATACGAATGGAAAAACTGGTAGAAGCTTACCTCGGATGGGATCAGTTTGGATTTCGTAGAAATGTTGGAACACATGAAGCAATACTGACCCTACAACTTATCTTAGAAGATAGATTAAGGAAAGGGAAACCTACGTTTATAACATTTGTAGACTTAGAGAAAGCTTTTGACAATGTTGACTGGAATAATCTCTTTCAAATTCTGAAGGTGGCAAGGGTCAAATACAGGGAGCGAAAGGTTATTTAAAATTTTTACAGAAACTAGATGGCAGTTATAAGACCCAAGTGGCATGAAATGTAAGCAGTGTTTGGGGACGGAGTGAGACAGTGTTGTAGCCTATCCCTGATGTTCTTCATTCTGTATGTTAAGCAAGCGGTGAAGAAAACAAAAGAAAAATTCGGTCTAGGAACTAAAATCCATGGAGAAGAAATAAAAACTTTGAGGTTTGCCGATGACATCGTAATTCTGTCAGAGACAGCATACAACCTGGGAGAGCAGTTGAACGGAATGGACAGTTTCTCAAAAGAAGGATATAATATGAACATCAACAAAAACAAACGAGTGTAATGGAATGTAGTGGAATTAAATCAGGTGATGCTGTGGAAATCGATTATGAAATGAGATACTTAAAGTAGTAGATGAGTTTTGCTATTTGGGGAGCAAAATAACTGATGATAGTCGAAGTATACAGGATATAAAATGTAGATTGGCAATGGCAAGGAAAGCGTTTCTGAAGAAGAGAAATTTGTTAACATCGAGTATAGATTTGTGTCAGGAAGCCTTTTCTAAAAGTGTTAGTATAGAGTGTAGCCATGTATGGAATTGAAACATGGACGATAATTAGTTTAGACAAGAAGAGAATAGAAGCTTTCGAAATGTGATGCTACAGAAGAATGCTGAAGATTAGATGGGTAAATCACGTAACAAATGAGGAGGTACTGAATAGAATTTGGGAGAAGAGGAATTTGTGGCACAGCTTGAATAGAAGAAGGGATCGGTTGGTAGGATACGTTCTGAGGCATCAAGGGATCACCAATTTAGTACCGGAGGGCGTCGTGGAAGGTAAAAATCGTAGAGGGAGACCAAGAGATGGATACATTAAGCAGACTCAGAAGAATGTAGGTTGTAGTAGGTACTGGGAGATGAAGAAGCTTGCACAGGATACAGTAGCAGGAAGAGCTGCATCAAACCAGTCTCTGGACTGAAGACCACAACAACAACATACTGATGAAAATGAGAATGAGTCGTATATCATATACATGTTAACAGTCTCTACAGCTGGGCCATGTTGTAGTATGTACCACACTCTGGTTCTGAATTGATGTCTGTCTAGAGTTTTGACGTAATGGGTTCAAAAATGGTTCAAATGGCTCTGAGCACTATGGGACTCAACTGCTGTGGTCATCAGTCCCCTAGAACTTAGAACTACTTAAACCTAACTAACCTAAGGACATCACACACATCCATGCCCGAGGCAGGATTCGAACCTGCGACCGTAGCAGTCGCACGGTTCCGGACTGCGCTCCTAGAACCGCGAGACCACCGCGGCCGGCTCACGTAATGGGCATGCCTGATGATTTAGAAAGAGGCTACAGTATAGAAGTGGATCTTGAGTATTTGTAAAATTTACATGAATTGCACTCTGATCTACCATTATGTCGAGAGGGAACTGCAGTGCCGCTTAGCATCAACAAGTCGAAAGTTCCTAAGAGGCTCAGTTCCACATATAAGGAAATCTGCATGATTCCCTACAGATATTTAATACAGTCTCGGAAGAACATTGTTTTCGGTTAACCTATACTTGTAGGAATGGCCATTTTAGAATCTTCTAAGAAACTGCTTTTAGATTATCATTACGGTTATATATTGAATAAATTTGAGCCAGAAATGTTAAAATGTGTTACAATGACGCTGATAGCCAAATTTATCATATAAGCACGAAAAATATTTTCTATGTTATTAGAGGTTGTATGCGTAAATGGTCTGATAACTCAGTTTATCCTGATCATAACATTTATGACATCCCATATGTTAATAAAAACAAAAGTTGGTTTAATGAATGATCAGTTGTCAGGAGAAATTATTGCTGAATTCATAGAACTGACGGCAAAAAGGTACACTTTAAAAACTAAGTCGCAACACATAATGCGTTGATGAAGACATCCGAAACGCTCACCTCTGATGATCACCGGGAATGCATCATTATGATGACATCATAGAAAAATGTCCCCATCGGATCATGAAGCCAGGCTTCTAGACTTCTATCCAGGGCTGAGGGGCGTGCCAAAATCCTTATAGCATTCCTACTGTCACACCATTTCATTTTGCCCTATTCAGTACCTATGTCTTCTACATTTCTTCCTCCTACTGCTAAATATTCAGTTTTCTGCACATTATTCGTCTGTCCCCATTCCTTACATTCTTCTTTCTGTTTCCATTGATGTAGCCAAAAAGAGGGTCTAGGGGGTCCGGAACCACCCTTCCACCACATCCTACATGAAATTACACACGACCTAGTTGCTGTGTGGCGAAAGTGAAAGATATTTTGATTTCCAATCACACGACGAAAAAGGTATACCCACTATCAGTAGTCAGCAAGTCCAACAATAGATTTAAGCTGTGCATCAGTAGCAGTAGCAGTTGTCGCCAATCGCTATTTTAGCCAAGACCAATTGTTTGTGTTGCTTAAGGTCTGTTGCTCTGTTAAGTTCAATTTCTCACCTGTAGTTGAATTTAATGTGTTACAGTTTATTACTTTTGTGCTGTGATAGTTTCTAATATGAATAAGTTTGTAACAGGAAAGAGAAAAACCGATTCTGATTCGTCCGCTAGCGTTATAGTAAGTTAAAAATATGTAAGCACTACTATAAAAGCCAAGTTCTCTATCTATAGCAGTTTAATGTTTGCATCGGAGTCTTTATCTGGAGTCTGAAAGGTAATGGTAATACTGAATTACGAAAACCAGCTCCGATACGGAACTATGGGGACAGGTTTGTGGAGAGCGGAAAGTGTATATCACGACAGCGCATTCTATAGTTTGTCCGTTCTCAAAGGTTCTTTCATAGTGCTGCTTGTATTCGTCCGAGCCAACTGCGCCCTGCATCCCTCCGTCCGCCTTTCGTCCAAAATCTATGTGTGCTCTTGTGTAATACTATAATAACTGAAACCAGCTACTCCATGCACGAATAAATCTTAGAATATGCATGTATTCGTGCACTATCGCATGACTAAACATGCACAATTAACGAAAAAAAAATGCAATGTCAGAATTTAGTCTATTGTTCAGCTGAATTTTATTTTAAAACGATCTTCAACTCTCCACCGACTCGGGGTATCTCTGCGTGGCAAGCAGCTGAACTAGCAATCCCTGGATTAGGGACGCGCGGTGGTTTGAATCCATCCACGACAAAGTTGAGAAAGGTTTGCGATTGTTTCCCATTTAGGACAATGGCGGTGTTGGTTCCTTGTCATAGGCCACCGCCAACTCTTTCCGAATATCTTTCTTTCCTGAGGGACTCGAGTTCCCTTAAAGATGCAGCACCTCTGCTTAAATGAAAAGAGCTGCATCGAATGGTAGCCGACCATCTCTTCGGAGACTAAAAGCCAAACGATAAATGAATAATAATCGCTGCTGTGTCGTTTGAACAAGACACAGCCAGGGCAAAAGCACCATACGTGCCAAGACGCAAGCTGGCGCCAGTGCCATAGAGACTCGCCACTTGAGCGAGTTCCACCAGCACTACGAGTGGCGCTGAGAATGAAGATATCGACTTCGCCTCGGCCAGTTGCTGGTCGAGTACAATCCGCCAATGACGGGACGACAACGGACAGAAGCCTACTCTGAAGACAGAAGAGCAGCTCTCGCCCACTTGGTTATAGATCTTCGTTCAGCGCTGACTTAGACAGGAAACGTCGTTTAGTTAACCAGTAGAAGTGAACAGACAGTTGTAAATTGCATTTGCTACGTAGTGCGAAGTTTACTTACGATTATTTGCACTTAGGACCTTTTTTGGTGTTATATTACAAGCAGTGTTGGAAACTGCATTACTCAACAAGTCACAAAGATAAGTGTATCTTTTAACTTATGTGCGTGAGTTTGTTACTAACTTGTCGGAGTGTTGTAGAAACTTCGTTCTCCTATACTGTTACCTGACCCTGGGGAATAGCTGTGTGACAGCGGCAGGGAGAAATTGTCTTAGCGGTTTACTGCACCAGAAACCCTTTCACGAACTCACAACTGTGCCAGCACGGCCTTCACAGTAGTAGCGTCGACGTCTTCACAAAACTGGCGACGAGGATTTGCAAAAATCCAAGTTCTCCGCGTTGAGGCTCATTCATTTGTCTACCGATACACTCTTTGAAGCAGAAAATGGTAGAATTTTCAGAGCAAGAAGTAACAGTTGCACATAAATCTGAGGGAAGTTGGCAAAATTTGATGTCGAAAAGTTCTAGACACTTGAATTTTCGCCACAGAAAATTATCCTATCTTCTCTGTCGAACAGACATCTCGCATTGTCAGTAATAACCAAGATATTTGTTAGTTCTAGTTCTCACCTGTAGTTGAATTTAATGTAAATGCTACCGTTAATTACTTTTGTGCTGTGATAGTTCCTAATATGAATAAGTTTGTAACAAGAAAGAGAAAAGCCGATTTTGATTCGTCCGCTAACATTATGGTAAGCTAAAAATATGTAAGCACTACTATAAAAGTCTAATTATCTATCTATAGCAGTTTAATTTTTGCATCGGAGTCTTTACCTGGAGGCTGGAAGAACTTTGTGGTTACAATACTAACAAATAACCACGATATCAAAAAACTTTAGTGCTCTTGCATTCCTTATCACTCCCTCAGTTCAAATCCAGATTGAAAGAAGAAGAGTGTAAAATGGCATTAGGGGGTGAAGGGAGATTGGAGCATGACTGTTTCTTAGTGTTTGCCAAAATACGACATTCCTAAATAATGAGATTACGTCTCCGTTTGGTGAAAATCCCAGGATACTTTTCGAATAAAATGGTCCTGTTTAGGAAATCGGACCCGCATCCCCCGTCCACCACGTTTGATAAAATCCTGGCTACAGCCTTACCTGCTTCCAGGGCATATACCTTGCGTTGTCTTTTACCTGCAGTTGCAGTAGCTTGTTCGTCAGCCAAGAGAAGGCCATTGAAAGTTTTTCTTCTGTGAGTATTCCCATACAAGTGCACTTTTTATTCATCTGTGACACTTCTCCTCTCAATAAATTTGGTGCCATACAACATGATTATGCAGTCCTTTGGAGACTCAGAATTACTAGGAAACTAAGTTTCGTAATTCAATCTAGTGGTAAAATGTCTTAAGAAGTGCTGTACTGCTTTAACATATCTATTCGATTCGCTATCACCTATTTTCAGAAACGGGGTCATTGGTTTTATTACAGATACACAAAGACTAACTGAGGCATTATCCATTTAACTGGCATGTTTAACGAACCGACAGAGTCTCTGTACTTTGCTCAAAGTACAGTATCGCTAACAAGGGAACCTCCACATCGCACCCCCCTCAGATTTAGTTATAAGTTGGCACAGTGGATAGGCCTTGAAAAACTGAACACAGATCAATCGAGAAAACAGGAAGAAGTTGTCTGGAACTATGAAGAAAATAAGCAAAATACACAAACTGAGTAGTCCATGCGAAACATAGGCAACATCTAGGGCAGTAAATATTCAAGAGCGCTGTGGTCCCGTGGTTAGCGTGAGCAGCTTCGGAACGCGAGGTCTTTGGTTCACGTCTTCCCACGAGTGAAAATTTTAATTTTTTATTTTCAGTTTATGTGACAAACTCTTATGATTTCATCACTGTTTTGTGAGTGATTATCACATCCACAAGAAAACCTAAATCGGGCAAGGTAGAAGAATCTTTTTACCCATTCGCCAAGTGTACAAGTTAGGTGGGTCGACAACATATTCCTGTCATGTGACGCACATTCCGTCACCAGTGTCATATAGAATATATCAGACGTGTTTTCCTGTGGAGGAACGGGTTGACCTATGACCTTGCGATCAAATGTTTTCGGTTCCCATTGGAGAGGCACGTCCTTTCCTCTACTAATCGCACGGTTTTGCGGTGCGGTCGTAAAACACAGACACTAAACTTATTACAGTGAACAGAGAGGTCGATGAACGAACGGACAGATCATAACTTTGCGAAAATAAAGAAAATAAATTTTGCACTCCACGGAAGACCTCTCGTTCTGCAGCTGCTCACGCTAACCACGGGACCACGGCGCTTCTGAGCACACACTCTCCTTGATGTTGTGTATCTTGCGCATGGACTACTCAGTTTGCATATTTTGCTTATTTTTTTTCATAGTTCCACAAAACTTCTTCCTGTTTTCTCGATTCATCTGTGTTCAGTTTTTCAAGGCCTATCCAATGTGCCAACTTATAACTAAATCTGAGGGGGGTGTGATGGGGAGGTTACCTTGTAAGTATCGGTTATATTCAAAGCTGACTTCGTAGCAAAGTGTTGAAGAGTTTCGCAAGTTGCCAAATTGGCGCATCGCATATTGTAAGGACCGACAAAACTTTTTGCTGTCAAGGGAGCTTCGTTTGTCATGCGAGATTCCGAGTTGCATTTCATTTGAAGTCTCACTTTTTTTTTTCTTGTATGGTAAAGAGAATGCCTGTGATTTTCGTAAAACCCCGTCGGCCGCTGGCAGGCCCACAACCATACCCACTATTATGCTCACCTCGTCCGTCTGGAAGTAAAGTTGAAGTACGTCTTTCTTCAGGTCAACCCCCCCCCCCCCCGTCCCCTAACCGTTTGAAAATCGCGTGGTGAAACAGGCTGCACGGTCGATGTTTTAAACCAAATCGCTGAAGCGCAGCCTTTGTCCTATTGGCAGTATGGGAGCGGGTGTTATCGTGCAGTGATTTTCTGCGACAACATTCCTACGCGTTTTGACATTACGGCGCGTCGCAGTTTCTGTGTCTTCATAGTGCTGCGCATTGATGTTGGACCAAGCTCGAGGAACTCGACGAAGAGAGCGCCCCTGCAGTGGAATAAGAAGGTCATCATGACGTAATGACGTGGTGCCACCTTTTGGAGCCAGAGGGCAAAAGGAAAAGCCAACAGTAGAAACATCTCACATCTTCCTCCCCCCTCCCCCCCAATAAAAAATGCAAGTTGCGGTAAGGTCATTAAGAATTTTTTCTTCTACTGCAGGGGACCTCTGCTCACCGAGTTCCTCGAGCGTGGAAACCACAATCAATGCTCTGCGCCATGAAGAAAATGTTGTTGTTGTTGTTGTTGTGGTCTTCAGTCCTGAGACTGGTTTGATGCAGCTCTCCATGCTACTCTATCCTGTGCAAGCTTTTTCATCTCCCAGTACGTACTGCAACCTACATCCTTCTGAATCTGCTTAGTGTATTCATTTCTTGGTCTCCCTCTACGATTTTTACCCTCAACGCTGCCCTCCAATACTAAATTGGTGATCCCTTGATGCCTCAGAACATGTCCTACCAACCGATCCCTTCTTCTGGTCAAGTTGTGCCACAAACTTCTCTTCTCCCCAATCCTATTCAATACTTCCTCATTAGTTATGTGATCTACCCATCTAATCTTCTGCATTCTTCTGTAACACCACATTTCGAAAGCTTCTATTCTCTTCTTGTCCAAACTATTTATCGTCCATGTTTCACTTCCATACATGGCTACACTCCATACGAATACTTTCAGAAATGACTTCCTGACACTTAAATCAATACTGGATGTTAACAAATTTCTCTTCTTCAGAAACGCTTTCCTTGCCATTGCCAGCCTACATTTTATATCCTCTCTACTTCGACCATCATCAGTTATTTTGCTCCCCAAATAGCAAAACTCCTTTACTACTTTAAGTGCCTCATTTCCTAATCTAATTCCCTCAGCATTACCCGACTTAATTAGACTACATTCCATTATCCTTGTTTTGCTTTTGTTGATGTTCATCTTATATCCTCCTTTCAAGATACTGTCCATTCCATTCAACTGCTCTTCCAAGTCCTTTGCTGTCTCTGACAGAATTACAATGTCATCGGCGAACCTCAAAGTTTTTATTTCTTCTCCATGAATTTTAATACCTACTCCGAATTTTTCTTTTGTTTCCTTTACTGCTTGCTCAATATACAGATTGAACAACATCGGGGAGAGGCTACAACCCTGTCTTACTCCCTTCCCAACCACTGCTTCCCTTTCATGTCCCTCGACTCTTATAACTGATATCTGCTTTCTGTACAAATTGTAAATAGCCTTTCGCTCCCTGTATTTTACCCCTGCCACCTTTAGAATTTGAAAGAGAGTATTCCAGTCAACATTGTCAAAAGCTTTCTCTAAGTCTACAAATGCTAGAAACGTAGGTTTGCCTTTTCTTAATCTTTCTTCTAAGATAAGTCGTAAGGTCAGTATTGCCTCACGTGTTCCAGTGTTTCTACGGAATCCAAACTGATCTTCCCCGAGGTTGGCTTCAACTAGTTTTTCCATTCGTCTGTAAAGAATTCGTGTTAGTATTTTGCAGCTGTGACTTATTAAGCTGATAGTTCGGTAATTTTCACATCTGTCAACACCTGCTTTCTTTGGGATTGGAATTATTATATTCTTCTTGAAGTCTGAGGGTATTTCGCCTGTTTCATACATCTTGCTCACCAGATGGTAGAGTTTTGTCAGGACTGGCTCTCCCACGGCCGTCAGTAGTTCCAATGGAATATTGTCTACTCCGGGGGCCTTGTTTCGACTCAGGTCTTTCAGTGCTCTGTCAAACTCTTCACGCAGTATCGTATCTCCCATTTCATCTTCATCTACATCCTCTTCCATTTCCATAATATTGTCCTCAAGTACATCGCCCTTGTATAGACCCTCTATATACTCCTTCCACCTTTCTGCTTTCCTTTCTTTGCTTAGAACTGGGTTTCCATCTGAGCTCCTGATATTCATACAAGTCGTTCTCTTATCTCCAAAGGTCTCTTTAATTTTCCTGTAGGCGGTATCTATCTTACCCCTAGTGAGATAGGCCTCAACATCCTTACATTTGTCCTCTAGCCATCGCTGCTTAGCCATTTTGCACTTCCTGTCGATCTCATTTTTGAGACGTTTGTATTCCTTTTTGCCTGTTTCACTTACTGCATTTTTATATTTTCTCCTTTCATCAATTAAATTCAATATTTCTTCTGTTACCCAAGGATTTCTACTAGCCCTCGTCTTTTTACCTACTTGATCCTCTGCTGCCTTCACTACTTCATCCCTCAAAGCTACCCATTCTTCTTCTACTGTATTTATTTCCCCCATTCCAGTCAATTGTTCCCTTATGCTCTCCCTGAATCTGTGTACAACCTCTGGTTCTTTTAGTTTATCCAGGTCCCATCTCCTTAGATTCCCACCTTTTTGCAGTTTCTTCAGTTTTAATCTACAGGTCATAACCAATAGATTGTGGTCAGAGTCCACATCTGCCCCTGGAAGCGTCTTACAATTTAAAACCTGGTTCCTAAATCTCTGTCTTACCATTATATAATCTATCTGATACCTTTTAGTATCTCCAGGGTTCTTCCATGTATACAACCTTCTTTCATGATTCTTAAACCAAGTGTTAGTTATGACTATGTTGTGCTCTGTGCAAAATTCTACCAGGCGGCTTCCTCTTTCATTTCTGTCCCCCAATCCATATTCACCTACTATGTTTCCTTCTCTTCCTTTTCCTACACTCGAATTCCAGTCACCCATGACTATTAAATTTTCGTCTCCCTTCACAATCTGAATAATTTCTTTTATTTCATCATACATTTCTTCAATTTCTTCGTCATCTGCAGAGCTAGTTGGCATATAAACTTGTACTACTGTAGTAGGTGTGGGCTTCGTATCTATCTTGGCCACAATAATGCGTTCACTATGCTGTTTGTAGTAGCTTACCCGCATTCCTATTTTCCTATTCATTATTAAACCTACTCCTGCATTACCCCTATTTGATTTTGTGTTTATAACCCTTTAGTCACCTGACCAGAAGTCTTGTTCCTCCTGCCACCGAACTTCACTAATTCCCACTATATCTAACTTCAACCTATCCATTTCCCTTTTTAAATTTTCTAACCTACCTGCCCGATTAAGGGATCTGACATTCCACGCTCCGATCCGTAGAACGCCAGTTTTCTTTCTCCTGATAACGACATCCTCTTGAGTAGTCCCCGCCCGGTTCAAATGGCTCGGAGCACTATGGGACTTAACATCTGAGGTCATCAGTCCCCTAGAACTTAGAACTACTTAAACGTAACTAACATAAGGGTATCACACACACCCACGCCCGAGGCAGGATTCGAACCTGCGACCGTAGTGGTCGAGCGGTTCCTGTCTGTAGCGCCTAGAACCGCTCGGTCACCCCGGCCGGCGACTACTGGTAGCAGTATCGTTGAACAAATGACGCAACACATTCAGCTTGTCCAGCTTCTCCGGTAATTCTCCGAAAGGACCATCCTCCCACTCGAAATTCCACAATTTGGCCCGGTTAAAACGTCCAGTTGGCTGCAGGAAGCACGAGTACTTCTCCGTGCCATGGTTGCCCTGCATACTTCACACGTTTGCAACACACTGAGTCTTCTGGCTGTGAGCATTCCCTGTTAAAGTGTAGACACAGCTATGCCACTACGCCACCTGTTGGAGAACGACGTTGAAACCGTTATCAGTATATAAACCATCCCCCGCTGTCATCGGATCAAAAGCGACGTCATTTTTCCAGGTGTATAATTTTTTTTCCAGCGGTATAGATTTTCTAGCGGTATAGAACAGAAATCGTTCATTAATTTCTGGATCTATTGGAGGAAATATATATACTGTGAATGGAGATAGCTGATTAAAAAAATGAGAGTAGAATAATTTGAAAGAAAAAATGTAAATAGTGTGTATATTAAAAGCACAGAAAGAAAAATGAAACTCGACAATGATAAACGTAGTATTTAGTCGTGTCTTCAGAAAAAATAGTTTGTAATTAAGAAATGTGTAAGTTATGTATAAATACACCAAAATCCTAAAATTGTTGCATATAAGAGGAAAACTGGTTTGCAAAGAAAAAAAAAACACTATACGTATAACCAATAGGTCTGTAAGGAAAAGAATGTTAATAGTCAGAAAACCCACTGTAAATATAATAAAAAATGTATCGCAAAAAATATATTGGCCGTAATAAACCGTAAGTTATTTGTATATCATTCTCATTATTTAGAAACGCTTTAACTATAGGATGTATCTAAGTAGGATCATGTAGTTGAACTACCCAGAGAAAATTATGACTATTGTTTGTAACAAACCTGTTCCTCTCCGCCACGGTGCTCAGACGTCGTATAAAGAGACCCATGCACATATGAGTAGTTGTAAAAGATGATAATGGGGAACGGGAATACTTGCTTGATTCTCATTGATCGTATTGGGTTTCCCACCATTTTTATGTCACGTGACGACCTTGAATATAACTAGCACAACCTGACACCGGATATCCTGATCCTATCTGCAATAGTCACTACGTCAGAAATCTGCAGTGTTATCCCACTTGTAGACATCAAGAAAACAATATGTAGAAAGTTGGTAACATTTGTTTTATTTAAAAGGCATTAAAAATTTTCACATAGTAATTCGGAGGTATTAGTTTTTGGCACGGTCTCGTAGATATTTGCTTTGTGGATACACACATGAAAAATGAGATGCGTGTGAAGTAACCATGTCGATAATACTCATACTGATGTTCAAACGCATGTTGTTACAAAGAAAAGACTCTTACAGTTAGAGTTACTGGGACTTCAGAATCTATTCGTCTTTCTATTTAAATAAAAAGATGTTGGAGATCAAATCATTGTATCTCTTAGTTGCAGATTTCTAGGTAAGAGGGCGGTGCCTTGCAGAGGTGTGCGAACACGGGTACCTAACGTGAGGGGTCACCGACGAGAGCCCACTTTCCCGAGAGTGCGTAATTTCACGAAGAGCGGCCCTTACGAGGCTCGAGTTGAAAGCGCTTGGACTCCGTCCAGTTGCAAAATCGTGGCACCTCTCCCAGCGCATTAAACTCATCCGCCAAATGAATTCCGCAGACCTGCAGGATTAATCAGCGCTCGTGCACCCGCGCCAAGAGAATGAACGCAGACGCGCCGAAGAGTGTATAAAACGTGATTAACACGGTATGTTCGACATGTCGTTCGTAGCTTTGTTGTAATTCATTACTAGCGTACGTAGTTTTCACACGTAGAAACTGCAGTTCGTGATATTTAAAGTAGCAGTTTTATCCATCCGCAGACAACACGTCTTGTGGTATTACATTTTAAGGGCAACAACAAAATAGCTCATGAACACAGGCATTTACGTACCTAGACCCAAGTTTGACAAGATGTAGAAAGTTGGTAAAATTTGTTCTATTTAAGAGGAATTAAAATTTTTCACATAAAATTTCGGAGGTATTACTTTTACGCACGGTCTCGTAGATGTATGCTTTGTGGATACACACATGAAAGATGACATGCGTCTGTTACGTGTGAAGTACCCATGTCGATGAGGATGGAATGGGTAGTCAGCCTTGGCCTCGTGGTAGAAACTGTACAGACACTTGTCCGAGAAAAACTCAGAAAAACGACGGAAAAACCTAAATCAAGATGGCTGGTTGGTTCTCTTTAATCGATTGGAGACCGTCATGGAGACGACGAGAAAACTCTAGTAGTAGGCTCTTGGAGAAAGACACAACTCATCCCATCCAACCCTACTTAGAAAGTTTGAAGGAGCAGCTTTCAGAGAGGAATGAAGGAATGTACTACATATCCTTACGAATCACTCCCATTGGGATCACGAAGACAAGACAAGACTAACTACAGTAGGCACTTCACAGTAGTCTGCAGTGTACAGATGTAGCCCTAGATACAGATGTGGACTGAAGCTTTTATCCCCCAAAATACAAAGGCAAACGTTTACCCACAGCTTCGCTTGCGTATATTTACACTCATTTTCAGTAGAAGTTAGCAGCTCGTGGTCTAGTGGCTATCGTTGCTGCCTCTCGATCACGGGGTCTCGGGCTCGATTCCCGGCCAAGTTGGGGATTTTCTCTGCACGGGAAATGGGTGTTTGTGTTGCACTCATCATTTCATGACCATCATCATCATCAATTGTGAAAGTGGCTGTATTGAACTGTGTAAAAAATTGGACAGAGGAAATAATTGGGACTTTGTAGAGACGCTGATGAGCACGTAGTTCAGCGCCCCACAAACCCAACAAACAGCATCATGTTTAGAAACAAACAGAACATCTTGCACTATTAGAGATAGGACGTTCATATTCACAGGCATGTACATTAGCATGTCCTGCAGAAATGATTAGCATATCAGGCACCCCGGTTCAGCATGTGTCCTGTTACCTGGAACGCACAAGGTCCGCCATGAGCCCTGATGACTTGTTCTCTGCGTGATGGCATCGATGCACGGCGTCCTGTGGTATGGCCATCCATGCTGCATTCTCCTGGTTCCAGAGTTCATCTATGGTGGTTGGCATAGGGTCACAGTGCTGCACCCATCCTTTCACCATATCCCACACATTTCGATTGGGGACAAGTCCAGTGACATGGCGGGCCAGGGAAAAAGGCTGACACCCTTTGACACTAAGAAGGCATGCGTTTGTGCAACAACATGTGGTCGTGCATTATCTTGCTGAAAAATGTCTTCTGGGGTGTTGTGCGGAAAGGGTGCGGCTATGGGTCGCAGGATGTCATCCAAGTGGGTCACACTAGTCACAGTGCTCTGGACACACACCAACTGTGATTTTTAGCTGTACCCAATAGCACCCTATACTATAAGGCCTACGGTTATCGTTTAATATCTTGTGCAAATGCAGTCACTGTGATGCTGCTCCCTCTGGCTGCGGCGAGTCAAAATGCCGCCTTCATTTTAAAAAAAACAGAACCCGATTCATCCTAAAACACTATCTGATGCCATTACTGTCACCAGTCACGTCGTTCCATACACCATTGCCGTCTAGCATGTTTCTACGCATTCGTCAAAGGTAGGCGGAGAAATGGACGATACGCACGTACCACACGCCGTAACAAAGGACGACGGACTTTCACCCCTGATAGTGTACGATGTGTTACACTGTTCCTTTGTTCCGCCAGAGCCGAGGAGGATGCAGATGTTTCCTGCAATGCCATTCGAATGAGGTGTCAATCTTCTTGGAGGTTGGTCTGGGTGGCGCGACCTGACCCATCGTGCTATACAGCCTTTCGTGAACCACTCTGCACACACCTGCCCCACACGAGCAGCAGTTTCCCGAGTGGATGCATCACATTTTCTCATGTTAGATATTTTACGATTGGATACTTATACCCTACGTATCTGGTAGCCACACAGATGTATTCTTGCTTCTTCGACTGCCAGCTAAAAGCGGAATCCTGTACTGTTTATCTTCTAACAGGTAGCGTAGACACTCATACATTGAGGTACTAGTTTGTCTAGCAAGATACAAATACTGTATATTTTGATAGTCAAAAACTAATGATGGTCGAAGTAGAGAGGATATAAAATGTAGACTGGCTTGGCAAGGAAAGCGTTTCTGAAGAAGAGAGATTTGTTAACAACGAGTATAGATTTAAGTGTCAGGAAGTCGTCTCTGAAAGTATTTGTATGGAGTGTAGCCATGTATGGAAGTGAAACGTGGACGATAAATAGTTTGGGCAAGAGTATCATGGACAGCTGCATCAAACCAGTCTCTGGACTGAAGACCACAACAACAACAATTAAAAACTTTAAATTATGGACTGCACTATTCACAACTAATATATCGAATAATCGAAGTAATCTCTCGTTGGTACTTCAGCCACGCTGGAATGTACTGAAGTGTATTGTCAAACGTTAAGCACTCGTGTTAAATGCCTAGAGTACAAACACATGAAATCCACTGTTGAACCAGGCTCTTATACTAATTAAAGGAGTGACACTTCTTGCAATTAGCATTAAACCAGTCTAGTGCCGTTATTAGTTATTTTGTGGGGCGTAACGCGTGACCCACGGCGAAGCAGCTGTCTGATGATTTTGCGGTACAAGTCCAGTCGAACGGTATGCATGCTCTTGATATTTGTTTACACAGATTATATGCCTGTCTCTCACTTTTAATGTTTACACGCATAATTACTCAGTGAAAACTATTTGTCTCGTAACCATTGCCATGCGGCTGACGACTGTTCTCGCGTCACGGCACCCATTTTCGAAATTATCACCAATACTGAACCGTAACTCTGGTATGAAATACACAGCTTCCCGGACAAGAATTTTAATTATTTCCACAAATTTACTGCAAACTGCGTTCTGTAGCAGCGTCATCAACATTACGTGATACAAGCACCACGGAAGTTACAATCGCGCTCTGCTCTCGCCATAGACACGACTATTTATACACACATGCGGGACACGCAGTGATACATCTACATCTACATTTATACTCTGCAAGCCACCCAACGGTGTGTGGCGGAGGGCACTTTACGTGCGACTGTCATTACCTTCCTTTCCTGTTCAAGTCGCGTATGGTTCTCGGGAAGAACGACTGCCGGAAAGCCTCCGTGCGCTCTCGAATCTCTCTAATTTTACATTCGTGATCTCCTCAGGAGGTATAAGTAGGGCGGCCGGCCGCGGTGGTCTCGCGGTTCTAGGCGCACAGTCCGGAACCGTGCGACTGCTGCGGTCGCAGGTTCGAATCCTGCCTCGGGCATGGATGTGTGTGCTGTCCTTAGGTTAGTTAGGTTTAAGTAGTTCTAAGTTCTAGGGGACTGATGACCACAGCAGTTGAGTCCCATAGTCCTCAGAGCCATTTGAACCATTTTTTTATAAGTAGGGCGAAGCAATATATTCGATACCTCATCCAGAAAAGCACCCTCTCGAAACCTGGACAGCAAGCTACACAGCGATGCAGAGCGCCTCTCTTGCAGAGTCTGCCACTTGAGTTTGCTGAACATCTCCGTAACGCTATCACGCTTACCTAATAACCCTGTGATGAAACGCGCCGCTCTTCTTTGGATCTTCTCTATCTCCTCTGTCAACCCGTCCTGGTACGGTTCCCACACTGATGAGCAATACTCAAGTATAGGTCGAACGAGTGTTTTGCAAGCCGCCTCCATAGTACGATGTGGTTTCATTCTCGCACAGAAATCTTTCCAAATTCAAGAGAGAATTTGTTTTGAAAGGGGGGGGGGCGGGGAGGGTGGAGTGCCACGACCCAATTCCACGGATACAGTCGCAGTCTCCACATGGCCATACCATCAACTTACATTCCAATATAAGAAAGTGAAAGATTGTAGTCCATGTGAAAGAAATCATATGCATACAGGGTGTTCGAGAACTCCCGTTACAAACTTCTAGGACTTGTAGAGGGGAGTGAGTACATGATACTTCGAATTACTTCGAATTGGAACCCACGTCGGGAAACGTACCGTACCTGTGCCACTCTTCCAGTGCGGGTGTGCGGAGTCTCACTGGAGCGCCACAGTCACGCCTGATGACGGTGAAGTTACCCCTTTCTCGAAACCGTTGTGTAATTGTGGCAAAAAGCGTCTCCTACGGAGTCGGACGCAGTGGAGAACGATCTTGATAAAGGCTACGAGCAGCTCTTAAATTACCGTGAACTTTGCGATTCAGAAAGATCATGTCGGCGCAGTCTGAAAACGTGTACTCAGCCATGTTGCTCTGACACTGACGGACACCTGATTTTCGAACCAGTTCAGAGAGGTAAGGTAGACGTCAAATGACAAAGTGTTATGTACTCACTCCCCGCTACAAGTCCTAGAAGCTCGAAACTGAAATTTTTGAATATCCTGCACGCAAATCTACCTACGGCCCAGCCCATGACAGCTAGACTTCTGCTAGAAGAGGGGCAACCTCTTTCGCCTGCTCTGTGCATAATCTTATTGTATAGGTATCCCGTCGAGGTCCAACGGCCTTTCCCCCGTTGAACGATTTTCATTCTTTCTGGCCCATGGTAACTAGCTTCGATGTCTGTCATTTTCGCGTTTTTGTGACGATTTAAAGAAGGAACCAAAATGCGGTCTTCCTGAGTAAAACAGTTTTGGAAAAAGACGTTTATTGTTTCGGCTTTTCCTGCGGCAACCTCCGTGTCAATGCTCTTACGGTACAGAGTGTAAAGACAGATGACTTCGATTCGTTTACCAATTTAATATACAATCTAAGGACTTTCTGTGAACTCCGTAGATAGAAATTTACTTTGGAAATTGTCGAAGCCCAACGTATGGTTTTCGTTACGCTAATTCTGGCGTTGTTCAGTTATGGTGTACCTGTGAGTTTCCTGCTACGTTTAAATATTCAGTGAAGCTCGCGTTTTTTTCGTAGCAGCTTTCTAACACCGTTGTGGAACTACACCGGGTCTTAGCCACCCCTGACAACTAAGCTGGGAACGTACCTGTCCAAGGCGTACTGCACAATGCTCTTGAACTTTGTCCACTGACGATCAACACTGTAAGTGCTCAGCTGTATATACTCGTACATTAAAGTGTCAAAGAAACTGCTACAGACGTGAGTATTCAAATACAGAGATATGTAAACAGGCAGAACACGGCGCTGCGGTCGGCAACTCTCATATAGTTGTTACATCGTTTACTGCTGCTATAATGTTTATCAAGATTTAAGTGAGTTTGATCGTGGTGGTACAGTCGGCGCACGAGCGATGCGACACAGTATCTCCAAAGTAACGATCAAGTGGCGATTTTCCCGTACGACCTTTTCACGAGTGTACCGTGAAAATCAGGAATCTAGTGAAACATCAAATCCCCGACATGCTGCGCCCGGAAAAAGATCCTGCAAGAATAGGATCGACGACGACTGAAGACAATCGTTCAACGTAGCAGAAGTGCAAACCTTCTGGAAATTTATGCAGATTTCAATACTTGGCCATCAACAAGTGTCAGCATGCGAACCATTCAACGAAATATCATCGATATGGGATTTCGGAGACCTACTGGTGTACCCTTGATGACTGCCAGGCACAAGCCTTTACGCCTCGCCTGTGCCCGTCAACACCTACACTGGACTGTTGATGACTCGAAACACTTTGCCTTGTCGGACGAGTCTCAAATTGTATCGAGTGGATGGACGTGTACTGGTATGGAGACAACCTAATAATTTCAAGGACCCTACATGTAAACACGGGACTGTTCAAGCTGGTGGAGGCTCTGTAATGGTGTGAGGCGTGTGCAGTCGGAGTGATAAAATGGCTCTGGGCACTATGCGACTTAACTTCTGAGGTCATCAGTCGCCTAGAACTTAGAACTAACCTAAGGACATCACACACATCCATGCCCGAGGCAGGATTCGAACCTGCGACCACAGCGGTCACGCGGTTCCAGACTGAAGCGCCTAGAGCCGCACGGCCACACCGGCCGGCCTCGGAGTGATATTTGACCCCTGATACACTATGTGACCACAAGTATCCCGACACCTGGCTGAAAATGACAAGTTCGTGGCGCCCTCCATCGGTAATGCTGGAATTCAATATGGTGTTGGCCCACCCTTAGCCTTGATGACAGCTTCCACTCTCGCAGCCATACGTTCAATCAGGCGCTGGAAGGTTTCTTGGGAAATAGCTAGCATTTCTTCACTGCGTGCTGCATTGAGGAGGGGTTTCATTGTCGGTCGGTGAGGCCTGGCAAGAATTCGGCCTTCCAAAACATCTCATATATGTTCTATAGGATTCAGGTGAGGACTCTGTGCAGGGCAATCCATTACAGGTATGTTACTGTCGTGTAACCACTCCGCTACAGGCCGTGCATTATGAACAGGTTCTCGATCGTTTTGAAAGATGCTATTGCCTTCCGCGAATTTCTGTTCAACAGTGGGAAGTAAGAAGGTGCTTAAAACATCAATGTAGGCCTGTGCTGTGATACTGCCACGCAAAGCATCTAGGGGTGCAACCCCCTTCCATGGAAAACACGACCACACCGTACCACCACCGCCTCCGAATTTTACTGGTGGCACTACACTCGCTGGTAGATGACGTTCACCGGGCATTCGTCATACCCATATCCTGCCATCGGATCGTCACATTGTGTAACGTGATTAGTCACTCCACACAACGTTTTTCCACTGTTAAATCGTCCAGCGATTACGCTCCTTACTCCAAGCGAGGCGTGGCTTAATAGCACCCACTCTACCATGGAATCCAAGTTCTCTCACCTCCCACCTAACTGTCATAGTACTTGCAGTGGATCCTGATGCAGTTTCGAATTCTTGTGTGTTGGTCTGGATACATGTCTGGCTATTACACATTACGGCCCTCTTCAGCTGTCGGCGGTCTGTGTCAGTCAACAGGCGAGCTCGCCCTGTACGCTTTTGTGCTTTACGTGTCCCTTCCCGATTCCACTTCACTATCACATCGGAAACAATGGACCTAAAGATGTTTAGCAGTGTGGAAAACTCTCGTACAGGCGTATGACACAAGTGACACCCAATCACCTGACCACGTTCGTGAGTCCCGCGGAGGGCCCCATTCTGCTCTCTCAAGATGTCTAATGACTACTGATGTCGCTGATATGGAGTACCTGGCAGTAGGTGACAGCACAATGCATCTAAATCCTAGTTTCTGTGGGCGTCCGAATACTTTTGATCACATAGTGTAAGTCTAGATACGACTCTGACTGGCGACACGTATATAAGCATCCTATCTGATCACCTGCATCCATTCATATACATTGTACGTTCCGACAAGTTTGGGCAATTCCATCAGGACAATGCGACTGACCAAACGTCCATAATTGCTACAGAGTGGCACCAGGAACGCTCTTCTGAGTTTAAACATTTCCGCTGGCCACCAGACTCCCTAGATATGAACGCTACTCAGCGTATCTGGGATGCGTTGTAGCCGGCCGCTGCGGACGAGCTGTTCTAGGCGCTTCAGTCCGGAATCACGCTGCTGCTACGATTGCAGGTTCGAATCCTGCCTCGGGCATGGATCTGTGTGATGCCCTTAGGTTAGTTAGGTTTAAGTAGTTCCACGTATAGGGGACTGATGACCGCAGATGTTAAGTCCCGTAGGGCTTAGAGCCATTTGAACCATTACTTGATGAGATGCAACGTGCTGTTCAGAAGAGATCTCCATCCCCTCGTCCTCTTACGGATTAATGGACAGCCCTGCAGGATTCATGGTGTCAATTCCACCTAGCAATACTTCAGACATTAGTCCTGTCCATGGTACGTCGTGTAGCGGCGTTCCTGCGTGCTCGCGGGTGCTACATGATGTTAGGCAGGTGTACCAGTTTCTTTGGCTCTTCCCTGTACACACATCAAGAAAAAAGTTTTGCATCACGTCGGTTCCGAGAGTTCCAGAACTTGTAGAGCAAATTGGAATAGACATCAAAATTATTTCCGCTCTTTTTATAGCTCATGAAAACCACACATTGCATGTTGTACCACCATACAGCGAGGCCTTCAGAGGTGGTGGTCCAGATTGCTGTACACACCGATACCTCTAATACCCAGTAGCACGTCCTCTCCCATTGATGCATTCCTGTATTCGTCGTGGCATACTATCCACAAGTTAATCAAGGCACTGTTGATCCAGATTGTCCCATTCCGCAACGGCGATTCGGCGCAGATACCTCAGAGTGGTTGATAGGTCACGTCGTCCATAATCAACCCTTTTCAAACTGTCCCAGGCACGTTTGATATGGTTCATGTCTGGAGAACATGCTGACCACGCACTTGATTGTCGGAGAGACGACATCACAACTAAGGCCTGAAGATGGCGCACTGAAGCGTCGAAACGTAGCTACACAATAAGGGACATCGTAAGGACGGCTGTAGGTGTTTCATTTTCTCACAGTTCTGAACGGTCGTACTCCCCGAGACCTCATGGCACAAGGTGGAGAAGATACGGAGACAGTAATGTACAATAATTTTAGAAATTTAAATAACATTTGAGTGAAGATGATTTTTGAAATATGGTGTGCAACAATACAGAGCAGTTGGAAGTAAAGCATCAATAAGATAAAAAAATGGAGACTGGAGGCGGCTGAAGACTTTTATTACGACTTTACAAAATTACATGAAGACTTAATTCGGAGGATTGCTGAATCCACAAGTCTGCAGTGAGGAGCAGGTTTCCAGAAGGAACAAGTTGAAAGATTTGTAACCATTTAGGCTCCAATTAAAACTTTTTTAGTGACAGAAGTTACTTTTATATCCATTAGAATTTCATTTCCAGATACTTAAACAACAGAAGTGCAAAGGATGGAAAAAGCGTTAAAAATCAACGAACATGTTTTCTTATGCCATAGAGATTTACTGTTCCTACCTGCCCTTTACCCAGCAGCTTTACCTATGTTTGAATATAGCGCATTTATTGTACACGTCTCCCCCTCCCCCCCTCCCCCCCCCTCTCTCTCTTTCTCTATCTGTCAATCTCCTCCCCAGCCTTCTCACTGTCCATCTCCTCCTTCACCTCTCTATTTCTATATGTTCCTCCCCTCTCTTCCGTCCATCTCTTCCTCCTTTCTCTCTCTGTGTGTCTCTTCCTCCCCCTCTCTCTACTTATATCGTCCTCCCTTCTCTCTCTACTCAGCCATGTCCAACCTCAAGTATACTCCATGGAACACATTCTGATACTACCCACACAACATTCCATTTATACGGAGCAGCCTATCTCTATGGAAAACAGACTGTTCTTACACCCACATCACTGCATTCCAAACAATAAGCAGCTACTGTGGTAAAAGTTGCCCCACTGATTTAGGAGGAGATGTGAAAGACACATACATGCATCCACATATTAAGTAACATGTAATATTGTTTAGTATGGAGAATGTTCCAACACAACGTTGAGAATGATCATAATTGTTCATAGCCTTACGTGTCCAATAGTACCACACCTTCCTTTGTGCGCATAGCGTAGATAAAACTACCGATATTATGGTTTTTATATTGTGCACGATTACTGTCTTCGTTATTATTCGTATTCTGTGTATTTATTCTCTCCCCCACCCCCTCCCCACCCCATCACCCCTTTGTTAAGTATTGTGCTTTAGCTACGAAAATTTGTCACTTTTATTTCACTTTCAAACCACTTATCTGATCACTGAATATGGACGAAGATTCTGCCGGCAACTTCTGAGACCTTGCTTGATAAATGTGCAAAACCCGCTTACAGTGTCAGTGAGAATAATCGATTCCTGTGTCGATATAGTTTTGCCACAGTTCGCGACAGCTCAGCCGGCCGTGAAAATGTCGGCCGCCTCCTCTCCAACTTCTTCTGGCGATGCCGCGGAGGCTCTTACACATGAAAAGGCGGCGACGAATGGGAAAGCCCAGAGATCCGACTGCCGGCGCACCCGGAAAACCTGCTCCGAAAGTCTAGGTGAGCATTCCGAAGTTTAGTGGCGCCCCTTTTTATTGACACAGAGAATGGACGAGTAAATCCTGTCGCACATTCACAGCGGAACGTAAAAGTGACTTCGAGCTCATTTCGAAAATTGAACACTCTGTTCAAAAAGAAAATCGCCAGTGAGCCGGGAACGGTATGTCTGTAAGCTGTTCGTCGTACTAACTCTAAGCTGTGGTAGTAACATATAAGACTTAACACTTAACTAAGCAAAATTTTCACTTTCAGAATACCGTTCTCAGATATTTCATTACATCTACATCTACATCCATACTCCGCAAGCCACCTGACGGTGTGTGGCGGAGGGTACCTTGAGTACCTCTATCGGTTCTCCCTTCTATTCCAGTCTCGTATTGTTCGTGGAAAGAAGGATTGTCGGTATGCCTCTGTGTGGGCTCTAATCTCTCTGATTTTATCCTCATGGTCTCTTCGCGAGATATACGTAGGAGGGAGCAATATACTGCTTGACTCTTCGGTGAAGGTATGTTCTCGAAACTTTGACAAAAGCCCGTACCGAGCTACTGAGCGTCTCTCCTGCAGAGTCTTCCACTGGAGTTTATCTAACATCTCCGTAACGCTTTCGCGATTACTAAATGATCCTGTAACGAAGCGCGCTGCTCTCTGTTGGATCTTCTCTATATCTTCTATCAACCCTATCTGGTACGGATCCCACACTGCTGAGCAGTATTCAAGCAGTGGGCGAACAAGCGTACTGTAACCTACTTCCTTTGTTTTCGGATTACATTTCCTTAGGATTCTTCCAATGAATCTCAGTCTGGCATCTGCTTTACCGACGATCAACATTATATGGTCATTCCATTTTAAATCACTCCTAATGCGTACTCCCAGATAATTTATGGTATTGACTGCTTCCAGTTGCTGACCTGCTATTTTGTAGCTAAATGATAAAGGATCTATCTTTCTGTGTATTCGCAGCACATTAAACTTGTCTACATTGAGGTTCAATTGCCATTCCATGCACCATGCGTCAATTCGCTGCAGATCCTCCTGCATTTCAGTACAATTTCCCATTGTTACAACCTCTCGATACACCACAGCATCATCTGCAAAAAGCCTCAGTGAACTTCCGATGTCATCCACAAGGTCATTTATGTATATTGTGAAGAGTGGGAGGCTGTATCTCTTTTTTCCGTGGTACCATTCGATGCAAAGTTACACGGTCATGAATGTGTTAAGAGCATAGTTTACACAATTGAGACTAAAAAATTCATAAACGAAATAAAGTAAAAAATTAATAAAAAGTAAGAAACATTGTGAGAGAGTATAGGAATAAATAACATATCACAGGGAAAACTACTCACATATCGCAAGGAACAGCAGTACACAGCACTTTGCCATCTTGGACTTGAGTACTTGGAGTTTATCGCTAAAGTTTTACAATTATCCTGAAAGCATGTTTAAAATGAAACCATATGAATACTGCATTCCTTTAAAAACAAAGTGTACGGGACCGATATCCAAGTCCATATCGTACTTCCGTCTAGTCTCCATAAAATGACTGTTTCCTGTTCAGTTCTGAATGAGTTGACATTGTGAGGAACCAACTCCATGATGGATTGCAGAGCTATAATTCTGAGGCACCTGAAAAATGGCATACAGGATGTTCACAGAGTGCCGCCGGGGATCAGCTTGACTGCCCTTTCCTGGGCTGAGAATACTCTGTGTGAGATCAAAGAGGTGCGTCAAAGTATACTGAAGCGCCAAAGAAACTGGTATAGGCACGTATATTCAAATACAGAGCCAGAACATAGCGCTGCGGTCGGCAAAGCCTGTATAAGACAACAAATGTTAGATCGGTTATTGCTGCTACAGTGACAGGTTACCAAGACTGAAATGAATTTGAACATGGTGTTATAGTCGGAGCACAAGCGATGGGACCATCATTTCAGAGGCGGCGATGAAGTGGGGATTTTCCCGTAAAACCATTGTATGAGGAATCAGGTACAACGTAAAATCTCCGACATCGCTGAGGCCCGGAAATGATCTGCAAGAACGGGACCAACAACAGCTGGAGAGAATAGTTCAACGTGACAGAATTTCAACCCTTCCGCAAATTGATGTAGATTTCAGTGCTCGGTCATCAACAAGTGTCAGCGTGCGAACCATTCAACGAAACATCATCGATATGGGCTTTCGGAGCAGAACGTCCACTCTTGTACCCTTGATGACTGCACAATACGAAGTTTTGCGCCTCGCCGTCAACACCGACAATGGACTCTTGATGACTGAAACATGTTGCCTGGTCGGACGAGTCTCGTTTCAAATTGTATCAATCAGATGGACGTGTATGGGTACGGAGAGAACCTCATGAATCCGTGGACCCAACATGTCAGTAGGGGACTGTTCAAGCTGGTGGTGGCACTGTAATGGTGTGGGGCGTGTGCTGTTGGAGTGATATGGGACCCTGATACGTCTAATACGACTCTGAGAGGTAACACGTACTTAAGCATCCTGTCTGGTCACGTGTATCCATTCATGTCCATTGTGCTTTCCGACAGACTTGGGCAATTCCAGCAGGACAATGCGGCACCCCCACACGTTCAGACTTGCTTCAGAGCGAATCTAGGAACACCCTTCTGAGTTTAAACACTGCCGCTGGCCACCAAACAGAGATCTCTCTCTCCCCCCCCCCCCCCTCCACCGGTACTCTTAAGGATCTATGGGACAGGCCTCTTAGGGAATGTACACTCCTGGAAATGGAAAAAAGAACACATTGACACCGGTGTGTCAGACCCACCATACTTGCTCCGGACACTGCGAGAGGGCTGTACAAGCAATGATCACACGCACGGCACAGCGGACACACCAGGAACCGCGGTGTTGGCCGTCGAATGGCGCTAGCTGCGCAGCATTTGTGCACCGCCGCCGTCAGTGTCAGCCAGTTTGCCGTGGCATACGGAGCTCCATCGCAGTCTTTAACACTGGTAGCATGCCGCGACAGCGTGGACGTGAACCGTATGTGCAGTTGACGGACTTTGAGCGAGGGCGTATAGTGGGCATGCGGGAGGCCGGGTGGACGTACCGCCGAATTGCTCAACACGTGGGGCGTGAGGTCTCCACAGAACATCGATGTTGTCGCCAGTGGTCGGCGGAAGGTGCACGTGCCCGTCGACCTGGGACGGGACCGCAGCGACGCACGGATGCACGCCAAGACCGTAGGATCCTACGCAGTGCCGTAGGGGACCGCGCCGCCACTTCCCAGCAAATTAGGGACACTGTTGCTCCTCGGGTATCGGCGAGGACCATTCGCAACCGTCTCCATGAAGCTGGGCTACGGTCCCGCACACCGTTAGGCCGTCTTCCGCTCACGCCCCAACATCGTGCAGCCCGCCTCCAGTGGTGTCGCGACAGGCGTGAATGGCGGGACGAATGGAGACGTGTCGTATTCAGCGATGAGAGTCGCTTCTGCCTTGGTGCCAATGATGGTCGTATGCGTGTTTGGCGCCGTGCAGGTGAGCGCCACAATCAGGACTGCATACGACCGAGGCACACAGGGCCAACACCCGGCATCATGGTGTGGGGAGCGATCTCCTACACTGGCCGTTCACCACTGGTGATCGTCGAGGGGACACTGAATAGTGCACGGTACATCCAAACCGTCATCGAACCCGTCGTTCTACCATTCCTAGACCGGCAAGGGAACTTGCTGTTCCAACAGGACAATGCACGTCCGCATGTATCCCGTGCCACCCAACGTGCTCTAGAAGGTGTAAGTCAACTACCCTGGCCAGCAAGATCTCCGGATCTGTCCCCCATTGAGCATGTTTGGGACTGGATGAAGCGTCGTCTCACGCGGTCTGCACGTCCAGCACGAACGCTGGTCCAACTGAGGCGCCAGGTGGAAATGGCATGGCAAGCCGTTCCACAGGACTACATCCAGCATCTCTACGATCGTCTCCATGGGAGAATAGGAGCCTGCATTGCTGCGAAAGGTGGATATACACTGTACTAGTGCCGACATTGTGCATGCTCTGTTGCCTGTGTCTATGTGCCTGTGGTTCTGTCAGTGTGATCATGTGATGTATCTGACCCCAGGAATGTGTCAATAAAGATTCCCCTTCCTGGGATAATGAATTCACGGTGTTCTTATTTCAATTTCCATGAGTGTATATTAGACTGTTTGAGGAGATATTGAACGAACTGCCACATTCGACAACTGAGGTATCTCCATATGAATTGCTGACGGGCAAAAAGCCTAGAAATATGATTGAAAATGTAGTGAAATTCCCAAAGAGATCAGACATGACTGTAGAAGGGAAACGGGAATTGGTGTTAATCAGGGTGAAAGCAAAAGGGGCTTATCGGAAGACAAGGCATGATAGGAATATTATACCCAAGGAATGTGTACTGTCAGTCGTAGTACTGATTAGAGCTCACAGGAAATCGTCCAAAACTGACGCTGAAATAAAGAAATTTTATGAGATTTTTGAAGGTCCTTATGTGATAAGTAGGGTACCACACCCTAATGTCGTGGAAGTGGCTCACCCTGAGTCGAAATTTGTCAGAGGAATTAACGATGTAGTGGATGTAAAAAGATATCGTGGTAGTTACGGGTAAGCCTTTTAAGTTGACGATCATGAGTAGTAGCTGCCAGACAGATGTCTTTAGCGTAAAAAAAAAGTAATGAAAAACACTCTAAGCCGACGTAGCAACTAACTTATTTGTGTATCAAATATAGAAAGACATGAAAATATGGAAAGAATCTGTAATAAACACAAGTGGAACGAGGAAATCATAATATTTACTTTAAGAGTAGGTCAGTAGGCGAATAACACAGTGTCGATGAATGAGAGGCGGGGTGTTACGTCACGCGAGGCACCGGTTGGTCTTAATGGGCTTTTCTCTGACCGGCCCAGTTGACGGGTCGGTGCCCTAGCATCTGAGAGTGACGTCATGGGGGTGTGTCTACGACTTTGTTTACAAACGTAGGCTTGCATACTGACACAGTGGTGTTTAGCCGGATGAACTGTAACGAAATGTGGAACATCAATCTTAGTATTATTATTGCTTTATAGCTTTGTTATTTGATTCCCCAGGAACTGTTGTAAAATATTATTGTATTCTTCTGTCTAAAGTAGTCTTTTTCTGTTTCATGTAGCATTGTAATGTAACTGATGAATGATGATACGTAATGTGGACGCCCTTGTAAGCTGGCCATGGAATCTGGGAAACCTGTCCAAAGCAATATCAATTAAAAGGGAAGAACTGATAATGGCTGTTGCTTCCGGATCCCAGCGGAACCAGCGAACCGAAGAACCCTAGCTTCGGGATTACAGTGAATACTGGTTCGAAAGAAAATGTTGTCAGGGGCGTACGAAGAAAGGAATAAATAAAATTTTCTTGAGCCATCAGTGTTCAGTGATGTACTGGACGGCATGATGCTGTAAAATAGGGCATATGAATTTGCTGTGTCTCTAAATATGCTGAAGATATAGTTTATCATCAATGTATATAGTGGTCTGTTTGAATGATAGAAAGAACGCTCTTGGTAACTTTTTGAAAAACGGCGACAAAGCCGATACGAAAGTCGAGCGTCTTGTTTAGTGTTGAGGTGACGTATACTTCGACAGGCGTTACGAATTATTGAAAAAGTCTCTACATAAAATGTATATCTAATGTTTTGTAAACTGAATTGTATAACAAATTGTCTTGTGTCTTGGTTATTCATTTTGTATTGGTGTTATCTGGGAAATGTTTATACTCTTTCACTATTTCAATTATTCATTTATATATTGTGCTTTATCTGAAAGTATAGGTGGTCATAACGAGATCAAGGGAATTAATATTCTAATAACATGGTGACATAGAAGAGCAATGATACAGAACGATTAGTAATTTTGTAATGAAAATTAAAAAAAAAAGATTTTGTATACGTCCAATTAAAAGAAAAAAAAGAAATACTGAGTTAAAGGAAAAGTTAAAGATGTCAATAGAAAGCAAATGACCAAAATGTAAAGGCTACTACAAGTATTTAGCAATACCGCGATTTTGTTATTTCCAAAATTGCGATTTTGTCTCACGAAAAAGGCACAATTTTGGAAAGAAACAACGGGGGGCAATATGTAAGGTGCCTCTTACGCGAGGAAGATATTTTTACCAGTTTTAATAAATTAGTATCTCTTATTGATGTATTCACGATAGTTAGGAAGTGCTGTAGTCCGTAGCCGGCCATGAGCTGGAGAGCATTCCCCACGCTGGCTGGCTAGGTGACGAAGCGAACATATGTAGTAGGGTGGTGCTCGGCGCTGGACCGTAGCAACAAGCGTCAGCCTGGAAATATACATGAGGGGAAGCACCGCCATCTTGGCGCCAAAGGGACCGATTTTGTTTATTTATATTTAATAATTAAAGT
Organism: Schistocerca piceifrons; assembly: GCF_021461385.2. Taxonomy (NCBI): domain Eukaryota; kingdom Metazoa; phylum Arthropoda; class Insecta; order Orthoptera; family Acrididae; genus Schistocerca; species Schistocerca piceifrons. Next base: position 64,336,709 of record NC_060140.1, on the reverse strand, counting down.
CATTTATGACAACATGAATACTAGAAGGAGCCTCTGGATGTTTAAAACTATTTATCATAATTTTGCCTCGTTAAAATTCACACTCGTTCATTAACAAATGCATATCTCAGTAAGTACGAACTTGATCGGAAATCCACGAACTGTGACGAAACCAATACGGACTGCGCACCGAAGTCGGCAGTCGGTGTTAAGAGCTCTTCCTGTCTTGTTCGATAGTAGCTATGCTCTCGATTACGAGTAGTTTGTGACATGAGTGTTTCATTATTGATCTAATCGGAATAAAAGTGATATTACGGTATTCTGAATGTTAATTTCGAGTAAATAGATACCCCAAAGTTGATCGACAGCCATTTCCGATAATTAGCTTCCACCGACAGAGACATCCAATGCACCAAAGAAGAATCTGCACGGGACGACATTTACGAGAGCTGCACCGCGCACAGGTAGGAGGAAATCCGACGACACGACCCACCAAGGCGGATCAAGGAAGGCCCGACTTACGCTCGCAAATTCCGGGTGGAAAGGCTGACCAGTTATACTGTACGTCACATATACCACCCTCTACGGACTCGCGGCTAAGCTGAGTAATAACAGTATCAATTTAGAAGCGAGGGGATCTTGCAAACTGCAACGCATTCTCAGTTACTGCCCATTGACAGAAATTCAGTCGATTATTAAAGTCATCTCCATGTAATTTCTGATGCAGCGAGACGTGATATGGGTGAAATCTGTGACAATGAAGTATGCGCTTTACACTACTTTGACTCATTGCACTGCCTCTAGCGATGTCACGTGAACTCATGTGTGGGTCACGGCAACAGCAGCAAACACACCAGCTGCACCCGCTTCTCCTGCGATGGGTTTGTTACGGACCCGTTTGCGTGTTACGACCATACCTGTTGCATACAATTGTTTGTAGATGTTTTCAAATGTGCGCTGCGTTGGATGATCTCTGTCCAGGTACCTTTCTGCATACAACCTTCAGGCTACAGCTGAATTTTTATCTACACTCGCCATAAGTGAGTATCATCTCTGCCTTTTCAGAGTTAGAATAAACTATTTTCACCTTATGTAATATATTGCGAATACATACAAAGAAGGATCCTTTATTGTATGATTATGTGATAGCTGGTAGCAGTTACTTCTGTCAAATATCTGGGACTGTGCGTACGGAACGATTTAAAGTAGAATGATGATATAAAATTAATTGTTGGTAAGGCAGGTGCCAGGTTGAGATTCATTGGGAGAGTCCTTAGAAAATGTAGTCCATCAACAAAGGAGGTGGCTTACAAAACACTCGTTCGACCTATACTTGAGTATTGCTCATCAGTGTGGGATCCGTACCAGGTCGGGTTGACAGAGGAGATAGAGAAGATCTAAAGAAGAGCGGCATGTTTCGTCACAGGGTTATTTGGTTAACGTGATAGCGTTACGGAGATGTTTAGCAAACTCAAGTGGCAGAATCTGCAAGAGAGGCGCTCTGCATCGCGGCGTAGCCTGCTGTACAGGTTTCGAGAGCGAGTGTTACTGGATGAGGTATCGAATATATTGCTTCCTCCTGCTTATACCTCCCGAGGAGATCACGAATGTAAAATTAGAGAGATTCGAGAGCGCACTGAGTTTTTCCGGCAGCCTTTCGTCCCGTGAACCATACGCGACTGGAACAGGAAAGGGAGGTACTGACAGTGGCACGTAAAGTGCCCTCCGCCACACACCGTTGGGTGGCTTGCGGAGTATAAATGTAGATGTAGATGTAAATGTTCTCACTGCACTGTACACACTGTTGTATTTGCCTTTCTCACGTTCCTGCTGTGCGTACTTCTGTTTTTACTTGTGTACAGTACACTGTCTTAGACGTCCAGTAACACGGTGTACTGCAGTCATTCTGAGTACAAGGACTAATTCAGCAAGCGCTACATGCAGACACTGACACAGCCAAACTCTTTAACATCGTAGCCTTCGTAAGCATATCCCTACAGATATTGTTTCTTACAACATGTGACTGAACGTCTGAGGTTTCAAGCGTCAACCTTACGTTACAGATTACTCCGGACGTAGTTAACATTTTACAATGTAACAAACAGCATTGATGAAGTATTTGTTTCTATTTTCAGTTGTCTAAAATAATAACAGGTTTCAATTAAAAAACATAAGTATGTGTTGAAAATCGTACTTCCGTGCATTTCTCAATGATTTGTATCAATCAATTTACGCCAGCCCCTCTCCTCACTTTCAGTCTGTGGAATTGGTTATTCAGTGTTTGTTGTGGTTTGGGAGGTGTTTCCAGTTGTAATGTTAGGTGACTCACCCTCTATGCTCAGCAGGTACAGCCACAGTCTCCTGAACAGGTGTAACCTGCCGTAAATCGCAACACTGGCTGCCACTGTTCCACATGATTTCTGCTCATCACTAACAGTAACTGAAAGTTAATTAACTTTTGTAATAAACTTCTGCTCCTTAGTTTGCCCATGGATCCCTAAACCCATCTTTTGTTTTCCTGTTCCCTTATTGTTGCTTCCTGAAGATGTGTGTCCATCTTTTAACACTGTTCTCCTGATACGTTATATTGACATTTCATTTGCTCTGTATGAGAGTTTATCTTTGTTATTAATCATTTAGTGTTAGCCCAACTACTAGGGACAGTACTATAAACTGGCAGTATCTCATAATCAACAGCGTGTCAAGCTGTGTAGTTAGTTCAGAATTGTCAGCAATTACTGTGGAGTTATAAGTCTCGATCTCTTCAGATATGATTCTACCTTCATTTATGCACATGGTATAATTTGTCACTTTTTTGGATTATTTTACTCCGTTATTGTAGGATTCGTTCAGTTGATTAGTTTAGCCTTCGGCCACATATAACTGTCTCTTAATTTCTGGACACTAGACCTACGCTCTCCTCAAGTTACAATGACTTGCTCACTACATGAGGACTCTTCTTCTAAGTTTATCACTTTAATTATCACATCAGCAAATTCCCCCTATGTTGTAGAATCATCAGAGGTTGAAACAACATTCCGTGCAGGGCCTTTAACACTCGCCATTTTGTAATTAATGTTGTATGAAGATGATAGTCTATTTCCCCAGGGATATTACACCAAACCACACACATGCAATACAAACAATTCAAACAATTTATAAGAAAATGAAAAATTAATTTCCACTGTACCAACTATATGTGTATACGTTACCGTAAGATAAACAACATAAGACAATAATATTCAATATTTCTCCTCAAGAACCAACAGTATACTCAGAAACCAAGAAGTCATATCAGCCTCTGATAATAATAATAATAATAATAATAATGAATCCCAAGTTCTCTTCATATCCATATAGAAATCAAATTACCAATCCACAACGACATAACATTAACTAGAGCCAATACCAGAAGCATGATAGAATTAACATACCATCAATCAATGTTCAACACCACTTTCAATATGCACAAAACACAGAATTTTTCAAAGATAAAGACTGATATTTCTAAGCAAACAGAATTGTGAAAAACACAAAACACACATACATAATGAATTTAAGACGTATTTAAATGATTCTACGCTCAACTATACCCCACATGAAACTCATTTACCAAATTCACCATTGGGAAGAGGGTAAGTTACCATTTATCACCACAACTGAGTAAAATCACGGAATGGTTAAGCAAGCTCCACGCTAAGCCTTCAGCTACAGTCAAATTACTTATTGCGGTAATCCAAATGAGGTCCAGTAACTAATCCCATTAAAAAAATATTACAGTTATTTACTGACAAAAAGTAAACAGTCGTTTTACATGGATATTCCATTACAAAAACATAATTCTAATCAATTAATTGCAAAATTCTGAATTCTAGATCCCAGAAAATCATGTTTAATTGACACCATTGTTTCATACCCAAGGCAGAACATAGAAAACTGGAATGTACAGCCCCAGTTTAGGACACTCCAGTACACTTTCAGACAGTAAATTCACTTCGCATTGACATGGTAGAAAGAAGGATACTATTACACTGAACAAGAAGGTTACATTAATAGCATTTGATTAGAAAGAATGCTTCAAACACACAAAATACCACAAAGACAGGAAGTTTCTCACAGAAATCAGTGAACCCTTCAAGCACCAATCGACGTATCAAATTTCAGTAAATTCTAAAATCATCTTAAGTGACTCTTTGTTCCAAAATGTTTCTTTCTCACTTAACAGTTATTCACCAGTACTGTTTAACTTCATTAAGCAATGAAAGACCTTCGCATGACTACGTAATCTTCAATAACATTCAAATACATAATGCACTGGCAAATTCCCTTTCATTATAAAATGTAATCATTTCTAACTTAAATTTATACAGAAGAAAAATGCAGCGCATTCTTTCAGTACATCCTTCTCACTGCAATACGCTTGGCTACAAATTTGATGTAGTTAAGCATTTCTACATATCGCAACAAACACTCAAAAGTAGCTTAGGAAAAAGATGATATGTAACAGAAGATATGCTATGAGTCAAAAGTGTAGAACAATAAATAACTTTTAGCCTCAGTAAGTGTAAAGATGCAAAATTTATAAGCAAAAATGTAACCCTTCCTCATAGAAGTATTTTCTTAAAGAGTAAAATTCATCTTTAAGTAACCTAAAAACACTCACAAATATACTATTTCACCAGCAAGAATAACAACATAGGTGATAACTCCAGTATAGCTCACTGACCTTGTTAACTGTATTAAAAATGTCTGACATGTCCCCACTCCTTATAAATGAATACCACAGAATGTGAACTCTTTTTACTTCGCAGCTGCACCTGTTCGTTGAGAATGAGGCCATCATGACGAGATAGATGTTTGAAAATCTCCAATTCCTCTAAAACATCTAACCTACGCCCCTTCTTTTCGGTATGCAGATTATTGCTATCGCCAATGGCTTTAGGCACGTGTCCAGTAATTAAGAGATGATCGGCAATGGATGAATTAAGGGGACTGTTGCCGTTCTTTCTCAAAAGATGTTCTTTATATCTGATGGTGAGAGAACGGCCAGTTTGCCCTACATAATAGGAGGAACAGGTATCGCAGATGATCTTATAAACGCCAGAACTTTCTGTAGGGGAGCCAATGGATTTCAAATTATGAATGAAGTTTCTCTTCAGATTATTATTAGTAGAGAAGGCAACATTGCAGTTGTATTTGTTGCGAAGCATGCGCTGAATCTGATGGGAAGAGAATTTTTTTTGGGGTTAATTTCAGCGCATGAGATGTTGAGCGTAGTAGTTCTTGCAGTTTTCTTTTTGAGGATATCGTGCACTATGTTAGGCGTATATATCATTATTGACTACTATGGTTTTAAGTAAATTAATCTCCTCATTGAACTTTTCTGTTGAAAGTGGTATAGAGGTGGCTCGGTGGACGGCAGAGTGAAAAAAGGCCATTTTTTTGAGACTGTAAAAATGGTTTGCAGCAGTGCCGCGTTCACCAATGTATGCTCAGGGGTGTGCTCCGAAACACTTTTGCCAGCACTAGCATTGTACTCTGCCTTCAGGCCAGCCACTGATCGTCATTAATCCCGCTCTACAGAGCGGCAAAGACTCCGACCTCCACACTCTCTAACGAGGTACCGAGTGAGGTGGCGCAGTTGTCAGCACACTGTACTCGCATTTGGGAGGACTACGGTTCGAACCTGCATCTGGCCATCCTGATTCAGGTTTTCCGTGATTTCCCTAATTCGCTTGAGACAAATCCCGGGATGGTTTCTTTGAAATGACACGGCGTATTTCCTTCCTCATCCTTCCCTAATTTGAGCTTGTGCTCTGTCTTTAATGACCTCATTGTAGACGGAACGTTGAACACTAATCTCCCCACCGCCCTTCCACTCTTGTAATGGGGTGCGGGCGTACAACAGTATGTCGCCTACTCGTGGTTTCCCCGTCCTTCGACCATTTTCCATAGAAGGTCACTACGGGAGCACATAGGTAGCCTGCGAGCTATGTTGATTCGTAGAAGCTCGTTGTCAGACGCCTGACCATAACAGTCTGCCCACTGGCTAAGTCGCTTCTGCCATTGAATTTCACCATTTGCGGAGTGCATCGTCGCTGCAATGACCTCCGTTCGCGGTGGTGGTGGTGGTGGTTAGTGTTTAACGTCCCGTCGACAACGAGGTCATTAGAGACGGAGCGCAAGCTCGGGTTAGGGAAGGATTGGGAAGGAAATCGGCCGTGCCCTTTCAAAAGAACCATCCCGGCATTTGCCTGAAAAGATTTAGGGAAATCACGGAAAACCTAAATCAGGATGGCCGGAGACGGGATTGAACCGTCGTCCTCCCGAATGCGAGTCCAGTGTGCTAACCACTGCGCCACCTCGCTCGGTCCTCCGTTCGCGCCATTCATCTTAAACACATTTATTACTCCTAAAAATCTTCTACACCACCAAAATTACCGCGTGGTTATAACTGAAGAGCATTTACACACGGAGGTCCACTGTGAGCTGTAATTATCGTACGACAGCGAAGCTCGGTCGTTATGCTAATGCGTTTGTGGAGAACTGATCTGCGCTGCAAAAAAAAATTAGTTCCTGTTTTTTGCACCTGGTGCTTTCAACGCAAGAAAGTCGCATAGAAAGTTTTCGATATTAATGGATTAGGAACAGGACGTAGGCGAAAATGTCAAACAATTGAGAGAGGGATAATATTGATTTCGTTATTCACCACAGCTTACACAGTTCCTTCAGTAGGAGCTCAAATGGCTCTGAGCACTATGGGACATCTAAGGTCATCAGTCCCCTACAACTTAAAACTACTTAAACCTAACTAGCCTAAGGACATCACCCACATCCATGCCCGAGGCAGGATTCGAACCAGCGACCGTAGCGGTCACGCGGTTCCAAACTGTAGTGCCTAGAACCGCTCGGCCACACCGGCCGGCTCAGTAGGGGCACCAGAGGCCTCGATGACATGCTACATCGGTAAAACCACGTGGCCAACAGTTTCTCGCAGGATGGAATCTGAGCGATTTTTTGTTGTATATTGGCCTTCAGATCAGGCAGAGACTGTTCTTAGTAAACGTTTTCTTTTAGATATCCACACAGACAAAACTCTTATGGATCCAAATCAGATGATCTTCCAGGCCGTGCATCTGGAAAACGTCTGGAGTTAGCATGTTCCTGGAAGGTTGCATTAGCCAGATCTTCCACTGGGCAAGCGACATGAGGCGTTGCCCCATCCTAAGTGAAACAATGACCTCCTCCAAAGCAGGTGTCACAAGCTGTACAAAGAGGTCTCGATAAACAGCAGACGTCACGTCAGCCGGCCGCTGTGGCCGAGCGGTTCTAGGCTCTTCAGTTCGGAACCGCGCTGCTGCTACGGTCGCAGGTTCAGATCCTGCCTCTGGCATGGATGTGTGTCCTTAGGTTAGTTAGGTTTAACTAGTTCTAAGTGTAGGGGACTGATAACCTCAAATGTTAAGTCCTATAATGCTTAGAGCCATTTGAACCATTTAGACGTCACGTTACACTTGACAGGCCCTCTCGGACTATTCTGTTTGAAGAAGAATGGGTCGAGAATAAAGGTGCCTTTGAATCCACACAACACAGTCACATCGTCGAATACAATGGCCCTTAGTGGACAACATGCGATGACATTGGGTCTGTACGCAGACCTTTCAACTGGCAATACTCTCTCAATTCAGCGCTGTAGTTATTGCCGTTCACATAGAACAGGTTCATTAACAGCGCACGGTCTCGCTTCTCAATAGCCACACCATTCACTCACTTTATGGCTTGTCATACTGTCATACAAACAGTATACAACGCCAGATTAGCACCTGGTGGCCCAACCTAGAACTAATTTTTTTCGAGTGTAAATCGGTTCCGCGTTAACGTGTTAGCATTTCTACCAAGTTTCGCTTGCATGAGATGATTACAGCCCACACTGGATTTCCGTGAGTAGTTGTACTTCAGTTACTGCCTTACGGTATAATAATGGACTCACTGGTCGGTTTAAATCTGGGTCCAACATTCGAAGCCACCATAAATTGACGAACTGTACAATAGTGAATATTAATAAGCATTATCAATACTGGAAAGTGACTCCGTGGCTGAATGGCTAGCGTTGATGTGGACGGACGCGGTTTCGCTTCCCGGTACCGCTACACAATTTTTTCTCGGGCAGGGGTCAAGTCATTCCTTGGGAGGCCAAACGAGGAAATGCTTAAATAAAGAAGAAGCGTATCATCAGAAGTCATCTGCTGGCAATAACAGCAGGAGAGCTGGTGTCATCTTTATCATGTGACCCACGATCATTGATCGCTCCTCGTACTGCCTTGTAGGTAGCACTTGGCCAGTCGAAAGAAGCCTAAGGCCAAAACCGCGATTAATGTGGGTCATACCTACGTAATAGTGGAGCGATAACTTAGCGTACGACCTGAAGCCCAGTAGTGCTTCTTGGCAGATTCTTGTTCTTTGGTAGGGAGGAGGGGAAGGAGAAATTAGTGTAATAAGCACAGTAAGAAAGGCGCCTCCAGAGCGTAATGTGCTTGCTGAAGCTGCAGCGTGAGATAGTTAATTAGATAAATACGGGAAGCAGATTGGACGTGGCGTGCCAATTACCTGCGACAAATTAATTACTTTCCTAAGTGAACTACATGAGCCACCAGTGCTTGTGCAGTTATTCGTAGTGAAAATGCAAGATCGATACACTGTCTATATAATTCATTTCCACACTATCCGACGTTCCGTGCCTTAAACTGTCAGCAGAAAAATACATGACAAGTTAATGAATCGTGTAACGTTCTTCTAATACAAGGACTAAAATAAATCTAATAGTAGGATAGAAAATGTCATAGAATTTACAACATTATCAAACAGATGCTGTAAGTATAAAAGTGTTGACGTGTACTTTTCACCAATAGAATATTTTAGGCAATAATTTATAATCATATTCGTTACATCTTACATCTTTACTTCGATCTTGCAGTTTTCTTTTGTTTCAAGGCCTCGTCAGTGTGCTGTGTATTGTTCGGCTTAGCTTACTAATTGGTTGATTTAATTTACATTTTCAGATCTACACTTGGTATATTCTTGCATTAAAACAGTATACATATTTTCAGTAACAGACTCAAACATTGTAGCCTGTTATAAACACATCTGAGTCCCAAGAGTATAGCCCACTCTCCGTACTGCAAAAAACCAAGCGAGCTGGCGTAGTGGTTGGCACACAGGACTCGCATTTTGGAGAATGACGTTTCATAGCCCGCTCCGGCCATCCTGAATTAGGTTTCTCGTGATTTCCCTAAATCGCTCGAGGAAAATGCCGGTACGTTGGCCTCGAAAAGAGTAAAGCCAATTTCCTCCCCGATCTTTTAGTAACCCGACCTTCCGCTCCGTTTCTAATGTTCCCTTTGTCGACAGGACGTTAACTTATACTATCCTTTCGTTCTTCCTCCTAATGCAAAATGGCATATAATGGAGTACACTCATACGGTTTGATGTATATTTACATAAAAACAAATTTCCGTCTTTTTATATGTACCATTTTTCCTTATAGTCTGGTATTTTATTTGAATTCACCATCATTTAGCAAAACTAATCTATTTTGATACCTTGGACTTTTCATATTTCATAAACATCGGTCCTGCAGAATTTCTTTGCGTGTCCCTGTGCACTGGAGGGTAAGAGTATTGGAGCAGGTTTGCTACTGGATTCAGGACTTCCTCGCAAATGGAACTCAATACGCCGGACTTAACGGAAGAAAATCGAGAGATGTAAAGCTAATTTCGGCTACACCAGGAAAGTTTGACAGGACCGTTACTGTTTACAGTGTATTAAAATGATCTATTAGAATGCGTCGGAAGATCTTCAAGGCTGTTCACGGATGATGCGGTTGTCTATCACACTGTAGGAACTCCAGAGGACAGTATCGATTTGCAGAACACGATACAGAGGATTCATGAATGGTGCAGGCATGGCAGTTGACCCTGAAAGTAAATACACCGAAGAGCGAAAGAAACTGATACATCTGCTTAATATCGTGTAGAGTCCAGGCGATCACGCACAAGTGCCCCATCACGACTAATGTCTGAAGCAGTGCTGGAGGGAAGCGGCACCTTGAATCCTGTAGGACTGTCCTAAAATTCGTAAGAATACGAGGGTGTGGAGATATCTTCTGAAAAGCACGTTGCATGGCATCCTAGATACGTTCAGTAACGTTCATGTCTGGGGAGTTTGGTGACCAACGGAAGTGTTTAAACTCAGAAGAGTGTTCCTGGAGCCACTCTGTAGCAATTATTTACTTATGGTGCGTCGCATTGTCCTGCTGGAATTTCCCATGTCCGTCGGAATGCACAATTAACATGAATGGGAGCAGGTGATCAGACAGGATGCTTACGTACGTGTCACCTGCCAGAGTCGTATCTAGACGTATCAGGGGTTCCATATCACTCTAACTGCAGGCGCCCGACACCATTACAGAGCCTCCACCAGTCAGAACAGTCCGTGCTGACATGCAGGGTCCATGGATTCATGAGGTTGTCTCAATATCTGTACACGTCCATCCGCTGGACACAATTTGAAACGAGGCTCGTCCGACCAGGCAACATGTATTCGGCCGTCAACAGTCCAATGTCGGTAATTTTGGAAATTTGCGGTAAGTTCCTATGGGACCAAACTACTGAGGTCATCGGTCCCTAGGCTTACACAGTACTTAATTTAACTTAAACTAACGTACGCTAAGGACAACACACACACCCACGCCCGAGGGAGGACTCGAACCTCCTTCGGGGAAAGCCGCGCGAACCGTGGCAAGGCTACCAAGGCCACGCGGCTACTCCGTGCGGCCGAATGTCGGTATTGACGGCCCTGGCGAGGCGTACAATTTCGTGTCGTGCAGTCATCAAGAGTACACGAGTGGGCCTTCGGCTCCGAAAGCCCATATCGGTGATGATTCGTTGAATGGTTTGCACGTTGACACTTGATGGCCCAGCATTGAAATCTACTGCAATATGCAGAAGGGTTGCGCTTCTGTCACGCTGAACGATACTCTTCAGTCGTTCTTGGACCCGTTCTTGCAGGATATTTTTCCGACCGTAGCGATGTCGGACATTTGATGTTTTACCGGATTCCTGATATTAACAGTATACTGGTGAAATAGTCTTACGGGAAAATCTCCACTTGATCGCCACTTTGGAGATGCTGTGTCGCATCGCTCGTGCGCCGACTGTAACACCATGATCAAACTCACATCTTGATAACTTGCCATTGCAGCAGCAGTAACCGTTCTAACAACTGCGACAGTCATTTGTTGTGTTATATAGGCTTTTCCGACCGCAGCGCCGTTTTCTGCCTGTTTACATATCTCTGCATTTGAATACCAGTTTCTTAGACGTTTCAGTGTAAATGTAACCCATTGCGAATACAAAGGAAAACTATGTACAATTACAGTACTGATGACAAATCTATGGAAACAGTAACTACCGTGAAATATCTAGGACTGTCTAGAGCGACCTTGAGTGGAATGACCACACAAAACAAACAGCAGGAAAACCACACGCCAGACTGAGATTCATAGGAACAATCCTAAGGAAGTTCAATTCGTCCAGTAAGGAAGTGGCTTACAGGGCGCTTTTTCGACCGAATCTTGAATATTGTTGGTCGGCCTGGGATGGGCAGAAGAGATAGAGATGATCCAACTAAGAGAGGTGTGTTTCATCACGGGGGGACTTTCATTCTGTTAGTGAGCGTTACAGAGGTGCTCAACGAACTCCAGTGGTGGAGTGCGTCACGGAGAGATTTACTACTGAAATTTCGAGAGAGCGCTTTCCGGAAGAGTCGGACAACATATTACGTCTCCCCACATGCATCTCGCGAAATGATCACAGCGAGATAATTCTAGAAATCAGAGCCAATATAGAGGCTTGCTGACAACCATTGTTCCCACTCGCCATTCACGAATGGAACAGGGGGGGGGGGGGGGGGGGGGGGTAGGGGGTGGTGGGGGGCAGTTACTGGTCTCACAAACACCTCGCGCCAACCACCTTCAAGCGGATTGTGCAGTAATGACGTAGGTGTAGAATGTGCTCCATTACGTGGTGTTACGTCGTATGTAAAATGTGTTGACATCTTACGATTTATACCAGGTAGGGAACATAAAAATATCCTGTAAAATACTTCTCGCGCCTTACGATGGACGGTTCAACTTACATAATCCGCCCTGGGTGTATGAAATATGTTCTGGGGCACTTCTCTTCATCCAACTCTGTGTTTTGGTAGAATAGGTGTGTTATCTCAGCCGTTTATATACGGTCTGGCAAGTCACTATGCTTGACTCAATGCTTATGTACATTTGAAAGTAGCCGAGATGACAAATTGACAAAGGTATGCGAATTGAATGACGTCGTCACTCGTTTCGAAGTACGAATGCACAAGAAATAGGGGTTCCTCAAAAATAATAAGAATTTTTAAAGATAAATTCTGGTAAATTCAATGTAATTGTATTGCACATTTTCCTGCTGAAATATTAGCCCTATTTTCTTTGCGTGGCTATAGTACCCACAGATTCTACATAGTCATTCGTTCCATTTTTATCGATTCTACGAGGTCTCTTTACCTTATAGTTTTTCTCTCTCTCCTAATAATTCCGTTCATACGTGTGTATCTCTCCACTGCTCGACGAGCAGTCCTCTATCTTTGTGTGGCTTTTGCATTGAAAGTTTACTACAATACGTCAGAGCTATTAGTACATAGTAATAGTAACTTCTCCATTTCTTATAACATCGGAATCTTCATTATAGGAACTGCGTTTGGTTCACCGAAAGCATTCCAGGTTATTACTATTCTTTCGCTTTACGGGGGGTGTAAGATGGTAATGTCATTTTGATTTTTGTATGTCATCGATGTGCACGTCCGAGAGAGACCACGTTATGTTACTATAAAACGATCTTTGTTCTTCTCGTGGCACAGTCTTTGCGCAGTCTGGTACTTTCTTAGATGAAGTTTGGTAGGTGGTAGACGTATTTAGTAGTGTTGTGTGGTGTTGTGATTGTATCTGTTAAATGAAGAAAGGACAGCAAGGATGAATGTGATGCAGATAATGAAAGGTCGAAGCAACATAAATTTTGAATAATGTGATTGTTTTTGAAGAGAAGTAGTTTGAACTGGGAAGCTAGGAATGAGTTCCTGAATCATGGCTTAACATTTTAACTGATTAAGCTGTTGGATTTTTATAGAAGTTCTCTGTTAAATTTGTACTCTTTTTTTTTAAATCATTGATCACTTTGTTAAGGTTAGCAGTGTCATTTGTGAGGGTCACAAGAAGTTTCATTCTGTCTTTTTGAATATATATTTCATTCTAAAATCGTTGCGTGGCATATAATTTCATAGTAGTAGTTAACCCCCCCCCCCCGCTTCCCCGTTTATCAGTACGCATTACCACACGCAAGAGTTTGAATATGTATTTAGAAACAAACATCTAGCTTAGGCGCTGCCTGCTTGATGTTTGCTGTTGTGCTTTCCAGAAATCTGAAACAATGTTCTCAAGACGCGAGGTAGGTGGAAATTTTGATTAGATAAAAATAATTGTTTTACTGCATTCAGATTAGTGACTGTTCAGTTCATATTAGGTGCTGTAAAGTTGGGATAAATCTCAGACAGAAACAATACAGTGGGAAGGTCACAGGGATAAAACAGGAAGAAATTACTAAAAGAAGCTGGAGTTTCTCCATTTCTGCTGCATCTATTTTATTGGTATAGTTTCCGGCTTTTAGGCTGGTTTCGAGTTGGTTCCAGCAGTATAAAAAAGTGCCATGTGGAATAAAATGGCACCGTTTTTAAATTTACATCCTCTGTTCGTTTCGTTTCACGTGCATGCTGTATTGTGATTCTGAGAGGTTCACATTTCAGTAAAATAGTACACATATGAAGCAAAACATATACAACACATAAATTTAAAGCTTCTGAAATGAATTAATGAAAATGGCCTAAAAGAAATTAGCCGCGAACCCATAAAGTAAATACACCAGAAGGAAAAAAATACATATTCTTTTATTTGTACTCGTCGGTTTACTTCTTGCCTATGAACCAATTCGTTGCCTATGACTCACCCAAATGGATAAACTCGTTATCCGATTCCTTTGATTCATTGCAGATTTGGCCTCTTCTCTTTTTGCTGTTTTTGTTATACGTTACCTGTCTGTGTAAGGTAGTAAATCACGAACAGTGGGTAAACCGGAATAGGACAGACTCTAGGGTTACACACGTGATGCTACAGAAGAATGTTGAAAAAAGCAACATACGGGAAACACTGACAAGAAGAAGGGACAGGATGGTAGGACATCTGTTACGTCATAGAGGAGCAACCTCCATGGTACTAGAGGGAGCTGTTGAGGGTAAAAAAAATGTAGGGTAAGACAGAGACTGGAATACATCTAGAAAATAACTCAGGACGTAGAGGGCAACAGCTGCTTTGAGACGAACACGTTGGCGCCGGAGAGATGTTCGTGACGGATCGCACGGCATCAGACCAGTCGGAAGGGCGAAGAATCAAAAGGAGATGTATGTCTCACCCGTGGTTCTGACTGAGGAAACACGGTGCGGGCTGCGGCACGCTACAATAAAGGTCGCGCGACACGACGCATGTCGGTGCGGGGCTCCGGTTCTCACAGGGGCGATACACTCGTATACGGTACAATTCGCGGTGCGGCTCACGATGTGACAAGCAACAACACAGTGTAAGTCACGTTTGTGTTTCGGTTTCAGTTGCAACTATGAAATCTTCTGAAGTGGACGTTATTCGTCTTATCATTATTTAAAGGCCTTTGGGGTGGATATAGCACTGATAACTGAAAACCGAACAGACGCAACTGTTGCGCTTGATCTGTTCCACGAGACTGATGAAAACACTGGACTAAAAACATCTTGAGCAAAAGCGGCGTGTATAGAACACAAACAAAATGGGAAAAAATTGATGAAAAGAAAGTGTGGAGAAATTAAAAGAGTTGATAAATTTAAAAACTGCGGGCAATGGACCCAAGTCAATGGACTGGATAAAACAAGAAATAAGGAAAGAGTAAAGAACTTAGAATGTGCATACAAATTAACACGAAACTACTACAATAAGGAATCAGTATCCATCAAAGCGAAGATTATACATTATAATTCAGTTATTAGAACAGAAGCAACATATGAGTCAGAGTGGCTAACATTGAATGATAAATGCGAACTAAGAGAACTGGAAAACAGAGGGAAAAAATACTTAGAAAAATTATAGGTTCTGACAAAAACAATTAAAATATACGGATTTGCAGGAGAAATGAAGAGTTATCCAAAAATACAGAAAAAATCGCAGATACAATGAGGAAGAGACGGCTAAAATTGTATGGGCATTTAACAAGAATGGAAGAAAGACAGATTCCAAAGACAATTTTTAATTACGTTAATAAACTGAAGAAAACCGTACGATGGATAGAAGCAGTAAAGGAAGATGCAAGCTAAGTAGGTGTTACAGAAGAAATAATGCGTGATAAGAATGGCTTCAGGCTACTGATAGAAAACGCAACCTGTGAAGAAGGTAAGCCAAAACCTCGACCAATCAGAGTGTGGACAGATGATCAGACGCGAGCGATTGGAGAGAAAATGAAGGACTGAGAAGAAACGAAGAAAAAGAAACAACATAAGTCTTAAGCTGTATGCGGTCCGTAGCTGGCCAAATTCATATAAAAATGATAAAATAACTGAAAAAGAAAGGGAAGTACTGGATGCACCCGTACAATGGTGTAAATATCAGCCGGCCGTGGTGGCCAAGCGGTTCTAGGCGCTACAGTCTTGAACCACGCGACCGCTACTGTCGCAGGTTCGAATCCTGCCTCGGGCATGGATGTGTGTGATGTCCTTAGGTTACTTAGGTTTACGTAGTTCTAAGTATAGGGGACTGATGACCTCAGATGTCAAGTCCCATAGTGCTCAGAGTCATTGGATATAGAACACAAACACAATGGAAAAAATTCATGATAACGAAGTGTGGAGAAATTAAAAGAGTTGACAAATTTAAAAACTTCGGGGAATGGACCAAATCAATCGAATGAAAAAACAAGAAATAAACAAAGAGTAAAGAACTTAGAATATGCATTCAAATTTGCACGAAACTACTGCAAGTTTTTTTTTTTTTTCCAGTCTCTTGGACTTAGGAGCTGTAAATGCTTGGGTACTTTATAAGCAAGTAACAGGAGAAAAAAATTAAGCAGACGTCTGTTTATACACAAATTGGCAGAAGAGTTGCTTCTGCATATAAGGCCATAAGGGTACAAAATATTCTTCCCAATACAGTATCACAACATTGCCACATTCGGAAGGCTTGTCAAATTTGAGACTGTAGAGCCAAGAATAAAAGCAAGCATTTATGTATAAGTGTGGCAAGTATGTTTGCGGGCTATGTTTAGGCAATGCTGAATACACCTGTGTGAGGTGTCACGACGCAGCAGATGGTTTTGAATGAATAAAAGCTGGGTTATAAGTGTTTTCTCTAGGATATATTGTGTTTTTCAATTATTTGTGTTAAAACGTATGGTTTCCTTTTCTATGAAAAGTTATCCATTTCACATTTTGTTACATAATATTTTGATTAATTTTTAGGTATAAAATGTTCATTACAACATGTAATTCTACAAAAAAAGTAAAACCAAAGCCTGATAAACTGTGTAACTTGTCTGGAAGAAATTTATGTGCATTAAAATGTTTACTTCTTTAATACTGGCAAATGAAGCGGCACCTCACGGGTTGGTCCTTCTAGGTAGATCGAAATCCCCGGTCCTTCTAGTGTAAAGCCAAACTGATGTCATCTAACACATCCTCAGTTGTCTTTTCCATTCTTCTGTATATTATTCTTGTCAGCAACTTCGATGCACGAGCTCTTAAGCTGATAGTGCGATAATTCTCTTGCAGTCTTGGGGAATGTGTGGATGATATTTTTCCGGAAGTCACACGGTATGTTGGCAGACTCGCACATTGTACACCCCAACGTGAATAGTCGATTTGTTGCCACCTCCCCTAATGATTTTAGAAATTCTATTTGCATATTATCTACCCCTTCCGCCTGATTTGATCTTAATTCTTATTTTAATATTGGATCCACAATCTCCTCTAAATCGACTCCTTTTTCTTCTTCAATGACACCAGACAGATCTTCCCCCTCATAGATGCCATCTATGTACTCTTTGCCCCTGTCATCTTTCTCTTCTGCATTTAACAATGGAATTCCCGTTGCACTCTTCATGTTACCACTCTTGTATTTAATTTCACTAAAGGTTGTTTTGACTTCCCTATACGCTGAGCCAGTCCTTCCGATTTTTTCGCATTTTTCATGCAGCCATGTCGCCTTAGCTTCGCTGCACTTCCTATTTATTTCATTCCTCAATAACTTGTGCCTCTGTATTCCTGAATTTTCCTGAACATTTTTGTGCTTCCTTCTTTCATCTGTTACGTATGGTTTCTTTGCAGTTACCTTCTTTGTACTTATGATTTTCTTTCGAGTTTCTGTGATGGCCATTTTTAGAGATATCCATTCCCGTTCAATGGTAGTGCCTACTGGACTGTTCTTCATTGCTGTGTCTACAGCCTTAGAGAACTTCAAGTGTATCTCGTCATTTCTTTATACTTCCTTATCTCACTTCTTTGCGTACTGATTCTTCCTGACTAATCTCTTAAACTTCAGCCTACTCTTCATCACTGCTACAATGTGATCTGAATCTATACCTGCTCCTTACAATCCAGAATCTCATTTCGGAATCTCTGTCTGACCATGATGTAATCTAATTGAAATCTTCCCATATCACCCGGCCTTTCTCAAGTACAATTCCTCCCCTGCGGTTCTTGAACAGGATATTTGCTGTTACTAGCTGAAATTTAGCACAGAACTCAGTCATTCTCCTCTCACGTTCCTTGTCCCAAGCCCATACTCTCCTTTAATCTTTTCTTCTACTCCTTCCCCTAGAACTGCATTGAAGTCACCCATGAATAGTAGATAATCTTCTCCCTTTGCGTATTGTGTCACCCTTTCAATATCCTCATATACTTTCTTTGTTACTTCATCTTCAGTTTGCGACGTCGGCATTTATACCTGAACTATCGTTGTCGGTGTTGGCTTGTCGATTCCGATAGGAGCAACCCTATCGCTGAACTGTTCACAGTAACACTCTCTGCCCTGCCTTCCTATTCATAAGGAATCCTATTCCAGTAATACCATTCTCTGCTGCTATTGATATCATCCTATACTCATCTGTCTACAAACCTTGTCTTCCTCCCCTCGTAGTTAGGAGCTGAAAATGACTGCATAATGCCTGTCTAAATGAGGCAGTATGTACAGAAGTCTGGTCTGCTAGTATTTCTGGAAAGAGTCTCTTAAGTCCTAACAGGCTAGAGCCACTGCACTGTTACTATTGGGAAATCATGACGTCATTCTCCCCAGCATTCCCGTCATGCCTTCCGGAAGCCCTGTCAGTGCTGTAGAGCAGAGCAAAACCTCTGTGCATCTTCTGAAATCTCAGGATACTGAATACATATTCTTGCGCCAGTACACCCAGTTATTAGGGGGGTGGGGGGTGGGGTGGGAGTCTCTTGACGCCCACTTTGCTGTGTAGGGCACAAGAGCCGTCTGCTTCGCCAGTCGGAAACGTGGTGGTGTTTTGGGAAGCAGACCGCTGTGCTTGGAAGCAGTCCTTACCCACTTTATTCCTGGGTTAGAACATTTTATTGTGGCTGCTTTAGCAGCGGAGTACGGCAGCGTGGCGCAAGTACTTCTGTGTGTGGCAAGACTACAGACACATTCCGGCAAACACATAAACATTACGAGCACCGTTTGGATTTTCCAACACTGCTATAGACGTCTGAATACTTCCATGCGTCGGCAAATAAAATATTTTCGAGTATTTATCATACAACATATGTACCTCACTGCGTGCTACCATTTGTAAAACATATCCTTTCGATATCTTGAATCGTTTATAAGATATGACGATTGTTAAGATCACATGATTCGCATACGAACGACAATAACTCGCGAATAAAATGTGATATTCTTCTGCTCTCAATTTTAAATAAAATTTCGATATTTTATCTACATTTAATTCACTGTAGTTCATAAATAGTTTTCTTAGAAACGGATGATAGGTATTTCATAGTAGCCGCAAGTCCGCATGGACAAAGAACTCATAGCGTCGCGCTCGGCCGTTTGTCGCATCTAGAAGACCATAACTCGTGAATGAAACGAGATATCGTTCTGCTCTCGATTTTAAATAAAATTTCGATATCTTATGTACTTTTTATTTACTGCAATATGTGAGCTAAAATCAGCCGTACCCAGAGTTTACTCAATACTACTTACTTCTGTAAAACTCTGTAAAATTTCGTGGGATGCTTTACTCAACTAGAATCAGCGCAGTAAGTATGAAGGATATCGCAGTGAAATTCAATTCTTTAATTACTGTGAAACGTCCCCTTAGAAAAATTAATGAATTACTGTGCTGATAAACCTCTTACATTATTTTATTTTCAAACAGCTGAGCAGAACTGAACGTACTCAGACATTTCGCTCTCTACCTATTCTGATCAACACTAAACTGACACACAATATTTTTAGCGCAACGCAATCTGACTTCAATAATCCCTACAAAAGAATAGCCCTGACTAACATTAACCTATACCTTTCACAAATCACTTACCTCACAAAAATCTTCGTTACTCGATCTACTGCAATACATCGAGCGCCACTAATGCCAGCTAAATAAAAGATTCTAACTACTGAGGCACTAACTACTGATAGACATAGTTAGCAAATGAAAGATTTTGATAGAGAACAAACAATGTATTTACCTTAATAGTGTTCAAAAGTCATCATATATATAGCAGACCATGACATCCAGTCTTACAAATTTACTGTCTCTGATGGACACTCGTCCAGATCATCCACTCTCAAAACTCCGCCATTTCTCTCCCCACATCCAGCACTGCTGGCGGCTCACCTCCAACTGCGCAACGCTACGCGCTGTTAACAGCCAACTGCCCAACACTACAATAGCAAATTCCAACAATGCCACTCAGCCACAGACCGCACACACCACAGCCAGTGATTTTCAGACAGAGCGCTACGTGGCGTTACCAATATAAGAACCTAAACAGCTTACTTACAATTGCAGATATCAAACTGTCAGATGCTCAAAATCAAATTATTTCACCTATTAATGTTAGAAAAATCGGATGATAAATGTTTCATATCGACCGGAACATCGTCTCTTAGCAGAGGCACCAGGATGTTGCTACCAGTACAGCCATAACAAAATCTGTCTCAGCAGGAAATGCAAAGAGCACGACTGTGGCAGCGAAAGAGTTGCCTCCTGTATGGAAATAACTAGCTATAAAAAGGGATAGCATGACATAATCGAATACCCGAATACCTTTACCTGTTACCAGAGGTATCCGTAGGAGACAAAAATTGTAGCAAAAGACAGTTTGCGTTTACCGCGAATCGCTACCCCAGTGTGAAGTCACAAGGGAGTAGGAAAGAAAGCACAGATGACTCCTGTATTTAAGAAGGGTAAAAGAAAGGACTAGTAAAATTACAGACCGATGACCATAACATCGGTTTGTTGCGAAATTCCTGAACAAATTCTGAGTCCGAGTATAATAATTCTCGTAGAGACGGAAAAGCTTCTATCCACGAATCAGCACGGTTCTAGAAAGCATATCTCATGCGAAACTCAGCTTCCCTATTCTCAGATGATGTATTGCGAAATACGGATGAAGAGCAACAGGCAGATTCCATATTTATAGATTTCCGTAAACCATTTGTCACTGTGCCCCGTGTCAGTGTGTTAGGAAAGTACAGTACTGGCCATTAAAATTGCTACACCACGAAGATGACGTGTGGCAGACGCGAAATTTAACCGACAGGGAGAAGATGCTGTGATATGCAAATGATTAGCTATTCAGAGCATTCACACAAGGTTGGCGCCGGTGGTGACACCTACAACGTGCTGACATGAGGAAAGTTTCCAACCGATTTCTCATACACAAACAGCAGTTGACCGGCGTTGCCTGGTGAAACTTTGTTTTTGATCCCTCGTGTAAGGAGGAGAAATGCCTACCATCAGATTTCCGACTTTGATAAAGGTCGGATTTTAGCCTATCGCGATTGCGGTTATCGCATCGCACATTGCTGGTCGCGTTGGTCGAGATCCAATGACTGTTAGCAGAATATGGAATCGGCGGGTTCAGGAGGGTAATACGGAACGCCGTGCTGTATCCCAACGGCTTCGTATCACTAGCAGTCGAGATGACAGGCATCTTATCCGCATGACTGTAACGGATCGTGGAGCCACGTCTCGATCCGTGAGTCAACAGATGGGGACGTTTGCAAGACAACAACCATCTGTACGAACAGTTCGAAGGCGTTTGCAGCAACATGGACTATCGGCTCGGAGACCACGGCTGCGGTTACCCTTGACGCTGCATCACAGACAGGAGTGCCTGCGATGATGCACTCAACGACGAACCTGGGTGCACGAATGGCAAAACGTCATTTTTTCGGATGAATCCAGGTCTGTTTACAGCATCATGATGGTCGCATCCGTGTTTGGCGACATCGCAGTGAACGCACATTGGAAGCGTATATTCGTCATCGCTATACTGGCGTATCACCCGGCGTGATGGTATCGGGTGCCATTGGTTACACGTCTTGATCACCTCTTGTTCGCAATGACGGCTCTCTGAACAGTGGACGATACATTTCAGATGTGTTACTACTCGTGGCTCTACCCTTTATTCGATCTTTGCGAAACCCTGCATTTCAGCAGGATAATGCACGACCGGATGTTGCAAGTCCTGTACGGGCCTTTCTGGATACAGAAAATGTTCGACTCCTGCCCTGGCCAGCACATTCTCCAGATCTCTCACCAACTGAAAACGTCTGGTCAGTGGCGGCCGAGCAGCTGGCTGGTTACAATACGCCAGTCACTACTCTTGATGAACCGTGGTACCGTGTTGAAGCTGTATGGTCAGCTGTACCTGTACACGCCATCCAAGGTCTGTTGACTCAATGCCCAGGCCTATCAAGGCCGTTATTACGGCCAGAGGTGGTTGTCCTGGGTACTGATTTCTCAGGATCTATGCACACAAATTGCGTGAAAATGTAATCACACGTCAGTTCTAGTATAATATATTTGTCCAATGAATACCCGTTTTCATCAGCATTTCTTCTTGGTGTAGCAATTTTAATGCCGGTAATGTAGAAGAATATCGCCAACGTACCGCTGTGCTGCAAGGTTGCTACGGATGGCAACCAGAGGGGTCCTGCAGTCAAATGACGTGGCATCGGAGGCCATCACTGCTCTTTGTCAGGCCGTACGGCTGGGGACAGTCAGCTTGCTATCCCACAGATTCCCAGGACGCCTCCGGACACGTTTTCGCTGGCCATCGTGGTTCTTACGAAACAGGGTTCCTTACTGAGGACAATTCTACTCCAATCAATAAGAGTCCAGACCAAAGACGTGTCTGGAGGCGTTCCAGTCAATGGTGACTATCACCCACCATACAGACTGACAGACAGGAGTCGTGGTCTGGGATGCTGTTTCTTTTCATAGCTGGACCCCTTTGGTGTTTCACAGTGGCACCCTTATAGCACAGAGGTACGTCGACGTTGTTCTAAGCCACATTTTGTTGCTCTTCATGCCAAGTCATCCTGGCTTTTCATATCAGCAATATAATGCCCGCTCGTAAACGGTAAGAATTTCTGCTGCATGTCTTCGTCCTCGGCAAGTCTTGTTTTGGTAACCAAGGTCGCCAGAACTCTCCCCAATCGAGTCCATTCGAAGCGTTGTGGGCAAGGCTCTCAAATCAGCTTGGGGTTTTGATGATCTAACGAGCCAGGTGGCCTGAATTTACCACGACGTCCATCAGAAAGACATTCAACAACTCTGTCAATCAGTGTCAAGTCGACTAACTGCCTACAAAGGGTCAGAGGTGACCAACAAGTTACTAACTTCCTCAATTTGTAAAGCTCTTTCTTTTGAATAAATCGCTGAATTTTTCTGAAAATGTAATAATTTGTTCGTGTGTACACGAACATCACATCTACCGTTTTCCGTCCCATTCGGATAGTTTGATAGTGTTGCGTCTTTTTTTTTTTTTTTTACTTAGAGTGTGTATTTCAAACTCCTGCTACACATCGATGTCACTGATGTGTGTCTACAATTAAGTGAAGTCACTTTTTAAAAAAACTGACGAGTAGAATTTCGGAGAACGCCATAAAAAAAAGAAAAAAACACTAGCAGGAACTTGCTGCAGAAGGTTGCGTCTCGACGCTAACGATCACGGACAGATTTCCTGGGAGACGCCTGGTGTTCATAGAGTACTGACGACGTATATCCACAAAGAGGCAGTCGCCTGTTGGAGGGCAGTCACCGAATTACCTTACAGAAGTGACTCCTCGACTGGAGAGGCCAGAAATACCTCTTATTTCGTCTGTAGCAACCTCGGTGGAGGATTCTTCGTGTCACCTAACACACTTCCACCTGACTTAGCACTACGGAGAAAACCGAGCGCCAAGAAACAGATAGCTGAAGGGAAACATCAGAGAACAATGTAATGACAACTAGTATCGCGATGTGATCAGATCGTCAGGGATCTAGCACATCACCTCATATCATCATGATTAAAATGAATTTACATGTAAATGAATATCGAAATTTTCTTCAGAACTCAGTTCCCCTCTGATGCAGCTGTTTGAATATAAAACTACCGAAATTGTTCCGAAGGATATTATGCTGCTCTGACGATCACGTGAAAGGTAGGAGGCGTATTCAAGCTATAACATCTCGGTTTTTTTCTTCAGAACTGGAAACAGAAAGATACATGCTGTAGGTTTGTTTTAAGACACGCGTGCACTCGTTATGAATGCGTGACAAAGACAGAAGCACAATAGAGCACACAGAACTCCAGCGGCAACGGGGAGAGTGCGGCCTGTTTCTGATGCTCAAAATGGCGAAGTTTTATTACAAGAACAGCGTGTAATCATTCGTTTTCTCCTTTTGCGTGGTGAGAGACCAATTGAAATTCGTCGTCAGTTGAGTGATACATGGCGTCGTAGATGTGTGAAATGTGCATTCGTGGGTGCGACAGTTCGAATAAGGAGTGAAAACAAATTCTCGGCTTCGCACCAGCCATTCTGACGTCATGATCAAGCGACTGGAGAAAATTCTTGTGGCGAATCATTGGATGAGTGTGTAACATGTCGCAAGTTGGCATTTCCGTGGTAAATGTGCGCACAGCATGGAGAAAATGCGAAAAGTATCCTCTAGGTGGGTGCCACAAATGCTTACGAACGCCCTGTTATGTCCTAGCCAGTAATGCCACCCGAGCCCGCTGCCAAAAGGTTGGCAGCATCAAAGTCCGGACGCCGTCCGCATAAGCAGCGCCAGCGAGACAGCAAATCGCCGCAAGTCTGCGCGCGCCACCGCTGTCTTCTGGCTTCTTAAGCGCTGGAGTCGCGAGCGCTAGGACAGTTCTGTATTCGCCGCTCAGTTGTATACTCGCCACCGAATTGTGTACTTGCTAGTCAGTTGTGTGTTCATCGCAGCAGAGTTGTTGTTTGTCGTCAGCCGACGCTGACCTAGCCGCTCCGACTCGAACTAGACAGATTTCTGTAGACACCGAGTTCACTACTGTGTTACTGTATCTTCATTAATAAAGATAAGTACCGACTTTTATTTAATATGAGTGTTTGGGCTTTCATCTTTCTGTTCACTGTTCCAACGGACCGGTCGGCCCGCTAATAAAAGTGTGGCGGTGACTTCGTAAGCCGTTCTACAGCGAATTGCTTGTCGCTACGAACACCGCCACAAAACTGGCGACGAGGTCTTCCGAACTCGTGTGCAGGGCTGGTTCAACTTGTTTCTGGTTATACTAATTCTAGCGATAAAATTTTGGGGGCTGGTTTAATTTGTGTTCACTATGTCTGCCGAATTACAACAGTTGATCTTATTACAGAGTCAGCAAATCCAAAGTCTGGTGGAAGCAAACGCCAAACAAGCGGCTAATCCTCCAACACAAAAGGAACAAGCACAGGCAGCACCACATTTCCGTGCTTTTGATGCATCACGAGAAGAATGGCGAGACTATTTCGCGCAGTTGCAGGCGCACATGACAGTCTACAAAATCACAGGTACTGAGCGGCAGCTTTATTTAATTTCCACTGCAGGCGTGGAAATCTATCGACTACTTTGTAAGTTGTTCCCGGAATCCCAGCCAGAAGCTTTAGACTATGACGTTGTTGTTAACAAGCTTGCTGAGTATTTCGAGTCGCGAGTTCATGTGGCAGCAGCCAGATTCAAGTTCTTCAGATTAAAGAAACTGCCACATCAATCTAATAAACAGTGGTTAACAGATTTACGGGGCCTCACCCGTCAGTGCCGATTTAATTGTGTGTGTGTAGCTTCCTACAGTGATGTCATGTTACGAGACGCTATTACTCAAAACATTGCAGATTCTCGTATTCGTGCTGCTATCTTAAAGTTGCCTGACCCGTCCTTAGAGACTGTGATGAACATCATTGAAGCCCAAGATACTTTTGACTATGCTGAGTGTGAGTTAGACCAGCCATGTATTTCTCAAATTGCCTGTGCTAAGCAAGTTATGTCACGCCCGCGGCCCCACCGGCAGAGTCAGACTGTAAACACTAGCCGGCCGCGCCATGTTAAACACATTCGTCAGCCGCGTGTGCAAAATGACAGAGTTAAGTCTTGCCCTAAGTGTGTTCTTGCTCATCCTCGTGAACGTTGCCCGTTAAGAAACGCGGTTTGTCACTTTTGTCAAAGGAAAGGACACATCCAGACTGTTTGTTTGCGTAAACGCAAGACCAATTCTAGTGCTGCCCAGCCCATGGATATTCATGTTCTTCAAAGCCAGCCCGCCCAGAAGGTCGCGTTTAAAGACTCTTCCACGGTTCGTGTGGGTAATAAACTTGTTCGCAATAAGCTACCCACTCAGCCCTCTGCTATGCGACCCAAACGTAATTCAAACGCTGTAAAAAGTAATGTACAGACTGCTAGTGAAGCGGGAGTTGTTCCACCCGCCCAACCCACGAGTTGTCGTAAGCAGCGCACACGCGCTAAACGCGCTGATTTTGTGTCTTCCGCCTCCACTGCACCGATCCAGAGACAGTGTAATAAACTATTTGTGAAGCTACGCATCCAGGATAAGACCTTCAATTTTCAATTAGACACTGGTGCGTCTGTGACTCTCATAAATAGTGCTACGTATGCGGCTATCGGCCGCCCTAAACTTTCAGCGGCAAAACATTCTTTGGCTACTTATAGTGGAGAACAAATTCCTGTGTTAGGTGTATGTAGCGTGCCAGCCACATTCCGTGGCAACACAAAAACAGCTTCATTCACAGTGCTCCGCGCTACAGACAGTGTAAACATTTTCGGATTAGACTGTTTTGACTTGTTTGGCCTGTCTATCCAAGACAATGTGTTGCAACTTAATTCTGTTGTTGTTCCTCAAGACAGCATAACCGATTTGTGTAAACGATACAGTGACATATTTAAAGACGAACTAGGTTGGGCTGCGAACTTTGCCGCTCATATTACGTTAAAAGATAATGCTCAGCCTCGATTTTGTCGTGCTCGTCCAGTGCCTCACGCCCTCCGGGCACCTGTAGAAGATGAACTTCGTCGTTGACAAAACAACGGTGTTATTCAACCCGTTTCAGCTAGCCAGTGGGCTTCTCCCTTAGTTATTATAAAGAAACCGTCTGGCAAGTTACGTTTGTGTGCTGATTTTAAGTCGACAGTTAATCCTCAGACTGTCATTGATTCTTTTCCTTTGCCTAGACCGGACGAGCTGATGGATAAGTTAGGGGAAGCTCGTTTCTTTTCCAAAACTGATCTCCGTGAAGCATATTTGCAATTGCCCCTCGACGAGCAATCACAACGGTATTTTGTCATAAACACGTCGTTGGGGTTGTTCCGTTTTCTGCGTTTGCCTTTTGGTTGTGCGTCAGCTCCAGCTGTTTTTCAGCGTTTTTT
This sequence comes from Schistocerca piceifrons, assembly GCF_021461385.2. NCBI lineage: Eukaryota > Metazoa > Arthropoda > Insecta > Orthoptera > Acrididae > Schistocerca > Schistocerca piceifrons. The sequence continues at coordinate 64,309,665 of NC_060140.1, read as the reverse complement.
GTCACAACTTCTGGCTAATGTGCCATCGTGTTGCAACTATTTAGACGATATTGTTGTGTCCGGTTGGACGCCTGCTGAACATTTCCGTAATTTGGAGTGTTTGTTTAAAGTGTTGTCTCAGGCAGGCCTACGCTGCAACATCGATAAATGTTCATTTTTCCTTACGGAGCTGGAGTATCTGGGACATGTTATTAATGCTCAAGGCATTCATCCCTCCCAGTCACATTTAGCAGCTATTCGTGATTTGCCCGCCCCTCGCAATCTGCATGAATTGCAAGCAGTTCTTGGCAAATTGACGTATTATATTAGGTTTATACCTAATGCGTCACAGATTGCTGCACCGTTGCATCGTCTCCGCCGTAAGAATGTTCCGTTTGTGTGGTCAGCTGATTGCCAGTCAGCCTTTCAGCAGCTTAAAGAGGCTTTATTGAATGATCGTTGTCTGGTCCATTACGACCCTAACAAGCCTCTGGTGTTAGCTTGTGACGCCTCTTCTTTCGGCCTCGGTGCTGTGTTGTCTCACCGAGTCGGTAACACCGAACGTCCTATTGCGTTCGCATCTAAATTGCTAAACAAAGCTCAGTGTAATTATAGCCAATTGGACAAGGAAGCGTTGACTATTGTGTTCGGTGTCACAAAATTCCATCACTACCTCTATGGTAGACCATTCTATTTAGTGACAGATCACAAGCCCCTGACGTCACTGTTTCATCCGTCTAAACCAGTTCCTCAGCGGACAGCTCAGAGACTACAACGTTGGGCCCTTTTGTTATCACAATACCAGTATGAGATACTGTATCGCCCTACAGCTCAGCATGCAAACGCTGACGCGCTTTCTCGATTGCCGATTGCTGCGGATGATGTCTTCGATTCCTCTGACGACTCTTGCCATCAGATTGACGCCGATGAGCATCAATCCCTCCGGGATTTTCCGATTGATTATCGTCAGGTGGCACGTGAGACAGCTACGGATCCTCATCTGAGTTTACTATTACGTTTTGTTCAACGTGGTTGGCCGTCCAAGGCAAAGGACATATCGGATCCTGTGGTTCGTCGCTATTATCCGCAACGTCATCTGTTGTCTGTTTCGCACGGAGTTTTGCTGTTACGCACCGAGAATGACCAGCTTCGTGTAGTGGTTCCCCAAGTGCTCCAATCCAAGGTCCTCGACTTGTTGCATCAAGGTCATTGGGGAGTGGTCCGCACCAAGCAGCTTGCCCGCCGTCATTGTACATGGATCGGCATTGATAAGCAGATTACGCAGATGTCTACAGATTGTTCGACGTGTGCCGAACACCAAGCTGCTCCGCCTCAACGCTATTTTGAGTGGGCGCGCCCTGCCGGTCCCTGGCAGCGAGTACATATTGATTTCGCTGGTCCATATTGGAATTCTCGTTGGCTCATCGTGATAGATGCATTTAGTAATTTTCCGTTTGTTGTGCCCATGCAGTCTACAACGTCTGCACAAACTATACAGGCGTTGACTTCAATTTTTTGTATTGAGGGTCTTCCAGAACTTTTAGTGTCTGACAATGGTCCACAATTTACCTCTGCTGAATTTGAAAGTTTTTGTTCTGCCAATGGCATTCGCCATGTTCTTACTCCGCCGTTCCACCCTCAATCGAATGGTGCAGCGGAACGTTTTGTACGCACATTCAAGGATCATATGGACCGCCTTCGTGCTACGCACTCTCGTCAGCAGGCCCTCATCACGTTCCTGTCGTCGTACCGGACCACGCCACGCGACGGCCCTTCGCCTGCGGAGCTTCTCCACGGCCGTCGTCATCGCACCCTACTACGGTTGTTGCCCCCCCCGGATCGACCCGCCGCTTCTGAGCATCGCACGCGTTTTCAGCGCAACGACGCCGTTTTTTTCAGAGTTTATCACGGTCGCCGTCGTTGGGAACGTGGTACCGTGATAAGTGTCCAGGGTCGCGGTTTTTATACTGTTCAAGGTGCTACTGGGGTGCACAGGAGGCATCAGAACCAGTTGCGCCGCGCTGGCCGCCCGGATTCTGCCGCTCGTTCTTTGTCCAAAGATTTGGTCCGCGGCGGGTTCCAGCCGCGCCTTCCGACTTCGCTGCCGCCCCCGGGGCAGCAGCAGCAGCCGTCGCCGCTACCACGCCGACAGCCCGTCCCGTTGATGCCTCCCGCGCAGCTTCCTCCGGGAGCGCCCCAGGTGGTCGCTCCGGCGCCTGCGGTCCCTCTTCAGTCGCCACCGCCTTCGGAGCTGATGGACGTCGACCCCTCAGCCGGGCCGCCTTCCCAAGCGGTGGCTGTGCAGCCTGTCCTGCAGCCGCTTTCCTTGGGCACCCCCAGGGAGTCTGACACCGCAGCGCCTTGTCCGGCGCCCACTCAGCAGCCGTCGACGCAGCGTCAGGAGCCGGTGCCTCTCTTCGTGTGTCCCGACGCCCCGTCGCGTCCAGTACCAGAAGCTGCGCCCGTGGTCACAGGCGTGCACCCTGACCTCGGTTTTCAGTCGGTGTTTCCCGAGGCCCCCCGCAGCCAATGCTGGGGTGCGGGCCGGGGACTGCCACCGACAACAGTCTCCGCCCCGGTCTCTTCTGCTACGCCTGCGGCCAGACCCCTCCCCCGCCGTCGACGCTCGCCACGTCATTATTCAACGACGGTGCGGCGATTTGGGGGGGAGGAGTGTTATGTCCTAGCCAGTAATGCCACCCGAGCCCGCTGCCAAAAGGTTGGCAGCATCAAAGTCCGGACGCCGTCCGCATAAGCAGCGCCAGCGAGACAGCAAATCGCCGCAAGTCTGCGCGCGCCACCGCTGGCTTCTGGCTTCTTAAGCGCTGGAGTCGCGAGCGATAGGACAGTTCTGTATTCGCCGCTCAGTTGTATACTCGCCACCGAATTGTGTACTTGCTAGTCAGTTGTGTGTTCATCGCAGCAGAGTTGTTTGTCGTCAGCCGACGCTGACCTAGCCGCTCCGACTCGAACTAGACAGATCTCTGTAGACACCGAGTTCACTACTGTGTTACTGTATCTTCATTAATAAAGATAAGTACCGACTTTTATTTAATATGAGTGTTTGGGCTTTCATCTTTCTGTTCACTGTTCCAGCGGACCGGTCGGCCCGCTATTAAAAGTGTGGCGGTGACTTCGTAAGCCGTTCTACAGCGAATTGCTTGTCGCTACGAACACCGCCACAAAAAGCCCAATGGTTGCGCAACTGTGAGACTTGTGGTTCGCATGTAGCCAATCCCCCCCGTTGTTATTGAAAGTAGATGAATGCTGGTGGTGCCACTACTATTTTTTGTTCAGTCAGCTCCTCATTTGCCCCCACAAAACTGAGTTGATCCCGCCTCACACTTCCTTGTCTCAGTGAGAAGGCAACTGAGATCTAACCACTGTCTTTCCGCAGCAAAAGCAGTGACGCTAAGCATTTACCTACCTTGGCGTCACGCAAATGAGTTAACGTGTTGAATGTTGGCTGTTGAGCATGTAACAACATTATATATGCAAGGTGTCTGTACGCTCGGACAGTCCACAGGAACAGACATCACATACATGAATTAAGGCGAGGACGGCCAATGATCTCTTGAGTGCAGATGCATCACAGGCTGTATGTAACTCTCACAGGAGTCGGTGAAATGCCACGAGTAATGAGGATAATGGGTTGGGAATTAGGGTCTGACAAGAGGTGAGCTAGAGAAGTCAGCGCAGCTGCAACGACCAGTATGTGAGGATGATGCAGTGGGTGGCGCATTTGACCTGTCAGCAGGGGACCCGGGTTTGAATAACTGTCTGGCACAAATATTCAACTTTCCCCATTGATTTAATCGATGTTTGCTGGCAAGCCAATGTTTGCAATCCCATTATGTTGTACTACGACTATCACTGAAAGCGTAAAACTCTAATTATATTGGTTTTATTACATTCAGATTAATCACACATACACCAATAAAATAGTCAAAATTAAAGAATCAAAATATCTACGGCTGTACTGCCGGTCTATAGTGTCCAACGGGCACAATATTTCCGCGATCAAACATGTCGCCATCATCAGGTGAACTGACGGACTGAGCTCCTGTGAACGTGCCGGCACAGAGATCCGTACGCTACGGCTGCTCAGAGGGAACTGGGTTCGGTCGCTGCTCCTGCTCCTATTATGACTTCCTCACTGTGAGTAGGTTCGAGTGGAAGTTTGTGGCCTGTTGGCCTTTACTCCCCTGGGAATCTTGTAGAGTCTTCTTTCTGTACGTGTGGTTGTATCTGGACTGGCAAGGAGTGCCGATGACCCATTTCTTGGGCTTGTCGATATGACGATTTTTCTTCTTCTTCTTGCTTGTTGCTCAGGGCTCTCCCTTGGTTGGGATACTGTGCGTAATGTATCCTGCTTTATCATATTCTCCGTTGACCAGAGAGATGATGATACAGCGCATTTGCCACTCTGTGAAGACAGGGTAGTAATCAATCAGATTGAAATCCTCCCTAGAAAGACCAAGAAGGCCTTCTGGATACCCAAATGGGTGATGAGGGAGTTGGGGTTTAGAATGGTTAGGTGGAACGAAAGGATAAGGGTTGTCGTTGTGGGGGTATGTACCATCGTGAAGCGAGCCAGAGATCTTCTTCGTTACAGCGCTTGCGCTGTACATGTCTGGAAGCGGGAGGAATGGGACTTCTTCCCACTCTTCTTCTTGCGCTGCTGCTTCGGTGTCCTTCTTGTGTTGTGTCGCCTTCCCTTCGGCAGGCTCGTCTGTCTGCGTGGCCACCGTCGCGAACTCCTTCTCACGTGGAGGAGTCGTCTGGGTGGCGGTGTCTTCTGTTGTGGCGGAAACTTCTTTGGCTGAGCGAAGCTCCTACGTCAGCTCAGCAATCTGACGCCGAGCCTCGCCCAGTTCCGCCAGCATGGCCGCCCTCTCTTCCGCCATGGCGGATTTGAAGGCGGACATGGCGTCTTGTACGGCGTCGTTAAGGCGCCTGGTGACGACGTCTTCTGTACAAGTGACCACCTCTTCGTGTGTGGTGGTCACCTGCTTCTGCATCTTCGTCTCCGGTCCGCGCCAATTTCTTCTGTAGGCGCAGGAACGGGCGTTGGCCGCGTGTGCGCCGCCGCAATTGGCGCAGGTACAGGGGGCGTCCTTCTGCTTTTTGCAGTCGCGTGTGTCGTGTGCTTGCGCACACTTCAAGCACGCAACTGCTCCGCTGCAGTGCTTGGCGACGTGGCCAAGCTTTTGGCAGCGAAAGCACTGTGCTGCTGTCTTCCTCTTCTTCTTGCCGGATGTTCCTGCTAGCGTGAGCAGCAACTCCGCCGAGGCAGCAGCTTTACGTCCCCTTCCGCGTCCCGACATCTCGAGTAGCAACAGCGACAATCAGCTATGCGTAACTCACCGCAGCGTGAGCGGGAATGGGGTTCGGTCGCGGCGGCGGCCGATTTAAATACCCTCCGCCCGCGGCGCGCTCCCTCCGCCGTCCGCGCACATCTAAACTCCATACACCCCAACATCAAATTCACTATGGAGACTGAAGCGGAGGGTGAATTACCTTTCCTTGACGTCTTGGTCAAGAGAAGGGCTGACGGCACCCTAGGTCATGGGGTGTATCGGAAGACAACGCACACTGACCTGTATTTGCACGCAGACAGCTGCCACCACCCTTCACAGAGGAATGAGGCACTTAAAACTGTAGTACATATGGCGCGCACTATCTCTGACGCAGAGAGTCTACCCCAGGAATTGGAACATCTGAGAACTGTATTTCGAAAAAATGGGTACTCAGAGTGGCAGATTGAGCGTGCTCTCCGCCCAACCACTACAGCACAACCTGTGGGGATGGATGAAATCACGACGGAGGAGGTAGGCACTGCGTTCATTCCATAACCAGGCGCACTCTCGGGAAAATCGCCCGCATTCTGAAGAAACACCGGGTCGGAACTGTTTTTTGTCCTCCGATTAAAACTCGTGCACTGGTGGGGAGCGCCAAAGATGCCCTCGGGTTGAGAAAGGCCGGCGTGTACCAGATTCCGTGTCAATGTATTCCGTGTCAATGTGGCATGTCGTATATTGGTCAGACGATGCGTACCGTCGAGGATCGATGCCGTGAACACCAGAGGCATACTCGACTGATGTATCCCAGCAAGTCGGCGGTCGCTGAACATTGTTTGTTGGAAAATCACGCTATGGAGTATGAACGCACGAGGATGTTGGTACAAGCGTCCAGATGCTGGGACAGCGTTGTTAGAGAGGCCATCGAAATTCGCACCAATGACGACCTCATAAACCGTGACTGTGGCTATAATCTTAGCAAGGCTTGGGAACCAGCGATTGGGTTAATCAAGCGTAAATAGAGCAAACGTATAGTTGTGACGACCACGGCGGACGGAGCCATCACTCCGACGTCATCTGAGACGCCGTCGCAATCTGTTCCACCGCGCGACCGTGGCCCGGGGCGCGGACGGCGGAGGGAGCGCGCCGCGGGCGCAGGTTATTTAAATTGGCCGCCGCCGTGACCGAACCCAGTTCCCTCTGAGCAGCCATATGGTACGGATCTCCGTGCCGGCACGTTCACAGGAGCTCAGTCTGTCAGTTCACCTGATGATGGCGACATGTATGATCGCCGAAATATTGTGCCCGTTGGACACTATAGACCAGCAGTACACCCTTGGATATTTTGACCATCAAATACGCCGGGAGAAACTCAAGAATCACAAAATTAAAAGAATGTTTGATGCTGAAGTTTTAGCCCATGACCAACGAATATTTAGTAAACCGCGAAGTGTTTGCTTGCGGTTAATTTGTGGGGTTGTAAACGAAAAAAGTTCAGAGAAGATTTGAAATTATCCATATAGTTTATGGGAAGACACTAGATTCTCTCGTTGTCAAACACCTGATGATTTTAGTCTAGGTAATTTGCGCTCAGTTCCAAGAAAAGTTGATTTTCGGCGCGTCTCATTCTTTGTGCTATCATATCTCCTGTACTATGTGGAACAAAATGACAATTTTGCAAGTACATACTGTGGTATGTGTGTATGCTGTCTGCAAAACGTATTGCTAATAGAGTTAGTACACTACTGGTCATTAAAAGTGCTGCACCACGAAGATGACGTGCTACAGTCGCGAAATTTAACCGACAGGAAGAAGATGTTGTGATATGCAAATGATTAGCTTTTCAGATCATTCAGACAAGGTTGGCGCCGGTGGCGACACCTACAACTTGCTGACGTAAGGAAAGTTTCCAACCGATTTCTCATACGCAGACAGCAGTTGACCAGCGTTGCCTGGTGAAACGTTGTTGTGATGCCTCGTGTAAGGTTATAAGGTAGGTTATAAGGCAGGTTTATGGTATCGCGACATTGCTGCTCGCGTTGGTCGAGATCCAATGACTGTTAGCAGAATATGGAATCTGTGGGTTCAGGAGGGTAATACGGAACGCCATGCTGGATCCCAACGGCCTCGTATCACTAGCAGTCGAGATGACAGGCATCTTATACGCATGGCTGTAACTGATTGTGCAGCCACGTCTCGATCCCTGAGTCAACAGATGGGGACGTTTGCAAGGCAACAACCATCTGCAAGAACAGTTCGACGACGTTTGCAGCAGCGTGGACTATCAGCTCAGAGACCATGGCTGCGGTTACCCTTGACGCTGCATCACAGACAGGGGCGCCTGCGATGGTGTACTCAACGACGAACCTGGGTGCACGATGGCAAACGTATTTTTTCGCATGAATCCTGGTTCTGTTTACAGCATCATGATGGTCGCATCCGTGTTTGGTGATGTCGTGGTGATCGCACATTGGAAGCGAGTATTCGTCATCGCTATACTGGCGTATCACCCGGCGTGATGGTATGGGATTCCACTGGTTACACGTCTCGGCCACCTCTTGTTCGCATGGACGGCACTTTGAACAGTGGACGCTACATTTCAGATGTGTTACGACCCGTGGCTCTACCCTTCATTCGAACCCTGCGAAACCCCACATTTCACCAGGGTAATGCATGACTGCATGTTGCAGGTCCTGTACCGGCCTTTCAGGATACAGTAAATGTTCGACTGCTGCCCTGGCCACACTCTCCAGATCTCTCACCAACTGAAAACGTCTGGTCAATGGTGGCCGAGCAACTGGCTTGTCACAATACGCCAATTGTGGTATCGTGTTGAAGCTGCATGGGAAGCTGTACCTGTACCTTTACACGCCATCCAAGCTCTGGCTTAATGCCCTGGCGTATCAAGGCCGTTATTACGACCAGAGGTGGTTGTCCTGGGTACTGATTTCTCAGGATCTATGCACACGAATTGCTTGAAAATATAATCACATGCCAGTTCTAGTGTAATATATTTGTCCAACGAATACCCGTTTATCATCTGTATTTCTTCTTGGTGTAGCAATTTTAATGGCCAGTAGCGTAATAAAGAAGTAATAAATGAAAACTTCATGAAAAGCGAAAATGTGGTAAGTAATGAACTTTTGGTCTCATTATTTGGTGGCGGGTGTAAGAAAGAATTTTCCAAACGAATTAAAATTGTGCCTAAAATTTGTTGGAAATCGGAAATTGCTGTCATTCTAATATACTGTATGTATGTAGTCAGGGTAATTTGCGCATCAAGGGTTTTGACGACTCAAGAGGTAGACTGAGGTGGCAGAAGTCATTGAATAGCGTATACAGGTGGCGATAGCGTCGTGCACACAAGGTATAAAAGGAAAGCCCATTGGCCGATCTACCATTTCTATTCAAGTTATTCTTGTGATAAGTTTTCCGATGTTGATATGGCCGCACGACGAGGATTAACAGATTTTGAACGCCGAGATAAATGCATGGGACATTCCATTTCGTAAACCGTTATGGAATTTAATATTCTGAGACCCATAGTATCAAGAGTATGTCGAGAATACGAAATTTCCTGCATAATCTCTCACCATGGAGAATGCAGTGGACGACGTCCCTCATTTAATGGTCGAGAAAAGCGGCGTTTGCGTTGTCAGTGCTAAAAGACAAGCAACATTGCGTGAAGTAACAGCAGAAATCAATGTCGAACGTATGAAGAAGATATTCGTTAGGACAGAGCGGCGAAATCTGCCGTTAATGGGCTATGGCAACAGACGACCTACGTGAGTGCTGAAGTTAAAATTTTCTGGGTTATTAGGCTGCGTCATGTTTCTTCTAAAATGTTCGTCGTTTCGACCCCTCTGCTGGGATCTTGCTCGGGAACAGATCGAAACGTCGAACATTTTAGAAGAAAGATGGCGCGGCCTAATAACCCAGAAGATTTTAACTTCAGTGTCAACGGCCACGAAAGCCTGCAGACCTACGTGAGTGCCTTTGTTGACAGCACGACATCGCCTGCACCGCTTCCCCTGAGCTCCTGACCATAGCAGTTGGAGCCTATTTTACTGGAAAACTGTTGCCCCGTCAGATGAGTCTTGATGACAGTTGGTAAGAGCTGATGGTAGGGTACGAGCTTGTCAGAGGTCTGCAAAGCCCTGGACCCACATTGTCAACAAGGCACTGTGCAAGACGGTGCTGACTCTGTATTGTTGTGGACTGTGTATACATGGAATGGTCTGAGCCCTATGGTCCAACTGAAACGATTATTTACGGTAGTGTTTATGTTCGGCTACTCGGAAAATATTTTCAGCACTGGACTTAATGTTCCGAAACAACAATGGAACGGCCGGCCAGAGTGGCCGAGCGGTTCTAGGCGCTACAGTCTGGAACAGCGCGACCGCTACGGTCGCAGGTTCGAATCCTGCCTCGGGCATGGATGTGTGTGATGTCCTTAGGTTAGTTAGGTTTAAGTAGTTCTAAGTTCTAGGGGACTGATGACCCCAGCAGTTAAGTCCCATAGTGCTCAGAGCCATTTGAACCATTTTTTGAACAATGGAACGTTTTGTGGATGACAATGCGCCATGTCACCGGACACAGTTGTTCGCGATTTGTTTGAAGAACATTCCGGGCAATTACAGATCGCCAGACATGAATCCCATCGAAAATGTATGGGACGTTATAAAGAAGTGCACAAATTTCAGTATCACCAACACTTTTGCAGATATGGACGTCTATTGAGGCGAGATGGCGCAATATGTCCGCAGGGGACTACCACCGCAGGGGACTACCAATGGCATGTTTAGTCCATGTCACGACGATGTCCTTCACTATGTCCGGCAAAAGGAGGCATCTCATGATTTTCGTCACCTCTGAGTATAAACAGTTTATAACTTACAGTATCACACTTTAATAGTGAAATTACACCTCATAATAAGCAGATTATGACCAGATTTGAATTTTTTAATGAGATCATTAATTGCATGAAGTACCGAAAATCAAATCTTTGTTTCCTTTGGAAGGCATTATATCCGAAATCTGCATCTGGACTTGGGTGACGGCATGACTGCTATAGGCATGTAGTAGTGTCGATCATCGTGCCACCAGCCCAGTCGTAAATTCTGTGTTAGCGATCTCTCTGTCAACGGAACTGTACGTTTTCCAAAACTCGCGAGCGTCACGCCATTACGCCATTAATGGCTCGCACAGTGGATGTGTCGCGTAACACGCGTAACAGCTGCGCCTGACAACAAAAACCTCTATCCGGGTGACAAACAAGGCGGGACAGCCATCACACATCTGCGCCGATTCGGAGCAACTCAGTGCGGCCTCCACTGGGCCTTTATACTACATGTCACATGGCGTTACTAACCTCACTGCTCTACACCTTCTTCATAATCAAACGTTTTCAAACAGGTTGATGTCCAACTCTTTCCGCTGTTTATACTCTGTGCCGATTTCCTCGTCTTTGACTACTCACCATAACCTAATCTGTACTAATAACAGAACTCAAACTGTCATGTCTGACTGTTTGTCTGAACACGCTAATCTCCAAAATTACAAGACGAATTTTTGTGGGGTTTTCACTGAAACTTGAGCTTACGTTGGGGCAACGTACAGGCTTTGTTGCATCAAAGTAGGATCACGAAAAAAAAGTAGGATCACCTAAAACTGTGTTGACTGTCTGTACATCTGTTTGAACACGCGAATCTCCAAAACGTCTCGACGACTTTTCATTAGATTTTCACAGTTAACTTGAGCCTAGCTTGAGGAAAAATATAGGCTTTATGTCATCAAAACTGGAACACGGAAAAAAGTAATTTAAATCTGAGCAGGCGTCTTCGGTTGTTTGCAGATGACGCTGTCGCTTATCGACTTTTAAAGTCATCAGAAGGTCAAAACAAATTGCAAAACGATTTAGGAAACACATCTGAATGGTGCGAAAAGTGGCAGCTGACCCTAACTAACGGAAAGTGTCAGGTGATACACATTAGTGCTAAAAGGAAGTTCGGTTACACGATAAATTAGTCTAATTCAAAAGCCGTAAATTCAAGCAAATACCTAGGTATTACAATTGCGAACTTAAACTGGAAGGAACACATCGAAAATGTTGTCGTGAAGGCTAACCATAGACTGCGTTTTATTGGCAGGACACTTAGAAAATGTAACAGACCTACTAAGAAGACTGCCTACACTACGCTTGTCCGTCCTCTTTTGGAATACTGCTGCCCTGTGTGGGATCCTTACTAGATAGCACTGACGGAGTACATCGAAAAAGTTCAAAGAAAGACAGCACGTTTTGTATTATCACGAAATATGGAAGAGAATGTGACAGAAACGATACAGGATTTCAGCTGGATATCATTAAATGAAAGGCGTTTTTCGTTACGACGGAATCTTCTCAATAAATTATAATCACCAACTTTCTCCTCCGAATTCGAAAATATTTTGTTGATACCGACCTACATAGGGAGGAACGATCACCACGATAAGATAAGGGAAATCAGAGCTCGTACGGAAAGATATAGGTGTTCATTCTTTCCGCGCGCTATACGAGATTGGAATAACAGAGAATTGTGAAGGTGGTTCGATGAACCCTCTGCCAGGCACTTAACTGTGATTTGCAGAGTATCCATGTAGATGTAGATGTAAATGTTTATCTAGAATCATCTTCTCAGTTTCGCTGTTCGGATGTTAAGCCATCACAGTATAGTACACCGAAGAACCGTAGATAGCACTGTTAATTTCGTGATACACCTAGCAACCAGTAGATAGCATTGCTACTGCTTTTTAACTCAGTGACAGGTATATTTACGCAAGTTCGCACCAGTAACAGAATTAAGTGCAACAATCTTCTCTTTACGAATACAAACTAACATTGAATTTAATTGGGTAGAATATAAGGATTTTCTGATGGGTAGAATATGAGGATTTGCTGATTTCATTTCTTATATTAAAATCTTAACGACATTGCTTTATTTCTTGCGATAGGTTTATTTAAATTATTTGCTAGGATAAATTATTTTGTTTATGAATAAAAATATCTTGAAAATGGTCGTGTTTTTCTGAATACACCAGAATGGTTGAAAGAATGCGGCGTCAAGAATCCAGTGAAGTTCGTGAGGTGAGGCATGCTGTGGCTCGAGTTCATCAGACCATAACTCGTTGTTTGTAAACCCTTTCTGAATACGAGAACCGACGTAACTGTGATAGAGAGCGTCAGACATTATCTCGCTCCTCAGAATCCCTCAGTCACCGAGTTTTAAAAATCACTTCTCTCCAACATAACATCAAAGAAGTGCAAATTCTGACAGGAAGTGGCGCATTGAGCGAGTTTTTAACCCCAAATCCCATATATACATAACAGTTCAGCATTTCGCTTTAGTGTGCACAATTACCTGTGAGCTTAAGCCTTGACACGATTGTGAACGAGACATAGGGCCAGATGCTCCGTTTTGCAGGCGTGAAACTGTGTCACTTGCTTTCCACTTGGCCAACTCTACATGGCTCTCTCCCATGCTAATGAAGCAAGAGAGTTCTTTGTTCATTTTCCCAGTCATACTACTTCAAATGTTGTATATCCAGGAGCTACGTAAGTGGAAAATAAATTACTCACGTATAAACTTTTATGAACAACTACAAACAAATACCCTGGCAGTATCAGCTTATTCAGCTAGTTTATCAACAATGAGACCCAGGACAAGGATCGGGATTAATGTAAGGAAAACACGTGGAACGGCAGCCCAACCTCGTGCTTCGTTCCCTATTCCTAAACAAATATTTTTTTATTAAAAGCAATTCTATCAAATCGAAGTAAGAGTAACCAAGATTCTTGGCAAATTCATACAAATAGCTAAGGTTTCAAAATTAATATCACAATGTATACGAACATTTGCATTATATATAAAATTTCAAATGGTACACTAAGAACATGTCAGCTGTGCAATACAATGGTGGCTCGATTGCACATAATAAAATGATTAAATAAACGCCGGCGGACCCCTGTCCACGCCAGTTGTATCACTATTGTGGGCTAATTCCACAAATATTTGAATAAATATTAAACAAAAGTCATTAAAGTGTATAATCTCCACTGTAACATAAGCTCCAGGCCTACTCTAAGGCAAGAAATTAGACACAAGCGCATATAACTTTGGTATCCAAAGTCCACTAGCCACCTCACCAGTAGGAAGTAATCACATTAAATTTTCCCTTTACTAACAATACTAGGGACCGTAAGGCAAATGGCGACACTTGTATCATAAGACAATGTTATTCTGCTCCCACATAGAGAGGGCCAAGCTGTCCAAACGCTAACCACGTTTGGAAACGAAAGCAAACAGTAATACTTCACTGATCAGCCACAAGGCTGTTACAAATAACAGTTAAATAAAGTACCGGGCCCTTAAGTCACCATTTATTTTAAAGAAATCAAGAAACGCAGTGCTCAGTTTGCCCAAAGGCTTTCATCACTCTACAAGAAACTCACAATAATAGAAACACTGAGTAAATTAGTTTCCCAAAATCACTAAACCCTAGTATGCCGATACCCCTGCCTCGGCATGCTACCAAAAGAATGACTAACTACTCATCTTGAGGATGGAACGAGAGATCCCCTGAACCCTGAAGTGCGTGTGACCTGCCAACACCTGGGCCTCGTGCAATGAAAGGAAAGCCGCCAAAGCGGAAGGAAAACGCGCTCCCGTCCCGGAGCAGCAACGCGCCAACCGCCATTGATACATGGATGTCGACATATACCAAACAACAAAAGCAAACAAGTTTGACAGAAATTAACGTACACAGAAATACTTAAACCGGCAATTAAAGGTTATTTTCAAGGAAACCAATTATTAAAACTTCAGTATAGGAGTGGCCCGCTCATAGACATTGTAAGTTAACCTTCCTAGCAATAACAAGAAACAATTTACGTCATTTAAAAGGATAATCACGTAATAAACAACATTAAATAAATCAATGGATACCTTTACTGGGGCCTCTTAGGGACTAGTAGACACTGTAATGTAGATACGTACCACATGGCAGATGGCCAGTTAAAACGTACAACTATAACCCGAAGCTTCATGGACACCGAGGAAGAGTGTCCAAATGCTCGTACAAGCATAAGGACACACATAACCCAGACCTGCGTACCTTTAGACTGAGCATACACAACTTTAATTACAGGCAAATCCAAGAACCCGCCCCAGGAAGGTCTACAACAAACAGAAATCTGTAGTATGAAGTACTCAAATACTCAAGTATAACAAAGATTTCAAGTACCATATTGACATAGCAAAATACTAGTTTGGCGCATACAGAAACCTCCAGATTGTCACACACAGCCCCAAAAGAGGTCACTGAAACGCACAGAGGAACCGGATTCCTAGCCAGCTCACAATTGGGCAGAATTAAGAATTTTTAAGTACAGTACTTACTGGACTGTCTTGGTACATAATTTGAGATAAATGCCAAGGAGGCCAATAGCTTCAGTACCCCAAGTAGGCGCCGGATAATACTGCCCTCCTGCTCGTAGCTGCTAACAAGTTATTCAGCACATCTCAGCGTATTTAGCACACCGCAGTTGACTGACGCACTTCGTAACCAGGTTGCACGCAACGAGAACCGATCCTTGCCCTCTAAACTCGCCGGTAGCTCCAGTCAACGCTGCAGGAAAACGCGGGCCCCCATGGGGACCACGGCTCAAATAATTGTCTCTTGTTATGTCTTTAAAATTCTGCCACACATGGCAGAGGACATGATTCATCAGTTGAACATAATAGATAGAATCCTGAGAAGAAATTATAAGACGAACATCAAAAGATGATAACAATGGTAGTGGAGTGTAGCCCTGCATGGCAGTTTAACATCGACAGTAAGCAGTACACATAAATAGAGAACAGAAGCTTGGGAGTGTGGTGCACATGAAGCGTGCTGAAGAGTCATTGAGTAGATTACGTACCGTAACTAATGTATGGGTACTGAATCGATTAAATGTATGCGGTAATGTTTCCTCTTAGGTTGCTTTTATTTAGGATTCTTCTTAGTTCCCAACTAGGTTCCAATTTTTGTATGCTTTTATCAGGTGTTGAGCTTCTTTTTTTGTCAGTGTTATATCTTCGCGCATTTTCCCACCTTATACACAACCGTCAAACCACCAAGGACAGTGAGGATAAGAAACCAAGACGAATGGAAGTGCATTCATGTGTTTGGCACCTGTTACTAATAAAACACTTGATAATTGCTTAAACTGCTGAAACTATTTGGAGAATGAAGAAGAAACCTAATAAAACACTTCATATTTGCTTAAACTGCTGAACCTATTTGGAGAATGAAGAAGAACCCTAAACAAATACAGCTTGGATGGAAAAATACGGTATTCATTTGATACAGCTATAGCTGTACTGACCACTATGATGAAAATGTGCTGAGTCTATAGTGTGAAATACCACATTCCTATCAGTACACAAGAAAGTTAAGCACCAAACAAAGTAAGTAAGCTTTAGGTATCAGTATTCACTGTTCTTACACTAGTTAAATAATATTAGAACAAAATTATGAAAAACAAAGTTCATTTTAGTTATCTTTCTGTCTTGCTTCCTGTTCATTGTCTAAGGTCGGTTTGTTACGTGATGAATCAACCAAGTTCCTTCACCTTTTTCATTTATTAGCGTCAGATCATCTATTCATGACACAACTTCTAAAGACACGTCAGACAATTATATTGCTACGAATGGCATGGCATCTTTCATGAAGCAAGTTAGTGACAAACTAAATGCCATAGTATCTATACAAGTCAAAAGGTAAACAAAGACTTGCAGAATTGGTGCCAACCACTCGTGTTTTTAACCTTGCTTCTCCAGTTAGATTTTTTTCGAGGCAGAAACCATAATAATTTCAATAATTTTACAGTTAGAACATTAATTTTAATCAAACTATTCATTTTAAGAAAGCTGATTGTTATTATTATTTGTATTATAATCGTAATCAATTTTACAGAAGAATATTCAGAATGAGAAAGTCTGGATCATGAAAAGCAGTTCAGGTAAACTATTTTTCGAAAAAGAAATTTGTTGTTTCAAAAGTGGATAGGATAAGTTTTCAATTGGGGTTTGTGAAGCCTAATACAAACAACGCCCACCTCTGCAGAAGTTCAAGGTAATGCATACTTTGTAGGCATCGTCATTTAAATAAATAATTACCATCAAGGAATTGATAACTAAATACTAAATGATTAAGTTGAATACGAAACACCTTTAGGAAAATTTCGACAATCCTTTGAATATACTGATTGCACATTATGTACTCAACAGACAGTATAAAACAAATATAAATCTTTATTATGATAATTAGCTACCACTTTCGTTTTTTAATACTTCCTTAATTTTAAATAAGTGATACGATGAAGAAACGTTACTACTACGTGTTATACGTGCATGTTGTACTTGATTATAGGTCAGAAGGAAATTCTTTTTAATTACAATACATGCTGAATGAAATAATTACTTATATGTGATGACATATATCGCTTAATTCAGGTATAAGTTAGTATAGAGAACTTTTGTAAACATTCCTATCGACTGCTGTAGTAATCGAAATGTACTTACAACCCTCGCT
Organism: Schistocerca piceifrons; assembly: GCF_021461385.2. Classification (NCBI taxonomy): domain Eukaryota; kingdom Metazoa; phylum Arthropoda; class Insecta; order Orthoptera; family Acrididae; genus Schistocerca; species Schistocerca piceifrons. The sequence goes on along the minus strand of NC_060140.1, from coordinate 64,292,773 downwards.
CCCCCAAGCTATAGTTAATTTGGTAAACCAGTGATGTCATTGTGGAATGGAAGGACTGGGTGGGAAGACGTGTGTTTATTGATCCCTAAAATCAAGACAAGCACGGTCCATTTCGTATAATAGCATACTGAATTAATAGCAGATTACGAGAAACCATTCTACAACTTAGAGTTACCATTTTTAGAACACCCAACTTACTTTTGATTTAATAGAGCTGATCGCAACCAATATGTCTTTGTAATTTTAAAAAACACTTTCTTTGAACAGCAAATGTGTTAATGTGTTCAAATGATGACTCACTTGCACCAGTCCGAGCAGCGACAGAGCCTGTCATCCAGCAAAGTAATTATCAAGAGGCGACATGTTCACACCTTGACCTACAGATTGTCTGCACGTGCCCTTCGACATCAATGAAACGTTCTGGAGCATTCACACCACAAGAAACCCCTGCTTATCGAAGTGCTCCCTATAAAAGGAGGTTTAAATAAAGCTAGTCCAGAAAATATTTTATACATGTTAAGATAGTGTGACATTACTGTCCTACATTTCAACGTGATACCAATCCATGGTATGGACAGTATTTTGCCATTACGTTTGTGGACATTTGGACGGTGTGCCAGAAGAGAAAAGCATCGCAGATCGGACTCAGTATTCTTTTGTTGGAAGGTAGCCCATCGGTAAGCATCAGTGCGTTAATCACGCCTCGCAGGGGCTGTGCTAGCCCCGACAAAACTCAGGACGGAGCGCACTACCACCACTGTATGCAGGCGAGCGACGGCAGTCTGCTCCGACTGACGGCAAGTGAGTCATCACTTGAACACAGTCGTGGTTTACATTAAGAGGATTTCATAACATAGCTTTTTATTGTTCCTGCGGATGTCGAGTCTGTCTCACCGCTCCTTGGGGTCAAATCGAGTACAACTGGCTTCTCTGTTCTCACGTCTAAAACGCCCAACGCCACAGCGGCAGCCGGCTAGAATGGGAAATCTCTGACTTGCTTCAAAGTTTTGTTTACCAAATTAGATTGTATCGAGGCGCCTAGTGCAGGGCACGGACGGACCGATCATTCGAAATAACATTGCTATCAGCCACTTCCAATTTCTTGATGGCAGAATGTGCATCATGTACGCAAAGTGGGGGAGGGGGAATTTGCTGTCTTTTCCTTGATTCTTCGAAACCTTTGTGGCGTTTCTTGGCCTTCAATTCAGTAATACTGTAGAGCCAGATCCCGGCCCCCTCCCTCCACCCCGTGGGTTTTATGAGAAGTTTGAAGAAGGGCAGGAAGAATTTTTCAGGATATGGGAATGTAATTTTGAGGATTGTGGCAGGCCTCGGAGGGACATGGCAGCTGACAGCCATCTCTGGCTGTCTTTGTCTCCATTCTGCCGACTTGGAGCAGAGGCAAATTTTCGTAATGTGCAGTAGTGCGATCCGAAATCTGAATAGTTCACTTCTCTTCTTTTGGCTATACAGCCTAATTTGCTGACTTAATTCCTGTTTAAATTTGGATTCTTTAGTCTTGCATCGGGAAGCTACACAAACAATATCGCGGTATCGTATCCTCCACCCAGTCTTCCTTGCATAGGTATTCCTCCCACAATGTTAGTCTCACTTTTGTTAACCTGATTTACGGTTAAGTTAATGTTGTTTCACTAACAGCTTTTGGTTCACCTTTGCTTCATTAATGTGTAAGTGAGATTATGTCAAGAATAGAGTAGCTGTGAGTAACTTCTGTATCATTTGAGAGTAAATGAAATTCTATTAAAGGCTGATTACGCTTAATTAGCATTGGTTTCATTTCAGGATATATCAAATTTTGTTAAGGGCAAATAACTTTTGATTTACCTTCGTTCAAGTTTAGAGTGAATAAAATTCTATTACACCAGACCCGACCTCCATTACAATGTCCTGAACTTGTCATATACACTACTGGCCATTAAAATTGCTACACCACGAAGATGATGTGCTACAGACTCGAAATTTAACCGACAGGAAGAAGATGCTGTGATATGCAAATGATTAGCTTTTCAGAGCATTCACACAAGGTTGGCGCCAGTGGCGACACCTACAACGTGTTGACATGAGGAAAGTTTCCAACCGATTTCTCATACACAAACAGCAGTTGACCGGCGTTGCCTGTGAAACGTTGTTGTGATGCCTCTTGTAAGGAGGAGAAATGCGTACCATCACGTTTCCGAATTTGATAAAGGTCGGATTGTAGCCTATTGCGATTGCGGTTTATCGTATAGCTACATTGCTGCTCGCGTTGGTCGAGATCCAATGACTGTTAGCAGAATATGGAATCGGTGGATTCAGGAGGGTAATACGGAACGCCGTGCGGGATCTCATCCCTGAGTCAACAGATGGGGATGTTTGCAAGACGACAACCATCTGCACTAACAGGACGACGACGTTTGTAGCAGCATGGACTATCAGCTCGGAGACCATAGCTGCGGTTACCCTTGACGCTGCATCACAGACAGGAGCGCCTGCGATGGTGTACTCAACGACGAACCTGGGTGCCCGAATGGCAAAACGTCATTTTTTGGGATGATTCCAGTTTCTGTTTACAGCATCATGATGGTCACATCCGTGTTTGGCGACATCGCGGTGAACGCACATTGGAAGCGTGAATTCGTCATCGCCATACCGGCGTATCACCCGGCGTGATGGTATGGGGTGCCATTGGTTACACGTCTCGGTCACCTCTTGTTCGCATTGACGGCACATTGAACAGTGGACGATACATTTCAGATGTGTTACGACCCGTGGCTGTACCCTTCATTCGATCCCTGCGAAACCCTACATTTCAGCAGGATAATGCACGACCTCATGTTGCAGGTCCTGTGCGGGCCTTTCTGGATACAGAAAATGTCGACTGCTGTCCTGGCCAGCACATTCTCCAGATCTCTCAGCAATTGAAAAAATGGCTCTGAGCACTATGGGACTTAACAGCTGTGGTCATCAGTCCCCTAGAACTTAGAACTACTTAAACCTAACTAACCTAAGGACATCACACACATCCATGCCCGAGGCAGGATTCGAACCTGCGACCGTAGCAGCCTCGCGGTTCCGGGCTGCGCGCCTAGAACCGCGAGACCACCGCGGCCGGCCAGCAATTGAAAATGTCTGGTCAATGGTGGCCGAGCAACTGGCTCGTGACAATACGCCAGTCACTACTCTTGATGAACTGTGGTATCGTGTTGAAGCTGCACGGACAGCTGTACCTGTACACGCCATCCAAGCTCTGTTTGACTCAATGCCCAGGCGTATCAAGGCCGTTCTTACGGTCAGAGGTCGTTGTTCTGGGTACTGATTTCTCAGGATCTATGCACCCAAATTGCGTGAAAATGTAATCACATGTCAGTTCTAGTATAATATATTTGTCCAATGAATACCCGTTTATCATTTGCATTTGTTCTTGGCGTAGCAATTTTAACGGCCAGTAGTGTAGTTGGGTCCTATAAAGATATCCTGGTATTGCTTTGCTGTGTTAGTGTGTTTCTTTGTGTACGGTGGCAAGACGCTAGGACAGTGTTGTTTCACATGCTGCACATGTGCTCTACGACATAAGTATAATGTAATTTAAGATGACCCTCCTTCGTGGCGATCTTGATCCAGGATTGATATTTTTTGTTTGTTTTATAAACTAGCAGTGAGAAGGACGTAGCAAAACATCTCTTGGGTTATAAATAGTTTACATTTTATCTCATCTTCTGTGTGAGTCAGCACTAGCCTGCAGCCACGTAACGCAATCGTGCTGTGCATGCCTCTTTTTGGTTTTGGACAAATTACTAGCATATGTACCTGTATTATGTGGTTTGTATAGAAAACTAATTTGTGAGTGAAGATTTTATTTGCGTATTTTTTGTGGTGATTTAAAGAATTGAATGCGAAGACATTTTTTGAGTGAATGTTCATTTGATTATAGAATATTGTTGGCTGGTATTTAATCTGAATTCTTGAACACATGGATAGGGCGAGTCTGGTACGGCCGAGAGAGACAAAAAAGGGTTTAGTAAGAGAATTCTATGCAATCAGAACAGTTTGAGTAGGAATTTTCTGTGCGTGAGGCGTCCGCAACAACTGTGTTGCCTGGAAGCTGGGATTCGGAAGCGAGAGTTGACTTTAGTGGCAATAACGAAACTCGTGAGAGAGACTCGTCAGTGCCACAGGGAAGTACGAATATTAGAAACGTGAGAGATATTCACATAAGGGTAAAGAAAATGCTAGACCTAGAAGAAGCAGACTGGAAAGTGGCAAAAGAAAGAGACAACGAGGCAAAAGAAGGCAGAAAAAGAGCGCCAGAGAAAGGTAGGGGGCGGAAGAGTGCGACAGGAGAGTGGGGGAGAGCAGGAAACAGGCAGCAGCAGACAGAGAAAGGGCCGAAGTAGACCGAAAACTGTTTAGAGAAGAACTAGTGGCGCTGCATGGGGCAGGCTTAAACCCTTTGGTGAAAATTGATGACTTGTCAAAGACAGACCAGGCTGGGTCAGCTGAGAAAATTCTAAAAGAATTAGAAGAGGGAAACATCTTAGTTTCTGGGAGAATGCAGGCTTTGGAGAGGTCATGGAATCAGCGCAACTCTTTGCAAGTAAGAAGTTTTTGTCACTGCAACACAGCATGAGGAATATAAGAAAAGAAACTGTGTGGTCTTGAGCTGCGGAGGTGTTAATGCCCCTAGCAGCGATAATAAGCAAGATGTTTGTCCAAATTCAGAATCAACTGGGGCGTCGCCAGCGAGAAAGGAGTGATCACGAGAGAATCGTGTCAGTCATCGAGATCTGTGTCCAACAATGGACAGGACTTCGACGATAAGTATTTTTTTCTCCCTAAAGATACTCCTCACCTTCCACACATCGAGACTATACCATCAAAACAGGGGTAGGCTAGTTTAAAGACAGTCAGCTGAAGTCCTCCTTAGTCCAAAGAAAATTAGAGTTCCTGAATAGCCATATGAGTGGAGAGATTATAGCGAAAACGGAAATTCGAAGCAGAAATTATTAAAATATTTTGGTCAGCGATAGAAAAGCACAGTGTGATTAAGTATAATAAAAGCCTCATCATTGGGGGCAAAACACTTCCAAACCCACTCTCAGTATCTCGACAAGAACTTGAAGAAGAATTAGCATGTCAACGATCCATACAGCCCGAAAGAAGTGATCCAACTTTTCATCAGCACAGTCTCAACTGAGCCCCAAAGGTCTGAGAAGAGTGAGCTGGGGGCATTTAAGCTGACCTTGAGTGATGTTGACGAATATGTGCTAGGGGATAGGAGAATGAACTTGCTTCTGACAGGAATCAAAACGAAAACTTATGGAAGAAGCAATGCGTGAATGGGAATGTAGCGGTGTACAATAATAGAATAGCAACTGGGATGATCGGAGACCAAATGACGTGCAAGGACTACTGGAGAGTGAGGAAGCAGCGGAGTAGAAATTACTGAGGTAAGAAAACCTGCCTCAAACGTATTCAACGTGTTGAGACAGGTAACGAGCAGAACGCGAGTCCAGACAAAAGCCATGTTCTCACTCTAAGGACGATAAAGTATGATGAAATTGGAGACGATCTCTTGGCCTAGGGACTGCTGAGGAGGTACCGTCTCCGTAATATTTATTTATATTAACATAATTTTACTCGATGCTCTTCACAGGCAGCCTCATGAACGATATTTTGGAGACCACATTCTTTGCATGGAGCTGCCAGAAAACAGAGTGGCGTTTCCAATGTAAAACACATGTCTTAGAGGAGCAATCAGAGGCAAGTCTATTTCAATTAAAAACAAAGTGCGGTTTTTTTTATGTGTCAGGGATCCCCATGCAATAATTATTCCACAGTTGACGACCATAGTAACTTTAGGGATAGAGATTATGCGACAACATACCAGAATAATTTCTTTAGACAACAGAGAGATTTCGCTTGTCATAGGATAGGACAAAGCTACACTTCACGTTAACAGGGTGACAGCCGGCCGAAGTGGCCGTGCGGTTAAAGGCGCTGCAGTCTGGAACCGCGAGACCGCTACGGTCGCAGGTTCGAATCCTGCCTCGGGCATGGATGTTTGTGATGTCCTTAGGTTAGTTAGGTTTAACTAGTTCTAAGTTCTAGGGGACTAATGACCTCAGCAGTTGAGTCCCATAGTGCTCAGAGCCATTTGAACCATTTGAACAGGGTGACACCTAGCAGTGATGTTTTCACGCATTGTCTAACGATTATGGCATTTCCACGAAACAGCAGTTGCTTCACGTGAGATTGTAGGAAAGCACAAATTAGGTGTAGCAGAGAAAGAGGAAATCATCCACGCAATGAAACACAAGGTCTCCAAAATACGGGATGTTCCAGATGTGAGTCATCAGGTGCTCAAGAACATTTTAGTATAGTATGCGGAGATGTCTGTTATTAAAACAGGTAGGTGCCTTTAAGAAATTTCCACATAAGTTTAGCGTTAAGGAGTATCGTACATTCTTCACTAGGCCATGCTCCTTTCTGCTTTCCGCTGACATGCTGGAGGAGGGAATTATCGATAAGGCAAGCAGTAGTTCCATCATATTCTCTGGAAAAATGATGACCTGATCAGGCTGATGTACGAATCCTGACCAACCGTTTGGTCCAAAACATTTCATTCTGAGACCCCAGAAATATAACTGCAAAAATTTCATAGAAAGCGTATCTTCTCTGTGGTCGATTTGCGGGAAAGGTCTTGGCAGATAAAACGGGATTCTAGCTACAGGCCGTATACAGCACTTTTGTGCTATGGTAAGAGTTACCAGATTAAAATGCTAGCCTTTGGTCTGTTGCTATCCGCATGTTTGTTTGTTTGGGCCCTAGGAAACTGCACTGAATGAAGAACTCGAAAGCCGTCTAACTAAGTATATTGATGATATTATGTTTAGTTCAGATTCCTGGGGTGAGAGCAACTAGTGTACGTGAAAATTACAGCAGGTGCTACAGGCCACCGCAGTTGCCATTTTTCATTTTATTTTCAATTATTATTTTTTTTTATTTTTGAGTCATCAGGCATCTGACTTGTTTCATGCGGCCCGCCACGAATTCCTCTCGTGTGTCAACCCAACCTTTTCATCTCAGAGTAGCAACTGCACACTACGTCCTCAATTAGTTGCTGGGTATATTCCAATCGCTGTCTTCCTCTACAGTTTTTACCGCCTAAAGCTCCTTCTAGTACCATGGAAGTTATTCTCTGATCTTTTAACATGTCCTACCATCCCGTCCCCTCCTCTTGTTAATGTTTCCCATATATTTCTCTCCTCAGCGGTTCTATGGAGCACCTCCTCATCCCTTACTTCATCAGTCCACTTAATTTTTATCATTCTTCTGCAGCACCACATCTCAGAGGCTTCGATTCTCTTCTGTTCTGATTTTCACGCAGTCCATACAATACAGTGCTCCAAACCTACAATCTCAGAAATTTCTTCCTTACGTTAAGACCTACGTTTGATACCAGTAGACTTCTCTTGGGCACGAATCCCTTTTTGCCAGTGCTAGTCTGCTTTTTCTGTCCTCTTTGCTCCGTCCGTCATGAGCTATTTTGCTGCCTAGATAACAGAATTCCTTAACTTCCTCTGCTTGTTGTGCAAATTGTAACATTTAGTTTCCCGCTGTTGTCATTTCTGCTGCTTCTCATTACTTTGGTCGTTCTTCGATTTACTCTGAGTCCATATTGTGTATTCTCAGCCGTTGGCTGAATGATGGTGACTCCTTGTGCCGGAAGTCTTCGGCCGCCAATGCTGATGATTTTTATTCGAATTTTAAGCGGAGGTGGGGTTCTAACCCTTGATCGAGGACGTTCTGATTATTTATCGAAGTCGCTACCCTTACACCACGGATGATTGACTTGCCATGAATTAGGAAAAATCGTGTTTTGGGAAGGAGAATTGGTGTTCAGAACGAGATTTTCACTCTGCAGCGCAATGTGCGCTCATGTGAAACTTCCTGGAAGACTAAACCTGTGTGCCGGTTCGACACTCAAACTCGGGACCAGTGCCTTTCGTGGTCAAGTGCTCTCCCAACTGAGCTATCCAAGCACGTCTCACGACTCGTCCTCACAGCTTTAATTCCCGAGTTCGAGTCTCGATCCAGCACACAGTTTTAATCAGCTAGGAAGTTTCAAGGATTGGTGTTTTTGGGACACCACTTTTCTGGAGATAGAATTCGTCCAGACAGCGATAAATGAAAAGTAGTATGCGAACTTCTGCCCCAGTGATCAAGAAGCAGTTGAGAATTTACTTCAGACTAATTAATTTTTACCTGTGATTTCTAGGAAACAGGATCTTTGCGTCCCCCAGCCCAAGTGCATGTACAGGAAAGAATACATTCTGGAGCTGGGATGGGGAAGCTACCATGGAATTCTCCGAGCAAAGGCAAGCTTTAACAGAAGTGCCCATTCTGGCTCACCCTGATTTAGTCTGTTGTATCCTGCCTACTCGTCAAATGTGGGGCGTCTGGGAAACCTGATTTCTCGAGTGGCTAGGCAAAAATTGAAGCAAATCGTGTTACTGAAGTTACTTAACATTGTGAAGTAAAAATGTGTCGCAAGCAAAGGGCGACAGACAAAATAGGAATACTCTTCAGTATACACAAGTCCTTATACAAGTAATACAGTGAATGTTTCCATGCAGGTCGCTGGTCTTGACGGTTCTGTAGAAGTCGCAGAACTCGGCGCGGCCAAGCGGGGCCGCTCTTATGTCCTCTTCGTGTAGAGGGCGCTGCTGCCGTGTTGTCGTCCTGGAGAAGAGTCGGTCAGCGTACTGTTGGCTGCTGTCGTCTCACAGCCCGCTCTGCTCTAACGTTCCAGTCTGGCGTGCCGGTGCTTGATGTTAAAGCCGAAACATAGTCCTCCATTTTGTGTAGCTTTGGACTGCAGGAAAACAGGGATTGCAGACGAAGTATCCCAGTAAGAACAAGTAGAAGTAAACGGAGTAAAAGAACACAAAACGACTGCCGTCAACAGTGGTGCGTTAAACAAACGCTAAGGAAACTATTCTGTCATGAAATTGGACGCCTTAGTCATTGTGTAAGCATTTCCAAAATTTCGCTATTACTATTATGGTAGAACAACAATAGCATATACAGCCATAAGGCATTTGAACTACGATGTCGGCAAAGCTTACACATGGGCAGCTATCACGCTGAGTGCTTTTCTTTAGGAATATTCTTTCTAAATCACACACACAGCGCTGGCAAAGATAACATCACTACCGACACAATGTTGCACTCGTCAATTTGTTTGAGTCAGCGTGTGGATGAGTAAATCACCAGAAACAGATTCGACATCCTGTTATTGAAAATAATGACTATCACTGACGATGCCATACTAAATATAGGAATGAAACAGGACAACGTTCCAGCGTTGTGTGAGGTGAAGGAGAGAATGAACAACCAGGAAGTTCCCATTGTAAGTAGGCTGTTTATGTGTTTGTATGTTGGCAGTGCTATGTAGCGCTCTGCAATAATAACTCTGACAGCGCTGTGCGCACTCTGTAAGACACTCTGTGGCTGGTCGGACTGAGCGGTTGGAAGTTAAAAGACAGAGGTGATAGCAGTGTTGGAGGTGAACAGCCAGCAGTGATGGAGGTTGGAAGTGAGTAATTAGCATTGATGGAGGTTAGAGGTTTGAGTGTAAGCGAAAGCGGACGATCTGGACGTGTCCGACTTGGAGTTTGAATATTATTCATGATTGTATAATGTTTGGAACTGGATGTCACGGACGATTATATATACTTTTGAACTGAATGTCACATTATTAAGGTAAAAATACATCGTTTGCTCTGCAACAAAATCTTTCCTTGTTTAACCACACGCCTATTTGTAGTTAGAACCTTTAGAAGTTAGAATCCTTTATTTCATTGGCTCTATTGCTTGCAGTAGTTCATGTAATGAAGATTTTTGTGAGGTACGTGACTTATGATATGTATGGGTTATTGTTAAGATTTCTCCTAATTCAGGGCCATTCTTTTGTACAAATTATCTGAAATCAGAATATCGTTTTTCGTTTTTTTTTTTTATTAACAGTCAGATCGCGTTATCCTTTAATATTGTGATTAATTAATGAATAGGAAAAGTTAGAGTTCTGTTAGTCAGGGCAAATTCTGTAGGTCAGTGTTGTAGTGAGCAGTTTAAGTAAAATTATTTTTTATTAAGAAGTTTCATCTTATTTGAGACAGTTTGATGTACTTAGGGATAATGTTTTATTCTCCTGTGGGAACTCTGACGGATTGTCATGGGTACTGTGTATTCTAGAGGAGCTAACAAATCAAGTAACCTGATACACACACCTTAGCTACGTGTACTCTTATTTCGACACTGGAATGTGTGCTAGCATGCTTTACTTTAACAGCCTGGACCGACGGATTATAACGGTACTGGCAGTTTGTGTGGAGTGTCAGAAGGCAAAGCCCCCTTCCACCAAATAATGTGCTCCAGTTTGTCCCATTGTACCTAGGAAAGTATGTGACTATGTGGCCATAGACCCCCGGGGTCCAATTGAGGGGACAGAAGTCGGACACTGATATGTCCTTGTAGCCATCGAGTTGGTGTCGTATTATGTCAGGCTCACATCTCTGAGAAAGGCTAATGGGTGTTCTGTAATGAATGTTTTCATCGGAGGCTTCCTAGCAGCAGATGGTCACGTGAGGTAGGTAGTCCCGGACCGTGGAAAGGTGTTCATTTCGAAGACATGGAGGGCACATTACAGCGGAGGCAGGCGAAGAAAATATACACTGCCACATACCACCCACAAGTCAACGCAGCAACATGCAGGAGCCAGGGAAGGTGTACTGGATCCACTGCAACTAGAAATATGGCACTTGACATGAGTACATCAGAGACAAGAGATGAACCCACTGCCTTCTTTGTAAGTGAAGGGCACAGGCCAAAGTCTGCCCATCGCAAAACCGCATGATGAGACAGTATCATAATAGAGGAGCGTAACACCTGTTTTACTAATAAAGTAGGAAGTAGTGCTGACATCTTTAGCGATTATTATCGGCGTTTCGTGGAGGAACACGTAATTTATTTCAGAAGTGTTTGTGCAAGGTAACAAGTACTGTATCATTCCCCCAGGATTTTTCCTTTTCTGGGATAACTCATATTACTCTTTCTAACATGCGGTACATCCAGTTCGGACTTAAGAAGTGACATAGTATATTTTCATTAAAAAAAAAAAAAAAAAAAAAAGCTTCTGCTTCTGTCATTGTATATACGTTTAGGTAGGTATAGTGATGTATTATGCAAAGTTGAAGGATTTTTGGTATGCCCTGGGGACGAAATATAGTATACGCACTTAAGACGTTATTTAGAGTCATTTGGCCAACCAATACCTGCTTGTAATGCCCTGAGGTATTGCCGAGACGTTTAGCGTTACGGCGTAAAGTCAAACGCCGGCGCACCAATAGGATATGAGAGAGGTGTGAAGAAGACGTCAGCAAACTCCACGTTGACCGACCTCTTTCCAGGAGGACAACGCGACGGCAGCAACCTCTATGCAAACAGGACATAAGCGCCACGCCGACTGGTCACGGCCGACTTCTACAAAAGCATTAAGATTAGGTTCATCAAGACCAACGACTAAGGAATTGCATATACTGAAGAGATTTCTTATTTTCATGTCCACCTTTGCTTTCGACATTTCTGTCTTATTGTCAAATTTAAGTATTGGCGTTGTACATTTAGTAATAAAACTCACACCCCGCCCGGTTGGCCGTGCGGTCTAACGCACGGCTTTCTGGGCGGGAAAGGGCGCCTGGTCCCCGGCACGAATCCGCCCGGCGGATTTGTGTCGAGGTCCAGTGAACCGGCCAGTCTGTGGATGGTTTTTAGGCGGTTTTCCATCCGCCTCGACGAATGCGGGGTGGTTCCACTTATTTCGCCTCAGTTACACTATGTCGGCGATTGCTGTGCAAACAAGTTCTCCACGTACGCGTACACCACCATTACTCTACCACACCTACATAGGGGTTACACTCGTCTGGTGTGAGACGTTCCCTGGGGAGCCCAACGGGGGCCGAACCCCACAATAACCCATGGTTCGATGTGGGGCGGCGGAGGGGTGAAGTGGACTGCGGTAGTCGTCGTGGGGTTGTGGACCACTGCGGCTGCGGCGGGGACGGAGCCTCTCCGTCGTTTCTAGGTCCCCGGTCAACTTACAATACAATACAATAAAACTGACTGATAAGATATGTTGTAATTTTGTCTAGTGACACGAGAAGGCAGGTTTCCTAGACCCCACATAACTGACGTCAAGACAGAATTCGGTATTTAAGATTAGGGAAATGCCAGTTTTGCCGAGAAAGTGCTACGTAAATCTGAATGTTTCCCTGTTAGGTGTTGTGTCTTCTTCAGCGTCATTTTTTTCTGTGTATCGTTTACCAGAGTTTCCTGATTATGTTTATTATGTGTAGTACACATCCCACTCTGAACTTAAAAGATGTAACACAAATCTCACGTTCAAGCAGCACATTTTCTAGGATGCGAAACACATGTAACGAACAGAGAATGCCACTTGAGAATTATCTACCTTTATAGAGGAGCCATGCTGTGGTATGACATTATTATCGCATATTGCTATATGATGTTATTTCATTTTGTGGCCAGTATTCTGTCATTACGTTTGTGCACACTATGGCTGTGAGCTGCAAGGAAAACTTTACGTTCTGCTGGAGTCTCGGGTCAAGCTATGGGTCCTTTAGTTGGCAAAGAGCCCATTGGTAAACGTCATTATATCAACGACATTTCCTTTGGATTGGCCTAGGCTCGGCGTACGTTAGGGCAGCCTGCGTCATCAACACTGCGTGCAAGCAAGGGACACCACTCTGGCCGTTGGACTTCCCATCTGCCTCGCCATCGCCTGCAGAGAAATCGATTACGACGATCTGTACTCACTTCTGAAAGCCTGACGTCACGGCATCAGCATGCTAGTACAGGAGCGTCGTCTCTGTTTTCTCTCCGAAAATCTGGTTAACCCTAGAGACTGCATGATAGAACAGGACACAAACAGGCTAACCAATCGAAATAACGTTGCTTTAGACCACAACCAATCTTCTAATAGTAAAATGTGCGTTGTATGTGCAGAGAGGAGGACGTTTGCGGTCGTTTCCCCGATTTTCGAGAAATTTGTGGCATTCCCCATGTTGGCGCTAGTAAAGCGTCAGCCCCCTCCACCTATATTTTTTGAGGGTTTGGTATTTTGGTTGGAGGAAGGAATTTTTAGAAATTTGGAGACACAGTTGCTAATGTGGTTCCTAATCAAGGGAGATGGGAGCCGACAGCCACATGGAACTGTTTGCTGCACTCGGTTTACTTGGAGCAGATACAAGTAGTCGCATTCTGCGCTAGCATGATCCATAATCGGAACAATTCTCCTCTCCATATGTTTTCCATGTGCAACTTAAGTTGCAGAATTGATTCCAATTTGAATTTTGGGTCTAGAATGAAATTTTGACTCTACAGCGGAGTGAGCGCTGATATGAAACTTCCTGGCAGATTAAAACTGTGTGATGGACCGAGACTCGGACTCGGGACCTTTGCCTTTCATCGGTAATTGCTCTACCAACAGAGCTACCCAATCACAGCACGACTCACGCCCCGTCCTCACAGCTTCAATTCCGCCAGTACCTCGTCTCCTACCTTCCAAACTTTACAGAAGCTCTCCTGCGAACCTTGCAGAAGTAGCACTCCTGAAAGAAAGAATATTGAGGAGACATGGTTTAGTCACAGCCTGGGGGATGTTTCTAGAATGAAATTTTCGCTCTACAGAGGAGTGTGTGCTGGTATGGAACTTCCTGGCAGATTCAAACTGGTGATGGACCGAGACTCACAGCGCACACTGCAGGATTTATGTTGTCAATTCCCTCTGGCACTACCTCAGAAATTAGTCGAGTGCATGCCACGTCGTGTGGCGGCATTTCTGGGTGCTCGCGGTTCCCCTACACTATATTGGGCAAAAGTACCAATTTCTTTGGCTCTTCATTGTATCAGGGAACCTATTCCTTATGTTCTTACCATCGTTAACATACTGAAGTGGGACACCGTTTCCAGACATTTAGGAATGTGGACTGTTGCTCCTAATTAATTTTTCGAAGAATATCACGTGATAAATGCGCAAGCTGAGTCTTGCATCAGTGATGTCTCTTTCCGAAATTCATTCAGGTTTGTGAACAGAAGCTTTTCTGTCTCAACGAAATATATTGTATTCTAAGTTAGAATATGTTTAAGGATTTTCCAGGTAACCGTTGGAAATGACACTGGTCTGTAATTTTGGAGGTCTGTTCTTTTACCTTTCTTGTACACAGGACAAGCGTGCACCTTCCCCACTCTCTTCGGACTCCCCACTATGCGGGAGATTCACAATTAAATGTAAGCTAAGTAAGTTCCACATCCTCCATTTTGCTCGTGTAAAAAAGCATTCGCATGTGCTGTCTATTGTACTATGTTCTCAAGTATCCGGATTACTAGTATTATTTATCAAAATAGATAAGCTTAAACTACATCATGTTCATAAGTAAACGAAAAGTTAGAATTTTGCATTTTCTTCAAAAGTATCCAAAGGATCTAAAGTTTGCGCCATGTTCAAAACTTGCTAAATGGCGTAAAATTTGTCTCATGTTCAAAAGTATTTGAGGTGTGTGTGTGTGTGTGTGTGTGTGTGTGTGTGTGTGTGTGTGTGTTCAAATGTGTATGAATTCCTAAGGTACAAAACTGCTGAGGTCATCGGTTCCTAGACTTACCCACTAATTTAACTTATGCTATGAACGACACACACCCATGCTCGAGGGAGCACTCGAACCTCCGGCGGGAGGGGCCGCGCGATCCGTGACATGGCGCCTCAAACCACGCAGTCACTCCGTACTGGTATAACTTATAGTATCTCTGTATCTAATGTGTCCGTAGTACTTATGAAAATGATAGTGACACTACTGCTGATACAGCTTAGTTGTATCTCTGCACCACACTTCTGTATTACCAAAATATTATATTCATGTCTGGGGAGTTTGGTGTACAGCGGAAGTGTTTAAACTCAGAAGAATGTTCCTGGAGCCACTCTGTAGCAATTCTCGACGTGTGGGATGTCGCATTGTCCTGCTAGAATTGCCGAAGTCCGTCGGAATGCACAATGGACAAGAATGGATGCACGTGATGCTTACGTACGTGTCACCTGTCGAAGTCGTATCTAGTCGTATCAGGGGTCCCATATCACTGCAACTGGACACGCCCCACACCATTACAGAATCAGCACCAGCTTGAACAATCTCCTGCTGACATGCAGGGTCCATGGATTCATGAGGTTGTCTTAATAACTGTACTCGTCCATCCGCTCGATAAGTTTGAAAGGAGACTCGTCCGACCAGGCAACATGTTTTCAGCCGTCAACAGTTCAATTTCGGTGTTGACGGGCATAGGTGAGGCGTAAGTCTTCGTATCGTGCAGTCATGAAGGGTACACAAGTGGGTCTTCGGCTCCGAAAGCCCATATCGATGATGTTTCGTTGAATGGGTGGCACTGTGTCACTTGCTGATGGCCCAGCATTGAAATCTGCAGCAAGTTAAGGAAGGGCTGCACTTCTGCCACGTTGACCGATTCTCTTCAGTCGTCCTTTGTCCTGTTTTTGCAGGATCTTTTGGTGGCAGCAGCGATGTTGAAGATTTGATGTTTTACTGGATTCCTTATATTCTGGGTGCACTCGTGAAATGGCCGTAGGGGAAAATCCCCATTTCATCACTATCTCGGAGATGCTGTGTCCCATCGCTCGTGCGCCGACTACAGCACCACGTTCAGACTCTCTTAAATCTTGATAATCTGCCATTGTAGCAGCAGTAACCGATCTAACAACTGCGCCAAACCCGGTCAGTGTGGCCGAGCGGTTCTAGGCTCTTCAGTCTAGAACCGCGTGACCGCTACGGTCGCAGGTTCGAATCCTGCCTCGGGCATGGATGTTTGTGATGTCCTTAGCTTAGTTAGGTTTAAGTAGTTCTAAGTTCTAGGGGACTGATGACCTCAGATGTTAAGTCCCATACTGCTCAGATCCATTTTTTAACTGCGCCAAACACTTGTTGTCTTATATAGGCGTTGCCTACCGCAGCGCCGTATTCTGCCTGTTTACATATCTCTGTATTTGAATAAGCATGCCTATACCAGTTTATTTGGCGTTTCAGTGTATGTGAGTGGCTCCAGGTCTTCTCACGTAACAGAATCCAATGCGTTGTCCTCAATGGTGAGTGTTCATCATAGACTGTGGTATCATCAGGGCCGGCCGAAGTGGCCGTGCGGTTAAAGGCGCTGCAGTCTGGAACCGCAAGACCGCTACGGTCGAAGGTTCGAATCCTGCCTCGGGCATGGATGTTTGTGATGTCCTTAGGTTAGTTAGGTTTAACTAGTTCTAAGTTCTAGGGGACTAATGACCTCAGCAGTTGAATCCCATAGTGCTCAGAGCCATTTGAACCATTTTTTATCATCAGGAGTGACCCAAAAGAGTGTGATAGAACTGCTCTTGTTCTCTGTATATATGTACATAAATGACGTGATGTATAGGGTGAGCAGCAGTTTGTGGCTGTTCGCTGCTGACGCTGTATTATATGGGATGGTGTCATTGTTAAATGATTCTAACCGGATGTAGAATAACGTAGACAGAATTTCAATTACGTGTGATGAATAACAGCTTGCTCTACACACAGGAAAACATAAGCTAATGCAAATGAATAGATAAACAATCCCGTCTTGTTTCAATACTGTATTAGTGATGTGCTACTTGACACATTGACGTCGATTACATACGTAGGCGTGACGTTGCAAAGCGATATAAAATGGAATGAGCGCATAAGGACGGTAGTAGGGCAGGTGAGTGACCGACTTAGTTTACCGGGAGACTTATGATAAGCGTAGCTCATGTATAAAGAAGACAGCATGAGGACTACTTTTGCGACCCATTCTTGATTACTGTTCGTGTGTTTGAGATCTCCACTAAGTCAGGTTAAAGGAAGAAGACGTTGCAGAAATTCAGAAGAGTGCTATCATATCCGTTACTGATATGTTCGATCAACATGCTAGTATAACAGAGATCGCAAAATTTTAAACATGGCTGCTTGATTCAGTGACCGTTCATAAATTAGAGTTGAAACAAATGGGCCCCCGGTCACAATTTTTAGTCTTATTAACCAGGTTTCAACACTTCTAAGAGTGCCTTCATCAGAATTTAAATGTTTAAAATGGCCTAAAAGACCTAAAACATAATTACAAATTCATGGGAAAGAAAATTTTTACGTAAAAGTGTAAGTACTGACTTAAAATACAAGACAGAGACAGTATTTACATGTCACGTACAAAAGAAATAACAGGCCAGAAGGGTTTTAGTCACAAAGTAAAAAAAACATAATAAAAAAAATTGTGACTGTATCAAGAGCATTCAACGTTCGATTCCATTGCATAACCTCTCCGCCACGATTACGCAACGGCTTCGAGAAAAGGTAGCTTCACCGTCGGCAGGCGTGACTGTTGTGCTCAAAGCAGACGCCACACATCCGAACTGGAACAGGCCGTACTGTACCACGTTCGAGAGTCCTCGTCCACGAGTACACGAGCAGTTTCTTTGGCTATTACTGAAACAGTAAAACAAATGATGTATGGCTCACGCCTAGTAAATTATTTGAAAAAGTTGAAGCGTTACCAGCATTTTTTTTCTTCTTTTTTTCAAATGTATGTAGCACGCAAACGGTACGTTTCCGAACATGGGTTCCGGTTCAAAATATTATCTACTCACTCCACAGTACAAGTCCCATAAGTTCGTAAACATAATTTCCGAATACCCTGTAAAAAAGGGGGCGTGGCTCATGATGTCATGATCATTATGTCATTCATATACGGTGTAGCTTGAGGGTCATACTTGGTGATGTTTACACCGCAATAAATGCGCTGGATTGACCGTAGTCTTTGTGCTCTGGACTGTGAAGAAGTTTAATTATGATCACAAGAAGGAAATGCAATTTGTGTCATGTGTATTATCTTTCAGTGCTGTATAAATATCATGTTGTCGATTGTGATACCAGTCACGTGGCTTTATGGAAACTGAAAAATCACGTACGGTACCTGTTCCCGCAATTTGTTGCCTTTATATTGTTTGATCCTAATTTGTAGTCTGTTTCAAAAATGAAAGCAGTCTACTAAAGGACAACGGGCTAGAAACATAAGACGAAAATTTTAGACAGGTGTACGTAGGCCTCACGAAGATCCCAGGAACTATCAAAAATGTGGTCGAAAACTTGTTTCTAATGAAAGAAGACTACTTTCTACGTTAAGACAGAGCCTTCGAGCGGCAAAAAAATGAAAATTTCATCACCGCTCTTCACCTCATCCTGTAAGTTTTAAACGATACGGCAGAAAGAGGCGGTAAACTCATGGACGACTACAATAAATTGTTTACAAAACACGGCTTTCTATTTTCCAAATTCGCAGCCGGAAAACAAATTAGTACACCTGGAAAGATTCGATGACGGCCTATGCCACCTGGGGGTAGAAGATAAGGATTTCAACGTCGTCCTTCAACAGCATAATAGCATAGCTACCAGAGCGCCATTTTGTCTTATATTTAACAGCGAATGCTCACAGCTAGAGGGCAACCATGGTACAGAGACGCACTCGTGATTCCTACAGGCAACGCAGCGGGTTTGAATGGGTCAAATTGTAGGCTTTAGAGTGGCGGGATGGTCCTTTCAGCGAATTGAAGCACTAGATGGACGTGCTGCTTCAGTTGTGCAACGGCGCGGGTATCAGTGGTCACGTGACCATTTGCACATCCGTAGACGAGGTTCAGGACGTCCACGCTGCACAGACGCCAGCCAGGATCGTCGTATTATAAGGGCAGTAGCGGCAGTAGGAAAAGTACAGGGACGAGAGAGGCAATTCTGACGTTACGGCTAATACTGGAAGCAAGGCTAAAGAAAAATCAAGACGCTTTCATAGCATTTGTCGACCTGGAAAAAGCGTTCGACAATATAAAATGGTGCAAGCTGTTCGAGATTCTGAAAAAAGTAGGGGTAAGCTATAGAGAGAGACGGGTCATGTACAACAACCAAGAGGGAATAATAAGAGTGGACGATCAAGAACGAAGTGCTCGTATTAAGAAGGGTGTAAGACAAGGCTGTAGCCTTTCGCCCCTACTCTTCAATCTGTACATCGAGGAAGCAATGATGGAAATAAAAGAAAGGTTCAGGAGTGGAATTAAAATACAAGGTGAAAGGATATCAATGATACGATTCGCTGATGACATTGCTATCCTGAGTGAAAGTGAAGAAGAATTAAATGATCTGATGGACGTAATGAACAGTCTAATGAGTACACAGTATGGTTTGAGAGTAAATCGGAGAAAGACGAAGGTAATGAGAAGTAGTAAAAATGAGAACAGCGAGAAACTTAACATCAGGATTGATGGTCACGAAGTCAATGAAGTTAAGGAATTCTGCTACCTAGGCAGTAAAATAACCAATGACGGACGGAGCAAGGAAGACATCAAAAGCAGACTCGCTATGGCAAAAAAGGCATTTCTGGCCAAGAGAAGTCTACTAATATCAAATACCGGCCTGAATTTGAGGAAGAAATTTCTGAGGATGTACGTCTGGAGAACAGCATTGTATGGTAGTGAAACATGGACTGTGGGAAAACCGGAACAGAAGAGAATCGAAGCATTTGAGATGTGGTGCTATAGATGAATGTTGAAAATTAGGTGGACTGATAAGGTAAGGAATGAGGAGGTTCTACGCAGAATCGGAGAGGAAAGGAATATGTGGAAAACACTGATAAGGAGAAGGGACAGGATGATAGGACATCTGCTAAGACATGAGGGAATGACTTCTATGGTACTAGAGGGAGCTGTAGAGGGCAAAAACTGCAGAGGAAGACAGAGATTGGAATACGTCAAGCAAATAATTGAGGACGTAGGTTGCAAGTGCTACTCTGAGATGAAGAGGTTAGCACAGTCAGTAGACTGATGACAAAAAAAAAAAAAAAAAGCGGCAGATCGTACAGATACCACAAGAAACATATGAGAGCTTGTGAGACCAGACAGGTCAACGTGAACAGTTGCGAAACGGGTGGGGTGGATGGGACGCTGCGTATACAGAAGGTATACAGAAAGAACACTCACACGGATCGATACCTCCAGAAGGGATCAAACCATCATCCTAGGCAAAAAAGAGGTGTCATGAAAACGTTGGTGGATAGAGGCAACAAAATCTGCGAGCCGGCTTACTTGTAAGATGAATTAAATCACT
Source organism: Schistocerca piceifrons (assembly GCF_021461385.2). NCBI lineage: Eukaryota > Metazoa > Arthropoda > Insecta > Orthoptera > Acrididae > Schistocerca > Schistocerca piceifrons. The sequence goes on along the minus strand of NC_060140.1, from coordinate 64,272,500 downwards.
TACGGTCAGCCTTCATGAAAAATGGATATACCAGCAAGCAAATTGATCGAGCCCTCCATCAAAGAAGAAAAGAAGCCAGAAGTCAAGAACAACAACGGTCACCTACTGGAAAAGTTTCCCTACCGTTCATTAGTAAAGTCACGGACCGTATCGGGAAAATTCTGGCCATGTATGGGATCGAAACAATCTTCAGACCAACCAAAAAGATTAAGGAATATTTAAGAACTGCAAAAGACGCCTGACACCCCCTAGCAACACCTGGCGTATACAAAATTCCATTCAATTGCCGACAGTATATATCGGAACAATGAAAAGAAGTGTAAACACCCGCTTTGCCGAACATAAAAGAAACTGTCGCTTAGGAAACATCGAAAAATCGTAACTGAGCATGTTTTTCAAGATGGGAACCACGAAATTAAATTTACTGAGCAAGCGTTCTAGCACGAACATCCCATTATCATTCGCGCATGTATAGAGAAGCAATAGAGATTCCCAAACACCATAATAATTTTAATAGAAAAGAGGAAGTTTTAAAGTTGCACAAAATATGGATGTCGACGTTGCGCCAGCACAATGACAATCGAGTACTCTTCAACGAGAATGAAGACGCCTTCCAAAGATAGGCATGCCGTCGGCATCACGTGACGAATGGTGGTTCCCTCTATGCGCTGCATAAATGCGTGAGTACCTGGAGCCGGACGACCTCAGAAGATGTCTCCCGCAGATGGAGACGAAACGTTAGGAGGAAATTTTATACATCGACCACGGCCTCTCAGCCTGGAAGTTTCGACTGAAGAGTTGCGAAACAGTTTCTAGCAGTGTGACTACGGGTATGCATATCTTTAACCCGTCTTCCATTCACACTACAGTGTCGACATGCATGTTTCTACCGGTGCCATCAGAGGATCACATGGAACATGGAGTGGTGCGCTGCAGTCTCTGCAAGCTAGTGATGGTGGTTTGTGTATGCATTGTGGACCTGGTGAGTGCTGTCTCGCAGCGTGCTTTCGTCCAGCCCCACTCCAGGCCTCATGGACTGGAATGAAATGAGCTACAGCTCTCGTTCACCTGTGGTACTTCTACAGGGGACGCTAACCGGGGCTTGTTACTTGCAGAATGTTGTCAGACCCGTCATTTTGTCGTTCATGTTACAGGAAGGTGATTTTTGTTCCAGTCGAGTAAGTGTGGGATATGAAGGGACGAGAAGTGACTCGTGTCACTCGTCAGCCAACAACTCTCACAGAACTGTGTTAAAGGTCGAACAGGCGTAGAAGAACGTACGCCAGGATAGTTCAAAATGGTTCAAATGGCTCTGAGCACTATGGGACTTAACATCTGTGGTCATCAGCCCCCTAGAACGTAGAACTACTTAAACCTAACTAACCTAAGGACATCACACACAACCATCCCCGAGGCAGGATTCGAACCTGCGAACGTAGCGCCCGCACTTCGTGGTCGTGCGGTAGCGTTCTCGCTTCCCACGCCCGGGTTCCCGGGTTCGATTCCCGGCGGGGTCAGGGATTTTCTCTGCCTCGTGATGGCTGGGTGTCGTGTGATGTCCTTAGGTTAGTTAGGTTTAAGTAGTTCTAAGTTCTAGGGGCTGATGACCATAGATGTTAAGTCCCATAGTGCTCAGAGCCATTTGAACCATTTTTTTTTGCGACCGTAGCAGCCGCGCGGTTCCGGACTGCGCGCCTAGAACCGCTAGACCACCGCGGCCGGCGCCAGGACAGTTTTCGGCATGCCAGAGTAGGAGCCTGTATTGCTACCCGTGGAGGCTACACCACGTACTGACGTTGGTGTATAAGCATGTGTCTAAACCTGGTACCTTAAAACCACTTCTGCTATTGGTCTGTAAATTAATCATTTCATGTACTCCATATGCTCTGTTGCAACAATAAATTTTGAATGAATTGGAAACACCTAAAAGCGTGTACTAATCATCTTTTTCGTCAGTGTAAATACTGAAAAATAGGAGCCCACAAATACGGCTCCAGTTAAACACTGTTTGTATCGGGCGCCAACCTCCTCTCTACTGTCACGCTGACGGCCATTATAATGTCTGACGTCATCACTTTAACGTGATACTTCCTCCTCATCCCCACAGTAGCTGTCTCTAATTCAGCAGCTCTTGAGAATAAAGCGTTTGCAGTGACACTTACCGTTCCCGATAAAGCAAAAAGGAGTCGTTCAGCGGCAGCTCTGCACTGTCTGACGCTCGGCATTAGTCACGCGGGTAGCGGAAATCAGGCGCTGACGTGCGCCTGTGGCGATAGGCCACCTGCCGGGCTGGGCTGGGCTGTATAACTCAGAGCTGAACCCTCCCCATGATGGGGCTCTGGAGCCTCGGGCAGCGCTTTTTTCGGCAGCTTCCGGGCGGCGCATTATTCACGCTGCGGCGCCCCCCTTCCCCCTCCCCCACTGCTTCCCGCCACTCTAACTCGCGATAGAGCGTTCTCTGCCGCCGGGGGCGCTGCCGACGCCGGGGACATGGGCGGCGTCTGGCACATGGCGTCGGTCCGGAGGCAACGGCGGCCACTCTTCAGCAGGTGCACGGCAGGTGGCGGTGGTAGAGCCCCGCTGGCTGTGTGGTTAGAGAGCAGGGTGGGTGGCTAGAGGGCAGCGAGCGGACGCTGGTCCGGCAGCGCTGGCTGGGCTCCGATGTGGATGTGCCGTATTTGTTCAACTCTCGTGGGGGCCTGCTCGGCTCTGGGCAACTAGCTTCTGCACTCGCTCAGTGGCTGTAATGCTCTCTTTAGGAACTTTGATTTTATATGCTTCCCCTCCTCTAACATGTTGTGACACAGTTTCTCAAGTGTTCAAATATCTGGCAAAAATCTTCTCAAGCAAAGAAAAAAAAGTCTTTTCAACTACATATATACATACGCACCTACACACGAGGTTTGTGTGAAAACCAGTGAGACTGACAATACTGCGAGCGAAGTGGCTACGCTGCGTTTTCCTACTGGTGTAGACAGGTGTTTTCATCCCTTCCACATGCTCAGTCCGAGTTTCAGCTACATACAGCCAACACCGCAGTCGTGTTTTTGTTGTGTGTTACGAAAATGGAACAGAGAATTAAGAAAAACGTTATGCCATCAAGTTTAGTGTTAAGCTTGTTGAATTCGCGAATTTGACCTTTAAATTGTTGAAACAGGCCTATGGGGAACATTTCTTAGGAAGAGAACGAATTTTTCGCCCGCACAAATCATTTTTTGGGAGACACATTGAAGATGCACCTCGCTTCGGGAGAACAACGTCAAAAACCGATGAAAACATCTAACGTGTGCCTGTTGTTGTAAGATTGTTCGTCCAGGACGAACCGTCAACCAAATGGTTTACAGAGAAGTCCTGCAGTGGTTCAGGCAAGGGGTGGATCAAGTTAGATCGAATACTGTAGACAAGTGGATGCTTTCTCATGACAATGCCCCATGTGACAGGGCCACTTCCATCACGCAACTCATGACCTCAAAAGGCGTTCCTGCTGTTCCACAGCCCCTCTGTTCACGTGACCTGAGCCCTTGTGACTTTCGTATTTTCCCGAAGTTGAAAAACGTCTTAAAAGGACGTTATTTTGGGTCTCTGGACAACTTTCAAAAAACTGTGACTGACAAAGACCCTACCACTTCCAGCATTTCACCACTGCTATCAAGACTGGATACAACTACTCAGCCAGTGTACAGCTGCCGAAGGGAAGTACGTTGAAAGGGACAACGTTGTTGTTTCAAAAAAAAAAAAAAAAAAAAAAGAACTTTAGTTATATGTAAGGTGGCAGAATAAATTGTCAGATTCACACCTTACGTGAGACATTTACAAATCGCAATGAGAAGGTGAAGATGACTCCTAACGTAAATCGACAGTTATGAGAACATTTGCCTATCAATATGTAATGCGAAAAGGAATGGCAGTCAATCGACAGCAATAAACACACCATTCCTATACAATGCATGTATTTGATCGGAAGGTAGAACAGGGAACGCGAGTCGAGTCACTTCTAGTTTTGAAAAGCCAGCTCCACAACAGCGTAGCGAAATCGCGCTGTGGGAGTTATGCTGGCGACCACTTAAGGGGGTGGCAGGAAAGAGGAAAGCGACCCCGGGCCAGGTGATTGAAGCTGGAGGGCCGCCTGTAGCGAGGGCATCGGTACAAGAGCAGAGATGAAGCTTTAGAAAACTGCCTTTCGATATTCCAGCGGGATACGAACAAAAGCAAGTGACTCATTTTCGTCCACTGAGTACGACACATGGGAAGGTCAATGTACTTTAGGCGTCTAGAACGAGCACAAAACGTCCGATTGGTGGAAACTCACTAGGAAGGAGAAACCTACTGAAGTTTCGATGCAGTTTGATAGGAGGGACATTGCGATTGGTTGAGGGTGCTTCTACAAAATGAGAGGAACGCTCCTGTTGGTCGAAAAAATCCGTGACGTGAAAAAAGAACCCAAGTGGAGGGGGCAGTTCTGCCATGAAGGGACAAGAGAGAAATTTGGTGGGGACCCTTCTCTGAACTGGCGTCATGTGCAGAACAGAGCGCTTGACGCTCTGTACGACGCAGAGAAGAAAATGGTATGGACACTGCATTCACAGCAACAGCACTATAACTAAAATGAGCTGTAGCAACGTTCAGCGCCAAATGTGGAGAAACAAACCAGACAGATTGGTTAACTGTTCTTGCGATAACTGAGAGGCCACTACAATATGCACGCTGCTCCAACCATGTGCGTGTACATAGCCACATAATAAGATTACGGCTGAGTACATGTTTTCTCCCATAATGAGAAACATACGGAAAGTTTCTGCTGGAAAGTTCAGCCAAGGCTAGATTAATTTTGTAGGCATTTCAGTGGGAGAAAGCGGTCTTGCAGACAGCAGCACGTCGCAGCATAAGGTAAATACCGCGTACAGAGGCGTAAACTTTGTTGGTTCACCAGCTTGCGCCCTCTGTAATCTCTACTGCCCTTCGGCAATCTTGCGCTCAAATTTGTCACTTGACTAACCATCCACCGTAGACTTGATTGTTATCCTAAATAGTACCAATATTTGAACCGGAATCGGACGATTTTCGTAGTACTGACCAACATCATAACATATGTGTAGGAGCAATTTTGTAAAGAAACGTCCACTTAAACTTTTATATTCGTGTGCTTAGGATTAATGCAAAGAAACTTCCAATTAAACTTTCGTAATATTTTGCTTAAGATTAATGTTCTTTTAGAGAATTAATATTTAACATTGTTGCGTATAAACTTATTTCACTTTTTGATGTTGGCAAGATGCATTATCCATTCCGCTGTTTTTATGTTGGCGAGTTGAAAACTGTGTGAAAAGCTATAATTTGGTGAGAAATATTGCGACATTAAACTTGTCATTTCACATAGCAAAGTATTCTCAATTCAAGAATAAAAAACAAAACCCCCATAACCTTACAAGGTACATAAAAAAACGGTCTTATTACTATTCTCACATACCCTACAGAGTGTTTTCACTACAGTCGTATGCAAAACGTAAGGCTAAAAGTAACTTTTAGGTGATGTCTCATTGCCTAATAATATGTCTCGCTGAAACTTCGACTATACGTAGATAGAATTGCTACAGTATGGTACAGAATGTAACTGGAAGAAATGCATAATGAGACGAACATAAATCACATTTTTCTTCAAAGACAATAATTATATTGATTTCGCCACAACCGATGATGGACCACTCGACATTAAAAATGAGGGTACAAGATTGTTAATAGGTTGTGGAAACCACCTCAGACGACATTGGATGCTCTGAAATGTGCTCCCATGCTGACCACAAATACAGTAACAAGTGTAAGTGGGCTGTTTACGTTTTCTTATTGGCAAAGTTACATAGCGCTCTGTATGAAAATCACTGGCTGTGCTGTGTGCAGTCTGTGGCTAGTTTGCATTGTTGTCTGCCATTGTAGTGTTGGGCCGCTGGATGTGAACAGCGCGTAGCGTTGCACAGTTGGAGGTGAGCCGCCAGCAGTGGTGGATGTGAGGAGAGAGATGGCGGAGTTTTGAAATTTGAAATACTGGATATCATGAACTGCTATATACATTATGACTTTTGAACACTATTAAGGTAAATACATTGTTTGTTCTCTATTAAAATCTTTCATTTGCTAACTATGCCTATCAGTAGTTAGTGCCTTCCGTAGTTTGAATCTTTATTTAGCTGGCGGTAGTGGCGCTCGCTGTATTGCAGTAGTTCGAGTAACGAAGATTTTTGTGAGGTAAGTGATTTGTGAAACGTATAGGTTAATGTTAGTCAGGGCCATTCTTTTGTAGGGATTTTTGAAAGTCAGATTGTGTTGCGCTAAAAATATTGTGTGTCACTTTAGTGAATGTTTGAGTACGTTCAGTTTTGCTCAGCTGTTTGAAAAGCAAATAGTGTAAGAGGTTTATCAGCACAGTAATTCAGAAATTGTTCTAAGGGGACGTTTCATATGGCGACTCTGCCAGGATACCTCACTGGAATCTTCTGATTTTTTCCTTGTAGTTTGTGCAATTAGTGCAGCCTTTGTTTATTGCTAGCGCGTAATTGTAGAAAATATCTCCTTTGTAGTTGCAGTCTTCCACTGTTGTACAGTAAAACAGTTGTGGCATACATGCAGATTTGCACCAAGTATTTCGCAGCTGCGCTTGCAATTAACGAGATATTATTTTCAGTGCTATGTTAATGTGTTTTCTTATTTTTGCTCTTCAAATTGTGCTTTTCTGTGTTGTGGAGTGAAATATTGTGACAATAATGGCATGTGAAAAACGTAATACTAGGCTCCAAAGTAAACTAAGAAACGACAGTGAAGACGAAAGCAGTGTGTTAGCGCCACCAAGTAATGAATTAACTAATGTTCAAAGTAGTAATTTGGTAATTGTACATAGGGAAATGGAGTGGGCTACAAACAATGGTGTAGACAGTGAAACAATTAGTGAACAGGGAAGCATTATCGATCGATCGGTCGGCAACAGCTTGCCTCAGGAATCCGAAAGGACAGGACACAATCTCGCAAATACTGTAGATTCAGGTTTTGCGTCCTCACCGTTTTCTCAAATTAGTCAAGACAAATTTTCTGCTTTTCAAAATGCGAATATTGCCGGTTCAAATGCACTGCCGAATAGCACTGAGGAACATGTTTCAGACACCAGTGCATTGTTATTACAGTTAATGCAACAAATGGTTCAAAGGTTACAAAAGTTAGACACAACGCTTGATCAAAATCAGAAACAAATGGGACAAAATCTCCAGAAGTTAGACACGATGGAACAGAGTCAGAGACAAACACAGCAAATGCTTCAAAAGTTAGACACAATGGAAGAAAATCTTCAAAAGTTAGACACAATGGAACAACATCAGAGGCAAACACAGCAACAGTTAGACGCAATGGAACAAAATCTTCACACCACGCTTGAACAAACACGTGAAGATTTAACTACTGAGTTACATAAAATAGAACCAAAATGTCAAAAAGTCTGTAATGACGTAAAAAGACAAATTTGTGAGCATTTCCGACCTATTTTTTCGCGTCATGAAAATGCATTACAGAATCACGAAGCAGCCATAAAAGAACTGCAAACTATTGTTCATGAAAATCATGAGACCTTGCAAGCTAAAATTGACTCCGTTGCATCTACCGATTCGGTTACGCAACTTGCAAAAACTCAGGAAAACTTAAAGGACACAGTAGAAACACACATTATCAGAGAAAGTAGTTGAACTTTCGGATCAGCTAAATAATTTATCTACGAAGGTAGATGATAATCTGAATGACACAAAACCGGTAGTCTTTAATGACACAGAAGAGTGCGAACAAATTAGGAAATTCAAACAAAATCAGAATCAAATTAATACGCAACACCAAAGAGAAATCCGGGAAGTACAAGATCAGCTGACACAGGTAATACAAGAATTACGTATTTCAGAGGACACTCGCGCCCCAGTACGGGAAGAGAGACATAGAAATACGGAACAGCCACAAAATAATAACACAGCGCATTTCGGAAATTATGAAAGAAATTGGCAAGGTGCACCGAATTTTGAAATGGAACCGCCGAAACGACGTAACAATGACCGATATGCGACTCGCCGACATGATGATTTCGACTATAAGCTGTTCATTACCACACGTAAACTTAAAACATTTAAGAACTCTGGCAACGACATTCATCCACAGGCGTGGTTCCATCAATTCTCTCATTGTTTTCCTCCCAACTGGTCATTAGAGCACAGATTAGAATTTATGTGTGGCTATTTAGAGAATGAACCAGCAGTAAGAATGCGATCGGTCATTCACGATTGCCACAGTGAAGGATAATTTTATCATGCCTTCCTCTCAGCATATTGGTCTCAAACTACACAAGACCGAGTAAAACATAGCATCATAATGATGAAACATTTCGAACAATCTGAATTTTCCAGTCTTGTGAAATATTTTGAAGACATGTTGCACAAGAATCAGTACCTGTCAAACCCATACAGCCCCTCAGAACTCAACCGCATTTGCTTAATCAAATTACCTGAACATTTACGAGATATTATTTTGGCAGGACGTTGCAAAGACGACATTAAAGCCTTTCAGGGGCTCTTACAAGAACTAGAAATTGACACTGACAATCGCGGAACGCGAAAACAGGAACACAACAATTACAGGTCACATCCGCCGCAATTCCACGATGAAAGAAATAATAACTGGACACGACAAGACTATTCTCACAACAGAAATCTTGATCAAAACAGACACCACCCGTATGACAACCGTTGGCAGAGCAGTAATAATTACAGGGAAAGATCACCTCTCCACAGTAGTGACTATCACAGAGACAATCAGAGAAACAAACAATATGGGAACCAAAATAATTATTATCAAGGGAGACAGAACAACTTTAGACGCAGCAGTCCAGCGCGCAGTTACGATTCAGGGAGAAATTCTCCACCACGTGACCGACAAGAAAGAAACTATGGAATCTACCGACATGACGACAGACGATATGATCGTAACGACAGAGCTGAATTGCATGAGAACTGGTGGGATTTAAACAGAGCAGGGCCCTCTCGACAAGACGAATTTGTAAAAGTTAGGTCCCCAAATCCCAATAATGACGCGCGCCAACAAAGAGACAATAGGCAATGACTCATACCGCTGGCAGCCACAAAACGTACATATGAAACTGACGACGCAGCTACCGTAGCTCGTAATTACGTAAGAATGGAAGACATTAGAGACATATTACTCCAGGAACACGACGTGAAACATAATAACATTGCATATCCTGTGATTCACATTACTGTAAATGACGTAAAATTTACGGCAATACTTGACTCTGGCAGTCCCATTTCAGTAATTAGTGAAACAGCCTTTAGCAAATGCAACAAATCGAACGATTGTCCCACACTTCCGTTACGTAAGATTAAATTACAAGGTGCAATCTTTGGAAAAAGTGTAGATGTGCGCCAACAAACCAACTTAGAATTCTTTTGTCAAAGCCACAGCTTCACTATGAACTTTCTTATTGCTCCATTATTGTCGACGGAAATTATACTGGGATTAGACTTTTGAATGAATACAAAGCAATCTTAAGCTTTCACGATGCTGAAATAAGTTTAGAAAAAGAAGGTAAGTCAGTAGCTTTGAAATTTGAAGATTGGCTCTCAAACCATGACGAAGAAATTAATTGGCTTTACCTTCTGTTGGACAACAGTTCGGAATTTTCTACGGAACTAGACACTAACAATCACTCTGCAAGTACTGACAGGGATGATATCGACGGCATATTTGAAATTAATGAGTTAATTCAGAATAAAATTCAAACAATTGAGAATTGTAATGACACTGATAGGCAGGACCTTTTTGAGATTTTACAAGCACATTCCACAGTTTTAACTCACAAAACAGGGACAATGAAGGGATTTCAATACCAATTTCGTGTTCGTGACCATACTAAATTTTGTGTTAGACCATACGTAATTCCAGCACATTATAGGGACCGTGTTAGAACAGAAATACAATCTATGCTTGACGAGGGCATTATTGAGCCTGCAGTAAGCTCATACAACAATCCATTACATGTTGTTGAGAAGAAAAATGGATCGATCAGGCTTGTCTTAGATTCGAGACAAATCAATACTATCATCATTCCTGAAACAGACAGGCGGCAAACGTTAGAAGAACTTCTTCAAAATTTTAATGGTGTAAAAGTGTTGTCTTCTATTGATCTCAGATCCAGCTTTTATCAGATCGAACTTCATCCAGAATGTAGAAAATACGCAGCTTTCCTTTGTTTCGGCGATTGTTATCAGTTTCGGAAACTTCCTTTTGGTTTGAACATTTCTTCGGCAGCATTCATTCGCGGGCTAAATTCCATATTACCTGAGTTCTTAAAACGTCACATCACCTTATATGTGGACGATATTCTGATAGCAGAAAACTCATGGAAACAACACAATCGCATCCTCAACAGCGTGTTACATATTTTTGCAGAATCTAGAATTACAGTTAACTTGGAAAAGTCTGAATTCGGTAGGACAAAGGTGAAGTTTTTGGGACATATTATTTCTTCTGAACGCATTCAGCCGGATCCTGAAAAGTTAGAAGCAATCAGAGCCATTCCAGTTCCATCCACAAAAAGACAAGTCCGCAGTTTTCTAGGTCTCGTAAATTTTTACCGTCGTTTTCTGAATATGCAAATTCTAGTTACACCAAAACTTTGTTCTCTCACTGGAAAAAATACTATTTGGAACTGGGACGATGAAGCACTGTTGGAATTCAATTCTTTGAAAGAATCGCTACTTAACGCGCCAATACTAGCTCATCCACATCTGTCACAAGATTTCTGCCTTAGCACGGATTCTTCTAAAGTCGGTCTTGGTGCCCATTTATTTCAAGAAGTCACAGAAAATGACACTACTGTTCAGAAAACCATTGCTTTTGCTAGCCGAGTGCTAACAAAATCTGAAAAAAATTATTCCTTTACTGAATTAGAAGCTTTAGCTATCGTTTGGGCATTTAACAAATGCCGTTTCTTTCTGGTAAGCAGGTAAAAGTATACAGTGATCATCGTGCATTACAATTTCTTATGTCTTCAAAATTAAATCATGACAGGTTAAAATGTTGGGCATTGTTTCTGCAAGAATTCCACTTCAGAATAGTCTACATTCCCGGCAAGGACAACATTGTTGCGGACGCACTGTCACGCGCACCGGCTGGGCTTGAGAAAAGTAACACAAAAGGCAACCTCGAGAAAAATTTCAGTATTCTTTACATTCAGAAAGTCGCCTTTGAAAACTTCATCACCACATCTTTAAAGGACATTGCTCATGAACAAGATGAAGATCCGATTTGGAAAGACATCAAGAGCAAATGGCATGAAAAGACACAAACACAGATTCGGCATTATTATCTGGTTAGAAACAACATACTGTTCAAACGCTGTACTGTTGATGACAAGCTATGGGTACTTTGCATTCCTGACGATTTTGTTAATAAGCTCATTTGGTACATTCATTTCAGCTACGCACATTTTGGTCCACGAAAATGTTATCATATTCTTCGAACGACTTGTTATTTTAACAATATGGAAAAGGGAATTCGAAGAGTCTTGTCTATTAGTAAACTTTGTCAAAAGGCGAAACCATCTACTATCTCACATCGTGCTCCGTTGTTTCCTATCATTCCTTCTAAATTAAAAGAATTTGCTGCTGTTGATCTCTTGGGACCCCTTGTCAGAACATCGAATGGATTTTCGTACGTTCTAGTCGCTGTTGAACTTACTTCAAAATTTGTTTCTTTCACTCCGATACGTAAAGCCACTTGACGGTCTGTATCCAACGCCTTTGTTAAATATTTCTTACGTGAAGTTGGCAACGTTGCTAAAGTCATTTCAGATAACGGACCGCAATTCAGATCTGCTGTTTGGTCACGCATGCTTCGGAATCATAAAATCAAACCTGTTTTTATTTCATTGTACTCACCATATTGTAACCCCTCCGAACGGATTATGAAAGAAATTAATAAGCTTTGCAGACTTTATTGTCACAGAAAGCATCAGCATTGGGACAGATATTTACACTTATTTCAAAACGAGCTGAATGAAATGCCTCATGACTCCACTGCTTTACCACCTACTCTTGTACTGAAGAATGAAGAACCACCGAACAGAATCAGAGCGCTTGTACCTTTCCCGAATACACGTAAACTTCGACACAAAGACATAATTGATTTGGCTCTTAAAAATATAAAATCTGCAGCAGACAAAAGGAGAAAACTACACGGTAAAGCAAATGCAAAGAAATTATGTATTGGTCAAAAAGTTCTCATTAAAGCTCATTCATTGTCACATAAGAAGAAACACTTGAGTCACAAATTCTTTCTAGTTTACAAAGGACCTTACAGAATCCGACGTATACCACATGGTAATTGCGTTGAAGTTGAAACTCTGCGTACTAGGAAGAGTAAAGGTTTACACCACATTTCACATGTGAAACCCTTTACTGAAAGATAATCTGCTTTTTAACTTTGTCTTTGCCATATAACTTTTCACTTTACATTGCTAGTATGCTTTGTCAGACTTAGAATCTGTTAACATGCAACAATGTTTGAAGTTAAATATCCAGTCAAGAAACAAGAGAACTTATTTAAACAGAAATTACCACTGCATTGTGATAGTGAACAGACGTCACAGTGTTATTGTGTGTGTACATTCTTGATTGTTAGTTGCACGATTACGTAACGACTATCAGGCTTACATACTTAGGACATATACTGGTACTGCTAATGAGATTTTAATGCAACATTTTGGTTTACTTGAAAATACATTCTGGATTTAAAGTACTTTCTGTGAGATACCAAATGACACAGTGGTTAGTTTATGTGACAGCTACACGATTTTATCACGACGCTACTAATGAGTGACAATTTACAATGTTGCTTTTGCGGTGTTTCTGTTTTATATCTACACAGTTTTTCTGAATTATTCTGGAAAGTAAAACATGTTTTAGTAGTAACTTTTGTGGTATAGCTACAATGAGACAGCCTTTTCCGTAGCACAACAATACGTTGCAGCACAGTACTTTCTTCATCACAGCGGTAAGCGTAATAACTAAGATATCTATACGCAAAGCATTTCACATTTGTTTATCATGAGGTAAGTACATTGGCTTCTGCAGAACTTAGCTTTCGGAGGACAATAACTACGACACTTCCACAGAGATTATCTTACAGCAAGACGCACATTTAGCGCTATAGGACACGTATTTGAGTGATTAATTTTGTACTTAAATCATTTATTTTTAAAGATATTTGAAGTACAATGATACAAAGGTTTTCCGTAATACATTTCATTCCATTGTTGTAATCTGTAACACCTGAGGGTATAATTACATTAATCCTCAGGGGGGTACACGCTTACTTTGTGTATCATGTGTTTGGCAAGCACAAGGAGCCCTAGCTAATATGGTATTTGCTTATACAACTTTACACATCGGTACCATATTTCTCTAACACATAAATTACACAGCTAACTGATCATTTAACTGAGAGAGACAAACATTTTTTTACTACATCAGTGACACATGTTTACGCAGTTACACAGTTGGGTAACTTCACACTTACGAAATTGTATTTTGTCTGTACTTTGTGAACTGTTCATTTTTTTTTAACCATTGTGATACTATGAGAGCTTTGAATGACATATTTGGTATGGGATCACGATTTTTAAAGTACGTTTGAGGTAGATGACACTATTGAAATGAGCAGAGAAATTTTTTTTAGGTTTTGAAATTATTGGAGGAAGCTACGACGATTTTGAGAGTTGACTGAGGTGTTATAATGTTATTATTACGATGACTATGTGTATTATGCTGTTGCGGCATGTTTATAATCAATAAGCTGATGCTATATGAGTTATTTGAGTATGCTACGTAGCTATTATGATGAAATATTGAAGAAGTGTCGACGAATAAGGTAAGGAATAATGAGTAGTGATTAGGGACTCTGGTTTGTGAAAATGGTTGTTGGAAACCAAGAATCGTACTTTAAGAGTTATGAAATGTATGTAAATTCTTAGAAAAGAGAGCACAAATAGACATTTCCCTTCACAGGAATTGCATAAATAATTTTTTTAATGACTTGGTAACTTTCTTGCAGAGTAAGTTTTTGTGGTACACCACTTTAATTGCATAGACATTAAGATGTGAATATGCATTTCCCTTGTCTGCACTGTTGTCTTTAGTGTAATATTTTTTTCTGCTTGAGCTATGTCATGTTTAGATATAAGTTGTTTCATTTGCTGCTGCTGTTTGCCAGGCATAGTGTTACTGAATTTGACTTTGTGTTACTCTGCTAAGCCAGTTTACTACTGATTTATTTTTCTTGTTTGCTGCACAGTGCCTTATATTAGTTGTAATATTGCAATTGCTTTTCCAATTTGAATTTTTTGTCATTGATGTTTGTGTTAGTTGTTTTCTGCTGCTGCATTGCCTCGTCCCTTACTTTAGCATCTGAGCTCAGCAGATTTAAGTTAGCTTAAGAGGGGGTAGACTATATAAGAGAGTGAGTTATGACGAATCGGAAGAAATGCGTTGAGAAGCTATAAGAAAATGGTTTGACCAAAAAAGTAGTGTACAGTGGAGAAAAACTATTTTTGAAAGAGGATATGAACAAAAAAGTAGGGTTTAGTGACAACAAGTTTAGGTAGGATTTTCTTGGAAATAAATGATGAGGTAAGATAATGGAAAATTAATAATGAGGTAAGAAATATGTGAACATATAAATACAGAAAGCATGCTTGGATAGGATTTTTTTGGTGGAAACAAATGTTGAAATAAGACGAAAGATCTATGGAATGAAGTTTTGGGTTGGACTGCAGTACCAAATGTTACCCTGAAAACGAACCCTGTCTTTCCTTTCGTATTATTCCGCTATGCGTTTATGTATCCTTATGTATTTGTCTTTTTCCTGTCTTTATGTGTTTAGCTAATAAGATTTATGTTGTAGAATTTTTCAAATACTATGTTATTTTCTTTGTAAAGATGTTTCGACATTATTTATTCTGTTCTGTTTTAATGCTCATGTGTGAAGTTGATGTCTCAAACGTTATTCTGATCTTTTACGTATTTACTTATGTCATAATTCCTGTAACACTGATGTATATGTTATTTCGATTCTTCTGTAAAGCCTGCATTACCACAAATGTTATCTATATTGTTATGTTCTTTAATGATGTATTTCGTACCTTTGTAATTGTATTCTTATGTTATAAAATTGTAATTGATACCAGTTCATCATATTATTAACTTGTAAGTTCCATTTCACTGCACACTTTTCTGTTGGTCATAGTATATGGACAATATGTGAGAAGTAGGGACTGTTAGTGTTTGCACGTGTGTTAATAATTCAGCAAGGGACTGGATACCAGCATTGCTAGTTCTAAGAACATTTCAAAAAAACGTTTTGTGAGTGCACAAGTAGTGGTTCATGGAATTGCTATATTCTCCGCAAGACTCTTCAATGGTGATTGTCCACCTGCACAGTCACAGCAGATGGCTGCTAGCCATCTCTACAAGGTCTACAGTGGGTCTACACCTTTGATGACTCACCAATACCATTATTTCTACAAGGACTGAACTGGGTCTGCACCTCTGGTGGCCCACCAATACCGTAATCTCTACCAGGACTACAGCTGGTCTCCTCTGTGATGGCCTACCTACCACTATTCTTCAAAACTTCGACTGACTCTGCAGTGGGTTTGCTCTGTTGTGGCCCATTACCTGCCAGCATGTCAAGAGTCAGCACTGTCTTTCCGTTGGATGGACAACACTACTTCTTCAAGACTGCATGGAAATCCACTACTTCCATGTGCATTGTCTTTTACTGCTCAGACTTCTGAGAAAAGAAACGGCAGTTTTACTGTGATGAATGATCAGCACTGTCTTTATGGACTGTGAGAAAATTTTAGCTTTTGACCAACATTGTATTAATAAGTGTGTGCATTTGATATCTTTCTTACCGTAATTATGAAAAAAAATTTCAAATCTGTATTGGCCAGTGCCCAAAACTATTTGTAAAATTTTTTGTGGGGAGCATGGGGGCTATGTAAGTAGGCTGTTTATGTTTTCTTATTGGCAACGTTACGTAGCGCTCTGTATGAAAATCACTGGCTGTGCTGTGTGCAGTCTGTGGCTAGTTTGCATTGTTGTCTGCCATTGTAGTGTTGGGCAGCTGGATGTGAACAGCGCATAGCGTTGCACAGTTGGAGGTGAGCCGCCAGCAGTGGTGGATGTGAGGAGAGAGATGGCGGAGTTTTGAAATTTGTAATACTGGATATCATGAACTGCTATATACATTATGACTTCTGAACACTATTGAGGTAAATACAT
The DNA here is from genome assembly GCF_021461385.2 of Schistocerca piceifrons. Lineage (NCBI taxonomy): Eukaryota > Metazoa > Arthropoda > Insecta > Orthoptera > Acrididae > Schistocerca > Schistocerca piceifrons. Next base: position 64,256,124 of record NC_060140.1, on the reverse strand, counting down.
TGTTTGTTCTCTATTAAAATCTTTCATTTGCTAACTATGCCTATCAGTAGTTAGTGCCTTCCGTAGTTTGAATCTTTATTTAGCTGGTAGTAGTGGCGCTCGCTGTATTGCAGTAGTTCGAGTAAGGAAGATTTTTGGTGAGGTAAGTGATTTGTGAAACGTATAGGTTAATGTTAGTCAGGGCCATTCCTTTGTAGGGATTTTTGAAAGTCAGTTTGCGTTGCGCTAGAAATATTGTGTGTCACTTCAGTGAATGTTTGAGTACGTTCAGTTTTGCTCAGCTGTTTGAAAAGCAAATAGTCTAAGAGATTTATCAACACAGTAATTCAGAAATTGTTCTAAGGGGACGTTTCACAAGGTCTTGCTGCAGTTGGCTCCATTCCTCCAACAGCACTTTTGACAACTGCTGGGTTGTCTTTGGTGCTTGTGGATTTCCTGTCACGTTTCTCTTCAACACATCCCGCACGTTCTTGATGGGGTTTAAACTGGTGGAACACACAGGCAATTCAATGCATCGGATGTCTTCTTATTCCAAAAGCTCCCTCATCTGCGCTCTTAGATGCGGTCGCGCACTGCCACAGAAATAAACTCAGGGTCGAATGCATTCCTGAAAAGACGCCCACGGGAAAGACTACATTGGCTCAATAGCGCAGGCCAATGAGCACACCATGTTTCAAGATTTGGAGGTCAGTACGCTCCTGCAGCATTATGCGCACCACCTGAAACGATCATGTTCGACAATACTGTGCATACCCTCACGTGCCGACAAATGGAGATACTTGGTGCACCTTCGAACGTTGTCGAACATGTTTCTTTTGCTGATCCAAGTATTACGATGAGCAGACGCAAGTCTTTGAACTTGTCAGTCGTCGTTATTGTAACATTGTAATCTTTCTCCAAGTACATTATTGCAGGGGTGCATTCCATCCTGTCATAAGATTTATAGATGACAATGCACAGCCGCATCGAACAGGAAAGTGGAGAAGCTCATGGAACGAGAGCATGTTCAGCGAATGGACTGACTTGACCGTTCCCCAACATAAATTCTCTAACCGCATTAGGTATGCATTGGGAAGATGTATTGCAGGACGTCTACATGCGACAACGTCCATTTATTTATTTATTTACACGTCAAGTTCTGTAGGACCAAATTGAGCAGCAAATCTCCAAGGTCATGGAACGTGTCAGTAGATGAAATTACAACAAAAAAGTAATAACGGATAAAAATTAAATGTTTATGAACCCTAAAAAGTCAATCCATAAGTTTAAGTAACGCAATGAAAAATAAAACGAGACTCAGCTTAATTTTCCAGGGAACTCCTTGACAGAATAGAAGGACTGACCCATAAGGAAACTCTTCACTTTCGATTTGAAAGCGCGTGGATTACTGCTAAGATTTTTGATTTCTAGTGGTAGCGTATTGAAAATGGGTGCATCAGTATACTGCACACCTTTCTGCACAAGTGTTACGGAAGTCCGATCCAAATGCAGGTTTGATTTCTGCCGAGTATTAACTGAGTGAAAGCTGCTTATTCTTGGTATTACACTAATACTGTTAAGAAGAAATGACTGTAAGTAATATACGTAATGGGAGTACAATGTCAACGTACCCAGACTAGTGAACAGGGGTCGACAAGAGGTTCGTGAACTTCCACCACTTACTGCCTGAACCACCCATTTCTGAGCCAAAAAAATTCCTTTTAGAATGGGAAGAGTTACCCCAAAATATAATACCATACGACATAAGCGAATGAAAATAGGCAAAGTAGACTAATTTTCGCTTCGAACGATCATTCACTTCGGATACAATTGGAACAGTAAAAATGGCAGCATTAGGTCTCTGATCAAGATCCTGATCATTGGCTTTCCACGACATTTCACTGTCTATCTGAATATCGAGAAATCTGAACTGTACAGTTCCACTAATCATATCCCCATTCTGTGAAATTAAAAGGTCAGATTTTGTTGAATTGTGTGTTAGAAATGGTAAAAACTGAGTCTTACTGTGATTTATCATTAGTTTACTTTCAACAAGTCATGAACTCAGGTCATGAACTACACTACATGAAACTGAGCCAAAGTTGCGCACAACATCCTTTACTACCGAGCAATTGTCATCAGCAAACAGAAATATTTCAGAGTTAGCCATTATACTGGAGGGCATATCATTTATATAAGTAAGTAACAAGAATGGCCCCAACACTGATCCCTTGGGCACCCCCCACTAATAATGACATTTTGCTGTCTGTTGCTAAAGTAAGAGGTGAACCAATTGTGATCTTCTTCCATAATTGTCCAACTTCTGGAGCAATATTCTGTGATCAACCCAATCAGATTCCTTAGTTAAATCAAAATATATGCCTAAAGTTCGAAACCTTCTGTTTAGCCCATCCGTACCTCACAGAGAAATGAGAATATAGCATTTTCAGTTGTTAAACGGCTTCTAAAGCCGAACTGTATATTTGATAGCAAATCGCGTGATATAAAATGATCAATTATCTTTACATACACAGCCTTTTCAATAACTTTAGCAATCACTGATGGCATAGAAATAAGTGTAACATTATCTACATTATCCCTTTCTTCCTTTTTCTAAAGCGACTTCACTACTGAGTAGTTTAATCGTTCAGGCAACTGACCATTCCTAAAGGAAAAATTACAAATATGTGTAAAGACAGGCTTAACATGTGCAGCACAGTACTTTAATATTCTGCTAGGCACTCCATTATAACTATGAGAGTCCTCAGTCTTCAGTGATGTAATTACTGACTCAATCTCCCCCTTGTCTCTATAACAGTGGAGTATTTTTGACATCAATCTCGGAAAGGCATTTGCCAAGAAAGTTATATGATTCCCTGTAGAAACTAATTTTTTTTAATTCACCAGCAATGCTCAGAAAATGATTGTTGAATACTGTACAAATAGCTGATTTATCAGTAACATAAATATTTTTACTATGAACTGCCTTTATGTCGTCGACCTTGATCTGCTCACCAGACACTTCCTTCACAACTGACTATATGGTTTTAATTTTATCCTGTGAATTAGCTATTCTATTTGCATACCACATATTCCTTGCCTTCCTAATAAGATTTTTAAGCACCTTACAGTACTATATGTAATAGGCTACTGAAGCTTGATTGTGACTGCTTCTTACATTTTGATATAATTCCCACTTTGCTCTACATAATATCCTTACTCCATTAGTTAGCCACACGGGCTGCCTATTACTGCTAGTATCCAGTTTAGAACGTTCTAATGGAAGGCAACTCTCAAAGAGCATGAGAAATGTGTTAATGAAAGCATTATGTTTGTCATCTATGTTTGTTGTTGTTGTTGTGGTGTTCAGTCCTGAGACCGGTTTCATGCAGCTCTCCATGCTAGCCTATCCTGTGCAAGCTTCTTCATCTCCCAGTACCTACTGAAACCTACATCCTTCTGATCTGCTTAGTGTATTCATCTCTTGATCTCCCTCTACGATTTTTACCCTCCACGCTGCCCTCCAGTACTAAATTGGTGATCCCTTGCTGCCTCAGAACATGTCCTACCAACCGATCCCTTCTTCTAGTCAAGTTGTGCCACAAACTCCTCTTCTCCCCAATTCTATTCAATACCTCCTCATTAGTTATGTGATCTACCCATCTAATCTTCAGCATTCTTCTGTAGCACCACATTTCGAAGGTTTCTATTCTTTTCTTGTCCAAACTAGTTATCGTCCATGTTTCACTTTCATTCATGGCTACACTCCATACAAATACTTTCAGAAACGACTTCCTGGCACTTTAATCTATACTCGATGTTAACAAATTTCTCTTCTTCAGAAACGCTTTCCTTGCCATTGCTAGTCTACATTTTATATCTCCTCTACTTCGACCATCATCAGTTATTTTGCTCCCCAAATAGCAAAACTCCTTTACTACTTTAAGTGTCTCATTTCCTAATATAATTCCCTCAGGATCACCCGACTTAGTTCGACTACATTCCATTATCCTCGTTTTGCTTTTGTTGATGTTCATCTTATATCCTCTTTTCAAGACACTGTCCATTCCGTTTAACTGCTCTTCCAAGTCCGTTGCTGTCTCTGACAGAGTTACAATGTCATCGGCGTCCCTCAAAGTTTTTATTTCTTCTCCATGGATTTTAATACCTACTCTGAATTTTTCTTTTGTTTCCTTTACTGCTTGCTCAATATACAGATTCAATAACATCGGGGATAGGCTATAACCCTGTCTCACTCCCTTCCCAATCACTGCTTCCCTTTCATGTCCCTCGACTCTTATAACTGCCATCTGGTTTCTGTACGAATTGTAAATAGCCTTTCGCTCCCTGTATTTTACCCCTGTCAGCTTTAGAATTTGAAAGAGAGTATTCCAATCATCATCTATGTTATCGGCACTATAAATATCCTGCCACTCTTGATCCTTGACAAGGTATAAAAAACTCACTGTTACTGTTGGATTAACTTTCCTACATAGTTCGTAATTTTATGTGACATTTGTTTCAGTGCAAAAGCCCTTTAGTATTAAAATTTGTGCATCATGTTCTGGAAGGCCATTCACCCTTTTACTAACTGAATGCCCATCTAGTAAAGAAGAATGAATAAAAATATTGCCTATGGCTGTGCTACTGTTCCCCTGCACCCTAGTTGGAAGAAACACAGTCTGCATCATATCATATGAATTTAGGAGATCTACCAACTTCCTTTTTCTTGCATCATCATATACAAAATTAATAATGATGTCTCCACATATAACTGATTTCTGGTACTTCGCATAAAGTGAATCAAGAGCCCTCTCTAGATTGAGCAGAAACGTTCTGAAGTCAGAGCTAGGGGATCTATGAACAACAAAAATTAGTTTATTTTCACCAAATTCAACTGTCCCTGCCTAACATTCAAATATCTGTTCAGTGCAGTGCCGTGTTAGGCCTATGGACTCAAATGGAATACTGTTTTTTTACGTACATGGCTACTCCCCCACCCCGTACCGTCAGCAGTGGTCAGCCAAGCTAGTAGAGAAATGGAATGCCCTACCATAGGAACTTCTTAACAACCTTGTGGCCACAACTGCAGCAGGTTGCAGAGCGTGCATTGCCGTCCCTGGTGATCACACAACCTATTAAGGACTACGTCCCGACTTTTGTAGTGTTAAGGGGTCCATCAGATGTCGCTGTGTCTTTAGTGCAACTGTTGTCTTTCAATAAAAGTGTTATTTCCGTTCATCTCATTGCGTATTTCTTTCAGCTACCTTTTATACTATACAGTAGTAGTTCTTTCCATGTATGCATCAAGTTTCATCTAGCTACGTTACTTGGCTATAATACAGGGTTCGGAGAACACTTTTGTTCTTAAGTTTTGCACACCATCGTATTACATATTAAAAGTGTTGTGCCACTGGCAGGACTACACTGGTGCATATGCCACGTCGGGGAAACAATTGGTTCCTCGACCTACGCTTCTTTTAGGATTATTTGCTTGTTTTATTGTCCTCTACTTACCCTTTCATTTGTACCTATAATAGTCAAGTACAATGTGCATGTACACATAGACACAGTTTCAATCTTTGACTGCGACAGTGGTCGGCATTCTCCCAGAAATAAATCAAAATACTTCCAGTTGAAGAGGAAATGTAGAGACATTCAACCAGACAGAAGATTCCGATAACGCCAGATCTAAATGCACACATCGCCAACGAAAGGGAAGAGTAAGAGGAAGTATTGGGAATGCTAGGGTGGGGAAGGGCATATGAGATAGAACGAAAACTGTTAGATAGTTGTAGAAGGAATGGACTAACGCTTGACAACTACTGCTTCAAGGAGAAAGAAAGTCTTAATGTAACAGAATACAGCTATGATTTTCGAGTATATCAGTGGTAGATTATTTAATACATGACCAAGGCACAGAGAGAACATTCACAGATGTCATTGTAATAGCGTCTGAAGCCGTACATAGCGATCAAAGCGTTTTAGTAGGAGCAGTTAAAGGAATTAAAGAGGACAGACAGCTAGGAAAGAAAGATAAGGTATGAAAGTTGAGAGAAGAGAAAAGGTAAGAAGTTCAGAATGCAGTAAATAACAATGTGTGAAAGCAAAAAACGAAGTAAGTAGAGGAGGAATGGGAAAGGTTCAAAACGGCTAGGGTGGAAACAGGAGAAAAAGAGTGAGGAAGGATCAATGATAAGAAAAGGTGGGAAGAAACATGCTGAGAGAATGACAAAGGGAGGAGAGAAGTTGCAAGGAAACAAATTACACTGCACATGTGGTTTCACGAGAGAACGCACGAAGCAAGAAAAACTATACACTGAGAAGAAGAAGAAGGAAAAGAAGAAGAAGGTGCTGAAGAGAGTGCTAGCAAGGGAGGGAAGAAAGTGGATGATGAGTGGACAAAACTAATGGAAAAGGACAGCGAGGGCATTAAGAAGGTCTTGTATGGAATGATCAAGACAAAGAAGAGAGGCATGATGGAAAATGGCAAGTACACCAATAAAGAGGGAAAGGAAGTTGACAATATACAGGCATTCAAGGAGATGTAGGAGTAATATTTCGAAGAGTTACTCGCCCAAATGAAAATATGGAAGAGGAAAATGAGGAGCCCAGGCATGTAGAGATGTCTAGATGGACCTGAATGGAAACAGAGGTAGTGATAAAAACTATGAAAGAAGGAAAAGCACCTGCACTCGATGAAGTACGCGTGTGGAAGTGGTGGGAGCATCTGGCATTGTCGACATGTGACGACTCCGTCGGATCATGAGAACAGCATGGTAAGAAAGAAGGACGCCTGGAACTCTGGAAAAGCGAACCATAGTGATGAAGTCTAAGAATCGTTGCAGGAATGTGTGTCAGAATTATAGGAAAGTTACTTTGATGGGTCGTACTGCCAAGGTAATTGAGGAGATCCTGGAAACGATGTCAAAGTTAGCGTAAAGAGAGCTATCCGTGAAGCGTTCAGTGAACTCGAAAGTAAAATTCTATGTACCGACTTGACAGAAAATCCTAGGAAGTTCTGGTCTTACGATAAATCAGTAAGTGGATCGAAACAGCATATCCAGACACTCTGGGATGAAGATGGCATTGAAACGGAGGATGGCACAGGCAAAGCTGAAATACTAAACACCTTTTTCCAAAGCTGTTTCACAGAGGAAGACCGCACTGCAGTTCCTTCTCTAAATCGTCTCACGAACGAAAAAATGGCTGACATCGAAATAAGTGTCCAAGGAATAGAAAAGCAACTGAAATCACTCAACAGAGGAAAGTCCACTGGATCTGACGGAATACCAATTCGATTTTACACAGAGTACGCGAAAGAACATGCCCCCCTTCTAACAGCCTTGTACCGCAAGTCTCTAGAGGAACGGAAGGTTCCAAATGATTGGAAAAGAGCACAGGCAGTCCCAGTTTTCAAGAAGGGTCGTCAGGCTGATGAGCAAAACTATAGGCCTATATCGCTGACATCGATCTGTTGTAGAATTTTGGAACATATTTTTGCTCAAGTATCATGTCATTTCTGGAAACCCATAAACTACTCTGTAGGAATCAACATGGATTCCGGAAACAGCGATCGTGTGAGAGCCAACTCGCTTTATTTGTTCATGAGACCCAGGTAGGTGCTATTTTCCTTGACTTCCGGAAGGCGTTCGATAAAGTTCCGCACTGTCGCCTGATAAACAAAGTAAGAGCCTACGGAATATCATACCAGCTGTGAGGCTGGATTGAAGAGTTTTTAGCAAGCAGAACACAGCATGTTGTTCTCAATGGAAAGACGTCTACAGACGTTACAGTAACCTCAGGCGTACCACAGGGGAGTGTTATGGGACCACTGCTTTTCACAATATATACAAATGACCTAGTAGATAGTGTCGAAAGTTCCATGCGGCTTTTCGCGGACGGTGCTGTAGTATACAGAGACGCTACAGCATTAGAAAATTGCAGCGAAATGCCGGAAGATCTGCAGCGGATAAGTACTTGATGCAGGGAGTGGTAATTGACCCTTAACATAGACAAATGTAATGTATCGCGAATACTTAGAAAGAAGGATCATTTATTGTATCATTATACGATAGCAGAACAAACAATGGTAGCAGTCACTTCTGTAAAATATCTGACAGTATGCGTACGGAACGATTTGAAGTGGAATGATCATATAAAACTAACTGTTGGTAAGGCGGGTGCCAGGTTGAGATTCATTGGGAGAGTCCTTAGAAAATGTAGTCCATCAACAAAGGAGGTGGCTTACAAAACACTCGTTCGGCCTATATTTGAGTATTGCTCATCAGTGTGGGATCCGTACCAGATCGGGTTGACAGAGGAGGTAGAGAAGATCCAAAGAAGAGCGGCGCGTTTTGTCACAGGGTTATTTGGTAAGCGTGTTAGCGTTACGGAGATGTTTAGCGAACTCAAGTGGCAGACTCTGCAAAAAGAGGCGCTCTGCATCGCGATGTAGCTTGCTGTCCAGGTTTCGAGAGGGTGCGTTTCTGGATGAGGTATCGAATATATTGGGTCCCCCTACTTATACCTCCCGAGGAGATCACAAATGTAAAATTAGATTCGAGCGCGCACGGAGGCTTTCCCGTGAACCATACGCGAGTGGAACAGGAAAGGGAGGTAATGACAGTGGCACGTAAAGTGCCCTCCGCCACACACCGTTGGGTGGCTTGCGGAGTATAAATGTAGATGTAGATGTAAAATAGAGTACAGAATGGCGGGAAAGGAGGCTTGAGAGAAGAACTATATGAGTTTGAACCAGGAACGTCGACAATGGACCAAATTTTTAGTACAACGCAGCTACAAGGGGGACACCACGAATGTGTTAAGGATGTGGTAATGATGTTCCTGGATACTGAGAAGGCATATCATAATATGAAGAGAAGGAAGATCAGGTAAACCTTACGGGAAAGGTGAACTGGAACGGTTTGTGAAAGCAATGAAGGAAATGCTTCAAGGAAGTGTAAATCGTGTAAAAGTAGTAGGAGAAAAGACAGAGTTATCAGAAGAGAAAAAATGGGCTGAAGCAAGGGAGTGCGCTGTCCCCTCTACTTTTTATTACCATTATGGTTTATGCCAGAGTGAATGTGAGATGAAAATATGAATGCCATGTTGTTGCATGCAGATTATTTAATGGTATGGAGAAATAGAGATGGCTGGGGAGGGGGAACAAGAAAGGCTAAGTGTATGGAACGATGTCGTGAGAGAGCATGGAATGAAATTTAATGCATAGAAATGTGGGAGGATGCTGACGACGAGGAGTAAATCAGGCGCCATCACGTCGACCTGAGAGATACAGCAGAGAAGTCTGTGAGAAGACGTCAGCCAATAGAACGCTGACAGGAGTGGAACCTATACGAAGAGAATATAAGTGCCGCTTCAGCTATCCTCGGCGCACTAGAAGACGAGACGTTATCCTAGCTCTATAGTCGTGACTCATGTTTTTATTGCACAGAAATTGTATATACCTAAGTACACTGATTGTATGCATGTCGCCAATTGCTTGCAACCCCTGTTTGTGAAAAGAAAAGTTAAGTGTTTTCAATTCAGTTTACTGTAATAAACTCCATTAACTGTCAGTGTGTGTTCCACCATCATTACGAGGTTTGACGTGTTACAATTAACTCCCAGTGGTGCGTTGGAGACAAGAATGTTCACTCCGACGAGTACTTCCATCCGGTGACCGTGGCTGAGTTGGCGCATGGAAAGAAGTCGGCTGGAGACTGATGTATTGAATTGCGGCGCTATTTGAGGGTTCCATCGTCATTACGAGGGCACGAGGGTTACAATTAACTGTCAGCGGTACGTCGGAAATAGGCTACTTCACTGCCAGGAGAAGGTCCATCCGGTGACCGGGCCGGCATTAGGAGCTAGGAGAGAGGTCGGCTGGAGACAGATTTATTGACTCGCAAAGAAGTTTGTGTGTTCCACCCTCATTACGAGGGTCCGAGGATCACAATAAGCTGTCACTGGTGCGTTAGAAACAAGTTACTTGACTCCCAGGAGAAGGTCCATCCGGTGACCGGGCCGGCATTAGGAGCTAGGAGAGAGGTCGGTTGGAGACAGATTTATTGAATCGCAAAGCAGTTTGTGTGTTCCATCGCCTTTTCAAGGTTGCGAGGGTTACAATAACCTGTCACTGGTGAGTCGGAAACATGCAACTTCACTCCCAGGAGTAGGTAAATCCGGTTACCTTAGCCACGCTATTCAATTGGAGAAAAGTCGCATGGAGACAGAAGTATTGATTCACGACGCAATTTTTGTGTTCCGTCGTCATTACAAGGGGTGAAGTGCTACAACTGACTCTGAGTGGCGCGTCGGACCCAAGAGACTTGAATCACAGGAGTACGTACATCCAGCGTCAATAGCCACGTTAGTCGCTTGGAGGGACGTCGGCTGGAGACTGAAGAATTGAATCGAGACGCAATTTGTGTGTTCCACCGTCATTACGAGGGCGCGATGGTTACAACAAATTGTCAGTGGAGCGTTGGAAACAAGCAACGTGCCTCCCAGGAGAAAGTCATTCCGGTGACCCGGGCGGCGTTAGTAGCTAGGATAGAGGAACGCTGGGGCTGATTCATTGTTACGCGACGCATTTTATGTGTACCATCGTCATTACGAGTGTGCGTCGGAAACAAGGATACTGACTCCCAGGAGCCGTCCATTCAGTGAGCGTAGCTGCGTTTGTCAATTAGAGAGGAGGCGGCTGGTGAATGGTGTACGTAATGGCGACTCAGTTTGTGTGTCCCATGGTCATTACGAGGGTGTAAGAATTACAGTTAACTGTCAGGTGTGCGTGGCAAAAAAGAAACTTGACTCTCTGGAGAACGTACATCCGGTGACTGTAGCCTCGATACTCGTTTAGAGAGAAGTTGGCTGGAGACTGAAGTACTGAAACGCGACGCAATTTCTGCGTTTCATCTTCATTACAAGGGTGCGAGGGTTACAATTAACTCTCAGTGGCGCGATGGACACAAGAAAGCTGGAAACTTGACTCACAGTGAAAAGTACATCTGGTCACAGTAGCCGAATTAGTCACTCGAACAGTAGTCCGCTGGAGTCTACAGTATAGAATTGCGACGCAGTATGTGTGTTCCATCGTCATTACGATGGCGCAAGGATTACAATTAATTGTCAGTGTGTGCGGGAAACAAGCAACTTGACTCCCACTAGACGTCCATTCAGTGACCATAGCTGCGTTTGTCACTTAGAGGGAAGACAGCTGGTGAATTATGTATGTAATCGCGACTCAGTTTGTGTGTTCCATGATCATTACAAGGGTGCGAGAGCTACAGTTAACTGTCAGTGGTGCATGGGAAGAAAGAAACTTGACTATCTAGTGAACGTACATACGGTGACCGTAGCCTCGATAGTCGCTTAGAGAGAAGTCGGCTGGAGACTGAACTACGGAGCCGCGACATAATTTGTGCCTTCCATCGTCATTATGAGGGTGCGAGGGTTACAATTAACTGTCAGTGGTGCGTTGGAAACAAGCAACTTTACCCCCAGGAGAACGTACATCTGGTCACCGTTGTCGTGTTAGTTGCTCGGAAAGAAGTCAGCTGGAGACTGAATTATTGAATCGAGAAACAATATTGAGTTTCATCGTCATTATGAGGATGGGAGGATTACAATTAAGAGCCAGTGTTGCGTCGTAGACAAGAATCTTGACTCTAAAGCAGATGTACATCTGGTGACTGTAACAGTATTAGCCTCTTTCAGAGAATTTGGCTGACCACTGAAGTACTGATTTGCGATGCAATTTGTGCGTTCCTTCGTCATTACAAAGTGCGAGGGTTACATGTACCTATCAGTGCTCCGACGGAAAGAAGCAACTTGAGCCCTAGTAGAACGTATATCTGGTCACCGTAGCCACGTTAGTTGCTAGGAAATAAGTGAGCCGGAGACTGAATTATTGAATCGTGATGCAATTTGTGCCTTCCGTCGTCATTATGAGGGTGCGACATTTACAATTAACTCTCAGTGGTGCCTCAGAAACAAGCAACTTGACCCCCACGAGGACGTACATCTACTCACCATATCCGCGTTAATTTCTCGGAAAGAAGCAGCTCGAGATTGAATTTTTGAATCGGGAGGCAATTTTTGTGATCCATCGTAATTACGAGGGTGGGAGCGTTACAATTAACTATCAGTGTTGAGTCGGAAACAAGAAACTTGACTCTAAAGAGAATGTACATTTGGTGACTCTAGAAGTAATAGTCTCTTTGAAAGAAATTGGCTGGAGGCTGTGGTACTGAATTGCAACACAATTTGTGTGTTCCTTCGTCATTACAAAGGTGGAAGGGTTAGATGTAACTATCAGTGGTGCGTCGTAAACATGCAACTTCAAACCCAGAAGAACATAGATCTGGTCGCCATAGCCTCGTCATTTGCACTGGAATAAGTCAGCTGGAAACTGAATTATCGAATCGCGACGCAATTTGTGCAATCCCTCGTTATTATGAGGGTGCGAGGATTACAGTTAACAGTAAGTCGTGCGTCGCAAACAAGAAAATTGACCTGCAGGAGAACGTACATCTGGTCACCATAGCCAGGCTCGTTGCTCGGAAAGCAGTCAGCTGGAGACTGAATTATAGAATCGCGATGCAATTTGTGCATTCCATCATCATTATGAGGATGTGAGGATTACAATTAATTGTCAGTGGTGCGTTTCAAACAAGCAACTTGTCCCCAGGAGAACGTACATATGGTCACCATAGGCACGCTAGTTGCTCAAAATGAAGTCAGCTGGACACTGAATAATTGAATCGCAACGCAATTTCTGCGTTCCACCATCATTATGAGGGTGCGTGGGTTACAACTAACTTTTAGTGGTGCGTCGGAAACAAGCAACTTGATCCTGAGGAGGAGGTACATCTGGTCACCGAAGCCGCGTTAGTGGCTCGGAATGATGTCAGCTGGCGACTGAATTACTGAATCGCGACACAATTTGTGCGTTGCATCATCATTATGAAGGTGCGAGTGATACAAGTAAACATCAGTGGTGCTTCAGAAACATGCAACTTGACCCCTAGTTATACGTACATCTGGTCACCGTACCTGCGTTAGTTGCCCGGAAAGATATCAGCTGGAGACTGAATTATTGACTCGCGACGCAATTTTTTTGATACATCGTCATTATGAGGGTGGGAGGGGTACAATTAACTGCCAGTGTTGCGTCGGAAATAAAAATCTTGACTCTAAAGAGTATGTACATTTGGTGACCGTAAAAGTAATAGTCTCTTGGAGGGTTATTGCCTGGAGTCTTACAAAGGTCCGATGGTTACATGTAACTATCAGTGGTGCGTCGGATACATGCAACTTGAACGCCAGGAGAACATAGATATGCTCATCATATCCGCGTCAGTTGCACTGAAATAAGTCAGCTGGAGACGCAGTTATTGTTTCGCGACGCAGTTTGTGCGTTCCATCGTCATTATGAGGATGCGAGCTTTACAACAAACTGTCAGTGGTGTGTCGCAAACAGACAAGTTGACCCCAGGAGTAAGTACATCTGGTCACCATAGCCACGCTAGTTGCTCGGAAACAAGTTAGCTCTAGGCTGAATTACTTAATCGCGACGATATTTGTGCGTTTCATCGTCATTATGAGAGTGCGAGGGTTACAATTAACTGTCAGTCTTCAGCTGACTTCTTTCCGAGCAACTAATATTGCTAGCATGACCAGATGTAGGTCCTCCTGGGGATAAGGTTGCATTTTTTCGGCGCACCGCTCACAGTTAATTGTAACCCTCACACTCTCATAACGTCTATAGAACACACAAATTCCGTCGCGATTCGATCATTCTGTCACCAGCTGATTTATTTCAGTGCAACTAACGCGGCTTCGGTGATCAGATGTACGTCCTTTTGGGGGTGAAGTTGCTTATTTCCGACGCACCACTGACAGTTAATTGTAACCCTCATAATGACGATGGAATGCACAAATTGCATCGCGATTCTGTAATTCAGTCTGTAGCTGACTTTATTCCGAGCAACGTACGCAGCTATGGTGACCAGATGTACGTTGTCCTGGGGGTCAACTTGCTTGTTTGCGACGACCACTGACAGTTAACTGTAATCCTTGCACTCTCATAATGACGATGGAAAGCACAAATTGCGTCGCGAATCAATACCTCAGTCTCGAGCTGAATTCTTCCGAGCAACTAACGCGGCTACGGTGACCTCATGTACGTCCTCCTGGGGGTCAAGTTCATTGTTTGCGACGCGACACTGACAGTTAATTGAAATCCTCGCACCCTCATAATGACGATTGAGCGTACAAATATCGTCGCGATTCAATAATTCAGCTTCCAGCTGACTTCTTTGCGAGCAATTAGCGTGGCTATGGTGATCGGTTGTGCGTTGTTCTTGGTATAAAGTTGTTTGTTTGCGACGCACCACTGACAGTTAATTGTAATCCTCACACCCTCATAATGACGATGGGACTCATAAATTGCATCGCGATTCTGTAATTCAGTCTGCAGCTGATTTCTTTCCGAGCATCTAACGCGGCTATGATGACGAGATCTATGTTCTCCTGGGGTTAGAGTTGTGTGTTTCCGACGGTTACATATAACCCTTGCACCGTTGTAACGACGAAGGAACACACAAATTGTGTCGCAATTCAGATCCACAGCCTCCAGCCAATTTCTCTCAAAGAGGCCACTACTTCTACGGTCACCAAATGTACATACTCCTTAGATTCTATTTTCTTCTTTCCGACGCAACGCTGGCAGTTAATTGTATCCCCACCACCCTCATAATGACGATGTGTCACAAAAATTGCGTCGCGATTCAATAATTAAATCTCCAGCTGACATCTTTCCGAGCAAGTAACGCAGCTACGGTTACCAGATGTACGTCCTCCTGGGGGCCAAGTTGCTTGTTTCCGACGCACCACTGAAAGTTAATTGGGACCCTCATACCCTGATAATGATGATGGAATGCACAAATTGGGTCTCGATTCAATAATTCATTCGCCAGCTGACATCATTCGCATCAACTAACGCGGCTACGGTGACCAGGTGTACGTCTTCCTGGGGGTCAACTTGCTTGTTTGCGACGCTCGACTGACTGTTAACTGTAATCCTCGCACCCTCATAATGACAATGGAACGCACAAATTGCGTTGCGAGAGACTGAATTACTGAACTGCCTCGCAATTTGTGTGTTCCTTCGTTATTACAAGGTTGCGAGAGTTACATGTAACTGTCACTGGTACGACGGAAACAAGCAGATTGAAACCCAGGAGAACGTAGATCAGTTCACCATACCAGCGTCAGTTGCACTGAAAGAAGTCAGCTGAAGACAGAATTACTGAATCGTGACGCAATTTGTGTGTTCCATCATCATTATGAGGGTGCGAGGGTTACAATTAACCATCAGTGGTACGTTGGAAACAAGCAACTGGACCCACAAAAGGACGTACATCTGGTCACCATAGCGGCATTAGTTGCTCCGAAAGAATTCAGCTGGCGACTGAATTATTGAATCGCGACGCAATTTGTGTGTTCCATCGTCATTATGAGGGTTTGAGGGTTATAATTCACGGTAAGTGGTGCGTGGGAAGCAAGCAACGTAACCTCCAGGAAGACGTATATATGGTCACCGTAGCCGCGTTATTTGGACTGAAATAAATCGTCTGGAGACTGAATGAAAGAATCGCGACGGAATCTGTGCGTCCACAGTCATTATGAGGTTGTGAGTGTTACAATTAACTCTGAGCGGTGCGCCGGAAACAAGCACCTTAATCCCCAGGAGGACCTACATCTGGTCATGCTAGCATTGTTAGTTGCTCGGAAAGAAGTCAGCTGGAGACTGAATTATTGAATCGCGACGCAATTTGTGCGTTCCATCGTAATTATGAGGGTCCTAGCGTTACAATTAACTGTCAGTGGAGCGTCGGGAACAAGTAACTTGACCCCCAGAAGGTCGTATATCCGGTCACCCTAGCCGCGTTAGTTGCTGGGAAAGATGTTAGCTGGAGGCTAAATTATTGAGTCGCGCCGCAATATTTGTGATACATCGTCATTATGAGGGTGGGAGTGTTCGAATTAACTGACAATGTTGCGTCGGAAACAAGACATTTACCCTCCAGTGGAACGTACATCTGTTCAGAATAGCCACGGTAGTTGCTCGGAAGGAAGTCACCTGGTGACTGAATTATTGAATGGCGACGCAATTACTGCTTTCCATCGTAATTATGGGAGTTTGAGGGTTATATTTCACGGTAAGTGGTGCGTTGGAAACAAACAACTAATCCCCAGGAAAACGTACATATGGTCACCGTAGCCACGTTAGTTGCACTGAAATAAATCAGCTGGAGGCTGAATGATTGATTCGTGATCTAATCTGTGCGTTCCATAGTCATTATGAGGGTGCGAGGGTTACAATTAACTATCAGCGGTGCGGCCAAAACAAGCAACGTAACCACCAGGAGGACCTACATCTGGTCACGCTAGCCATGCTAGTTGCTCAGAAAGAAGTCAGCTGGAGACTCAATTATTGAATTACGTCCCACATTTTGAATACCAATTTCATTATGAGAGTGGGAGGGTTATAATTAACATCCGGTATTGCGTCAGAAACAAGAAATATGACTCCAAAGAGAATGTACACTTGGTGACAGTCTCTTTGAGAGAAACTTTCTGGAGACTGAATTACTGAATTTCCTCGCAATTTGTGTGTTGCTTCGTCATTACAAGGTTGCGAGCGTTACATGTTGCTTTCAGTGGTGCGTCGGAAACAAGCAACTTGTCCCCCAGGAGAACATAGATCTGGTCACCATAGGCGCGTTATTTGCTCGGAAAGAAGTCAGCTGGAGACTGAATTATTGAATGGCGACACAATTTTTGTGATACATCGTCATTATGAGGGTGGGAGAGTTCCAATTAACTGAGAGTGTTGCGTCGGAAACAAGCAATTTGACTCTAAAGAGAATGTTCATTTTGTGACCATAGAAGTAACAGTCGCTTTGGAAGAAATTCGCTGGAACATGAGGTACTGAATTACAACACGACTTGTGTGTTCCTTCGTCATTAAAAAGGTGCGAGGGTTACATGTAACTATCAGAGGTGCGTGGGAAACATGCAACTTGAACCCCAGGAGAACGTAGATCTGGTCACCACAGCAGCGTCAGTTGCACTGAAAGAAGTCACCTGGAGACTAAATTATTGAATCGCACGCAATTTGTTCGTTCCATCATCATTATGAGGGTGCGGAAATTACATTTAACCATCAGTGGTGCGTCGGAAACAAGAAACTTGACCCAGCAGGACGTACATCTGGTCACTGTCGACGCGTTAGTTGCTTGGAAAGAAGTCAGTTGGAGACTGAATTATTGAATCGAAAAACAATGTCATTATGAGGTTGCAAGGGATACAATTAACTGCCACAGGTGCGTCGGAAACAAGCATCTTGATTTCCAGGCGGATGTACATCCGTTCACCGTAGCCGCTTTAGTTGCACGGAAAGAATCAGCTGGAGACTGTATTACTGAATCGCGACGCAATTTGTGCATTCCATCTTCATTATGAGGGAGCAAGGGTTACAATTAAACTTCAGTGGTGCGTGGGAAACATGCAGCTTGAACCCCAGGAGAACGTAGATCTGGTCACCATGGCCGCGTTAGTAGCAAGGAAAGAGGTCAGCTTGGTACTGAATTGTTGAATCGTGACACAATGTGTTCGTTCCATCGTCATTTTGATGGTGCTTGGGTTACAACACACTCAGTGGTACGTCGGAAACAAGACACTTGTCCCTTTTGGTGGACATACACTCCTGGAAATTGAAATAAGAACACCGTGAATTCACTGTCCCAGGAAGGGGAAACTTTATTGACACATTCCTGGGGTCAGATACATCACATGAGCACACTGACAGAACCACAGGCACATAGTCACAGGCAACAGAGCATGCACAGCGTCGGCAGTAGTACAGTGTATATCCATCTTTCGCAGCAATGCAGGCTGCTATTCTCCCATGGAGACGATCTTAGAGATGCTGGATGTAGTCCTGTGGAACGGCTTGCCATGCCATTTCCACCTGGCGCCTCAGTAGGACCAGCGTTCGTGCTGGACGTGCAGACCGCGTGAGACGACGCTTCATCCAGTCCCAAACATGCTCAATGGGGGACAGATCCGGAGATCTTGCTGGCCAGGGTAGTTGACTTACACCTTCTAGAGCACGTTGGGTGGCACGGGATACATGCGGACGTGCATTGTCCTGTTGGAACAGCAAGTTCCCTTGCCGGTCTAGGAATGGTAGAACGATGGGTTCGATGACGGTTTGGATGTACCGTGCACTATTCAGTGTCCCCTCGACGATCACCAGTGGTGTACGGCCAGTGTAGGAGATCGCTCCCCACACCATGATGCCGGGTGTTTGCCCTGTGTGCCTCGGTCGTATGCAGTCCTGATTGTGGCGCTCACCTGCACGGCGCCAAACACGCATACGACCATCATTGGCACCAAGGCAGAAGCGACTCTCATCGCTGAAGACGACACGTCTCCATTCGTCCCTCCATTCACGCCTGTCGCGACACGACTGGAGGCGGGCTGCACGATGTTGGGGCGTGAGCGGAAGACGGCCTAACGGTGTGCGGGACCGTAGCCCAGCTTCATGGAGACGGTTGCGAATGGTCCTCGCCGATACCCCAGGAGCAACAGTGTCCCTAATTTGCTGGGAAGTGGCGGTGCGGTCCCCTACGGCACTGCGTAGGATCCTACGGTCTTGGCGTGCATCCGTGCGTCGCTGCGGTCCGGTTCCAGGTCGACGGGCACGTGCACCTTCCGCCGACCACTGGCGACAACATCGATGTACTGTGGAGACCTCACGCCCCACGTGTTGAGCAATTCGGCGGTACGTCCACCCGGCCTCCCGCATGCCCACTATACGCCCTCGCTCAAAGTCCGTCAACTGCACATACGGTTCACGTCCACCCTGTCGGGGCATGCTACCAGTGTTAAAGACTGCGATGGAGCTCCGTATGCCACGGCAAACTGGCTGACACTGACGGCGGCGGTGCACAAATGCTGCGCAGCTAGCGCCATTCGACGGCCAACACCGCGGTTCCTGGTGTGTCCGCTGTGCCGTGCGTGTGATCATTGCTTGTACAGCCCTCTCGCAGTGTCCGGAGCAAGTATGGTGGGTCTGACACACCGGTGTCAATGTGTTCTTTTTTCCATTTCCAGGAGTGTACATCTGGTCAACGTAGCCGCGTTAGTTGCTCTGAAAAAAGTCAGATGGAGTCTGAATTATTGAATCAAGACGTAATTTTTGCGTTCCATCGTCATTATGATGGTGCGATAGTTACAATAAACTTTCAGTGGTATGTCGGAAGCTAATAATTTATCTTTCAGTATCACGTAAGTCGCTTGGAGAAATGTCGGCTGGTTATGGAATTACTGGATCGTGAGGCAATTTGTGTTTTTATAGTCATTATGTGGGTGCAAGGCCTATAATGAACTGTCAGTGTTACGTCGAAAGCAAGAAATTTACCTCCGAGGGGAACGTAAATACTGTGACAGTGGAAGCGTTGGGCACTTCGGGAAATGTCGTCTCCAATATGGATCGTGACGTAATTTGTGCATTCCATCGTCATTATGAGGGTGCGAGGGGTACAATTAACTGCCAGTGTCGCGTCGGAAACATACAACTTGACCTCCAGGAGAACGTACATCTGATCACCATAGCCGCGTTACTTCTGTGGAAAGAGGTCAGCTGGAGACTGAATTATTGAATCGCAAAGGAATTTGTGTGTTCCATCGTCATTATGGGCGCGCGAGGGACATAATTAACTGTCAGTGGAGCGTCCGAAACAAGCAACATAACCCCCAAAAGAACGTACATCTGAACACCGTAGGCGTGTTAGTTGCTAGAAATGAAGTGAGCTCGAGGCTGAACTATTGAATCAAGGCGCAATTTGTTCTTTCCATCGTCATTATGAGGTTGCGAGGGTTATAATTAACTGTCAGTGGTACGTAGAAAGCAAGAAATTTGCCTCCGAGAGGAACGTAAAAACGTTACCACTTGGAGAAAAGTAGTCTCGAATATGGAATCGCATCGCAATTTGTAAGTTTGATCGTCTTTATGACGGTGTGAGGGTTACAATTAACTGTTAGTGGTGCGTTGGAAACAAGCAACTTAACCCCCAGGAGAACGAACATCTGGTTACCACAGCCGCTTTAGTTGCACGAAAGGAAGTCAGTTGCAGACTGAATAATTGATTCGCGCCGCAATTTTCGATTTCCATGGTCATTATGACGGTGCGAGGTTCACAACCAAATGTCAGTGGTAGTCAGAAACAAGCAACCACAGCGCCAGGAGGACGTTCATCTAATCACAGTAGCAGCTTTACTTTCTCGAAAGACGTAAGCTGAAGACTTAACTATTTATACACTGCGCTATTTATGCGTTTCACCGTCATTATGAGGGTACAAGGGTTACAACTAATATTCAGTGGTACGTCGAAAACAAAAAATTTGCCTCCGAGAGAAATGTAAAACTTGTGACTGTAGAACCATTAGGCGCTTGGAGAAAACTCGTCTCAAAAATGGAATCGTAACGAAATTTGAGCGTTCCATCGTCATTATGAGACTGCGAGATTTACAATTAACTGCCAGTAGTGCGTCGGAAACAAGCAACTTAATCCCCAGCAGAACGTACATCAGGTCACCGTAGCCGCTTTAGTTGCTCGGAAAGACGTGAGCTAGAGAGTGAGTTTTTGATTTGGGACGCAATTTTTGAGTTCCATGGTCATTATTAGGGTGCGAGGTGCGAAATTAACTGTCAGTGCTGCGTCGGAAAGAAGCAAAAAGACCCCGAGAACGACGTACATCTGGTCACCGTAGCCTCGCTAATTGCTCGGAAAGAAATCATCTGGAGACTGAATAATTGAATCACAATGCAAGTTGCGCGCTTCATTGTCATTATGAGGGTACAAAGGTTGAAACTTATACTCAGTGTTACGTCGAAAATAAAAAATTTGCCTCCGAGAGGAATGTAAAACCTGTGACAGTAGAACCGATAAGTGCTTGGAGAAAAGTCGTCTCAAAAATGGAATCGAGACGCAATTTGTGCGTTCCATCGTCATTATGAGAGTGCGAGGGTTACAATTAATCGCCAGTAGTGCGTCAGAAACAAGCAATCCCCTTGAGAACGTACATCAGGTCACCGTAGCCGATTTAGTTGCTCGGAATGTAGTCAGCTGGAGAGTGAGTTATTGATTCGGGACGCAATTTTGGACTTCCATGGTCATCATGAGGGTGCGAGGTTCTCAATTAACTGTCAGTTGTGCGTCGGAAACAAGTAACAAGAATCCCAGGAGGACGTACATCTGGTCACCGTAGCCTTGTTAATTGCTCGGAAAGAAGTCAGATGAGGAATCAATTATTGAATCGTGATGCAATTTGCGAGCTTCATTGGCATTATGAGGGTACAAGGGTTACAACTAATACTCACTGGTACGTCGAAAACAAGAAATTTGCCTCCGAGAGGAATGCAAAACCTGTGACAGTAGAACCATTAAGTGCTTGGAGAAATGTCGTCACATAAATGGAATCGCGACGCAATTTGTGCGTTCCATCCTCATTATGAGAGTACGAGGGTTACAATTAACTGCCGGTATTGTGTCGGAAACAAGCATCTTAATCCCCAGGAGAACGTACATCAGGTCACCGTAGCCGCTTTAGTTGCTCGGAAAAAAGTCACCTGGAGAGTGAGTTTTTCATTCAGGACGCAATTTTTGAGTTCCATGGTCATTATGATTATGTGAGGGTCACAATTAACTGTCAGTTGTGCTTCGGAAACAAGCAACAAGCCCCCCAGGAGGACGTACATCTGGTCACCATAGCCTCGTTAATTGCTCGAAAGATGCCAGCTGGAGATTGAATTATTAAATCACGATGCAATTTGTGCGCTTCATTGTCATTATGAGGGTACAAGGGTTACAACTAATAGTGGTACGTCGAAAACAAGAAATTTGCCTCCGAGAGGAATGTAAAAATTGTGACTGTGGAACCACTAGGTGCTTGGAGAAAAGTAGCCTCACAATTTGAATCACGACCTAATTTGTGCGTTCCATCGTCATTACGAGAGTGCGAGGGTTACAATTAACTGCCGGTAGTGCGTCGGAAACCAGCAACTTAATCCCCAGGAGGACTTACGTTTATTCACCATAGCCTTGTTAATTGCTTGGAAAGAAGTCAGCTGGAGACAGAGTTATTGATTCGCGATGAAATTTGCGCACTTCATTGTCATTGTGGGGGTACCAGGCTACAACTAATACTCAGTGGTACGTCTAAAACAAGAAATTTGTAAATCCTGTGATAGTGGACCGATTAGGTGCTTGGAGAAATGTCGTCTCAAAAATGGAATCGCGACGTAATTTGTGCGTTCCATCGTCATTATGAGAATGCGAGGGTTACAATTAACTGCCGGTTGTGCGTCGGAAACCAGCAACTTAATCCCCAGGAGGACGTACATCTGGTCACCAAAGCCTCGTTAATTGCTCGGAAAGAAGTCAGCCTGAGACTGACTTATTGAATCGCAATGCAATTTGCGCCCTTCCTCGTCATTACGAGGGTACAAGGTAACAACTAATTCACCGTGGTACGTTGAAAATAAGAAATTTGCCTCCGAGAGGAATGTAAAACCTGTGACAGTAGAATCATTAGGTGATTGGGGAAAAGTCGTCTCAAAAATGGAAACGCGACGTTATTGGTGCGTTCCATCGTCATTATGAAAGTGGGAGGGTGACAATTAACTGCCGGTTGTGCGTCGGAAACAAGCAATCCCCTGGAGAACGTACATAAGGTCACCGTAGCCGCTTTAGTTGCTCGGAAAGAAGTCACCTGGAGAGTGAGTTTTTAATTCGGGACGCAATTTTTGAGTTCCATTGTCATTATGAGTACGCGAGGGTCACAATTACCTGTCAGTTGTGCGGCCGAAACAAGCAAAACACCCCCAAGAGGACGTACATCTGGTCACCGTAGCCTCGTTGATTGCTCGGCAACAAATCAGCTGGAGGCTGAATTATTGAATCGTGAGGGAATTTGCGCGCTTCATTTTCATTATGAGGGTACACAAGTTACAACTAATACTCACTGGTACGTCGTAAACAAGAAATTTGCCTCCGAGAGGAATGTAAAACCTGTAACAGTTGAACCATGATGTGCTTGGAGAAATATAGTCTCAAAAATGGAATCGCGACGCAATTTGTGCGTTCCATCGTCATTATGAGAGTGCGAGGGTTGCAATTAACTGGCGGTTGTGCGTTGGAAACAAGCAACTTAATCCCCAGGAGAACGTACATCAGGTAACCGTAGCCGCTTTAGTTGCTCGGAAAGAAGTCACCTGGAGAGTGAGTTTTTGATTCGGGACGCAATTATTGAGTTCCATGGTCATTATCAGGGTGCGAGGGTCGCAACTAACTGTCAGTTGCGTGTCGTAAACAAGCAATAAGACCCCCAGGAGGACGTACATCTGGTCACCATAGCCTCGTCAATTGCTCGGAAAGAAATCAACTGGAGTCTGACTTATTGATTCGGAATGCAATTTGCGCGCTTCATCGTCATTATGATGGTACAAAGTTACAACTAATACTCCGTGGTACGTTGAGACTAGAACTTTGCCTCTGAGAGGAATGTAAAGCCTGTGACAGTAGAACCATTAGGTGCTTCGAGAAAAGTCGTCTCAAAAATGGAATCGCGAGGTAATTTGTGCGTTCCATCGACATTATGAGAGTGGAAGGATTACAATTACCTGCCGGTAGTGCGTCGGAAACAAGCAATCCCCAGGTGAACGTACATCAGGTCACCGTAGCCGCATCAGTTGCCCGGAAAGGAGTCACCTGGAGAGTGAGTTTTTGATTCGGTACGCAATTTTTGACATCCATGGTCATTATGAGGGTGCGAGGGTCGCAATTAACTGTCAGTTGCGTGTCGGAAACAAGCAACAAGACCCCCAGGAGGACGTACATCTGGTCACCATAGCCTCGTTAATTGCTCGGAAAGAAGTCAGCTGGAGACTGAATTATTGAATCGCGATGCGATTTGCGCGCTTCATTGTCATAATGAGGGTACAAGGGTTACAACTAATACGCACTCGTACGTCGGAAACATGACATTTCCCTCCGAGGGGAATGCAAGATCAGTGACAGTAGAACCATTAAGTGCTTGGAGAAATGTCGTCTCTAAAATGGGATCGCGACGCAATTTGCGCGTTTCATCGTCATTATGATAGTGTGAGGGTTACAATTATCTGCCGGTACTGTGTCTGAAACAAGCAACTTAATCCCCAGGAGAATGTACATCAGGTCACCGTAGCTGCTTTAGTTGCTCGGAAGGAAGTCACGTGGAGAGTGAGTTTTTGATTGGGGACGCAATGTTTGAGTTCCTTGGTCATTATGAGTATGCGAGGATCACAATTAACCGTCAGTTATGCGTCAGAATCAAGCAACAAGACCCCCAGGAGGACGTACATCTGGTCACCATAGCTTCGTTAATTGCTCGGAAAGAAGTCAGCTGGAGACTGAATTATTGAATCACAATGCAATTTGCGCGCTTCATTGTCATTATAAGGGTACAAGGGTTACAACTAATACTAACTGGTACGTCGAAAACAAGAAATTTGCCTCCGAGAGGAATGCAATGCCTGTGACAGTAGAACCATTAGGTGCTTGGAGAAAAGTCGTCTTAAAAATGGAATCGCGAAGCAATTTGTGCGTTCCATCGTAATTATGAGAGTGCGAGGGTTACAATTAACTGCGGGTAGTGTGTCGGACACAAGCAACTTCTTCCCCAGGAGAACGTACATCAGGTCACCGTAGTCGCTTTAGTTGCTCGGAAAGAAGTCACCTGGAGAGTGAGTTTTTGAATGGGGACGTAAATTTAGAGTTCCATGGTCATTATGAGTTTGCGAGGGTCACAATTAACTGCCGGTAGTGCGTCGGAAACAAGCAATCCCCACGAGAACGTACATCTGTTCACCGTAGCTGCTTCAGTTGCTCGGAAAGAAGTCACCTGGAGAGTGAGTTTTTGTTTCGGGACGCCATTTTTGTCTTCCATGGTGATCATGAGCGTGCGAGATTCGCAATTATCTGTCAGTTGTGCGTAGGAAACAAGCAACAAGAACCCCCGGAGGATGTACATCTGGTCACAGTAGCCTCGTTAATTGCTCGGAAAGTAGTCAGCTGGCGACGGAGTTATTGAATCGCAATGCAATTTGCGCGCTTCATTGTCATTATGAGGGTACAAGGGTTACAACTAATACTCACTGGTACGTCGTAAACAAGAAATTCGCCTCTGAGAGGAATGTAAAACCTGTAACAGTTGAACCATGATGTGCTTGGAGAGAAATCGTCTCAAAAATGGAATCGCGACGGAATTTCTGCGTTCCATCGTCATTATGTTACTTCGAGGATAACAATTAACTGCCGGTAGTCCGTCGGAAACAAGCAACTGAGTCCCCAGGCGAACGTACATTAGGTCACCGTAGCGGTTTTAGTTGCTCGGAATGAAGTCAGCTGGAGAGTGAGTTATTGATTCGGAACGCAATTTTTGACTTCCATGGTCATCATGAGGGTGCGATGGTCACGATTAACCGTCAGTTGTGTGTCGGAAACAAGCAACTTAATCCCCAGGAGAATGAACATCAGGTCACCGTAGCCGCTTTAGTTGCTGGGAAAGAAGTCACCTACACAGTGAGTTTTTGATTCGGGACGTTATTTTTGAGTTCCGTGGTCATTATGAGTGTGCGAGGCTCACAATTAACTGCCAGTTGTGTGTCAGAGACAAGCAACAAGACCCCCAGGAGGACGTACATCTTGTCCCCGTAGCCTCGTTGATTGCTCGGAAAGATATCGGCTGGAGACTGAATTATTGCATCACTATGCAATTTTCGCGCCTCTTTGTCATTATAAGGGTACTAGGGTTACAACTAATACTCAGTGCTATGTCGAAAACAGGAAATTCGTATCCGAGAGGAATGTAAATCCTGTGACAGTAGAACCATTAAGTGCTTGGAGAAAAGTCGTCTCAAAAATGGAATCGCGACGCAATTTGTGCGTTCCATCGTCATTATGAGAGTGCGAGGGTTACAATTAACTGGCGGTTGTGCGTCGGAAACCAGCAACTTAAACAACAAGAGAACGTACATCAGGTCACCGTAGCCGCTTTAGTTGCTCGGAAAGAAGTCACATGGAGAGTGAGTTTTTGATTCGGGACACAATTTTTGAGTTCCATGGTCATTATGAGTGTAGGAGGGTCACAATTAACTGCCAGTTGTGCGTCGGAAACAAGCAACAAGACCCCCAGGAGGACGTACATCATGTCACCATAACCTCGTTGATTGTTCGGAAAGAAATCGGCTGGAGACTGAATTATTGAATTGCGATTCAATTTGCGTGCTTTATTGTCACTATGAGGGTACAAGGGTTACAACTAATACTCAGTGGTACGTCGAAAACAAGAAATTCGCCGCCGAGAGGAATGTAAATCCTGTTACAGTAGAACCATTAAGTGCTTGGAGAGAAGTCGTCCCAAAAATAGAATCATGGCGCAATTTGTGCGTTCCATCGTCGTTGTGAGAGTGCGAGGGTTACAATTAACTGGCGGTTGTGCGTCGGAAACAAGCAACTCAATCCCCAGGAGAACGTACATCAGTTCACCGTAGCCGTTTTAGTTGCTCGGAATGAAGTCAGATCGAGAGTGAGTTATTGATTCGGAACGCAATTTTTGACTTCCATGGTCATCATGAGGGTGCGATGGTCACAATGAACTGTCAGTTGTGCGTCGGAAACAAGCAACAAACCCCCAGGAGGACGTACATCTTGTCACCATAGCCTCGTTAATCGCTCGGAAAGAAGTCAGCTGCAGACTGAATAACTGAATCGCGATGCAATTTGCGCGCTTCATTGTCATTATGAGGGTACAAGGGTTACAACTAATACCCACTGGTACGTCTAAAACAAGAAATTTGCCTCCGAGAGGAATGTAAATTCTTGTGACAGAAGAACCAATAAGTGCTTGGTAAAAAGTCGTCTCAAAAATATAATCGTGACGCAATTTCTGCGTTCCATCGTCATTATGAGAGTGCGAGGGTTACAATTAACTGGCGGTTGTGCGTCAGAAACCAGCAACTTAAACAACAGGAGAACGTACATCAGGTCACCGTAGCCGCTTTAGTTGCTCGGAAAGAATTCACGTGGAAAGTGAGTTTTTGATTCAGGACGCAATTTTTGAGTTCCATGGTTATTATGAGTATGCGAGGGTCACAATTAACCGTCAGTGGTGCGTCGGAAACAAGCAACGAGACCCCCAGGAGGACGTACATCTCGTCACCGTGGCCTCGTTGATTGCTCGGAAGGAAACCAGCTGGAGCCTGAAATATTGATTTGCGATGCAATTTGCGCGCTTCATTGTCATTATGAGGGTACAAGGGTTACAACTAATACTCACTGGTACGTTGAAAACAAGAAATTGGCCTCCGGAAGAAATGCAAAACCTGTGACAGTAGAACCATTAAGTGCTTGGAGGAAAGTCGTCTCAAAGATGGAATCGCGACGTGCGTTCCATCGTCATTATGAGAGTGCGTGGGTTATAATTAACTGCCGGTAGTGCGTCGGAAACAAGCAACTTAATCCCCAGGAGAATGTACATTAGGTCACCTTAGCCGCTTTAGTTGGTCGGAAAGAAGTCACCTGGGGAGTGAGTTTTTTATTCGGGACGCAATTTTTGAGTTCCGTGGTCAATATGAGTGTGGGAGGGTCACAATTAACTGCCAGTTGTGGGTCGGAAACAAGCAACAAGATCCCCAGGAGGACGTACATCTTGTCACTGTAGCCTTGTTAATTGCTCGGTAAGAAGTCAGCTGCAGACTGAATTATTGAATCACGATGCAATTTGCGCGCTTCATTATCATTATGAGGGTACAAGGGTTACAACTAATACTCAGTGGTAGGTCGAAAACAAGAAATTCGCACCCGAGAGGATTGTAAATCCTGTGGCTGTAGAACCATTATGTGCATGGTGAAAAGTCGTCTCAAAAATTGAATCGCCACGCAATTTCTGCGTACCATCGTCATTATGAGAGTGTGAGGGTTACAATTAACTGCCGGTAGTGCGTCGGAAACAAGCAACTTAATCCGCACGAGAACGTACATCAGGTCACCGCAGCCGTTTTAGTTGCTCAGAATTAAGTCAGCTGGAGAGTGAGTTATTAATTCGGGAAGCAATTTTTGACTTCCATGGTCATCATGAGGGTGCGAAGGTCACGATTAACTGTCAGTTGTGCGTCGAAAACAAGCAACAAGTCCCCCAGGAGGACTTACATCTGGTCACCGTAGCCTTCTTAATTGCTCAGAAGGAAGTCAGCTGGAGACAGACTTATTGAATCGCTATGCAATTTGCGCGCTTCATTGTCATTATGAGGTTACAAGGGTTACAACTAATACTCAGTGGTACGTCGAAAACAAGAATTTTGCCTCCGAGAGGAATGTAAAACCTGTGACAGTAGAACCATTAAGTTCTTGGAGAAAAGTCGTCTCAAAAATGGAATCGCGACGCAAAACTTGCATTCCATTGTCATTATGAGAGTGCAAAGGTTACAATTAACTGCCGGTAGTGCGTCGGAAAAAATCAACTTAATCCCCAGAAGAACGTACATCAGGTCTCCGTAGCCGCATTAGTTGCTCGGAACGATATCACCAGGAGAGTGATCTTTTGATTTGGGACGCAATTTTTGAGTTCCAAGGTTATTATGAGTATGTGAGGGTCACAACTGACTGTCAGTTCTGCGTCGGAAACAACGAACAAGAGCCCCAGGAGGACATACATCTGGTCAACGTTGCCTCGCTAATTGCTCGGAAAGAAGTCAGCTGGGGCCTGAATTATTGATTTGCGATGCAATGTGCGCGCTTCAATGTCATTACGAGGGTGCAAGGGTTACAACTAATACTCACTGGTACGTCGAAAACAAAAAAGTTGGCTCCGAGAGTAATGAAAAACCTGTGACAGTAGAACCTTTAAGTGCTTGGAGAAATGTCGTCTCCAAAATGGAATCGCGACGCAATTTGTGCGTTCCATCGTCATTATGAGAGTGCGAGGGTTACAGTTACCTGCCGGTAGTGCGTCGGAAAAAAGCAACTTAATCCCCAGAAGAACGTACATCAGGACTCCGTAGCCACATTAGTTGCTCGGATAGAAGTCACCTGGAGATTGAGTTTTTGATTCGGAACGCAATTTTTGAGTTCTATGGTTATTATGAGTATGCGAGGGCCACAATTAACTGTTTGTTGTGCGTCGGAAACAAGCAACAAGAACTCCAGGAGGACGTACTCCTGGTCACTGTAGCCTCGTTAAATGCTCGGAAAGAAGTAAGCTGCAGACTGAATTGTTGATTCACGATGCAATTTGCGCGCTTCATTGTCACTATGAGGGTACAAGGGTTACAGCTAATACTCACAGGTGCGTCGAAAACAACAAATTTGCCTCCGAGGGGAATGTAAAACCTTTGACAGTAGAACCATTAAGTGCCTGGAGAAAAGTCGTTTCAAAAATGGAATCGCGACGCAATTTGTGCGTTCCATCGTCATTATGAGGGTGCGAGGGTTACAATTAACTTCCGGTCGTTCGTCTGAAAGAAGCAACTTAATCCCCAGGAGAACGTACATCAGGTCACCGTAGCCGCTTTAGTTGCTCGGAAAGAAGTCACCTGGAGTGTGAGTTTTTGATTCGGGACGCAGTTTTTAAGTTACATGGTCATTATGAGTATGCGAGGGTCACAACTAACTGTCAGTTGAGATTCGGTAAAAAGCAACAAGACCCCTAGGAGGACGTATATCTGGTCACCGTAGCCTGGTTAATTGCTCGGAAAGAAGTCAGCTGCAGACTGAATTATTGTTTTGCGATGCAATTTCCACGCTTCATTGTCATAAAGAGGGTACAAGGGTTACAACTAATACTCAGTGGTACGTCGAAAACAAGAAATTTGCCTCCGTGAGGAATCTAAATAAGGTGACAGTAGAACCATTAAGTGCTTCGAGAAAGGTCGTCTCAAAAATGAGATCGCGACGCAATTTGCGCGTCCCATCGTCATTATGAGAGTGCAAGGGTTACGATTAACTCCCGGTAGTGCGTCGGAAACAAGCAACTTAGTCCCCAGGAGATCGTACATCAAGTCACTGTTGCCGCTTTAGTTGCTCGGAAAGAAGTCACCAGGAGAGTGAGTTTTTGATTTGGGACGCAATTTTTGAGTTCCATGGTCATTATGAGTATGCGAGGGTCATATTTATCAGTCAGTGGTGCGTCGGAAACAAGCAACAAGGCCCCAGGAGGACGTACACCTGCTCACCGTAGTCTCGTTAATTGCTCGGAAAGAAGTCAGCTGGAAACTGAATTATTGAATCGAGATGCAATTTGTTCGCCTCATTGTCATTATGATGGTACAAGGATTTCAACTAATACTCACTGGTACGTCGAAAACAATAAGTTTGCCTCCAGGAGGAATGTAAATCCCGAGACAGTAGAACCGTTAAGTGCTTCGAGAAAAGTCGTCTCAAAAATGGAATCGCGACGCAATTTGTGCGTTCCATCGTCATTATGAGAGTGCAAGGGTTACAATTAAGTGCCGGTAGTGCGTCGGAAACAAGCAAATTAATCCCCAGGGGAAAGTACTTCGGGTCACCGTAGCCGCTTTAGTTGCTCGGAAAGAAGTCACGTGGAAAGCGAGTTTTTGATTCAGGACGCAATTTTTGAGTTCCATGGTCATTATGAGTATGCGAGGGTCACAATTAACCGTCAGTGGTGTGTCTGAAACAAGCAACAAGACCCCCAGGAGGACGTACATCTCGTCACCGTAGCCTCGTCGATTGCTCGGAAGGAAACCAGCTGGAGCCTGAAATATTGAATCGTGATGCAATTTGCGCGCTTCATTGTCATTATGAGGGTACAAGGGTTACAAATAATACTCACTGGTACGTCGAAAACTAGAAATATACCTCCGAGAGGAAATTAAATCCTGTGATAGGAAAACTAAAATGGAATCGCGACGCAATTTGTGCGTTCCATCGTCATTATGAGAGTGCGAGTGTTCCAATTACCTGCCGGTAGTGCGTCGGAGACAAGCAACTTAATCACCAGGAGAACGTACTTCAGGTCACCGTAGCCGCTATAGTTGCTCGGAAAGAAATCACCTGGAGAGTGAGTTTTTGATTCGGGACGAAATTTTTGAGTTCGATGGCCATTATGAGTATGCGAGTTTCACAATTGACTGTCTGTTGTGCGTCGGAAACAAGCAACAAGACCTCCAGGAGGACCGACTCCTGGTTACCGTAGACTCGTTAGTTGATCGGAAAGAAGTCAACTGCAAACTGAATTAATGAATCATGACGCAATTTGCGCGCTTCATTGTCACTATGAGGGTACAGGGGTTACAACCAATACTCACGGGTATTTCGAAAACAAGAAACTTGCCTCCGAGAGGATTGTAAAACCAGTGACAGTAGAACCATTAAGTGCCTTGAGAAAAGTCGTCTCAAAAATGGAATCGCGATGCAATTCGTGCGTTCCATCATCATTACGAGAGTGCGAGGGTTACAATTAACTGCCGGTAGTGCGTCGGAAAGAAGCAACATAATCCCCAGGAAAACGTACATCAGGTCACCGTAGCCGCTTTAGTTGCTCGGAAAAAAGTCACCTGGAGAGTGAGTTTTTGATTCGGTACGCAATTTTTGAGTTCCATGTTCATTATGAGTATGCGATGGTCACAATTAACTGTCAGTTGTGCATCATAAACAAGCAACAAGACCTCCAGGAGGACGTACTCCTGGTCACCGTAGCCTCGTTAATTGCTCGGAAAGAAGTCAGCTGCAGACTGAATTATTGAATCATGATGCAATTTGCGCGCTTCATTGTCACTTGAGGGTACAAAGGCTCTTACCAATACTCACGGATACGTCGAAAACAAGAAATTTGCCTCCGAGTGGAATGTAAAACCTGTGACAGTAGAACCATTAAGTGCTTGAGGAAAGTCGTCTCAAAAATGTAATCGCGACGCAATTTGTGTGTTCCATCGTCATTATGAGAGTGCGAGGATTACGATTAACTGCCGGTAGTGCGTCGGAAAGATGCAACTTAATCCCCAGGAGAACGTACATCAGGTCACCGTAGCCGCTTTAGTTGCTCGGAAAAAAGTCACCTCGAGAGTGAAGTTTTGATTCGGGACGCAGTTTTTGATTTCGAAGGTCATTATGAGTATGCGAGGGTCACAATTAACTGTCTGTTGTGCGTCGGAAACAAGCAACAAGACCTCCAGGAGGATGGACTCCTGGTTACCGTAGACTCGTTAGTTGATCGTAAAGAAGTCAGCTGCAGACTGAATTATCGAATCATGATGCAATTTGCGCGCTTCATTGTCACTATGAGGGTACAAGGGTTACTACTAATACTGACTGGTACGTCGAAAACAAGAAATGTGCCTCCGAGAGTAATGTAAAACCAGTGACAGTAGAACCATCAAGTGCTTGGAGAAAAGACGTCTCAAAAACGAAATCGCGACGCAATTTGTGCGTTCCATCGTCATTATGAGAGTGGTAGGGTTACAATTAACTGCCGGTTGTGCGTCGGAAACAAGCAACTTAATCACCAGGAGAACTTACATCAGGTCACCGTAGCCGCTTTAGTTGCTCGGATAGAAGTCACTTGGAGAGTGAGTTTTTGATTAGGGACGCAATTCTTGAGTTCCGTGGTCATTGTGAGTATGCGAGGGACGCAATTAACTGTCAGTTGTGCGTCGGAAATAAGCAGCAATACCCCAGGAGGACGTACATCTGGTCACCATAGCTTCGTTAATTGCTCGGAAAGAAGTCAGCTGCAGACTGAATTATTGAATCATGATGCAGTTTGCGCTCTTCATTGTCACTATGAGGGTACAAGGGTGACAACTAATACTCACGGGTACGTCGAAAACAAGAAATTTGCCTCCGAGAGGAATGTAAATAAAGTGACAGTAGAACCATTAAAGCCTTCGAGAAAGGTCGTCTCAAAAATGGAATCGCGACGCAATTTGTGCGTTCCATCGTCATTATGAGAGTGCGAGGGTTACGATTAACTGCCGGTAGTGCGTCGGAAACAAGCAAATTAATCCCCAGGGGAACGTACTTCAGGTCACCGTAGCCGCTGTAGTTGCTCGGAAAGAAGTCACGTGGAAAGTGAGTTTTTGATTCAGGACGCAATTTTTGAGTTCCATGGTCATTATGAGTATGCGAGGGTCACAATTAACCGTCAGTGGTGTGTCGGAAACAAGCAACAAGACCCCCAGGAGGATGTACATCTCGTCACCGTAGCCTCGTTGATTGCTCGGAAGGAAACCAGCTGGAGCCTGAAATATTGAATCGTGATGCAATTTGCGCGCTTCATTGTCATTATGAGGGTACAATAGTTACAAATAATACTCACTGGTACGTCGAAAACAAGAAATATACCTCCGAGAGGAAATTAAATCCTGTGATAGGGAAACCAGTAAGCGCTTGGAGAAATGTCGTCTCAAAAATGGAATCGCGACGCAATTTGTGCGTTCCATCGTCATTGAGAGAGTGCGAGGGTTCCAATTAACTGCCGGTAGTGCGTCGGAAAAAAGCAACTTAATCCCCAGAAGAACGTACATCAGGTCTCCGTAGCCGCATTAGTTGCTCGGATAGAAGTCACCTGGAGAGTGAGTTTTTGATTCGGAACGCAATTTTTGAGTTCCATGGTTATTATGAGTATGCGTGGGTCACAATTAACTGTCTGTTGTGCGTCGGAAACAAGCAACAAGAACTCCAGGAGGACGTACTCCTGGTCACCGTAGCCTCGTTAATTGCTCGGAAAGAAGTCAGCTGCAGACTGAATTATTGAATCATGATGCAATTTGCGCGCTTCATTGTCACTATGAGGGTACAAGGGTTACAGCTAATACTAACGGGTGCGTCGAAAACAAGAAACTTGCCTCCGAGAGGATTGTAAAACCTGTGACAGTAGAACCATTAACTGCTTGGAGAAAAGTCGTCTCATAAATGGAATCGCGACGCAATTTGTGCGTTCCATCGTCATTATGAGAGTGCGAGGTTTACAATTACCTGCCGGTAGTGCGTCGGAAACAAGCAACTTAATCACCAGGAGAACGTACTTCAGGTCACCGTAGGCGCTATAGTTGCTCGGAAAGAAATCACCTGGAGAGTGAGTTTTTGATTCGGGACGAAATTTTTGAGTTCGATGGCCTTTATGAGTATGCGAGATTCACAATTGACTGTCTGTTGTGCGTCGGAAACAAGCAACAAGACCTCCAGGAGGACCGACTCCTGGTTACCGTAGCCTCGTTAGTTGATCGGAAAGGAGTCAGATGCAAACTGAATTAATGAATCATGACGCAATTTGCGCGCTTCATTGTCACTATGAGGGTACAGGGGTTACAACCAATACTCACGGGTACATCGAAAACAAGAAATTTGCCTCCGAGGGGAATGTAAAACCTTTGACAGTAGAACCATTAAGTATTTGGAGAAAAGTCGTCTCAAAAACGGAATCGCGACGCAATTTGTGCGTTCCATCGTCATTATGAGAGTGCGAGGGTTACGATTAACTCCCGGTAGTGCGTGGGAAAGAAGCAAATTAGTCCCCAGGAGATCGTACATCAAGTCACCGTTTCGGCTTTAGTTGCTCGGAAAGAAGTCACCAGGAGAGTGAGTTTTTGATTTGGGACGCAATTTTTGAGTTCCAATGTCATTATGAGTATGCGAGGGTCACAATTATCTGTCAGTGGTGCGTCGGAAACAAGCAACAAGGCCACAGGAGGACGTACACCTGGTCACCGTAGTTTCGTTAATTGCTCTAAAAGAAGTCAGCTGCGGACTGAATTATTGAATCATGATGCAATTTGCGCGATTCATTGTCACTATGAGGGTACAAGGGTTACAACTAATACTCACTGGTACGTCGAAAACAAGAAATGTGCCTCCGAGAGTAATGTAAAACCAGTGACAGTAGAACCATTAAGTGCTTGGAGAAAAGTCGTCTCAAAAACGGAATCGCGACGCAATTTGTGCGTTCCATCGTCATTATGAGAGTGCGAGGGTTACAATTAACTGCCGGTTGTGCGTCGGAAACAAGCATCAATACCACAGGAGGGCGTACATCTGGTGACCATAGCCTCGTTAATTGCTCGGAAAGAAGTCAGCTGCAGACTGAATTATTGAATCATGATGCAGTTTGCGCGCTTTATTGTCACTATGAGGGTACAAGGGTTACAACTATTACTCACGGGTACGTCGAAAACAAGAAATTTGCCTCCGAGAGGAATGTAAATAAAGTAACAGTAGAACCATTAAGTCCTTCGAGAAAGGTCGTCTCAAAAATGGAATCGCGACGCAATTTGTGCGTTCCATCGACATTATGAGAGTGCGAGGGTTACAATTAACTGCCGGTAGTACGTCGGATACGACCAACTTAATCCCCAGGAGAACGTACATCAGGTCACCGTAGTCGCTTTAGTTGCTCGGAAAAAAGTCACCTGGAGAGTGAGTTTTTGATTTGGGACGCAATTTTTGAGTTCCATGGTCATTATGGGTATACGAGGGTCACAATTAACAGTCTGTTGTCCGTCAGCAACAATCTACTACACCCCCAGGAGGTCGTACATCTGGTCA
This sequence comes from Schistocerca piceifrons, assembly GCF_021461385.2. Classification (NCBI taxonomy): domain Eukaryota; kingdom Metazoa; phylum Arthropoda; class Insecta; order Orthoptera; family Acrididae; genus Schistocerca; species Schistocerca piceifrons. The sequence goes on along the minus strand of NC_060140.1, from coordinate 64,220,467 downwards.
CCGTAGCCTCGTTAATTGCTCGGAAAGAAGTCAACTGGAGTCTGAATTATTGAATCGCGATGCAATTTGCGCGCTTCATTGTCGTTATGGGGGTACAAGGGTTACAACTATTACTCAATGGTACGTCGAAAACAATAAATATGCCTCCAAGAGGAATGTAAAACCTGTGACAGTAGAACCATTAAGTGCTTGAAAGAAAGTCCTCTCAGAAATGGAATTGCGACATAGTTTGTAAGTTCCATCGTCATTATCAGAGTGCGAGGGTAACGATTATCTGCCAGGAGTGCGTCGGAAACAAGCAACTTAATCACCAGCTGAGCGTACATCAGGTCACAAAAGCCGCATTAGTTGCTTGGAAAGAAGTCACCTGGAGAGTGAGTTTTTGTTTCGGGACGCAATTTTTGAGTTTCATGGTCATTATGGGTATGCGAAGGTCACAATTAACTGTCAGTTGTGCGTCGGAAACAAGCAGCAAACCCCCTAGGAGGACGTACATCTGGTCACCATAGCCTCGTTAATTACTAGGAAAGAAGTCAGCTGGAGACTCAATTATTGAATCGCGATGCAATTTGCGCGCTTCCTTGTCACTATGAGGGTACAAGGGTTAGAACCAATACTCAAGGGTACGTCGAAAACAAAAAATTTGCCTCCGAGAGGAATGTAAAACCTGTGGCAGTAGAACCATTAAGTGCTTGAGGAAAGTTGTCTCAAAAATGGAATCGCGACGCGATTTGTGCGTTCCATCGTCATTATAAGAGTGCGAGGGTAACAATTAACTGCCGGTAGTGTGTCGGAAACATACAACTTAAATCCCAGGAGAACGTACATCAGGTCATCGTAGCCGCATTAGTTGCTCGGAAAGAAGTCACATGGAGAGTGAGTTTTTGATTCGGAACGCAATTTTTGAGTTCCATGGTCATTATGAGTATACGAGGGTCACAATTAACTGTCAGTTGTGCGTCGGAAACAAGCAACAAGATCCCAGGAGGACGTACACCTGGTCACCGTAGCCTCGTTAATTGCTCGGAAAGAAGTCAGCTGGAGACTGAATTATTGAATCTAGATGCAATTTGCGCGCCTCATAGTCATTATGATGGTACAAGAATTACAACTAATACTCACTGGTACGTCGAAAACAATAAATTTGCCTCCGAGAGGAATTGAAAACCTGTAACAGTAGAACCATTAAGTGCTCGGAGAAAAGTCGTCTCACAAATAGAGTCGCGACACAGTTTGTGCATGACATCGTCATTATGGGAGTGCGGGGGTTACAATTAACTGCTGGTAGTGCGTCGGAAACAAGCACCTTATCCCCAGGAGAACGTACATCAGGTCACCATAGCCGCTTAAGTTGCTCCGAAAGAAGTCACATGGGAAGTGAGTTTTTGATTCGGAACGCAATTTTTGAGTTCCATGGTCATTATGAGTATACGAGGGTCACACTTATCTGTCTGTTGTGCGTCGGAAACAAGCAACAAGACCCCCAGGAGGGCGTACATCTGGTCACCGTAGCCTCGTTAATTGCTCGGAAACAAGTCAGCTGGGGACGGAGTTATTGAATCTCGATCCAATTTGCGCGCTTCATTGTCAATATGGGGGTACAAGGGTTGCAACTAATACTCAGTGGAATGTCGAAAACAAGAAATTTGCCTCCGAGAGGAATGTAAATCCTGTGACAGCAGAACCATTAAGTGCTTGGAGAAAAGTCGTCACAGAAATGGAATCGCGACGCAATTTGTGCGTTCCATCGTCATTATGAGAGTGTGAGGGTTACAATTAACTGCCGGTAGTACGTCGGATACGAGCAACTTAATCCCCAGGAGAATGTACGTCAAGTCACCGTAGCCACTTTAGTTGCTCGGAAAGAAGTCACCTCGAGAGTGAGTTTTTGATTCGGGACGCAATTTTTGAGTTTCATTGTCATTAAGGGTATGCGAAGGTCACAATTAACTGTGAGTTGTGTGTTGGAAGCAACAAGACCCCCAGGAGGACGTACATCTGGTCAACATACCCTCGTTAATTGCTTGGAATTAAGTCACCTGGAGACTGGATTATTGAATCTTGATGCAATTTGCGCGCTTCATTGTCACCATGAGGGTACAAGGGTTACAGCTAATTCTCACTGGTACGTCCAAAACATGAAATTTTCCTCCGAGAGGAATGTAAAAAACGTGACAGTAGTATCATTAAGTGCTTGGAAAAAAGTCGTCTCAAAAATGGAATCGCGACGCTATTTGTGCGTTCCATCATCATTATGAATGTGCGAGGGTTACAACTAACTGCCGGTAGTGCGTCGGAAACAAGCAACTTAATCCCCAGGAGTACATACATCAGGTCACCGTAGCCGCTTTAGTTGCTCGGTAAGAAGTCACCTGGAGAGTGAGTTTTTGATTCGGGATGCAATTTTTGAGTTCCATGGTCATTAAGCGTATGTGAGGGTCACAATTAACTGTCAGTTGTGCGTCGGAAACAGGCAACAAGACCTCCAGGAGGACGTACATATGGTCACCATAGCCTCGTTAATTGCTTGGAAAGAAGCCTGGTGGAGGCTGAATTATTAAATCGCGATGCAGTTTGCGCGCATCATTGCCATTATGAGGGTACAAGGGTTACAACTTATACTCACTGGTACGTCAAAAACATGAAAAATGGCTCCGAGAGGAATGTAAAAACTGTGATAGTAGAACCATTAAGTGCTTGGAGAAAAGTCGTCTCCATAATGCATTCGCAACGCAATTTGTGCATTCCATCGTCATTAAGAGAGTGTGAGGGTTACAATTAACTGCCGGTAGTGCGTCGGAAACAAGCAACTTTATACCCAGAGGAACGTACATCAGGTCACCGTAGCAGCTTTAGTTGCTCGGAACGAAGTCACATGGCGAGTGAGTTTTTGATTCGCGTCGCAATTTTTAAGTTCCATGCTCATTATGAATATGTGAGGGTCTCAATTAACTGTCAGTTTTCCGTCGGAAACAAGCAACAAGGCCCCCAGGAGCACGTACATCTGGTCACCATAGCTTCGTTATTTGCCTGGAGAGAAGTCAGCTGGAGACTGAATTATATAATCTTGATGCAATTTGCGCGCTTCATTGTCACTATGAGGGTACAAGGGTTATAACTAATACTCACTCGTACGTCGCAAACAAGAAATTTGCCTCCGAGAGGAATGTAAAACCTGTGACAGTAGAACCATTAATTGCTTAGAGAAAAGTCGTCTCCATAAAGGAATCGCGACGCAATTTGTGCATTCCATCGTCATTAAGAGAGTGCGAGGGTTACAATTAACTGCTGGTAGTGCGTCGGAAACAAGCAACTTAATCCCCAGGAGAACGTACATCAGGTCGCCGTAGCTGCTTTAGTTGCTCGGAAAGGAGTCACCTGGAGAGTGAGTTTTTAATTCGGGATGCAATTTTTGAGTTCTGTGGTCATTATGAGTATGCAAGGGTCGCAATTAACTGTCAGATGCGTGTCGGAAACAAGCAACAAGACCCTCAGGAGGACGTACATCTGGTCACCATAGCGTCGTTAATTCCTTGGGATGAAGTCAGCTGGAGACTGAATTACTGAATCGCGATGCAATTTGCGCACTTCATTGTCACTATGAGGCTACAAGGGTTATAACTACTACTCTGTGGTAGGTTGAATACAAGAAATTTGCCTCCGAGACGAATGTAATACCTGTGACGGTAGAACCATTAAGTGCATGGAGAAAAGTCGTCTCCATAATGGCATCACGACGCCATTTGTTGGTTCCATAGTCATTATGAGAGTGCGAGGGTTACAATTAGTTGCCGGTAGTGCGTCGGAAACAAGCAACTTAATCACCAGGAGAACCTACATCAGGTCACCGTAGCCGCTTTAGTTGCTCGGACGGAAATCAAATGGAGACTGAGTTTTTAATTCGGGATGCAATTATTGAGTTCCATGGTCATTATGAGAATGCGAGGGTCACAATTAACAGTCAGTTGTGCGTCGGAAACAAAGAAAAAGACCCCCAGGAGAACGTACATCTGGTCACCATAACCTCGTTCATTGCTTGGAAAGAAGTCAGCTGGAGACTGAATTGTTGAATCGCGATGCAATTTGCGCACTTCATTGTCACTATGAGGGTACAAGGGTTACAACTAATACTCACTGGTACGTCGAAAACAAGAATGTGGCCTCCGAGAGGAATCTAAATCCTGTGACAGTAGAGGCATTTAGTGCTTGGAGAAGAGTCGTCTCAAAAATGGAATCACGACGCAATTTGTGCATTCCATCGTCATTATGAGAGTGTGAGGGTTACAATTAACTGCCGGTAGTGCATCGGAAACAAGCAACTTAATCCCTAGGAGAACGTACATCAGGTCACCGTAGCCGCTTCAGTTGCTCGGAAGAAGTCACCTGGAGAGTGAGCTTTTGATTCGGGACGCAATTTTTCAGTTCAATGGTCATTACGAGTATACGAGGGTCACAATTAACTGTCAGGTGTGCGATGAAAACAAGCAGCAAGACCCCCAGGAGGATGTACATCTGGTAACCATAGCCTCGTTAATTGCTCGGAAAGAAGTCAGCTGGAGACTGAATTATAGGATCGCGGTGAAATTTGCGTGCTTCATTGTCACTATGAGGGTACAAGGGTTACAGCTAATACTCACGGGTGCGTCGAAAACAAGAAACTTGCCTCCGAGAGGATTGTAAAACCTGTGACAGTAGAACCATTAAGTGCTTGGAGAAAAGTCGTCTCATAAATGGAATCGCGACGCAATTTGTGCGTTCCATCGCCATTATGAGAGTGCGAGGGTTACAATTAACTGCCGGTAGTGCATCGGAAACAAGCAACTTAATCCCTAGGAGAACGTACATCAGGTCACCGTAGCCGCTTCAGTTGCTCGGAAAGAAGTCACCTGGAGAGCGAGTTTTTGATTTGGGACGCAATTTCTGAGTTCCATGGTCATTATGAGTATACTAGGGTCACAATTAACCGTCAGTGGTGTGTCGGAAACAAGCAACAAGACCCCCAGGAGGATGTACATCTCGTCACCGTAGCCTCGTTGATTGCTCGGAAGGAAACCAGCTGGAGCCTGAAATATTGAATCGTGATGCAATTTGCGCGCTTCATTGTCACTATGAGGGTACAAGGGTTACAGCTAATACTCACGGGTGCGTCGAAAAAAAGAAACTTGCCTCCGAGAGGATTGTAAAACCTGTGACAGTAGAACCATTAAGTGCTTGGAGAAAAGTCGTCTCATAAATGGAATCGCGACGCAATTTGTGCGTTCCATCGTCATTATGAGAGTGCGAGGGTTACAATTAACTGCCGGTAGTGCATCGGAAACAAGCAACTTAATCCCTAGGAGAACGTACATCAGGTCACCGTAGCCGCTTCAGTTGCTCGGAAGAAGTCACCTGGAGAGTGAGTTTTTGATTTGGGACGCAATTTCTGAGTTCCATGGTCATTATGAGTATACTAGGGTCACAATTAACCGTCAGTGGTGTGTCGGAAACAAGCAACAAGACCCCCAGGAGGATGTACATCTCGTCACCGTAGCCTCGTTGATTGCTCGGAAGGAAACCAGCTGGAGCCTGAAATATTGAATCGTGATGCAATTTGCGCGCTTCATTGTCACTATGAGGGTACAAGGGTTACAGCTAATACTCACGGGTGCGTCGAAAACAAGAAACTTGCCTCCGAGAGGATTGTAAAACCTGTGACAGTAGAACCATTAAGTGCTTGGAGAAAAGTCGTCTCATAAATGGAATCGCGACGCAATTTGTGCGTTCCATCGTCATTATGAGAGTGCGAGGTTTACAATTACCTGCCGGTAGTGCGTCGGAAACAAGCAACTTAACCACCAGGAGAACGTACTTCAGGTCACCGTAGCCGCTATAGTTGCTCGGAAAGAAATCACCTGGAGAGTGAGTTTTTGATTTGGGACGAAATTTTTGAGTTGATGGCCATTATGAGTATGCGAGTTTCACAATTGACTGTCTGTTGTGCGTCGGAAACAAGCAACAAGACCTCCAGGAGGACCGACTCCTGGTTACCGTAGCCTCGTTACTTGATCGGAAAGGACTCAGCTGCAAACTGAATTAATGAATCATGACGCAATTTGCGCGCTTCATTGTCACTATGAGGGTACAGGGGTTACAACCAATACTCACGGGTACATCGAAAACAAGAAATTTGCCTCCGAGAGGATTGTAAAACCTGTGACAGTAGAACCATTAAGTGCTTGGAGAAAAGTCGTCTCAAAAATGGAATCGCGACGCAATTTGTGCGTTCCATCGTCATTATGAGGGTGCGAGGGTTACAATTAACTGCCGGTTGTTCGTCTGAAAGAAGCAACTTAATCCCCAGGAGAACGTACATCAGGTCACCGTAGCCGCTTTAGTTGCTCGGAAAGAAGACACCTGGAGTGTGAGTTTTTGATTCGGGACGCAGTTTTTAAGTTACATGGTCATTATGAGAATGCGAGGGTCACAACTAACTGTCAGTTAAGCGTCGGTAAAAAGCAACAAGACCCCCAGGAGGACGTATATCTGGTCACCGTAGCCTCGTTAATTGCTCGGAAAGAAGTCAGCTGCAGACTGAATTATTGTTTTGCGATGCAATTTCCGCGCTTCATTGTCATAAAGAGGGTACAAGGGATACAACTAATACTCAGTGCTACGTCGAAAACAAAAAAATTGCCTCCGTGAGGAATCTAAATAAGGTGACAGTAGAACCATTAAGTGCTTCTAGAAAGGTCGTCTCAAAAATGGAATCGCAACGCAATTTGCGCGTTCCATCGTCATTATGAGAGTGCGAGGGTTACGATTAACTCCCGGTAATGCGTGGGAAACAAGCAAATTAGTCCCCAGGAGATCGTACATCAAGTCACCGTTGCCGCTTTAGTTGCTCGGAAAGAAGTCACCAGCAGAGTGAGTTTTTGGTTTAGGACGCTATTTTTGAGTTCCATGGTCATTATGAGTATGCGAGGGTCACAATTATCTGTCAGTGGTGCGTCGGAAACAAGCAACAAGGCCACAGGAGGTCGTACACCTGGTCACCGTAGCGTCGTTAATTGCTCGGAAAGAAGTCAGCTGGAGACTGAATTATTGAATCTAGATGCAATTTGCGCGCCTCATAGTCATTATGATGGTACAAGAATTACAACTAATACTCACTGGTACGTCGAAAACAATAAATTTGCCTCCGACAGGAATTGAAAACCTGTAACAGTAAAACCATTAAGTGCTCGGAGAAAAGTCGTCTCACAAATAGAATCGCGACACAGTTTGTGCGTGACATCGTCATTATGGGAGTGCGAGGGTTACAATTAACTGCTGGTAGTGCGTCAGAAACAAGCACCTTATCCCCAGGAGAACGTACATCAGGTCACCGTAGCCACTTTAGTTGCTCGGATAGAAGTCACTTGGAGAGTGGGTTTTTAATTCGCGACGCAATCTTTGAGTTCCGTGGTCATTGTGAGTATGCGACGGTCACAACTAACTGTCAGTTGTGCGTCGGAAATAAGCATCAATACCACAGGAGGGCGTACATCTGGTGACCATAGCCTCGTTAATTGCTCGGAAAGAAGTCAGCTGCAGACTGAATTATTGAATCATGATGCAGTTTGCGCGCTTTATTGTCACTATGAGGGTACAAGGGTTACAACTATTACTCACGGGTACGTCGAAAACAAGAAATTTGCCTCCGAGAGGAATGTAAATAAAGTGACAGTAGAACCATTAAGTCCTTCGAGAAAGGTCGTCTCAAAAATGGAATCGCGACGCAATTTGTGCGTTCCATCGACATTATGAGAGTGCGAGGGTTACAATTAACTGCCGGTAGTACGTCGGAAACAAGCAACTTAATCCCCAGGAGTACATACATCAGGTCACCGTAGCCGCTTTAGTTGCTCGGTAAGAAGTCACCTGGAGAGTGAGTTTTTGATTCAGGACGCAATTTTTGAGTTCCATGGTCATTAAGAGTATGTGAGGGTCACAATTAACTGTCAGTTGTGCGTCGGAAACAGGCAACAAGACCTCCAGGAGGACGTACATATGGTCACCATAGCCTCGTTAATTGCTTGGAAAGAAGCCTGGTGGAGGCTGAATTATTAAATCGCGATGCAGTTTGCGCGCATCATTGCCATTATGAGGGTACAAGGGTTACAACTTATACTCACTGGTACGTCGAAAACATGAAAAATGCCTCCGACAGGAATGTAAAAACTGTGATAGTAGAACCATTAAGTGCTTGGAGAAAAGTCGTCTCCATAATGCATTCGCAACGCAATTTGTGCATTCCATCGTCATTATGAGAGTGTGAGGGTTACAATTAACCGCCGGTAGTGCGTCGGAAACAAGCAACTTTATCCCCAGAGGAACGTACATCAGGTCACCGTAGCAGCTTTAGTTGCTCGGAACGAAGTCACATGGCGAGTGAGTTTTTGATTCGCGACGCAATTTTTAAGTTCCATGGTCATTATGGGTATGCGAAAGTCACAATTAACTGTCAGTTGTGCTTCGGAAACAAGCAACAAGACCCCCAGGAGGACGTACACCTGGTCACCGTAGCGTCGTTAATTGCTCGGAAAGAAGTCGGCTGGAGACTGAATTATTGAATCTAAATGCAATTTGCGCGCCTCATAGTCATTATGATGGTACAAGAATTACAACTAATACTCACTGGTACGCCGAAAACAACAAATTTGCTCCGAGAGGAATCCAAATCCTGTGACAGCAGAACTATTAAATGCTTAGAGAAAAGTCGTCTCCATAATGGAATCGCGACGTAATATGCGCGTTCAATCGTCATTATGAGAGTGCGAGGGTTACAATTAACTGCCGTAGTGCGTCGGAAACAAGTAACTTAATCCCCAGGAGGACGTACATCAGGTCACCGTAGCCGCTTTGGTTGCTGTTAAAGAATTCACCTTGAGTGTGAGTTTTTGATTTGGGACGCAATTTCTGAGTTCCATGCTCATTATGAATATGCGAGGGTCTCAATTAACTGTCAGTTTTCCGTCGGAAACAAGCAACAAGGCCCCCAGGAGCACGTACATCTGGTCACCATAGCCTCGTTATTTGCCTGGAGAAAAGTCAGCTGGAGACTGAATTATATAATCTTGATGCAATTTGCGCGCTTCATTGTCACAATGAGGGTACAAGGGTTACAACTAATACTCACTCGTACGTCGCAAACAAGAAATTTGCCTCCGAGAGGAATGTAAAACCTGTGACAGTAGAACCATTAATTGCTTAGAGAAAAGTCGTCTCCATAAAGGAATCGCGACGCAATTTGTGCATTCCATCGTCATTAAGAGAGTGCGAGGGTTACAATTAACTGCTGGTAGTGCGTCGGAAACAAGCAACTTAATCCCCAGGAGAACGTACATCAGGTCGCCGTAGCCGCTTTAGTTGCTCGGATAGGAGTCACCTGGAGAGTGAGTTTTTAATTCGGGATGCAATTTTTGAGTTCTGTGGTCATTATGAGTATGCAAGGGTCGCAATTAACTGTCAGATGCGTGTCGGAAACAAGCAACAAGACCCTCAGGAGGACGTACATCTGGCCACCATAGCCTCGTTAATTCCTTGGGAAGAAATCAGCTGGAGACTGAATTACTGAATCGCGATGCAAGTTGCGCACTTCATTGTCACTATGAGGGTACAAGGGTCACAACTAATACTCACTGGTACGTCGAAAACAGGAATGTGGCCTCCGAGAGGAATCTAAAACCTGTGACAGTAGAGGCATTTAGTGCTTGGAGAAGAGTCGTCTCAAAAATGGAATCACGACGCAATTTGTGCATTCCATCGTCATTATGAGAGTGCGAGGGTTACTATTAACTGCCGGTAGTGCATCGGAAACAAGCAACTTAATCCCTAGGAGAACGTACATCAGGTCACCGTAGCCCCTTTAGTTCTTCGGAAAGAAGTCACCTGGAGAGTGAGCTTTTGATTCGGGACGCAATTTTCTAGTTCAATGGACATTATGAGTATACGATTGTCAAATTAACTGTCAGGTGTGCGATGGAAACAAGCAGTAAGACCCCCAGGAGGACGTACATCTGGTAACCATAGCCTCGTTAATTGCGCGGAAAGAAGTCAGCTGGAGACTGAATTATAGGATCGCGGTGAAATTTGCGCGCTTCATTGTCACTATGAGGGTACAAGGGTTACAACTAATACTCACTGGTACGTCAAAAACAAGATATTTGCCTCCGAGAGGAATGTAAAACCTGTGACAGTAGAACCATTAAGAGCTTGGAGAATAATCGTCCCCATATTGGAATCGCGACGCAATTTGTGCATTCCATCGTCATTATGAGAGTGCGAGGGTTACAATTAACTGCTATTTTTTGCGTCGGAAACAAGCAATTTAATCCCAAGGAGAACGTACATCAGGTCACCGTAGCCGCTTTAGTTGCTCGGAAAGAAGTCACCTGGAGAGTGAGTTTTTGATTCGGGACGCAATTTTTGAGTTCCATGGTCTTTATGAGTATGCGAGGGTCTCAAATACCTGTCAGATGTGCGTCGGAATCACGCAACAAGACCCCTAGGAATACGTACATCTGGTCACCATTGCCTCGTTAATTGCTTGGAAAGAGTCAGCTGGAGACTGAATTATTGAATCGCGATGCAATTTGCGCAATTCATTGTCATTATGAGGGTACAAGGGAAACAACTAATACTCACTGGTACGTCGAAAACAAGAAATGTGCCTCCGAGAGGAATGTAAAACCTGTGACAGTAGAACCATTAAGTGCTTGGAGAAAAGTCGACTGAAAAATGGAATCGCGATGTAATTTGTGCTTTCCATCGTCATTATGAGAGTGCGAATGTTACAATTAACTGCCGGTAGTGCGACGGAAACAAGCAACTTAATCCCCTGGAGAACGTACATTAGGTCACCATAGCCGCTTTAGTTGCTCGGAAAGAAGTCACCTGGAGAGTGAGTTTTTGATTTGGGACACAATTTTTGAGTTTCATGGTCATTATGAGTATGCGAGGGTCACAAATAATTGTCAGTTGTACGTCGGAACAAGCAACAAGACCCCCAGGGGGACGTACATCTGGTCACCATAGCCTCGTTAATTGCTTGGAAAGAAGTCAGCTGCAGAATGAATTATTGAATCGCGATGCAATTTGCGCGCTTCATTGTCACTATGAGGATGCAAGGGTTACAACTAATACTCACTGGTACGTCGAAAACAAGAAATTTGCCTCCGAGAGGAATTTAAACCTGTGACAGTAGAACCATTAAGTGCTTGGAGAGAAGTCGTCTCCATAATGGAATCGCGACGCAATTTGTGCATTCCATCGTCATTATGAGAGTGCGTGGGTTACTATTAACTGCCGGTAGTGCGTGGGAAACAAGCAACTTAATCCCCAGGAGGGCGTACATCAGGTTACCGTAGCCGGTTTAGTTGCTCGGAAGGAAGTCACCTGGAGAGTGAGTTGTTGATTTGGGACGCAATTTATCAATTCCATGGTAATTATGAGTATACGAGGGTCACAATTAACTGTTGGTTGTGCGTCGGAAACAAGCAGCAAAACCCCCAGGAGGACGTACATCTGGTCACCATAGCCTCGTTAATTGCTTGGAAAGAAGTCAGCTGGAGACTGAATTATTGAATCGCCTTGGAATTTGCACGCCTTATTGTCACTATGAGGGTACAAGGGTTACAACTAATACTCACTGGAACGTCCAAAACAAGAAATTTGCCTCGGAGAGGAATGTAAAACATGTGCCAGTAGAACCATTAAGTGCTTGGAGAAAAGCCGTCACAAAAACGGAATCGCGACGCAATTTGTGCATTCCACAGTCATTATGAGAGTGCGAGGGTTACATTTAACCCCTGGGAGCGTGTTGGAAACAAGCAACTTCATCCCCAGGAGTACGTACATCAGGTCACCATAGCCGCTTTAGTTGCTCGGAAAGAAGTCACCTGGAGAGTGAGTTTTTGATTCGGGACGCAATTTTTGAGTTCCATCGTCATTATGAGTATCACGAGCGTCACAATTACCTGTCAGTTGTGCGTCGGAAACAAGCAGCAAGACCTCCAGGAGGATGTACATCTGGTCACCGTAGCTTCCTTAATTGCTCGGAAAGAAGTCAGCTGCAGACTGAATTATTAAATTATGATGCAATTTTCGTGCATCATTGTCACTATGAGGGTACAAGGGTTACAACTAATACTCACTGGTACGTCGAAAACAAGACATTTGCCACCGAGAGGAATGTAAAACCTGTGACAGTAGAACCATTAAGTGCTTGGAGAAAAGTCGACTGAAAAATGGAATCGCGACGTAATTTGTGCATTCCATCAACATTATGAGAATGCGAGGGTTACAATTAACTGCCGGTAGTGCGTCGGAAACAAGCAACTTAATCCCCAGGAGAACGTACATTAGGTCACCGTAGCCGCTATAGTTGTTCGGAAAGAAGTCACCTGGAGAGTGAGTTTTTGATTCGGGACGCAATTTTTGAGTTCCATGGTCATTATGAGTATGCGAGGGTCACAATTAACTGTCAGTTGTGCGTCGGAAACAAGTAACAAGACCTCCAGGAGGACGTACATCTGGTCACCATAGCTTCGTTAATTGCTTCGAAAGAAGTCACTGGAGACTGAATTATTGAATCGAGATGCAATTTGCGCGCTTCATTGTCATTATGAGGGTACAAGCCTTACAACTAATATTGACTGGTACGTCGAAAACAAGAAATTTGCCTCTGGGAGGAATGTAAAACCTGTGACAGTACAACCATTAAGTGCTTGGAGTAAAGTCGTCACAAAAATGTAATCGCGACGCAATTTGTGCGTTCAATCGTCATTACGAAAATACGAGGGTTACAATTAACTGCCGGTAGCGCGTCGGATACAAGCTCCTTAATCCCCAGGAGTACGTACATCTGTTCACTGTAGCCGCTTTAATTGCTCGGAAAAAACTCACCTGGAGAGTGAGTTTTTGATTCGGGACGCAATTTTTGAGTTCCATGGTCATTATGGGTATGCGAGGGTCACAATTAACTGTCAGTTGTGCGTCGGAAACAAGCAACAAGTCCCTCAGGAGGACGTACATCTGGTCACCGTAGCCTCGTTAATTGCTCGGGTAGAAGTCAACTGCAAACTGAATTATTGAATCGTGATGCAATTTGCGCCCTTCATTGTCATTATGATGGTAGAAGGGTTACAACTAATACTCACTGGTACGTCGAAAACAAGAAATTTGCCTCCGAGAGGAATGTAAATCCTGTGACAGTAGAACCATTAACTGCTTGGAGATAAGTCGTCTCCATAATGGAATCACGACGCAATTTGTGCGTTCCATTGTCATTATGAGAGTGCGAGGGTTACAATTAACTGCCGGTAGTGCGTCGGAAACAAGCAACTTAATCCCCAGGAGAACGTACATCAGGTCACCATAGCCGCTTTAGTTGCTCGGAAAGAAGTCACCTGGAGAGTGAGTTTTTGACTCGGGACGCAATTTTTGAGTTCCATAGTCATTATGAGTATGCGAGGGTCTCAATTAACTGTCAGTTGTGCGTCGGAAACATGCAACAAGACCCCCAGGAGGACGTACATCCGGTCTCCATAGCCTCGTTAATTGCTGGGATAGAAGTCATCTGCAGACTGAATTATTGAATCGCGATGCAATTTGTGCGCTTCATTGTCATTATGAGGGTACAAGGGTTACAACTAATACTCACTGTTTCGTCGAAAACAAGAAATTGGCCTCCGAGAGAAATGTAAAACCTGTGACAGTAGAACCATTAAGTGCTTGGAGAAATGTCGTCTCAAAATTGAAATCGCGACGCAATTTGTGCGTTCCGTCGTCATTATGAGAGTTCGAGGGTTACAATTAACTGCCGGTAGTACCCCGTAAACAAGCAACTTACTCCCCAGGAGAACTTACACCAGGTCACCGTAGCCGCTTTAGTTGCTCGGAATGAAGTCACCTGGAGAGTGAGTTTTTGATTCGGGACGCATTTTTTGAGTTCCATGGTCATTATGAGTATGCGAGGGTCACATTTAACTGTCAGTTGTGCGTCGGAAACAAGCAACAAGAACCCCTGGAGGTCGTACATCTGGTCACCGTAGCCCCGTTAATTGCACGGAAAGAAATCAGCCGGAGACTGAATTATTGAATCGCGATGCATTTTGCGCGCTTCATTGTCATTATGAGAATACAAGGTGTTGTTTACTGGCAAGACAGCCAATCCACAGTGACGGGTAGCCAAAAGGCACACGTTAAAGCTCATGAAGACTTGCGTGAGAGCCGGAACAGTGAAGGGAATGTATAGTAGCAAATAATGTACGTAGTTGATTTAATACTTAACTTTAATCTATAACTGATGTACATCGCTCTTGATGGTACATGATTTATTATCTCTATGTAAACTGGTATTGGCGCCTTGCTAGGTCGTAGCAAATGACGTAGCTGAAGGCTATGCTGACTATCGTCTTGGCAAATGAGAGCGTATTTGTCAGTGTAGCATCGCTAGCAAAGTCGGCTGTACAACTGGGGCTAGTGCTAGGAAGTCTCTCTAGACCTGCCGTGTGGCGACGCTCGGTGTGCAATCACTGACAGTGGCGACACGCGGGTCCGCCGTATACTAGCGGACCGCGGCCGATTTAAAGGCTACCACCTAGCAAGTGTGGTGTCTGGCGATGACACCACATTCGTCCCCCGCAAATCGGCGAACGGTTGTGTTATAAGAGTTCCGCCCGCCGTGGGGCGGACCCCATGTTGACGTATGCGACGAGGTGAGGAGCGTAACAACAGGCAAGGCTGTGCCACCCCCACCCTGCAATTCGGTCCGAGGGGAGCTAGGAAACGCCTGAAAAACTAGTCCAGGGTGCACGACAACATGCGGGGTATGCGCCCGAAGATAGATAGTAGGGGCCGAAGGGTCGACCTCCATCGGGTCGGAGCACCCGATGGGCGAAGACGACGTTTGGTCCGGAGCGGGCAAGAGTTCCTTGTCGGAGGACAGCTGGTCACGGGAAGCGATCGGCGGCGCGTGACCCAGGGAGGCGCCCGGCGGCTACAGCGAAGCGTCCACTGCGGGCGTCGCCGGCGGAAGAACAGGCGGCAGCGGCGGCGCGTCGCCATGGAGCAAAATGGAAGGCAGCGTCGGTAACACCTGGGGATGAGGCGAGCCAGTAGATGGGTCGCCAGGGCGCTGACCGGACGGCACCGTCGCTGAAAGCAGACGGGGAGCGGCAGATCCCGTGCGACGACAGAGGCGCAGCTGATTGAGATGCCGACGCACCTCACCAGAGGCCCCCAAAACCAGATACATAGCGCGGCCGAGGCAGCGAAGAATGCGCCCCGCGAGCCAACGCCGTGAACCTCGAAAGTTGCGATAGTATACAACGTCGCCAGGAGCAAAAGCAGGCGTCTGCCGCTGCAGAGGAACCTGATGCGGCGGATGCAGCAAAGACATCAAGGTTCGATGAGGGCGAACGTGAAGCAACTCAGCCGGCGAGCGACCATCTCGAGGCTGAGAGCGATACGAGGACAAAAAGAGCAATAACGCGTCCTCCCGCGAATGCGACTCTTTCAACTTCAACATCTGGGACTTGAAAGTCCGGACCAAAAGTTCAGCGGCACCGTTTGACTGTGGCGAAAACGGTGCGGACGTCAGATGTTGAATACCATTGGCCTTGCAGAATGACTGAATTTCTGCGAACATGAATTGTGGGCCATTGTCGGAAACAATAGTCTGCGGAAGACCTTCAATGCAAAAGATAGCGGACAACGCTTGGATGGTGGCAGAAGACGTCGTGGAAGACATCCGGACAACAAAAGGAAAATTACTGAATGAAACGACAACAACCAACCATCGAGCATTCCAGAATGGACCAGCAAAATCGATGTGTAAGCGTTGCCAAGGGGAAGTGGCTTTTGGCCATGCAAAGAAATTCCGCGGTGATGCGGATTGTTGTTCGGCACACGCCATGCAAGAAGAGCACATAGTCGTAATCGCAGCATCGAATCCGAACCAAGTACAGTGCTGATGAGCAAGTTGTTTCGTTCTCACTATACCCCAATGTCCTTGGTGAAGAAGCTGTAAGACAGAGGACTGTAACAAACGTGGGACCACGACCCTGGACTGATCATTATCAGAACGCAACAGCAAAACACTACGTCGTACAAAAAGTCTCTCCTTGTGAGCAAAAAATCGGCGAACCAACGGATCCTCGATCCGTGATTTTGACAAGGGCCATTGCGTAGCAACAAAACGCAAAACGGTAGCAAGGACAGGGTCAGCAGCTGTGGCTGTAGCTACACGACGAAAATCAATCGGAAACGATTCGACCACGTCATCGGTTTCCGAATCAATGAACATGCAAGCAAGTTCGGAAGAATCGAATGCTCTATCCTCAGCAACAGGCAAACGGGACAACGCGTCGGCGTTTCCGTGCTTAACAGTGGACCGATACAAGATATCGTAGCGGTACTGCGAGAGGAAGACCAGCGAAGAAATTTCTGCGCCGTACGTGGAGGTACAGGCTTGTTCGGATGAAAAAGCGATGTCAAAGGTTTGTGGTCTGTGATGATGGTAAAGTGACGACCATACAAGAAATCATGAAACTTAGTAACACCAAAGACGAGAGCCAAAGCTTCTTTCTCTATCTGTGAATAATTTCTTTGCGCAAACGAGAGCAATTTGGACGCAAAGGCAATAGGGCGATCATGCGATCCATCTTTGTGCGCAAGCACAGCACCGATCCCGAAATCCGATGCATCTACCATCAACAAAAGGGGTTTCTGGGGATCGAATGGCGTAAGGCAAGTATTGGAAAGCAACGCCGATTTCAACTGGCGAAACGCGCGTTCGCATTCCGTCGTCCAGACGAACGGAACACCTTTACGGCGTAAGCGATGAAGCGGAGCTGAAATGGAAGAGGCGTGGCACACATATCTGTTATAGTAATTGATTTTTCCCAGCACACTCTGTAGCTGCTTCAAATTCTGTGGCGAAGGCAAGTCTTGTATGGCACGGAGGTGCTCTGGACTGGGATGTATGCCTTGGGCATTGAGTACGTGTCCCAGATAGGGTTAGTCACGAGCAAAAAACACACATTTGTCCTTCCGCAAGCGAAGACCATTTTGTCGCAAAACCTGAAATAATGTTCTGAGATTGGCTAAATGTTCTTCTTCCGTCTTTCCGGAGATCACAATATCGTCCAAATAGTTTGCTGCAGTAGGGACCGACGCACAAACAGTTTGTAAATATTGTTGAAACAATGCAGGGGCGGATGCACACCCGAATGGCAGTCTTTTGAATCGGTACAAACCAAGATTCGTGTTAACCACCAAAACTGGCTGGGATTCTTCGTCCACCGGTATTTGCAAGTACGCATCGGCTAGGTCCAACTTCGAAAAATATTTACCCGGGCACAGTTTGTCAAAAAGATCTTCCGGGCAGGGTAAAGGATCAGTTGCAGTCACTAGTTGTGGATTCACTGTTGCCTTGAAGTCCACGCAAAGTCTCAACCTTCTGGAAGGTTTTTGCAACATGACTAAGGGTGAAGCCCAGAGAGAAGCCTGCACACATTCAATTACACCTTGTGATTCTAAATCGTTTAATGTTCTTGGGGGGAACATTGCGTGCTCTGAAAAATTTCGGTTGTGCGTTTACTTTCAGTTCCAAATGTGCTTCATAGTTCGTAGCGCAACCAAGGCCCGGTGCAAAAATGTCTGCAAATTCGTCACAGACGAGAAACACTGGCTGAAGGCACAGTCGGGTTCACTGATAGTAACTGATTGGCTATAGACAAGTTAAACAACTGAAATAAATCTAAACCAAACAAGTTCACTGCAGAAGAAGAACGAAGGACGTAAAAAGACACAAGTTTTGTTTGTCCCTTTTACGTTGCAAGAAGGCTGCACTGACCTAACACAGGGATATGCTATCCTGAATAACTATTTAACGTAACATTTGCGGCACGCAACGGAGGTATGCCCAGTTGTGTGTACGTATCGTTATTGATCAATGAAACTGCAGCTCCGGTATCGAGCTGGAATGGGATCACGGTGCCATTGATGTCCAAGTCTACAAAAAGTTTATTGTCGTGCTGACGACAAGAGCGACTGTTTTGTGCAACGTGAACAGACACTGGTACTGAATCACTTGCGACTTGACGGGATTTCCGTCGACGTCGACGCACACTATTTGTGGGACGAACACAGACACTGTTAGAGAGAGTGGCACTGGGCGGAGTGGAATTAACTACATGAATTTCCATGGGCGAAAGTTCACGAGCCTGAGTATTCTTGGTTCGATTCCGATTCCAGCGCGAAGCAAAGAGCCTGGAATGGTTGTGAGTGTCCGATCGGAGCTTTTTCTGGCAAACACTCTGAACATGTCCTTTTTTATTACAGAAAAAGCAAATAGCTTGGCGTGATGGGCAATTCTCACGCGAATGTCCAGTTGCACACCGCGGGCATGACTTTAGTACTGCATTTGCTTGCTTGCGCGGCACACGTAGCTGCGCGGACGGGCGCGAGGGCTGTTTACTGTTCCGTGCAGCGCGCCCGGCGGGCCGGTTAATGTGACACACAGCTGGCGAAGTTTCAAATGATTCCTGAGCAAAGTCAAGTGTGTCCTGCCGATCCAATATGTCCATCACTTGTTGAAGGGAGGGATTGACTAGTTTCAAAATCTGTTCCCTTATACAAACATCAGAAACGTTCTGTACAATTGCATCACGCACCATAGTATCTGAATAAGGGTGGCCACATCGACACACAAAAGCACAATCCCTAGTAAGGCCTTGCAAGGTTGCAACCCACTCCCTATTAGTCTCACCGGCCGTACGTTTTGTACGAAATAAGGTATACCTTTTGGCAACGACATTGACTGATTCTTTGAAATAGGCATCTAAAGCAGACAAAATTTCGTTGTATGACAGAGTTGCTACGTCGCGTTGGGGAAACAATTTCACTATCACACGGTACGTTTGAACGCCGACACACGCCAATAAAAAAGGCTGCCGCTCGTTACCTTGAATTCTGTAGGCGGTGAGATGGAATCCAAATTGGTGTGACCACTCCGTCCAGCTTTCCAGTGCCGCATCAAAAGGACGAAAAGGTGGTGCAACTGCGTGTTGTGGCTGCGGCAGCAGTGAAGCTGTGGCTGACGCATCGTTTTGCATGGCACGTTGACCCTGGACGAGCTGTCCAAGGGCATCCAATAAGGCCTGCGTCTGCTGATTCTGTTGTTGTTGTTGTTGTTGTGGTCTTCAGTTTGATGCAGCTCTCCATGCTACTCTATCCTGTGCAAGCTTCTTCATCTCCCAGTACCTACTGCAACCTACATCCTTCTGAATCTGCTTAGTGTATTGATCTCTTGGTCTCCCTCTACGATTTTTACCCTCCACGCTGCCCTCCAATGCTAAATTTGTGATCCTTTGATGCCTCAAAACATGTCCTACCAACCGATCCCTTCTTCTAGTCAAGTTGTGCCACAAACTTCTCTTCTCCCCAATCCTATTCAATACCTCCTCATTAGTTACGTGATCTACCCACCTTATCTTCAGCATTCTTCTTTAGCACCACATTTCGAAAGCTTCTATTCTCTTCTTGTCCAAACTGGTTATCGTCCATGTTTCACTTCCATACATGGCTACACTCCATACAAATACTTTCAGAAATGACTTCCTGACACTTAAATCTATACTCGATGTTAACAAATTTCTCTTCTTCAGAAACGATTTCCTTGCCATTGCCAGTCTACATTTTATATCCTCTCTACTTCGATCATTATCAGTTATTTTACTCCCTAAATAGCAAAACTCCTTATATTTCATACCTGATAACGACGTCCTCATGAGTAGTCCCCGCCCGGAGATGTGAATGGGGGACTATTTTACCTCCGGAATATTTTACCCAAGAGGACGCCATCATCATTTAATCATACAGTAAAGCTGCATGTCCTCGGGAAAAATTACGGCTGTAGTTTCCCCTTGCTTTCAGCCATTCGCAGTACCAGCACAGCAAGGCCGTTTTGGTTAATGTTACAAGGCCAGATCAGTCAATCATCCAGACTGTTGCCCCTGGACTACTGAAAAGGCTGCTGCCCCTCTTCAGTAACCACACGTTTGTCTGGCCTCTCAACAGATACCCCTCCGTTGTGGTTGCACCTACAGTACGGCCATCTGTATCGCTGAGGCACGCAAGCATCCCCACCAACGGCAAGGTCCATGGTTCATGGGGGGGGGGCTGATTCTGAAAGCGATAAAATTCGGACAGTACATCTGGAGATTGTGGCGAAGCCATGACAGAAGTAATTTAAGTAAGTATTAAGAAGAAGACCGTTTTTAAACTCGTCGCCAAACTGTTGTGGACTGGCAAAACAGCCAATCCACAGTGACAGGTAGCCGAAAGGCATGCGTTGAAGCTCACGCAAACTGGCGTGAGGTCTGGAAAAGTTAAGGGAATGTATAGTAGCAAATAAAGTACGTAGTTGATGTAATACTTAACTATAATCAATAACTGGTGTACATAGCTCTTGACGGTACATGATTTATAATCTCAGTATAAACTGGTAATGGCGCCTTGCTAGGTCGTAGCAAATGACGTGGCTGAAGGCTATGCTAACTATCGTCTCGGCAAATGAGAGCGTATTTGTCAGTGTAGTATCGCTAGCAAAGTCGGCTGTACAACTGGGGCGAGTGCTAGGAAGTCTCTCTAGACCTGCAGTGTGGCAGCGCTCGGTCTGCAATCGCTGACAGTGGCGACACACTGGTCCGCCGTATACTATCGGACCGCGGCCGATTTAAAGGCTACCACCCAGTAAGTGTGGTGTCTGGCGGTGACACCACACAAGGGTTACAACTAATACTCACTGGTACGTCGAAAACAAGAAATTTGCCTCTGAGAGGAATGTAAAACCTGTGACAGTCGAACCATTAGGCGCCTGGAGAAGAGTGGTCTCAAAAATGGAATCGCGACGTAATTTGTGCGTTCCATCGTCATTATGAGAGTGCGAGGGTTACAATTAACTGCTAGTAGTGCGTCAGAAACAAGCAACTTAATCCCCAGCAGAACGTACATCACGTCACCGTAGCCGCCTTAGTTGCTCGGAAAGAAGTCAGCTGGAGAGTGAGTTATTGATTCGGGACGCAATTTTTTAGTTCCATGGTCATAATGAGGGTGCGAGGGTTATAATTAACTGTCCGTTGTTGCTTTGGAAACAAGCAGCTTGACCCCCAGGAGGTCGTACATCTGCTCACCATATCCGCTTTAGTTTCTCGGAAAGAAGTCAGCTGGTGTCTGAATTATTGAATCGCGATGCAATTTGCGCGCTTCATTGTCGTTATGAGGGTACAAGGGTTACAACTAATACTCAGTCGTACGTCGAAAACAAGAAATTTGCCTCTGAGAGGAATGTAAAACCTGTGACAGTAGAACCATTTGGCACTTGGAGAAAAGTCGTCTCAAATATGGAATAGCAACGCAATATGTGCATTCCATCGTCATTACGACAAAGCGACGGTTACTATTAACTGCCAGAGTTGCGTCGGAAACAAGCAATTTTACCCCCAGGAGGATGTACATCTGGTATTCTTAGCGCGTTAGTTGTTCGGGATGATGAATTATTGAATCGCGACGCAGTTTTTCAGTTCCATGGTCATTATGAGGGTGCGAGGGTTACAATTAACTGTCAGTGGTGCGTCAGAAACAAAAAAGTGGCCTTCCAGTAGAACATAAATGCGGTGACCTTAGTCGCGTTAGTCTCTTGAAGATAAGCGGCTGCAGAGTGATGTATTGTATCGCGACGCAATTTTTGTGCTCCATCGTCATTACGGCGGTCCGCGGTTTACTATTAACTGTCAGTGGTGCGTCGGATATGAGGAACTTGACCCCCAAGAGAACGTAAATTCAGTGACCGTATCTGCACTAGCTGCTTGTCGAAATGTCGGGTGGATACTGAAGTATTGTATCGCGACGCAATTTGTGTGTTCCATCGTCATAACGAAGGTGCGATAGTTGCAATAAACTTTGAGTGGTGCGTCAGAAACAAGCAATTTGTCCCTGAGTAGGACGTACAGCCGGTGACCGTAGTCACGTTAGTCGCTTGGAGAATAGTCGGCTGAAGTACTGAATCGCAACGCAATTTGTGTGTACCATCGACATTACGAAGAAGCGATGGTTACAATTAACTTTCAATGGTTCGTCGGAAAGAAGCAACTTGACTCCCAGGAGATCGTACATCTTGTGACCTTCGCCACGTAAGTTGCTTGGAAAGGAGTCGGCTCGAAACTGAAGTATTTAATTGCGGCGCAATTTGTGTGTTCCAACGTCAAGTGTGCAAGTAATTCGTAATTTGAAATGTTTCTAAAAAAATAATTTTTACTGTACATTCAGAACTATAACTTATCGCTTATAACATCGAAACTAAAATGTTTTGTAAAGTAATTCCATTTCATAAATTTTAGCTTCAAATATAACATACTTTTTATAAAATTACATGGAAGTATTCAGAAATAAAACTGAGATAATATTGACCTGTCCAGATTTCGAAAATTAGTACTGGTATCGACAGTTACTGTTGAGGAAAAGTAATGCTAGAGAATGATGTCCCTTTACAACTATCAACATGGAATAGAGTTTGGATATTATACGAGTAACAAATCCATCAGGGACATATCAACTCATATAAAGCCGCCAAAGTAGACTGTGAAGCGGTAACAGCCACAGCTAAAGAAAGACCAGGGAGAACTCATGTGCGGTGTGACAAGACCATCGAGCGTCGGAGAGGGCGGTTGTAAAAATCGTATGATATCAACAGTAGGAATCACTTGTGAATTCCAAGGTGTTACCAGTACCAAGGTTTCATGTTGGCAAATACCTGGAGAATGTCACCTGCTATCATATGTAGTGCCAACAGTGAAGTACAGAGTGGGTGGTGTTACAGTATGGTGTGGGTGGGAGGGATGGTGTTTTCTGTGGTTAGGGTGTGGTCCTCTTATTCCGATTAAGCAAAGGCTGAATGAGGAAGGATACATGTTTTAGAGCTTTCTGGACTGCATACAGCAGAGAAATTGTTCGGGGAATTTGTATGTTCGTGTCATCATGGCAATCCATCCTGTCATAATGCAGTAGCTATGAGACTATGGTCTATGGACAATAACGTTGCTGAAATGGAC
Source organism: Schistocerca piceifrons (assembly GCF_021461385.2). Lineage (NCBI taxonomy): Eukaryota > Metazoa > Arthropoda > Insecta > Orthoptera > Acrididae > Schistocerca > Schistocerca piceifrons. Next base: position 64,197,332 of record NC_060140.1, on the reverse strand, counting down.
TGGATTGCCCGCAGTCCCGACCTCACCCCACTGTAACACGTTTGAGATGAACTAGAACGTCGCCTTCGCACCCGACCCCAGTGCTCAACATGACTGCCTCCTCTGGTTTCGGCTCTGGCGGAAGAATGGGCTGCGATTCTTTCACAGAAGTTCAGACACCTAATTAAAAGTGTCTCTAGCAGAGTCCAATCCTCCGCAAAGGCGAAAGGAGAACACACCGCACTTAATGTCCATTAATAGGTGTCTGGATACTTTTTATCGAATTTCCTCGTGGAGGCACATTGTTACACTTCCAGCTTGGAATCTGTCTACAGCTAGTCGCGCTTTGGGCTGGACCTCAGGAAGCCCAATAGGAATAAATCGTTTAAGCAAATCTCACTATTCTTCGCGAGACTGAGTATCCAAAGTTTTCTCGTTGTTCCTTCCAGGAAATAATTTCTTTTTTCCAGGCTTCATACCGACCCAGTTATCCATTTTACTCTCTTACACACGCTAACAGGTATTATTCACACAGTACATGTTGATATTGTTGTCTTGAATATATTGTATCAGTAATGTATTAAAAATAGCTTCATTTTCTCGCTTCTGAGCAATGCTTTCCCTTTGTTCTAATTCAAATACAGGAACTGTTAATCGCTTCTCCTACATTGACATGTGGGAACCATCGGCCTAATATCAGATCGCAGGAATCTGATTTAAAATCCAGGCTCAATAGTGCGTCTTCATTTCAAAGAGCTCACCATATCTTGGGATACGATCTGGAAAGAGAGAGATAAAGACAAAAGTCTCTGTGTTGCTCGGAAGACTGAGTACTTATCTAAACCGTTGTTTGCATAACTTACAGCAGTTCCCTAGAACGACCAACAGTGCCGATATAGACGCCATTATTGCCAACGCTACCACAAATTTGTCGAAAGAAAAAATACTCTCATGGTTTGGAAAACAGTTACATAACGTTCGAAGTGTTAGGGTAACAAAAGTTTTGGTTCTGTGTGAGCATAGTGGTATCTCGGTAACCTGACCTATAATCTGTTCATCATAAGAATAAACGTCATGTAAACATTACGCTATTCATTCTTGCGCGTTTGTTGGAACCTCATTGGATTCGTTTCACGTGGAGCGGAAGCCAAGCTGTATCGAGTACAGTCAAGTACGATAATGAGGATACTTTTCATACTGTCCGTTAGGTGCACATCGACACTCCAGTAATACAGATCAACAGCTTTACCGGCGCATTTAATGGGGACAGAACTGGCCAGGCAAGTGAGCCAACTAAACCGTGTTGATAGGCGTAAAAAGAGACGATCAGAGAACAATATACTCGTAGCTTCGAACGTCATTTAATCTTAAAGCAGAAGGAAATAATGATGAAACTAAGGCGATAAACTTCTTAGATGATCAGACGGAAACCATAACATGCTCTCGAACTTAGCTAATATAGTACTGTAATTAAAAGCAAGACGCATAAAAATTCCTGACTTTAAGAAGGGTAATTTTCCCGCACGAGCTGTGTGTGGCGCAAAAGCGCAGTGCTGGAATTTCACCCTGTAGTTAAATATTGAGGCCACTGAAGGTATTACAGTCAGTGGTAATCTCTAAACTCCTTTCATAGTGGACTCCGAAGAATGCATTTCAGTACTGCTACGTTGATAACGAGGCGATCAGCAACAGAATCCCAAGCCATTAAAAGTCCACATTTCCTCATCATCTTTTATGACTGACCGTTCTGCATTCGCCATCGTTTGGCAGTGACGTGTCACAAAGCTTCGTGCATTAGTTCCAGTACATTTGCTAGTTTAAATGTCTTGTTATTGCTCGCGACAAATCCCTTAACTTGGCAGCAGATCAATGGTACTGGGTTCAGATTGCAGTGTTAAGGTGACAACTGTGAAAATGCAGCATTTGTACTGTGTGCTCGACGCTGTGAAAATTGTTTTCCATGTTTCTACGACTCTTATCACTCTGGCTCGTGTGAGACCACATGTGCCATACAAAACAACAGGCATATTCAAACAAAGAGTATTTGATTTTTCATTTGCTCCAAAAAATTTTATTGTTTTTCTTAACATTAACAATCTTTTATAAAATATCGGTAATCAAACATGTGCATTTACAATGAAAACCCAAATTTTGCATGCAATACGTGTTTAGAAACTACAAGACGTGCAATTTCCTTGAAAAAGTATGGTTAATTATGAGTTAATCACCATATATTTCATTAATTTCATTTTTAAAGCCGAATAAAAGAATTTGTGGGCTACGCTTGGTCTCGAACCATCGCCCGGCTGTTCACTCGATCATTATTGTACAACGCCATCAATAATGGCATGCAACCATTTCCGGTACTAAAGCTTATGTTCAGTACATTCTGTCTCTCAATAAATCTCAAAGCAGATTTCTCTCTGTAACCTGGTGAAGAACCCTAAGAAAAACTTTGTTTCTAGCCTTTAACGGTGTTTCGGCCACGAGTTTCACTACGGAGAAAGAAGCAGTGTCATCTGTTTCACAGTACGTATGACAGAGATACCATCGGAGCACCGAGCGAGATGCCGCAGTGGTTAGCACACTGGACTCGCATACGGGAGGACGAAGGTTCGATCCCACGTCCGGCGATCCTGTTTTAGGTCTTCCGTGATTTACCTAAATCGCTCCAGACAAATGCCGGGATGGTTCCTCTGAAAGAGCCGACTTCCTTCCCCGTCGTTCCCTAATCCGATGAGACCGATGCCCTCGCTGTTTGGTCTCTTCCCTCACAACATCCCAACCCAACCAACAATCGGAGCACAAGTAGCGCTTACAGAGACTGTGACTGTACACGATTTTTGAAATAATAATTACGTGACTAATATATGATTAAGAATAACGTAGATGACTGTTAATACTTCAGAAAGTCTTAAAGTTTCATTTACAACGACATAGTAATAAGTTGGAACAGGACGTAGACGAAGATGAAATTGGAGGTATGAAACTGCATGACGAGTTTGACAGAGCGCTGAAAGACCTGACTCGAAACAAGGCCCCGGGAGTAGACAACATTCCATTAGAAGTACTGATTGCCTTGGGAGAGCCAATCCTGACAAAACTCTACCATCTGGTGAGCAAAAAGTATGAGACAGGCGAAATACCCTCAGAATTCAAGAAGAATATAATAATTCCAATTACAAAGAAAGCAGGTGTTAACAGATGTGAAAATTACCGAACTATCAGTTTAATAAGTTATGGCTGCAAAATACTAACGCAAATTCTTTACAGACGAATGTGAAAATTGGTAGAAGCCGACTTTGGGGAAGATCAGTTTGAATTTCGTAAAAATGTTGGTACATGCGAGGCAATACTGACCCTACGTCTTCTCTTATAAGATAGATTCAGGAAAGGCAAACCTACGTTTCTAGCATTTTTAGACTTAGGGAAAGCTTTTGACAATGTTGACTGGAATACTCTCTTTCAAATTCTGAAGGTGGCAGGGTAAAATACAGGGAGCGAAAGCGTACTTACAATCTGTACAGAAACCAGATGGCAGTTATAAGAGACGACGGGCACGAAACGGAAGCAGTGGTTGGGAAGGGAGTGAGACAGCGTTGTAGCCTATCTCATATGTTATTCAATCTGTATATCCAGTAAGCAGTAAAGGAAACAAAGGAAAAAATTGGAGTAGGGATTAAAATCCACGGAGAAGAAATTAAAACTTTGAGGTTTTCCGATGACATTGCAATTATATCAGATACAGCAAAGGACCTGGAAGAGCAGTTGAACGGAATGGACAGTGTCTTGAAAAGATGATACAAGATGAACATCAACGACAGCTAAAGGAGGATTAAGGAACGTAGTCGAATTTAATCAGGTGATTCTGAGGGAATTAAATTAGGAAATGAGACACTTAAAGTAGTAAATGAGTGTTGCTATTTGGGGAGGAAAATAACTGATGATGGTCGAAGTAGAGAGGATATAAAATGCAGACTGACAACAGCGAGGGAAGCATTTCTGAATAAGAGAAATTTGTTAACATCGAGTATAGATTTAAGTGTCATGAAGTCTTTTCTGAAAGTATTTGTATGGAGTGTAGCTATGTATGAAAGTGAAACATGGACGACAAATAGTGTAGAAAAGAAGAGAATACAGACTTTCGAGATGTGGTGCTACAGACGAATGCTGAAGATTAGATGGATAGATCACGTAAGTAATGAGGAGGTACTGAACAGAATTGGGGACAAGAGGAATTTGTGGCACAATTTCACTAAAAGAAGGGATCTGTGGTAGGAAATGTTCTGAGGCATCAAGGTTATCACCAATTTAATTTTGAAGGGCAGCGTGGAGGGTAAAAATCGTAAAGGGAGACCAAGATATAAATACACTAAGCACATTCAGAAGGATGTAGGTTGCAGTAGGTACTTCGAGATGAAGCAGCTTGACCAGGATAGGGTAGCATGGAGAGCTGCATCAATCCACTCTCTGCACAGAAGACCATAGCAAAAGCAATAAGATACCTAAGTTGCAACTACTTCGTAGAGCAGAACGAAACCAGTGTACGAGAGCTACTGCTATTGACCGATCTCCTCGTTTGCATTTGTTTACATCAGGTTTATTCTTATGATGAACGAAGTACAGTTTATCGGTGTTGATGTGAACTCTTTCTCATGACGCTGCCTTCCAACTGAAAATAAACTCCTTTCTTGGGAGCCACAGGCGACGTAGAGAATGCATCGACTGTAATCTGCTAGCTGGCGATTATGAAACGGATCCCTTCGCTACACTGCTGGTCATTAAAGTTGGAATACCACGAAAGTGTCATGCAACGAACACCAAACCGGCATAAGTGTACTACATCCTTCGACTTGAAAATGACAAGTAAAATAGGTATATGAACGATGGCAACGTCTGCAGGTTTTCCTGAACAACAGTGCGCCAACTATCTTAGCTTATGTTCAACTCTTCCGCTCCCATCCTCAAAGACAGTCGCCGATCACCCGCAAGCATCCGTGGCTATCGTGTCATTGCAATATGGAGCGCAAATTAGAGCGACGCATTAAGATGAAGTATTGTTTCAGATAGAGGAAAACGGCGACGGAGACTCATGAAGTGTTTGTACGCCGTGTACGGCGTTGAAGCGGTGAGAAAAAAGTGTGTGTTTGCGCGGTTTAAACGCTGAAGAGACGAAAAGGACGGTGTCAACGACAAGCCACGTTCACATCAGCACGCACAATCCCAGACAATACGGAACGAGTGCGAAGGGTGCTTCCAGACTATGGGCAGCGTTCTTTTATAATGAGAGCACAAGAGTTGAAGATAAGCAAAGATAGTGTTAGCACAACTGTTCGCAAGCATGCGAAAACGCTGAGGATATCCAAAAACAGGCTGCCACGGTGCTTCGAGCAGTTTCACAAGATGCCTTTGTTGACAATTTCCAAAGAGTTTACAACCGATTTCAGCCACGTGTTGTAGCTAGTAGGAATTACCAGGGGCTACTGAGATAATGCCACTCAATCTTTTATTCTGTTCTCAGTGTATGTAGAGGCACGAACTGCAACCCTCTGTCGCTAGTGGATTCCGAATTGCGACGTGAATTGTATGACGGAAGACTGTCGGTGCCTGAGAAACCTCAGAAAACTGAAAGCACAAGCTCGAAGAGTTCGTCTACACGTGGAGCACCCTATCCTTCAGCTCGATAAAAGCAGACCAAATACGAGCGCTGCGACATCTGCAAAAATCCGAAGCCTTGGCTTCACTGTCATCGATCATCCACCATACAACACGGCTGCATTCCATTTCCGTCAGTTTCCAGAACTTAAAGAATGCCTTCGAAGACTTCACTTTCATACTGATGAAGCCTTAAAAACACAGGTGAAATTGTGGCTTCGTCAACAAAATCAAACATTCATCAGTGGCCATATCAACAAACTGGTCTCTCATTGGGAGAAAATTTCGGGGGGCATTACTTTTCAGCACGCCCTCGCACAGCGAATTAATGGCATTTTGTTTGTAACTCTTGTTCCCTTCGTTTTCTGAGACCACCCACCGAATTATCCAGACGCACGTTGTAAACTACTAAAGGACTAGAACGGTCACCTGATCACCCAGCTTCAGCTGCAGGTTGCCTATCCAACTGCTTCCAGGGCAACAAATCTTGGTTTTCAGCATTTCGTATAAGTCTTCACCGGTTTCAAAAATTTCCAATGTTGTCATAATCTTATCATTAAAGGGGTTAGTCTAACTACGAATGTCTTAGGGCAGTGTATTCATCTACATCTACATACATACTACGCAATCCACCATACGGTGCGTGGTTGAGGGTACCTTGTACCACAACTAGCATCTTCTCCTCCTGTTCCACTCCCAAACAGAACGAGGGAAAAATGACTGCCTATATGCCTCTGTACGAGCCCTAATCTCTCTTATCTTATCTTTATGATATTTCCGCGAAATATAAGTTGGTGGTAGTAAAATTGTACTGCAGTCAGCCTCAAATGCTGGTTCTCTAGATTTCCTCAGTAGCGATTCACGAAAAGAACGCCTCCTTTCCTCTAGAGACTCCCATCCGAGTTCCTGAAGCATTTCCGTAACACTCGCGTAATGACCAAACCTACCAGTAACAAATCTAGCGACCCGCCTCTGAATTGCTTCTATGTCCTCCCTCAATCCGACCTGATAGGGATCCCAAACGCTCGAGCAGTACTCAAGAATAGGTCGTATTAGTGTTTTATAAGCGGTCTCCTTTAAAGATGAACCACGTGTTCCCAAAATTCTACCAATGAACCGAAGATGACTATCCGCCTTCCCCACAACTGCCATTACATGCTTGTCCCACTTCATATCGTTCTGCAATGTTACGCCCAAATATTTAATCGACTTGACTGTGTCAAGCTCTACACTACTAATGGAGTATTCAAACATTACAGGATTCTTTTTCCTATTCATCTACATTAATTAACATTTATCTATATTTATAGTTAGCTGCCAGAAAACAACAGCGGACCTACCACTCTTCCCTGGGGCACTCCAGATGATACCCTCACCTCCGATGAACACTCACCATCGACGACAACGTACTGGGTTTCACCAAGTATCTGAGAATGAGGGCGCTTGGCGACTTCCAGGGACAATCACACATAATTTGAAACCTTTTCGAAACTTTTTCCCCGCTGCCGCCGCTTATCGACTAGTATATTTTCGCTGTTCATGCAGTAAAATCTGAGCATTAACCTTGACGGTTTAGTTTACAACTTCTTTCCCATTAACACTATTCACGAAACATCTTGAGGAAGTATCCACACACCAATAATTTTACCTGCAGTAATATGTCATTCTATGACCCATACTTCAGGAGATATGACGTCACAAACCTTTAGATGCACGAAAAATTAGCTTTCATTAAAACTGGGCGCCAGTTACCCAGACTATACCCATCCAGTGGTCGTTAATGAGAGCATTTAGCCATTTCCAGTAAATTGTAAATATAATTTCAAACTTTTGTCAAACTTTTCTAAAATGAACTGCTGACACTATGCACTATCTGCCGAGAAGGTCTTCGATGAAAATAGAAAGTTCCATCTAGTTTCTGTCCAAATTGTTAATAGCTTTTCGCTCCCTGTATTTGACCCTTGTCACCTTCAGAATTTGAAAGAGAGTACTCCAGTCAACATAGTCAAAAGCTTTCTCTAAGTCTACAGATGCTATAAACGTAGGTTTGCCTGTCCTTAATCTATCTTCTAAGAGAAGTCGTAGGGTGAGTATTACCTCGCATGTACCAATATTTCTACTAAATTCAAACTGATCTTCCCCGGGGTCGGCTTCTACCAGTTTTTCCATTCGTCTGTAAAGAATATGCGTTAGTATTTTGTACCTGTGACTTATTAGACTGATATTTCGGTAATTTTCACACCTACCAATACCTGATTTCTTTGGTATTGGAATTATTATATTCTTCTTCAAGTCTGAGGGTATATCGCCTCTCTCATACATCTTGCTCAACAGATGGTAGGGTTTTTTCATGGCTGGCTGTCCCGAGGCTATCAGTAATTCTAATGGAATGTTGTCTTCTCCAGGAGCCTTTTCTCGACTAAGGTCTTTCAGTGGTCTGTCAAATTCTTCACACAGTATCATATCCCCAATTTCATCTTCATCTAAGTTCTCTTCCATTTCCATAATATTGTCCTCAAGTACATCGCCCTTGTGTAGACCCACTATATACTCCTTCCACCTCTCTGCTATCCCTTCTTTGCTTAGGATTGGTTTTCTATCTGTGCTCTTGATATTCATACAGGTGGCTTGTTTTCTCCGAAGGTCTCTTTAATTACCCTGTAAGCAGTATCTATCTTACACCTAGTGATATATGCCTCTACATTACTGCATTTGTCTTCTAGCCATCCCTGTTTGTTTCTTTTGCACCTGCTTCATTTACTGCATTTTTATATTTTCTCCTTTCATCAGTTAAATTCAATATCTCTTCTGTTACCCATGGATTTCTACTACCCCACGGCTTTGTACCTACCCGATCCTCTGCTGCGTTCACTATTTCATCTCTCAAAGCTACCCATTCTCCTTCTATTGTATTTCTTTCCCCTTTTCTAGTCAATCGTTCCATAATGCTCTCTCTGAAACTCTCTGCAACCTCTGGTTCTTTCAGTTTATCCAGGTCCCACCTCCTTAAACTCCCACCTTTTTGCAGTTTCTTCAGTTTTAATCTACAATTGATAATCAATAATTTGTGCTCAGTGTCCACATCTGCCTCTGGAAATGTCTTACAATTTAAAACCTAGTTCCTAAATCTCTGTCTTGCCATTATATTACTATCTGAAACGTTCCAGTGTCTCCAGGCCTCTTCCACGTATACAACCTACTTTCATGATTCTGAAGCCAGTGTTAGCTATGATTAGGCTATGCTCTGTGCAAAATTCTACCAGGCGGCTTCCTCCTTCATTTCCTACCCTCAGTCCGTTTTCACCTACTACTTTTCCTTCTCTTCCTTTTCCTACTAGCGAATTCCAGCTCCCAATCACTATTAAATATCGTCTTCCTTAACTATATGAATTATTTCTTTTATCGCATCATAGATTTCTTCAATCTCTTGATCATCTGTGGAGCTTGATGGAATGTGCAGAATATACAACGGTAAAAAAAATTATCGCTGTCGTTTTGGTTGGATTAAATATTTTTACACAAACATATAAAATGAACAGTGATGTTATTTACTGCTCTAAATCTGTATTTCTCTCAGTTTACCACCGCGAGTCGACAATCGTGTAAAACAGAACTGGTATAGCATTAAAAAGTATTTTGTAAATACGAAGTGGCGCTCATACTAAAAGTCTCTCCTCTCTCTTCTCTTTTCTCTTCAGTAGCGCTACAGCCCTTGGTGAGCCTAGGGTACTTTAACGATTTCCTCCATATATCTCGGTTGATGCTGCTGTTTTCCACCCCTGGACTCCCACACTAGCGAGGTTCTCTATTACGCCGCCAATCCATCTGCACCTAGGTCTCCCTTTTCGCGTAGCTATTTGTACGTAATATTTGTATCACACCTTTAATCATATTCTTCGGAATTCTATCCTCTGTTATTCTTTCCACGTGTCCTGACCGTCCATTTCGCTGTGATTTCACAAATTTTACTATGTCCCTACCTTGTATTATTACGTGTAATTCGGCGTTGTAGTGTATTCTCTAGCCTTCTTCCTTCCATGTTAGACCATAGGTTTGCGTAGTATTTCCCGCTCAAAGGTACTTCGTACATTTCTGTCCTGTTCTGTCAATGTTCATACCTCTGACCCGTATGTGATAATTGGGCGAACCAGGGAGTTATGTATTAGTAGTAACAAGGCTCTTTCTGAAAAGTTTCATATTTCCAAAACAGGCTCTCCTTCCTGCTTGTATTCTTTCCCTTGTAGCCTTTCCAATACTGTTATCATAGTTAAAAGAGGACACTATAGTAGTTAAAAGAGGATACTCCTTTGAAGCATTTCCCACTGACTTTAGATCTTCAGGGGTTCTCCTGGCCTCGAATTGCGACATTATCATGTATTTAGTCTTCTTTCAATTACTACGAGGGTGAGTCAAATGAAAACCTTAAATTTGCAATAACAAATCGAAATTTCGCGCCGTTATCCTGTAAGTTGGTAAACGTGCTACAAACAGCATGCAAAATGGCCTGTAGGTGGCAGCATAGTGCAGATGCACACATACCGTCGCAGTATCAGTATTAAGATGGCGGCCCCACTTGTGACTTGCACCAGGGAAGAACAGCGTTCTGTTATTCGGTTTTTGCGCGGTGAAGATGTGAAGCCTATTGATATACATCGACGAATGAAGGTTCAGTACGGTGATGCATGTTTGTCACAGCAGCAAGTGTACGAATGGAGCAGGAAGTTCGCAAATGGTGTGACTTCAGTGGAAGATGCTCCTCGTCCAGGTCAGGCATAACGAGCTGTGACTCCACAGAACACTGCAGCAGTAGAAGTCATAGTGAAGGAAAACCGCCGAGTGACATTGAATGACATTGCAGCATGTTTACAGATTAGTCATGGGTTAGCACACCACATTGTGCATGATGTGCTCCAGTTTTACAAAGTGTCTGCAAGATGGGTGCCACGGCAGCTGACTCCTGAAATGAGAGAACGATGTGTTGACGCTTGTGAAGAACTTCTTCGGCGCTTTGAACGAGAAAGTGATGGCTTCCTTGCAAGAATCGTTACTGGGGACGAACTCTGGGTTCACTTCCACCAACCGGAAACAAAGAGAGCGAGCAAGGAATGGCGCCATTTCTCATTAACAAAACCAAAGAAGTTTCGAACAGAACCATCAGCAGAGAACGTTATGCTGACTCCCTTTTGGGACGAAAAAGGCTTCATTTTGGAGCATTACGTGCGTAGAGGAACCACTGTAACCAGTGCATCATACACAGATCTCCTAAAAAAATCATCTGCAGCCTGCAATCAAATCAAAGCGACGTGGATTGCTGTGAGCAGGTGTCCTTTTGCAACATGACAATGCAAAGCCGACCGGTGTGGCCGTGCGGTTAAAGGCGCTTCAGTGTGGAACCGCGTGACCGCTACGGTCGCAGGTTCGAATCCTGCCTCGGGCATGGATGTGTGTGATGTCCTTAGGTTAGTTAGGTTTAATTAGTTCTAAGTTCTAGGCGACTGATGACCTCAGAAGTTGAGTCGCATAGTGCTCAGAGCCACAATGCAAAGCCCCACACTGCACGTCCAACAGCTGCAACGATCACAGACCTTCATTTTGCGTGTCTTCCTCATCCACCATACTCACCAGACCTTGCCCCAAGTGATTTCCATATGCTTGGACCACTCAAAGACGCAATGGGAGGAAAGAAGTTCCGTTCTGATGCACGCCACGCGGTGCATAAGTGCTTGCGTGGACTACAAAATAATTTTTTTCTAAACGAATTTATGCAGTTGTAAGCGCTGGAGGACTTGCATTGAGCGTGGGGGAGATTATGTTGTAAAGTAATACAGATTTGTACCACTTCTACACAATAAATAATATTTAAAAAAATATTTAAGGTTTTCATTTGACTCACACTAGGAGTGTTACACCTCTATAGTTTTTACGTGCTGCCCTATCCCCTTTCTTATAAATGGGTATCATTATTGCAGTTTTCCAATTATCTGGCATAGTTTCCGTTTCCCACTATCTGATATTAACGTGTGCAATTCCTTTATTGCAGCCTCTCCACCAGTTTTTATTAATTCAGTGATTATGCTGTCTTTCCCCAGGGCTAGATTATTTTTCATCATGTGCACAGCCTGGGAGACCTCTTGTAGCGTTGGCTTTCTTGCCTCACTGGCATCATTTCCTACTTGCAGCTCCAGCAGCTGTCTCTTCATCTTACAGACTGGTATTTAGCGTATCTTTGAAATACTCTGCTTACATTCCCACTATCTGTTCTTCCTCCCTTATCATTTTCGATCTCTGCTGGAACATGCCATTATTTTTGGCTGGAATCTTCGCTTTATTTTTCCTGCAGCATGATAGAACTTCCTTATTTCACACAGTTCCTTTAACTGTTCTAGTTCCTGAAATTTAGTTTTAGTCCACTCTCTTTTCTATCTCTTGCACAGTATGTTAGCTCTTCTCCTAAGTTCTCTATTTTGTTACACATTATCTCTGGTTTCTCTCTGTAGCACTTTTATTCTTGCCCTATTCTTTTCCTCTGTTGCTGCCCTGTAATCTTCGTCAAACCATCCTGCGTTCATCTATTCCTTCTTATGCCTATTATTTCTTCTTGAGTATCTTTTAGACCTTCTGTCTACTCCTACTATAGTCTCTTCATTGCTCAACTTTCTGCTTAGTGTTTACTGGTACCTTTTCATTTCATGAGTGATTTTCACTTTGTCAGTGTTCCAGTTTACCTTCTTTTCTCTTCTGTTGCCATTTGCTAATGACAATGTCTCTCTCAAGACTGGTTTCATCACTGGTCTGAGTTACAGTTAGGTCCTCTGCGGCTCCATACATCTATAATTGACGTGGAGTGGCGTCCAATTACTAAATTATGTTTAATGTGACTGGCCACTCCATTGACTGCAGACTTCCAAGTACGCAGGTGGGTCATTTTTTGTAGGAATCAGGTACTTTTATAATCATACTTGTGGTGTCTCCGCCAGACACCACACCGGCTAGGTGGTAGTATTAAATCGGCCGCAGTCCATTAGTACATGTCGGACCCGCCTGTCGCCACTGTGTGATCGCAGACCGAGCGCCACCACAAGGCAGGTCTCGAGAGACGGGATAGCACTCGCCCCAGTTGTACGGACGACTTTGCTAGCGACTACCCTGACGAAGCCTCGCTCCTTTGCCGAGCAGATAGCTAGAATAGCCTTCAGCTAAGTCCATGGCTACGACCTAGCAAGGCGCCATTAGCCTTACATAGCAATTGATAGTTATCGTATGAAGCATGTCTCATCAAGAACGATGTGTACAACAAGGATGGATTAAAGTTAAGTATTCCAAAAGCTACGTACTTTTCTTTATAGCATTCATTACGTATCCTGTTTCAGACCTCACGCCATCCTTCGTGTGTTTATAGTGTGCATTGCGGTCCCCTCAAATCACACTGTGTCGGCACTTCTGTCGACACATCATATGGCGACGAGTAAAATAAGAGTCTTGTTCTTTCTACTTGCTTACATTTACTTGTGTCATGGCTTCGCCACAATCTCCAGATGTACTGTCCGAATTTTATCGCTTGCAGAATCAGCAGACGCAGGCGTTATTGGATGCCCTTTGACAGCTCGTCCAGGGTCAACGTGCAATGCAAACCGATGCGGCGGACGCCGCTTCACCGCTACCGCAGCCACAACATGCTGTTGCACCCCTGTTCCGGCCGTTTGACCCAGCTAAGGAAACATGGACGGAGTGGTCACGCCAATTTGGATTTCATCTCGCCGCCTACAGAATTCAAGGTAACGAGCGGCAGCCTCACTTATTGTCGTGTGTAGGGGTGCAAACGTACCGTGTGATAGTGAAATTATTTCCCCGACGCGACGTAGCAACTCTGTCCTACGACGAAATTTTGTCGGCGTTAGATGCCTATTTCAAAGAAACAGTCAATGTAGTTGCAAAAACGTATACGTTCTTTCGTACAAAACGTACGGCCGGTCAGACTAATAGGGAGTGGGTTGCAACACTGCAAGGCCTTACAAGGGATTGTGCTTTTGAGTGTGAATGTGGACTCTGTTATTCAGATACTATGGTACGTGATGCAATAGCACAGAACGTTTCTGATGTTCGTATACGGGAACAGATTTTGAAACTAATCAATCCCTCCCTTCAACAAGTGATAGACATATTGGATAGGCAAGACACACTTGACTTTGCTCAGGAATCATTTGCAACTTCGCCAGATGTGTGTCACATTAACCGGCCCGCCGGGCGAGCTGCACGGAACTATAAACAGCCCTCGCGCACGTCCGTGCAGCTTCGTGTCCCGCGCAAGCACGCAAATGCAGTGAAATCATGCCCGCGGTGTGCTACTAGACATTTGCGTGACAATTGCCCGTCACGCCAAGCTATTTGTTTTTATTGTAATAAGAAAGGACATGTTCAAAGTGTTTGCCAGAAAATGCTCAGATCAGACACTCTTAATCATTCAAGGTCCTTTGCTTCGCGCCGGAATCGAACCAAGAATACTCAGGCTCGTGAACCTTCACCCATGGACATTCATGTCGTTAATTCCACTCCGCCAAGTGCCACTCTTTCTAACAGTGACTGTGTTCGTCCCACAAAAAGTGTGCGCCGACGTCGCCGGAAATTACGTCAATTAGCAAGTGATGCTGTACCTGTATCAGTTCAAATTGCACCAGACAGTCGCTCTTGTCGTCAGCAGGACAATAAACTTTTGTAGATTTGGACTTTAATGGCAAGGTCATACCATTCCAGCTCGATAGCGGAGCTGCAGTTTCATTGATCAATCACGACACGTACAAACAACTGGGCAAACCTCCGTTGCGTGCCGCAAATGTTCAGCTCACTAGTTATTCAGGACAGCATATCCCTGTGTGAGGACAGTGCACTCTTCTTGCAACATACAAGGGACAAACAAAACTTGTGTCATTTTACGTTCTTCGTTCTTCTACTGCAGTGAACTTGTTTGGTTTAGATTTATTTCAGTTGTTTAACATGTCTATAGTAAATCAGGTCCTATCAGTGAATCAGACTGTGCCTTCAGACAGTGTTTCTCGTCTATGTGATGAATTTGCAGACATTTTTGCACCGGGCCTTGGTTGCGCTACGAACTATGAAGCACATTTGGAACTGAAAGTAAACGCGCAACCGAAATTTTTCAGAGCGCACAATGTTCCCCACGCATTGCGTGATGAGGTCGCAAGAACATTACACGATTTAGAATCACAAGGTGTAATTGAACGTGTGCAGGCTTCTCTCTGGGCCTCACCCTTAGTAATTGTGCCAAAACCTTCCGGAAAATTGAGACTTTGTGTGGACTTCAAGGCCACTGTGAATCCACAACTAGTAATTGCAACTTTTCCATTACCCCGCCCGGAAGATCTTTTTGATAAACTGTGCCCGGGTAAATATTTTTCGAAGTTGGACCTAGCAGACGCGTACTTGCAAATAGCAGTGGACGAAGAATCCCAGCGCGTCTTGGTGGTTAACACGCATCTTGGTTTGTACCGATTCAAAAGACTGCCATTCGGGTGTGCCTCCGCCCCTGCATTGTGTCAGCAATATCTGCAAACTGTTTGTGCGTCGGTCCCTACTGCTGCGAACTATCTGGACGATATTGTGATCTCCGGAAGGACAGCCGACGAACATTTAGCAAATCTAAGAACATTATTTCAGGTATTGCGACAAAATGGTCTTCGCTTGCGGAAGGACAAATGTGTGTTTTTTACTCGTGACTTACCATATCTGGGACATGTAATCAATGCCCAAGGCATCCATCCCAGTCCAGAACACCTCCGTGCCATACAAGACTTGCCTTCGCCACAGAATTTGAAGCAGCTACAGAGTGTGTTGGGTAAAATTAACTATTATCATCGCTTTCTGCGCAATGCCTCTTCCATTTCAGCTCCGCTTCATCGCTCACTCCGTAAAGGTGTTCCGTTCGTCTGGACGACGGAATGCGAACGTGCCTTTCACCAGTTGAAATCGGCGTTGCTTTCAAATACTTGCCTTACGCCATTCGATCCCCAGAAACCCCTTTTGTTGATGGTAGATGCATCGGATTTCGGGATCGGTGCTGTGCTTGTGCACAAAGATGGATCGCATGATCGCCCTATTGCCTTTGCGTCAAAATTGCTCTCGTCTGCGCAAAGAAATTATTCACAGATCGAGAAAGAAGCTTTGCCTCTCGTGTTTGGTGTTACTAAGTTCCATGATTTCTTGTATGGTCGTCACTTTACCATCATCACAGACCACAAAACTTTGACGTCACTTTTTCATCCGAACAAGCCTGTACCTCCACGTACAGCGCAGAAATTCATTCACTGGTCTATTTTCCTCTCGCAGTACCGCTACGATATCTTGTATCGGTCCACTGCTAAGCACGGAAACGCTGATGCGTTATCCCGTTTGCCTGTTGCTGAGGATAAACCATTCGATTCTTCCGAACTTGCTTGCATGTTCATTGATGCGGAAACCGATGAAATGGTCGAATCGTTTCCGATGGATTTTCGTCGTGTAGCTACAGCCACAGCTGCTGACCCTGTCCTTGCTACCGTTTTGCGTTTTGTTGCTACGCAATGGCCTTTGTCAAAGTCTGGGATCGAGGATCCGTGGGTTCGCCGATTTTTTGCTCACAGGGAGAGACTTTTTGTTCGACGTGGTGTTTTGTTGTTGCGTTCTGATAATGATCAGTCCAGGGTCGTGGTCCCACGTTCGTTACAGTCCTCTGTCTTACGGCTTCTCCACCAAGGTCATTGGGGTATAGTGCGAACGATACAACTTGCTCGTCAGCACTGTACTTGGTTCGGAATCGATGCTGCGATTACGACTATGTGCTCTTCTTCCCTGGCGTGTGCCGAACAACAATCCGCACCGCCGCGGAAATTCTCTGCATGGCCAAAAGCCACTTCCCCTTGGCAACGCTTGCACATCGATTTTGCTGGTCCATTCTGGAATGCTAGATGGTTGGTTGTGGTAGATGCCTTCAGTAATTTTCCTTTTGTTGTCCGGATGTCTTCCATGACGTCATCTGCCACCATCCAAGCGTTGTCTGCTATCTTTTGCACTGAAGGTCTTCCGCAGACTATTGTTTCCGACAATGGCCCACAATCATGTCTGCAGAATTTGTCTTTCTGCAAGGCCAATGGTATTCAACATCTGACATCCGCGCCGTTTTCGCCTCAGTCAAACGGTGCCGCTGAACGATTGGTCCGGACTTTCAAGTCACAGATGTTGAAGTTGAAAGAGTCGCATTCTCGGGAGGACGCGTTGTTGCTCTTTTTGTCATCGTATCGCTCTCAGCCCCGAGATGGTCGCTCGCCGGCTGAGTTGCTCCACGGTCGTCCTCATCGAACCTTGATGTCTTTGCTGCATCCGCCGCATCAGGTTCCTATGCTGCGGCAGACTCCTGCTTTTGCTCCAGGAGACGTTGTATTCTATCGCAACTATCGAGGTTCACGGCGTTGGCTCGCAGGGCGCATTCTTCGCTGCCTCGGCCGCGCGATGTATTTGGTTTGGGGGCCTCTGGTGAGGTGCGTCGGCATCTCAATCAGCTGCGCCTCTGTCGTCGCACGGGTTCTGCCGCTCCCCGTCTGCTTTCAGCGACGGTGCCGTCCGGTCAGCGCCCTGGTGACCCATCTACTGGCTCGCCTCATCCCCAGGTGTTACCGACGCTGCCTTCCATTTTGCCCCATGGCGACGCGTCGTCGCCGCCGCCGCCGCCGCTGCCGCCGCCGCTTGTTCTCCCGCCGACGCTGCCCACAGTGGACGCGTCGCTGCGGCCGCCAAGCGCCTCCCTGGGTCACGCGCCGCCGATCGCTTCCCGTGACCAGCTGTCCTCCTCCATGGAACTCTTGCCCGCTCCGGACCACATGGCGTCTTCGCGCGTCGGGTACCCCGACGCAATGGAGGTCGACCCTTCGGCCCCTCCTGTCTCTTTACGGGCGCATACACCCTGGACTAGGTTTTCAGGCGATTCCTAGCTCCCCTCGGACCGAATGGCCGGGTGCGGGTGGCAGAGCCTCGCCTGTTGTTAGGCTCCCCACCTTATCGCATACGTCAACATGGGGTCCTCCCCACGGCGGGCGGAAGCCTTATAACACGACCGTTCGCCGATTTGTGGGGGAGGAATGTGGTATCACCGCCAGACACCACACTGGCTAGGTGGTAGTTCTAAATCGGCCGCGGTCCATTAGTACATGTCGGACCCGCGTGTCGCCACTGTGTGATCGCAGACCGAGCGCCACCACAAGGCAGGTCTCGAGAGACGGGATAGCACTCGCCCCAGTTGTACGGACGACTTTGCTAGCGACTACACTGACGAAGCCTCGCTCCTTCAGCTAAGTCCATGGCTACGACCTAGCAAGGCGCCATTAGCTTTACATAGCAATTGATACTTATCGTATAAAGCATGTCTCATCAAGAACGATGTATACAACAAGGATGGATTAAAGTTAAGTATTCCAAAAGCTACGTACTTTTCTTTATAGCATTCATTACGTATCCTGTTTCAGACCTCACGCCATCCTTCGTGTGTTTATAGTGTGCATTGCGGTCCCCTCAAATCACGCTGTGTCGGCACTTCTGTCGACACATCAATACTATTCCTTGTTGTGGATTAGCGTAGTAAGTCTCCATTCTCGTTGTTTTCTTCATGTAATGAATATTTTCTATCAACTCCATATTGATGTTTATTGCTCCATATTTTTTCATTAAAGTCTCATATTATTAGCATGAAATCATATTTAAATAGAGCGCAGCACACTTTTTCTAAGTCTTCGTAGAATTGTTCTTTTATTTTATCCTCATTTGGCTCTATTGGTGTATATGCATTTACTAAATTTCCCAATTTATCTGAGTCTGCACATCTTTTCATTTAAGGGTTCAAATTCTATTCGGCTTTTCCTGAATTGTCTATTTATTATAAATCCTTTTCCGAATTGGCTTGTTCTTTCTTCTGGCCCACTATATGCCAATGAGTACTCAAGTTTTCTATATCCGCATTTCGTTGCCATCTTATTTCCTGTAACCCTACGACATCATATTTAAATTTTAAACGTTCATTTCCTGTTTCTTTCATTTTTCCAGGTTGAAGCATTGTCCTCACATTCCATCACGGTACTGTCAGATCCTTCAGTCGATTCCTTCGCCGGTGTCCTGATACATGTTTTCCATCCAGTTTCAGAGGGTTTAATTGAATTTCCGTAATATAATTTTTTTTTTCAGTATGGGGTTATTAGTCCCATTCCCGACCCCCAGTCTGGAGGACCAGTATTTGTTCGAGGGTTAGTCAATTATTATTGGCAATTTACTTATATTTTGTTTATTTTGGTAGCACTCTCGTTTTAAGTTGATGACGCATGCCTTGTTTATTTGTTGTTGTATCTTTGCAATTTTCAAGCTGCTAGGTTCGTTTCGTTATCGCTGCTCCGCTGTCTGTTTGCACCAAAGAAGTGCGGTGTTGAGTGATTTGCTTTTTGTGGTCGGAAGATGTATCAGGTGCCGAAAATTATCGAAGCCTTTCTGTACAATACGGGAACAGTGTTTTGCCACGACGGAGTGTCTACAAAAGTGTTGAAAAATTCCGATACGGTCGCACAAGTGTTACGGGCGATGAAGGAGCCGGACGACCATTTACCGCCACAAATGAAGAAACGATTGAGCGTTCACGTGAAATGATTCTCTTAGACAGACGATTAGCTATTGACGAAGTGGACATCGTCTGCATATTAGTCACGATTCTGCCAACGAAATCATCCGCAATAGACTTGGATTTCACAAAGTTTGTGCAAGATGGGTGTCATAACAACTCACACAGTTGCATAAACAAACGCGCTTGGACATCTGCAAAAAACATTTGGATCGCTATGGTAACGAAGGGGACAACTTCTTAGACAGGATCATTACTGGTGATGAAACGTGGTTCCAACATTACGAGCCGGAGAGTAAACGGCAGAGTACGGAATGGAAACATCCTAATTCGCCGTGCAAGAAAAAGTTCAAGACCCAACCGTCCGCAGGAAAATTGATGCTTGCGGTTTTTTGGGTCGCACAAGGTCCAGTACTGGAACATTATAGGGAAAGGGGCACAACGATAAACAGTGTACATTACAGTGAGATGCTTACTGCCAGGCTAAAGCCTGCAATTCGAAGCAAACGCCGATGACTGTTGTCAAAAGGTATTGTGTTGTTGCACAACAATGCCCATCCGCATACTGCTGCCCACACTGCTGAAACGCTCCAGAAACTCAGATTTGAATACTGGATCATCCTTCATCTAGTCCCGATCTTGCCCCTTCTGACTGTCACTTGTTTGGTCCACTCAGTTACGCATTAAGGGGCCGTCAATTTGCCTCGGACAAAGCAATGAAAGAAGCGGTACATTCCTGACGCGCAGCTCAACCGAAAAACCTTTTACGAGGTCATCAGGAAGCTTGTACAACTATGGACTATGTGCATTGAAACACAAGGAGACTATGACGAGAAATAATGTTGATGTAACTTTCCTATTTGATTACAATAAAATTTTACACCTACTTCGCGGACAATAATTTAGTTACCCTCGTATTAGGTTTAGTTCTCTAGGGAGGCTGGCTTCACTACGCCTCCAGAGCTCTACCTGCCATATGTTGTGGAACACACTTCGTCTGGCTCCTTAATCGAGTCCACCCCGGTTGGGTGACCCCGCCAGTGGCTTCGCTACCGCCGGCACAGCTCTCAACTTCAACGAAACACGCAAACCCTCCCGACCCGGCGCTGAAGGTGCCTGCTGTAAGCTGGTTTCCTGGTACGGACACGAAAATTCTAACAGATCTAAAGTCCACAGATTTCAGATGATGTGACAACGAGGGACGTTACGATTTTTCGTGATTTTCCGTCAACCAACTACCAGAAATGAGCGACGTTATTTTAGGCGAAGAATGAAAACCCACAGGAGATATAGCTGGCATGAATTTCGATCTTTATAAAGAAATTAATAATCGAGAAAAAATAATTTTTGTCCTGAATAAGACGGCGAAGAAATTGGTAATGACCTGGAGAGTGATTTTGATGATGACGATAACGTTTTGAAGGCTGATAGTGACTAAAACCGTTCACTGTTTTTCTCTTTAAATAAACTGCATTTTTGAAACTATATCCCACATTCTTTTTGTACAATTTACTTAAAAAATCCTTCAGTGCGATCGTTTCGAGCAAGGTATTTATTAACCATACCAGAATTTGAGGATGGCAGCTTCAGTTAGTGAATAGCTTGAAATACTGTATAAACTAATCTACGTTTTAGTGCCATCTTACAAAGGTTTTTGAGCAGTAAGGTGCTCAACTAAATTGGCCTGACGCCAATTTTTTCTCCATCTGTGCAGCTTATTTTTCTGACGTAATGCTTTGTTACCGGTCGGTAAAATTTCTTAACACTTTCGTAAAGGTCTCAAAACCAAAGATACTTATATCTTCTTCTGAAAAACAATAATTGCACATTAATTGATGCAAAGCTACTAGTAAAACAGATTTTCAGATGGTCTGCCATAATGTATGGCTTTGGTTCCTCATTTCTTTTCTTTTTTTTTTTTTTTTTTTTTTCAAACGATACCCCGAGTTTGCACTACGCCACAGGCTTCTGAAAAACGTGTTTCTGATAACTTGAACATAACAGTCAACTACATCCCAAAAATCACAAATGTTGCTGTGACACAGATCGGTAAAATTTGCTGAGATTTTTGAAAATGCTGGCAGATCAGGCATGACGCGAAAAGTTTCTGAAATTAGTCTACATGGTATAGGGTAAAGGAATATATCGATTGTTTATAGTTTTGATCGTATTGCTGTAAGTCACACATTTTTGTGGGCTCTCGTACTATAAACAAACGTTCAACGATTGCCTACACGAGTCTCGGTCGTTTTATTTTGACTTGTGTATAAATTGTCTGTATTTGTTCTCAATAATCATTCTGTTAAATGGTTCCGTTTATAATTTATAATTCATCAATATTAAATGGGGAAGTTCCTGATATTCTGCAAAATTATATTTATTTGATCGCGAACTGGCTTTCAGTTTCGTAACACGTCTTCAGATGACAACTGAATTTCTCAAACACAGATACAATGACGTGCGACTTGTACTGATATTAATTTCATGGAAGAGACAAAAACGATGACATGTAGTTCACATAGGAAAGTACTATATGTCTTGTCACTCAGAAATAATTACGTTAACTAAAACGGAAACAAAGTGCTTGGTGGAGCTACATTCAACAAATGATGAAAAATAATTTCGAATTTAGAGCTTCAGCCTCTTTTTAACTAAAACTTGATTTGAAATATGGGAAAAGGAAATGGAGTTTGATCATTCTGAGTCTTATATTTGTTGATATCCAATATTTCCAGCATATTCAACCCCATAATATGATTAGGAAAAGTTGAATCTTTCGTTCTTAATCTCCAACTTCTTTCGTATTCAGATAACATGACTACCACAGCTGTTCCTGAATGACCAAGATACACTTTCCGCCGGGCTCGCGTGTGATTTAATATACATCTCTGGGTGCCAAGAGCTAAAGTTTCTCTTTACTATTGAAAAAAATTGATATACTGTTGAAATCAAATGCAGGTCTGTAGGTGCGAGACTTTTTTTAGAAATTTCCACTTTTTGTACCTACTGATTGGTTCCTGTTGGCCTGAATGCAGAACTGGTGTAATTCTACACATTTCATGTTATCGTAGTATCAGAGCAGAGCTGTCACCATTACTGGAAGCGATATGTTTGATTGTATGTAGTTCTGCCTGAAAGGCCGTTTCAGATATTGGAGCAGATACGATGCATTGCACCACTGAACAGAAAGCGACGTGTTTTTGGTGTGTGGGTGCTGGAAGCTTGCAGGGATCATTCTATCTGCAGATGTGGTTTTCCTGTAAATGCTAAATAATTTTCTCTTTGTGCTGATATCTATGTTAAGATAAAAATAATTTATAGAAGAACCTCCCAGCTACACTTAGCACCGTATTTTCGTATGGTGTAGAATGTGAAATTTAGCGTTCTGTAAAGAAATGCGGAAAGATTGCCTTGCTGAAAATACTCGAAATCAACAAACATATGACACAGAATGCCATCTTAGTATTAATTGATGAAAGTAAAGTTCCTTTTTCCCCTTCTTTTCAATTACATTAAGTTATAGTTACAAATAATAGATTGAAATACTAAATCAAAAATTATTTTTCCACATAATTACCTGACATTGTCAGAAGGAGACCAATCTCTATGTAAAAAAAAGGTTACAAAATAGAAGTTTTTTGCCCAGATAGCAGTTGATACACATCTTGATTATTAGTTACAGCAAAGGTATATTGTCGTCTTCAGATAATCGGATAAATGATTCACAAACCCCCAAAGTGCGGCATATTGCCTTCTGGTCGTTAAAACTCACAGAAAAGAGACTTCTATGCAACACGAAATACGCTAAAATAGAAGTCTTAACTGTATCAGCAAGGCACAGAGGTGTCAAGAACATCAGATGGAGCACATGGCACAGACGTGTCAAGTACATCAGATGGAGGACATCCACTGCTGATAGACGTACGTATATTGATAACAGGGTCTACTGGCTGCTATGGATACGCTCCATCTGATGTACTTGACACCTCTGTACCATGTGCTCCATATGATGTACTTGACACCTCTGTGCCATGTGCTCCATCTGATGTACTTGACAACTCTGTACCATGCGGTGTATCTGATGTAATTGACGCCTTTGTGCCATATGCTCCATCTAATGTAATTGACACCTCCGTGCCATGTGCTCCATCTGATGTAGTTGACACCTGTGTGCCATGTGCTCCATCTGATGTGCTTGACACCTGTGTGCCATGTGCTCCATCTGGTGTACTTGACACCTCTGTGCCATGTTCAAAAATGGTTCAAATGGCTCTGAGCTCTATGGGAACATTTAAGGTCATCAGTCCCCTAGAACTTAGTACTTAAACCTAACTAACCTAAGGACATCACACACATCCATGCCCGAGGCAGGATTCGAACCTGCGACCGTAGCAGTCGCGCTGTTCCAGACTGAAGCGCCTAGAACCGCTCGGCCACTCCGGCCGGCTCTGTGCCATGTGCTCCATCTGATGTACTTGAAACCTCTTTGCCTTGCTGATACAGTTAAGACTTCTATTTTTGTGTACTTCGAGTTGCATGGGGGCGTCTCTACCTCCATGTTTTAATGACCCAAATTCAATGTGCCACACGTAGAGGCATTGTAATTCGCATATCCGATTATGTGAAGACGGCAACAAAACTTTGCTTGAACTAGGTATGTAGCAACTGCGAAATGGGTAGTAAAACATCTGTTTTGGAAACTTTTTCCATATTTTTCAACAGTTGTTAAATGTACCTCCAAAAAAAGGAACTTTGTTACCCGTTTTAGTTACTGTAATTATTTTTGCGTGACAAAATATGTTATACTTTCGTAGGTAAACACTGTGCATGTCATCATTTTTATATCTTCAGTATAAATAATATCTGTGTAAGTCGCACGTCATTGTATCTTGGTGTGCGGTAGTCAGTTGTCACCTGAAGATTATCTAAGAAGCCGAAGCCGATTCGTGACCAAACAAGAGCAATTTTGGATAACTTCACAAAGTGATTCCTGTCAATAAATTATAATAATCATGTTCTGCCATGGACACACGGAAAATACAGTTACTGTGAATTAGTCAGCGAATATATAGGTGTTACGTAAGACAGGTGTAGGTTACATCAGTTCTCCTTCACAATGCCGTTTATCATCCAAGAATGAAGTTCATCCCGTTTGGAGCATTTTAAATGCTGTGCGCCTTGCCTCTTTATTTTAACTACGAAAATCTGAAATGGAGTTCCATTGGAGACATTGTTGCACGCATTAATGGAGAACAGACTGTAGTGTTCTCCGCATGTCGCACTGCAGACACGCGTGCACGCCGCCACTCTTTGCCTCAGCTGATGGTTGCCGATACGTGTGTCGCAGTTCAATGATTGTAGGAGAACACAGCAACGAGACCCGGTTAAAATAGGCACGGAAGGGGTTTAATTAGTTGTTTGCGCAATGTGCTGCGTTCATGAAAGGTTGTTTTATGTTCTCGGAAGGAATGAATAACTTGTTCATGATCGTATGCAGCTGCGTTGTTTGTTCCTTACAGGATCAAATATTATTAGATGCGTTATTTTACATTCTTTCTGATTAGCCACGTAGGTGTAACACCGGTGTTTTTTGCGTTGAACAAATTTATGTATGTCAGTCTTCATGTTTGTTGGGCTTATGAGAAAGCACACATCAAAAGTCAGATTTCTATTTGCGTTGCGTAACTTCTATGTTGAGAAAAGAATTAAAAAATTCAAACACCTGAATCAATAGCAAAAGTTACATAGCTCGTATCTTCAGACCCATTGTTCAAATTATTCGTAAACCATACTTCTTCCTCTTCTTCTGCCATGCTGTACGCACCAACTGTCTCTCTCAAAACGAGCTGTAGCCATGTTCAGTTTTACCAGTACTTCCTCCGTGTATTTCTACTCTCTCAACAACCATTTATTCAACATAAAAGCAGTTGCCATTTGAACTGCTCTTATCACTAGAAACTTTAAAAATTTACACTTATGTATGAATCGCTGATAGTGGGTAGCTGTACATGAGCGTATTCAGCAAATTTCCAAAACTGTACATGGCTCTAAATATATGAGGTCTCCTTTGCTTTTATCATTATTTTTTCCTTTGACACATCCTTTAGTCATTTATCTCTAATGAAACCTAAATACTTCCTCAGTCCATACCAACTCGTTTATATGACTGCTACTTTAATTAATATTACTCTCAGTAAGGTACAGTGTGATATAACAGACGTATGATTTGGATCCATAAACGCGTTATTAAGAAGAATATTCGCTAAGCTGAATTCTGGGTGTACAAAATATCTCAATTAACGTATGTGAGAACCTAATTATATCTGTCATCTTAATTGTGAAGTACGTATAACTTTGTCGTGTTAAAAAGATCTCCTTAATGACTCTGGCGTTGCCGAGCTCCCATTCATAAACACCAAATATCTGATGCTTATTAAAGCAAGCGTATTCGAGCTACCTTACTAAATAAACGACATCCAGCAAGGTATTAACATTTTATGTCTTGTACCACATCGCAGGGCAAATATTCATCGCAATAATTTATGTTCACAGGATCTTAATTTTTTAAATCTACCACACCCGCTAAATGAAGGAGCTCTATCACAGTACTTACATTCAGCACCTTGTACTACGTCGAAGCCTTTTCGTCGCAGCACTAATCCGCTTTATCATTAGTTTCCTTTACCGTCGTTTCTGACTGTCTCTCACTAAGCATAAGGCCCTTGACATCAATAATTAACTGCACTTACTATAATTTTCTTCGGTGTGGCCGTGCGGTTCTAGGCGCTTCAGTCTGGAACCGCGTGACCGCTACGGTCGCAGGTTCGAATCCTGCCTCGGGCATGGATGTGTGTGATGTCCTTAGGTTAGTTAGGTTTAAGTAGTTCTAAGTTCTAGGGGACTGATGACACAGCAGTTAAGTCCCATAGTGCTCAGAGCCATTTGAATCATTTTTTTATAATTTTCTTACAGCTTTGCTTTGCAGCTGAAGACCCTCCACTATGGGAATGGAGATTTCTGGGACGTTATTGGTTGTCTTAATAATTTACAACAAATTAATTGCAGAGAAATTAAATGAGCACGATACTTTTCGGTATCACATTGGAATTTTCAGGTGCTTCGTTAACGACTGAAACTAACGTTTCATGTTTCCGGAGCTATCTACAATTTCTCGCACGTCATTCTTCTCAGATATGTGGTGTTTGACACAAAGAGGCTATAACAGGATAGAGAAGGATATTCGATTAGAATGTTTTTATGCAATCTAAAGGTATTTAGAAGTACGCATTATTTGCCAGAAATAATTAGCTTGCAGTGATACATATACAACTTAGTTTAACGTGAGTACGCTAACATTACATATGTCACATTCTTACCATGAAAAATTCATTGATCATTGTGGTCTCTTTCTTACAACATAAAATTATTTTTAGCAATATTAGCGAAAAAACTAATTTCTCAAACAAATACAGCATATTTTCTTATGGCATCTTGGAAATAGATGGGAAGGAGCAGTGCCAAAATGGAGTTCTTGTTTTGTTCTCGATGCACGTTTCTTGCAGAACGCAACTGGCGTCTCGCTGGTCATGAATGATCCAAATAGGAGTTCTAGACCGGCACACCGTTCTAAATTAGCAGCCGGCCGAAGTGGCCGTGCGGTTAAAGGCGCTGCAGTCTGGAACCCCAAGACCGCTACGGTCGCAGGTTCGAATCCTGCCTCGGGCATGGATGTTTGTGATGTCCTTAGGTTAGTTAGGTTTAACTAGTTCTAAGTTCTAGGGGACTAATAACCTCAGCAGTTGAGTCCCATAGTACTCAGAGCCATTTGAACCATCTAAATTAGCATAAGTGTTCTCCACTGTTAAACTGTATTATAGGGCAAAAACATATCACCTCACTATGCTCATGTCGTTTCCTACGGTACAGAATCGATGCTTTTTAAATCTTGTATGTGTGTCAAATCCTGATTTTTGGGTAGTTGTTTGGTCAGTGTGCGGCAATGTGTCCTGGTTTTTCAAAATTTCACCAAGTTTGGGAGCAAGGGAGATATTTCAAGCCTGAGAAACTGTTACACAAAAACTCCTTCATAAATTACTGTCAGAACACTGTGGTGTACTTTCGTTAAGACAAGTTCGGGTGTGTCATTTTTGTTGTGATGCATTTATATAAGAAGTAAAAATATATTTGCAGGCTGATATCGCGTAGTCACTTTCTTCAATGTGTAAAAATTTTTTTGCTCTGTATGAACATCAGGTTAAAGTTTTCTTGTTTAAACAATCAGTGTTTCTAATTCTGCTTCATAGCACTAACTATCAAATATTAATTTCATATGTTGTCTATAGCTATAAGTAGCTGGACCAGTTCGCATGACAGTGTCAAACAGTCTCAACTAAAAACCTACGATGACAAAGAGATGCTATAATGTAAATTGTAGTTATATCGGTGAGTACTGCACCTTTACTATTTAGCAATGGTCAGTATATATTAATGTACAACACGACCCAATAAAGCTTCATATACAATCATTTGGTCATCTACACTTATAACATAAATGACATTTAAACCAAGTAAGCCAATACTCATGTATCAGTATGAAATAAATATATACGTTGGACCTGTACCTGAGTGGTGTTTGTTTGAGATTAATCTGCAGCTTTCGTTAATTTTTTTAATTAATTTTTTTTCGACGTTTTCGTGGTTAAGGTTACTTTTCAGTTACTGTTACTGGTTGCTGAAAATTTCACAAAATAACAAAAGCAATATACAGTATGTTATACACTTACATTAATATTATGATTAATATGTTTAATGTAAAGCTTTTGGATGATAATGTTTTCTGGGGTTAGTGGTATTGTAGTCCGCCGCTTGTGGTCTCGCGGCAGCGTTCTCGCTTCCCAAGCACGGAGTCCCGGGTTCGATTCCCGGCGGGGTCAAGGATTTTTCACCTGCCTCGAGATGACTGGGTGTTGTTGCGTCGTCTTCATCATCACCTTTCACCCCCATTACGGTCGGAGGAAGGCAATGGCAAACCACGTCGTTCCCCTACGCTCTGTGAAAGAGTATGGGACTTCATCATCAGTAGTATTGTGTGAATTATATTCTATACTCCATTTTGACTGTGTGTCACTGGCGAGGAAAATTATTAGTGACATGTAGCAAATTGAAACGAGTATGAGACACCGTGGCACATTCACACAGAACACTTTTCACGTGAATCGTTCTTGCTAGAGCGCTAACGACAATGGAAGATCAGTACTGCCAGCTACAGAGGACTCATACAAACTTCACTGTACCGACTGAATGAACATCTTAGCGTGAAAAAAATATTTGTGTTTTTGTGCTAGGTTGAAAATCGTCACGGATTTACCGTTTTACCGTAAAGTTTCACAAGTTCAATACGTTTTTAATTACCTTTCCATAGCCTATTAGGTCACGTAAGGGATGAGAGAGGCAGTTTTGCAACACATCAGTAATATTTAAACAACGAGTTTGCTTATATTTCCTTTTTCTTATCGACCAGGAACTTCCTTTTTACTTCTTATACAATTGCAGCTCGCCATCACGCTGACTTGGGGTAGCTTAAAGTGTTGTAGGAGGTTGTCAGAGGTGAGCAGTAAATGATGAGACAACTGTTCTTCTCAGTGGACAGTGTGAACCTGGGACAATGGCCCGTCGTCTCCAAATTTATGAGTTTCCGACAGGGCGCTGCCACCCGACCAGAGGAATGCCTGGGTGCGGCCCGTCGTTTCTCCAGGGCACCACAAGAGGATGGGTCATCTGTTCTACTCCTTAGCGGACAACTGGCTTCAGACCTTTTGAATCAGAAAATATGAGTTTACATTTCGATTTACTGCCTCCTCTATGATAGAGAACTGACTTTCCCTCTCTTAGTAGGGAAGACAGTTCCTTCGGCAGTGCAGACACGGGAAGCAAAATAAATGCCACCTACAACCCACTTCCAAAGTATTTTCCTTTTTGGCTCCAAGTCGTAGCGTGGGAATTCTGTAGCATTCCGAGAGCACCAGTCCTAATAGTGAAGACATCGTAACATCAGAGGGGCGGCTCTCATTTCTCCCAAGTGTACTGAAACCAAGCGTTTGATTCACCGAAAGTTTCTTTCTTTTGGGAGCCAGGAGACTTTCGTGGGGCTCACTCTTCTGACGGGAAAAGACATGATAAAAATATAGGGATACGAGGTTTCGTAATTCCCAACAGTAAATATAAGCGGCATTCTTGATTTTAGACTCGTCTCTCTCGTTTTTCTGACACCAGGCGTGCCGAACCGCGCTGTTTTCACACACACCAGTTCGAATAGTAGTGTAACTGAACCTATGCATTTGTTGGCAAACTTCTGCCTTGGCATGCGGTCATGGATAATGTCTGCTTGGTCATATCCAATTGCAGAATGATTTTCTGCCTTAGCATTCATCCAAGCAGAAATATTTATGTTTAACCTCCTGCTTGGTCAGATCAAATTTTTGTCTGCAGATATGAGATTTGATGAACATCTGGCTTAGATTCCTGAGAGCGTAAAGTACTTACTGTTGTGGATTGCCAAGACAGCCAACCCACTATGAGAGGAAGCCGAAAGGCACGCGTTTTAG
The DNA here is from genome assembly GCF_021461385.2 of Schistocerca piceifrons. Taxonomy (NCBI): domain Eukaryota; kingdom Metazoa; phylum Arthropoda; class Insecta; order Orthoptera; family Acrididae; genus Schistocerca; species Schistocerca piceifrons. Next base: position 64,167,449 of record NC_060140.1, on the reverse strand, counting down.
CTCAGCAGGCTGGCGTGAGGTCTGGAACAGGTCAAGGAAATGAGACTAACAAAAAACGTACGTAGCTGCTGGAATACTTAACTTTAATCCATAATTGGTGAACATCGCTATTGACGGTACATGTTTTACAGCATCAATAGTAACTGGTAATGGCGCCCTGCTAGGTCGTAGCAAATGACGTAGCTGAAGGCTATGCTAACTATCGTCTCGGCAAATGAGAGCGTATTTTGTCAGTGAACCATCGCTAGCAAAGTCGGCTGTACAACTGGGCGAGTGCTAGGAAGTCTCTCTAGACCTGCCGTGTGGCGGCGCTCGGTCTGCAATCACTGATAGTGGCGACACGCGGGTCCGACGTATACTAACGGACCGCGGCCGATTTAAAGACTACCACCTAGCAAGTGTGGTGTCTGGCGGTGACACCACACTTACCACTTTTCGATCCAAGTAGGAGAGCTTCACTAAGTGGAGGTTTGATATGAGCACCACTCAAGATCACATATTTTAGTGAATTTAGTTCTTCTGACTGTGTTCGTACCGATACAATATTCATTAACCTGTAATTTGGTTGTTGTAAGTTTAAAGATAGGTTTATATTGGAATGGATGCATACCATCGTTCTCATTAATGTAAATATGAATGTAGATATTTCGGTACTTATGCCAGTTGGAAGACAGTCGAAGATGGCACTAGCGGGAAAACCAGAAACCAAACGCCCACTGGACGACCAAGGCAACGCTGGATGGACGACCTCACGAAGGACCTAGCAGCCCTGGGAATTGAAGACGCCTGGAGGAACCGGGCACGAAACAGGAAGGAATGGAAGCAGCTTATGGAAGCGGCGCGTAATCTGCAGGGCCTGTGATCACTGATTGTCTATCTCTATCTACCGGTACTTATTTCAGCGTAGGGCAGGATTAGTCGTGTTTTCACCACCAGCTACCAGACGATTCTTTACAAACAGATCCGTAATGTGGCACAAGAGCCGGGCCGTCACACCACCAGAGGCAGTCGTGACGACCCAACACAAATGTTTGATACAGTAAAGCTTAGCTCGGCTCTGGCATTGTAGGGAATCTCGATGTCGACTCCTTGTACAGCTCTGGCGATGATTCAGCTGAAGGTTAGAGAACTTTTGCATGAGAACTTTAACACGTTAATTGTGAATTAATAAGGGCACATTCGTGAATGGGCATGGGAAAACTGTCAGAGCGCCCCAGCCCTTTTCCTTGCATTAAAAAACATTCGTGAACGAATTAATTACATTCATTTAGTTCTAGATGAGTAACCCTTGCTTATATTTAACACGTCAACAGCAATTTTGCTGGAACATGCTCACTATGCCTTTTGGTCGTTTGTTCAAATAAATGAAATTCTTAATACATTCTTACCTTTCCTTCAAGTTACGAGTACCAGACATTTGTATCTGTATATGAGTCTTAAGGGTGAGAGAGCTACTGAATAAATTTAACGCAGTTATTTTGGTCACCGAACTTGTCGAATAAGGTTATTCATATGTCAAGATTTCCAACCTTGCGTTGAATTCCACAGAGGTAATTTATTTCTTTTCCTTATTCAATATCCACTAGGTAATTTTGTTAGGCACTTAACTTAAGGGGAGTAGTGTGGTGTCTCACATACATGCACGTAATTCGAAGTTACTCGAATACACTATACTGGAAAGGTGTTTGTGCCTTGACTTGCAAAACAGAGGCTGGCTTGAATTCTACTTCTTTCACACCATTATCTTGCGACTCTACTGATCCCAAGTCTTGAATCTCAATCACAATCATCCCTCCTCCAGATCTAGGTACAAGCGATCTGAGCTTCCTCACAAAATGGGAACTACTGCAGCAAGGGTTCCAGATCTTTTGGTGACTCTGGTCACCTGACTACCTGCATCAACTGCAGCGGCGGGCCAAGTGAACGGTCTCCAGGAAAAACGCGCAACCTGGCGCACTGGTCGTAGTAAGACAAGATAACCTGCCACACTTACGCCGCAAGCTGGCCGTCATTGAAGTAGTACAGCCTGGGTGCAATTTAATGGAACGAGTGACCACGATTTGGACACCGCAAGGGATTTTCAAGAGACAGTCTGCAAGTTATACCCTTTACAACACTATAAAGTAATAGTAAATTTGATTTTCAATGAATAAAAAGTTGTTAAGGTTAAAAAGGACTAAAAATAAAGGATACACGCCGATGTTAGTTTTTCAAAATTATAAAATATTTATCCCGGACGCGCATACTAATGTTACTAGGTATGCGCGCCGTCTGGTGGCACTGATTAACTACCTACATCATCTACAGAAGTGGGCCAAGTGGATGGTCCGCAGTCAGAGCATGGAACCTGGCGCATTCGGCGAAGTAATGGCGCTCAGTCTGCCACCCTCACGCTGCAAGCTGACCGTCATTGAAAGAGCACCCCGTGGGTGCGATGGAATGGTACGAGTGGCCACTATTCGCACACCGTAATGAGTTTTCAAGGGACCAGTCTGAAAGCTATGTCCTTCACCAAGTGAAGTGACACAAAATTGAAGAGTGTGTTAGCATTATTATATTGTTTTTTTCTTTTCTCTGTCGTGTGTATACCTCGCAGAAGGGTCAGTCTATTTCTTTATTTTTGGTGTTTCAATGTACGTTTTATTTATGTGATTCTGATTGTCAGGCGCCAGTTACAAATTCTATGGAGAGATTACGGGACAATGGCTCTGAGCACTATGGGACTTAACATCTATGGTCATCAGTCCCCTAGAACTTAGAACTACTTAAACCTAACTAACCTAAGGACATCACACAAGATTGCGGGACAGCTTACCTGTTTGAAAGAAGTAATGATATGTGTACCCATTTATGTTTTTTTCCATGATTTATCAGGAATTGCGTTACTTGTATTACGGTGGAAAGAAATTAATATCTCTGTGGCTGCCAGTATGTTAGGTCGCTACATTCAACTGCGTCTCTGCAGAGTGCAACCCTCTGTGTAGGCCTCTATGTATGAAGGCGACAGTCAGAATGCAACGCTCTTCAAGGATGTCTAGGTACACACTCGCCGCGGTAAGGGAGAGAAGAGCAGTTGTGAATGGACCCCCGGTAGGGCTGCTGTCCTTAGCTCGTGTCCGCATGCCACATAAAACGGTAAACATGTATGTTTTGACTGTTAATCTAATTGTTCATAATAAGATTATCTTTACTGTCGTCTTCCACGACAATACGTATTGATTCAAACCACTATTCAGTCTTCCAAAATCCATGCTCCTCCGGTACATTTCCGTCAGTTGGCGTCTATCGCCAACGAATGTGATAGCGAAAAACGTGTCTGTGGTAACAGAGGGGACTTCAGCGTAGCCCGAGGTCTAGGATAAGTTAGAATGCAAAAGTTTGGTTGAGTTGCTGAGGCCGATGTATGCGACAGCAAAGAGTGTGTCGGTGGTGACAGATTGATCCGTAGCATAGACGAATGTCTATATTAGTTTGGAATACCATTTTATGGTTGTGAGTTGGTGAAGTAACGAATGTGATGGCGAAATACGAGACTGTGGTGATAGAGTGGTCCATAGCGTAACCCGAGGACTAAGTTAGATTGGAATGAAATATTTGGTTGGGAGTAAGTGAAAACACCGATTGTGTGAGCGACGAACGTGACGTTGGTGACGCAATGGATTGTAGCAATCTCCAAAGTCTCAGTTAGGTTGGAACGCAATGGTGTGGTTGTGCGTTGACGAAGCCAATAGATGTGATAGGACAAAATCTGTGTGTGGTGGAGGACTGGATTGTAGAGTAGCCCGAGGTTTAGATAAGGTCAGGATATAAGTTGGCAGAAGCAACGAAAGTTATGGCGAAAAATGTGTCTGACTTGAAAGACTTCTCGGTACATAGCCTGAGACCCATGGTAGGTTGGAATCCAAAAGCTAGGTTGAGCGTTTGCGAAACCAACGAATGTGATAGTGAAAAATTTGTCTATGGTGACAACGACTGAGATAGTGAAGAATGCGTATGTTGTGAGAGACCAGTCTGTGTTGTAATCTGAGTTTTAGGTTATTACCGAATGCATCAGTCTGCGTCAAAAAATGTGATAACGATAAACGTGTCTGAGGTGGCAGGTTGGTTTGTAGTGTAGCCAGACTACTTGGTTGGATTGGAATGAAACAGTTTTCTTACCAGATGAATGTGATAGCAGTAAACGTGCCACTGGTAACGGACTGCTCTCTAGTGCATGTCCTGGTGTAGGTTAGGTTGGAGTGCAACAGTTCGGTTGTTGGTTGGCCAAGCCAACTACTGTGATAGTGAAAATCACTTCTGTGGTGATAGGCTGGTCTCCAGCACAGCTTGTAGTTTGGTTAGCTTCGAATACAACAGTATGGTAGTACGTTGGTGGAGTCGATGAATGTGATAGTGAGAAATGTGTATTTAGTGACAGAATGGTCTGTAGTGTAGGTCAAGATCTAGGTTAGGTTGGAATATAACAGTGGCGTTGTGAGTTGGCGAAGCCAACGAATGTGGTAGTGAGATGCAGAGGTGACAGACCTGTCTGTACCATATCCCAGGTTGCAATGAATCAGTTTGGTTGAGTTGCTGATTTCAACTGGAATGCGAATGTCTGGTTGTGAGTTTTGGAAGCTAACGAATCTCGTACCGAAAACCTGTCTATGATGACACAATTGTCTGTAGCACAGGCCAAAGCCTACGATAGTTTGGAGTCCAGAAGTTTGGTTGACAGATGGCGAACACGATGGCGAAGCCACGAATGTCATGTGGGAAAGATGCCTGTGGTGACAGCCTGGTGTGTAGCGTAGCCCAACAACTAGGTTAGTCTGGAGAGAAATAGTTCCTTTCTAAGCTGGCGAAGTCACGAATGTGATTGTGAAAAACGTGTATGTGGTGACAGACCGGTCTGTAGACCAAGGACTCAGTTGACGAAGTCAACAAATGTGCTAGGTAAAATGTGTCTGTGGTGACAAACTCGAGGTCTCGAGTTGGAATGCAAAAGTTGGTTGTGAGTTGACGAAGGAAACGAATGGGAGACCAAAAAACATGTTGGTGGTGGCTGACTGATCTGTAGCATAGCCCGAGGACTAGTTTCGGATGAAATGCATAAGTTTGCTCGTCAGTTGGCGAAGCCAACGAATTTCGTCAAGAAAACCGTTTACATTGTGGCCGAAGTGGCTGAGCGGTTCTAGGCGCTTCAGTCTGGAAGTGCGCGACCACTAAGGTCGCAGGTTCGAATCCAACCTCGGGCATGACTGTGTGTGATGTCCTTAGGTTAGTTAGGTTTAAGTAGTTATAACTTCTAGGGGACTGATGACCTCAGATGTTAAGACCCATAGTGCTCCAAGCCATTTTTTGAACCGTTTACATTGTGATGCACTATCCCAGGCTTGTAGGAATGGAACAGTTTGTTTGCGAGTGAAAAACGTTTATGAGGTCAGGGGTTGACCTCTGCTTAGACCAAGTATAAAGTTAGGTTCGACTTCAACAATCGGGTTGTGAGTTAGCGAAGCCAGCGAATGTAGTAACGAAAGAAATATCTGTGGTGAAAGAACAGTCTGCAGCGTAAACCCAGTTACGAGTTACATTGGATTGCAACAATTTTGGATGTGAATTGGAGACTGCCAATGGTTGGGCAGTGAAAAATGAGTGTGTGGTGACAGACCTGTCTGTTGAGTAGCCTGAATACTAGATTAGCTCTGAACATGTCAGTGTGTTTGTGAGTTGGCGAGCCAATGACTGTGATAAAGAAAAACGCGTCACTTGTAACAGACTTGTCTTCAGTGAAGCGCAAAAATCAGGTTAGATTGAAATCCCACAATTTGCTTGTGAATTGGTGAATGAAACGAATGTGAAAGCGAAAAACTTGTCTGCGGTGACAGCCTGGTGTGTAGCGTAGTCAGGTGTCTAGTTTAGTTTGCATTGCGACAGTTTGGCTCTGAGTTGGCGAAGCCAATGAAAGTTATAGTAGTATACGTTTCTCTGGTTGTAGCCTGGTTTGTAGCGCAGAGTAATCTTTGTTAGTTTGGAATGCAGTAGTTTGTTTATGACTTGGCAGAGCTAGTTTGTCACCACAGACGCGTTTCTTGCTACCACACTCGTTTACTAAGCCAGCCAAAGTTGAGAGTTATGCATACGAACGTAACCTAGATCTCGGGCTAAGCCACAAGCCATCTTGCACTAGAGACACGTTATCACTATTACATTGGTTGGTCACGACAAATCACACTCAAACTGTTGCATTCCATAGAAATCTAGAACGTGGCCTTTGCTACAGGCCAGGCTGTCATTAGAAACGTTTCAGCTATCACATTCGTTGGCTTTGTCAACTCACACGCAAACTATAACCTTCCAGTGAAACATAGGCGTCGGGCTTCGCTACAGACAAGTCTATCACCAAACAGACACATTTTTCCTATTACATCCATTGACACTACCATCACACGACCAAACAGTTGCAGTCCAACGTAACACAGAACTCTATCTACGCCTCAGATGAATCAGTCACCACAGACAGGTTTCTGCTATCACATTCGTGGACTTCGCTAACTCACAACCACATTTTTCCATTCCAAACTTACCTAGATCTCAGGCATCGCTGCAAATTAGCCTGTCTCTCAAACATATTTTTGGTTATAACATTCATTGGCTTCGCCACCTAACTGAACTGTTGCGTTCGAAGCTAATCTGAGCCCTGGCCTACGTTACAGATTGGTCCGTCAAAACAGACACTTGTTGCTATCACATTCGTTGCCTGGTCAGCTCATATGAAACCTGTTACTTTCCAAGCTAACCTAGACCTCGGCCTACGCTACAAACCATTCTGTCACCTCCGACACGTTTTCCGCTATCATATTCGTTGGCTTCGCCAAAACACGATCAATCTATCATTACAACTTACCTAGACCTTGGGCTCCAGTACAGACCAGTCTGTCACCACAGATAGGTTTCTTGCACTCAGGCCCACGTGAACAGTTTCCTGCTATTTTACGTCAGCGAGGTAGGCATAGCGTCCGAAATCTACATCTGCATCTATACCTTACAAACAAATTCTACTTCCCATTGTAGCAATTACTAGGGCCCAAAGGCGCTCATTTAGTAATTTGTAGGGGTGGACGTATCCTGGGTTATACAGAGTATTTATTGTATTTTTGAACACGAATGACGATTAGCAATATGCAGTTAAAAAGGTCCATATTCGATCCTGTATATTATTGACTTTAAAATCGTTTTCTTGAAAGAATCACAGCTACTTTTGAATGCGGGTATGGGTCCCTTTTTTAGTGCTTCTTTCTTTTCCATTCACTTACTGATAAACGGAAAACGATTTTTTAAATGCCTCTAGAAGTTTGTAAATAATCCAATCTCCTCCTCACTATCCCTACGGAAGCGATATGTAGAGAGTCGCAGCACATTACAAGCTATTTCTAGAAACTTTGTTTCTAAGCACTCTCAGGATTGTTTGCGTTCATAGGTCGTGATATTTTTAATAACCTTAATCCAGTTGTCAGTATAATTACCGGTATTTTTGGGATTAGTATTCAGTAGTGTCTCATATTTTCTAACATGTGAAAGATAACCCATGAAAAAAACCAAATGCTTTCGACGCAATTTTCATTTTCGGCGACATAATTTTTATTGCTAATTACCACTGTAACATACAAAATATAATACTGACACAATTAGAACCATGTCAAAAGTGCTTCCTAATTTCGTTAGGACCATACAAGATAAATATATTCCTCTTGGTATCTAGTTAGTCTGTACATCTGATGAGGATCTCTTTAAATACATTCCAAAATATTGCGTTGAAGGGAAGTCGTAAATCTTATGTCTCGCAAGTCTGCGTCTCTTTTCACCACCGACGCTGAATCTGCAACAAACTATTTAAGTTCCCGCTAATTTCGCTAGAGGCGAAATGTCCGTTGACCTCCTTTAAGGTGCTCCACCAGGAGCGTCGCAGACGTCATATTGTATATGATCAGCTACTCTCAAAGTTAATAATAATAACACTGGTCAACAGTGATTTTGTTGCCAGTTAATTGAGATTGAATTTAGGGTAACATTATGGCCCTGAATTTTTATATGTCACTCGTTTTGCTAGATTGGCTCTGTTTATTGTGGTAACGTATAATATGCAGATAAACAAACAAACAAAAATTCAAAATATTAATTGAGATACATTCTGTATTCAGTCAAAAGTAAATGAGAAAATCGTATGAAAAAGATCACAAAAATGAAGTTTCATTGCTGATTTTGAATGTAATGGAAGAAGAAAGGAATAAACGGACAGTCTTTTAAAAACATGACAATTAGCATATGCAAAAACTCCTCCTGTGTGATTTTCTCTTTTGTTGATCATCAGGACAGTCACGCTGAAGATTCCAGAAGTAGTCTGCCATCATGTGTTTGTCCCATCTACCTTGATATCGTTCTTCCAACACCTGCAAATCTTGATGGAGTCTTCCACCTTTTTCCTCGCTGTAGTCACCAAGATTGTCCGGAAATTTATGACGATGGCTGTGGAGGTAGTGAATCTCAGTGCTCATATGAGCCCTCAAGCTTTTAAAGTTTCTGAACACATTTTCACCAGTTCTTTACAATTATGTGCGTTGTGATTACCCAAGAAATTCTTGACAACAGAAACAAAACGGCTCCAGGCAGATGCTTCAATGCAATTCATAACGATAATGAATTCCAAAATATGTATAAGCTTTCAAATTTGGGAACCATCAAATATGCGAGCTTTAATTTTTCATTACTGAGTCCAGGGAATGATTTGCATATATATTTGAAACAGTCATTATTTTTGACCAATGCTTTCACAAATTGCTTCATTAGACCAAGTTGATGTGAAATGGTCGAAGAATGATTTTGTCCCTGTCAACTAATGGTTCTTTTAGGATATTAGCTACTCCTACAGTAAAGCTGTCTCTTGATGGGTGTGAAACTTTTTCCCAGTGATCATGCTTTGCTCTGCTGTCTCACATGCCAATAAAGAAAGGGAATTTTGTATACCCACTTTGCTGTCCAATCAAAAAGTTAACCATTTTTAATCAACATAGACAGGCAATTGGTGTTGACTATAACGAAGTTTCTGGAGAATTATATGGATATTTTCGTATTCCTTATGATGTTTCGCCGAGTCACCAATTGGAATTGATCCTTAGCAATTACCATTTTGCAGCAATACACATTTTAGGATTCTGGTTGAGTAATCGATAAAAACCCTCCAGCCTTGATGTTGATATTTTGGTAGTCCCACTTCTAGTAGTAAACCAGGGGTGTCACTGTAGTAAACAAGTGCATCATCCTGACTGAATCATAGAAGTAGATGTGTTCTTCTCTTATCAGGTGAGCTGTGATTTTAGTTCCTGGTTGTAGACAATTCTTCTCATTTAGTCTAGCTGCCAAGTGTTCGGAAGACTGTTTAGAAGTACCGAGGTCTCTTATCAAACCGTTAAGGTCTTCCGGACTGAAGAGCTGTTGTCTTGTGGAACTTCTTTAGTATTCAGACTCACTACCACTAGTGTTCAAGCCCTGGAGATCATTATCCTCATCATCATCATCATCATCATCATCTGAAGGGAGTAGTTTTGGCAGACCGGGGAACACTGGTTAGGAATGTCATCGCTGTATGGCACAGGTCGCCTTGCTGATTTTAAATGGGGATATTCCCACCTAAGCTTCTTGTAGCGATTGAAACCTTTTATATTGACAATGCAAAATAACAATCATTATGTTGGTATCTGGCTCTCGCCACACCATTGGCACTCCAAAGTTTAAACCCTTTCGTTTACCATTAATCCACAGTCGTAAAGACTTGACACAGCTTTTGCAAGCTTTATGAGGAGCCCAATGTTTATTTGGTCTCCCAGTTCGATCCCAAAACACGCAAGATAGGCCTGATTCACAAAGTCACTGATGGTCTTCCGATGTTCTTGCAGAGTGTATTCTCCACAAATATAGCAGGACACATCAGAAGAGTTGAAACAACCTCTACGTGAAGAACTCATGTTTATCTATGGAAAGAATAAAATAAAATGAAAATCATATTTGCAAAAATATATTATTATAAATATGATAAGGTGGAACTAATAAGACAATATATATTACAATATGATATATAGCTTACTTTTAACTAACAATAATGAAGTAACTAATCGTGACATACCTTTTTCTGAATGAGAAATTCTTTAGTAACAAAAATGTTTAACACCTATTACACAAATCGCATCCTATCATATGCTCATTCCTCCCTCGACTGTCGCTCTGACCACAAACTAGGGGGTGCAGGACCCTGACCTTCAATGCAGTTGTGTGACCAACTGACTCTCCTTGAAATTTTGTGACACAAGAGTGGGTCTCATATTACTACCACATCCCATAATCTCACCTTCTTCTCTATAACGTGTAATATATATTACATTTGTGCATACGCAGTCACAAAATATAAAATTAATAGGCATACAGAATTATGGAATTCACAACCGATTTCCTGACAATTTAACGATTAAACACTACATATCAGAGATAGCCTGTATCTAAGAAACTGGAGCCAATTGGGAAAACCAGTTTTCAGATTCAGTATACCATATATACTAAGCATACGTTCAAATATCCCTGGTAACGAGAAAAAAATTTTTTTTGTAGAGCTGTGTAAGTTATTGCATATGAACGCGACACGTCATTATTCTGATTGCAATATGAACCGTATTTTACAACGTCTACAACACACAGCCAAACTGTTGCTTTTGAACGTTCTCTCCTTCCTTTTGGTCAATGTCTCTGTAATGGTCAAAAGGAAGTGTCCCCCTTCTATATCCGTAAAGGCTTAGAAGGGATTGCTGATACCCTAAAGTCTGTTAAGCGATTACGGAATGGTTCCTTGCTGTTGTCAAGACTAACCGGGGAAAGCAGGTGGAACTACTTAAGAAGTCACAGAAATTGAGTGAGTACGACATCATTGTTGAGTTGTATAACTCAACTAATTCCAGCAAAGGTGTGGTGGCCTGCCTTGATAGTACGGACACAGACGTTGGTGAACTCAAACAAGAATTAGTACGACAGGGGATAATAGATATGGAACAAAGGACACGCAAGAACAATAGAGAGACTGGGAAGACTGCCACCTTTATTGTGACCTTCAATTCTCCGACGCTACCTGAACACATTACGGCAGGTTTCTTCCCACTTATGGTTAGGGCCTATGTACCTAACCCTACTGCCCAATGAAAGGGCGCTGATGAATTTGCTGTTTAGCGCCCTCCACCATAAATCATCATCATCATCATCATCACCGTCATCATCTGTTGAATTCCAACGTAACCTAGGCGTCGGGCTACGCTGCAAACAAGTCTGTGAGCGCAGACGAGTTTATCGCTGTCATTTCGTTGGCACCGCCATATCACAACCAAACTATAGCATTCCAACCTAACCCAGATCTCGGGCTACGCTACAGACCAGTCTGTCATCACAGACACCTTTTCCGCTATCACATTCGTGGTTGTCTTCGCCAACTCACAACCAAAAGATTGAATTCCAAGCTAACCTAGAACTTAGCCTACGCTGCTGCATTTTCTGTCACCACACACATTTTTCGTTATCACATTCGTTGGTTTCGCTCTCTCACTTCCGTACTGTTGCATACCAGGCTAATCTACACCTCGGGCTACGTTACAGACCAGTGTGCCACCACCGAATTGTTTTTCGCTGTCAATTCCTTTGGCTTCCCGAACTCGCAACCATCGTAACGTAGACCTCGGGCTGCGCTACGAGCTGGTCTGCTATCACAGAAACATTTTTCGCTATCACATCACGTGCTGCTGCAAATCACAACCAATCTGTTGTATTCCAAGCATTACGTATGCTTGAGATACATGTTATCAATCTTGTCAACATACGATCTGTATTTTAGAGAATATCTTTAATAACTATTTAGTCATAAGAAACAAGCGTACAAACACGATTTGTTTGACTCAAGAAAAAGACTGATGTTAAGTGCTTATATTCGGCAGAGGGGTGGGGGAGGGGGTGGTATTGGTCCAGTACGTGGATGTAGCCTCGAAAAAGTAACAACATTCATAATTACATGTTCACGTACATTGTAGACACCATTTTCCCTCGTTACTAGGAGAAGCGATCTCTGACTGATCAGGAGTATAAGCTTGTTAATCAATGATGTCACCTCAACTCTACATACTACATCACGGCTCGAAGCCAGGGGGTGGTATCGAAGTTTAATATGAAACATTTTGCAAAGCTCGAGGGCTGTGGCGTGCAGTAATCATCGTAAACGCCCTGACCAAAGCCACTCCAAAACACGGTGTCACTTACCTATAATTCACATGCTGTGGCTGCCAGTAACTATCACAATGTCGTCACACAGTTCACAGAATTTCGTCCAGCTGCTTGCACTACAGGTCGTATTCCTCCCGTCTGCGCGCTTCCTTGTCTCACCTCTAGTACAGCCGTTGCCAGGCAACAGGTCCAATAATACATATACGGTTGCAATTGCGCGCAACAGTTAGTTACTCTGGCGGATGCTGCTTGCAGCAATATCAATAATGTAGATCTCCATTCAACGTAATGACGCACCCACACACTTGGAAGAATTTTACGTAAGTGGGCTTTGGTCACGTGTATCCACAGTTACGTTCTGTCCCCAAATGTCGACAGCTGTAAAAGTCTGTCTCATAGTGACTTGTCGTAGAGAAAGTAAGGTGGTAACAGTCTGTACCGGTACCACTCCCTTGCCCACCACTTCCTGCAACAACCAGAACTCGAAGGTGAAGAAACAGCATCTCGAGGCGTCGGAAGCATCCAATGAGGACCTCATTACAGTCGTGGATTAAGAAGTCAATATGAATATCGATTAATCAGAGCTTATCACGCGGATGTAGCAGTACAGAAAGGACCATGCCTCATTCATAACAATGCGAAGAGCCAAGATTCTAATGTATTCTGCATTTAAGATTTACAAACAAGCAGGGAAAGTGCGATCTGGTGAAAACAGCGACCTATTATTCAGCATCGGGTTAGAAATGTGAATAACCATCAATGAAAAATAAAAGTTACGAAGTGATATGATAGAGCCTAGCCGCATGCGGTAACCGCTTGGTCTAAGTTATTGTTAAGCCTAGGGACCGAAGACCTCAGCAGTTCGGTCCCATAGGAACTTACCAGAAATTTCCAATTTCCATAGAGCCTACTGTAGGACTTACACGAGAGACAGGGAAATACAATGAATGGCAACCAAGGAGCACGTCGATGTGTTACCTGGGCAATTGGGCGGCTGCCTTCTGATCGTATAAATCTCATAGATCATTTGCGAATAGTGAACGTCATACTCGATTTTCAAATGCTCTCACTACTACTGTAAGTGTAGTGAGGTCTTAGAATTCCACCAACATGACGCTTACCGTAAGGTCATCCGTAATGGAATCACACGGACGCTCCAGGAAACCCACAAAAATAAGCCTCAGTAACTATACTGGGTAGTGTTTAAAATCTCAGCCCCCAGAAGAAATAGTGCAGGCTGTCAGAGCAGGCAACCTTAAAGCCGCTCCTACAAAAAGCGACGTCCGCCACCTACTTCTGAGGGAACTGTACAAATCTGTTAAGTTGCCATTACCTCGCTGGCGCTTGCTGTTAGCTACCTTCTAGGAATATATCCCTGCAGTCCTGCCGCCATTCTACAAACCGAAGAGTCTCTCTAAACGCAATAATTACAGTGTGAAAGAAGTTGTTTTAAAATTAACTTGACGCAAAATCTCTCCTATACAGAGCAAATCATGGCACGTGATTTGGATCTCCCTCTCGTCTTGGGAACAAATGAAAATCGACAGAAAGATTTCTTTTTTCTTTCATTTCAATTTATAACCTAATATCCTAACAAACTAAACGTAACAGCACCAATCTTGCCGTGAAAATAAATCCGATCCGATCGGTCGCGAAATGGAAACCACAATGAAAATCAAAAGTTTTTTATTTGCAGTAGTTAGCCACACCTTATATCAACGTCTCTACATAGTCACCGATACGTCTGAGACATTTGCCGAAGCGTTGTACCAACTATCCAATACCCTCATCATAGAAGGCAGCTGTCTGCAGTTTTCGCCGATTCTCTACTCTGATCTGCGGTTCATTGTCTGTGCTAAAACGTTGCCTTCATGGCCGCGATTCGTGTCAGCAGAGATCAAAGTCAGAGGGACCAAACACTTCCCATGGAAAACGCTGTAGGGGTCTCCTCATTGTCCCTGCAGAGTGCGGCCGAGAAGTGCCATGAAGAAGGAAATGCATGACAGTTATGTGGCGTGGGCTGCTTCAAGTCAAGCGAAATCTCTCACTGTTATTCATACTTGGTGAGAGACACTGTTTTATAGGCATCTTTACGTGCTCTCTGTGCGCTCAGAACATGAAAGACAGGCGTTACGCGATCATGGGGCATACTAGAGACATTTTCCAACACACCTGCGCAAAGCTTTATCGGATTTTCACTGTGGTTTCCATTTCGCGACCGATCGGATCTTACTTTCGGAGTAAACCTCGTAATTTTTGAACAAGTAGTGCAAATTGGCTGAAATATGATTAAATACAATCAACTGCCGTGTTTTTCTGCCTGTAAGAGAAAACTAATCCCTGGAACTACCGTAGGGACGCTGATATAGAGACTTATTCATGAAGAATGTTTGTTTCCGTAATTTTCTATCGCTACAGCGCGTTAGTTGTCAGACGGTAGACACTTTCATGGGAACTGTCCAATCCGGCATGTCGAAATTTGGCACGAATTTTATATATATATATATATATATATATATATATATATATATATAAAATTCGTGCCAAATTTCGACATGCCGGATTGGACAGTTCCCATGAAAGTGTCTACCGTCTGACAACTAACGCGCTGTAGCGATAGAAAATTACGGAAACAAACATTCTTCATGAATCTTGACGCCCGCGGCAGGATTCGAACCTGCGCCGTAGCGGTCGCGCGGTTCCAGACTGTAGCGCCTAGAACCACTCGGCCACCATGGCCGGTTAAGTTATAAAGCGTATTGCAGTTTCCGTTGATAGTTTCTCAGACACAGTTCTTCACAGTTACTCTTTGTCGTAATTTGGGACTCATTTAATAGCCATAACAGTAGTAGTTGCCTTTTTGGTATCGCTAATTATTAACAATGGAGATAAAACTGAATTAACTTTCTCTGCTATTTCTTAGCATCTGCTTTCTAATATCATCTGCCTTTGTGCAGGTTCCAGAGTTTTACAGTAATGTATAATTTATATAATATATTCAATCCTCCAAAGATAAAATGTGAAGAATCTGTATGCTGTCAACATCGCCTGCATGTTCTGAAGATCAACATACGTATTATTTATTAGTTAATATCTTGGACATTCATTCCAATGATGTCGACATTTCGTTAAAAATTGTAGGATCATACAAAGAAACGAGAAACCGGTCGAATAATTCTTTGTATCGTGTTTTAAACGATAATTGTGCTAATTGATGTGCAGAGTAAAAGTAGACTACCTACGGATGTGCCTTCCAGTGACAAAGGAAAAGTTTTAAATTTTTTAGTTAAAATAAGGATGGAGAAAATTCTTGTGCATAAGAGGTGTGCAAAGCCGGTTTTGTTTCGTACAATCTAAATATGAATTGTATAAATGGAAGAAATATTTACATGAAGTACTAAACATGCACCAAAGTTTGAAAGAAGAACTATTCGAAAGATTAGTCTCTGCTCACAAGGGAAGCTCCCTACCCCCCCCCCCCCCCCAATCACATTTAGTAGTAAGTTGGCCCACTGGACAGCCCGGCAAAAGCTAAACACAGATGAGACATGAAAACAGGAAGAGGGTGTACTGAACTGTGAAAAAAAAATAGGATCAGTAAAAGGTCCAAGAACCACATGTGCAATAAAGAGGAGGCTGGAACAGCAATGGCGTCGTGGGTAACTGGTTTTGGTGACGGCTTGCTTAGCAGGCGAGCCGTGTTCAAAACTCCCTCCTGCCATTTATTTATTTATTTTCCACAACATTATGAGCTGAAATGTTTGTTCTCTTTCAGTAGTCTTGGCAGTTGTCATACTATACAATTATGTGGTAAAAATTCGTTATCGTCACGAGTAAATGTGATGAATAGGGAGAGCAGGCGAGATACCACACAGACGTCTCACAGGAATGACTACAACAAATAAACGAGTGTGAAATATGTCACAACAAAGGAATTCAAGAGTCAAGACTTCCAAAACGGAACGCAACTTCAAAAACAGAGCACAAAGCACAGAGAAACTATTTGATTGTCAAACAGTTGCGCTCATTTCTTGCAGCTTAGGTGATAAACTATAAACTTTTCATCATATCCTTGGGAGTGATCACATTCACATTCATACAAACACCTATGTCTGGCAAGGAGGCATATCTCACTCAATTACCAGTCGTACAAATTAGCTGCGTCGATAAGAGACTCCTATCATACGACAGGCGTATTGTCACCCTGTGCCGTGTATGACTCTCCAGACGTGTTGTGCGGTGGAGGATTTGGTTGACTTGTCGCAATGTCATCAAACGTTTGCGGTTTCTATTCGAAAGACACTTCCTTTCGGCTGCTAGTAGAGTAGCTGCACAGAATCAACTGTCATTACAGGTCCATACCTTACACCTCGCTGTTGCAAAAGACACAACAGACACAGATATGCATAAAGCGAAAAGTGAAAAAAAAAATCTGGCACGAGGGAGGATTCAACACAGCTCAGCTGGCTTGACAGTCCAACACCGTAAATCACCTAACCACGACGTCATTTCTAAACACGGCTGCCCTATATTGCTTCCGGTGTGGCAGAGCGGTTCTAGGTGCTGCAGTCTGGAACCGCGTGAGTGCTATGGTCGCAGGTTCGAATAGTGCCTCGGTCATGGCTGTGTGTGATGTCCTTTGGTTAGTTAGGTTTAAGTAGTTCTAAGTTCTAGGGGACTGATGACCTCAGATGTTAAGTCCCATAGTGCTCAGAGCCATTTGAACCCTATATCGCTCTTCTTGTTCTTCACTGTTATTATTTGGCTTTGTTTTTTCCTGTTTTCATGCTTGACCTGTGTTCTGTTTTTGAAGGGCTGTGCAGTGGGCCCTCTTATCACAAAATCTGAGGGGGGTACAATGGCAAATTTACCATGTGAGGAGAGAGAGATGTACGAGACTGGGAGCTCTGAACAGCAAGTGAGATGAACATTACTGATTTCGAGGCTTCTTCGACCTGGTTACACAGATTCAGGAAATTATGTGGAAAATGATGTTACAATATTACGAATGCGTAGAGGAGAGGTCATTAATATGTAATGCTATGGAGAAATTCGTAGCTGGAGTGAGGGCGAAGCTTCTTGTTATTCCCTAAAGTGCTGCGTATAAACTCTATCAGTCAGGCTTCTTGCAAACCGCATTTTGTCATTTCTAGCGAAAAAAGGATGACTGACTGACACTTACGTATACAAAAATGCCAGTGATAATTACCAATGGATTTCTATTTCCGCAACGTTATCTCTGTCTTCAAGAACATAAAGGCAAATTCGGACCAAAAATTTAAAAAAACTAGTGTTAAATAGCAAAAAGTTTATAATCGACGTAGCAAAATCTGGAAAATGGGACAAAATTATGTACAGCATTGCATTCGAAACGTCTTATTACCATTTGCACAGAATAATTCATTACTTTTGCTGGGCTCTTGGATTCGACATAATGAGACCTCTGTCTTTAGGAGGATTGCATCCAGAACTGTGTGCTCCAGCTTCTAGATTAAAAAAATCTACAGTGTAAAGCATTTTTCATATCATTCAAGACATAAAGGAATTAAAGAGATTAGCTGCCGGTGGTCATTGATTTATGTCAATGGCAAGGTGAAATTTTGTGGCGGGAGTCGAACGCAGGTCTCCTGCTTACTAGGCAAATGCACTGACTACTGCTCCAGCCAGCTGATGTGGCCGAGCGGTTCTAAGCGCTTCAGTCTGGAACCGCGCGACCGCTACGGTCGCAGGTTCGAATCCTGCCTCGGGCATGGATGTGTGTGATGTCCTTAGGGTAGTTAGGTTTAAGTAGTTCTAAGTTCTAGAGGACTGATGACCTCAGAAGTTAAGTCCCATAGTGCTCAGAGCCATTTGAACCATTTTTGAACTACTGCGCCATCCAGACACAGTGGTCCCAACAACCGCGAAGACTACCATAGCACCCCTCCCGTCAAATGCTAATTCAACTAATGCACTGCCCCTCCTCATTAGCCATTAGCCTCATTATTCGCAGCATCTCCTCGATCGCTGTAAGAGTTCGAGCCAGGTGTTCATCAGCACTGGAGGGATCACTGGCCGTCACTGCCTTAATTATATGCTTGGTATCTGTTCTTTCAGACATGTCGTTTATATACAAAACCAAAGTATACTGAAACTATTTTTATTCTCTTTTGCCTATGGCTCCATCAAGCCTATTAAACAGCGAAATAAAAGAAGTCAGTTCAGTCAATGGATAAACTGGTCCTGTCTACGTAGTTGTGTTGTCGTGATTTTCAGCCCAAGGACTGATCTGGCGCAGGTTTCCGCGCTAGGCCACCCCGTGCAAACCTCTTTATCTCTGCATGACTGCTGCAACTGTATTGATCCGCTGGTGTCCCTTTACAGCTTCCCTCCGCTACCAAAATGAAAATTCCTCCCTCTCTCTGTCAATCTCCTAACACCCTCCCACCCCTTCCTCCTCTCTGTCCATTTCGTCTTCCCCTCCGTCTCTGTCAACTTGTTCCTCCATGTTTGCCCATCTGCTCCTTCCCTTGAGTCCATCTGCTCCTTTCTCCTCCGTCCATCTCCTCCTTCACCTCTAAGTCAATCTCATCCTCCCCCTCCTCCATATGCACTTTTTTCTCCGTCCTTCTTTTTCTCTCCATCTCCATCTCTTCCCTCACACTATAAATCTTCTCCTCTTGCCTTTCTCTGTCCATTTGCATCTCTCCCCTCTCTCTGCTTTTCTCCTCTTTTTCCGTTTCTGTCCTCCCCGTCTCCCCACCTCCGCCTCCACCTCCGCCCATCTCTCTGCAAGTTATCACTCGTCGCTGAACAGGTTGTTACTGGCTCTTACCCACACAGTATTTCTTTTCAGATAGTAAACATTTTGGTTACTAAATTTGTTTGAAATCTATCAAGGGGTTTCGGAGGAACTTTTTACCAGTGGATTTGCTCACATACGCGTATGTCACATACTTTTCGCACATATTTAACTAATATGATAGACATGTGTACACATATTTCACCTGTATCTCTAGCGAATGGTGTCCTGCAGTTTAGTTTTCATGCATCTCAACGCTTATGATGTCATACCTCCTGAACCGAGGCTCATGACAAAGACAGGCCGAGGAGCGTACGGCACAGCATGTGACACTGCAGGTCTTGCGAGGCTTGCAACGGTGTCCGGCGGGGAACGAGTAACTATTTCAAACGAGCTTAACAACTCTTGACTGTGTGTTTAAATGTATGCAAGTTCTCGAGAGCACACAAAAAATTAAGCCTTTTGTTAGTAAATTTTCAATTAAATACTGATTTCCCTTGGGCCCTGGGCGAAGCCGAACGTTCGCGAAGGGTGACGGATATGCCGACTAGTGTGACGTCACAAGTTCGTTGCAGGGACCGCCTGAACTATGTTTCTTACAATGACAAAATTTTGTAGGTTCATTCAGCGACATTTGTGGAGACCGTCTGCTAAATGTGTTTGGAATAGAGTTAGTAGCAAAAAAGTAATAAATTTAAAGGTAATGCATGATGTGGTAATTTTTTAAGCATCTTAGTGATTAAGAGGTCATATACCCTGAAATAAATGTCGTACATTGATGGAATTTGGCAGGTACATTCAGTGGTGTACATGAATACTGTATGCAAAATGTATTCCAGATACAGTTAATAGTAATGAAGAAACAAAACTTGCTTGATGCGGCACTTTTGCATTTTCTGAATGCTTTAGGCGACAAAAATTTCACAAAGGTTTGAAATTATGTCTAAAGTTTATTACAAGTCAATAAGTGTGCCATTCTCAAATAGTGGATTAATATAGCCAGATTTTACCTGCAATTCAATTCGTTACCTTGAGCGTAATACAGTTTGAGTTGCAGTATGGAAAGTGCGCAAAATGAATGCGCTGCCCCAGGTGGTAACTCGAGAGAGAGAGAGAGAGAGAGAGAGAGAGAGAAATGCACCGCTGCACAGCGCAGTGCATTGAGACAAAGAGCGCTGGGGAGTCCCAACAACTGCAGTCAGAAGGTTGAATCGTAGTAACCTGCGAATCCTTTTAAAATGATGTTCAAAAAGAAATTCCTTCGGTACTTTAAATGTAAACAAAATTAACTAGAAAACTTTTAGAGAAAAACAAAATTCCAGTTTTAGCCTTTCAAGGAAATGTAGTGGATACATGTAACTACAGAATCTACAAGGGGAAACCGCCAATCAGAATTATGAATCAGATGTCATTATGGGGTACAGCTTCCTATATTCATAAAAGTATAATAGGAAATGTAACAGAATTTAAGTCAACATCAGAGAGAATGTCTTTCCTAGCAGTTAAATGCAAAAACAAGATATACACACATGTTAATTGCCATGGAACAATAAATGAAAACAACAGGAAAAATCCCCAAAAATACAGGAATTCTGGGATATTTTAGAAACTTAAATAGTCTCACAGATGGACACCATATTACTATTAGACGACTCCAGCGCGGAAACAGGCAGAGAAACGAAATTCAGAAATATAATAGGAGAATACCCAGATCATAGAAGAAGGAACGCAGATAACATGAAGCTAATCAGTTTGTGTCAAAGCAGTCACCTCAAGCTAATATCAACCCTCTTTAGAAACTCCCAGTAAAAGCTAAAACGTGGATATCTCCCATCCCAATGTTAGGACAACTTAGGTTAGGTCATGTGACTATATCACAAAAACGTACAATGAAAATTATGAATGTGAAAGTAGTATGAAATGGTGAATTTGATTCTCATCATAACCTTTCTAAATTTATGGTCAAAATTCTATCTAATAAAGAACAAAGGAAGTCACAAAGGCTAATAAAGTATAATACAGACTTACTAAAACAAAAGAATCAAAAACTATCAAGACATAATTAAAGAGTCTGAACATGGCAACTCGCCAGACATATCCTAAGAAATTAATACTGCTGCGCAGAAAACATTTGTCTCAATGAAAAATAAAAGGAAAATATGGTGGAATGAAGTATTCGAAGAAACCATAGCAGACAGAGGTAAAAAATGGGAAAAACGGAAATGCTTAAAGAAAATTTAAGGTTATGATCAATTTAAACAACAAAGAAAGGAAACATCCAGGTTAATCAGAAAAACCAAACAAGCCTTTGAAAACGAGAAACTTTGTGAAGCCCAAAAAAATTTTGAAAAAATAATATTTCTGACTTTTATCGAACCTTAAGAACAAATTACAGGGGTATCAAACTTCAAATGTCTGTTTCAAAAATGAAAACGGCAAAATTCGGTTAAGCAGTACTGAAAATTTTGAACTTGTAGCAAGATATTTTCATCAGCTTCTGAACTGTCCTGAACCAAGTCATGAATTGGAATTCTCAGATATTAACGAAATTTTGGATAAAGATTTACCAGTACAAGAAATTTAAAAGTAATTAAAACTTTCAAAAACACCAAAACTAGTGGAGAAGATTCAATTGCAGCTGAATTTTTAAAGTGTTCCTTGTCAAAAAGTTGCCTTGGTACATCCACTCCACAAAAGAGGTAATAAACAGAATGTAAACAACTACAGAGTAAGCTCTTTAGTGCCAAATTCGTATAAAGTAGTTTCCAAGATCTCATTAAGCAGAATAGAAACAAATCTAGACAGTCATTTAGGTGAATATCGAGGTGATTTTAGGAACAGAAGGCCATCCTCTGAACAAATATTTAATCTCAAGTCTGTAGTCACCACACATTGCTTAATTCAAAAGATATTGTCGATATGTGTGTGGATATCAAAAAGGTTTTTAATTCTGTCGACAGAGCAACTATAGATAAAGTAATTCGAGAATTTGGCGTAAAGACTAAACCGGCAAACCTAATCTGTGAAACACTTACAGATAAAGTCTGTAAAGCAAAACTTATGGGAGAAATTTCTCAGCCTTTCAAAACAAAAGCAGATGTATGGCAAGGTGACAGCCTATCGCCAATTCTTGTTAATAGTGTGTTAGAGAAAACAGTGAGGATTTGGAATGCTAAACTTAACTGAATTCAACATCACACCTATAAGGTTAGGAAGAGGTATCAAAAAGATGGAAATAAACTGCCTTGCATTTACAGATGATTTTCCTATGCTTTCCGAAAATGTGGCATCTGATATAGCACAAATAAACCTTCTGGCAGCAACAGCCAGCGGAACTAGCTTAAGAATTTCTGCAGAAAAAACAAAATTTTTAACAGACGTTAATAATGCTCCAAAATTCCTGAATCTAGATACTGGTCAAATAGAAAGGCTATAAAATTCAAATATCGAGGGGAGATAATTCAAGAAAATGGATTGGAAAAATCTGCAGTAGAGGAAAGTTAGCATAAAATGGGGAGAACATAGAGTCTCACCAAAGACCTCTACAATAAAGAGTGCCTAACCAAAAATGCAAAAATTAAGGATTACAATAGCGAAGCCAGAATGCCTATATGCAAGCGAAAGCCTGACATTAAACTATAATTTACATAAACCAGAAGTAGTGAGACGGCGAATCATAAGGGAAATATTACACCACAAAACACAGCAGAAGGTTGGAAATTACAAAGTAATGCTGAAATATACCAAAATATACAAATTATTTGAAACGTAAAGAGAAAAAGAAGACTCATGTTTTTTGGACATTAATTTCGAACGCAAGACAGTAGATCAACTAAAAAGATTTTCAAATATTTGTGGGGTAAGAAGCCCACAACAAGCTGAGTCAACGAAGTAAAAAAGGATTTACGAGTAGAAAGAAGCCTTTCGGGAAAAGTACTGAAAATTGAAGGATTCCAAGGCAGGGTAGTTAAAAAGACTGGTTCAAAATGGTCGCAAGACAGAAAGAAGAAACATAGTGAACAGACGAAAGCATACTGGAAGAAAACAAAAGAACAAATAACGAAGAACTGAAATTGGAACGTGGTCCTCAGATGGCCATCCGCATTAACAGAAAAAGAAAGGTCGGTCTATTGGCGCATCGTGGGCTTCACTTCTGCTTCACGCCCACTCCACCTGTTTGATAGGTAGGTGATTCCTATCGCCTCAGTGGTTGTTTTCCGATAGTTTTTGATATGTGTAGCTAGTTTTGTTGAATTCGATTCACTGGTTTAGGAGGAGATGTGGAACACACATACATATGTACATCCGTTGTTATACTGTAATGTATTGGGTGTTTCAAAAAGGACTTTACAACTTTAAAAATTCATGTAAATTCACTGAAAGAAGATATAGAGCTAGATTTAGTGTCTTTTGTAGGGAAACACATCAAGTTTTTTTTAACTTAAAGTAAATGTGTTGCATGTGGCTTCCGTTGATTATACTGCATACACCCCATAGGAAATTAATTTCTTCCCAAATTCGCTTTAGCATTGCAGGTGTACCTTGCTCAGTGGTAGCGTAAATTAAGTTCAGGTAGAGAAGCCGGCGCAGGAGGTACAAACACGATAACCTTAATGAACCCCATAAAAAATCGAGTGGCGTCTAGTCTGGGGAATGTTGGGGGCCATGCAGCTGGCGTATCACGGCCAATCCATTGACCCGGAAAGCTTTCACTGAGAAAATCACTGTACGGTTTCAAACGCAAACGGTTTCTCAACACAAGCCAAACTGTCGTATGTGGGATTTACGAGATGAACGCGGGGTCGATTTCGTAGGGCTGTTAACGAAACGTTGTCTCATTCGCTCAACGACGTCGTTAAATGTGCTTCGACGACCTGATGATTTCCCGTGTCTTACCGAGCGCCCTGTTTCTACAAAGCATTTATGCCACTCATGAACTGTAGGCCTACTAGGCAGATCTTAAGTGTACTTGGTACGGAAATTACGCTGATCTCTTGTCACCGACTTCGATTCATCAAACCAAAACACACAGGTTGCGCGCTCTGGTCCAGTTAGGGCAGCATTCTTTAACGCAACTGCCGCTAGCGCTCCTTACAGTGCGATTCAGCATTAGCGAACTACAGCAGACAAAACTTGATGTGTTTTCCTACAAATTCACACTCAAATCACCTCCATAGGTACTATAAATTAGTTTATATGAATTTTCAAAGCTGTAAAGTCCTTTTTGAAACGCCTGTATATGTATGTTAACCTATTTATCTTGTTGAGAAACAGGTTTCCTCGCTATTGTAAGTCTGCATTTTATATCCGTTCTACTTCGGATAGTACCAGTTATGTTGCTGCCAAATAGCAAAACTCGTGTACTACTTTTAAAATAATATTTCCTAGCTATTTGTCTCAGAACCATGTGATATGTAAAGCGTCCCCAGTGCTATATTACGAAAAGACTTAAAAAACAGTATTTATAAAAAAGAGACATTTATGTTTTCTCTGTAGAGAAATGCAAGGAAATGCAATGCAAAGAAATAATTTATGACAAAATGATCTAAAGAGACGACAAGATACGCTCTTTTGTTAATTTTTTTAGTCGACTTCACTTCCTATCTTGTCCTTGTTGTGTATAGGCGGACATCTTGCGAGTGCTGGCAAATGTAAGCATATTTGTATGAGTTAAGCAGATAATATATTAATTGATATTATTGAGCACTTTAAATTTGTAAGAGGTGATCCCGATTTCATGTCCGCCTTCCTTGAATTAACCTGCATTCAAGTAATTTACACTTCAACAATCGCAGCGGCCGATGCAGCCAACGACGCCATTACGTGGCGATATTAACTTATGAAAATTAGCGAAGCGAAATACTCGCCCGCTATTAACATGATATTAATTTTTCTCCACAGCCGCACGAAGTTGCAGAAATACGTAGCTTTAAGACTCTTATTTTCAGTACCATAGCCGAGAGCCAGAGCCAGGATTCCGACTGCAATACAATGGTTAACGGAGGTAAGAAAAAATACTCTCGCGCGTGTGTGGGCCGCAATTGTAATTAATAACTAAAGATCTTTTGCTTTAAAGTGAACTGACTAGCCGAGGAAATTAATATGAAAAGTTTATTACATTGTTCAGCTTGTATGCTCATGTTTTAAGATGCAGCGAGTCTAACATCCATTAACGTAACAAATAATTTGAGATTAATGTTGTTAAAAAGGAGAACTTCAGGAAAGCATTTAATCGTAAAATCAAAATTAAATGAAATATCATTTTTATTAAGGCCCACCACGTAAGTCGGCAACAATCAAAAAAAATAATAACAATAATAATATATTAAATTACGACGCCGACGGACGCGAGATATGTTTCAATTGAATTTTCTTACCCTGTTTTGTTATTGTTGATGTTCATCTGATAACCTCTTTTCACAACTCTATCAACTGCGCTCACCTGCTCTTTGAAATACTTTTTTTGTCTCTGACAGAATTACAATGTCTTCATCAAACCCCAAAACCTTATTTCTTCTACTTCCATTTTAATTCCCTTTAAATTAACTCCTTGCTTCCCTTTACTGCTTGCTCATTGTCCAGAGTGAAGAACATCGGGGATCATCTACTACCGCGCCTCATCCCCTCCGAACGACTGCTTCCTTTTTATTTTGTTCGACTCATAACACCAGTCTGGTTTCTGAAGCAAGTCGTAAATAATCTTCTGGTTCCTGTTTTGTATTCTTACTACCTTCAGAATTTCCAACTATGTAATCCAGCAAACACTATCAATAACTTTCTCTGACTCTATTTATGTTATTAACGGAGGTGTGCCTTTCTTTGCTGTATCTTGTAAGAGAAGTTGTGGGGTCAATATTACCTTCGGTGTTCCTGCATTATCCCGTAGCCCAAACTGATGCGTCGCATGAATGCTAGTTTGTATTTAACAACACGTGTTCTGATAGCAATGTAAGAATATCTTCTTCTTCTCTTTTCCCTCGAGCGTATTTTTAATATTTCGCATTAAAAATGATTGTTGTGCGGATCTGTAGAGGAGTACTGTGTTCGCCACTCCACTTTAGTACACTGCTGAAAGCTGTCATACCCGCGAAAAGAATAGCCCGATAACCCTCCGTGGTTTCCTTCGCTCTCTCCACGCTGCAGAGACCGGTTTATCTCGTACGTGAGCTGCAAGCTGACGACTAATGAAAGACAGACTTCTCTAGGCTCATCCTCTGGTTCTCCACCTCTCGCTAGAAGTATTTCCCTAACATTACCGCAAAGTTCCTGTAAACAAAAGGCTGTTTCTTGTGTATAAGGCATTGTGCCTTCAGGGCTCTTACACAGTACTTCTAAGAAGAAATTAATAACGTTTATAAACACAATGCCATATTAGAACTTACTGTACATAATTTTACTTCTCTTTTCGACTTTAAATTTATTTCCTCGCCTGAACAATCACAAATTTCACTATACCCAGCACTTTATGAAGTATCTCTAGTTTAATATCTTTACTACTCCAACATTTCTGAAATTATTGTTCTTGTTACTCGTGAAGTTGGGCCGCCTTTTGTAGTGCTGACAGTCTATGCTGCCATGAAACCTCGAATGCTATGTGTCAAAACAATTGCCAGGCAATTAAACAGCACTCCCATAGTGCAGATGTGAAATATGTTGACTTTAAAATGCAGAACGCAAATACAGCACGAATTCGTCCCACAGAAATAAACTACCAAAGTTTACGCCACTTTTCATGTTTCATTAACTTTGGAATCGTTTCATGAACGTTTCCGTGCAAGTGAAAATGAAAACAAAATTCTCGTAAGTTTATCGAATTGCGAATGAAAAACTTTTTGTTTTTCTTAATAGGATCTATCCGAGGATGGACTTGTAATAATTTTGGAACCGCAACGTGGCCATCATCAGTCTAAACATGCACTGGTGGCTCCAAAACATGAGTGCCCACCGGCTTTGCTAACTTCCGCTCGGGGTCTGCTACCTTGGTCTATGTTTGAACTTCCGGCGGAAGCCAGTATCTTCACTGCCGAAGTTCCTGCAGTTAAGGAGGCCTTTTAATATGCGACACATCAGTTCTACGTCATCCTTTATGTCACGGATCCGAGGGCTGCTGTGGAAAACCTAGAAAAGCAGCAACGGGGCTCAAATACTAACCGTCATGTGCTCGATGTAGTTAACTTGCTCTACCGGTGTGAAAGTCAACATAAACGTGTCCAGTTGCTACGGATCAAGGAACATTCTTATATCTCATATAACCAGTTGGCGCACCATCTGGCGAAACACATTTACCTTTCACATACAGATTTTGTAACTGGTGTACAGAAACAAGTCCTTCAAGAATGGTCACAGACATTGCACATCTCACACTAGTCCAAAGGAATACAATAGGCCGCAGCACAGCCGAGCGCTCCAAAAAATCTTTGTTCTCCCAAATCAAGCTGTCTCGACGTCATACCACTACAATAACGCTATAATTAACAAAATGTTCCGGACTGCTATGCGTCGGTCGAACAGATTTCACATTAAAAGCAAACGTTTCGTCCCGTCTGTGGAGTACATTTTCAAGAGTGATCGTAGCTGCTTTGAGTGACAGGTTCACATCCTGTAGCGAGCCAGGGTGTGAATGTGTGAATCGGGCATTCAAAGAAGCTACGATCCCCCTTGAAAATGTCCTTCACAGATAGGGACGATGTGTTGGGTTTTAATGTACAATGTATCCGACCTTGGCATAATAGCACGGAACATTTTATTAACTGTAACATTACTGGCCATGAAAATTTACATTTTACACTACTACAACGCGCATCCGATTGGATCATGACTGTTATCCTTAACATTTTTACTGGATGAAAGTACAGCCACTCTATACTGCGAAGTCTACTCAACTGAGATTGCGCATCGCAACGATGTGATCCAGGCTTTCGTGTTATGACATACAACGTCGCAGGTTTCTCCGGGCCTTGGTCAGAGCAGGAATTCGCCAGCCTACATCCGTGACGGACGAGTTTCGGCAACTGTCAAAAAAGAATGGTTCAAATGGCTCTGAGGACTATGGGACTTAAGATCTGAGTTCATCAGTCCCTAGAACTTATAACCACTTAATCCTAACTAACCTAAGTACATGACACAAATCCATGCCGGAGGCAGGATTCGAACCTGCGACTGTGGCGGTCGCGCGGTTCCAGACTGAAGTGCCTAGAACCGCTAGGCCACTGCGGCCGGCTCGGCAACTGTCGACAACGGACTATGTCAGTTGTTAAATCCAGGATCTAGGGTTAGAAGTACTGGTGTTTAATGCGTGAATGTACGAAGTGTATCACGAAATTTAACTGGTATTAATGTAATTTCCAAATCCTATGCTGCATACACAATGACGGAAGTAAAATTGCAACAGCAAAAAGTAATTAACGTAGCGTGAATTAATTTCGAGTATACATTTGTGTAGGTGAAATATTTAAGTGATAAATATTTCAAGATCACAGGTTAATGTGAGTTTCTGTGGTGGAGTTCCTTGCTCCTTGAACTTGGTCGCTCAATACAGGGACGGTTAGTGGTGGTTGTGGATGACGCTGGAGTTATCGTCCCATGATGTCCCATAAGTGGTCGACTGGAGACAGATCTGGTGATGGCGCACACCAAGGGAACACGTCGACACTCTGTAGAGCGTTTTGGGTTGCAACAGCCGTATGTGGGCGAGCGTCATTCCATTGGAAGACACCTCATGCAACGCTGTTCATGAATGGCAGCACAACAGGTCGAATCAACAGATTGACATACAAATCTGCAGTCATAGTGTATGGGATAACCACGATAGTGCCGCTTTTGTAGACGAAATCGCACCCCCGACCATAACTCCAGGTCTAGGTCCAGTATGTCTAGCACTCAGGTAGGTTGGTTGCAGGAGCTCAACTGGCCTCATTCTAATCAACAGACAGCCATCATTGACATCGAGGTAGAGCCAGCTTTCATCAGAAACGACAACAGACCTCCACTCTGCCCTCTAATGGGCTCTCGCTTGACGCTACTGAAGTCCCAAACTGTGGTCCTTTGGGGTCAGTGGAATGCACGCTGTAGTACGTGGGTCTCGGAGCCGTCCTTAAAGTAACCAATTTGTAACATTTCGCTATGTCACTATAGTTTCAACTACTGCTCAAACTGCTGCTGCAGATATAGTACGATGCGCCAGAGCCACACGCCGAACACGATGGTCTTCCCTCTTGGTAGTGCCACCTGGACGACCGCTGCCAGCAATAACGTATAATGGCTCCATTCCCGCCAAGTCTTTCTGCAATATCGCAGAAGTAACACCCAGCTTCTCGTAGCCCTATTACACGTCACCGTTCACTCTCAATCACGTGACAATGGCGTCTTTGTCGCCTTATAAGCATTCTTGACTTACATCAACTCACCATGTTCACTCTCGAAGGAATCTAAGGCTCACGACCGTTACAGTGTGTATTTAAAGTAAACCTGATTTGCATCCACTCTTATGCGACTGGCACGAGGTCTGAATAGACATCAGCTGTGATATGTAGAAACATCTCTACCGTTTTTCGTGTACGCAGCACAACTTACTCTTAGAGCTGAGATTTCCTTTTCGTCAGTATCACCGATATATTGTGCTCCCCTGGCACAGTACACGTGGAGGCAAAGTAGCAACCAGTCCAGTCCTTCTTTGAAAGGGAGATTGTCCTTGTAAAGTTCAGTCAGTACTGTCGATAGCACATTTAGATTCGTCCTTAGATTACGTGTCGATTGATCTAAGTCATACGCTGAACGGCCTAGTAGTTTACAAGTGGAATTTATTAACTGCCAATCAAATGATATGAAATGAATTTTCCCCGCCAATTAGGGACCTCCGTATATTTGCCTAACAACATGACTTTCGGCTCGTTTAAATACTATAGAACTGGTACAATATGGTGTATTACTAGAAAGGTGGAGAACCCGGTATTTTGAATCCCGGTTCTTCTTCGCCAGCGGCGGAGGGACACACGCCCCGACCGCCGTTTTTCCGCAAGACGCGCTTTTCCAAGGGTCCCAACTGTGTGGGCGCCGACACTGCCTTCCCAGGTCGGAACCAATGCTCGAGAGACGCACTTGTTAGGTTGGTCACGCAGCTCATTCTTCTGTCGGCGGAGGTAGACAGAGCCGCTGCAAATTGGGACTCAAAAGTGACAGGAGACGCTGTCGACACGTCAGACGAAGCCTGTCTTCTATGTTTGTTACCTTGGTCTGTGGTTTCCCCCTGTTGTCTCTTTCTCAATTAATTAATCACTGATGCTAGCCAGACGTGATGGAGCCTGCTGCCGGTCGCGGTTGGGACAACAGAAGATTCGGATCGTCAGCTCGTAGGGGAGTTAGAAAAACATACAGCCAAGAAAATTATTCAGTCATTCTTCATTCAGCTTCGTAATTTCCTTCCATCAGCCATAAGTGTATTACATTGTATTCCAAATCGGTAATTAACCAGTTCTCCAGCTAATTAGATAACGTCAAAGGACAATATATATATTTTTTAAAAAAGTCTGAAATCAGTAACAGTTTTAATTAAATAAACTTTTCTAAACCATACCTATGGCTTGTTGCTGCTTAGATTATAATTCTTATAACTGTACGACGGGCAACGGCCTTGCTGCAGTGGATACACCGGTTCCCGTGAGATAACCGAATTTAAGCGCTGTTGGGTGTGGCCGGCACTTGAATGGGTCACCATCCAGCCACCATGCGCTGTTGCCATTTTTCGGGGTGCACTCAGCCTCGTGATACCAATTGAGGAGTTTGTCGACCGAATAGTAGCGGCTCCGGTCAAGGAAAACCATCATAACGACCGGGAGAGCAGTGTGCTGACACCACGCCCCTCCTACCCGCATCCACCTCTGAGGATGACATGGCGGTCGGATGGTCTCGGTAGGTCACTCATAGTCTGAAGACGGAGTGCTTTTATAGTTGTACGACAGCTGCGATTCTCAGCATTTGACAAAATAGAGTAAATACATCTACGTCTACATGATTACTTTGCAATCCACAACAATTGCCTGACCCATAAAGTTCTTTTCACATGGATGACACGCCATGCTGAGAGAAAGAAAAGAAGGAAACTAGCAGAAAAATGATCCTATGAGAGCATAAAAATGGCGAATACGCTTCTTTTTAAAAGGCTGAGTAAAAAGTGGCGTACCAGTTGTCTCATTTCTACCTTTGCCAGCATCTTTAAAAATATTCCCAAACATTTTGGGATGAGAACATATTCGCCCTTTCTTACGCTGAGAGAGAAGAAGGAGGCAGTGGCAGGGGAAAGACAAGGAAATGTAATAAATATTGGAAGATAGTAGACAGGGTTTGTTGTACTGAAAGAGCGAAGGAGGCACTGGTAGTTAGAGACAAAGAATGGGACATAGTGGCTATTGAATATAACTGACAGTGACAGAAAAGTGGTAGTAAAAGAGTGAAGGAGACAGTAACACTGGGAGATGAATGAAGAGTAGGATATATTAGAAGTGGCTTAGAGGCAGCGGTAATGAGAGACAGAGTCTACGACTACAATGAGGAAGCGGAATACAGAAATAGTGGCAGTAAGAAATGACGGCAGCAATAGGAAGGAAGTAGCAGTAAGAGAGAACAAGAGGGAGACAGTAACAGCGAGAGGAGACAGTAGTAGCAGGATAGAACTAAGAAGAATGTGGCTGTTGGACAGGATACAGTGACAAACAAAGACCTAGTGACCATTAGTAGGTCTGAATGAGTCAGTAAGTGTGGGCAAGTGGGAGTGATTGAGTATGAGCGACTTACAGCGATGGACTAGTGGGTGTGAATGAGTTATAGCTAGGGGAGCATGCGGGACGGAGAAGTGAGCTGCATGCGTGAATATTTTCGCGTGCCAGAAATACTTTGGAAAGCATTTAAAGGTGCTTAGGGAAGAAGAATGAGGCGGGTGTTACCTCACTTTTCATACAGAGACTTTTAAACAGGAGCATGTTTGCCTGTGTTTCCACTGGTTCAGTAACGTTCCACATTATCTTGAAAGCTATTTTTGTTATGAGCTCACTTTAACTGCCTGTCATTACTTACACTTTATCCATGGCTTTTCCTCTGCACGAAATAGCTAATCTGATTTCCCTTCAGCTGTTTACTTTGATAATGTGAGTAAAAATGGATTTTGTTAACACTAATTTATATGGCATTGTGCACGTTAGCACACCTTGAAATATTTGTGAAGGTCTGATTGTGTATTGAGTGAAAGATTTTAATTTCGTTACGGTGCGAGCAACAATATTTATTAAATACCGCCGCACATAAGCCTTCACTTCCCTTGCTTGCTCAAAGAGTAGAGAGAACCGTAAGAAAACAAGCGAAGACACGTAACGTCTCGTCTAGAAAGTTAGTGAAAAAAATGGCTCTGAGAACTATGGGACTTAACATCTCAGGTCATCAGTCCCCTAGAACTTAGAACTAATTAAACTTAACTAACCTAAGGACATCACACACATCAATGCCCAAGGCAGGATTCGAACCTGCGAGCGTAGCGGTCGCTCAGCTTCAGACTGCACCGCCTAGAACCACACGATTTGGTCGGTCATAATAATAATAACAACATGCTTTTCAATACTATTTAAACATAACGGTGATACCTGTTTAGTGTTATTGGAAATAATATCCAGTAAATTAATGAGTAAGGTAGCCGATCCTATAAGAAGAGGTAAAATTGGGCATATTGAGGTGTTATGCTTTATTTCGACGAAGCCGATGATACGGCGTCATTTTTTTCGTTTACTCTCAGAAATAAACAAGTAAAGAAATGCTAATTGTGCGTAGTGAACAAATATAGGGGCGAGTTTTAAATAACTACGGTATACAATCAGAGTAACAAGAGGACATTTAGTTACACGAAATCGCGAATAGCGAAGTGTGGTCTTTAAATTGAGTACACCTACAGGGCGGACAATTCCGGGATAAATCTATACGCATCTTACGAGGGACGCGGTATTGAGACCTTTTTTTTTTAAATTATAACACGGAGAACGGGCTCCAATTTATGAAAAGGAGAAAAACTGTTTCATTATCATTGACTGTTGGTGTCGAGCAACCAAAACTGTTCATCAAAGGGTTTTGTTGGAACTTGGGGGTTAGAGTTCAGGCACTAGCATATACTCCACATCAGAGTGTGATTGAGTGGTGAATGCGAAATAAAACTGTGAACAAAGTTACGTTAAATAAAACAGAAGAAACAAGACAGTTTGGTCGTATCTGTTATTATTCCATAAACTGTAACATTTCTTATCGTTGTACGAAGCCTTTATAGACGATCGTTATGACAATTTGCCTCGAAGGGATCTCGCTACGAGTTAAGTTTTGGGGACCTGATCAAGAAGGGGTAGTTCGTAGATCCTAACTACGGCAGCTATTCTGGAATCAGGTGCTACCGTGACCGTTGTGTGTTGTCAATGACTTAAGGCTACCATATCTCATGCTCTAAGATCGACGCGCCTTTCCACTTGGTATAGCGGTGCCTCGCTGTAACAACTGCAACGCCGACGACGAAGGAAGATGCGGCAGAAGTGGCGCCACAACGTGCGGCTCGATCGAGGAGGATTGCTGCATCGAGTCGAGTGTCATGCGGATTCACGAAGCCTCGAGTTCGAAAATATTGTAGCAGCCAGTGAATCTGTCTAATGAGAGCGAAAAGTGAGCGATACTATCAGGTATGATTAAAATAACAGTATAATTATAAAAAAAAGGAAGTTAAGACTTGTGATTTTGGTAGAAATATATATATAAATACATAGTGAAAATAAGTGTATATCTTGGTAGTGAATAATCATGTCAAAACGAACGGAAAGAATACATGATAATGTGCAGTTGAGTAGAGTAATGAGTAGAGACAGAGAGAGGAAAGTGAGGAGGATATGGATGATGCATCCCATGAGCTCAATGTGGGACAGGAGACATGTACAGATAATAATACAGTTATTGATTTAGAGCCGTTAGGAGATTCAAATGCAATGATACGTAAGGTAAGCAGCGCGGGAGAACATAAAGATCTTGAGATTTCGGAAGTAGATCAGCAAGTTGATCCTCAGAATGGAAATATTAATCAAAAAATGTTTCATATGCTGGTAACAATAAATACTCAAACGGGTGTAATGAATGGAAGACTTGGTTCACTAGTAAAAGGTAATGAGGAATTAAAAGAGGACAATCAAAAGTTAAACGAAAAATTTGAGGCCAAATTTGGTTCATTCGAAGGTAAAATGGATTCTTTGGAAAGCAAACTGAATA
The DNA here is from genome assembly GCF_021461385.2 of Schistocerca piceifrons. Classification (NCBI taxonomy): domain Eukaryota; kingdom Metazoa; phylum Arthropoda; class Insecta; order Orthoptera; family Acrididae; genus Schistocerca; species Schistocerca piceifrons. Next base: position 64,133,107 of record NC_060140.1, on the reverse strand, counting down.
CCTTTGATCATAAACTGGAAAAGACTAAGAAAGAATTAAAGGCGGACTGGGAGACTCAATTAAATGCGAAATTTGGAGAACTAATGTAGAGTTTTCAACACCTTAGAAAATCAACATAATAATTTAATGGGAAAACTTCGTGACGTAGAAAAGAAGTATGAGCTAGTTTCGAAGAGTCATGATGGCCTCTCCAATAGGATCGCTAAGTGTGAAAGTAGCTGTTTTAATGCTAGCGCACAGATAGAAGAGCTTTCGAAACAAATAGCCGAGTTGGAGTCCGATGCTCGTAAGAGGATTGACAAGTATTTGGTAGATCAAAATAAAAGACTTGACGAAGATCTATCGGAATAGATAGAAATAAAAGGAAATGAAATTGTAGACAAGGTTAAGACTACTATTGGATCCCAGCCAAATGAAAATATCAATGAGCACCCAAGTAGAAATGATTTCACTAGCGAAACTCAGAAAATAAAAGACAAAATAGTTGTCGGGTTCCCTAAATGGCAAAAGTCAACCAATCATAAATTGGTTGACTGAGGACAAACGTTCGGAGAATAGGACGAAAAACAACCGAACATGTGATAACACGAAGTACAATTGTGATGAAAATTTATGTGGAGGGAAGTTGATGATTCGGTTGGTAAACATGATGATTCTTTTGGTCAGCGAAGATATTTGTCTTCTTTAAAGGTGGAGAATAACATTTTTAAAAGTAGACAATTCCCAACATTCTCCACTGAAAAGAACAACCTGCATCCGAAAATCTTTATCACTAATTTCAAAAGAATATTTCCACATAGCTGGTCTGAACACGACCGACTTCAATTTATAGTATCCAAAATTACCGGAGAAGACGCATTATGGGCCGCCGAAGTAAATGAAAGTTGCCATACTTGCGCTGAATTTGAACAACTTTTTTTGGTTAAATACTGGGCGTCGAGTAAACAAGAGAAATTAAGAAAAGAGGTTTATCAACCTGAGTATTTTAACAGTAAAAGGAGTACTTTAAGGCAATATTTTGGAAAGTACATAAATAAGACACGTTATTGGAGTGATGCGATTTCTCACAAGGAAGTGATCAGAATTCTGAAGGGAAGGTTGCCCATAAATATACGTGAAAAGTTAATAAATGTTCCTGACCACCATGTAGAACAATTCTTGTCGGTGGTTGACTCTATAGATATGACCATGGAAGACGCAAGACAAATGCGTAGTAATCAAATGTCGACTCACACTCATAGTAATATGAATAATTATAATAATAATTTAACTTATGATAATAATAATACCGAAAACCAGGTCAAACCCGCACCACAGGAGCGTGGACAATCTTCGTCCTATGGTTACAATAAAAACAATGATTATAATAAATATAGAAGGGATACTTACTGTGCTAGAGGTAATTATGGGGGTAATGTCTACCCAATAAATCAGATTAATGCTGTACAACTTAATCGTAAACATCGATATGGTGACGCGAATACGTATAGTAGTGATATTAATAAGAGTAACATGTACCCAAGCGATGAACCTAGTTGCATTCGAGCTTGGGAAGATGATTCGAACCGTAATGTTCATCGGGAGGGTGGAACAAGTGCCTCGAGTCCTCATCCAGCACAAGGAGTTATACCAATGGGCGAAGGAGCCTCCAATGTGCGACGGGGTGAATACCATAACTCGGATCATACTGTACGGATTGTGGAAATTCATGAACCCCCACCGATGACTCAACGAGATAGATTAAACTAATACCAGGCACCAAATGCCTTCCTAGGATGACTGGAAAAGGAGTTATACCAATGGGCGAAGGAGCCTCCAATGTGCGACGGGGTGAATACCATAACTCGGATCATACTGTACGGATTGTGGAAATTCATGAACCCCCACCAATGACTCAACGAGATAGATTAAACTAATACCAGGCACCAAATGCCTTCCTAGGATGACTGGAAAGGAGAAGGAAGGTAGGCATCAATTTGAACTGGGAGTATTAAGGTACAATAATTATCAGGATATAAGGAATGAATTAATTGAAGAAAAACCTGAAGTTTCTAATAATGCGGACAAATTTTACAGACAATATTTCCAACAAGTATAAATAATGTTGATGTTGAAATATTAATTGATATTAGAGCGACTATTAGTGTCATGACGCTGGACTGTTTAAAACAGATAAGCCGAGGGGTAAAAATACCCACTTTTCTATCACAAGATGTACCGTGTCTGGCGCGTTCAGCGCGAAAATGCAAAAATTTGTGAAGCAGGTACGTGTCGACGTTACAATACTGGGGGCTCAAATAGAAAGTACATTCCTGGTTGTTCCTAAAATGACAGTACCATGTATCTGGGGTTTGGATTTTTTATGTGAGACCGGTGCAATCATTAATTTAGAGAAAGGTGAATGCATATTTAATTCCAATGGTAATGTTGTGACAGCCACCATGAGAAAATACCGAGTAATTCCAAATCAGTTGTCTATGAATCTAATGGCAAGATATGTCAGTATTGATGATGAAAATGTGTATGATATCTACCTTACTGAATGTTCCGAAGAAATGATGGATAAAATGTCATTGCAGGAAAAGGTGTTAGAATCACAATATTTATCTGTTATCCAAAGGGACGAATTGTACTACTTGGAAGCATATCAGTCGATTTTTAGTAAACGTCCGCGTATAATAAAAGACTTTGAATACCATATAAAGACGTACACGCATAAACCCTCTAGTCGTACGACCTATTCTATCCCATGGACAAAGAAAGAAGTAGTCTGAAAGGAAATCAATAAAATGTTAGAGTGGGGTATTATTGAGCTCTCAGATTCCGAATATTGTAACCCTCTTGAGGCAGTAATTAAACCCAATGGTGACATCAAATTGGTGTTGGATGCCAGACAGGTCAATAAGATCATTATACCTGTACGAATGCGACCGGAGAACCTATAAGAGTTAGTACAAAAGTTTTATGGTGCCCGCTTCTGAACTTCTTTGGATATGCGTAGTTTGTATTGGCAAACTAGAATATCGAAAGAATCTCGAAAATATACTACATTCGTTTTAATAGGCCGAAGTTACCAGGTTACCGTCATGCCATTTGGATTGAAAATAAGCGGTGGTGTTTTCATATCGGCATTAGATACTGTACTGGGCAGACACCTTTTGAATGAAGTTACTTTATATGTTGATGATTTGCTAATTGGTTCTGAAACTTGGAAGGAACATTTGGACTTATTAAGAAGAGTTTTTGCGAAATTTTTGGAATACGGAGTTACTGCAAATTTGAGCAAATCCAATTTCTTGGATTTCCTGAAGGGATAAAACCAAATCCTAAAAAGATGGATGCAATTAACAGACGTGCTTATCCAAAGAATAAAACGGAATCAAAGTCGTTTATCGGCTTAGTTTCATTTTTTCGACGATTTTTACCCAATCAGTTAGGAAGCCAAGACTGTTTGTTACGGCTGTTAAGAAAAAATGTCATGTGGTAGTGGAGTACCGAATGCACGCAAGCTCTTGATAACATCCGCAGTGCTTTGACTAATGCTCAACTGTTACATCATCCGAGCCTTGATCAAGATTTTTATATTGCTGCAAATGCTTCTGAAACAGGATTGGGTGCCACTCTTTTCCAGATGAACAATCCAGAAGATATTAGTACCATCAAACTAATTGGGTTTGCCAGCAGAATACTCTCTAGCTGTGAACGTGCATATTGTACTACTGAATTGGAAGTACTGGCTGTGGTCTGATCCGTTAAAAAGTTTCGCTATTTTGTATATGGAAAGAAGATCATTGTATTCTGCGACCACAAAGCTTTATCTTTTATTTTAAGGGGAAGGATGTTCCATTCACGTTCAACCCAGTGGGCCTTGCTACTGCAAGAATATGATATTACGCTCAAATACATCAGAGGGAAAGACAACATCATAGCCGATGCTCTTTCAAGACTACCGTAAAGAAAGAATGACGACGAGTGCGAAGAACGGACTATCGACTTTAAAGTCATGAATTTATCAAGGCAATATTGTGAGAGGCAGATTTCACAGCTGTGTCGAAGTCTCCTACAACTGCAAGAAGAGGATAAGTTGTAGAAAGCCATTAGACGTGCTGTTGAAAGCAAAACGCTAAGTCACTCTCAAGAACAGTATCAATTAAAATCTGGAATATTGTGTCGAAGGAAGGATGAAGAAGATGTATGGAAAGTTTGTGTTCCAAATAAATATTTAGAATCACTAGTATGGTACACTCACTTGACTTGGGATCATTTTGGTGCTGCTAAATGTACAGCCAAAATAGCACAATACTGCTATCATCAAAATTTGGCACGTCTAGCTACAAATCTGCTTAAGAAGTGCAAAATATGTCAGAAGGCAAAACCCATAAACTATTGTCAGAAGATAGAATTACATCCCCCACAACAACCTTTAATGTTGGTGTCATGTGATGGTGGTCGGGGCCATGTCCCATGACACCTGGATGCTTCAAATATGTTTTTGCTTTCTATGATCTCTTTTCAAAATATGTGAAATTATATCCTTTGAAAAATCTTCACGTTCGACCCATGTTACGCAAATTTATCAACAACTATATAACTGAGCTTGGCAAACCTAAAATGGTTTTGACAGACAACGCTGCTTATTATACAAGCAAAGTATGGAGAGACACAATGAAAGAACAAGTAATCCAGCACATTTACATCTCAAGATTTTACCCTTGCGAAAATCCGATTGCGATCATCTTCCGAGAGTTGAACCGATTTTTACGGACGTACATACCCAAACAACATTATAAATGGATCGATTGGATTTATGAATTTGAGAAAGTGTTTAATGACTTACCGCACTTATCGACAGGTTATTCACTTAATCAAATAGTATTTGGTGAAAGTATTGTGCCATAATGGATGTAGAAATTACCTGCTATAGAACAAACGATTATCAAGAAAGAAGATATGGTGAAGAAGGTCTACGAAAACCTGAAGCATCAAGCACAATTGAGAAAAACCCGGTTTGATAAAAATGTGAAGAAAGTAGTCACATATGATGTAGGGGAAGAAATTTTATTGAGAAATCACCCGAAAGCATCAATCAAGAAGAGACTGAATAAGCAATGGCAATATTTATATACAGGTCCATACAAAATAATGAAAATACCTCATGAAGGGAGCTACCTCCTGGCAGATTGTGATACTGATGTAATTAAAGGCTTGTTCCCTCACATAGACCTGAAGAAGTATTATCAATAATGAGCGAAATATAGATTCAAGAAACACTGAATGATACCAAGACTACACGCAGAGTGGACTAAATAAAAGCACTTGCAGATAAATACATACTTACACTAACTTACAAAGAAAAGTAAAGAAAGTACCGAAGATTTCCATGAGATAGCTTCATGGTATCAGCAACAATGACGACACTGAAATACAATTTGTCCTCTCAAAAGTGGAATTAAGAGGAAAAGAAGAGGACCAAATCCTCTCTGGTTAAACAAGTGGCCTGATAAGGGTCTTGACCTAGGATGCCAGTCGTCGAACCCGGCTGTGATCCCTGCCTTGCACAGTCGCTTGAAGAACTGAGGGCTTCGTCCAAGAAAAAAATGTGGTGTTAATATGAAGTGATTAGTGCGAAGTGTTTCTAGGACGACCTATTAACAAATGTGGAATTTATTTAAGGGCATTTCGTCTAGCCCCACTAACTCAAATTAAATATTGTAGAATGTATGTACTGACTTGTTGAGTGAATCTGAGAGTGACTGGATTCGCCGAAAGAAATACCGTCTCCTGTCACAGCACACAACAAGTAAGCCTGTTCTGTCTCGAACCCTCTTCAAGACATCACAGTCTGGGGGGCCATGTAACAATACGAGTCAAGATAGATGTAACGGAACTTGAATAGCGTATTTGCCTCTATTGGTTACGGTAGAGAGATCGATCTTTCGGTCCTGTCTGTATATTTATATATAATATTGCATGAATAAAGGCTGGGCGAGTGTAAAGCTATCGTTAAAAACGCACGCCGCGCGATTTGTTACGATTTGGTCGGTCATAATAATAATAACAACATGCTTTTGAATACAATTAAAATATAACGGTGATACCTGTTTAGTGTTATTGGAAATGATATGTAGTAAATTAATGAGTAAGGTAGCCGATCCTATAAGAAGAGGTAAAATTTGGCATATTGAGGTGTTTTGCTTTGTTTCGACGAAGCCGTTGATACGGCGTCATTTTTTTCGTTTACTCTCAGAAATAAACAAGTAAAGAAATGCTAATTCTGCGTAGTGAAAAAATATAGGGGCGAGTTTTAAATAACTACGGTATACAATCAGAGTAACAAAAGGACATTGAGTTACACGAAATCGCGGATAGCGAAGTGTGGTCATTAAATTGAGTACACCTACAGGGCGGACAATTCCGGGATAAATCTATACGCATCTCACGAGGGACGCGGTATTGTGACCTTTTTTTTAAATTATATCACGGAGAACAGGCTCCAATTTATGAAAAGGAAAAAACTGTATTACTATCATTGACTGTTGGTGTCGAGCAAACAAAACTGTTCATCAAAGGGTTTTGTTGGAACTTGGGGGTTAGAGTTCAGGCACTAGCATATACTCCACATCAGAGTGTGATTGAGTGGTGAATGCGAAATAAAACTGTGAACAAAGTTACGTTAAATAAAACAGAAGAAACAAGACACTTTGTTCGTATCTGTTATTATTCCATAAACTGTAACATTTCTTATCGTTGTACGAAGCCTTTATAGACGATCGTTATGACAATTTGCCTCGAAGGACTCTCGCTACGAGTTAAGTTTTGGGGACCTGATCAAGAAGGGGTAGTTCGTAGATCCTAACTACTGCAGCTGTTCTGGAATCAGGTGCTACCATGACCGTTGTGTATTGTCAATGACTTAAGGCTACCATATCTCATGCTCTAAGATCGACGCGCCTTTCCACTTGGTATAGCGGTGCCTCGCTGTAACAACTGCAACGCCGACGACGAAGGAAGATACGGTAGAATGGGTTCTCATAAACAGTTGCTTTTTAGTCAAGATCACAGAAATTTTTTACAATCAGATGGAATGACATACTCCTGAGACATATTGAATCTCACCCTTAGTGAGTGGAGAGTGAAGCAATGAATTAAAATTTATAGCAAGACCAGAACTCGAACCAAGATCTCCTGTTCGCTACGCAGATCAGATGCACTAACCATTGCGCCACAGTGGCACTCTGAGTTCCCAGCTGCGCAGACAACATAAGAACATCTCCCTCTCCAACACAGTCTTCACACATCAGCCCATCCTGTTCAGGCCATCCTGTGCTGATGATACAAGCATCATTATCAATCCAGTAAAAGAAACTCCAAGAGAAAATGATACAAGTAATGTCTTTGGAAAAGTTATTGGTTGGTTTTTTGCGAATGGGCTTGGTCTGAACTTTGAAAAAACACACTACATCCAATTTTCTACTGCGAGGAGTAAATTTTCTTCAATAAATATAACACATCAACAGAAGTCAGAAGCCAGGGTAAAGTATACTAAGTTTTTGGGCGTACATATAGATGAGAATCTTAAATGGAAAATTCATATTTTGAATCTCATAAGGTGACTAGGTTCAGAAACTTTTGCAATCATAATAATTGCCAATTTTAACGATATAGAAATTAGAAAGCTAATATACTTTACATACTTTCACTGTCTGTCATATGGAATAATATTTTGCGACAACTGAAGACTTGGGCAAAAAGCATTCGTTTCTCAAAAGAAAGTGATTATAATGATGTATGGGGCTCCTGGTCGCAAATCTTGTACGCATCTGTTTAAGAGATTAGGAATTCTTAAAACGGCCTCACAGTACATTCACTCAGTAATGAATTTTTTTCTCAACATGTACCCGTTTGAAAACAACATTGACATTCATGGTTATAATACCAGAGGAAAGAAAGATTTATACTATCCTCTACTTCACGTATCTTTGGCACAGGAGGGAGTAAAATATGCTGCTCAAAAACTTTTCAAGAAATTACTAGATGAAATAAAATCTCTGACAGACAGTAGTAATAGTTTAAAAAATAATTTGAAATCATATCTCCTTGACAACTCCTTCTTTACCACCGATGAATTCTTGAATATAAATAAATAAATCTATAGGTATAACATATTGAATTTGTGCCATTTAAGTAAATGGGGTAGGTATTAAAAATTTTAAGCTTTTTTTAAAAAAAGAAAAACTATGAATCACGGATGCGTTTCTTATACATTTGACTCGTTCCACATCATTACGATTACCGTGAGATTGATCAATGCAACACCTAACTAACTAACTAGCTAACTAACTCTTACTGCAGAGGCTTTTCTGAAATTGGATTAGCACCTCAGAGAAAACGTAATGGGGATAATCCTTCCTGTACCTCAGGCATAGGTGATATTTAAATCGGATCACATAATGGATTCCCGGGGCATATTGACTATCCGTTGTCACAGATAAAGCTGAGACAGTATGTCTCCAGAACACATGTTTCATCTGATTTAATATCATCTACATCTGAGTTGCAGGAAGGATCATTCCCACTACATTCTGTGTGAGATGCTATTACAATGTTAGGAGAACCTCTGCAAGAAGATACGACTTAACAAGGGGAACAAAATGGGTGGAGGCCTAAAGTGGAGTCTGTGTTGGAGAGGGAAACGTGCTTAGGTAGTATGTGCAGCTGAGACAACCAGAGTGCCATGGTGGTGCAGTGGTTAGTGCATCTGCCTAGTGATCAGGAGACTTGAGATGGAGTTCTGGCCTTTTTAATTCATTGCTTCAGACCACTATCCCAGATAAAGGTGAGACTCAATATGTCTCACGAATACGCCATTTCATCTTATTATGAATAACTTTTGAGATCTTGACTAATTATCAATTATGACAAAGATTGCTGTGTCAAACACCAGTGCAGGTAAGAGACATATTTTCATCAATAAATGACACAGTGGTGCTTAACAGGATTCATGATCCAACCTTTCTGTACATGTACAAGTGAATTGTATATGTATTACTTAAGTGTTTAAACTCACTGTATCGTTAGAATTAGTTGTTTCAATACAAGTCAATGTATTTGTTTAAAGAGATGTGGTTTCATATTAGGATGTTTTCCTTTATATAGACAGTTTGCAGCTCTATAAATTTGATCAATATTAGTGTCTGGCACCAAATCATTACCATAACGGTTAAGAAGGAATGAGACTAACAAAAAGTACTACATAATTCACACCCAACGTGAAACGAATAAATAACATTAAATAGCTGGTTTCCAGTGCTGGGTCTTTTGTTATTATTCTCACCAGTGCTGATTTTTTGGAAAATTTGGTACTCTGAATTACATGTTGTCCATGTCTAACGTTTATAAATCATTGCTGTAAGAAATTATAACATACTTTTCTTTCTTTTTCCTTACTTTCATCAACTCTGCCATTTTCATCATTACCCTCACATAGCTTAATCCATTTATTCACAGAGGATGAGAAATACTGCCTATGTTACGATTCATTTCGACTGTAATACAATTCAACACTTCACCTAAACCTCTTCAACACTGAATACGGAACAGATCAAATCACATTACATCTGTGCATGACAATGACACCAGACTCTTCTCGAAAGGAATTTTAAAATGTGACCATAAGTCTATTATTTATTTCCACGCCACTTAATGTTCATGTTTGGAACGATTTCAGTAATATTTTACAGGTCGAAATATTCTAGCCATTTTTCGAAAAAGCTGTGAAACTGGCTGTCAAGACACCTAAAATGAACACCAAGGTGCCATTTACAAACGTCATTGATGTACGATTTTTCTGCCTTTTGGTACCAATAAAATTAATGTTTTTTCTTCTCTGAGGATTAAAAATTTTGTATTGTCTCGTAGTCACTGTAGAGCTGTACCATAGGAAGCAAGAAGAGGATGTTGTTTGGTTGCCGATATGCTCTTCTTATAACACAAACTGCATGCACATATTAACTGCGTTCTTTATTCAGAAGAATAGAAAATTACTTAACTCAAGATAGTCCAGGTGTTGTGGTACAAGCTCTCTGTTACAGTCCACATTAGCCTCACAGCCAGTGAAGTACCAGTCCGCTATGTACCCTATTGTGATCGCTAGGGCTGCCTGCAAATGTCTGTGACTGATGTCTCGGTGACTCATTGTATGACAGACTGGAAGTGACTCGGCCCTCTGGTCTGCGGCGGCGATCTAATTACTGGCGGCCGAGAGGGCGTTGGTGGCACGTTTCCTGCGAGTCTGTCTTTGGCCTCTATCGATCTTCTCGCAACGTCTTTGCCGCCTGGCGTGCTGGTACCAACTAACGCTGCCACACAAAAGGTTCAAGGGGATGCATCCCCCATCGTACACCCAGAAACTCAGAAATGACTATTACTACCATGTCCATCAATGATAAAAAGAATTAATACACATTTAAACAAAAAAAATGCACCATTGCATCTGTTTATACTATATAAAGATCGAGTGGCCCAGACACACGAATATCGGAAGAGTGAATCCAGTGGGGCAACTACTTGGATGTTAGGTGTAGACTCTCGATGCCGCAGGGGTAATACCTGTTAGGACATTCATTTCGAATGTGCCTCATTGTCTGGAAGTTACCACAGTAACACGTACTGTCAGTGCAAGGGCCCCACTTCCAATGTTCTACAATGCCGGAAAAAAAAAAAAAATTGCTACACCAGAAAAGACGACGTCGATTTTGATCCAGTGTATACCATCTGGGTGTTAGTGGATGTACTGATAATGGTTTCAACATCATCCAACATCACCAGAGCGTCACCTGTGTTACCTTTTAACAGGGACTGCTCACAGCCAGAAGGCTCATGGTGGTGCAAATGTGTGCAGCAAGTAGGCAACCATGCCACAGAGCTGCAATCGTGCTCCCTGCAGCCAACTGTGCAAGTTTGTAAGGGGTCAAATTGTAGCCTTCCGAGTGGCGAGATGGTCCTTTCGGAAAACTGCCACACACGCTGGTCTTGCTTTGTCGGATGTGTACTGATGCTGGTATCACCGTTACATGAACATTCTCACACCCATACAGGAGGCTCTTGATGTGCACACAGCATAGGCACCAGCCAGGATCGTCGGACTGTTAGGGCAGCAGTGGCACATCGTACAGCTACCGTAGCACAGGTGAGAGGGCTTGTCAGTCCAGATGTGTCAACAAGAACTGTTGCTAACCGGTTATCAGTAGTGCTGCAATGGGCATTTACACCTCCAACCCGTCTTCCATTAACGCCGCAGCATTGACGTGCACTGCTCGACTGGCACCATCAGAGTATCACTTGGAAGATGGAATGGAGTGCCGTGGTCTCCAGTGATGAAAGCAGATTTTGCCTGATGGTCGTTTTATAGTACGATGCTTACCTGGTAAGGGTTGCCATGTAGAGTGCATTCGTCCAGGACACACGGGCTCCACCCTATGCCTTATGGTCTGCGATGCGATAAGCTACAACTCACTTTCGCCTTTGGTGTTTCTGGAAGAGAGGCTAACCAGCGCTCAATAGGTGTAGAATTTTGTTAAACATGTTCTTTTGCCGTTCTTGCAACAGGTAGATGATGTGTTGTTAAAACAGTATCATGCCCAAGAATCTCGGCGTGATCTGCAAGACCTGCAGCAGCTTCCCTGGCCATCACGATCTTCGAACTTGTCTACAATCGAGCACTGTGCCGCGAGGGATTAGCCGAGCGGTCTAGGGCGCTGCAGTAATGGACTGTGCGGCTGGTCCTGGTGGAGGTTCGTGTCTTCCCTCAGGCATGGATGTGTGTGTTTGTCCTTAGGATAATTTAGGACTGATGACCTTAGCAGCTAGGTCCCATAAGATTTCACACACATTTGAACATTTTTTTTTTCTTTTTACATGTCTCACCTCAATAACATGTTGTGCAAACACAATTGAGAGACAATTCTGAAACTGTGGTTTATTAAGTGAGGAATTGAGGAAAAGTAAAATCAGTAACTCATGAAAAAGCACATCCTCGGAACAAAGAAATGTTTAATGTCTTCGCATTTGTTGTTCCAGAACCCATAGCATTTCTCGTTTCGCCAGTTATCGATGCCCCTAAAAAAACTACGTTCTTTCACCGAAATAGTCTGTAGTTACTGGAATAACATGGTAGATAATGAAGTTTCACACAGAAATGATATGGTAAAATACTCTCCGTTCACGTTTCAACTAAGCGACCCAGATGAAGCCAATGGAGACCATTCGGATTCCATCTTCATATGCTGTTGTTCTGGATTTGTGAGGTTAAAACAGACAGCGAGAGAAAATCTTCGTGAAGAGGAATCAACACAGTTTTAGAAAATTCCTGTCAGAGATAGTAGAGAGGCGCCTTTCGGCGGAGATAAGCTGTATAAATGTTCGACAGTACTGGTGCTTGCACGTAGGTGTAGATCTGACTGTGCCACTAATGGTTCTTGTGGCTGTGTTCCAATAAACGTCAACTTTTTCCACATGAGCGCTGCGGAGCGAAATTGGTGCCCAGTGTTCTGCTGTGAAGGGATACTCCACGGAGAACTGATGTATTTGCTTCCCACGAGCTACTTGCCTGCTTGGTCTCCAGCTTGCGTTTGTACCTTCTTAGCTGTGATGAAGTGGTTGTTATGATACAGCGTTCTATCTAACAAGACAACTCGTACTCTGGCTTGTCTTTGGATACTACTGTGCTAAGAAGACCAAACTTTTGGGTGATCGCTGCTGATGCAGGACAACTAGAGAGGTAGAAAAGACATTCTTCTTTTTTAGAAACATTAACTCTAAGTCGCCTTGTCTTAATATTTTCGCAAATTCAGATGAAGCTGTGTGTTAACATTCAGAAAGATCATCACTCTCATATGAGATTTCGATGTAATCTGCACACTGGATGTTTCAGCAGGTCAAGTTCGGCAGATCTGCTGTGTAGAGACTGAATAACACGGGAACAAGAACCGAGCCGTGTGGCAATCCCATACTTAGTATATGTCAGCTGCATTTCTGTTCGCTTTGGTGTAGTTTAAACCGTCGATTGCTCAACATCTTCCTTAAGAGAATTGCAGAGTTTTACAAGATATTGTATGCAGAAATTTCAAAATTGCCCCCCCCCCCCCCCCCGCCCCCGCCTCACACTATGTGTTAAGTCACTGACAAAATGACTCTGAGCACTATGGGACTTAACAGCGGAGGTCATCAGTCCCCTAGAACTTAGAACTACGTAAACCTAACTAACCCAAGGACATTACACACATCCATGCTCGAGGCAGGATTCGAATCTGCGATCGCAGCGGTCGCGCGGTTCCAGACTGAAGCGCTAGAACCGCTTTGCCACTCGGGCCGGCTAAGTCATTGACAGATCAGCGAAAGCTAACGCTGTAGGGCTAATAAAAGCAGCTTATTGTAATACATACATATTCACAGGGAGCGCCATTATCTTTTTTTGTCACAGTAAAGTAACCTCCAATGTCTAGCAGAATGCTTTAAGAACGATTATGTGAAGTTCTGCATGCCTCACATCAACGTGAGCAATAAATAGCCTCAAACCAATTATAAAAACGGACAAAAACTTCATTAAGCTACAGCCTGTCCTTATTTGTAGCTATAATTTAGTAACTGACATATGCCGCCGGTGCTTCTGAAGTAGTTTATGTGTCCAACTATCGAAGCCATCACTTTTTCCTTCACATGCCTCTATTAGGCTACTTTCTCCGCATCTTACTACAATTATTTGTGTATTACATTTTTTTTTTTTTTTTTACAATGAAGAGGAAAGATACATGTCGGAGAACATTTTTATCCGACATCTGTTTAGTGTAGATGGTTAACGGCTGGTTGGAGCGTGTCCTGTTTACTGTTGGTGATGAGGGCAGATCCAATTATCACAAGGCACTGTCGACTAGGATATTACCCAGGACTCAGTCAGGTAACTCGGACAGACTCTATTCGCCCATTTTTCCTCGCGAAATGTGAAAGCTGTGTGATGAGCGCCGTCGTACAGCCTACTTCCTCTCTCAGAGTGTGTCAGAGGGTGGTGGGGAGGAGGGGAATGGGTGAGGGGAGCCAACCACCAGAGCTTGAAGTCCGCATCCACCGTACCACACTAAAGTGTCATATGACGATGTTTTTCTAATGAGAGTGTAGTAAGTGGTTTGGATAGGTATATCCACTACAAAGGGCAACGAAAGAAAACGAATCAAGCGTCTTATAAATTTCTGGTCCAGTTTTCATTTAGCTCTAATATGTTAAGCGTTAAGAAGATACATGAACCGTGCGTGGCTCGTGTTCGAGTCATATCTCATTCGACATCCTGTTTTTTACTGTACTGCCACCTCGTTATGTTAGTTTCAATTACCGGTGTCACTGAGTTGCCGCCTTTCCTGCCCATGAGGGGCAGCAGCGGCGTTATCGACATAAGCCCTGGCGTATTATCTTTGCTGACTGCTATTACTTCCCGGTTGTGGAGTGTTAGGAGTTAGTTCGTATCGTTTTGGCGTTGGAGTTCCTTGTGTACTGGTCGGGTGGAAAGCAAGTCGTCTTGTCGGTGGGTCTGTTGACTGTCTCTTGGTTGGGTTGCCGGCGGATTGGATATAATTGGGCCGACTGCCTGTCTCCCCTAAGCGAATGTTAATACTTCAAGTGCAGACCGACCTCCAGAAACTTCTGAGCGCCGCTGGCTGTACTGCCTTTCCTTATTGGTATTTGATTGTGTATTTTAATGGCTTATAGCCGATGGTTTCAATACGTATGCTTCTAGTTGGGTTTTAAATAACGGGCTTTCAGCTGCTTTAAATTGAAAGTTCCTTACTTGTCAAGTCTTGCATTGTTTGGGCCTTCAGCGTCATTAATTTTTTTTTTATAAAGCTTTGAGCCTTCCACCTTTTGAAAATTTATTGTAGTTGTGTTTTTCAATAATGGGCCTTCAACGGCTTTAAAATTTAAATTCCTCTCTTGTTAAATCTGAGACTGTTTGGGCCTTGAGCCTGTGTAAAATATTGTTTACAGATTAAGCTTTGGGCCTTCTGCATTTTGAAAATTTATTGTAGTTGTGTTTCTCAATAACGGGCCTTCAGCCGCTTTAAACTTCAAATTGCTAACATGTTAAATATTAGATTGCCAGGGCCCTCAGCCTGTGTAGAATATTGTTTAAAGATAAAGCTTTGGGCCTTCCACCTACTACAATTATTTGTTTTAAGCAATCAGCCTTCAGCCGTTTTTAAATCAAAGTTCTTGTCTTTCAAGCATCAGACTGTGTGGGGCCTTCAGCCTAATTGACGATAAGGCCTTCTGCCTTGTGTTTTTTTTTTAATCAGTTTTACCTGCAGTCTTAAATCATGGGCCTTCACCCGTCTTTAAATTAACTTGTTTGTTTTTCAAGTGTTAGATTTTTTTGGGCCTTACTTACATGAGGTCTTCTGCCTTCTAAATATTCTGTTTTGAGTCTGAATTTTAAGTTAATGGCTTTCAGCCGTTTGTAAATTTAAGTGGTTGTGCCCTTAAGGCATAAAATAGTGTAGCCTATTCAACCGATAACTAAGTTCAAAAACATTTTTGCTGTATTGTTTGGACAACTAAATAAAATTATATGTGTTTGAGTGTAACTAACAACCCCATTTTGGCCCCTTTCCACAATTCCAAATGCCGGTTTTGTCCTGCGGAATTAAGCAGGGTGTCTCAATACATACTGAGTTTTAGATTTTAGTGAGCTGTTTGTGATGGACATTTCCCATCCTCGTGATGACTGGGTGTTGTGTGATGTCCTTAGGTTAGTTAGGTTTAAGTAGTTCTAAGTTCTAGGGGACTGATGACCATAGATGCTAAGTCCCATAGTGCTCAGAGCCATTTGAACCATTTCCCATCCTCAGTCCAAAAGGCTGGAAAAGTTCACAGGGTGGTTTCAGTGTTTCACGTGTTCTGCGTAGTCCCCTCACACTTGAGTGCAACACACACCGTGTTCATACAGCGATGTGGAACTGCAGAAGAGTCCTTTCGAATGTTGAACAACTCTTGCTCCACATTCGCGCCTTCTTCTGTCATGGCGATCCAGCAGAGTCCCTTTCTGTACTTTTTTCGTTTTGTGGAATGTTCACAATGATAGCACCAAGTATCGTCACCGGTGATGATTTTCTTCAAGAAACAGATGTCCTCGTTTTTCATTTCAACCAGGTCGCGGTAGGCATCCGCACGTTGTTGTTTTTGTTAGGGAGTCAAGATATGCGGGACCAACTTCACTCACCCTTTTCTCTCCTTTACAACATCCCGGGGAATGTCTTGAGCACTTGGTTTTAAAAAAATTCCTGTACTGTGATTTGTGGCACAACAGCGTTGACACGCTGTGGCCGCACGTCCACTGCTTTAACACGGCCTGCTCGCAACTGGCTGGTAGAGCGCACAGCTGTTGTTTACAGTTGTTACTTCAAGCTGCCACTGCAGTGACAGCGCTGAAGCCTCTTATACGCCAGGAACGAAATCACCTCTTGAACATATCGACCAAGTGGTGCCTTATGTACACCTTGACTTCTGGTTGTTGTTTAATGCCGGCCGCGGTGGTCTCGCGGTTCTAGGCGCGCAGTCTGGAACCGTGTGACACATTACCTTAAGGGGAGCCGGAGGTGGTCAAATCCAAAAAATTAGGATTTTTTTTTGCTACCGAAAATTAATTGGAACATTCCTCTTTAATGTAAACTTTGAATTATTGTTCTACTCGCCCTAGAAGTGGAGTTATTACCATTTTCCCCCCACGCCTGCAGAGGCAATGGGCGGCCGCTGAATGCATCTAACACCCTCTCGTGACTTCCTGGCGAACTGCTTGGGACTTTCTCGGCCTGTTACGCATACAGCGCCTTATGTTACGCATACAGCGAGTGTGCAAGGGTTGGCTACATTGTTTTCTGTGACAAATATTACCCGTATTTCCTTACAGCTTACTCCTATTTTCCTCAGAATTTCGAACATCTTGCTCCATTTAATATTGTCGTACACTTTTGTTCTGGTTACGATGCCACGTTTTAGTAACCGTGTATATAAGAAGAGGAATAACGTAGGGAAACGAAAATTAACACTAATACCAAGTTGCGATACTACAATGAATAAGAGCGCGGAACATCGTCTCTTTGCTGTTTACCGTTTCGTATTAGTTCAGTGTTGCGCCTGTTGTTGGTAGTATTATACTTCTTGTGTAAAGCGGGTAATATGCAGTATGTACAAGAATCAGGAGGGAACAATAAAACCAATTTTTCATGACTTAGCACAGCCAGAATTGTTACACAAATGTCTACATGGAAAGACGCAGAATCCTAATCAGAGCGTAAACAATTTGATTTGGAAAGTGATTCCTAAAAGTGTGTTTGTAAGCATAAAAACACTGCACTTTGGCATTTATGATGCAATAGCAACCTACAACCAAGGGAACAGTGTGAAGTGTGAAGTTCTGAAGGCATTAGGATTTACAGCTGGGGTGAACACTGTACGAGCATTAAGAAATATTGACAGAGAAAGGATAAGAGGAGCAGACAGAAGAGAAAGGCATATGAAGTATGATGGAACAACAGGCCAGAAAAGAAGACAGAAGAGGAAGCTTTTGGAGGATGAAGAAGAAGACCCTGATAATCCATCCTATAGTGCCGGTATGTATTGAGAAACTTTGATAGCCATTTCCCGTAAATTAGAATTTTTCGAATATATGGAACATTTTCTCAGAATCCGCTCAAGTTAGAGAGATGAAATTTTTATACAGCACTCCTAGCGGTCAAACGTACATTGTAACACAGCCATTTGGCAATATGTTCAGTAGTTTCATTTCAATTTAATTATAAAGCAATTATTTGTAAAAAAAATTTGGTCATTAATAAAAAAAATAATTGGAAGGAAACTGGAAAAGATACTCCAAAATCCCTCTGTCATAACTGCAATACTAAACCACTCTATATGTAAAAAAAAATTCAAATTTTTCTATTTGGTAGTTTATTCATGTTTCTCAAACTTAGTGATTTTAACATGGGCAGCATAGGCACCTCCGGCTCCCCTTAAAAGGATCAAAATAAAACAATACTGAATGACTAGTTAAGAAAACTTGAGATACCTCCTGGGCTGAAGGCCCAAAACCACACCAAAAACAAGAAAGGTTGAAGGCCTGAACACAAGTTATAAAAAAAAGTGCTTTAAAGATTACACACAGCTGAAGGCCACACTAAAAAAAATCAATGTTCAAATTTTAATTTAAGTCGGCTGAAGGCCTTACTTTGAAATTAAAACAAAGTAAATTAAAAGATGGCTGAAGGCCTCGCACAGTGCTTCACACTAATATGAAAATCACAATCTAAAACCGACGGAACAGTGGTGCTCATAAGTGTTCCAAGGGTCAGCCTGAGGAGGTAGCTCTAACGTAAGGTGAGGTGAGACAGGCAACCAAATGTAAGGATAAATAATCGGATGGCAATCTGACTCAGGGACAGCTGAAGGAATGACCAACAACCTAATCAATTCCCTTCCACCCGACCAACGGCACGATAACGGAAATTATCAGCCAAGGGCGAAGATACCAGCAGCACTACTTCAAAACTGGCATCTAAAAACAGCGAAGGCACAATAACCACTCAAAGACAAAAAATATGAACCAAACAACTAAAAAGCTGTCCAACTTCACGCCGTGCCAGACAGCACCAACACGGCGAGGAAAAACACGCTGCCAGGAAACTACGCTAGCGACCGGGGCAGGTAACTCAGGCGTTAACGCCCACAAGGCAGAAAATACCGCTGTTGCACTTCACCGATAAGTAAAAACCAATTTAATAGTGAAATACCATAGAGGAAGATGGCTGCAAAATTTCGCTGACTCCAACACTAGCCGGAATGGCTCAGGGAGCAACAGCTGGCAATAAACGAAGAGATGTCAAAGCAGTTGAGGTTTCATAACAGGTTAACTGATCACTCAGCTTCAGTATCTTGGTTTAGTGGGCAACGAATTTTGTAGCTCTCGTAGCTAGCACCTCACAATCCGACAGTGAGTGCACACCACCAGCAGTCCCGGCCTGGCTGCACTTCGCGGAGACTTCCTCGCTGTTCTGTCCGAACAGACCGACTGTCACAGACAGCACCACACGGAAATATAGCGGTCACACCAAAGATAGTACAGCAGTAGTAGAATCGATAAGCGCTGCTGCTGCCACTGATGGAGGCAAGTCAGCAACTCGTTATGGTAGTAACTCAGGGAGAAATAAGACGCCACTCGATTGTGACAAAATGCCAAAGATCAAATGGCATCAACGAGAGCTGGCCGTGGCTCAGCCACACCATGCAGAAAGCATCTAAATCAGATGAAATTTTCAGCATGTGCTTTCGACGACAAGACAAGCACAGGATTAGGAGTTCAGTGAATGCGCAGATCACGGCCGCCAGCAGCACCACCTACAAGTGCTATGTAAAAGGGGAGCAGACGGTGGTGTGGGCGTACTGTGGTTGTTCTTTCGTTTAGCTTCTTTTGCTTAAGCAGTTTCAGTATGCTTCATAGAAGACTGTGAGTACGTTTTGGGGTTCGACTGAGGAAAACAGTTGCCTATGCTGATTGCGGATTAACCTTCAGATAAATCGGTGATCGTGTCGTGAAACGTCCCCTTTGGAAAATTAAGTATTACTGCTTACGTTATTTATTTTTCAAACAGCTCAGCAAAACTGAACGTACTCAGACATTTCTCTCTTTGCTTTTTCTGACACACAATATTTTTAGCGCAACGCAATCTGACTTTCAATAATCCCCACAAAAGAATGGCTCTGACTAACAATAACCTATATACCTTTCATGTATCACTTACCTCACAAAAGTCTTCGTTACTCGAACTACTGCAGTACAGCGAGCGTCAATACCGGCAGCTAAATAAAATACTCTAACTACTGAAGTCACTAACTATCGATAGGCATAGTTACTAAATGAAAGATTTTGATAGAGAGCAAACAATGTATTTACCTTGATAGTGTTCAAAAGTCATCATATATATATATATATATATATATATATATATATATATATATATATATATATCAAATCATGACATCCATCTTTACAAATTTCCTTTTTCTGGCTGACACAAAACTGTGGCATCTCTCTCTCCACATATACCACTGCTGGGCGCTCACCTCCAACTGCACAACGCTATGCGCTGTTCAGATCCAACTGCCCAACTCTACACAGCCAATATTCCAACAATAAGTCCAACCAGCCACTGACTGCACACAGCACATTTTCATACAGAGCGCCACGTGGTGTTGCCAACATAAAAACCTAAACAGCCCACTTACAGTCGGACGGAACCGAATGACTGTGGTGCAGTTCTGGAATCGCTAGATGCAGGAGGGAATGGCGGACCGATGGGATGGACTGCACCCATATTGTTGCACCACTAGACGCGATCACAGGCATTTTGTTATGACGGGCATATTGTGATGACAGGCATATGGCGCTGATGGACTGCTTTACCACATCACGAACTACGTCAACAAATTCGGTCTGTTGCACAACAAGCATTGCGCCGTTCGACTTCGTTTACAGCAGAGTGGATTGTCTGGAAGGCGCCCATTGCTGCGTTTACCACTGAGTCAACACTGCACTTGTTTGTGCCGGCAGTGGTGCGATTGAACGACGGACGTGGGCAGCCAAATGGAACGACGAACGACGAATTGCGATTCTGCTTGCACCACCACGATGGTCGGACTAGAAACTGGAGACACCAAGGTGAGATACTGTTGAACTATTGCCTTATCCATCGCCATACTAGTCCTGCACCGGGTATTGTGGTTTGTGGTGGTATTGGATTTCACTCAGTCATCCCCCTACTACTGCCAGTGAAGTAACCAGCCAGTGTCACACCTCTGAAGTGTTGGAGCCTGTCGGCCGGAGTGGCCGAGCGGTTCTAGGCACTACAGTCTGGAACCGCGCGACCGCTACGGTCGCAGGTTCGAATCCTGCCTCGGGCATGGATGTGTGTGAAGTCCTTAGGTTGGTTAGGTGTAAGTAGTTCTAAGTTCTAGGGGACTGATGACCTGAGATGTTAAGTCCCATAGTGCTCAGAGCCATTTGAGCCTAAGTATCTAAAAAGGATTACGCCGAAAATGCAGCGATTTATTTTCGCGTCGCTTGTCAACCATTTGTAACTTCCGGAGAAGCGCCATGAACGGAGAATTTTGAGTAAAACCTACACATATTTCTGACTGCCATTTCAAAATTTGCTTTCTTTGCCAAAGCACAGCGGAGTTTACATGTCTCACCTCAATAACATGTAGTGCAGACACAATTGCGAGAGAATTCTGAAACAGTAGTTTATTAAGCGAGTAACTGAGGAAAATTAAAGTCAGTAACTCATGAAAAAGCACATCCTCGGTACAAAGGAACGTTTAATGTCTTCACATTTGTGCTTCCAGAACCTATAGCATTTCTCGTTTCACCAGTTATCGATTATCCTAAAAAGCTACGTTCTTTGACCGAAATAGTCTGTAGTTATAGGAATAACACGGTAGATAATGAAGTTTCACATAGTAATGATATGGAAAAATACTTTCCGCTTTGGATGTTAGATTTGCCAAATCTCGTTTGGATACTGAAACCGTTAATGAACTACAAGGAATGTTGTGGATATTTCACTTTGGCTTTATCGCTGGCGCGGTGCGATTGCAATTGAGTGTGCTGCATCAGATCGATTTTCTCTAAATTGGTGACAGATTCATTCCTCTAACAAAGTCCAAAGAAAAATTCAATATGTTAGCTAAATTTCATACCCAACAACTTATCATGTAATATACACGAATCGCAAATTCGTAACGACCTCTGTTTTTCGTTGCACACTTTTCCGAATTTTGCGCAGTGTCTTACTTGTATGTAAATACCATAGTAACTATTACCATTAACGAAATGACGTATAAAGCTATAATTAAACCAAGAATTACATTTTTTAACGAATAATTTCTTTAAAATAGGTTGAGAAAGACTGAAGGGTGCGCACCTCGACTGTGTCACCGCTAACCGGCCGAAAGGTGGAAAACACTTATCGACATCCCCTTCCGAACAAACGAACAAACTCACCCAGCACTTTGGACGGAAACTGGTCACTGTGAATCAGCCACCATGTCCTACTCGAGCTATACCTGCGGAGATGGTCGACGGCCACATTGCAACAGGACAATTCGTGACCACACGTGGCACGCAATGTTCACAACTTCTTCGTCGCCCATCGGATTGCGTTTCTGCCTTGGCCTCCTCACTCTTCCGATCTCTCGCCTATAGAAACCGTCTGGTCGATAATTGCCGAACGACTGACCCTGGATACACCACCCGCTGGTACATCAACGTTGGCAAAATTTAAAAGCAGCATGGATTGCTGTATCCCAGAATCGCATCCAGAGCCTCTTCGATCCAATGGCGAGTCTTGTATCAGCGGTTATAGCCAGCAATGGCGGCGACACATAGTACTGATTTCATCTTCTTCTTCACTACACAAGTGACTGTATTTCCTATCATATTATCTTTGTATAACGTTTTATCTCCCAAATCGATGTGGCTGTGTTATCTCTGACCCTTCTTGGTGCTGCATGTTGGATGACCAGCTGTGTAACAGCTACTCTTGCCGCCCAAATTGTGGTCATAACAATTTCTTACATTACCAAGAAGCGAACGGCCTACCTTCGGGTCGATCACCGCCACAGTACTATTCGGTAGCTTAGGTGATCACCGAAGTACGAAGTATAGTTGGAATACGACAGCGGGACATGAAAAAAAAAAATCTGACGAACATGTTCGTTGAAGGAGCATTCTGGAATGCATTACTCTACAACGACGGCGTCCCCGTTTTCGCAGTATACCTCTCACAAGTTTTATTCATGCCGTTTTCTCAGATGGAAAACTCAACTTTTCAAGATGTATTGACGCTACTGGCAGCCAGACATCCGCATTCTATCCAGAAGCGTAGCGAAGAATACAAATACAGACAGCGAGGGCGCAGCCAAGTCGCAAGGGCACATATTTGCCGGCATTCAGCGGAGGAACAATATTGACATTTTCCCTCTGCTACCTGGCGCATTCTCCCTGTGAATTATTTCCTTCTCTCTCTCTCCCATATTTGCTAAATTAAAAATTCTCCTCCCCCATTCGGGATCTCGTGAAAATTGAACTCACCCCAGCAACATCACTACACTGTCCACCATGTCCCATAAATACTCGTCTCTCCTATCGATGGAAATAATAAGCAGCCAGTCAGTTGGTACAGATGACACTGGTGACGGGGATGACTTCTTGATCTTTAAAGGTCCTTCCGAAGCGCTGGAAGTTCACATGCGTCTGATAGTGCATCTGAAGCGAACGCTTCAGTTGATGTCGTAATGAGAGCAAGCATGCCATATTACTTCCACAACGTCAAACAAGTTCGAATTAGTGACTCGTCTAATGACCTAACGATCGTGTGATTGAAAAAAAAAAAGGGATTCCTCTGTTGCTATCACTCGGGCATCTGATATACGTTCCTCTCCTGAATCAACTGGATGGTTTCCCATCCCTCTTTATGGTAACGTTAGGCCTAATTAAGTAAACCACACGGTATAAGCACTCCGTCATCAGGCAATACGTGGCCCACCGGGACCACCGGACCGCCATGTAATCCTCAGCTGAGAATGCGGATAGGAGGGGCGTGTGGTCACTCTCCCAGTCGCTACGATGGTTTTCTTTGACCGGAGCCGCTACTATTCGGTCGAGTAGCTCCTCAGTTAGCATCAGGCTGCGTGCACCCCAAAAAATAGCAACAGCGCATGGTGGCCAGGATGGTCACCCATCCTGGTGCCGGTCACGCCTGATAGCGCTTAACATCGGTGATTTGACGGGAACCGGTGTATCCACTGCCGCAAGGCCGTTGCCCATACGGTATAAGAAGTATTGAAAAATATTTACATTTGTTTTATAAAGAAAATATTTTTTACTTTCTCATTTATTTGTGATAAGTATAAAAAACTCAAAATTGATTAAGCAGTGTTAAAAAGAACTCATTAAGATTCTTGATATTGTATGACCCCCACAAGTAAATTGATATCTCGATTAAATTTTCAATTCTTTTAAATAATCTTCAAAGGAATTTCTGACACATTGGATTTCGTATTCAGTTTTATGGAAGTACTTCCTAAAATAAGCATGACAAGACTTAGTTACTGGTCTAGTAAATCTGATTTGTAGGTGCCAATGAAGAAAAAGTGTGTAATCACGATGTAAGACGAAGTAACTAAAATAATCAGTAGATTTAAAAATCTTGCTGATTCAAAAATTAAATGTTCTCATTAAATCTTCTGTTTAGACAAAACCAGAGTTTACAAATATAGGAACACATGTAATTTTAAATTTACTGACGTTGGAGGCCAAAGATGTGAGATGGTCTATTATGGTTGTAACTGTTGTTTTATGAATTCCGACTTCGTCGGTTTCAAGAAAATCATGTAAGATTTGAAATACGCCGAAGGAATCTCGTTCCACTTTTTGAGGGTATCGTTGACGTTTCATTATCATTACTTCTACCCTGTCTTGCACGAAAAACGTCCTCGCCCCGCAGAATTAAATGAAGGACGTTGAGGACGTAGAAAATATCAGGCAAAGATGCCAGCCATGTCAACCAGTTTTCATCAGTCATTTTTCACCGGTCACACAGTCTGAATAGGAACTTGCATGATTTCCATCCCAAACTTCTTCCATAAGAAAAATCCTTTGTTCGTCGAGGAATTCGAAAATTCTTGACTATTCGTTACCTCTCGACAGCCACGAAACTACGCAGTGAAGTAGAAGCTGGTGCGTTCACTGCCCATTTCATCACATAAAACACCAGTCTCGAGTTTCCAGGCCTTGTTTTAATAAAGTTACTGTGTCGTCAGGAGTTTTTTTGAGACACTCGTCCAAACCATTAATTGCAATAGCTTCTCTGACGTGTGCTACTGTATGGCCTATGAATCAAGGCAGCAACTGACCTGACTTTGACGACTACGCCATTATGAATACCAGACATAGCACGTGCCCCAACAGCTGTCCAGCCTACGCACTTCGGCAAGTCTACTTCATTTTCTTTCACAATTTTGTCAACAGATTTGAAAATCTCTTTGGCAGTTGTTTTCGTCGGCAAAGACTGGCAAAACAACGGTTCTTGTTATATTGTCATGCAAGCCAAAACGACCAAAAGCTATTAAATTAATCTGGCCAGCAACATTTGTACTCTCATGAAGCTACAACGAAAATGATTCGCTTTGTTTCAAATCATTCTTTCACATTTTCCAACATTCCATCAATTCTTGCCTACACAGTTGTACCTCATAACGGAATTCCATTTCCTTTTTATTCCATTTTTCATGAAACAGCCGGCCGGAGTGGCCGTGCGGTTCTAGGCGCTGCAGTCTGGAGCCGAGCGACCGCTACGGTCGCAGGTTCGAATCCTGCCTCGGCATGGATGTGTGTGATGTCCTTAGGTTAGTTAGGTTTAATTAGTTCTAAGTTCTGGGCGACTGATGACCTTAGAAATTAAGTCGCATAGTGCTCAGAGCCATTTGAACCATTTCATGAAACAAATCATTCTTATTACTTTTGTTATAGGTGTGATAAATTCTCCTTCCATTGTGCAATTAACAAAGATAGTTCATAAAAATCTAGTATTTTCTATGGTGAATTCAGTCAGAGAAAACCATTTTTTTTTTTTTTTTATAGAAATCGACTTTCGTTCACTTTCAACATGTTTAGTTGTCAGATGCCTTTGAAGTTTTGATAGTTTCATTCATAGGATAGCGTTTCGAGACTCGTCACACCCTGAGGCATATGCTCTTCCCCTCGGTACCAAAAATACACAAACTTTAGCTTTAAGAAATCGAAGTTGTATTTACGAAAATATGTTTCAGTGTTCGTTGCTTGTGGTTACTATGTGGAGTCGACACTGAGTTACTAACAGTCACTTTACTTACAGAATCTGTTGTGGACATTCCTTCATCTCTTGACTGCTTCGTCTTAGGCCAAGACCGCGTCCAAGACCAAACATCCATATTGAAGTGAACTAACTAGCAACAACCAACAGTAGGCGCGTCTCTACGACACAACAGAGAATCACTGACTAACGGTGGATTTACACACATACGTGACGCAACAGTGGCAGTGTTGTAGGAATTTAAATGGCAGCGTTCGCCGTCGCCGGAAATACGTGTGACGCATTGTATTTGGTTTCATATTAACATATTCATTGTTTAACGAGTTTCCTTGTATTGTCACAAAAACTGTGTGTCCCTGTTAGATGCAGTTTGACGCACAGCGTAACTATAACGTTAAATTCAAATCGTACGTCTAGTATGCCGCAGGTGTTAGGGAGCTACGTATATTTAGGAAAATTAACAGAGAAAGTAGTATTCACAAATCAGCACAATCTCTGTCGTTGCAGTCATTGCAGTCATCCATAGATTTTCATTATGTCTCAGCAGTTTACAAATCCCATTAAATCCGTGTCTGCATAAAGAAAACGCCGGGTGTTAATGCTTCCTCTGTTGCAGTTTTGTATAAAACTGTCGAAGACACAGAGGTGCCGGATATCAGCTATAACAGTTGGCAGTTTTCGATGTATTGTGAAACTTTACCTGTGAAAAGTATTCATTACCAATTTTCTCTTCCTCTGTCTTGTTTTCCAATGACTTACACACAAACCTCCACATGTCAGACACTTATATGGGTACGAAACTTTGTATGTCGACAGCGTATGACCGAAAAGTCCGATTTAGTTCGTACTGTGTGCTGTCGTCCAGCAGAACAGACGTAAAGGTTAATTAAAAGTAACAGCAAAATTAAAGAGCTAATCTGTGAATGACTGTACAGCAGATGAGAGAAACCCCACTGATGACAACATTTTTTTTAACTGCTTGCTCGTGAAACTTATGTGTGCGAACAATTTGCTGACATGTAAAAGAACTTTTAGAAGTTTGTAGCATCGTAGTTTGGCAGTCTGCATTCGTTTCGTTAGTTGATCGTTATGTATTTATTACTCATCTTGTTATATTGTTTATTATTAATTATTATTATTACCATTACTTCCGCACGTGTGACGCAATTGTTTCTTTATGTTTCTGTTCTGATTGTATATTCTGTGAAACTACAAATGTACTCTATAGTTTTACCAATTTCAAAGAAGAAGCTAAAGCAGACTACCAAAACATTAGTGTAAACTCCAAACGGCCCTTTTATTTGTCATAAACACGTTGTCCCACATAACACTTTCACGTTTAATATAGTGAGAAAAAGAAGTCTTCATTGGGGTTTGAAGCTGGGTTCGTTAGAACAAGGGACTAACACTCTACCAACTTCGCCACGGAAGGAACATGTGTTAGTTATTCACAGTTAGGCTTTTGATGCGCTCCTTAGACCTGGTGTTACTTTTAGTTAGGGTTTACGCCTGTTCTGCTGGAAGACAGATACTCTCTCTACATACAACATTTGATATAAGAGTGTAACATCTGGAGGTTTGGGTGTTACCAATAAAAATTGTTATACTTGCTGAAATCAATATTAGTTCCACAGGCCTGAACAAATAGAAATTCTATTAGGAGCCAAATACTATCAAACATGAACAAAATTGAGTGAATATTAATTCAGCATTATTTCCGCAGTGACTGAGCGAGGTGGCGGGGTGAGTAACGACCTCAACTCTCATTCGAAAGTTCCAGCTTCATTCCTCGGGTAGGCCATCCAGATATCAGTTTCCTGCAGTCGCCCAGATCTCTCCATGCAAACACTGGGATACTTACTTAACATTTCGACTACAAACATTAATGTATTGTTATTTTACATGCTACAAACAAATGCTGAAAATTAGGTGAACTCATAAGATAAGGCATGAGGAGGTTCTGCGCGGAATCGGAGAGGAAAGGAATATATGGAAAACATTGATAACGAGAAGGGACAGGATGATAGGACATCTATTAAGACATGAGGGAATGACTTCCATGGTACTAGTAGGAGCTGTAGAGGGAAGAAACTGTAGAGGAAGACCGAGGTTGGAATACATCCAGCAAATAATTGACGACGTTGGTTGTAAGTGCTACTCTGAGATGAAGAGGTTAGCACAGGAGAGGAAATCGTGACTGGCCGCATCAGATCAGTCAGACGAGTGACGAGCAAATTAGTTAATAATGTGAACAGAATGTATCCCACCTTTTCGTTTTCCAAGACGATTGGAGGGTTAGGGGTCGCAGGTACAGGATCATTCATAAGTATCTGAAACCAGACACACATCAGAGCTTCTCTCCAAGTTGGTAACTCACAATACAGGTGCTCAGTATGGGCTCCGTTTGCGATGTGGCAGGCGTCAGTTCGTGGGTGCAAGCCGTTGATTCGATGTATCTGTGAAGGAGCAAGGGCAGCTCGCTTTGCGGCTCTGGTAACTGGGTTGCCCAGGTGCGAAATAATAGGATGTGACGACACGGAGACGAGGGTTAACAAAGAAACTTGAGGACAGCACAACCTGCAGGTGCTACCTGTAATTACAATAACTCTGCTAACCATTAGCAGGCTTCCCTTTACCAATGGAACATCGATAAGCAGCAGTAACATGTAGCAGTTCTCTGATAACCTGTCGTGAGAGATATATGTACCGATTGTAGTCAAAAGTGATAAATGGCCATGGCCGCTTCCTTCCCCTCCAGTAGTAAGAAGAATGATCAAAGCTTCGTCTCAAATAATATTAGCTGTGGGCAGGACGTAAAATATGAACCTTTCTCCTTCCTTCCTGTCGTGTTTCGGTATTAAATGAGAAAATGCAGGCGAGTCGCTCTTTCGACATGACAGAATGGATGATTCCCTTTTCAACAGTATAGTATGGTAACAGGGCCATTTCAACTCTGTTTAATTCTGTGGTGGCTGATGTAGACGACCGTCGAGTGGGACTCCTGACGCTGCCGATGTCTTGTCTTCGACTCTCGGCCGGCGTTCACGGCCCAGCGCCACGGGGTCGATTCGTTGGGAACCGCTGGTATACAATAGAAATAGAAAGTTGCTGGTCTGCTGCCTGTGCCTACATAATATGACTTTATCTGCTTGTAACTCTTGAAATCGGACAGATTAACACTAAAAAGAAAGTTCTTCAATCTCTCTTTCCACACTATAGTACTGACTATTCGCAATGCCGAAATAGTAATATGATATTCAATTACAAAATAATTTTTGAGCAGAGTTTCAAAAAATTAGAATCAGTAGGAGAGTGAGGCTGATTTTTTTGTAGTGTTCAAGCACTTATCACTATTCGAGAACAGCACCTGACGGGGGAAAGACTGTTTCCTTTCATTTACCTATTTCATTTAATATTTTGATTCTACGCACCTCAAAACTGAAGAGTCAAAATTTTTGAATCTTTCTTCGATTTCTATGCATATTACAGAAATAATAAAACGAAAATCGGTCATATCAGAAACCTGTTACTTTGAGCGCTTTTTTTTTTAGCAGTCGGGTTAAACTGGCGTGAAAAAGAAGGATGTACACTAACCGAAAACCTGTGGTTTTAGTGATAACCGCCACCCGTATTACGGGCTCTGTAGGACCACGTGTAGCCCCTTCATGAACTGAGATTTGCTCTTCTTATCCAAAACCCTCTTCATCGTCACCCCCCGCTTCTCCCGCTCTTCGCCTGAACCCTACATTATACAGTAGGGCAGTGCCTGTATTTTACAGTGCGTGTACAGCTCGATGTAAGGTTCGTTCTGGCATGCATCCATGTCTCAAGGAACAGACTCTGCTGACGACTGACAGATGTATTAAATTGTGAAATGCATTCGCAAATTCCGAATCTGATTGTGCATCTGGTGTGCGATTTGCTAGTATCATATGAAACATTTGCTGGGGCGAGATTCAACCCGGCGCACGCGTTAACCTCATCGGACATGAAGGCACCCCTCCAGGGCCGATCAAGACTTATACAGGGCTATTACAAATGATTGAAGCGATTTCATAAATTCACTGTAGCTCCATTCATTGACATATGGTCACGACACACTACAGATACGTAGAAAAACTCATAAAGTTTGGTTCGGCTGAAGCCGCACTTCAGGTTTCTGCCGCCAGAGCGCTCGAGAGCGCAGTGAGACAAAATGGCGACAGGAGCCGAGAAAGCGTATGTAGTGCTTGAAATGCACTCACATCAGTCAGTCATAACAGTGCAACGACACTTCAGGACGAAGTTCAAAAAAGATCCACCCACTGCTAACTCCATTCGGCGATGGTATGCGCAGTTTAAAGCTTCTGGATGCCTCTGTAAGGGGAAATCAACGGGTTGGCCTGCAGTGAGCGAAGAAACGGTTGAACGCGTGCGGGCAAGTTTCACGCGTAGCCCGCGGAAGTCGACGAATAAAGCAAGCAGGGAGCTAAACGTACCACAGCCGACTGTTTGGAAAATCTTACGGAAAAGGCTAAAGCAGAAGCCTTACCGTTTACAATTGCTACAAGCCCTGACACCCGATGACAAAGTGAAACGCTTTGAATTTTCGGCGCGGTTGCAACAGCTCATGGAAGAGGATGCGTTCAGTGCGAAACTTGTTTTCAGTGATGAAGCAACATTTTTTCTTAATGGTGAAGTGAACAGACACAATGTGCGAATCTGGGCGGTAGAGAATCCTCACGCATTCGTGCAGCAAATTCGCAATTCACCAAAAGTTAACGTGTTTTGTGCAATCTCACGGTTTAAAGTTTACGGCCCCTTTTTCTTCTGCGAAAAAAACGTTACAGGACACTTGTATCTGGACATGCTGGAAAATTGGTTCATGCCACAACTGGAGACCGACAGCGCCGACTTCATCTTTCAACAGGATGGTGCTCCACCGCACTTCCATCACGATGTTCGGCATTTCTTAAACAGGAGATTGGAAAACCGATGGATCGGTCGTGGTGGAGATCATGATCAGCAATTCACGTCATGGCCTCCACGCTCTCCCGACTTAACCCCATGCGATTTCTTTCTGTGGGATTATGTGAAAGATTCAGTGTTTAAACCTCCTCTACCAAGAAACGTGCCAGAACTGCGAGCTCGCATCAACGATGCTTTCGAACTCATGGGGACATGCTGCGCCGAGTGTGGGAGGAACTTGATTATCGGCTTGATGTCTGCCGAATCACTAAAGGGGCACATATCGAACATTTGTGAATGCCTAAAAAAACATTTTGAGTTTTTGTATGTGTGTGCAAAGCATTGTGAAAATATCTCAAATAATAAAGTTATTGTAGAGCTGTGAAATCGCTTCAATCATTTGTAATAACCCTGTATATGTCCCCGTGTGTCCACGTCCCATAACGCTAGTATACAAACCGTATGATTACTGCACAGGGAGAGACACTAATTTGCTCGTCAGGTTGCCTTGCTTTGGAATGGAATACAGCAGAGCAATGCCCGTATATTGCAGTGACTGTAGAGTTCCTGGAAGCGTGATCACGTGGAGACCACTCGCATGAAGCGGGAAATACGGTTTCAACTCCCGGTCAGGGGCAAATTTTCATATGTTAATAATAAATTGTTCAGCCGTTGCATAACCGTATTCGCAATTCGCGAATGCGTTCAATAATTATCATTAATCTTTTCTCATCTCCGCTCCAATTTAGAGTATCCTTTCCCTGAATCTTGCGACCGTACGGGGTTGTACGACAATGTGCATGAGCAGTGTGTAGTTGGTGTGGATGACGAAATAAAATAAAATCTGTCTCATCCTGTCGCTGAAAATCAAAGTGCTAAACTGTTCACAAGTTCTATATCAGCTCGGAGTATCATTGTGCTACAGCACGAAAAGATTTACCCACACATTACACGGCACAAACACTTCAGTGGGTTGTGGTTGGAATTACGAGTTTGGCTACATTTCGTCTATGGGGTGCCAACTCAAAACCGTCGCAATGTAACCAACGTTCCAACAAAAGTATTTAATATAAACCCAGGCGGGATTTTCTACGAAAAAATCACGTATGCAATCACATATTTTTTAAAGTTTCACAAATTCGAGATTATTGGTTATCACTGTTAGCATTCAACCGCGATTCTTATACATATATATTAACAACGCGTTTCAAAGGACAATGCTCTCATCATCAGGTTGTAAAGTATATGTCATGAAATTAAACGGACTAAAAAGACAAAATACCATCACAAATTGTTGGGAAGTCCATAGAGTAAAACAGAATTAAAAGTATATTGGACTGTGGCTCCTCGTCTTACATTGAAGTTGTTGACACAAGTCGATGGCCGTCCCATAGCTACCAAGTATGCTGTCGCACTGTGCCGGCTCGGGAGCTGTTGTGGACTGACGTGCCTAGGTGTTGTGGCGTGGTTACAGCCGTGTGCTTGACAGTAACGCTATGCAGTTGGGCGCCTTATTTCCTTATTGCATTGGCCTGCCATCATTAGCCTCTCGCAACTCCGTCAGTGACATGCTACCAGTTTAGAGTCGCATACCTACCCTAAAATAATTCTAAAAACCCGCTAAAAAATCTCATTTCTTTAAAATTATCTTGTGCTTTTAGAATATTGCTTTGTTTCTTTTCATGGATAGCTATCTCGAATTCAAATGGTTCAAATGGCTCTGAGCACTATGCGACTCAACTTCTGAGGTCATCAGTCGCCTAGAACTTAGAACTAATTAAACCTAACTAACCTAAGGACATCACACACATCCATGCCCGAGGCAGGATTCGAACTGCGAGCGTAGCGGTCACTCGGTTCCAGACTGAAGCGCCTTTAACCGCACGGCCACACCGGCCGGCTATCTCGAATTCCTCTAGTAAATCAAGTTTCCTCCCTTTCTTTTCTACATGCAATATTTCTACGTTATCTTCTATGCTATTAAGTGGATGGCCTGTTTCATATATATGGTTCGCAACAGCTGATGTGTCATAATTTCCTAACCTGAACGCATCTTTATGTTCTTTATACCGGATCGCGAATAATCTTCCTGTCTGCCCTATATATTTTGCATCACAAGTTCTGCACTGAATCTTATAAACTCCCGATATTTCAAACTTATTTCTCTTCCCGCCAATATCGTGCTTAAGGCTATACCTCACTAGGTTATTAGTCTGAAAAGCTATTTTAACATCGTATGGATAAAAAATATTTGCTATCGTTTATGAGACTGTTCTGTAGTATGGCATCGTGATAATTTTCTCTTTCTCTCCATCAGGTTTTTTCTTTTTGCGCTTATTACTTTTCCGTAACAGTTTTTTAACCATATCTATTCTGTAACCGTTATTCATCGCTATTCTCTTAACGGTATTAATTTCAGTCTCCCTATCTTTTTCGCTCATAGGTATATTGACTGCCATATGCACGAGACTACGGAAAGCAGCTTCTTTATAAGCCTGCGGATGGCATGAATCATTCGGGATCACGGCATCAGTCGTAGTTTGTTTTCTATAAACGGAGAACACGTGTTTGTTGCCCTGCTTTTTGATATTCAGGTCCAGGAACTGTAAACAATTGTCAGTTTCATACATCACGGTAAATTCTACTGTATTATGTGCGTCGCTGAACTTTTTTACTATGCGACATCATACTTGGTAGCTATGGGACGGCCATCGACTTGTGTCAACAACTTCAATGTAAGACGAGGACCCACAGTCCAATATACTTTTAATTCTGTTTTACTCTATGGACTTCCCAACTGTTTGTGATGGTATTTTGTCTTTTTAGTCCGTTTAATTTCATGACATAGACCTTACAACCTGATGATGAGAGCATTGTCTCTTGAAACGCGTTGTTAAAATATATGTATAAGAATCGCGGTTGAATGCTAACAGTGATAACCAGTATAACGACAACTGTTACCTCGACTCCATAATGGGTTATATTAAATCGTTAGTGTCAGGCGAGACATTGAGGTTAGTGTATAAATACAAAAATTCAAGACGTAAGTTATTAAAAACTGCCGCAAAGATATACTTTAACAAAGAATGTGTGAAGAATCATCCCGAATTACGTGAAGTTGAAACTTTGTGATCGCAAGTCATGGGCGGGACGACTAGCTGTTGAAAAAGCAAAAAAGTTTTGGATACGCGCAGAAATTAAATATCTGTATAAAAAGAAAGACTTAATTAAGAAACAAATAGTTCAAGCAGAGACTAAGGTCAATGAAATATTACCGGTGAACGTATGGAAGAGGTTACATGTAGACTTCACAAAATACTACAGAAAGAGTTTATAAAGAAAAAAGAAAAACAAGATAAAAAACTTCGTAAATTAAGTAATAACACGCGCGAAGATGAAAAAGATCAACAACAAAGCCTTTCGTCTGTAGACTTTTATCCACGCGTGGTTAACAAAACGGATATTGTATTTGATAATGCAGAAGTAGAAATGTTAAATAAGGCATTAAACTTTAATATTGAGCCGTCATTTAACAAGAAGATCGCAAAAAGAAGTAATTGCCCTCACTAAAATGACAACGTAAATTGCCAAATTAAATAATAATGAAACCGGGCATGTCGGTCATAAACTACATAAAATAGTAAAAAAGGAACTAAATAAGCGAAATAATGTTAATCATAAGACTAGAGCAGACCGACTAACTGTCAATTCTATAAATAAAAAACTTAATGAAGTGAAAGCTATTGCCACGAAAGCGGATAAGGGGAATACAGTCGTAATATTAAAAGAGGAGGAGTACGTTTCGAAGACCTTAGCGTTTTTTGTCGAAAATGGCATTACGGAAATTCCGAAAGACATAACAGCCAATTTCCAAATTAAACTAAAAAATGTTCTTAAACGCACACACTTCCTGCTGACAGAAGCCGAAAAAAGAAGATGTGTTATCATGAATCCATCGGCCCCCAAATTAAAAAAAAAAATGGTTCAAATGGCTCTGAGCACTATGGGACTCAACTTCTGAGGTCATTAGTCCCCTAGAACTTAGAACTAGTTAAACCTAAGGACATCACAAACATCCATGCCCGAGGCAGGATTCGAACCTGCGACCGTAGCGGTCCTGCAGTTCCAGACTGCAGCGCCTTTAACCGCACTGCCACTTCGGCCGGCCCCCCAAATTAAGATCACAGGTGAAGATACATAAAGATCTGCATCCGGTTCGTCCGATTGTTAACGGTCGAAATAGACCAGCATACAAAATAACGAAATTGTTGAACCAAATTCTGAAAAAGACTTACGTGTATAAAAATAACTATTCGGTGCGTGGTAGTATGACCATGATAGGTGAAATTAAAGATACGCCGGTCACTGACACTTCCCGTTTGGTTTCCTTGGATGTTAAGAACTTATACTCCAGTGTTCCGGTTAACGAGACTATAGAAATCATTAAGAGAAATTTCCTTAAATACGGTAAAATTTCAACGCAAGAGACAATTGAATTTATTGAACTCCTACAACTCATTACAAATTTTTATTATTTTACGTTTAATAACAAATTTTATATTCAGGTCGATGGGTTAGCCATGGGGTCCAGTATTTCAGGAACTATGGCGGACATTTTTATCAACGACCTTGAAGATAAAGTTCTAAATTCTGACGATAACATTATGGATAAAATTGTTTATTACAAACGTTATGTCGACGTCACTCTGTTACTTGTCGATGGATCCCGTGAGGACATTGAAGAAATAGTACAAAAGTTCAACGACGCACATAATAAAATGGAATTTACCGTGATGTATGAAACTGACAATTGTTTACAGTTCCTGGACCTGAATATCAAAAAGCAGGGCAACAAACATGTGTTCTCCGTTTATAGAAAACAAACTACGACTGATGCCGTGATCTCGAATGATTCATACCATCCGCAGGCTTATAAAGAAGCTGCTTTCCGTAGTCTCGTGCATATGGCAGTCAATATACCTATGAGCGAAAAAGATACGGAGACTGAAATTAATACCGTTAAGAGAATAGCGATGAATAACGGTTACAGAATAGATATGGTTAAAAAACTGTTACGGAAAAGTAATAAGCGCAAAAAGAAAAAACCTGATGGAGTGAAAGAGAAAGTTATCACGATGCCATACTACGGAACAGTCTCATAAAAGATAGCAAATATTTTTAAGCCATACGACGTTAAAATAGGTTTTCAGACTAATAACCTAGTGAGGTATATCCTTAAGGACGATATTGGCGAGAAGAGAAATAAGTTTGAAAGATCGGGAGTTTATAAGATTCAGTGCAGAACTTGTCATGCAAAATGTATAGGGAAGACAGGCAGATCATTCGCGATCTGGTATAAAGAACATAAAGATGCGTTCAGGTTGGGAAATTATGGCAAATCAGCTGTTGCGAACCATATATATGAAACAGGCCATCCCCTTAATAGCATAGAAGATAACGTAGAAATATTGCATGTAGAAAAGAAAGGGAGGAAACTTGATTTACTAGAGGAATTCGAGATAGCTATCCATGAAAAGAAACAAAGCAATATTCTAAATGCACAAGATAATTTTAAAGAAATGAGATTTTTAGCGGGTTTTTAGAATTATTTTAGGGTAGGTATGCGACTCTAAACTGGTAGCATGTCACTGACGGAGTTGCGAGAGGCTAATGACGGCAGGCCAATGCAATAAGGAAATAAGGCGCCCAATAGCATAGCGTTACTGTCAAGCACAAGGCTGTAACCACTTCACAACACCTAAGCACGTCAGTCCACAACAGCTCCCGAGCCGGCACAGTGCGACAGCATACTTGGTAGCTATGGGACGGCCATCGACTTGTGTCAACAACTTCAATGTAAGACGAGGAGCCACAGTCCAATATACTTTTAATTCTGTTTTACTCTATGGACTTACCAACAATTTGTGATGGTATTTTGTCTTTTCAGTCCGTTTAATTTCATGACATAGACTTTACAACCTGATGATGAGAGCATTGTCCTTTGAAACGCGTTGTTAATATATATGTATAAGAATCGTGGTTGAATGCTAACAAGTGATAACCAGTATAACGACAACTGCTACCTCGACTCGATAACGGATTATATTAAATTGGAGATTATTTCCAATATGAATATCGAAAAATGGGTAGTCACAGATCACAATAAATTAATTTTAGAGCCTGACCAAGTTTCTTAAGGTCTCTGAGGCAGTTGAGTAAACCACGACTATCTGTGTGAGTTACTTTTAGAAAACCGTTGAAGTAACACTGTATATCAAACTATAAATTTTACAATGTCTACACTCTGAAACCGTATAAGTGCAGCTTCTACCACACGCAACCCGAGAAGTAAAACGTTCATCAGATACCGAAAAATATCTGCGTGCGAAAATAGGGACTCTGAATAATTCACACACGCAAACTCCAGTCACAGACTAACACAGTCTGACCGCCTCCAACGGCGTCCGAACATAGAGGGTTAACGCGACTGGCATCCCGGTCTCCTGTTTCAACTCCAGACCTACGCCCTTCCTGTCAACTACGTCTGATTGCCTCCTTTCTCTTCCGCCGCCCCTCCTATGTTCGCAGCCATAATGCCGATTCCCGCTTCCCGCACCTTCTACCCCTCCGCAGGTGTGCCCCAGGGCTCTGTCCTCTCCCCTCTCCCCTACACAGCAGATATGCCTCAACCCCCCCCCCCCCGCCCTCCAGTACACCTCCTGCAGTATGCCGAAGACACTGCCTACCTTGCCCTCACTCCTACCCCTCAATGGTCCCAACGCCTTCTCCAGAATCAGCTTTTTGCCACATGGTGTAATCAGTGCCTCCTGAAAGTCACTCCTTCCAAGACCCAGGCAATTATCGTAGGTCGTACCACTCGCTCTTTCCGGCTCCTGCCCGCCTATCCCCCACCCTCACCTACCTTGGCCACACCATTGACAGTCACCTCACCTGGACCCTTCATCTCCGCTCTATCCAATCCAAAGTCCACGACCGCCTCTGACTCCTCAAATTCCTCTCTGCCCAGACAAGGGGGTTGAAACCCTCTCCATCCTCCACACCTACAAATCCTTAATCCGTCCCATCCTCTGTTATGCCAGTCCTGCCTGGATATCCCCCCCCCCAAATTCTATAAGTCCCTCCTGATCCTCGAGCACCGTACACTCTGCCTCTGCCTCCTATCCCCCATGCGGATCCTCTACAACCTGGTTCCTTTCCCCCATCTGCTCTTATTCCTTGCACATATCTACGTCCTCTACACATCCTGTCACCTTGATCTCCCTCATCCCCTAGTTGCTCCTCTCCTCTCCAAGCCCTGCCCTCTGCTGCACCTTGATAGTTGTGTCCCCCCTACCTGCCACCTCTACACCCTGCATCTCCTTTCTGAAGGTGGCTTCTGTCGACTCCCCCTTGCGGATGATGCCCTCTCTCCCTCCATTTATCCCTCCTATCAAATCTGATCCTCATCTGCCCTCCTCTGCCCTTTTCCTCGGCTCCCTCTGCCCCACTTCCGCCTTGTTTTTTCCCCGCCTACCCTCTCTCTGCCTCCCTTCTCTCCCCTGAGCCTTTTCCTCTCCACTGCCTTTCCCACTCCTTCTGAGTCAGCAAAGTTCCACCGTTTTTTCTATGTCCTCTCCCTCCATCAGTTCCCCCCTATCCCCCCTATCCACAGTAATATTCAGTATACCTCTCTCGGTGGAGATGATCCTCAATCCCATTATTACAGGTGTCTTGCTTAGGCTATCGAGTTGTTTCTTTGTATCTTATTGCGTCTCTTATGTTATCGTTATATCTTGCAGAAAAGTGAGGCTGTCTAATTTGCACTATTGCCTCCTATAGCGTTTTTGTATTCTCATTCATAGTTTATTGCTATCTACTGTCTCACAACTTTGTCCAGTGCTGTGTTGAACAAAACTGTCGCAATTCCATCTCCCTATTTAATACCCGTATTGATCACAAAATGTTTGTATAGTGCTTTTATGAATCTTACTCTTTCTTTTGTGTCTGCCGGAATATCCACCATCAATACTCCTGTCGCGCTACTTCTTTGTTCTCGAGGATCCTTCCAAGAATTAAAATCCCTGTTTACCTTATCTCTGTTCTCCTTAAACTATTAAATATGAAAGCGGTTCTGTCCTTCAAAAAAACTATGTCAGTTTTTTTATGTCGTTGTGCATCTCAGGTAGTATTATCGTAAGGTACCCGTATAGTACCCACTATAGCAGTCATATCGGCTAATAGTCCTTGAGTCGCTGTGTAAAACAACAGGAACTGATTAAAAAACAGACGCTCCGCTTATGTTTCAGTCGGATCACATTTACTACAAAACCTCTTGCTGGAAATCGTTATGTTTCTAAAATAAAGGTGACCCATTTGGACATTGATTATGACCTTTGGGAGATAAATTGGAAATCCTATATAGGAAAAAGTCATTGGATCAAAACAGTATCTGTTCACTACACCAATTACTTTTAGACTGTAGCATGATAGAGCGTTCAAAAATGATTCAAATGGCTCTGAGCACTATAGGACTTAACATCGGAGGTCATCAGGCCCCTAGAACGTAGAACTACTTAAACATAACTAACCTAAGGACATCACACACATCCATGCCCGAGGTAGGATTCGAACCTGCGACCGCAGTAGCAGAGCGGCTCCGGACTGAAGCGCCTAGAACCGCTCTTCCACAGCGGCCGGCGACAAAAGAAGGGGTTAAGTGCGGGTAAGAGTGGCTGTGACGGCCCTTCCAACATGTGACATGTCCACGATGGCGATGGGCACAATTGTAGTCTGGCGTCAATCTGACGTCATTAATCCACTTTACAGCTCACACGAACTTCTGAACTCTGACCTTCTTGAGCATGTGTCAACACCTTGCTCCTTGATGCATCGCCTAGTTCAAGGATGACGTCGCAGACAGCCACGTTATTACACCGTTACAGAGGAGGGCTTTAGACGTCTCTGATCCTACCTTGTTATGGATAGCAATGAGAGTCGATAACGGGGATTTGAAAACGTGATACTTGTTTTGCGCAGTGTATATAGTCGGAACTCTACTACCGTGTCTGAAGTAGGTAATCGGGTAATAATTACATCTGGTCACTAATTAACGAAGTAGTTCTTTCGGCACACACTT
Source organism: Schistocerca piceifrons (assembly GCF_021461385.2). Classification (NCBI taxonomy): domain Eukaryota; kingdom Metazoa; phylum Arthropoda; class Insecta; order Orthoptera; family Acrididae; genus Schistocerca; species Schistocerca piceifrons. The sequence continues at coordinate 64,093,075 of NC_060140.1, read as the reverse complement.
CTCAGACAATCCCAGAAATATGGAATGGTAGTCTAATTTTTATCTGTAGCAAATTGGAAAAAATACTGGGGTGGTTTGTAGTGCTACACCTGAATGGGGTACGATAAATCGAAGAATTAAACGACTACGTTGTTGTCATACTGTACAGAAGGATAATTTCGAATAGTACTGACTTTATAGCAACGGCACATGCTTAAAGAAATTCAGAATTATCGCTCAATCCATTGCACTATTTACTGCATATACACATATCTTACGAACAAATTAGTTCCACACAAATGCACGAATAAAATACGTGTAAGGGAAAGTGGAGGTATAGTACGTACCTAAGCAAATACTATTATTTTGTATTCATAATAACCAACCCAAAACCAGCACTATGTAGGATTCTTTTAGTTACTGTACTTCTACTACACTAAATATACATCTGCTTCTCCATGGATACTCTGCAAATTACACTTAAGTGCCTGGCAGAGAGTTCTTTGAACCACCTTCACATTACTTCTCTATTATTCCACTCCAGAACAGCGCCCGGAGCCTGCGAGCTCTGATTTCCATTATTTTATCGTGGTGATCGTTCCTCCCCTGTCTCCAAGCTGGTCGTAAGTTGTGTTCCAAAAATGGACAGCATAGAGACAGAAGTTCAAGTGGTTCAAATGGCTCTGAGCACTATGGGACTGTGGCCATCAGTCCCCTAAAACTTAGAACTACTTGAACCTAACTAACCTAAGGACATCACACACATCCATGCCCGAGGCAGGATTCGAACCTGCGACCGTAGCAGCAGCGCGGCTCCGGACTGGAGCGCCTAGAACCGCACGACCACCGCGGCCGGCCGGTGAGACAGAAGTGATGACACTTTCTGCAGGACCTGACCACCATTTTTCGGGACAATGCTCAAGCACGTACAGTGCAAGCTGTTACTCATTTGTTTGACTGATGGGGCAGCTAAGTGGTATACCACCTACAGCACTCCCCTGACTCAGCCCTCGTGAAAATTTGGAAGTTTGTGGTAAGGTCTTATGGGACCAACCTGCTGAGGTCATCGGTGCCTAAGCTTACGCACTACTTAATCTGACTTAAACTAACTTACGCTAAGGACAACACACACACCCATGTTCGAGGGAGAGCTCGAACCTCCTACGGGGGAGCCACGCTGGCCGTGACAAGGCGCCCCACATCGCGCGGCTACCCTGCGCGGCCTAAGCCCTCGTGAGTTCAACTTGACTTATAGACTGAAGGAAACATTTCACGGCATTCGCTTCAGAACCGCTACAAATTCGTCGGGCAATAGACCGCGCCGCTTGAACTGTCAACACAACTGGCACTGCACCCAATATCCTACGACTTCCACATTGCTGGTAACGGGTTATGCGCAATGCTGGTGACTACTTTGGAGGTCAGCAAAACTTCGAAACACGTATCTACTTTGTACGAGCTGTAAAAAAATAGTTGCGTTATTAAAGTTCCAATCCTCGTAACTAGCTGATTCCGACTCTATGAAAGGGGAGCTCTTTCCCATTGTCGAGCCGTGCTGTGTGGCGTTAGCGGGCTCTTTTGTTGATGCCCTGCCCTATGAGATTGTTCCCTGAGGTGTGAATTAGGGCTTTCGGCGAAGTTTCGATTGGCAGTGGTGTGGCCTGCATCGCTTGTAGAAACTGGTTGAGCCTGCCAGCTTCCTAGTTCGCTGAGCGCCCTGCGTTGCTTCCCTGAAAAGTAACTTAGTTGTGGTCTCCAGCTGAGACGATTGTGGTAATAGTATTTTATTGTTTGGTTTTAATAATGTTTCAGCCAAATGACGCCTAACATTATTATTACCACCATCTGTGCAAGCGGTAGAAATGAGACGGTGACCGCCGGCCGGAGTGGCCGAGCGGCTCTAGGCGCTACAGTCTGGAACCGTGCGACCGCTACGGTCGCAGGTTCGAATCCTGCCTCGGGCATGGATGTGTGTGATGTCCTTAGGCTAGTTAGGTTTAAGTAGTTCTAAGTTCGAAGGGACTGATGACCACAGAAGTTAAATCTCATAGTGCTCAGAGCCATTTGAGACGGTGACCGCAGGTGCTAATGGTTCTGTTATGAACATTTATGATTGATATTAATTTTAATTATGTTTTAAATTCTGACTTGGCAATAAATATTAGTTTTCTTGAAATTACTACAACCAGTCGCCTTTTGTTTTATCCTCAATTCTTTTATCGCCCCATTACCGGTTTCGAACCTCCTAGCGATTCATCGTCAGGTGGTACAAATTTATAGACTGTCTGCAGCAGTGTGGACGTTGTGTAGCTGGGTCAAAATGCATAACGTTTATACATTTTGACGCAGCTACACGACTTCCACACTGCTGTAGACATTCGATAAATATGTACCATCTGACGATGAATCGCTAGGAGGTTCGAAACCGGTCATGGGACGATAAAAGAATTGAGGACAAAACAAAAGACGACTGATTGCAGTAATTTCAAGAAATCTTTATGCATCACAGACGCAGTGTTCATCATCCACAATGGATAAAAGTTTTAGATCTATTTGTATACCTGGTGAAGTTTTCTATGTTGGCACCCTTGGATGTTGTAATACGAGATTACTTACCTGCTTATTGGCGCCTGATTGGGCCTCTGAGCCGTCTTGTACTGGTATCTTACCGCTATATTATTAACACGACCAGGATTGTTGTTTAAAAATCACTTAAATTACGTTTGTAGCTTGGTTACCTTGTGCTCAGCAGTCTTCTTCACCAGGCCTTGTATTCTCTTCAGTGATCTACGAAGGTCCAATTTTGTTCTTCTGAAACCTTTACCCAAGCTATTAAGGTCTTTCCTTGAAGCACTGGCGTATCAGTTCATTAGAGATAGTCGCCGGTGTTTAAATTGTACTATTCATCAAATTATTAATTTAATCCGTTGGTCGCCGCTTGCCGGGTGTCGTTGTATCTTATTGTGGATTGCTTGTTCAGGCAGCTATTAGCTGAAAGTGTGTTATCGTACTAATTGACCTGTTGGTGTTTCTAGGCATCTTCTTGTCGCATGACGCTTGTTTTACGAGCGCCCTGCTGTTGGCTGATGAGTCACCTACTGTTTCTGCAGTCTACGTGCGCAACCGACCCAGCCTGACAAGGCTTAGCTCACCGGCGGCGCGATAACACAGGCCGGCACTTGGGATTCGCCGCTGCCGTTAACGGTTGTGTGAAGCTGCTCTGCTGCAAGGTGACTATGTCAAGTCTTTTCTTCGGTGGTTCGCATGGGCGGAGGTCTTTTCAGACTTCACGGGTTTTGTCTTTCGGCATGGATCCCTTTTGGTTCAAATGGCTCTGAGCACTATGGGACTTAACTTCTGAGGTCATCACTCCCCTAGAACTTAGAACTACTTAAACCTAACTAACCTAAGGACATGACACACATCCATGCCCGAGGCAGAATTCGAACCTGCGATCGTAGCAGTCGCGCGGTTCCAGATTGGAGTGCCTAGAACCGCTCGGCCACCACGGCCGGCCCCCTTTTGGTGCCGTGCGCTTTGTGTATCAGGTTTTCGCTAGTCAGTCGCCACATTTGCTGGCCCTTGTGTCGCTTAAATTGTCAGCTTTCTCAGAGGACCATGATACATTTCGGTTTGTAATTTAAAACGATTCTGCGAGCTTGGAGATTTAACTTTGTTTGAACATTTTATCTGTTACTAAATTTGTGCTGGGGCAACGGCCTTGCCGCAGTGGATACACCGGTTCCCGTCAGATCACCGCAGTTAAGCGCTGTCGGGCGTGGTCGGCACTTGGATGGGCGACCATCCAGACCGCCATGCGTTGTTGCCATTTTTCGCGGTGCACTCAGCCTCGTGATGCCAATTGAGGAGCTACTCGACCGTATAGTTGTGGCTTCGGTCGAGAATACCATCATAACGACCGGGAGAGCGGTGTGCTGACCACACGCCCCTCCTATCCGCATCCTCCCTTGAGGATGACCCGGCGGTCGGATGGTCCCGGTAGGCCACTCGTGGCCTGAAGACGGAGTACTGAATTTGTGCTAGTCGTTGTTACATTTTACCTTCGAATATTCTGGTCTGTGATTTGACAGCATTTTGTTAGCTTGGGACATTTAAATTATTTAAGGACAGGCGTGAGTCAAAATGCTTTCTTGCACTTAAACATATGTCTCTCCGAAAATATTACAAACAAAACAGTAAAAATTGAATGAGATTTTCACTTTGCAGCGGAGTGTGCGGTGATATGATTCTTCGTAGCAGATTAAAACTGTGTGCCGGACCGAGACTCGAACTCGGGACCTTTGCCTTTCACGGGCAAGTGCTCTACTAATTGAGCTACCCAAGGACGACTCAATCCCCGTCCTCTCAGCTTTACTTCTGCCAGTACCTCGTCTCCTACCTTCCCAGCTTTACAGAAGCTCTCCTGCGAACCTTGCAGAACTATCACGCCTGAAAGAAAGGATATTGCGGAGACATGGCTTAGCCACAGCCGAGTTCGAGTCTCGGTCCGGCACACAGTTTTAATCTGCCAGGAAGTTTCAGTAAAAATTGAGACTGTTATGTACAACATAATTCTTGATACTCTGTGCAAATTTTTGTTTGAAAAGGCGCATCGACATACGTTTTATAAGGATTTTAATTTTTAATTAGCCTTTTTTCTATAATTCACCTTTACTCGTAAACTAATCAAGCAGTAAAACTGAAATTTCACAGTTTACGTCAGTTTTGGAGGATAATAAAACATAGGGAACAAATTTTTGTTTAAAGCCATAGTCGCTTTGAAATCGATTTTTCAGTTTTGTGCTACCCGGAACTGCTCTACTTTTCTGAAGTTTTAAAGCAGAACATTTCTCAGAGAAAAGATAACGGAAAAGTGTTGCTTACGATTATTCATTACGTAATTCTTAAGAACTATGCCACATTTCAGAGTGTTAGCTTTTACAGTTCCTGAGAAAATGTACAGTACAGCTCAAAAAAGTCTGTTTATGGCAGTTCGCAAGTAAATTTTTTTTTAAATTTTTGACTACATTGCTGTACCTCTAGTGACTAATGATGCCCATATCCATAATCTTTATTCTAGTCTTCGTCTTCCTAGAGTGATCTCTTCCCCTGCCTCCTTACCCTATCCAGATTTTCGTTTTCTCTTCTGCTGTCTCAGCTTTATCTAGTCACATTTCATCGTTGCTTTTGAGTATCTTCAGAGCGAACGCACCTGAATATAAATCTAGTCTCTGCAACCACTTAGGCCGGCCTGAGTGGCTGCGCGGTTCAAGGCGCGTCAGTCTGGAACCGCGCCACCGCTGCGGTCGCAGGTTAGAATCCTGCCTCGGGCATGGATGTGCGTGGAGTCCTTAGGTTAGTTAGGTTTAAGTAGTTCTATGTTCTAGGGGAGTGATGACCTCAGATGTTAAATCTCATAGTGCTCAGAGCCATTTGAACCATTTTCACGCGCATGTGGTAATTGTGAGTCAAGCGGCCTTAGACTGTATGATGACAGTGACAGAATTGCCATTGTAAGTAAGATACATATTACGTGTAAAGTTTGTAAATATGATGTTTACTTCAAGACTCGTGCTCTGCATGGGGAGATGTATGAGACGAATACAAGATTGTGCTACGCCATGAGATGTTTAGGTGTAAGCAGAAAAGTAAAGAAACGACACAGGATGTGGACCAAAGCTATATAAAGAAATTACCTTGTGTTGCAGAAGTACCAAGAGTGACGGAAGGAACTACTTTGATAGTATTACAGCTTTCATGAAGAGTAGCTTGCAGTAACAAGGTCTCCTGGCACTCATGCAGGGTGACAATTATTGATCTCTATTAAATAAAATCGTGATAATATTTGAACGGTTTGCGTTAGGACGTTCAAACTCCTCGGTTGGCCGCGAGGCATGATGGAAATTAGTGGGCACCTGCGTACGCCCCTTGTTGTTGTCGGTCATTCTGACGTACAAATGTCACAGTACAGCGTGCCTAAGCGTATAGTGCTTGTGAAGGCCTACGATGCTTGAAACAACAGCTCAACTGCTGCTCAAAGGAAGTTTGCGACCGAGGTCAAGCCGAAGAGAACCGGCCCAAGTGTGCTAACAATCAAGAATTTGATTCGAAAGTTTGGCAGTGTCAGTCGTCCAAAAAGGGTGAACAGCGCGGGATAGCCGTGCGGTCTGAGGCATCTTGTCACGGTCCGCGCGGCTCCCTCCGTCGGAGGTTCGAATCCTCCCTGGGGCATGGGTGTGTGTGTCGTCCTTAGTGTAAGTTGGTTTAAGTTTCATTAAGTAGTGTGTAAGCTTAGGGACCGATGACCTCAGCAGTTTGGATCAAATGGCTCTGAGCAGTATGGGACTTAACTGCTGAGGTCATCAGTCCCCTAGAACTTCGAGCTACTTAAACCTAACTAACCTAAGGACATCACACACATCCATGCCCGAGGCAGGATTCGAACCTGCGACCGTAGCGGTCGCACGGTTCCAGACTGTAGCGCCTATAACCGCTTGGCCACACCGGCCGGCAGCAGTTGGTCCCGTAAGACCTTACCACAAATTTCCAAAAAAGGGTGACAACGCCTGAAAACATCGATAAGCTGTGTTTCAAACCAGCCCCAAGAAATCGATCAGAAGAACCGGAGAACAGGTGGGAATCAACTGTGAAACACTGCGATAAATTGTTATTGAAGATCTGCATCTCTTACCATACAGAAGTCAAACCCATCAGCCATTAAGCTTAAGGGCCATGGAACAGCAGTTTTGTTTCACCGACACTACTGCCCACAGAACTGACGAACAGGCGTTTGATGCGAATGTGGGTTCGATTAACGATGAAGCCCATTTTCATTTGGATGGATTCTTCAGTAAGCAAAATTGGCGCATTTGAGGGACTAAGTATCCATTTCTCGATCGAGAAGTCTCTTCACCCTAAGCAAGTGACTGTGTAGTGTGCAGTGTCTAGTCACGGAATAACTGGTGCGATATTCCTTGATGGCACGGTGACTACCGAATGGTTTTGGAAGATAATTTGATCCCAATTATCCAAAGCGAGCCTGATTTCGACAAGATGTGATTCTTGCAAGACGGAGTTCGACCGTATCGAAGTAGGGGAGTATTTGGTGTTCTGGAGGAGCACTTTGGGGACCGCATTCTGGCTCTGGGTTACCCGTAGGCTACTGGCGTGGGCCTCGGTTGGCCGCCATATTCTCCGGATCTCAACACATGCGAATTCTCTTTGTGAGGCTATATTAAAGACAAGGTGTGCAGCAATAACCGCAATGCTACTGCTGAACTGAAAACAGCCATTTAGGAGGTCATCGACAGAATCGACGTTCCGACAGTTCAGCGGGTCATCCAGAATTTTGCTGTTCGTCATCGCCAATGACGGCAGGCATATGTGACATAACCTAAATCCGAATATCTGCAGTGGCATTTACCTGTTGAACAAAGAATGTCCAGGCCATATTTTGTAACTAATTTACCTTTTCTCATATACCTCAATAATTGTCTTCTTGTTTATGCAAAATGTGCGTTTGAAGCATTATTTAGAAACAGACGCAAAAGCATTGGGAGACACACTGAACAGAGAGGGATGGAGGAAGGCCCTGATTCCATTCCACGGACGGCTAAACTCGTCACGTTGCCACGGCACGGCTCTGGAGCTTGGAGCGGAACGTTAATGTAGAAATATACAGCTGGCGGCTAAGCCTTTTTGCATGCTGGCGATATGCGAGCCACGCCGGAGACAAAGGGGTAGCGGGGGTGTGGGCGGCGGCTGGAACAGTGAGTCGGCGGCGTCACTCGTCGATATCCCGGCCTCTCCTTCCCAAGGCCCGTGGCGTAGGCGGCACTAAATCGGCCCCCGAAGACGCGCCAGACTCCGAAACCTGTCCCGCGCTCCCTCGCTGCGCCTACTTGCCACTGGATTCCGATTCGGGGGCGAGCTGCCCGTGGATTGCTGTCAGGCAGGCCCGCAAACGACGGCGAAGAAAGCAAAGTCACCTCCTGTCAGATAGATGAACATGACTGCGTACCTTAATTGTTATCAAATGACATCGTTTGTCGCAACTTATAAGTGAAATGAATTTTTTTTTCAATTAATGAAGTAACGATTCGGGCGGAGTAGCAGTCAGTTGCAATATTAACACTACACTGGTGTCCGAAATTAAAGCAACAACCCACTGTTTCCGCGTCCTGTGTCTTCTTCTTCTTCTTCTTCTTCTTCTTTATCGTCGCCTTGTCCCACGTCACGTAGGGTCGGCGTTGCTCTTCTGGATCCTTCTCCTCCAATCTATCCACTGCATCTTCCTTCTTCCATCTTTTCTCCCTTAGGTCCACGGATATCTTATCCATCCACCTCATCTTCGGTCTTCCCCTCCTTCTCGCTCCTTTATATCTTCAACTCTGTTTCCGATATACTCTTCCCCTTTTCTCTGTAAGTGTCCGTAGCACCTTAGTCTGCTCTCTTGTATCTTTTTCCCCATGGGTTCCACGCTCACAGCTCCTCTAACAAATTCATTTCTAATTCTGTCCTTCCTTGTTACCCCACACATTGACCCCACACATCCACCTCAGCATCCTCATTTACCCATCCTGTGTATAATTCACGATACAAACTGTCAACCAGATGTCGTTACGATCGTGTTCTACACTGAAATGGCACTACGATCAACGGACAACCACGCCAGCATTGATGACAGGGCACCTATGAAGCGAAGCAGTGTTTGCCTGCTAGTCCCACATCCACAATCGCCGCGTACAGCGTCACGGACGGTGCAGTACGGCAGAGAGAAGACGCCTAAAGACTCACTGCAGTGGAGGGACATAGGAAGAGTGGAAGCAGGAGAGTCGCAAACTGATATGGCCCGATGGCTTACTGTGAATCGTTCTGTTGTTTCTCAGATGAGGCGACAATTTATGGAGACCAAAATTTTATCCCATATACCAGAACAGGGCAGACCATCTACATCTACATGGATACTCTGCAAATCACATTTAAGTGCCTGGCAGAGGGTTTATCGAACCACCTTGTAAGACGTAATTCCGCACATCAAACTCGCTAAGACAAAGTTAGTGTTGTATGAATTCATGTAAACGATATGCAATTGACAAGTGAGCGCACCATGGTTGAAATACTCGAGGATGGCATACACACATACATTCATGACACGACGGTCACAGAGGCTTTTAGTTCGGGAGAGAGGCCGCACAATGGGATGCCAGGCTCTTCAGAGGACGACTCAGCCCATGTCAGCCGGTGACCGCCCGTAACAGACAGCGTGGGCCCGAGTGAAAAGGGGCTTAAGAGCTAATTCCGCTACATTGTGTGGGAGCGGCCAGCCTACGCAATCTTTACACATAGCACGCAGGTTCAGTGATTTTCACAGGGAGACAGCAAACGCCAAACGCCAAAGCTGTAGGTTTCTGGATTGGTCACCTTAAACGAAACGTCATTCTCTCGTTTTAGAAGAGCATTGCTGATTGGCAGACGATAATCCTGACGCCTTGAGCTGAAGAAATAATGGAAGAGACCGAAAGATGTTCCCCTTCACGTCTGGCGTGGAGAGACGCCGTTCCATTGTCGCTCTTGGAGCGAGAACACGTAACGAGAGCGTGCGCGCTTGTTACGTGTACTCGAAAGAGCGAGGAACAAGTCTCTCCTCAGTACTTCACTGGGAGAGCACCTCTGTCGAGAGCGAACCAAAGGGCGACTCTATATTGAGTCCTTGCTATTAAGCGTTGTTCACTGTGTTGGCTGACACACTTATTGTGCAGTGTGAACGGGCAGAGTTATAGTTAAACGCCTGTGAGCGAATTTTGAGTGGCATCGCGGTGGACTGGTTATCTGACCGGTGTACCACGCCAATAGTTAGACTAGGGGCGAATAGGAATCCTTGACTTCATCAAGGCATAGGGAGTGTTTGATTGGCAAAGGTCAATCCAGATACAACGAATCTTATTTGTCAGCAACGAGCGGCGCAGACAGCAGTCATCGTAGCTTACGGTATTGTGCGCTACAGCTATTGCGAGCCCCATATTTCCTCCACAACAGAACACTTCACTGCATTTTACACGCGACAGCCTCGACCGTACCTACCAACATTCTAAAGGACAATTATTCAAGTTGAGTAGGCGTGCCTCTCAGCCATTCTGCCAAGTTAACAACCATCTTAAAATTTGTGTAGAAATTTCATTAGCAAATCCTATCCTTGAAAGGTAACCTCACGCTCCGAAAAGAATCAGGATATAACTTGTTCAATTCATAACGAAAATTGTCATTGTGTTTTCTCAGAATTTTTGCAAAATAAATAATGACTTTCGTTAGTTTCATGTTTTTCTTATACTAACTAGCACTACTCCAGTACCCAAGTATCCCACTAATTACGTAAGAAATTTTGTGAATTTTTGTGTCATTTCCTTACAGCGGACTACTCCAGAAGATATTTATTACTGAAAGTTTTTCAGGCATTTCTCTTTAGAACGTTATGAGCGTCTGTCTGACTTCTGTAGTAGTGTGGGGGTGGAAATTGCATCTTGCAGGAGCCACAGGGTAAAGGGTAGATCTCAGATTAATCCGTTGCGCAGAATAACAGAATAATAGATCAACCCCACACTCACAACCTTCACAATTCTCTATTATTCCAATCTCATATAGCGCGCGGAAAGAATGAACACCTACATCTTTCCGTGGGAGCTCTGATTTCCCTTACTTTATTGTGGTGATTGTTCCTCCCTATGTAGGTCGGTGTCAACAAAATATTTTCGCGTTCGGAGGAGTAAAATTGGTGATTGTAATTTCGTGAGAAGATTCCGTCGCAACGAAAAATTCCTATCTTTTAACGATTTCCATCCAAAATCCTGTATCATTTCTGTGACACTCTCTCCCATATTTCGCGATAACACAAAACGTGCTGTATTTCTTTGAGCTTTTTCGATGTACTCCGTCAGCCCCATCTGGTAAGGATCCCATAATGCGCAGCAGTATTCTAAAATGGGACGGACAAGCGTAGTGTAGGCAATCTCCTTAGTAGGTCTGTTACATTTTCTAAGTGTCCTGCCAATGAAACGCAGTCTTTGGTTAGTCTTCCCTATAACATTTTCTATGTGTTCCTTCCAGTTCACGTTGTTCGTAATTGTAATACCTAGGTATTTAATTGAATTTATGGCTTTTAGATTAGACTGATTTATCGTGTAAGCGAAGTTTAACGAGTACCTTTTAGCACTCATGTGGATGACCTCACACTTTTCGTTATTCAGGGTCAACTGCCACTTTTCGCACCATTCAGATATTTTTTTCTAAATCGTTTTGCAGTTTGTTTTGATCTTCTGATGACTTTATTAGTCGATAAACGACAACGTCATCTGCAAACAATCGAAGACGGCTACTCATATTGTCTTCCAAATCGTTTATATAGATAAGGAAAGGGCCTATAACACTACCTTGGGAAACTATTGAGACTGATCGGTACGAGAAATCACGCCAGAAATCACTTCTCTCTTACTCGACGACTTCCCATCAATTACTACGAACTGTGACCTCTCTGACAGGAAATCACAAATCCAGTCACATAACTGAGACGATATTTCGTAAGCATGCAATTTCAGTACGAGCCGCTTGTGTGGTACAGTGTCAAAAGCCTTCCCGAAAACCAGAATACGGAATCGATCCGAAATCCCTTGTCGATAGCACTCAACACTTCATGTGAATAAAGAGCTAGTTGTGTTTCACAGGAACGATGGTTTCTAAACCCATTTTCACTGTGTGTCAATAGACAGTTTTCGACGAGGTAATTCATAATGTTCGAACACAATATATGCTCTAAAATCCTGCTACACGTCGACGTTAAAGATATGGACCTGTAATGTAGTGGATTTCTGATACTACCTTTCTTGAATATTGGTGCGACCTTTGCAGCTTTCTAGTCTTTGGGTACGGATCTTTCGTCGAGTGAACGGTTGTATATGATTGTTAAGTATGGAGCTAATGCATCAGCATTCACGTGTGACATCAGAAAGGTTAGACGTTTTTTTGGCTGTAAGGGCACTAAGAGCACGACAGTACCGCCTTAGTACCGCACGGCAATTGGCATCTAACCTCGCAGCATCCCCTGGACGTGTTGTAGTGAGGCAAAGGTTATACAGAAGGCTTCAGCAGAGTGGTCTTTATTGTTACAGGCCTGCTGTCTGTTTACTTGTGGCGTGTCTTCACAGAAGGTAACTTCTAGAGTGGAGCCGACAATATGCCATCTGGACGGTCGAAAGGTGGGTCAATGTTCTTTCCACTCATGAGTCCCGATTTGATCTGGAAAGTGATTCTCGATGGATTGGCATTTGGAAGGCACATGGAACACGATTTCAGTACCCACCCATTGTGGTAACCGATATCGAGGAGGAGCCCTAGTGGTGTGGGCAGGGATTATGTTGACCACTTGGACACCTCTTCATGAAATTGTACAGGTGAATCAGCAAGATTTAACTGCTGTCACGTAAAGTGAGGAGATCTTGAGCTCTCGTGAGCGGCTGTTGCGAGCTGCTGTGGGCCCAGACTTCGTATTCACGGACGATAATGCTTGAGTTCATAGAGCACAACTGGTTGGTGTCTTCTTGGAAACGGAAGATATTGCACATACGGTGTGGCCTGCTCGCTATCCAGATTTGAATCCCGTAGAGCATGCCTGGGATGCACTAAAGAAACGGACGGCTTGCATCACGCCAGCATCCAACAACCACTCACCAAGACTTGTAAGAATGGAAGTTACTGCCTCAACATGAGATTGATGACATCATCACAGCACCTCCCGTCGTTGTCAGGCTTGTATTGGTGCCAAAGGTGGACACACCCCATATTGAGCACATTAAGGGGAGGTTTACTATCTTTGGCCCGAAAAAGGCATGTTCTTTGAGAATTTTTGTCTCGGGATGTGTTATAGATATCAATGTCAAATTTGCTCACAATATTTATTGATATTTCCTCTACAAACTGGAATTTTTTCTACCGGAAATGTCGAAGAGCAAAGGCGGAAGTGCCGTCGGAACGAAACAAAATTTCGATATAGACCTTCACATGTGGTATGTCACAGGTCAGCCGGCTCGTCTGAAATCAAAATTGAGTTGACATTATCGAATTATATAAGATTCTTTAGGAGTTGTTTGAACCATAGGAAACAAAATGGCGGCCATTTGAAAAATATGGTTTTTTCATCGATTTTTCGACTTCGTCGGCCAAGTAAAAATATTTATAGTTGATGGATCGGAATAAAAGTGGTACAACTCCTAGACAATTTGGTTAGTTTCGACGAAAACAAAGAATCATGCCAATCGTTTCAGTAGATTTGAAACTACCACACCGCGCAATAAAAAAATTCATTTCGAGAAAAACGCGTTTGAAGTTTTGACTACATATAAATGCAATATTACGCAACTTATGTTCAATCTGGTATCCCGGGTCCATAAACTAGTCCTTCCTCTTCCTCACAGAGGGCGTTCTGCTCGATCTGGGACATCCTCCGCTGCTCCAGAGCCGCTCCTACGGCCAGTGACAAGAGGTTTTCGCCCGCTTGAATCCGTTGGTCGTCCGAATGCTTGGCGCACTGCGTCGAATAGAGTCCCAGGGTGATGTTCGTCGTTGTCATGGTCTTCAGAACTGCTGAATGCTCTTCGTTGAAGCTGCCCACTTCCAGGAAAGTCACAATCTCCATAGTCTTCGCACCATAATGCAATTGATTGGGGGCTAACTTCTAAATACACGCGTTCAAACTTTCATTTGAATTTTGTGTTTTTCCTCCCAAGCACCGGTACAATAACTCGTCCTCCGAAAGAAAAAAACTGGTGCGTGAAAAAGGCCGATTTCAGGCAGGTGCATTTCTTTTGTTCAACCGCGAATAACAAACATTTCCGTTCCGTATTCGGAAAAACCGTTTCAGGGGTGGATTCTAAACAGTTTTTGGATCAGAGTGTGTGTCAAAAGCCGACAAGTTAAAAAAAAAACAAAGAACATTTTTGTCTACTGCTATGCATGTTGAAGTGGATTACGTTCTGTATTCTTTACATAGTTTCTACTTTACTATCACCTGTTTATACTTTTGTGGCAAAATAAACGCAACCTTGCAAAATTTCCATTTGTTTCTTTAATTTTGGACACGAGTGTATATATTTAAAAATTTCTCACCTATTTCCTGAACAAACGATGATGCTCTACTGCTAGGCAAGTAGTTAGTGATCTTTAGGTAGACAAGGTAACTGCATAAAAGCTTTCAGTAAGTTCTGACAAATACGAGACATCAGCAATAAATGAATTTTTCTGGTCACGAAGTCTCCATACAGGCAGAAGAAAGTGATAGCAATGAGACAGGCAGTAAAAGTTTCAAGTCCGATTGCCTTCGTACAGAATAGACATCCAGAGTCCCAAGCAACACGTGCCACGAGAATTTTGCAACCATGTCAAGGCTTCAGCCACCAGACTTGTGCAAAGTGACTTTTGTGGACTTTTACCTAGAGCAAGAGCAAACGTGAAGGACATGAGTTCTTCAATATTATAACAAAATACGTCCAGCTGTATGCGCATAAGAAAACTAGCAGGACAACAATTATCAACCGCATTCGCGATTACTTAACCGCTGCAGGCAATCCTGGCCTTATACTGTCAGATACGAGGGCACAGCTCACTGGTATTGACACCTTCCGCTCAGTCGGCCGGAGTGGCCGAACGGTTCTAGGCGCTTCAGTCTGGAACCGCGCGACCGTATACGGTCACAGGTTCGAATCCTGCCTCGAGCATGGATGTGTGTGATGTCCTTAGGTTAGTTAGGTTTAAGTAGTTCTAAGTTCTAGGGGACTGATGACCTCAGAAGTTAAGTCCCATAGTGCTCAGAGCCATTTCAACCATTTTTGAATACCTTCCGCTCACCATTACACAAATCTTTTCGACCCCTATTGGAAGCAGCTGTGGCATAACACCACTTTGCCAACTCTCAGCAACATTTTCCGGTTTCATACGTGATACATAAAGCCAGTCATCAATATGCCATGACTAATGAAAGTTTGAACTCAGATTCAGATTTCCTTCCCTTCGCCGGCCGGAGTGGCCGAGCGGTTAAAGGCGCTACAGTCTGAAACCGCACAACCGCTACGGTCGCAGGTTCGAATCCTCCTCGGGCATGGATGTGAGTGATGTCCTTAGGTTAGTTAGATTTAAGTAGTTCTAAGTTCTAGGGGACTTATGACCACAGCAGTTGAGTCCCATAGTGCTCAGAGCCATTTTTGAACCTTCCCTTCACAGGCACTCACGTAAGTCATAACGTTATCTCACCAGGTCTCTAGCACAGACCACATTTCCTTTGTCACAGATGTTTCCACCTATGATTTTCAAAGACTGCTACTGGAGACTCTCTCGCAGAACATGATGAAATAAAACCACAGGGTCACTTATGTTCTGCCCGTAGTTTCATCCGCATATACATATGTCATGTATATTAAACATATTTCATCTGTATAGAATTTCGCCTTTCAGTTTCATTCCGAGGGAATTTGTAATTCTACCTGGGAAAAAAGTATGCAGATACTCGTGGGCTTTGTTCAAATTTTAGGTGTGGAAATGGAACAAATACTTTTTACATTTCGAATAGAGTGTCTCATAACAATTCTTCACATTCACTGACATTATTCCACTTATTTTTAATATTGTTTATCGCAGGGGTTTGAGTTTAAATAAAAGTTAAGATGTTTGGAAAGCAACATTTATTTCAACTGACAAACAATAATACTCTCATCCCCATCTATCACCCCTGTTCGCAATAGCGAATATGATATGCAAATTACTTTTACACAAATGACGAGTTTCATATGTACCACATTTTATTGATATTCCTCCAGGCGTTATAAAATTGTGTTTTTGTGTCATCCTATTTCAACCCCAACCACAACCATAAATATGGTAGGGTTTTTTTTATTTTTTTTTTATTTACTGTTCCGTGGGACGAAATTAAGGGGAAGTCTCCATGGTCATGGAACGACTCAATACATGAAATTGTAACACGATAGTAGAAACAGATAAAATGAAATATAAGTAACATATTCAGGCGACAATTCGCAAGTTTACATAAAGAAAATCAACAATGTAACACTGGAATTTGCTTAATTTTTCAGCTCTTTCAGGAATTCCTCGACAGAAGAGGAGTGAGCCATGAGGAAACTCTTCAGTTTCGACTTAAAAGTGTTTGGGCTACTGCTAAGATTTTTGAGTTCTTGTGGTAGCTTATTGAAAATGGATGCAGTAGAATACTGCACTCCTCTCTGCACAAGAGTCAAGGAAGTGCATCCCACATACAGATTTGATTTCTGCCTAGTACTGACTGAGTGAAATCTGCTAACTCTTGGGAATAAGCTAATACTGCTAACAACAAACGACATTAAAGAAAATATATACTGTGAGGGCAATGTCAGAATTCCCCGACTATTGAATAGGGGTCGACAAGAGGTTCTCGAACTTACACCACACATAGCTGGAACAGCCCGTTTTTGAGCCAAAAATACCCTTTTTGAATCAGAAGAATTACCACAAAAAATAATACCATATGACATAAGCGTATGAAAATATGAGAAGTAGACTACTTTTCGTGTTGAACTGTCACTTATTTAGTTTCTGAACAAGATCCTGAACATGGGCTTTCCACAACAGCTTACTATCTATCCGAACGCCTAGGAACATGAACTGCTCCGTTTCGCTTATAATATGCCCACTCTGTCTGATTAAAATATCGGTTCTTGTTTAATTGTGAGAAACTGTAAAAACTGAGTCTTACTGTGATTTAGCATCAAATTATTTTCCACAAGCCACGAACTTATTTCATGAACTATATTCTTTGATTATTTTTCAATATTACACACAAGATCCTTCACTACCAAGCTGGTGTCATCAGAAAACAGAAATATTTTTGAATCACCTGTAATCATAGAGGGCATATCATTTATATAAATAAGAAACAGCAGTGGCCCCAGCACCGACCCTTGGGGAATGCCGTACTTAACAGTGCCCCATTTGGACTGAACATCACTACCAATATTGCAGAGAATTTTCTGCTTTCTGTTCTTAAAGTAAGAGGCGAACCAATTGTAAGCTACTCCCCTTACTCCATAATGGTCCAACTTCTGCAGTAATATTTTGTGGTCAACACAGTCAAAAGCCATCGTTAAATCAAAGAAAACACCTAACGTTCGCAACCTTTTATTTAATCCGTCCAAAACCTCACAGAGAAAAGAGAATATAGCATTTTCAGGTGTTAAACCATTTCTAAAACCAAACTGTACATTTGGCAGCAAATTATGTGAATTTAAATGATCCAGTAACCTTGTATATACAACCCTCTCGATAACTTTAGCAAACACTGATGGCATAGAAGTAGGTCTATAATTGTCAACATTATCCCTGTCTCCCTTTTTATAAAGTGGCTTCATTACCGAGTACTTTAATCGGTCAGGAAACCGACCACTCCTAAAGGAAAAGTTACAGGTATGGCTAAGTACTGGGCTAACATATATAGAACAATACTTCAGTATTCTGCTAGGTACCCCGTCATATCCATGAGAGTTCTTGGTCTTTAGTGATTTAATTATTAAGTCAATCTCCCTCTTGTCAATATCATGGAGGAGCATTTCAGGTAACAGCCTCGGAACACTTATGTCTTACTGACACACTAATTTTCTCCAGACAACAGGCGTTATGAGGATGCTGTTATGTCATTGTCTTTGCACCTCACAACTCCCTCCTCCCACCCTTCCCACACCCCTACGTGAGAAACGTCATTTGGGGTCTCACATAGACCATTAACGTGGATTTTTAAATGTCACTGCTTCTCGATGCCGCCCCCCACCATTAGAGGAGGTAGTTGTATGGTACTTCTTTATTTATTTATATTTTCTTGTTTTTTTTATTTTTGACTGTGTCACCGATCTTCTCACTGGATTAGTGCAGCTTGCCACGAATTCCTCTCCTGTGCCAACCTTTTCATCACAGAACAGCACTTGCAACCTACATCCTCAATTATTTGCTGGATGTATTCAGTCTGTGTCTTTTATGGTTTTTACCCTCTATAGTCCGCTTCGATTCCCGGCGGGGTCGGGGATTTTCACCTGCCTCGAGATGACTGGGTGTAGTTGTGTCGTCTTTATCGTCATCATTCGTCGCCATTACGGTCGGAGTAAGGCAGTGGAAAACCACCTCCAATAGGACCTTGCCTAGTAAAGCGGTGCGGGTCTCCCGCGCCGTTCCCCTACGCTTTGTCAAGGAGTAAGGGACTTCATCATCGTCATCATTCTCTAGAGTCCCCTCTAGTACCAAGGAAATTATTTCCTCATGTCTTAGCAGATGTCCTATCATCTTGTTTCTTCTTATTGCCAGTGTTCCCCACATATTCCTTTCCTTGTCTCATTTTTTACCTTCTAACATTTTTCTGTAGCACTACAACTCAAATGCTTCTATTCTCTTTCTATGCCTCACTGCCATACAATGCTGTGTTCCAGATGTACATTCTCTGAAATGTCTTCCTCAAACTAACGCCCATGTTTCACACTAGCAGAAATCTTGTGGCCAGGATCGCCGTTTTTGCCAGTACTACCCTACTTTTATATCTTTGCTCCGTCCATCAAGAGCTATTTTGATGCCTAGGTAGAGCAGTTCATTAAATTCACGTACTTTTGTGACCCTCATTTCTGATGTTGTGTTTCTAACTGTTCTTGTTTCTTGAACTATTTCTCATAATTTTCGTCTTTCTTCGATTTACTCTCAATCCATATTCTTTACTCATTCTGTATTCCATTCGATATATCCTCTCATTCTCCTTCACTTTCACTGAGGATAGCAATGTTACCAGCAAATCGTATCACTGATATCCATTCACCTTGAATTTTGACGCTGCTCTTTATTTTCAGTTTTATTTCCGTCAATGATTCTTCGCTGTATATATTAAACAGTAGGGCCGAAAGACTACATCCCTGGTCTAGACACTTTTTAAACCGTACATTTGTTCTTGGTCTTCCAGTCTTCCCTGTAGGTCCCTGTATACTCTATATTGTATATTACCCATCTTTCCCTATACCTCATCCCAATTTTTTTCTGATTTTCGAACGCCTTGTACCATTTGACATGGTCGAAGGCCTTTTCCTGGCCGACAAACCCTGTGAACGTGTCTTGGTTTTTCTTCAGGCCTGGTTCCATTATCAACAGCAATGTGAGAACTGCGTCACTGGTGCCTTTACCTTCCTTAACCTTTACCAGCCAAACTGATTGACATCTAACAGATCCTCAGACTTATTTCCCGTTCTTTTGTACATTAATCTTACCAGCCATTTGGATGCATGAGCTGTTAAGATGAGTGTGCGATAATTGTCACACTTTCCGGAATAATGTGGATGATGTTTTTA
Source organism: Schistocerca piceifrons (assembly GCF_021461385.2). Classification (NCBI taxonomy): domain Eukaryota; kingdom Metazoa; phylum Arthropoda; class Insecta; order Orthoptera; family Acrididae; genus Schistocerca; species Schistocerca piceifrons. The sequence goes on along the minus strand of NC_060140.1, from coordinate 64,073,693 downwards.
CGAAAGTCTGATGGTACATCGCCAGTTTCATACATTCTACACAACGTGAATAGTGGTTTTGCTGTCATTTCCTCCAGCGATTTTAGAAATTCTGATGGAATCTTTTGCATACCTTCTGCCTTATTTGATCATACGTCTTCCAAAGCCCTTTCAACTTCTGACTCTCTTACTCGAGACCTTCCTATCTCTTCTCAGTCTACTTCTGTTACTTTTTCTATCACATCATCAACGGGGCCTTCTGTGTACTTTTTCTACCTATCCACTCTCTCCTCCGCATTTAGCAGCAGAATTCCCATTGCACTCTTTAGTATTACCACCCTTGTTTTTAATTTCACCGAAGGTTGTTCTTATTTTTCTATGTGCTGAGTCACTAATTCCGACGACCAATACTTTTTCAGTTTGGTCACATTTTTGATCCAGCTGTTTTAACTTGGTTGCCCTCCACTTAGTATTTATTTCATTCTTAATTGGCTTATATTGTTGTATTCCTATCTTTCGCTGAAACATTTTGTACTTCCTCCTTTCGGCGATCGATTGAAGTATTTCTCATGTTATCCAAGGTTTCTTCGCTGTTACCTTCCTTGTACCTTTTCTTTCCCACTTTTGGGATTCCCCTCTTTGTAGATGTCCATATCTCTTCAACTGAACTGCATGCCGAGATATTCACTATCGCAGTATCTACAGCCTCAGAGAACTTCAAGCGTATGTTTTCATTCCTTAGCACTACCGTATCCCACTTCTTAGCACATTATTCTTCCTGATTAGTTTCTAAGACTTCAGCCCACTCTTCATCATTACTAAGATGAGATCTGTGTGCTTCTGGGTACGACTTATTATCCAATATATGATTTCGGTATCTCTCCCTTATCACATGTAACCTAACTGGCCTTTTCCAAGTATACAGAACAAAGTATTCACAATTACTACCTGAAATTTGTTGCAGAACTCCATTAGTCTTTTTCCTCTCTGATTCCTACTACCAAGCCCATATTCTCCCATAACTCTTTCTTCTACTTCACCTACAACCGCTTTCCTGTCTCTCTTTCTGTACTGAATTGTTGCCTGCTCACTATCCTTGTATCTTTCTCTCTCCCTCCACCTTCTGTTTTGCGACGTCGAATTGTATGCCTGACCTAACGTTGTCAGTGCTGGTTTGTTGTCGCCTCTGATGACAACATCACTATTACTAAACAGCCCTGAGTACCTCACTCTCTGCTTTTCCTTCCTTTTCATAACGAATCCTACTTCCGTTACATCATTTTCTACTGTTGTTGATGTTATCCTATACTCGTCTGACCAGCAATCCTTCTCTTCTTTCCATTTCATTTCACTGACACCTACCACTTCTAGATTGAGCCTCAGCATTTCACTTTTCAGTTTTTATTATTTCCGTGCTTACTTTCCACGCCCGACTCCTAGAACGCTACCCTTTCGTTGGTAGTTCAATGTTTTTCTCATGAAAAACTCCCCCTTGGCAGTCCCCTACCGGAGATCAGAATGTGGGACTAGCCCAGTATAATTTGTCAAAGAAGAGATCATCATGACACTTTTTCAATTAGAGGCCATGTGTCGTGTTGATACACGTTATGTGTCTTAGATGCAGTGCTTTCCATTGCCTTCTTCATCCTCATGCCATTGATAATTGCTGATTCTTCTGCCTTTATCGGGACAATTTACAATCCCAAGGGCAATACAGTGCCCTGAATCTCTGTTCGCTCCTCCGCCCTCTTTGACAAGCCCGTTGGCAAAATGAGGATGGCTTCTGATGCTGGAAGTAGACGACCGCCAATACTGTTTATTAATCAAAATTTAAGAAGTGTCGAGTTTCGAATCTGGGATGTACGACATTTTGATTACTAGTCAAATACGCTACATTTATTCCATGGGTGTTTTGTGCAAACAGTATAAATAATTAATCTTGTATGTACAAAATTCGATTGAAATTGCTCCACACGTTCTTGACTTACGCTTCCATGTCACGTCTGCCCCCCCCCACCCCCCCACCCCCCCACCCTTCCCACCACCCAACTTCCCGGCCCTAACCATAGCCTCTATGGGTGGTAGATTGTTCGTACCCTCAAAGTGCTGTGTTCCCGTAGTACCTGGCGTGTACACAGGTCTGGTTTAAGTCGATCCAGTGGCATAGGAGGAGATGCGGAACATACCTACATACACTGATAAACCAGAACATCATGACCATCGACCTACTGTCGCTATAAACCCGTACAGGCGATAGCAGTGTCACCTAGTGACGAATGACTGTTTGTGAGACAGACGTTCGTTGCATGTAATATCAGTTAGCATGTCCGTGTGTAGAATGGAGAAGGCGTGTGAGCTGTCTGAGTGCGACCGAGAGCAGATTGTGATGGCCTGGAGGCTCGGCACGAGAATTTCGGAAACTACACGACTTGTTGGGTGTTCTAAGAGTGCTGCGGTGTTTTAAACACGTGGCGAAACCAACCACCTCCAGATGTCGTGGGTTTGGGCGGCCACCCCTTGTTACTGATGTCGGATGTCGCAGGCTGGGCAGACTGGTAAAATATAACAGGCGGCGAACTGTGGCGGAACTAACATCAGACTTTAATGCTGGGTAGAGTACAAGTGTGTCTGAATACACCAGTGCGCCGAACACTCCTAATGACTGCCCTCCGCGGCCGACAACTTGTGTAGATGCCAATGCCAACGGTACAATATCGGCACCTACGAGTGAAATGGGGCCATGACCATCGGCACAAATCCGTCATCTTCCAGGAGAACAGTTCCTTGATACCTGTACTGCGGGGCGGAGCACGTTGGTGACGGCCTGTTATGCTCTGGATAGCCTTCACGTGGGCATCCGTGGCTCCAGTGGAGCTTGCGCAAGGCACAGTGACTGCCAAGGAGTATCGTACAGTCGTTACAGGCCACCTACACCCGTTCATGATGATCATACTTCTCGATGGCAGTGGCATTTTTGAGCAGGCTAATGCGTCATGTCACAAGAACAGTAGTGTAATGGAGTGGTTCCAGGAGCTCAGTGGCGAGCTCCAGTTAACGTGCTGGCCTCCCAACTCAACAGATCTGAACCTGATCGAAGACTTCTGGGATGTGTTTGAACGTGGCCGATTTTACAGGAATTGTATGTGCAGACGTAGCATCAGCTACCTCCAGCGACATACCACGGCCTCATTGCTTCCATGCCATGACGCGTCACCACTGTTACCTGTGCCAAAGGTGGACATTCCGGTTGCTAGGAGGTGGTCATAATGTTCTGGCTGATCAGTGCACATACAATGATATTTACGAATATGTAGATAGTGTATGAATACATACATCCGCAAGGCGGTAAGATTTTGCCGCCATACATGAATAATTTTGAAGATTCATTTTTCAATTTTTATGCTGTCACATTATTTAGGTGGGGTTATCGAATTATTAATCATTTGTTGGTTGATCCTGGATAGCCTCATAATAACATTTCTGTAAAGTTACATGCTTTGAAAACCGTTTGGCGCTAGCTTTGACACCAGGTAAATCGACATTTCTGCGGTGTTTGAAAGCAACATGGGTCACAGGCTTGAGGCAGGACAGCTTTTATGGCTCTGAAAAGAATAAGACGAAGTGGGCGTTTATCGTCTAGGACAGCTGCCTCGTCGAGAAACCGGTGGAATGGACTGCTCGTCTCAGACGAGCTATTGCTAAGAAAGAGCCGGGTGCTTGGCGATGTTAGAGGCTTAGGATTGCAGAGATAGCAGCTTACAAGTGCCACCACCAGCCTTCTTAGTACATAGGAATGTACGAGGAATGCCTGCCACTGATGCGAGGTAATGGTCGCAGAAGTTCTCACGCCAGATGGGCAAGAATATTCCCTCCACAAGGCAGTGAAACGAAACTGAATTGCTGAATTTGTAGTCAGAGGAGGAGTTCCTACTTGTTCTACAAGTTTCTACGGAAAATAGTGTGAACTGAAGGTGGTTGGCTGGCAGGTTCATGACACCTGGAGTGGCAGGTATTCCGTTTGTAACAGGCCCGGTGATTGGCTGTATGGATAGTGCCCGCTGACGAGACAGGCAGTGGTTAAACAGGGCAGTCCACGGCTGATGGACTCTTGTCTGGTGAGAGGACACACATCGATGGACAGCGTTGTGAGGCATTCCTGACAAGGCGCCAGTAAACAGTCTCACTTTTAGATTTGATAAAGTGCTGAATGTTCACTATCAACGGCATCTTTCGTGTCTGTGTCAGCAGAGAAATGAATCTTTGATTCCTTTTAGAGACTAAGGCATTACGAAGTGCTTCCTTACTACTGCACACTTGAGTCAAGTCTCTGCTGCTGGTTTATGGGCAAGTGGAACCCTTGATTCGTGTCCGGCATTGTACTGAGGTAGTTTCGACCTTAGGAGTCTGCGGGCGCCATTTGACATCCACCGTATTGTCAGAATTTATAGCTTCGCAACGGATTTCGTCTGGACGACGGCTGACAGCACTGTGCAGAAAGGCGCTGCAGAATTGCTCTTCACAGCACTGAATTCGGTGACATACGCACCTCGGCTTCGCCGATAGTGGATCTTCAACAGCGAAGAATTCGGTGAAAGATGCACCACGGCTGGACAGACAGGGAATCTTCAGCAGTGAATGTGTTAAGTTCCATTGGTTTGCCCACAGAGCTCTTTACTACCAAAGCCAGTCAGGGAGGGAGCTTTCTTAACTCTGATGCTAATCAGTACCAACCATATAGTCCTACTGTCGAATACCTGGGGCGCGATTTGGGATTTCAGTCATCTCCAATTTAGATTAATGAACAGGAGTCATCATTTGTAAGTCAATACTTGTTCGACTTTCATATTTTCCTTTAAGTGTTTTCTTTACAATAGTCATGGGTGACTGGAATTCGGTAGTAGGAAAAGGGAGAGAGGGAAACGTAGTAGGTGAATATGGATTGGGGATAAGAAATGAAAGAGGATGCCGCCTGGTAGAATTTTGCACAGAGCACAACTTAATCATAGCTAACACTTGGTTTAAGAATCATGAAAAAAGGTTGTATACATAGAAGAACCCTGGAGATACTAAAAGGTATCAGATAAATTATATAATGGTAAGACAGAGATATAGGAACCAGGTTTTAAATTGTAAGACATTTCCAGGGCAGATGTGGACTCTGACCACAATCTATTGGTTATGACCTGTATATTAAAACTGAAGAAACTGCAAAAAGGTGGGAACTTTAAGGAGATGGGACCTGGATACGCTGAATGAACCAGAGGTTGTACAGAGTTTCAGGGAGAGCATAAGGGAACAATTGACAGGAATGGGGGAAAGAAATATAGTAGAAGAAGAATGGGTAGCTTTGAGGGATGAAGTAGTGAAGGCAGCAGAGGATCAAGTAGGGAAAAAGACGAGGGCTAGTAGAAATCCTTGGGTAACAGAAGAAATATTGAATTTAACTGATGAAATGAGAAAATATAAAAATGCAGTAAATGAAGCAGGCAAAAAGGAATACAAACGTCTCAAAAATGAGATCGACAGGAAGTGCAAAATGACTAAGCAGAGATGGCTAGAGGACAAATGTAAAGATGTAGAGGCTTATCTCACTAGGGGTAAGATAGATGCTGCCTACAGGAAAATTAAAGACACCTTTGGAGATAAGAGAACCACTTGTATGAACATCAAGAGCTCAGATGGAAACCCAGTTCTAAGCAAAGAAGGGAAAGCAGAAAGGTGCAAGGAGTATATAGAGGGTCTATACAAGGGCGATGTACTTGAGGACAATATTATGGAAATGGAAGAGGATGTAGATGAAAATGAAATGGGAGATACGATACTGCGTGAAGAGTTTGACAAAGGACTGAAAGACCTGAGTCGAAACAAGGCCCCCGGAGTAGACAACATTCCATTGGAACTACAGACGGCCTTGGGAGAGCCAGTCCTGACAAAACTCTACCATCTGGTGAGCAAGATGTATGAAACAGGCGAAACACCCTCAGACCTCAAGATGAATATAATAATTCCAATCCCAAAGAGAGCAGGTGTTGACAGATGTGAAAATTACCGAACAATCAGTTTAATAAGCCACAGCTGCAAAATACTAACACGAATTCTTTACAGACGAATGGAAAAACTGGTAGAAGCCGACCTCGGGAAAGATCAATTTGGATTCCGTAGAAATACGGCAACACATGAGGCAATACTGACCTTACGACTTATCTTAGAAGAAAGATTAAGGAAAGGCAAACCTACGTTTCTAGCATTTGTAGACTTAGAGAAAGCTTTTGACAATGTTGACTGGAACACTCTCTTTCAAATTCTAAAGATGGCAGGGGTAAAATACAGGGAGTGAAAGGCTATTTACGACTTGTACAGAAACCAGATGGCAGTTATAAGAGTTGAGGGACATGAAAGGGAAGCAGTTGTTGGGAAGGGAGTAAGACAGGGTTGTAGCCTCTCCCCGATGTTATTCAATCTGTATATTGAGCGATCAGCAAAGGATACAAAAGAAAAATTCGGAGTAGGTATTAAAATCCATGGAGAAGAAATAAAAGCTTTGAGGTTCGCCGATCACATTGTAATTCTGTCAGAGACAGCAAAGGACTTGGGAGAGCAGTTGAATGGAATGGATAGCGTCTTCAGAAGAGGATATAAAATGAACATCAACAAAAGCAAAACGAGGATAATGGAATGTAGTCGAATTAAGTCGGGTGATGCAGATGGAATTATGTTAGGAAATGAGACACTTAAAGTAGTATAGGAGTTTTGCTATTTGGGGAGCAAAATAACTGATGATGGTCGAAGTAGAGAGGATATAAAATGTAGACTGGCAATGGCAAGGAAAGCGTTTCTGAAGAAGAGAAATTTGTTAACATCGAGTATAGATTTAAGTGTTAGGAAGTCGTTTCTGAAAGTATTTGTGTGGAGTGTAGCTATGTATGGAAGTGAAACTTGGACGGTAAATAGTTTAGACAAGAAGAGAATAGAAGCTTTCGAAATGTGGTGCTACAGAAGAATGCTGAAGATTAGATAGGTAGATCACATAACTAATGAGGATGTATTGAATAGGATTGGGAAGAAGAGAAGTTTGTGGCACAGCTTGACCAGAAGAAGGGATCGGTTGGTAGGACATGTTCTGAAGCATCAAGGGATCACCAATTTAGTATTGGAGGGCAGCGTGGAGGGTAAAAATCGTAGAGGGAGACCAAGAGATCAATACACTAAGCAGATTCAGAAGGATGTAGGCTGCAGTAGGTACTGGGAGATGAAGAAGCTTGCACAGGATAGAGTAGCATGGAGAGCTGCATCAAACCAGTCTCAGGACTGAATACCACAACAACAACAACAACTTTACAGTATATATCTCGTCAGTATCAAGTTGTTCTACTTTTCGTAGGATTAGATTAAAAATACTGACCTTGATTAAGTTAGAGTAGAGTATTATCACAACTTGGGGAACTGGTTAATATGAAACTTCCTGGCAGATTAAAACTGTGTCCCGGACCGAGACTCGAACTGGGGACCTTTGCCTTTCGCGGGCAAGTGCTCTACCATCTGAGCTACCCAAGCACGACTCACGCATCGTCCTCACAGCTTTCAATTCCGCCAGTACCTCGTCTCCTACCGTCCAGACTTCACAGAAGCTCACCTGCACACCTTGCAGAAGTAGCACGCCTGTAAGAAAGGATATTGGGGAGACATGGTTTAGCCACAGGCTGGGTAAAGTTTCCAGAATGAAATTTTCACTCTGAAAAGGAGTGTGCGCTGATATGTAACTTCCTAGCAGATTCATTCTGGAAACTTCCCCCAGGCAGTGGCTAACCCATGTCTCCGCAATATCCTTTCTTCCAGGAGTGCTAGTTCTGCAAGGTATGCCGGAAAGCTTCTGTGAAGTTCGGAAGGTAGGTGACGACATACTGGAGGAATTAAAGCTGTGAGGACGGGTCGTGAATCATGCTTGGGTAGCTCAGATGGTAGAGCACTTGCCCTCGAAAGGCAAAGGTGGCGAGTTCGAGTCTCGGTCGGGCACACAGTTTTAATCTGCCAGGGAGTTTCATATCAGCGCACACTCCTCTGCATAGTGAAAATTTCATTCTAGTTAATATTGTGTTCCCAGTTGCAGGTTGTCAGTGGGAGGGGTAATTTGATTGACGTTTTAGGCGTCACCAATCCATTGCGGACACAAGATTGGCAGCCATCACATATACACAACCCAAATGGTACAACTCACATTGCATAGTATATTCATGAAATTTGCGATTCAGTATTTCTAGTTAGTCCTGCATCGGCCCTGGATCGGCATGGTCATTTACTGTTTTGGCTTATAACTGGTCTCCTGGCGTCCTTCCTGTGGTGTCACCGCCAGACACCACACTTGCTAGGTGGTAGCTTAAATCGGCCGCGGTCCATTTAGTACATGTCGGACCCGCGTGTCGCCACTGTGTGATCGCAGACCTAGCGCCACCACAAGGCAGGTCTCGAGATACGATATAGCACTCGCCCCAGTTGTACGACGACATTGCTAGCGACAATACGGACGAAGCCTTCCTCTCACTTGCCGAGAGACAGTTAGAATAGCCTTCTGCTAAGTTCATGGCTACGACCTAGCAAGGCGCCATTAGCCTTACCTAGTTTGAGAGTTATCGTATAAATGTCTCAAGAAGAACGTTGTAAACCAACAAAGATTAAAAGTTAAGTATATTCCAAAGCTACGTATTTTCTTTATAGCAGTCATAACGTATCCTGTTCCAGACTTGACGCCAGTCGGCGTGTGTGTACGTGTGCCTTTCGGCTCCCTTCTCAGTGTGGCATAGCTAGCTTGTTACGCCACAACACTTCCTGCCACCACCACATCACTCACCGGGACGGAGTTGTGTACCATAACTGCCTGCGGGTAGTGTTTTCATGTGAATGCAAGCGAAGTTTTCGAAATATTAACAAAACCGTGTAACTGACGCGGGTCAATCAACGGTTGGAAAATTCTAGTAAAAAGAAATTTCACTTGAAATATGGTATGTTTTCAACCAGCTGCACAGGACCACGAATGCTTTAGAATGTTCCACAGGAAACTAAACTCGTCAATAAGTCAAAAACATCCAATCTTATACGCTGGTGTCTAAAATTACAGCAACAAACGTAAATTTTGCAAGGCTGAGTTTATTTTGCCACAAAACAGTACAATCAGTAGCAAAGTAGAAATAATGTAAAGAATACAGAATGAAAAAACTGCAACATGCAGGACAGTAGACGATAATGTTCTTCGTTTCTTTCCAGCTTAACAGATTTGCACACACACATGCCGACAACTGGTTAATCTGCTCGCTATGGGGTGTGACCACATCTGTCAGCAATACAGGTCTGACAACGACAGAGCATGCTGTGAATAATGTCCTCAATGTCATGTTGAGGCAATTCTTCCTACAGAGCTGCTCCCAAGTCTTAGAAAATTGTTGGTGGATGATGACGTAATGCAGCCCGTCTCCATAGTGCATCCCAGACATGATCAATGGGATTCAAATCGGAAGAGCGAGAAGGCCACGCCATGTGTGCAGTATCTTCCGTTTGCAAGAAAACGTCAACCACTCGGGCTCTATGAGGTCGAGCATTATCGTCCGTCAATACGAGGTCTGGCCGCACAGCACTTCGCAACAACCGTACATGAGGTTCCAGACTGCAATTAAAATTTTCCGATTCACCTGTACAATTTCATGAAGAGGTGTTGGAGTGTTCAACATAATCACTGCTAACACCATGAGCGATTCTCCTCGATATTGGTCTCTTTCAACAATATTCGGGTCTCGAAATCGTGTTCGACATTCCTTTCAGATGCGAATCCGTCAAGAATCACTCTCCATAGCAAATCTGAACTCATCTTTTAAAAAGAATATTGGCCCACTCTTCGAATGTCCAGGTGGCAAGTTGACTACTCCACTTGAGACGTTTCTTTCTGTGAAGACGCGTCAGAGGCACACATACAGTGGGTCTCCAACAATAAAGACCACTCTGTTGAAACCTCTTCTACACCGTTTGATTCGATACAACACGTATAGTTGATGTTGCGAGGTACCATCGTGTCTTTACAGCCAAATAACGGTCCTCTCTTTCTGATGTCACACGTGGTTGGCCCTGCCCTCCTCTTCGGGATACAGTTTATCTACAAACTGTCGCCACATCCGAGAAACAACAGAACGATTAACGTTAATGAGCCGTGGCTGGCTCATGTTATGCACTGGATTAAACCTTGGTTGCTATTCTGTGTTTAGTCCCCAGCGGTTATCGCGATTATACTGTTACCCTCTCTCTCCGCAAGTGGCAGCAGCGGTGTGTATCGATATTCGCACGTTCTACTATCTTTTGCCTTATGAAGATGGTATCTGTTCTTTCGGAGATGTCCGAAAGAAAATATGCCATCTTCATATCGTGAAGGCTAACCGGCTGATGAACTTCTTCAGTGCGGATGCACACGAATTTCTTGAACTCTTACGGGACTCAGTGTATAGTCTGCCGTGAGTAATGGGTGTAATGGCAGGGGCACTATGAATGTAGTTTGTGGACTATAAGTTGAGAATGTGGGTCTCACGGGGAACATGCCAGAGATAAATCCCTGCAGTCGCACTATGTGCCGTCGGTGGCTAAGAGGGATAGAGCGTCTGCCATGTAAGCAGGAGATCACGGGTTCATGTCCCGGTCGGGACACACATTTTCAACGCCCCTGTTGGTGAATATCAACGCCTGTGAGTAGCTAATGGTATTGATTTAATTGTAATTATCTTTTGCCTGGCACTTATAGTTTCCAGCTGTGCTGTGTGCGACCAGTTGGTCGGTTGGCGTGGAGGAGCGAGGAAATCTCCGCGGCGCATGGTTTGGCCGGGGCCGCTGGCTGTGTCTACACCCAGTCAGTGTGTGGTGCTGTTCCCATTGCTAAGAGGGCAGTGGCTCACCGATATTGGACACGAAAGTTGAGTTTTGACTTAATCTACCAGCAAGTCACAACTGTTCACATTGTGTCGCTTGGATTTCGTTCTGTTGGGACATTCTCGTGAGCAACAATGTGTGTTTTCAAGTTGGCAAATTTTAGCCACCCTCCTGTGGAGTTTAACTGTACTTGGTTATTTTGAATCTAAGTGCACCAGCGGAGTCTTCTGCCATGTGGCTGTTAACGTTCCAGTTACCTGCCATGGCCATTGACCTAAATTCAGGCAGTGTATTTTCCTCATTGTGTTGTTGCTGTCAATGTATAATTGGTTGTGGGCGCCAATACTTTCTACGTTGTTCCATTGAACTCCCTGTTGTGTGCTGGTCGGGTGAAGCGGAAGTGTTCTTGTCGGTGGGTCCGTTGACTGTCTTTTGGTTGGGTTGTCGTCGGATCAAGAATGGTTGGGCCGACTCCCTGTCTCACCTAGGCGAATGTTAGTGTGTGAATTCCAGGACGATCCTCAGAAACTTCTGAGCGCCGTTGGATGTACTCCCTTTTTTTATTTGTTCTTGTTGTTTGTATTTGTATGGCTTCTAGCCGATTTTTAAATTAAGGTTGTTTTGCCCTTAAGGCGTAATATTGTTTGGGCTTTCAGCTTAATTTAAAGAACTGTTTTAAGGTAAGGCCTTTGGCCTTTTTAAAAATTTAATTTTGTTGAGTCTTAAGTGATGGGCCTTCAGCCGATTTAGAATTAAAGTTGTTTCCTCTTAAGGTGTCAGATTGTTTAGGCCTTCAGTCTAAGTAAAGAACTGTTTTAAGGTAAGACCTTTGGCCTTTTAAAAATTTATTTTGGTTTGAGTCTTAAGTGAAGAGCCTTCAGCCGATTTTTAAATTAAAGTGGTGTTGCCCTTAAGGCATGAGATTGTATGGCGTAGTCAGCCAGTTATTAAGATTCAAAATTTAATGCTGTGTTGTTGTTTTTTTTAATTTTCTTGGCTCTTGTAATGTTTAGTCAAATCAATGAAGTCATATGTTCGAGGGTAACTGACAGCCATTTCCACAATTTAAACTATCTGTCCTGTCCTGCAGGTTTACCAGGGCGTCTCAGTTAAGTGATCGGGTGACATGAGTTTGCGACTGTCCTGCTTGCATTCTTCCTATAGCCCTCCACAGCAGAGTGTCTGGTTGGCGTCTCCTCTCTGCCATACTGCGCCGTCTGTACACAGTGACTGTGGATGTGGGACCACAAGGTAAACACTACTCCGTTTGTTAGGTGCCCTGACCTGACCCGCAGACGAGGAACCGTAAAGAGTTTAGTTATTGCAAAAGTGTGTAGAGAGCCAAGTGTTGTGCGTTTTAAGACCCATATATACTCTGGTGCAGGGGGGGGGGGCTAAGGAGGGGGGAGGGAAGGAGGGGGGGGGGGGGGCAGGTTACAGGCTTTGTCAGACTGAAGTTAGTTTGCGCTGGGTACCAAGAGTAGTGAAGTCAGTTAGTGGTTGTTGTCTTTTGAAACACAGTGTGGACGTACAAGTTGTGAAGTCTGTGTGACACAACGTGGAAATAGTGCAGAAGTGAGAGTTTTATTGCATGGTGACTTTTGGTATCCAAGTACAAGGTGTATTGAGTTATTCTATGTAGGTGTAAGTTTCGTTGTCTTCTGTTGCTTCCCCTTGTCAATATATTAGATAGCTCTGTGTAGTTGTGTTGTCCATACTACTGTTGGAGGACAAGGAAGGAGCCTCCCCAAAGAATGTGCTAAACATCATCATCACACGCGGGCGTATCCCAGGCAATAGTGGTTCACTGGGTAATCCTTCCAACCAGTGCTGCAACACATCAAAAATGGCGACTACAACATTACATTTAATTGGTCTTTCTGAAGACTCGAAAATTCTGACAATTGGTACAACCTTGAAGATCTGTGACCTCACTATCGAAGGAATCTCTAAAAGAAAATGTGAATATTTCTTAAGTCTGTGCTGTGAGAAGAATGTGGACATAATTACTCTACAAGAAATGCACACAAAAGACGACATGACATCCAAAGCAAAATCCTAAGATATAGAGTGGTTGACACTCTTCATGAGGGACACCATGTATACGAAATAGCAACATCCGTTAGGATGGGCGTAGCTAACTTCAAAGGACTATACACACAACATTTTTATTTTGGTAGTGATGACATGTGGGACGACTATGATCAACATCTACAAATCTGCAATAGTGATCTGGCCCACACCCTTATTTACGCATTTTCCTGACACTGACATCTATGGTGGAGACATTAATAGACACAGCCATGCTTGGGAATAGAAGGATAGTGATACAAATGGCAATATCATTATCTGTCGTTGAATAATCTTCTTTTAGTTTTCAGTGCAAGCTGCGTTAGTTAATGTTTAGTGTTGTATTGCGTGAAACGTTATGTCGCACAGCATGCGAATTTCGAGATGGCAGAGTTAGAGTAGCAAAACGTCTCCATTAGATTTTGCGTGAAACTAAAAAAAAATAATAATAATAAAAATTAAAAAATAAAAATAAAAAAAAACTTTACAGAGATACACCAAATTATGTAGGAAGCCTCGGGTGATGAGTGCTTACACCGTACTCTGGTCACGAAAAGTTCACAAGGCTTAAAAACGTCTGGACGGAAGTTAAAGATGACCATCGTTCAGGACGCAGCCGCGCGGGATTAGCCGAGCGGTCTCGGGCGCTGCAGTCATGGACTGTGCGGTTGGTCCCGGTGGAGGTTCGAGTCCTCCTCGGGCATGGGTGTGTGTGTGTGTTTGTCCTTAGGGTGATTTAGGTTAAGTAGTGTGTAAGCTTAGGTACTGATGCCCTCAGCAGCTAAGTCCCATATGATTTCACACACATTTGTTCAGGACGCCCTTCGACGTCTACTGACGATGATCAAGTCAAGAACGTCAACAAATTATGCGTGCCAAATGAAGACCGACTGTCGAAGAGATTGCAGAAGAATGCAACATTTCAGTTGGATCATGTTACGAAATCCCGACGAACTACACTCCTGGAAATGGAAAAAAGAACACATTGACACCGGTGTGTCAGACCCACCATACTTGCTCCGGACACTGCGAGAGGGCTGTACAAGCAATGATCACACGCACGGCACAGCGGACACACCAGGAACCGCGGTGTTGGCCGTCGAATGGCGCTAGCTGCGCAGCATTTGTGCACCGCCGCCGTCAGTGTCAGCCAGTTTGCCGTGGCATACGGAGCTCCATCGCAGTCTTTAACACTGGTAGCATGCTGCGACAGCGTGGACGTGAACCGTATGTGCAGTTGACGGACTTTGAGCGAGGGCGTATAGTGGGCATGCGGGAGGCCGGGTGGACGTACCGCCGAATTGCTCAACACGTGGGGCGTGAGGTCTCCACAGTACATCGATGTTGTCGCCAGTGGTCGGCGGAAGGTGCACGTGCCCGTCGACCTGGGACCGGACCGCAGCGACGCACGGATGCACGCCAAGACCGTAGGATCCTACGCAGTGCCGTAGGGGACCGCACCGCCACTTCCCAGCAAATTAGGGACACTATTGCTCCTGGGGTATCGGCGAGGACCATTCGCAACCGTCTCCATGAAGCTGGGCTACGGTCCCGCACACCGTTAGGCCGTCTTCCGCTCACGCCCCAACATCGTGCAGCCCGCCTCCAGTTTTGTCGCGACAGGCGTGAATGGAGGGACGAATGGAGACGTGTCGTCTTCAGCGATGAGAGTCGCTTCTGCCTTGGTGCCAATGATGGTCGTATGCGTGTTTGGCGCCGTGCAGGTGAGCGCCACAATCAGGACTGCATACGACCGAGGCACACAGGGCCAACACTCGGCATCATGGTGTGGGGAGCGATCTCCTACACTGGCCGCACACCAGTGGTGATCGTCGAGGGGACACTGAATAGTGCACGGGACATCCAAACCGTCATCGAACCCATCGTTCTACCATTCCTAGACCGGCAAGGGAACTTGCTGTTCCAACAGGACAATGCACGTCCGCATGTATCCCGTGCCACCCAACGTGCTCTAGAAGGTGTAAGTCAACTACCCTGGCCAGCAAGATCTCCGGATCTGTCCCCCATTGAGCATGTTTGGGACTGGATGAAGCGTCGTCTCACGCGGTCTGCACGTCCAGCACGAACGCTGGTCCAACTGAGGCGCCAGGTGGAAATGGCATGGCAAGCCGTTCCACAGGACTACATCCAGCATCTCTACGATCGTCTCCATGGGAGAATAGCAGCCTGCATTGCTGCGAAAGGTGGATATACACTGTACTAGTGCCGACATTGTGCATGCTCTGTTGCCTGTGTCTATGTGCCTGTGGTTCTGTCAGTGTGATCATGTGATGTATCTGACCCCAGGAATGTGTTAATAAAGTTTCCCCTTCCTGGGACAATGAATTCACGGTGTTCTTATTTCAATTTCCAGGAGTGTATCTTGGAATGCATCGTATCGCCGCCACGTTCGCCCGTTGGGTCATGAGTCAAGACCAGAAAGACCTTCACCTCGCAATATGCGAAGTTCTTTCGGATCGCGCAAATGAGAACAAGATGTTACTTAGGAGAATCATAGCTGGTGATGAGACGTGGGCCTACGGTTATGATGTTCAGACTAAGCTTCAGTCATCACAATGGATCGGGAAAGGTTCTCCAAAAACAGCTCTTCAGGTCAGGTCAAATGTCAAATCCGTTTTCTTCGACTTTGAAAGATTAGCTTATCATGAATTCGTGCCACAGGGACAAACTGTTAATCGATGGTACTATCGGGACGAGTTGCGACGCCTGCGAGAAAATGTGAGAGAAGAAAACGGCCGTGAAATGTGGCGAGACAATTCATGGCTCTTTCTTCACGATTATGCACCCTCACATTCACCCCTGTTGGTGCGTGACTGTTACACAAAAAACGGAATCACTATGCCGCCTCATCCTGCGTACGCTACAGACGTGGTCCCTGCAGACTTCTTTTTATTCCCAGAGTTGAAAACTCCGTTGAATGGTCGAAGATTTGCTACGACAGACGAGATAAAAGGAAATTTTCACACGGGTCTTCGCACGATCCATCAGGGTTCGTACCAAGACTGCTTCCGAAAGTGGAAACGGCTTTGAGAGTGGTGTATCAATTTTGTAGGAGAATATTTCGAAGGAGACTATGCACAATAAGTAAAAGGTAAGCGCAGAAAATTTTTGTGGAGAGATTTCCGGAATTTTTTGATCTCGTATTACGATAGGCGACACACTTTCCACATTATGCAGCTCGCAAAGTTTTTGTGCCGTGTGCTCCTGCGATTTGATTGTTCCGGTGTAGTGTGTTCGATCTCTTTCGATTCGCTTTGCGGTGCGCGGGTTGGTGCGCCCTCTGGGATTCCGTGCGGGAAGCCGAAAGGGAGTCTCGGGCAGGGAGAGAGACGACCGGGCCTGGGCGGAGCGACGCCGGAAGACCGCGGAAGTCGCGTCGGCAAGTGGCGTGAGTGTGGCAGTTGCATTGGGGCCGGCCGAGCAGCGGAACTGGAGGTGCTGCAGTGGCTCGCTGTGGCTCGCTGTGGCTGCGGGCTGGTGTTATTCTGGCCAGTACCTTATTAGCGGCATTTGGATTAATATTGTTAAAGATGAGCTGTCAGTTTGGTGCATCTTCATCTGGTGGAGTTACAGCGAGACTTCTTTCCGTCGTATTCTGGCTTGCGCTGCTGAGCAGTGAGTGTTCCCACGTCGCGTGTCGAAATACTGACTTGTGCCCTGGTTGATTTACGTATGAATTGGAGTGCCTATGTGGGCGTGTTTGCTTAAATTGTTGAAGTGTTTCACAATACCCTTACTTGAGTGTCTTTTAATTGCATTTCAGTTTGTTACTGAACTTATGTCAGTTGAGGGACGCCCAAATTGTCACGCTAGTCAAGTAAAGTTTAAGTCTACCGTGACATCACTGTTTAGCTGTTGGATTAAAATTAATTCAATCTTAACCACAGCTAGGAATAATTCAAAGTTAATTGTAACTGCCGTGTGTGTTTGTTTTTTGGTCCTTTTCTCTTACTCACTACTGTTGAGTGTTAAACCGTTTAGGAAACCCCTTTGACGTTATTTCACAGTGTGGTTTTAGAAAGAGTTCTGTGGGTACTGTTGTTAACGGCTCCTGTTGCAACGGGGCTTCTGGCCCACACGTCTGCCGCACGCCAGGGGCTTAGTGCCAGCCGCCAACAGTGCGGTAACTTGTTGTCAGTCCTTTTCGAATCACCGTCTGGCCTGCGACTATTGATGGATTTCTGTGGTAGAATTCAAATGGCGGCACTGTCTTGTTATCTCAACTGAATGTACTTGCCTTGTAAAACAGTTCATTACTGATTCTCAGTAGTTTAATCAGTGGTAGGGCATTCGTTATTCTGGACCAGAATGTACTTGGCATTAATTGCATTGTCTTGGCAAATCTGTGTGCTACATAAGATCATAACGCAAGCGCCATTGTGGGTAATATTTACCATTTAACTATATGAGTTGGTTCTGTGAATCATTGTGGCACACAAGGTCACGTAAGACAGTGCTGTAGTCTGTGATATTATTTCCTGTAAGCCATTATGCCCATTAGGTTATGTAAGGCTTAAATACAGTGACCAGTTTGGTAATTTTCTGTGTTTCGTAATAACATTTTACAAGCATTAAAATTTTGGGAAAGGTTCAAATCTCATTTTTGCAAACTGATGTTAGATAACTTGTTGATGATTCATGATAAATCAGCTGATGTACATTTAAACTGAGAAAGTTATAAGTCAATATGTTGTTACTAGTATCTTGTACGAATTTTCTTGCGTAATAAGTTAAATTTTATATTCTATCCACAATTTGTTGCTCAGCCTTCCACTCCAGCAGCCCCTGTATCCTGCTCCCAACCAAATAAGTTTTTAATGATGCTGCCCGAAAACTACAAATTTCATTCTGTTTTTACAGTTATTGTTCACTTCCCGTTTCCTTTTCCCTTGCACTTGCTGTGGAACTGTACTTCCTGTTCTTCACAAAAATGTGTAATAAATAGTTTCTTCCGTCGCAAGTTATCTAACTGCGATCATATTCCATTCTCAAAAGATGCCTCATACATCCACTGCAGTTTATCCAAACGCACCCCATTCGTCCCACGCAATGGATGCCAAGAGCAAGAAGTCTCCCTCTTGTACTACACTTCCAGAATCTCTCAGTTTAACCAGCGAGTCCGTAGGGGGTACAGGATAGCATTAAAGGCGTACAGTGCGACTGCACCTGGTTTTCCAACCAAGTTTTACGCAGAATAGAAGACAATCTGCCCTTGGACTGTCTCAGTGAGTCGTCATGTAAGATTCTTTCTACCTGTTTTGCCGAGAAGCTCTCGAAGTTTATGTCCCTCGCAGAAGCAGCACCTGCGCTGTAGGGTTCTCTGTAAAGTGCAGTTCTAACTCCTGTGATTCTTAGTGATTAAGCGGGATGCTACAATATTCGTAATAACGTTAAAAAGCGATACCATTGTGATGTATTCATTTACTGAACACCACAAACTGCAAATATCTACACAACTAGCAATGATTAACTGAAAACTAACAATTTCCTGAGAGCATGGTCTTACGACAGTACTAGCCCGGCAGGCATCTTATCGGCAAATGGCGACAATGGCGCACAGCCTGTACCTCGTACTTATGATACACTGACATAAAAAAATCATAATACTAAAGAATAATTACTGTAAAGTAATGAAATTTCGGGAATACATTGTCTAGGTAACAAATGTAAGTGGTTGCGTAGGCTTCCGCGGCCAGAGTCACCATCGAATGAGAAGTTGTCTGCTGTTTACCAACTGCTGGACGTCGGCCGCGCGGCGGCACTTACTCGCCGGTAGTGCTCGTACCTCGTGTTGACAGTGCGGTCTGTTGGGCTCTGATTGCTGGCAGCCAAGATGGGGCAAGCCAATCATGTTAGATAACACAAGAGCCAATAGACAACAGAGGTCACGTTCTCCCTCCACCACAATAACCTCTTAAAATAAAGTTCCCTCTCTTTCTTCCTTAAGTGACCAATGAATCTGACTACCTTTTTAAAAATATGACGTAATGGCATGCGCAGTGAACAGTAACAACAAAATATAAAGGACACTGCACAGCTAGAACGCACTATTAGAGCCGGCCGAAGTGGCCGTGCGGTTAAAGGCGCTGCAGTCTGGAACCGCAAGACCGCTACGGTCGCAGGTTCGAATCCTACCTCGGGCATGGATGTTTGTGATGTCCTTATGTTAGTTAGGTTTAACTAGTTCTAAGTTCTAGGGGACTAATGACCTCAGCTGTTGAGTCCCATAGTGCTCAGAGCCATTTGAGCCATTTTGAGCACCATTAGACCCAGAAGAAGGCCGCTGCAACAGTGGCCGAAATGTTGGTATTTCTCCAGCAGCACTAGTTTTATACATTATGACGCGGTACCATACCCAGAAAACTTTTATGTCAAATGGAAGTGGATCACATTGTAAGATCACAGGTTAATGTAACCTCGAGATAAGCCATTGCAACCGTGAAATTCTGGTGCGTTAATAACCGGCGTAAACCATAGAATGCTGAATGCAAGTATGCAAACGTAACACGCATTGTGTTATACAGGTGCTGCATATCACTTTGTGGTTCCATGCCTGTTGCACTTAGTCGCTCAGTATAGGAATGGCTAAGGCTATTTGTAGATGACGTTGGATTTGTCGTCCGATGATATCACACACGTGCTCGCGCGGAGACAGATCCGTTGGTCGAGCATTCCAAGGCAACATGTTAACACACTGTGAAGCAGGTTGAGTAACAACAGCCGTATGTGGGCCAGCGATATCTTGTTGGAACACACACCCTGGAATGCTGTTCACGAATAGCAGAACAACAGGTCGAATCACCAGACTGACATACAAATTTGCAGTCACAGTCGGTGGGGTAACCACGAGGTTGATCTCGCTGTCATTATAAGTCGCGCCCCGGACCATAACTCCTGATGGAGGTCCAGTGTGTCTAGCACGCAGGATGGTTGGTTGCAAGCCCTCAATTGGCCGCCTACTAACCAACACATAACTATCTCTGGCACCGTCGCAGAACGAGCTTTCACCAGAAAACCACTCAGAGGACCATAGACACGGGTTTCCAGGTAGATGTCGTGTTTCTTCCGCAAGGCGTTTGGTGTAGTTCCCAAAGTCGTTTAATGAACAAAGTAAGAGCATATGGTCTATCAGACCAATTGTGTGATTGGATTGAAGAGTTCCTAGATAACAGAAGGCAGCATGTCATTCTCAATGGAGAGAAGTCTTCCGAAGTAAGAGTGATTGCAGGTGTGCCCCAGGGGAGTGTCGTAGGACCGTTGCTATTCACAATATACATAAATGACCTTGTGGATAACATCGGAAGTTCACTGAGGCTTTTTGCGGATGAAGCTGTAGTATATCGAGAGGTTGTAACAATGGGAAAGTGTACTGAAATGCAGGAGGATCTGCAACGAATTGACGCATAGTGGAGGGGATGGCAATTGAATCTCAATGTAGACAAGTGTAATGTGCTGCCAATACACAGAAAGAAAGATCCTTCATCATTCAGCTACAATATAGCAGGTCAGCAACTGGAAGCAGTTAATTCCATAAATTATCTGGGAGTAGGCATTAGGAGTGATTTACGATGGAATGACCATATAAAATTAATCGTCGCTAAAGCAGATGCCAGACTGATATTCATTGGGAGAATCCTAAGGAAATGCACTCCGAAAACAAAGGAAGTAGGTTACAGTACACTTGTTCGCCCACTGCTTCATACTGCTCACCGGTGTGGGATCCGTACCAGATAGAGTTGATTGAAGAGATAGAGAAGATCCAACGGAGAGCAGCGCGCTTCGTTACAGGATCATTTAGTAATCGCGAAAGCGTTACGGAGATGATAGATAAACTCCAGTGGAAGACTCTGCAAGAGAGATGCTCAGTAGATCGGTACGGGCTTTTGTTGAAGTTTCGAGAACATACCATTACCGAGGAGTCAAGCAGTATATTGCTCCCTTCTATTATATTTCGCGAAGAGACCATGAACATAAAATCAGAGAGATTAGAGCCCACACAGAGGCAAACCGACAATGTTTCTTTCCACGAACAATACGAGACTGGAGCAGAAGGGAGAACCGATAGAGGTACTCAAGGTACCCTCCGCCACACACCGTCAGGTGGCTTGCGGAGTATGGATGTAGATGTACATGTAAAAAACACGAAAGACCTCCACCCTGCACTCCAATGAACTCTTGCCTGCCACCACGTAACTCGCAAACAGCGGTGGCTTGGAGTCAGTGGAATGCACCCTAGAGAGCATCTGCCACGGAGCTGTTCTTGATGTAACCGACTTGTAACAGTTCGTTGGGTCACTGCGGTGCCAAGTAATAGATTGCTGCTGCAGATGCAGTACGATGCGCCAGAGCCATCCGCCGAACACGACGCTCTTCCCTCTCGGTAGATCCACGTGGCCGTCCGGAGCCTGGTCTTGTCGTGACACTACATTCTCGTCACCACCGCTGCCCAGCAATCTAAATCTACATCTACATCCATACTCCGCAAGCTACGTGACGGTGTGTGGTGGAGGGTACCGTGAGTACCTCTATCGGTTCTCCCTTCTATTCCAGTCTGTTCTTGAAGTAACAATTCGTTGTGTCACTGTGGTGCCAAGTACACTACTGGCCATTAACCGACAGGGAGAAGATGCTGTGATATGCAAATGATTAACTTTTCAGAGCATTCACACCAGGTTGGCGGCGGTCGCTACATCTACAACGTGCTGACATGAAGAAAGTTTCCAACCGATTTCTCATACACAAACAACAGTTGACCGGCGCTGCCTGGTGAAACGTTGTTGTGATGACTCGTGTAAGGAGGAGAAATGCGGTCCATCACTTTTACGACTTGGATAAAGCTCGGATTGTAGCCTATCGCGATTGCGGATTATCCTAGCGCGACATTGCTGCTCGCGTTGGTCGAGATCCAATGACTGTTAGCCGAATATGAAATTGGTGGGTTCAGGAGCGTAATACGGAACGCCGTGCTGGGTCCCAACGGCCTTGTATCACTAGCAGTCGAGATGACAGGCATCTTATCCGCAGGGCTGTAACGGATCGTGCAGCCACGACTCGATCCCTGAGTCAACAGACGGAGACGTCTGCAAGACAACAAGCATCTGCACGAACAGTTCGACGACGTTTGCAGCAGCATGCACTATCAACTCGGAAACCATGGCTGCGGTTACCCTTGATGCTGCATCACAGACAGGAGCGCCTGCAATGGTGTACTCAACGACGAACCTGGGTGCACGAATGGCAAAAGTCGTTTTTTCGGATGAATGCAGGTTCTGTTTACAGCATCATGGTGGCCGCATCCATGTTTGGCAACATCGCTGTGAACGCACATTGTAAGCATGTATTCGTTATCGTCATACTGGCGTATCTCCCAGCCTGATGGCATGGGGTGCCATTGGTTACACGTCTCGGTCACCTCTTGTTCGCATTGACGGCACTTTGAACATTGGACGTTACATTTCATATGTGTTACGACTCGTGGCTCTACCCTTCATTCGATCCCTGTGAAACCCTACATTTCAGCAGGATAATGCACGACCGCATGTTGCAGGTCCTGTACGGGCCTTTCTGGATACAGAAAATGTTCGACTGCTGCCCTGGCCAGCACATTCTCCACATCTCTCACAAACTGAAAACTTCTGGTCAATGGTGACCGACCAACTGGCTCGTCACAATACGCCAGTCACTACTCCTAACGAACTGTGGTATCGTGTTGAAACTGCGTGGGCAGCTGTGCCTCTAAACGCCATCCAAGCTCTGTTTGACTCAATGCCCAGGCGTATCAAGGCCGTTTTTACGACCAGAGGTGGTTGTCCTGGCTACTGATTTCTCAGGATCTATGCACCCAAATTGCGTGAAAACGTAATCACATGTCAGTTCTAGTATAATATATTTGTCCAATGAATACCCGTTTATCATCTGCATTTCTTCTTGGTGTAGCAATTTTAATGGCCAGTAGTGTAAGAGATTGCTGCTGCAGGTGGACTACGATGCGCCAGAGCCATACACCACACATGATGCTCTTCCCTGTCGGTAGTGCCACGAGTCCGTCCAGAGCCCGGTCTTCTTGAGACAGTACATTCTCGTCACCACCGCTGACCAGCAATCACATACAGTGGCCACATTCCTGCTCAGTCTTTCCGCAGTGTTGCACAAGGAATATCTAGCTTCTCGTAGCCCTAATACACGATCTCGTTCAAAGTCACTGAAGTGCTGATAATGACGTCTTTGGCACCTCTTAGGCATCCTTGACTAACATCAAATCCCCACGACCAATCTCACAGCTAAATGACTCTCACAATCGTTACAGAGGGTATTTAAAGTAAATCTGATTTGCTTCCTCATAACTGCGCTAGTAGCTCCACTCCTATACGACTGCCACGAAATCTGAGTAGACATAAGCTTTGGAACGCAAAATCATGCCTACCAATTTGCGTTTATGTCGCATGACCCCTTCTTGGTGCTGCAACTTTGTTTTCCATTAGTGCATCTGGCTGCCGTTCCTAGATTTTCGTTAGCTTAAACATTATTCCTTTATTTATTAAGATGATCGATTTGTGACTTTGTAATATAGTTGTAAGAAAATACTTATGACCTGTAGGCTACTCGTAACATCTGTGTGGAAAAAGTGACTTTTAGTGGCATATATTTATCAGGCAAGATTGCTTGCTTCGCACCAGAGTAATTGTGCTTGCTCTTCGTACCTGGCTGTTGTCGTGACGGTCGTTCTCATGTTTAACCATTGCGCCTCACGTCACTGCCCACTGGCAAAGCCCTATGGTCCACAGGCTCCTCCAGCCGGCGTGGGAACTGAATATGTACTCCCGACTGAGCGTTCTGCAGCACCGCTTTACTCACTGCGTGCTTCATGGTATCTGCAGACATCTATATCTACGTGATTCCTCTGCTATTCACAATAAAGTGCATGGCAGAGGGTTCAACGAACCACCTTCAAGCTGTCTCTCTACCGTTCCACTCTCGAACGGCACGCGAGAAAAACGAGCACTTAAATTTTTCTGTGCGAGCCCTGATTTCTCTTATTTTATCGTGATGATCATTTCCCCCTATCTAGGTGGGTACCAACAGAATGTTTTCACAATCGGAGCAGATAACTGGTGATTGAAATTTCATGAGAGGATCCCATCCCAACGAAAAACGCCTTTGTTTTAATGATTGCCACTCCAATTCACGTATCATGTCTGTGACACTATCTCCCCTATTTTACGTTGATACAAAACGAGCGGCTCTACTTTGTACTTTTTCGGTGTCATCCGCCAGTCCCACCTGGTGCGGATCCCACACCGCACAGCAATACTCCATAATATGGCGGACAAACGTAGTGTAAGCAGACTCTTTGATAGACCTATTGCACCTTCTAACTATTCTGCCAATGAATCATCGTCTTTACTTTGCTCTACCCACAATATTATCCATGTGATCGTTCCAATTTAGGTTATTTGTAATTGTAATTCCTAAGTATTTAGTTGAATTTACAGCCCTCAGATTTATGTGACTTATCGCGTAATCGAAATGTAGCTGATTTCTTTTAGTACTCATGTGAATAACTTCACACTTTTCTTTATTCAGGGTCAATTGCCACTTTTCGCACCATACAGATATCTTATCTAAATCGTTTTGCAGGTCGTTTTGATCATATGATGACTTTACAAGACGGTAAATGACAGCTTCATCTGCAAACAATCTAAGACGGCTACTCAGATTGTCTCCTCTGTCTTAGATCAGGAACAATAGAGGACCTAAAACACTTCCATGGGGATCGCCGGATATTACTTCTGTTTTACTTGATGACTTTCCGTCTATTATTACAAACTGTGACCTTTCTGACAGGAAATCACGAATCCAGTCGCACAACTGAGGCGATACTCCGTAGGCACGCAGTTTGGTTAGAAGACGCTTGTGAGGAACGGTGTCGAAAGCCTTCTGGAAATCTAAAAATATGGAAACAATTTGGCATCCCCCGTCGATAGCACGTATTTCATGAGTATAAAGAGCTAGTTATGTTTCACAAGAGCGATATTTTCTGAATCCATGCTGACTATATGTCAATAAATCGTTTTCTTCGAGGTACTTCATAATGTTCGAATACAGTATATGTTCTAAAGCCCTGCTGCAGATTGACGTTAGTGATATAGGCATGTAATTCAGCGGATTACTCCTGCTTCCCTTTTTGGGTATTTGGCCGGCTGCAGTGGCCGAGCCGTTCTAGGCGCTTCAGTCTGGAACCACTCGGCTGCTACGGCCGCAGGTTCGAACCCTGCCTCGGGCATGGATGTGTGTGATGTTCTTAAGTTAGTTAGGTTTAAGTAGTTCTAAGTCTAGGGGACTGATGACTTCAGATGTTAAGTCCCATAGTGCTTAGAGAGATTCGAACCATTTTTTTTTTTTTTTTTTTTTGGATATTGGTGTGACTTGAGCAATTTTCCAGTCTTTAGGTACGGATCTTTCTGTGAGCGAATGGTTGTATATAACTGCTAAATATGGAGCTATTTTATCAGCATACTCTGAGAGGAATCTGACTGGTATACAATCTGGACCGGAGGCCTTGTCTTTATTAATTATTTAAGCAGCTTTGTTACACCGAGGATATCTACTTATATGTTTCTTATCTTGGCAGTTGTTCTTGATTGGAATTCAGGAATATTTACTTCTTCTTCGACGCGATGGAAATTGTTTAAAACTGGAAAATAAGGACATAAAATGTGCCTTGAACAGAAGGAGCATCTTAAGGTGTCAACAGTTTCCTATTCTAAATATTATGTACAATTATAAAGTTAAATAGATATTTACAGGTGAGCTTTCCCAGAAACTGTACTGCAGTCACAAGCGTTAAAGGACATGAATCGGCGGCAGTAGTTAGGAAAGGAGTGGAACAGAGTTTTGTTGCAACTTATCCACGACGTTATTCAGTCAGTACAATAAACAAGCTGTAAATGAGTCCATGCACAAGAGATGAAATTGTAAAATTTAATATAAAATTTCTGGAATGTTAAATAATTATTACAGATGATAACTTTAAGGTTACTAATGACACTGCAGTCTAATTCTGTAAGAGTTGGCGGAGTATTTTTAAGATTATATGAACAAAGTAGATGATGTCTGGAAAACAAATTGTAAGACGAGCATAAATGCAAGTAAAAGAAAGATAATGGAGTGCGCTCGAATTAGATCAGGCAATGCTGATGCAATTAGATTAATAAATGATATTCTAAAAGTATATTTGGTATTCGGGCGGCAAAATAACTGATGAAGATGAAAGTAAAGAGGGCGTAAACTACCGACAGGCAATAGCAAGAAAATCATTTCAGGAATTGAGAAATTTGTCAACATAGAATGTAAATTGAACTGCTAGAAAATCTTTTCTGAGGTTATTTGTACGAGATGTACGCTCGTACGGAAGTGAAACGTCAAAACAGTATGGACAAGAAAGGAATAGGGACTTACGAAATGCAGTGCTACAGAAGAATGCTAAAATGTAGAAGGATAGATAGGATGACTAGATAAGAGGTGTTGAACTGAATTCGAGAGAGGAAAAATCTATGGGCACAACTAAAAGACTGGTTAGACTGACAGTACACATTTTTGAGGCATCATGGTTCAAGGAATAGTTAACTTGGCAGTATATGGTGGTGAGTGACTGACAATGTGTGTGTGTGTGTGTGTGTGTGTGCGTGTGTGTGTGTGTGTGTGTGTGTGTAAGGGGTGGAGGGGGGTGGGATGGGGCGGGGGGGGGGGGGAGTGAAGGGGCAGATTTTAGAGGGTTACCAATGCTTGGCTTCAATAAACAGGATAGACCAGCATGGAGAACTGCATCAAAACATTCTTTGAACTGAGCGCTATACAACAGACAATATTTATACATTAGAACATTACTACACACCTATGGAAAGTTTATGGATGCTCTATAGTTGTCAGTTGTTTGGTCAAAATACCTTCCAAGCATGGTGTCCGGCACTAAAATTCTTCTGGTATCTGGAAGGTCTTGACCAAACGAAACAGTCCATATCGATTAACTTCCTTTATATCCTCTAAAGTCTGCACTGATCTGAAATTATTTTTCGCTTTATTGTCACTGTGTAGTAATGCCTCCTTCCTGTGTCATATTTATTACAGGTTAATGCAGATTAGTTTTCCATCTTGTGTTGCACTTGCGGATATATCTTTTACTTTCAAGTACATGTAGTTTGTGGATAACGTACGGTGAGACAGTGGCTAACGTGCTCACCCGTTTGAAGAGATCCCTAGAAGATATACGTGTATCAACCTCATACATAATTCAAAATATTTTCTTTTGCGCAACTATTGGTTTTTACCTAACCGAGGAGTTCCCCGTGAATATTATCTCATTTGACATCAATGACTCGCAGCATCCATATTTGTTACCTTACTGACCCCTGTATCGCCAAATTTCGCCATTGTTCTTTTGTTACAGGTAATCAGAAAAGGAGAATCTTCTGCAGCGGTCTGGACAGAGAACTCAGAAAGAGACTCATAAAATGTCTTGTATGGAGTGTTCTTCAATATGGCGCTGAAACATGGACTATGAGGAAAAAAGACAGAGAAAGGCTGGAGGCTTTTGAGATTTGGAGATGGCGGAAGATGGAAAGAATAAGTTGGATGGACAGAGTAAAAAATGAAGAGGTACTGAGAAGAGTGGGAGAGAAAAGACAGTTACTAGATGTAATAAAGAGAAGAAAAAGAAATTGGATTGGGCATATATTAAGAAAGAATGACGGACTGATAAAAACAGTTTTAGAAGGTTATGTAGAAGGGAAAAGGAAGCGAGGAAGGAAGAGATTCCAGATACTGGATGACATGATGGACGGTACAACATACAGCAGCCTTAAAAAGGAAGAAATGGATCGCAGAAAATGGAGAGGCAAAGGACCTGCTAATATAGCAGATAACTGATGATGATGAATCGAACCTAAACTTTTTAGCAAGTCTGTAATTCAGTCTTTCCAGTTTAGTTTTGATGAATATACTGCCCAAGAACTTAGAACGTTCTACCATGTTTATTATTTCTTGTAGGTATACTGCGCTTATAGGAAATGGGATATCTCTAACAGTACAGAAGTGGACAGCTGTGATTATTTGTTTTCTAAAGTTCGAAGCTAGCTCATTTATGCAAGCCAGTTAATAACTTTATCAAAGACATAATTTAGTTCTTTCTACATTGGTGCTTCTTTTCTCGGCTTCAAAACATTTCTAGCATTATTTGCAAACAGGACTAATTCTGCCTGCTGATTCAAAAAATACTATAAATTAATATCATAAAGCAAGAACAGTATGGGCCTATGATCGAACCCTGTGGGACCTACAATATAATTCCTGTCCTTTCATACGGTGTTATGTCCGTATTTGCGTTACTCGAACAGCCTAGTTTAACTTCATGGATTCTGCTTCTTAAAAGAGAACTAAACCAGAAATGTTCTGAAGCAGTAATTCTATAATAACGTAACTACCTCAACAGACTTTTATGATCGACATAATCAAACTGCTTTTGATAAGTCACAAAAGGTCCTAACTAGAGATATTTTATTATTTAAAGGTTTTACTTAGTGGTCAGTAGATACATAAATAGTTGTCTCAGTAGACTGTCCCTTTCTAAATTCAAAGTGTGGTTGGCTAAGTATTCTATTAGCACTTCAGTGGGTGACAACGCTCGAGTGTATTACTTTCCAAATAATTTAGGAAAAGATACAAGCAGTGAGAATGGGCGGTAGTTATTGGCATCTGTGAAGTCATCTTCCTTATTGTTGTTGTTGTGGTCTTCAGTCCTGAGACTGGTTTGATGCAGCTCTCCATGCTACTCTATCCCGTGCAAGCTTCTTCATCTCCCAGTACCTACTGCAACCTACATCCTTCTGAATCTGCTTAGTGTACTGATCTCTTGGTCTCCCTCTACGATTTTTACCCTCCACACTGCCCTCCAATGCTAAATTTCTGATCCCTCGATGCCTCAAAACATGTCCTACCAACCGTTCCCTTCTTCTAGTCAAGTTGTGCCACAAACTTCTCATCTCCCCAATCCTGTTCAGTACCTCCTCATTAGTTACGTGATCTACCCACCTTATCTTCAGCATTCTTCTGTAGCACCACATTTCGAAAGCTTCTATTCTCTTCTTGTCCAAACTGTTTATCGTCCATGTTTCACTTCCATACATGGCTACACTCCATACAAATACTTTCAGAAACGACTTCCTGACACTTAAATCTATACTCGATGTTAACAAATCTCTCTTCTTCAGAAACGATTTCCTTGCCATTGCCAGTCTACATTTTATATCCTCTCTACTTCGACCATCATCAGTTATTTTACTCCCTAAATAGCAAAACTCCTTTACTACTTTAAGTGTCTCATTTCCTAATCTAATTCCCTCAGCATCACCCGATTTAATTTGACTACATTCCATTATCCTCGTTTTGCTTTTGTTGATGTTCATCTTATATCCTCCTTTCAAGACACTGTCCATTCCGTTCAACTGCTCTTCCAAGTCCTTTGCTGTCTCTGACAGAATTACAATGTCATCGGCGAACCTCAAAGTTTTTACTTCTTCTCCATGAATTTTAATACCTACTCCGAATTTTTCTTTTGTTTCCTTTACTGCTTGCTCAATATACAGATTGAATAACATCGGGGAGAGGCTACAACCCTGTCTCACTCCCTTCCCAACCACTGCTTCCCTTTCATGCCCCTCGACTCTTATAACTGCCATCTGGTTTCTGTACAAATTGTAAATTGACAGGAATGGGGGAAAGAAATACAGTAGAAGAAGAATGGGTAGCTCTGAGGGATGAAGTAGTGAAGGCAGCAGAGGATCAAGTAGGTAAAAAGACGAGGGCTAATAGAAATCCTTGGGTAACAGAAGAAATATTGAATTTAATTGATGAAAGGAGAAAATATAAAAATGCAGTAAATGAAGCAGGCAAATGGGAATACAAACGTCTCAAAAATGAGATCGACAGAAAGTGCAAAATGGCTGAGCAGGGATGGCTAGAGGACAAATGTAAGGATGTAGAGGCTTATCTCACTAGGGGTAAGATAGATACTGCCTACAGGAAAATTAAAGAAAGACCTAAATACGGTATATTTTAATCTGTCTCTTAAAACACTCCGAATTAATTGTATATTACTAAATAACTAAGAATATTACAAACTGTGGGAGCACAACCTTTTGGTGTCCTCTTGTAGATATTATCCACCCCATATGAACTTGATGGTAGGTGTAGAACGTAAGGCGAAGCATTTCAGATTTAATTATATTAAAATCTCTGACAAACATTCTCAATGTTACCAGGACATCCTAACACACCCCACAGTCTCTCTTTTGAATATAAATGACCTGCCATATTTTATGGTAACGCTCAACTTTTAAGCTGTAGCGCAAATTTCCAGAGCAGATTTAATCATCCGTTCCTTAGCACTTTAACAGATCCAACTTGTTACTCTATTTTGTTGTGTGTGTGTCTGTATATTGGGGATACGGCACTGCGGTAGTTTCCGGTTAGTCACACACTACGCAGTGCAACTCGGGCGACCAATTCTGGAAAACATGCAGACGCAGAAAGTATGAAAGAACAAAAAGCAGACAGAGCAAAAAAAAAAAAAAAAGATGTCCGTGGGACGGATATCCGCGAAGGCCGCTCGCGAACTTTGTGCGCAAATAAGAAGGGGAGGGCGCTGCAGAGTTGGCGGTGCTCGAGCTCAAACAGGCCGGCGTTCAGGGGAACTGCTGGCCACTCTGGGAGTCCGGCAATGTGTCTGGTGGCCGGCGCGTCCACGCGGGCACGCAAGAGGGACTGCGTGCGTTATGCGTGGCCTGCGCTTTTGTGCGTGTGTGTGTTACGGCGTCTGGAAGCTTTGTGGGACGTTGCCTAAAATGCGGCAGTTCTTTGCAAACCACGTCACCAAAAGTATACACCCACACAGCTCTAAATTAAATGTACAAGTCCGTTAACGTTTGTGAAAGCTGCAATTATGGATAAGGGGATGTAAAGCGTAAGTTCAAGGCCCATATACCATCATGCGTCATTCCCTGTTACTACCTTATTGACATAAACACCTCAGAAACAGGTAGGCCTTTGGCAATAACAATTTCAGTTAATAGTAACACAGACTCAGTAAGATATCAGATCACAATAATAGGGCAATTAAAACATGTAAGCCTTGATTAATAAAAGTTTCAACTAACTCAAATTATGAAATAGCTCTTTAATTTAATTAAAAGGGAAAAGGCAGGCCTTCAATAGTAACAGCTTCAGTTAAGTAAAATTGCCAAACAGAAAAAGGCCAGGCGTTCCATAATAACAGCTTCCGATATATAAAATTACCAAATACGGAACAGGCCTTCAATAATAACAGCTTCACTTAAATGAAATCACCAAACAGGAAACAGGCAGACCTTCAACAATAACAGCTTCAGTTAAGGAAAATTACCAAATAGAAACCAGGCCAGCCTTCTTTAATAACAGCTCGACTTAAAAGAAATCGCCAAATACAAAACAGGCAGGCCTTCAGTGATAACAGTTTCAGTTAAGTAAAATTACCAAGTGTGAAACATCCCCTTAGAAAATTGAGGAACGACAGTGCTGGTAAACCTCTTACATTATTTGATTTTCAAACAGCTGAGAAAAACTGAACGTATTCAGACATTTCTCTCTCTACTTATTCTGATCATCACTAAAGTGACACACAATATTTTTAGCGCAACGCAATCTGATGTTCGATAATCCCTACAAAAGAATGGTCGTGACTAACAATAACCTATACCTTTCATGAATCACTTACCTCACAAAAATCTTCGTTACTCGAACTACTCCAATACAGCGAGCGCCAATACTGCCAGCTAAATAAAAGATTCTAACTACTGAAGGCACTAACTAATGATAGGCATAGTTAGCAAATGAAATATTTGGATAGAGAACAAACAATATATTTACTTTAATAGTGTTCAAAAGTCATTATATATATATATATATATATATATATATATATATATATATATATATATATATATATAATGATGTGGTTTACGAAATATATCCAGCGGTAATGTTAGGTGAGTCACCCTGTATATATATATACAGGGTGACTCACCTAACATTACCGCTGGATATATTTCGTAAACCACATCAAATACTGACGAATCGATTCCACAAACCGAACGTGAGGAGAGGGGCTAGTGTAATTCGTTAACACAAACCATAAAAAAATGCACGGAAGTATGTTTTTTAACACAAACCTACGTTTTTTAAAAATGGAACCCCGTTAGTTTTGTTAGCACATCTGAACATATAAACAAATGCGTAATCAGTGCCGTTAATTACATCCGGAGATATTGTAACCTAAAGTTGACGCTTGAGTACCACTCCTCCGCTGTTCGATCGTGTGTATCGGAGAGCACCGAATTACGTAGGGATCCAAAGGGAACGGTGACGGCCCTTAGATGCAGAAGAGACTGGAACAGCACATTACGTCCACATGCTAACACCTTTTTATTGGTCTTTTTCACTGACGCACATGTACATTACCATGAGGGGTGAGGTACACGTTCACACGTGGTTTCCGTTTTCAATTACGGAGTGGAATAGAGTGTGTCCCGACATGTCAGGGCAATAGATTTTCAATGTGGTGGCCATCATTTGCTGCACACAATTGCAATCTCTGGCGTAATGAATGTCGTACACGCCGCAGTACATCTGGTGTAATGTCGCCGCAGGCTGCCACAATACGTTGTTTCATATCCTCTGGGGGTTGTAGGCACA
The DNA here is from genome assembly GCF_021461385.2 of Schistocerca piceifrons. Taxonomy (NCBI): domain Eukaryota; kingdom Metazoa; phylum Arthropoda; class Insecta; order Orthoptera; family Acrididae; genus Schistocerca; species Schistocerca piceifrons. The sequence continues at coordinate 64,040,942 of NC_060140.1, read as the reverse complement.
TCACGGTACACATTCTCCTTTAACGTGCCCTACAGAAAGAAGTCCAGAGGTGTAAGATAATGAGGACGGGCTGGCCAATTTATGCGTCCTCCACGTCCTATGAAACGCCCGTCGAACATCCTGTCAAGGGTCAGCCTAGTGTTAATTGCGGAATGTGCAGGTGCACCATCATGCTGATACCACATACGTCGACGCGTTTCCAGTGGGACATTTTCGAGCAACGTTGGCAGATCATTCTGTAGAAACGCGATGTATGTTGCAGCTGTTTGGGCCCCTGCAATGAAGTGAGGACCAATGAGGTGGTCGCCAATGATTCCGCATCATATATTTACAGTCCACGGTCGCTGTCGCTCTACCTGTCTGAGCCAGCGAGGATTGTCCACGGACCAGTAATGCATGTTCCGTAGGTTCACTGCCCCGTGGTTTGTGAAACCCGCTTCATCGGTAAACAGGTAGAACTGCAACGCATTCTCTGTTAATGCCCATTGACAGAATTGCACTCGATGATTAAAGTCATCACCATGTAATTGCTGATGTAGGGACACATGAAACGGGTGAAAGCGGTGACGATGCAGTATGCGCATGACACTTCTTTGACTCAGTCCACCGGCTCTCGCAATGTCCCGTGTACTCGTGTGGGTTCATGGCAACAGCAGCTAACACACCAACTGCACCCGCTTCTCCTGTGACGGGCCTGTTACGGACCCGTTTGCGTGCTACGACCATACCTGTTGCATACAGTTGGCGGTAGATGTTTTGCAATGTGCGGCACGTTGGACGTTCTGCATACACCCTGCAGGCTTCAGCTGCATTTCGTCGACACTCGCCATAGATGAGTATCATCTCCGCCTTTTCAGAGTTCGAATACACCATGGTCATAGTTCCAACAACACTACACTACCCGGGTTCCCGGGTTCGATTCCCGGCGGGGTCAGGGATTTTCTCTGCCTCGTGATGACTGGGAGTTGTGTGATGTCCTTAGGTTAGTTAGATTTAAGTACTTCTAAGTTCTAGGGGACTGATGACCATAGATGTTAAGTCCCATAGTGCTCAGAGCCACTACACTATCACAGACGTCTGGTAACACGGTGTACTACAGTTGGTCTGCGTGCGGAGACGAATGCAGAATAACAATAGCAGCAAGCGCTACAAGTGGACACTGCGACAGCTAGACCAAGCCACAACAGTGCACTACAGTCACACTCGTAAACTCGGCCGTCATCGTAAACATGTCGCTGCAGATGCTGCTCGCCGACCGTGGCCCGTGTTTGTTACAACACGCAACTGAACGTCGGAGGTTTCAAGCGTCAACTTTAGGTTACAATATCTCCGGATGTAATTAACATTTTACAATGCAACAAACGGCACTGATTACGTATTTGTTTATATGTTCAGATGTGCTAACAAAACTGACGTGGTTCCATTTAAAATAAAACGTAGGTTTGTGTTAAAAAACATACTTCCGTGCATTTTTGTATGGTTTGTATTAAACAATTACACTAGCCCCTCTCCTCACGTTCGGTCTGTGGAATCGGTTCGTCAGTAAGTTCATGACATCCAGTCTTACAAATTTCGTTTTTCTGACGGACACACGTCCAGATCGTCCATTCTCAAAAGTCCACCACCTCTCTTCCCACATCCACCACCGCTGGCGGCTCACCTCCAACTGCGCAACGCTACTCGCTGTTCACATCCAACTGACCAACACTACAATAGCAAATATTCCAACAAATGCAAACCAGCCACAGACTGCACACAGCACAGTCAGTGATTTTCATACAAAGCGCTACGTGGCGTTACGAAAATAAAAACTTAAACAGCCTACTTACAAATGCAAATCAGGCAGGCTATCTGTAATAACAGCTTCAGTTAAATAAAATCACCAATTAGAAAACGGGCAGGCATTCTTTAATAACAACTTCCGTTAAGTAAAATCACCAAATAAAAACCAGCCGGCCTTGAATTGTAACAGCTTCAATTATGTAAAATTACCAAATACCAACAGGTATTAAGACCTCAAAATCCAAAACTTTACTGGCGTTTCCGAAGCGAAGCTGAAGCTTGCCGGTTCCAGAGGGGGCTAGAACTCAGCCCACCGATACTGCCTTCAAGACTCTCCCAGAGCTGGCTGGCCAGGCTACGCACCAAGACGGCACTCGAAGTCAGCCACGGATTCAAATCGGCTCACAAATATGCCCAGCAACCACTCGCCGGACTTCGTGCCCAAGACGCTTGCGCAGCGGCTCTCCTGGCTGTAACACCGTCCCCCTCGCTCCTTCACCACTCGCCAACTCGCCACGCCACAGCACGCCCCCTCCTCCACCAACAAACTCGAGCAAAGATCTTTGAGCCATGGTGGGAATGGTGCCAGGAGTATCTTTGGTTAGGCGCTATCGATTCCCTCTGGCAGAAGTTTAGAGCCTGGGCCCGCTCAGGTTATGGCGGCCAGTACTGAGTGGAAAGGGGGGAACAACTTTGGGCACGGCACGCGGAAGTGCGCGTATTAGCGAGACGTTGGAGAGGCGACAGCGAGCGCGGTGTGCCTGAGTACGGGCGGCAGTCGGCGCTTGATCGTACTGGGGTCAGTAACAGCGGGCCGGCGCTGTGGCTTCTTGGCAACCTCGTGAAGCTGTGCATGTGCTCACTTCCGTGAAACAACACGCTGTTACTATCGGACTAAGCGAGCGTCTGGTGTCTTCGCCACATCGATCCAGCAGCTGGCATCAAGTTAAGTAATTCAAGTCCTACCAACGATTAGTGAAATATAATGATGATTGCTCTTGAGGTAGCAAAGCGTTGCAAGCACTGTGGTGTGATATTTCATGCCTCTTATTGTGTGCTTCGCTCCTTGGTAGTATTGTTATTACTTCAGCTGGCAAGTGTCTAAAACATTGATACGTGTGCGCAGCCTTACCGAACGATCTATATTCCGTGTCTAAAGATTGCCGTGTGGTACCTTACTGGCCCACATAATATGCTCCTTGTGATGCTTGGGTTTCAATGAGCCATCATTCGTGTACGTGGTTCTGCTCAAAGGAATGTAATTAGTTTTATTATTGTCAATTTTATCGAAGAAGGTTTCTGTATAAGACTGAGTATTAAGGTGAAGGAAGGTTTGTTTGGTTCCCTGTTGTCGCTTCTGATTTATGTTTCAGAGATCGGAAGCAGTGGGCCACCGAAGTGCAGAGCCTCCTCCCCTTTTAAATTACCAGCGGGCGTACGGGTGGTGGACTTCGCCTCAGCTCGCTTGTGCTGTTTGGTTCCGATTTCGGTGTTCTGAACGGGTTGGAAGTACAAACGGAGTCTACATATTAATTTGAAGATAAGTACTCTGTCGCCTACACCGTTCGTGGTCAAGTCGCGGTCTCACAATCCCGGGCCTCAGTTATTGTACAAGCTGCAGTCTTCTAAAACTTGTGGTGGCTCTGCAAGGTTGCCCCGGTTAAATGTTTTAAATATTTGTCTTAAGAATTTTGAGGGATTTCTAGAAGAATGTGTCTTAGTTGAAACCATTTTCTAAAATTGCGGTGCAATTAAGCCTTAGCGGCGTACGTCAATTCTGATGGGGAAATAACTGGGTTATTATTGATCAAACTGTCTATAACCTTGTGAAGTTGGCCGGCAGGAGTGTCCGTGCGGTTCTAGGCGCTACAGTCTGGAGCTGAGCTACCGCTACGTTCGCAAGTTCGAATCCTGCCTCGGGCATGGATGTGTGTGATGTCCTTAGGTTAGTTAGGTTTAATTAGTTCTAAGTTCTAGGCGACTGGTGACCTCAGAAGTTAAGTCGCATAGTGCTCAGAGCCATTTGAACCGTTTTTTTTTTTTTTTTTTTTTTTTTTTTTTTGTGAAGTTGTTAGATAATATCTCGCCCAGGAGGGGCGGTTTTCAATCTATGTGGAAATAATTATTGATTTCTTGGTTATTTGATGTAAAGTTTATTTCAAATGATTTACTTGGCCCGAGTGGCGGTTTTTAAATGTTTTTAAGGAGATTAATTCATTTATGGTTTTATATAACAAGCAGTTTGTAAAGTTTGCCCGAATGGTGTTTCTTCAAGAAATTATCTGATTTATGATTGTAATTCTCTATTTATCTACGATGCAAATAAATATGTTGAAATGAAATGGTCACTGTATGGGTCAAGTCCTTCCACACCCTTTATATTAAAGGTTAAGGAATTGCAGTTCAAAATAGAAATAACATACCAATCTTAGTGCCCTCAAACCAGAGTGACATCACACGAGAGATCGAGCTAGTGGCGCCAGGAATTTGAAAGGCAACGCCAGCAACCCAGCTACGGTTCAGTTTGAAAACGCAATGATTGACGGAAATGTGTAGGTAGGGATGTAAAAATTGACATTGATGCCTGATATAACAGGAGTTTTAAGGACACCAAACACCAGTTCAAAAACTGGCCGACAGGTGGCGCTGGACAGCTGCACGTCAGCGACGCCGCACGAGAATCGCGAATGAAATGAGATGTAGTGAGAGAGGAAGTCAGATGCACCGACACTCGCAACATGCTCACTTTACTAGAAAAGGCCCTGTCAGTGAAGCTATACAATCAGAGAATCCGCTACTGCAGCTTTGCGCCATAAGAAGCAAGAAGCGTATCTGAATCGTATGACAAGTGTCATTGTGAAGAAAATGATCACGCACTTCGAAGTCACAGGTTGTTTAGACGACCGGCCCCGCAGTGAGCGACCAGGCACAAGTGCTGCTGCTGCTGCTCGGAAAGTTGAATAAATGGAGAATTTAGCGAGTTAATCTCCGCATCGAGACCTCGGTGCTCGAGAAGTCGCACCGGCATTCCACGCACTGCTGTTTGCAGAGCACTAAGTCGCAGCCTCGAATGTTATCCGTACAAAATCCAGCGTCATCTTGAACTGCAACCAACCGATTTCGTGGCACAGAGACCATTTGCGGGTTGAGCAATTCAAAAAATGGGGGAAGATGACGACTGGTTGTCTAACGAGTTGTGGACCAAAGATGCCCCATTCTACACTCCAAGGGTTAGTCGACACCCACAACTACTGAATTTGGACTACCGGAAATACTAGTACTATCGTGGAACCCCATTCCCTAACGAGAGAGTCACGACGTGTTGTGGCTTTAGCACGTCAGTCGTGATAGGGTCCCTTTTCTTTTAGGAAATGTGGGGTGCCGCTTATCAGACTATTAGCCAGTCCTAACAAAACTCTGCCATCAGGTGGGAAAAATGTGTGAGGCACGCGAAATACCCTCAGACGTCAAGAAGAATATAATAATTCCAATCCCAAATAAAGCGGGTGTTGACAGATGTGAAAATTACCGAACTATCAGTTTAATAAGTCACAGCTGCAAAATACTAACGCGAATTCTTTGTAGACGAATGGAAAACTGGTAGAAGCCGATCTCAGGGAAGATCAGTTTGGATTCCGTAGAAATATTGGAACACGTGAGGCAATACTGACCCTACGACTTATCTTAGAAGCTAGATTAAGAAAAGGCAAACCTACGTTTCTAACATTTGTAGACTTACAGAAAGTTTTCGACAATGTTCACTGGAATACTCTCTTTCAAATTCTGAAGGTGGCAGGGGTAGAATATAGGGAGCGAAAGGCTATTTACAATTTGTACAGAAACCAGACGGCAGTTATAAGAGTCGAGGGGCATGAAAGGGAAGCTGTGGTTGGGAAGGGAGTGAGACAGGGTTGTAGCCTCTCCCCGATGTTATTCAATCTGTATATTGAGCAAGCAGTAAAGGAAACGAAAGAAAAATTCGGAGTAGGTATTAAAATCCATGGACAAGAAATAAAAACTTTAAGGTTCGCCGAAGACATTGTAGTTCTGTCAGAGACAGCAAAGGGCTTGGAAGAGCAGTTGAACGGAATGGAAAGAGTCTTGAAAGGAGGACATAAGATGAACATCAACAAAAGCAAAAGTAGGATAATGGAATGTAGTCGAATTAAGTCCGGTGATGCTGAGGGAATTAGATTAGGAAATGAGACGCTTAAAGTAGTAAAGGAGTTTTGCTATTCGGGGCGAAAAATAACATGATGGTCGAAGTAGAGAGGATATAAAATGAGACTGGCAATGGCAAGGAAAGCGTTTCTGAAGAAGAGAAATTTGTTAACATCGAGTATAGATTTAAATGTGAGGAAGTCGTTTCTGAAAGTATTTGTGTGGAGTGTAGCCATATATGGAAGTGGTCGGTTTGGCATTCTAGTCTGTTCAGTAAAGCTTTAGAGAGGATCTTGTATGTGACCGGTAGTAGGGATATTCCTCTGTAGTTGTTCGGGTTAGTCTTGTCACCTTTTTTGTGTAGTGGGTGTATCAGGGCAGTTTTCCAGTCGTCAGGAATTTTCATGGTCTTCCAGATGTCTTCCAAGATCCTGTGGATGTCTTTGGTGAGTTCTGGGTCTTGTAACTTCCAGATTTCCGCGATGATGCCATCTTCTCCTGGTGCTCTACGATTCTTGAGTGACTTTATTGTTTCTTTAACTTCTTCTAGAGTTGGAGGTTCACTATCTGGATTGCATGTGCTCGTTTCTGTCATCATTTCTTCCATGGGGGGGGGGGGGGGGGGTCCGTGTTGAGCAGTTTTTCAAAGTACTTTGCCAGAATGTCACAATTGTTTTTGGTATTGGTTTCTAGGGTTCCATCCGGTCTTCTGAAGCACAAGTTGGGTGGTTGATATCCAGTCATATTTTCTCTGAACGTTCTGTAGAAGTTTCTTGTATTGTTCTTCATGAAGTCCGATTCGATCTCTGTCAGTCGCCGTTTGTCATACTGTCGTTTTTCACTGCGAATGATTTTGCTCGATTGCTTCTGTGTTTTCAAGAAGTTCATCCAATTCTCTTGGGATTTATGGCAACTAAATTTTTTCCATGCACTGATTCGTTGGTCAATAGCTTGGTCACATGTGTGGTTCCACCAACGGTGTTTCCGTGTTCGTGGTGCTTGTGCTAGTTTCATGGCCTCTCGGATTCTTCGTGAAAGTTGTGTCCAGTCTGTCGTTTTCTCCATTTTAATTTTGTGTAATATTTGTGTCTGGTTTAAAGTAACGTATTCTGGATCTGGTCTAACAATTTTGTTCTTCTGGAGCTTTTTCTTGGGCAAAAGACGAATCCTGATCTGTAGTAGGTGGTGGTCTGAGTCGAAGTAGCCTTTACGGGTGTCTATGTTCAAAATTTCTTTTTGTGAGTCTTTCTGCACTATTACGTGGTCGATTTGTAGTTCTTGCTTTCCGCTGGGGAATTTCCATGTGGTAAGTTTTCGTGTTGGTTTCTTGAATTTTGTTGACATAATGGTGAGGTCGTGGCTTTTGCAAAAGTCTATCAGATGTTTTCCGTTTTTGTTGGTGTCCTTGTGTGGAGTATGTTTTCCTGTGATATGTCTGTATATCTTTTCTTTTCCGAGTTTGGCGTTGAAGTCTCCCAGTATTATTTTGACTCTATGTGCAGGAATTTTTCTGATAGTTTCTTCCATTGTCGTCCAGAAGTCATCAATTTCGTCCGGGTTTTTCCTGTTGTAGTCATTAGTTGGTGCATGTGCGTTGATTATTGTGTAGGATTTATTGGCTGATTTCACTGCGATGGTGCTGATTCTTTCGTTTGGTGACGAAAAGTCGATTATGCTGTCCGTGATGGACCTGCGTACTGCAAATCCTGTGCCAAAAAGCCTTAGGTTTTTCAGTTGTCTCGATGGTTTTCCTTTGTATATTCTGAAATTCTCCGTGTTGAAATGGTCTTCGTCTGTGAATCGTGTTTCTTGCAGTGCACATATTTTGATTTGAAATTTTTCGAGAGTATCTGTCAGTTGTTTCATCTTTCCTGTCTTCATCAGTGTGTTCACGTTGAGTGTGCCGATGTAGTGTTTGCGTTTGGTCTTGAGGGAGTTTGAGAAGCTCCGATTCTTCTCATGATGTCCGTGAGCCCCCGGAATCCGATGCTCACGACAATCCCAGTCTATTGACTGGGGCCCGGGGTAATGAGATTTTTCTCGTTGTACCATCATGATGTTTAGTAGTTGGATGTATGGCATGCTGCCGAGTACAACCTGACTTTCCAGATCAGGAGGTTGGTTGAGGCCGCCACTGACATGTGGAGCAGACGCCTTTTGTAGCCGCCCACTGTGGGAACAGACGCTACTACTAGTTTTGGTCCGCCCCCAGTATTTCATTTCCTCGGTACCACCTATATCTAGGAGGCATTCCCCTATCCGCCACCTGGGGAGGCGCTCGGTTGCGGGTCTACTAACCGCCCCGAGATATATATATATATATATATATATATATATATCAACAGATAAGAAACTCTTTTAAAAATAGTTGACGTTTGACGTTAACAATAAGAAGATCCTAAACTTGTTATATCAATAAGGGAACAATTCCAAAGAAAACTTAAGTAGCTAACTTGTACTAAGCAAAAATAGTTGTCTCTCGCCAATTACATAAATATTATTTGTTACAAGGTAATTGTGAATAATGCAGCACACAAACCTTCACATTGAAGGTAGTTCACAAAAAAAAAATTTCTTTAGCTCAGTAAGGGAGTGACACGTGTAAAGGGGCCCAAATCACAATGGGATTAAATAGTTATTGGTGGTCTACAGGACCATAGCAGATCAGCTCCAAAACTTCCATTACAAGCCGCCACCTCCCCGAGTTACTCAAAAGTGAAGAAACTCATACACTTCACTAGAACTTGTAAACTTTCTTATATATATATATATATATATATATATATATATATATATATATATATATATATATATATAAAACAGTACTCAACTTCTCACACTCCACCCCAGCGCCGGGAACACGTCGCAATTCCAAATGCTCGTCAGAGCCAACCGCTGCCAGTGGTTTCAAAAGTCGATAAGAAGACATACGGTACCACACACAGGTCTCCTGCACCACGGCTTCTGAGATTCATAAGCCACGTACATGAGGGTAAGGCAGACTTAGCCCCTGACAGCCAAGAGGTCGGCCAAAGCACGTGGCGAGCCGTTGTGACCCCCAATAACAGGGCCCCGCTCGCGCCACCACCTCTCTCGGTCACCGCCCAGTACGTATCCCTCGATCGTCACTCGACCGTACACTTGCTCCACCTCCCGCCAGAGGGCGGTAGCGATCCAAACAGCGCGCCAAACCGAAAGCGCCACCGCAAACACTAGACGCGCGAAAGCACTCCGCCTGGCGCGCTTCTCGAAGAGCCGGACACAACTACGGCTCAGCTGTACAGTGCTGTTCACAATATTGTCCCTCGACTACAGGTGTTGTTGATGAATGACGGTCGACGGGTTGAGCATTTGTTATAAAAAACGTAGCCTTGCTCAAAGTCACTTGTTATGCTAATTATTGCTCTTGTACCATACGAAACGTCCCCTTTCGGTTATTTGGAGCACTTTCGTTTCAATGAAATTCCATGTCATTTCAAGCATTATTCCGTGAAGTATTGAATTTTCAGATGTTAACGACCTTTTGCTCGTGTAGCCAGCTAGTTATTTTTGTGATAGAATTTGTTTACACATTAAAATGTGCAACATAACTAATAGCAACAATTGATATGGCTGAAAGCATACGGTAGTAAAAGCGAGAAAGTTCCTCGAAACCCGGTTCCACAACCAAGCCGTTTCAGTGCAAATATGTAGTTACATGCCGCCACTGACCTCATAACGGAATACTGACCTGGTTAGCACAAAAGCTTTTTAAATGAAAGTTTTTCCATTAAGTCCCCACCTAAGTAATTATTACTGAGTATGTCATCGATAAAAAATTAATTTCGCCTGCAAATTATCTGTACTTCCTACAGGGGACATTTCTGTATGCATCGAAAACTCGCCCTGTGGTTAAAGTTCCTTAAAGGAGTTTAAATGGTCACACGATCGCTAGTTGCTATGTCAATAGATCTTTTAAAAATATACATGCAAAATCTTTAATTGGTAAAGTTTTATGCAAGTGCTGTTAATAAAAGTACCGACGATTCGAACGCTTCGTTCTGCACAACATCCTGGGAGCGAAAAAGTTTCTACGAACTTTTTGATGTTGCTGTCAATATGACGGCTCTGTATTTGACAACAGCCGGTGTCCAAATATTGAATCGTATCGTATGGGCCGTGAATTTAGTACTTGTTGAGGTAACAATCTAGTTACAATCCCATTACAAAACTTGTCAATTGTGTCTAATGATGTATGTGCAGATGATGTAGCTTAAAAGCCATCTAAATAATTTGTAGGGTCAAGCAAATATTTGACTATCTGAAGTTACATTTAAATCTACATAAACTTTTTAAGATTAATAATTTACTGCAGGATGAATACATTAAGAAACATTGGTATGAAATCTAGTACACAAATGGTAACTTTCTTTTTTTTCTTTACATGTGGCAAGGGCATTATCGACCATACGCCTGCTCTATGAGCCTCTTCCCCTTCTGCCTGTCCAATGCACTGTTTGTCCAGTTGCTGTTGCTGTTCATCCTAGTTGTGTCCTTCCGAATGTTATCCCGCCATCTGATTCTGGGCCTCCCTCTTCCTCTCGTTCCACCTATTCTTCTGCTGAATGCCATTCTAGGTAGTCTATTCTCTGTCATTCTTGCTATATGGCCTGCCCAATTCAACCTTCTGCTCTTGAGCACTTCGACGATGTTACGGTGTTTGTACAGCCCTCATAATTCTTCATTTCTTCTTATTCTCCATTGCATGTTATTTTCGTCGTATACAGGTCCAAAAATTTTCCTTAGTGCTTTTCTTTCGAATATTAACAGTTTTTCTTCATCTTTCTTTCTAAATATTAATGTTTCACATCCATATAACATCACAGGTATAATTGTCGATCGATATAAGTGGATTTTTAAGGTACTAAAATGGCTCTGAGCACGACAATGTGCTGTGAGCATTCCCTATTAAAGGGTAGACACGGATGGCGCTGTATAAGTACATCAGTACATCTACACACATCAAACGAAGTTTTGCTTCACCTCGGTTCCCAGAACTCCTCAAGATAGACGTTTACTTTGGATACTGTATCACAGACACAGTCCCTTTGACTGTTCAGAGATGTCACTACACCGGCCCAAAGATGTAAACAACCAAGCACGAGTACCGCGACAGCCAATCAGTTGCAGTCTCGGCTCGTGTTGTCTGTAGTTCAACCATGCCCAGACGGTCAACATCACGGTTCGATCGCGTCCGCCCTGTTACTTTGTGCCAGGAAGGGTTCTCAACAACGGAAGTGTCCAGGCGTCTCGGAGTGAACCAAAGCGATGTTGTTCGGACATGGAGGAGATACAGAGAGGCAGGGTCGATGACATGCCTAGCTCAGACCGCCTAAGGGCTACTATTGCTGTGGATTACCGCCATCTGCGTATTATGGCCCGCAGGAATCCTGACACCAACGCCGCCATGTTGAACAATGCTTTTCGTGCAGCCACAGGACGTCGTGTTACGACTCTAACTGTGCACAATAGGCTGCATGATGCGCAACTCCACTCCCGACGTCCATCGCGAGGTCCATCTTTGCAACACCATGCAGCGTGGCATAAGAGGGGCCCAACAACATGCCGAATGGACTGCTCAGGATTGGCATCACATTCTCTTCACTGATGAGTGTCGCATATGCCTTCAACCAGACAATCGTCAGAGACGTGTTTGGAGGGAACCCGGTCAGGCTGACGCCTTGACACACTGTCCAGCGATTGCAGCAAGGTGGAGGTTCCCTGCTGTTTTGGGACGGCAATATCTGGATCCGATGTACGACGCTAGTGGTCAAGGAAGGCGCTGTAACGGCTGTACGGTACGTGAATGCCATCCTCCGATAGTGTAACCATATCGGCAGCATATCGGCGAGGCATTCGTCTTCATGGGCGACAATTCGCGCCCCCATCGTGCACATCTTGTGAATGACTTCCTCCAGGATAACGACATGGCTCGACTAGAATGGCCAGCATGTTCTCCAGACATAAATCTTATCGAACGTGCCTGGGATGGATTGAAAAGGGCTGTTTATGGATGATGTGACACAGCAACCACTCTGAGGGATCTGCGCCGAATCGCCGTTGAGGAGTGGGACAATCTGGACCAACAGTGTCTTGCTGAATTCGTGGATAGTATTCGACGACGAATACAGGCATGCATCAATGCAACAGGACATGTTACTGGGTATTATAGGTACCGGTGAGTACAGCAAACTCGACCACCGTCTCTGAAGGTCTCGCTATATGGGGGTACAACATGCAATGTGTGGGTTTTATGAGCAATAAAAAGGGCGGAAATTATGTTTATGTTGATCTCCACTCCATTTTTCTGTACAGGTTCCGGAACTCTCAGAACCGAGGTGATGCAAAATATTTTTTGATATGTGTGCTATCCCCAAGATGCCATTACTGTGAGCGGACCAAAATCGACTCGTTTTCCAGATGTACTAACTTGTTTTCCGGATGTGTGTACAGATATAAAATAGAAAAAGAATAAGATAGAAGAAGGAAAAGCAGAAGACAGAAGATACAAGGAAGATGCTGGTAATAACTTATGAAGTAAAGGCGAATATTGGCGATTTATGTTGTGTTCAAAATTGCAGTTAAGTCTCTTCCAAACGATGAACTACACACCAGACACATACTGCGTGACATTTAAATTTATATTCAGTGTTAACAAACTTCTTACGCCATTTTCTGACCGCAGCTGCCGACGTGTGCTTCGTAGTGCTTCTTTATAATGTCAGCTGTAATTGAAAATGCCGCCGCGTGTGGAATCGGATCTGTGATTCGTTTTCTAAATGCAAAGAAAGTTTAACCAAAGCAAATACATCGGCAAATCTGCGAGGTTTACGGACAAAATGTTGTGAGTGATTCAATGGTTAGAAGATGGGTCAGACTGTTCAATGAAGGACGTGATCAAGTGCACGATGAAGAACTAAGCACAACCGTAAGTTTACGCTTAGTGCCCTTGCTATGGAAGTTCCGCAAATCTCACGATCACTAATTCAAGAAATTGTTGCTGAAAAACTGAAATTTCGAAAACTTAGCTCACGTTGGCTACCCAAAATTCGTATTGAACAACACAGAAAACAACGGATGGGCAGTGCACTTCAGTTTTAGACACGCTACAATGAAGAAGGCGATGGTTTTTTTCTCGGATAGTCACGGGGGAGGAAATTTGGGTATCGTACGACACCCCTGAAACAAAACGGCAATCAATGGAATGAAGGCGCACTTCGTCCCCAACCAAGGTTAAGCCTAAGCTGATCTTGACATCTCGAAAAGTCATGTGTAACGTTCTTTGGGACAGGAAACGTATTTTGCTGATTGATTTCTTACCACGAGGTCAAACAATAAATGCACATGGTGACTGCGAGACCATTAAGAAATAGCGCCAAGCAATACAGAACAAGCGCTGAGGATTACATTTACATTTATACTCCGCAAGCCACCCAACGGTGTGTGGCGGAGGGCACTTTACGTGCCACTGTCATTACCTCCCTTTCCTGTTCCAGTCGCGTATGGTTCCCAGGAAGAACGACTGTCTGAAAGCCTCCGTGCGCGCTCCAATCTCTCTAATTTAACATTCGTGATCTCCTCGGGAGGTATAAGTAGGGGAAAGCAATATATTCGATACCTCATCCAGAAACGCACCCTCTCGAAACCTGGCGAGCAAGCTACACCGCGATGCAGAGCGCCTCTCTTGCAGAGTCTGCGACTTGAGTTTATTAAACATCTCCGTAACGCTATCACGGTTACCAAATAACCCTGTGACGAAACGCGCCGCTCTTCTTTGGATCTTCTCTATCTCCTCCGTCAGATCGATCTGGTACGGATCCCACACTGATGAGCAATACTCAAGTATAGGTCGAACGAGTGTTTTGTAAGCCACCTCCGTTGTTGATGGACTACATTTTCTAAGCACTCTCCCAATGAATCTCAACCTGGTACCCGCCTTACCAACAATTAATTTTATATGATCATTCCACTTCAAATCGTTCCGCACGCATACTCCCAGATATTTTACAGAAGTAACTGCTACCAGAGTTTGTTCCGCTATCATATAATCATACAATAATGGATCCTTCTTTCTATGTATTCGCAATACATTACATTTGTCTATGTTAAGGGTCAGTTGCCACTCCCTGCACCAAGTGCCTATCCGCTGCAGATCTTCCTGCATTTCGCTACAATTTTCTAATGCTGCAACTTCTCTGTATACTACAGCATCATCCGCGAAAAGCCGCATGGAACTTCCGACACTATCTACTAGGTCATTTATATATATTGTGAAAAGCAATGGTCCCATAACACTCCCCTGTGGCACGCCAGAGGTTACTTTAACGTCTGTAGACGTCTCTCCATTGATAACAACATGCTGTGTTCTGTTTGCTAAAAACTCTTCAATCCAGCCACACAGCTGGTCTGATATTCCGTAGGCTCTTACTTTGTTTATCAGGCGACAGTGCGGAACTGTATCGAACGCCTTCCGGAAGTCAAGAAAAATAGCATCTACCTGGGAGCCTGTATCTAATATTTTCTGGGTCTCATGAACAAATAAAGCGAGTTGGGTCTCACACGATCGCTGTTTCCGGAATCCATGTTGATTCCTACATAGTAGATTCTGGGTTTCCAAAAACGACATGATACTCGAGCAAAAAACATGTTCTAAAATTCTACAACAGATCGACGTCAGAGATATAGGTCTATAGTTTTGCGCATCTGCTCGACGACCCTTCTTGAAGACTGGGACTACCTGTGCTCTTTTCCAATCATTTGGAACCCTCCGTTCCTCTAGAGACTTGCGGTACACGGCTGTTAGAAGGGGGGCAAGTTCTTTCGCGTACTCTGTGTAGAATCGAATTGGTATCCCGTCAGATCCAGTGGACTTTCCTCTATTGAGTGATTCCAGTTGCTTTTCTATTCCTTGGACACTTATTTCGACGTCAGCCATTTTTTCGTTTGTGCGAGTATTTAGAGAAGGAACTGCAGTGCGGTCTTCCTCTGTGAAACAGCTTTGGAAAAAGGTGTTTAGTATTTCAGCTTTACGCGTGTCATCCTCTGTTTCAATGCCATCATCATCCCGTAGTGTCTGGATATGCTGTTTCGAGCCACTTACTGATTTAACGTAAGACCAGAACTTCCTAGGATTTTCTGTCAAGTCGGTACATAGAATTTTACTTTCGAATTCACTGAACGCTTCACGCATAGCCCTCCTTACGCTAACTTTGACATCGTTTAGCTTCTGTCAAAAGGTGTTGTTTTTTTTCCACGATAATGGCCGACCTCACAAGGCGAATGTGACCAAACAACTCTTACGGGAACTTCACTGGGACGCGTTTGATCATCCTCCGTACAGCCCGGACCTCGCTCCTAGCGACTTTCATCTCTTCTTACACCTAAAATCTGTCCTTGATGGTCAACACCAACGACGATGACGAGCTGAAAGAACATGTTACCACATGCTTGAATACACAGGCCGCAACCTTTTATGAAGAAGGCATACAAAAACTTGTGCCACGCTATGACAAGCGCCTACAAAATTTCGGAAGCTATGTAGAAAAGTAGTTTAACAGTTGTAGACTTTTGTACAACAAACATTTTTTTCTATATCTGTAACGTTTGTTTTATATAACCAAACGGCACTTAATTTGTGGATATACGACGTATATACACTCTTTATAAGGCATACTCCATGCCTTTCAACTGGTGTTCCACATCCTGTGTGAATCTGTTGCAATGTCTTTCATAAATTATTCTCCCTGACGTTTATTTCCCTTTACAAATGTCTTCTACTTTCCAATTGTTGCTCTGTGAAAGTGAACTTTGCTTGACACAGAGATAGACAGCAAATATGTCGCATTCCTTTATTAGTATTTCTGTTGCCGTTTAATGTCCTTAGACTCTTACGACAGCAGCTTGATTCGTTTACAATTTGCGGGTAATCTTTTATCCCTAATGATTTCAGAAGTCTAAAAAACAAACAAATAAATACCATCCGAACAGGCTTCGAAGGTCCAACGGTACCAACAGACCGCCGTGTCATCCTTCCTTAGGCGTCACCGGTTGCGGATACGGAGGGGCACGTGCTCCGCACACTGCTCTCCCGGCCGTTGTCAATTTTCGTGTCCGGTGCCGCTACTTTTCAGTCAAGTGGCTCCTCAATTGCCCTTACAAGGACTGAGTGCATCCCACTTGCGAACACCATTCGACAGAGTCGGTCGGTGGCCCATCCAAGTGCTAACCAAGCCTGGCATCGCTTAACTTCGGTGACCCGACGGGAACCGGTGTTACCACTGCGGCAGGGCTGTTGGCAATTTCAGAATTCAAATGACTGCATTCTAGTCGACATCTACGAATTCTGGAAGTGTGACTTTCCTTCCTTCAGTATATATTTTTGATAAATAGTGTAGTGAGAATAGCTACCCCAGTTCATAAATTTCTCCAGAACTAAAACTGGTCTTCTTCTGCCATTACATTCTTCTATATGTTAGTATTTTGCAATCATGTCTTATGAAAGTGATGGTTTGGTAATTCACACGCCTGCCAACATCTACTGACATTGTCACATTCTCCTTGAAATCTGTGTTTCCTTCACTTCGTTTATCCTCCATACCACATGGAACGGTTTTTGCAGTGGTTGGTTCTCCTGAGGATATTAATAATTATCAGGTAGTGTCGCCTAGTCAAGTGCCTCGTTTTGACATAGGTATTTCAGTACTGTGTGAAATTCTTCTTGCATTATAGGAGCCCCCATCTTATATTCATCTTTCATCTGAGTGTGGGGATTGGCACTCGACCTTCAACATTGCCTAGTATTACCCACAATTAGGCAAAAATATCATTTATTGTATGATTAAGAGTTTGCAGAACGGTCACTTGGAGCAGTCACATCCATAAAATATCCAGGAGGTTGCGGACGGAGCGATATAAATCGGGACAAGCACGTAGAACTAATCACAGGGAAGGCATACCGTACCTGGGACTGCAGTAAATCTAGCCCACCGACAAAGGAAGTAGCTTACAAAACCCTCTCTTGACCACTACTCGGATATTTCTCGTCAGCCTGGAATCTTTACCAGATAGAATTGACAGAGGCAATAGATAGAGGAAGTCGAGAGAAGAGCAGCATATTTAGTTACAGGCTTACTTAGCAAGCGTAAAACTCAAGGAGATTTACATCTACGTCTGCCCACATACTTCGCAAGCCACAGTGCTCTGTGTGTGGCGGAGGGCTCCTTGTACCACTGCTAGTCATCCCTTTCCTGTTCCACTCCGAAAGAGAGCGACGGAAAAATGACTTTCTATACGTCTCTTTACGAGCCACAATTTCTCTTACCTTATCTTCGTGGTAACTAGGCAAACGTACGTTGGTAGCAGTAGGATCGTTCTGCAGTCAGTTGCAATGCCGGCTCTCTCAATTTTCTCAATAGTGTTCCTCAAAAACAACGTCGCCTTCACTCCAGGGATTCCCATTTGAATTCTCGAAGCATATCTGTAATATTTTGTGTGTTGTTCCTACCTACCAGTAACAGATCTAGCAGCCCGCCGCCCTATTGCTTCGATGTTTTCCTTTAATCCGATCTCGTGGCGATCCAGACATTCGAGCATTATTCAAGTCCCGCCAGTGTCCTACATGCGGTCTCCTTTACAGATGAACCACACTTTCCTAAAATTCTCCTAGTGAACCGAAGTCGACCATCCGCCTTCCCAGCTATATTCCTTACATGCTCGTTCCATTTCATATTACTTTGCAACTTTGCGTATAGACGTACCTGTGTCAAGCACCACACTACTATTGTTGCATTCGAACATTACAGGCTTGTTCTTCCTACTAATCTGCAGTAACTTACATTTTCCTACATTAAGAGCTGGGACTTCTGTCTAAGTCATTTAGTCTAAGTCACCTCCTACAGTCACTCGACGACGGCAAGCTCACGTACACCACAACATCATCAGCAAGCAGCCATAGATTGCTACCAATCCACTCGGCGTCAAGGACAACGTTCTAGATTGTGTTTCAGAAGATATCTTCGATCGAATCACATGTATTGGAACCTATTCCATATGACTCATACCTTCATTAACATTCTGCGGTGGGATGGCGTGTCAAAATGATTTTCGGAAACCTACGAGTATGAAACCGCCTGTTGCTCATCATCCATGGTTCGCAGTATATCATGTAAGAAAATGGCAAGCTGAGTTTCGCAGGTGTGATGCTTTTCCATCTCAAGGAAATTTACCGTATTTGAACTGAGAATATGTTCAAGAATTCTGCAGCAGGCTGATGTTAAGGATATTGGTCTGTAATTTTGCGGGTCCGTTCATTTGTATTTCTTATACATTGGAGTCACATCCACCTTTTTCCACTCGCTTGGGACTTTTAGGCTGGGCGATAGAGATAAAAGCAACCTAAGTAAGAGCCCAGTGCTGTAGGGTAGTCCTCGTAAAACTGAATTGGAATTACGTCAGGACCCAGTGATTTACTTGTTTTAAAATCGTTCAGTCGTTTCTGTACCCCAGGTGTACTTATCGCTATGTGCTCCATACGGGAGTCTGTACGACGGTCAAACGACGATACGTTTGTACGATTCTCCGGCGAGAACGATTTCTCAAATGCGAAATTTAAATTTTCGGCTTGACTTCCGCTATCTTCACTTCCACACCAGGCAGATCAGCGAGTGACTGCATAGAAGCCTTAGACCCACTCATTTATTTTACGCAGGATCAGAATTTTCCAGGGTTCTCAGCAGGATCTGTTGCAAAGGTATGACGTTGATAGTTGTGTGCTTCATGCACAGATATTTTTACAAATTTTTACCTTTCGTCATTTGATCGTCCTCTTTTGAAAAGAGAGTGCCACAGCCTTTTCTTTCTCAGCGTTTTTCGAACTTCGTTGCTGAACCTCGGTGGGTCTTTCCCGTTCTTAATCGACTTATTTGGCAAATATCTCTCCAGACCGCGATTTACAATCCGTCTAAACGCTGTCCATAATTTCTCTACGTCCATCAAAATGCATCTAAAAGATGTCAGTTCATTGTTTATCTCAGCGGGGTGCTAACAACTGCTTATCTGCTCTTTGTAGCAAAAATACTCTCCTAGCCTTCTTGACTGATTTATTAACTTTAGTAACCATAGTTGCTACGATGACATGGTCAATAATCACCTCCCATAGAGGTAAGGTCAAGCCTGATTGTAGCCACAAGGTCCAAAACATTTCCATTACGTTTGGGCTATCGAACGAGCTACGAAAGACAGTTTTCGGAAGACGTGTTCAACAGTACTTCGCAAGACTCTCTGCCTGTTCCACCTCATTTAGATTTTAGAGGCTGATCGAGTGAAAACCAAAAAGTGGCTGGTGTAATCACAGTAGGAGGCAGATCTAAGACTGCCACCAGGTATGAAGTTAGGCGATCGGTGACGGAATTTCAGAGATGTTGGAGGCAAGAGCGAAGAATGTAAAAATTAACGCTAAGACAATAAAAAACTGTCACGTGGAATTAATGACAACGGGTAGTGTGAAACAGTCGATCTGCAGGACTCTCGACAGCCACATCGGAGGAAGACAATGTGACTATCGTTTGGCACATCTTTAAATAGAATCCTTCAAAGTCAACAAGAAAAGCTGCTACGGAAACGGTATTGCCACGTCACACGGTAATGGCCATTTTAAAAAGCGAGCTGTTTTTTCGACCTTGGAAGCCACATTACCCGCAACGACTGTTCTTTGTGGACTGCGACAGGTTGCACTGTGTCGGCAAATTGCCACCACATCGACGCGCAGGTTCGCTAACTTAATTAATAATGTCTTTCACTGTGAATTTAACATTAACTTGTCTCCGAGATATGCTCTCTCTCTGTTACAATGAAGGATAGCGTTATTCAATGAATTTGAACTCACAGTGAAAATTGTCATTTTACCTAACTGCGCCTCCATTATTCAAAAAGTTGTTCAAATGGCTCTGAGCACTATGGGACTTAACATCTGAGGTCATCAGTCCCCTAGAACTTAGAACTACTGAAACCTAACTAACCTAAGGACGTCACACACATCCATGCCCGAGGCAGGAATCGAACCTGTGACCGTAGCGGTCGCGCGGTTCCAGACTGAAGCGCCTAGAACCGCTCGGCCACACCGGCCGGCCTCAATTATTCAGTAGCTCAGTTGTTGGAATGATAAATCGTCGAATTTTATAAGATGATGTCCATAGGTCCCTGGTTCGAATCTAACCAGAAGCAACATTTCAACTCGTTTGTAAAATAAGGGTCCTAGCAAGACATTTTACGCATCTTCCCAGTCTCTGGAACACTCAAAAACAATTTTTTAGAAGTTTGTGTATATATATTTGCATAGTATGGTACTACACACCATTTGTATCCCATTTCCCGAAACGTAAATTCAAAGTAAAAGACATTGCTGTTTAAACTTTTGCAGTTCCATTATCTTACGTAAAGAAGAAGAAAGTCAGCTTCAGACGCTAACGATAGTGTACGTTCACAAACATTACAGCCCTTACGTTTGTGTCATCTGCATGTTGTAAGCGCTTTATGTATATGTCGATATAATCTCGTTGTACTCTGGACGTATGGTGATATCTTCGCTACTAGAAATGCTTTCCAAAAAAGAGAATGGTTTCTTCGCTAAGAAAGTGCACTCATCCTCTGTTGTCTATTAGACTAAAACCAATGTGAAGCTATGTATAATACAGTATGTGATCAAAAGTATCCGGACACGTGGCTGAAAATGACTTAAAAGTTCGGGAGGCCCTCCATCGGTAGTGCTCGAATTCAGTATGCTGTTGACTCACCCTTAGCCTTGATGACAGCTTCCACTCTCGCAGGCATACGTTCAATCAAATAGTGGAAGATTTCTTGGGGAATGGCAGCCCATTCTTCACTGAGGAGAGGTATCGATGTCAGTCGGAGAGGCCTGACACGAAGTCGGCGTTCCAAAACATCCCCAAGGTGTTCTATAGGATTCATGTCAGGACTCTGTTGAGGCCATCCCATTACAGGGATGTTATTGTCGTGTAATCACTTCGCCACAGGAAGTGCACCATACCACAGGTCCTCGATCGTGTCATCCCCGAATTTCTCTTCAACAGAAGCAAGAAAGTTCTTAAAACATCAGTGTAGGCCTGTGTTGGCACTACGCACGCTGGTAGATGACGTTCAACGGGCATTCGCCATACCCACACCCTGACATCGGATGGCCACATTGTGTACCGCGATTCGTCACTCCACACAACGTTTTTCTACTGTTCAATCGCCCAGTATTTACAATGCTGACTCCAAGCGAGGCGTCGTTTGGCATTTACAGTGTGATGTGTGGCTTATGAGCAGCCGCCCGACAGCGAAATTCTTCTCACCTCCCGCCTAACTGTCATGGTGCTTGTAGTGAATCCTGGTGCAGTTTGGAATTCCTGTGTGATGGTCTGGATAGATGTTTGCCTATTACACATAACGATCCTCTTCGACGATCTCTCTCAATCAACAGACGAAGTTGGCCTGTACCCTTTTGGGCTGTACGTGTCCCTTGACGGTTCCACTGTACTATCACATCGTAAACAGTGGGCCTAGGGATGTTTATGAGTGTGAAAATCTCGCGCATAGACGTATGACACAAGTGACACCGAATCACCTGACCGCGTTCGGCGTCCGTTCGTTCCGCAGAGCGTCCCATTCTGCTCTCTCACGATGTCTAATGTCTACTGACGTCGCTGATTTGGAATACCTGGCAGTAGGTGGCAGCACAATGTCGCCAACAATATAGGCACTCCCTACACCAAACGATGTTTTTGAGCCATCGGTGTAAATAAATGTGGCTTCCTTCATTTGTGCACATAGAGCAGCAAATGCCCCACGATAAACAATTGAAGGGGTACCATCCTTGGGAAACTGACAAAGGTCACAGAGCAGGCAGGTCCGGTGACGGAGCCAAGGCGGCGCTGTATCCCAAGTTGTCAAGAAAGTTTTAGGAAAGCGGAAGGAAAGAGAATGGAGCAGTTGACGGTTGCGGACTCCCGGTGGTAGGAAGGGCGGCCTGCATACCCTAAATCCAAGGAGGCGTCGAAAAGAATGTCATGGGCCGGATTAGCAGGCATGGAAGACAGATGGCTAGCATAACGACTCAGAAGGACAGCTCGCCGATTGGTCAGCGGAGGTTCAGCAGTCTCAGCATAAATGCTTTCCACAGGGCTGGTGTAAAAAGCTCCAGACACTAAACGTAATCCACGGTGGTGGATACAGTCGAGACGCCGAAGAATAGACGACCGAGCGGAGGAGTAAACTATTCTTCCATAGTCCAATTTCGAGCGCACTAAGGCGCAATAGAGGCGGAGAATGACCACTCGGTCCGATCCCTAGGAGGTACCATTCAGGACACGGAGGGTGTTGAGGGATCGCAGACAGCGAGCCGAAAGATAGGAAACGTGGGAGGACCAGCACAATATTCTCTCAAACATAAGACCCAAGAATTTAGCGACGTCCGAAAACGGAAGGTTGACAGGTTGACAGGTCCTAGATGTAAGGAAGGTGGAAGAAACTCCGTACGACGCCAAAAATTAACACAAACGGTCTTACTGGGAGAAAAGCGGAAGCCTGTTTCGATGCTCCAAGAGTGGAGACGATCAAGACATCCTTGAAGACGTCGTTCAAGAAGGTTGGTCCGTTGAGAGCTGTAGTAGATCGCAAAATCGTCCACAAAGAGAGAACCCTAGACATCAGGAAGGAGACAATCCATAATTGGATTTATGGCAATGGCAAACAGTACAACATTTACCACGGAGCCCTGGGGTATCCCGTTTTCTTGGGAGAAAGTACTGGAGAGAGTAGTGTTCACCCGCACTCTAAATGTGCGCTCTGCCATAAATTCGCGAAGAAAAAGGGGCAGCCGACCTCGAAAGCCCCAAGACAACAGTGTGCGGAGGATGCCTGTCCTCCAACAGATATCGTATGCTCTCTCCAGATCAAAAAATATTGCTACTATTTGGTGATTCCGGAGAAAATTGTTCATGATATAAGTGAAGAGAGCAACAAGATGGTCAACTGCAGAACGATGCTTTCGGAAACCGCATTGGGCAGGCGTTGAAAGACTGCGGGACTCCAGCCACCAAGCTAAACGGCAATTCACCATACGCTCCAAAACGTTACATACACTACTCGTGAGAGAAATGGGGTAATAGCTAGAGGGCAGATGTTTGTCCTTTCCAGGCTTCGGAACAGGAAGGACGATAGCTTCCCGCTGTCGTCTGGGAAAAGTACTGTCGGTCCAAAATCGATTTATAAAGGCGAATGAGGTAACGCAGACTATGGTATGATAAATGCAGCAACATTTGGATGTGGATACCATCCGGTCCTGGGGCGGAGGAGCGAGAAGAAGAGAGTGCATGTTGGAGTTCCCGCATGGAGAAAACAGTATTATAGCTTTGGCGATTTTGAGAGGAGAAAGCAAGAGGTTGCACTTCCGCTGCACGTTTCTTCGGGAGAAACGCTGGCGGGTAATTTGAAGAGCTCGAAATCTCAGCAAATTGTTGACCCAGTGAGTTAGAAATTGCGACGGGGTCCACTAATGTATCATGCGCGACAGTGAGCCCAGAGACCGGAGAGAAACTAGGCGCACCAGATAACCGCCGAATCGGACTCAAAACTTCCGAGGAGGGAGTGAAGGTGTTAAATGAGCTAGTAAAGAAGTCCCAGCTTGCTTTCTTGCTATCGCGGATGACGCGACGGCATCGCGCACGGAACTGCTTATAGCGGATACAGTTGGCCAAAGTAGGATGGTGTCTGAAAACGCGAAGAGCACGTCGCCGCTCACGTATTGCGTCACGGCATGCCTCGTTCCACCAAGGAACTGGGGGGGGGGGGCGCCGGGTCAATTCGGAGGTGCGAGGTATTGAACGTTCCGCAGCTGTAAGAATAACGTCTGTAATATGAGTGACGTCATCGTCGACGCTAGGAAAGTGACGGTCATCAAATGTCGCTAGAGACGAAAAGAGTGTCCAGTCGGCTTGGACAAACTTCCAGTGTCACGGGCGCATATATGGCAGTTGTGGCTGCAATCGAAGGACACATGGAAAGTGGTCACTCGAGTGTGTATCAGCAAGGGCGAACCATTCGAAGCGCCGAGCTAGCGGAACAGTACCGACCGAAAGGTCCAAATGAGAGAAATTTGTCGTGGAGGCAGACAAAAGTGTAGGGTCCCCAGTGTCGAGACAAACAAGATCCGCTTGATGGAAGACGTCTATCAATAGTGAGCCACGCGGACAAGGATGTGGAGATCCCCAAAGCGGGTGGTGGGCAATGAAGTCCCCAACCAGCAAATAGGAGAGTGGAAGCTGACCAAGAAGATGAAGGAGATCAATTCGTGCCATTGGTGTGGACGATGGAATGTATACAGTACAAAGAGAGAAGGTGTATCCAGAAAGGTTGGTTGGTTGGTTGGTTGTTTTGGGGAAGGAGACCAGACAGCGAGGTCATCGGTCTCATCGGATTAGGGAAGTACGGGGAAGGAAGTCGGCCGTGCCCTTTGAAAGGAACCATCCCGGCATTTGCCTGGAGCGATTTAGGGAAATCACGGAAAACCTAAATCAGGATGGCCGGACGCGGGATTGAACCGTCGTCCTCCCGAATGCGAGTTAAGTGTCTAACCACTGCGCCACCTCGCTCGGTCGTATCCAGAAAGGGAAAGACGGACAGCGACAGCTTGGAAAGAAGTGTTTAAGGGGATTGGGTGATAATGGAGAGTATCATGGAGAAGAATCATGAGTCCTCCATGTGCTGGAGTGCCTTCAACAGAGGGGAGGTCAAATCGGACTGACTGAAAATGGGGGAAAACAAAGCGGTTGTGGGGATGCAGCTTTGTTTCCTGAAGACAGAAGATGACTGGCAAGTAGGATCGTAAGAGGATCGACAATTCATCCCGATTGGCTCGAATGCTGTGGATATTCCAATGGATAATGGACATAGGGTGGACAAAAAATGGCAGAATGTGACCAAGGTTGCCCTCAACTCAACGACTGCGCAGAGCTTGCGACCGACAGCGTGGAACGGCATTCAGCAGAAGGCAGAAGACCCCGATCCATAGGTTATTCAGAAGCAGCTCCTGCCACCAGCGATCGGCCGGTTGATCGACCGCCAGCAGTGCGCCTCGGCGACACAGAAGACGGCCGAGGGCAGCTACCGCCAGGTGGTGCTGTAGGTGAGACACGCCGTGGCGGAGTAGGAGAGGAACTGAGTTTCTTATTAGCCTTCTTGGAAACAGGATGGTTAGATGAAGCAGGAACCAATGGTTGTGAGGTTGGGGTACGTAAAAAATTTTCACGAGTAGGCTCTTTTTTTTTTGGAAGTCCGGGTGTCTGACTTTTGGGCTCTAGATTTAGCAGAACCCGATGAAGGGTGAGCCATAGAGTGAGCAGGCGAAAGTGGGGAGGTTGAACAGGCGATCTTTGCGCTGGCCGATCTGATGACCGTGGCACTAAAGGTGAGATCACAAGTCTGCGTAGCCGCCTCCTTTGTTGGCCGAGGAGAGGCAAGGACAGTGTTGTATTTACCTGTCTGATGCACAGTGGGCTTTCGACTGGCGAATAATTTTCGAGCAGCGAAGGTCGACGCCTTTTCCTTCACTCTGATTTCCTGAATGAGCTTTTAGTCTTTAAAAATGGGGCAGTCTCTAGCGGAAGCAGCGTGGTCACCCATACTGTTGATGCAATGAGGGGATTGAGGTGGACAAGCACCCTCATGGGCATCCTTGCCACACGTAACACATCTGGCCAGTTTGGAACAGGACCGGCTGGTATGATTGAACCGCTGACACCGATAGCAACGTGTAGGGTTTGGGATGGGAGTTTAACTCTGTCAAATGTCAAGAAGACAGTACTGGTTGGAACCGTACTCATGTCAACCCTTTTCATGACTCGATGAACAGCCGTTACGCCCTGGTCAGACAGGCACTGTTGAATTTCCTCGTCGGACAATCCGTCGAGGGAGCGTGTATAAACGACCGCAAGTGAGGAATTTAAAGTGCAGTGCGCTTCCACCCAGACAGGGAAGGTGTGTAGCAGTGAAGTACGCAGCAATTTTTGTGTCTGGAGGGCACTGACTGTTTCTAACAACAAGGTGCCATTTCGTAATCTGGAACAAGACTTTACAGGACGTGCAATTGCGTCGACACCTTTCTGGATAATGAAAGGGTTGACCGTGGGGAAGTCGTGACCTTCGTCAGACCGAGAAACAACAAGGAGCTGTGGCAATGATGGAATAACTGTCTGTGGCTGAGACTCATTGAACTTACGCTTGTGAGCAGACATAGTGGAAGGTGAGGGAACCATTGCGGAAGAATCCCCCATGATTACTGGCGTCTCCGATGGCGCGCTCCTCCCTTGTGGGGGCCCTCTCTCAGGGCACTCCCACCTTACGTGATTGTTCACACCTCAGGTCACACCTCCCGAGAAACGGACGGAGGGACCAATCGGCACTTTCAGAAAGTATCAACTCGAGTAATCACCCCTCCCTGGGCCTGGCCGTTACCAAAGGGTACGTACGTGTCCTACCTGTCTACCCGGGGCAGGGAATTACACGTTACCCCGTCACCGGCTACGCATGGAAATGCGTGGGTCGAGCATCAGACATGCACAGGGAGGAAAAAAGAGAAAGGGAGTGAAAGGAAAGAAGAGAGGTCTTAAACGCCGCAGCGGAGAAAAGGGTAAAGAGAAGAGGTAAGGAAAAGAGAAGGGCAAAGGAAGGACGAAGACTTGCAAGCAGAGAAAGTGAAGAATTTGTTAATTTTCGAGCGTCCGTTTCCGGGCGTAGGCACAAAACATACTCTGAGAGGGGGAGAAAGGGAAGGAAAAAAGCGGAGGTGAGGGGGGGGGGGCCAAGATGGGGGATGTGGAAGGATGCGGAAAAGGAAGGTATGCCACCCGGAAAGGAAGGAGAGCCACATTAGCTTGGGGTCCCGTGCTCGCTACGCACATATCCACAAAAGAGTTGTGGACCCCCTGGGGGGGGGGGAGGGGTTCGGGTCTGTCAGTCAGTTGGAATGGGTCTGGAGTGCAGTCTGGACCTGCCAGTTGGGGAGTTGCCATGCAGTACTAGTGCAGTCGGGTTGGAGCTGTGACGTCTGCATCGACATGGCTCGCCCGACCGTTGCCGTCACACAACACTCGAGTCAGGCCATGGTCTTCGTGGATTGTCGGTCGGTCGTCCTACCAGACGACGCGTTTTGGCTCACCGATCGTTCATGAGCCGGCTGTGTGTGTGTGTGTGTGTGTGTGTGTGTGTGTGTGTGTGTGTGCATCGACTCCCGATTTGTCCTCGTGTGTGCTTAGTTACTGTTGGGTATCGTTCACGTCTTCATGCAAGTGTTTGTCAGGTTATGTGTGTAGTTGGCGTTATTTCCACTGACAACAATATTAAATGTTGTCGGCATTCTGAGGGCAGTGCTTCATCTCATCGGGTGCTTCTGGGCCCCTTCAGTTACCACCTTGCGGAACTTGGGTCGGTCCTTTCCCGGTGCAGGGATGTCGTTTAGCCTATGGGCATGTTTGCTTTGCATGGTTGGGTCTGAGCCAGTATTTCCGCCGTCGTGTGTCTTGAAGTGAGTGGGAGACGCATCACCAGTGCAGTCGTGACGCAGCAGCAGTCGCGGACGGACCAGCAGGCAATCGGTCGGTTGTTGCGGACGAGGGAAGTTACCTCCGCGCGGTGCAGTCGGCTGGGGCCGCTGGCAGCTCCTGCGCAGTGTCGGAGCGTGTGTGGAGCTGTCCGATCGCTACGAGCTTCGTGGTTCACCGACCCAGGACGTCAAAGTTGAGTAGTGATTTTAACTATCCAAGCCACATCCATTCATGCTGTCGTGGTTCGTTTCGGTGGTTTGCTCTTGGGGAGGTTTTCCTGCGAACAACACCCAGTGTTTCTACTGCTGAAATTTAGCCGCCATGCGGTGCAATTAACTATTTTGGTCGATTACGATTTGAATGCACCAGTGGAATTTTCTCTCTTGTGGCCATTAGTGTTCTGGTTACCTTCCCTGGGCACTGACGTAAATTCAGGCAGTGTTCTTTTGAGTGAAGTTAACTATATTACCATGTTTCAAATTCAAGTGTACCAGCGGCATTTTCTACCTAGTGGCCGTTAGTGTTCTGGTTACCTACCCTGCCCTGTAACGTAATTTCAGGCAGCGTCCTTTCCTCACCTGTTGCTGCTGTCCAACATGGTGTTTAATTTGGACAGCTAATACATACTCCATTGTGGATTATCAAATTTGTAACATTTCCGGTTTGAATGCTCATGTACTGATTGACGAGAAGCAAGTCGTTGTGTCGGTCGGTCCGTGGCTGTCCCCTGGTTGGGTTCCGATGGATCAAGTATAGTTGGGCTCACCACCTGTCTCGGCTAAGTGAACGAGGGCAGACCGACCTCCCTGGAGGCTTCTGAGTGCCAACGGTGTTTAATTAACTGCTCTCTCCTAAATTCAAAGCTAATGGTAATTTTTTTATTTTGTTAAAAATTTTGCAAAATTAATTTTTAATTTATCTTTCAAGCTTAAACATTGCGGCCTTCTGCCTTTAAAAGAGTATGGTAATACATTTTAAAATTTTGAAACTTAATTGGAGCCCTTCAGCCGTGAAGAGGTGCATTCGGTAAAGGTCCAGTCATGAGCCGCTTTGGTTGTAAAGGTTATTAAATTACAATAAATGGCAATTAGAAGGAGAAATCAACCTCAACCTTTGGCACTTTCCACAATCCTATTACTTGTTCTGCCCAGTGGGTTTAGCGGGCGTATCAGGTATGTTTCTGCCACTGGGTTCCAGTTCAAAATATTGTCTACTCAATCCCATCTACACATCCTAGAATGAAGGAGAGGTTTAGAGCATCCTGTACAGCCGTACTAGACATTCCTTCTACCTTTTAGCCTTAGAGAAGTGACACTATTGAAAAATGTGCTAAGTGTTCCACAGATACTAACGTGTGGAGTTGTCACCGCGCCCGACTAATTTATTGCAGTATACCGCCATTCATCTTCCTGTAACGTACTTGCTGGCCCTTTTATAGCTATACCGACCACCCAAGGCACAGTCTATCAGTAGTGACGCGTCTGCTACCTTCCAATAATATGGACTCACTCCCGATCAGATTATTTGGCCTCGATGCAGTCGACCCCAATCTCTAAAAGTCGCCATTGATGCGTCGTACTCGCCATTGAGACCCCGTCGTACGGACGTCGCGCCGTCAAAAGGCAGTTCGCGACTAATTTAGCGTCAGCGCGCCTGAATGAAGCCCGACCTTCTCCCCAGGCGGGGACAAAGGCATACAAAGGCATTATGCTCAGCGCTGCTGGACTGGACTGGGAGCAGATTACTGCTGGAGCAGCCGGCTGGCCCCCTCCCCCCGGTTATTGCACGCGGCAGGTGGTCCCCTTCTACTTGCAGACAGCCAAGTGGCTGCTTTTGTCGTTCGGCGCGGATCAGTATTAAAACGCTCCCGCCTTTCCATCCGGATTAGACTCGCAGACCTTTCGAATGTAATAGGGACGCGTAATAGCTGGTACGGTGTCCCCGTTTCTCCGTTGCAAAGCTGCTCAGCACTTGACTGTTTAAGCAGACTGCTTCCATCCATTTGCTGCACCAGCCTGAAATCAGTATCCGGTATTTTTACGAGAGAATAGCGCGAAATGAAGCCAGACTTGAGAAGGAAGGAGGGAGGTGAACGCCTAATGTTCCGTCGACATCGAGGGCATTAGAAACGGAATACAAACTCTGTTTGGGGAAGGTTGAGATTCGAAAATCGGAGGTGTCCTCTCTAAAAGGAACTTTCTCATTATTTGCCTTAAGGAGTTTATGGACAGCACTGAAACGGAAATTTGGATGAAGACAGAGATTTCAACCGCCGTTGTCCACACAGCGAACGCTTAGGATCAACCGCAGTCCACGAGAGTACCGTGGATCTGACCTAGGATGAGACAATTGGGGGCGGAGTGGAGGGGGTGAGCCTTGCTACCGATGCGTAATTTCTCACAAAATAAAACTCAAAACTACACTCCACGCTATCTGCAACTTCTGGGTGGCCACAGCGCATGCGCAGAGAGCAGTGTTGTCAGAAAATCACTGCAAGTGGATCTTACTGCCCACTACAAAAATATCGTACTACGATTGGAGATATCATACATTTTTGTTTCTCAATTTCTGCCCACCTACTGCCATCTCGGTCTACGCTGATGGTCTTAATTGGTGTATGTTCCATACCAAAAAAGAAAAAAACGCTATAAAACACTACCTAGCAAAATAAAATAAAAATACTGTCACTTCACTTCTAGAACTGTTTGCACGGGCCTGGATGAAGCTATTCACTATCATGTCCTCAAAATAAAAAATAACAGTCTGATGTAGTTGGAAACTTACCAGCTTGATCTACATCCTTCAATGAGTAAAGATGAGTAGGCCACTATTTCAGTCACAGGTTTGGTCGGATGGGATGTAGTGAAAAGCAGTCGTAGGTCCATTTGACACAAGTTTCTCAACTTGGTTATCGTAATAAATATCTTGCTGAAAACATAAATTTAAAAAAGGAAATTAATTTTAAAAAATAACACTGAAAATTTTGTAATAGGGATGTCGCATCTCTCAATCTTCCTCGTTCACTAAGCCATCTCATTATTTGTTGATAAGGATGATAACAGTAAGAACCAAACAGCTTATACTCTTCTGCCATTAATGATTTTTATCCTACCTGAATACTCTCTCGCATTCTACTATGGAATGCGGACGTGACAGAGCTGCGAGGACAAAGTCCGCTAAAGCACCACAGAAATGCGCACCGCCGTCCAACGTAAAAAATATATATACGTTGTCCTTTAATTAGGCCTGTATTAAAACATATTTAAAGCATGGCACAATACTTCTTCCCTACATATATGTAGTGATACTAAAACTATTTTAGAAGTTCATACACCGCATATTGGGATGAAAAGCCAAAGATACTAAACATTACCACTGGAATAAACAGAGATTTGTAAATTCAAAATTTCATGGATGGGTTTTTGTAAAGCTCTGTTTTCTTAGAAAGGAGCGAAGTTCGTATCATTTTTATTGACTCATGTTGACGTTACACATCGCGGACAAATGTGAAGATCCGCCCTTCTACTGACTAACATTCAGTTTTCTTGTTTCTGAGGTTCTCCAAGCTACATTTAAGTTACACTCTGTATCCTAATTAGTCGAATAATTGATGTAATTATAATTTATACCGCCGTGTCCTATTTCAACTCTCCCATCCAACACAGTGTTTTGCATTTATACAACACTTCATTTCAGGCTAAAAACAGGAGACGATTTGTTGGACGGCAAACGACCGAACGCCAGTCGCGCTCTCTCGTTATGTATTTCCTTACATTGAACTAAAGCGTCCCAGAGATAATCGTACCGACCAGTCTCAATAGCTTACGCAATACTTTCCGCAAGAATTGTAATAAGTTGATAGATCACCTGCCGTCTTAGAAGCCCTTCTGCCATTTCTTTCAATGGTCCTACATACAAAATTACGAAGAGAGAGTCGATGACGTAAAAATGTACTAAATGCCTGTTATTTACCTCTTCTTTACTGAGCTTAAACAAAGTCCCAATCATTATTCTGGCCCCCACCTTCAATGCAGCTTGCTTCCCAGTGAAATACGATTCTTTAAAAATTTAGCACTGGATATGGCGTTCAACTTGGAGCCACGAAATAAAATTTCGTCACTATTTGTGTCCAGTTGATGTATTTTTGTCTCATGTTTAAATAACTACTGGCGATAAAATAACTGCCAGAAAAGAAGGAAGTGGTATTCGCAAAGAGAGAAAACAGTACAACAGAAAAGGAATCTTTTGATACCATTGGAGAGCTGTGTAAATCAAGCAGACGAAAGGTATGGTTCCCGTTGTTTTATTTCTTGAATTTAGCTTATCACGATTTCTCAAGAATTGTGTACAATAGTTCATGGTTCAAACACAGTCGCTGCATTTTTTTTTTAAATGACGAGATAAAAGATCTTTAAGATTCATTGTTGTGGGAAGTCGTCATTTAGATGGCCGCTTGCATAGGGTTGCTATCCGTCCCCATGTATCGGAACCGTCACCGTTATGGATCTTCTTGTCGCGACTTCGCGAAAAGACCCAAGTTTATCCCGGTTTTGCAAAATATTGTTACGAGCTTGGCTCAAATACTAAAGTAACGCCTTCTGTTAGCGCAACATGTAAATGCAGCCCCACTTACTTTTATTTATGTCAACAAGTTTACGCTGACAAGATCGTCTCCCATATGGCATTGCATGTTGCGTATCCCGTATGGACGATGCAAGCAGCTTCTAGATTTGATGCCATCATACGAAAAAGCAAAAAACAAAAAAACAGACTTCTCATGTAGTAAGAGGCCGAAACTATTTAAGCAGCGCCATGCGGAAGAATCAGGTAATTGCCATCTGAATAGCTATTTGATAAGATGATGAACAACGAGGATACGGTAGAAATGTTTGAAGTTTTTACTGCGGGTATATGGGGCATGGGGCGTGAAGTGTATAGTGACGTATGCTTCGATGACGGAAGTGTTCTTGCCGACTGTTTACCGTCTAATAAACTTATCATAGCTTAAGAAAATGTCTAAGGACGGAAAGAGAAAGTGTCACGTTCGGATGAAGTGTCACGATGGATCAGGAAGCTTTGCGTGAAATTTGTAGCTGTTTCATCTCAGTAAGTCGCCGAGGTAACTCAGATGTCAGGCATCACATTTCTACCAATAATCACACAAAAAAATTCGCTGTAGCATCGACATCAAAGCCTGTATCTACATTCATATTTAAGGAAGATACTCAGTAAGAATTACTCGTTGCTGCTGCAGAACTCCAAACAGTCTATAAAGTTGTCAAGCATCATTAGTCCTTCAGTACTCTTGATTGTACCGTAAAACTGAATGCCGCAATGCATCCTGACTCCAAAGTCGCCGCATAGCAGTCTATAGCCAGGACAAAAGCTACACCGATTGTTAAAAATATTCCCGCACCACAATTCGTATCCCAGCGCATAAAGCAATTGCAAGAAGTTTCTTTTCATATCATAGGCAACGACGCATCGAACCACGAGGCTGAAAAGATGTTTCCTTTAGTTGTTTAGCACTTTACTGAAACTGGCAGAATCCAACAGAAGCTGTTGAAGTTTGATTCACTGAATAACGAAATATCGCAGACAGTTACAAAAGTTTTGTCTAGACACTTCAGGACAACTGCAAATCCATTAGAATAAATTAATCGCTTTTCTGGGGGCAATACCAACTTCGGAGGGCTTCATCGACGCGGCCAGTGGAATGTGTTTCACCAAATTAAAGAAGAAGTAAGAAAAATAGATGACGGAATTGGATATCCTGCCCATATTCTCCACAACACTGTATCAAGCGCTGCTGGAGTCTTAACTGTCGACACTGAAATAGTCGTCATCAAAATATTTAATTCTTTTTCAATATACACGATAAGGACCGAGAAGTGAAAGAGTTCTGCTTATACGTCTATGTCAATCACCAGACTCTTCTATCTCACTCAAAAAGAAGATGACTGTCATTAATTCCCGCAGCTGAGGTAAGAGATATATTAATCTACACTCAAAAATGTCTGAATGAAAGGAAGACTGCCAGTTTTATTGGGATGCAAGCCAAGACGAATTTGAGCAAATTAAAGAATGACAACCTTAATCATGAAATAATTAATTTTGTTTCGAAATAAGAGGAACAGACAATGGCTTTCTATGTCATAGCGGTTAATTACTTAGAGAAATGGGCAGTTTCTCTCAATAAATATAAAGTATTTGATAAAATGACACTATCTGAAACGCCAGATAGGTTGATGATTGAAAATGCTATAATATACCTGACTAAAAACAGTGTGAAGAATTCAGGCAACAGTTATTTTCAGGATTATACACTGAAGCGCTACAGAAACTGATACAGAGATGCGTATGCGAATACAGACAGATGTAAACGGGCAGAGTAAGGAGCTGCGGTCGGCAACGCCTACACAAGACAACAGGTGTTTGGCACAGTTGTTAGATCAGTTACTGCTGCTACAGTGGAAGGTTATCAACATTTAAGTTTGCACGTTGTGTTATAGCCGGCGCGCGAACGATGGGACACAGCATCTCCGAGCAAGCGATGAAGCAGGGATTTTCCCGAACCACAATTTACGGGTGTACCGTGACTCCGACATCGCTACGGCCCCGGAAAACGATCGTGTAAGAATGGGACCAACGACGACTGAAGAGAATCGTTCAACATGACAGAAGTGCAACCTTCCCGCAAACTGCTGCATAATCAATGCCGGGCCATGAATAAGCGTCAGCGTACGAACTATTCAACGAAACATCGACGTGGGCTTTCGGAGCCGAAGGCCCACTCGTGTAGCATTGGCTGCACGACACAAAGTTTTACGCCTCCTCTGAGCCCGTCAACACCGACATTGGACTGTTGATGACTGGAAACATGTTGCCTGGTCGGTTATCGTTTCAAATTGTATCGAGCGGATGGACGTGTCTGGGTATGGAGATAACCTCATGAATCCGTGCACCCTACATGTCAGCAGGGGACTGGTCAAGGTGGTGGAGGTTCTGTAATTGTGTGGGGCATGTGCAGCTGGAGGGATATGGGTACCCTGATACGTCTAGACACGACTCTGACAGGTGACACGTACGTAAGTATCCTGTCTGATCACCCGCAACCATTCACATCCGTCGTGCATTCCGACGGACTTGGGCAATTCTAGTAGGACAATGCGACACCCCACACGTCCACAATTGCTACAGAGTGACCCCAGGAACACTCACTGAGTTTAAATTCTGCCGCTGGCCACCAAACTTCTCAGACATGAACATTATTAAGCATATCTGGGATGGCTTGCAACGTGCTGTTAAGAAGAGATCTCCACCCCCTCGTACTGTTACCGATTTATGGACAATAATGCAGGATTCATAGCTAGTTCCCTCCAGCACTACTTCAGACATTAGTCGAGTCCATGGCACATTCTGTTCCGGCACTTCCGTGTGCTCTCTGAGTTCCCTACACGATATTAGGAATGTGTACGACTTTCTTTGTCTCTTCAGTGTATGTATCTGTAGCTAAATCGTGACATGGAAGAATGAAAGTCTAAATGCTCCGTGGAAGAAAGAAGGATTTCCTTTCTTAAGGAAACCGAAAATCCTGAACGTGAATGGCAACTTCTATAATTATGCGAGTATTTGTTTTCTGTTCTCGCAACACAACGCCACTATGGAAAGAGTATTTTTGTTGATGACAGTCCAGTTGACTGATAAAATAAATCGACTGCTGTCAGGGACTGTGGAATCAAACTTACAGTGGCAGTTCAACTACAAGCTGATTTTCCTGGAGTTTTATAGACATGTAAAAGGGAAAAAAACACTTGACATATGTGCAAGTGATGTATGCAATGTGACAAATGTGGGCAAAAGAACGTCTGTAATCGGCCAGCTGGAGCATGGAAACTAACGAATACATCTCCAGGACCACACGCATGAGTTACAGCGCTGGAAATCACCACTAAAGATTCTTCCCAAATAAAAGAAGGAAACGCGTATGGCAATAAACAAATTGCCTTCAATTAGTTGCATAGACGGAACATACCACCAAGAAAAAACACTTGCTGAGAAAGGTGAAATCTTCCGAAAAGTATGGCATACCAACTACTTATGCCGCAACAAGTTCCATGTAATTGTGTTCTAAATAAAATGTAATTATAATAAATAAATTTTTTACTTCATTTCTACACCCCCATCTTAGTGTTACGACGAGGTCCCAACTAGATATGGCAACACTGCGCTTGCTCCCCTGCGCGAACGCAAGTAGCATATCAGACTAACATTTTAATTTAGAGCATCCATTTTTCCATTTTCTGTTGTTGCTTGTAGAAGTTTCGGAGTGCATAAATCAGACGAATCGTTTATCATATATTGTAAAGCAACTACTTCTACATCCGTTTGTTAATCTTAGGCACGCCTAAAATTGGAAAAATAGTGAAAACGGATTCCGTAAAAGGTGAAAATGTTGAATTTTATGTCAGTGAACAGAGGATGCCGGAAATAAAATCCAATCACTTCTGAGTTATCGATCAAATATGCAGTCTCAAATTTTCTGAGAAGGTTTCACAAGGCAGTAAAAGAGGTTGACCCATTTGCCAAATTGCGTAATAAAATTTCCGCCAAGATGAGTGCACATGATAAGGAGCTAGCATGGCGACTTGAAGAGCGAAACAGAGAACTGGCCGCGCAAATTTCGACACAAGTAAGCAATATTTAGATAAGGATTTAGCCAAGCAAATAAACGTCACTCTCACTAAGAGAGATATGGAACTGCCCACGCAGATTTCAGTACAGGTAAATAGCGCACTTGAAGTGTGGGACAAAGAGTTAGCCTCATGGATAAATAATAGCTGATAAGATATGTCAAGAAACTTCAGACCTAAGGGAAACAGACATAAGTATGGCTGGACCTATAGATGGATTATCTAATAGTGTTCAGACGCTGCAGGTGGCTCAGAGTTCAATGAGAAACACAGTGCAACAGTTGTATGCAAGGGTAGAGGAACTGATACTTGAATCCGAATAAGTATTATGAGAGCTCAAGGAGAAAGAATGGCTAGACGAGGAAGACCAACTAATGACAAAAGAAATACGGAACGAAAGGAGGCAGTGCAGCGAACAGGTGCTCAAGCATTGACTGAACAAAGAAACTCAGGTGAGGCTATTCAAACAGATCGCGATCACGCACACGCAGAGCTCACGGCATCACACATCGTACGTCGCTGCTCATCCTCACGAGATTTATGAACGAATGGCCCCCATCACCGGTTGCGTGGCAACGAATTTGAACAATGCTAATGAATCTGTGGGGGTGGCAGCAGCACCCCCAGTTCCAGGTGTTTACAGCGCACAAAAAGTCCGTTCCACCTACTTGTTTCTGTAAGTGCATTCAGGAGTACGTTACTGAGCACATAGAGCGAAGGACAAAAGGTTCAGTTCATTACAACACACACTCAGGGCGATGGAGCCTTATGGACAACGGAATCCGCTGAAAATTGCACTACTTATGATCACTTAAAAAGCCTTTCTTGACCAAGTATTGGACAGGATGCGATCAGGAATGACTGCATAAGCAGATGTTCACCAATGGAGTCTATAACTCCAAGCAGGACAGTTTAAGGAAATATTTTGAGAGATGTACTAATAAGACACGCAATTGGGACAGTCCAGCAGCTCACAAGGAGGTCCTGAGAATTCTAAAGGTGAGGCGTTACTTTCGTTTTGCCTCAGGTACAGTAGGAAGTAATTATGTTTTATATATCGAGATATAGTTTTTTCTTTGATTGCCAGCAGCCTCAATACTTCGCTGGGTGAAAGGAATATTTGACGCATTTGTTTATTCCTTTTCATCATTTCACAAAGAGATCACACGCCGTTTATATATAGACTCCTTGCTCCACCCTGTATGAGTGTGCATGGGTATGAATGGAAGTCAAGTGTAGCGGGAGCATGGACCAAAGGGAACAGGTTAAGGGAATAGCAGTCATTGCCAGCATTACAAGAATAACGGCAGGTAGGCCAGAGCAGCAAGCAAAGATGAACACAGCCACGAGGGTAGGTTACAAACTTGGTGCGGGGTGAGGTGAGTCTCCCCACCACCGCGTTTGAATAGGAACGTTGATCGGATTTTGGCGTGGAGGGCACTGTGGGGCCAGCCATGAGACGGACCGGACGCGGGAGTACAGCAGCTCGCAGATTTGGTGAGATAGAAATGAGGTAATATGGCTAAAAATTCACGACAGGGTATGCTCATAGCACGCATTCAACATGCCTTCGTCGGTACAGGTTAAGGTTTTAATTTATTTGCAATAGTTTTCTCTGAAATGTGTTTGTGAAATTTTGCTTTGTGGTAGTGAGCATGCAACAGGAACCATCAGTTCATGTAGCTATTTCCCAAGTTATAAGCTTCACTTTTAGCTCAATGAGTGCAGATTGCGTATCGGATGGTAGATCGAGAAATTTCTGTCGCGAAATTTAATTATTTTTGGTACTTTCTTTGTGAGTTCAGTTCGCACTTCATTTTGGCGCCAATAGTATATCATTTTTGTCCAGAATCTTTTCTCTGATAGAGGTTATCTACCTTCAGCAGTGGCCTACCTTAAATTTCTAGTGGTGTTATTCATGCATGACGAGAAGTGAGTCTTAAAGAATGAATGACGATTTTCCCGCTAAAGACGGTGTGGCCCACTTATTTATTTTTTGTGTTATTATGAAATTATGTGTCATATATTTTTTGTGTTATTATGAAATTATGTGTCATATATGAAATTAGTCGTATAGTGTTTTCGTTTTGTCATTGTCCTACCCATGAGAGGTAACGCTGATTCATACATAAGTCTTGTAACTAAAAAAAATTACATTGTAATGTGTCGGCTTCTAAAGTTTTCATCAAAGTAGAAAATAAATCTATTAAATGAGAGTCAGCATTTCAGTTAATAAATATTCCCCCAGTCGCCTGCCACATGAAATGGGTAGGATGTACCTTATTCAGTTCGATTTTCTAAAGTTAATGAAAGACAGAAATAATCTGCAATGTGAATTTAGATAGGCTACCAGCTGCTATAGGACGGCTATGAGTTCAACCAGCCCAGAACGTGTAATCTTAGAGAAACTCGCACCAGTTTCCGTTGCGCATATTTCAAAAATAATTAATTTGTTTATCAAGTTAATCAAATAAGGGTCACAATATAGACACCATTACTTATGGGCCGGGTATATTAGCTGCCAGGACGCAAAGTCGAGTAGAATTCTCTAAGGTAACGCGAGGAGATCGTCACACAGGTTCAATATAAATTAAAAATATATAAAGAACCAGCATACAGCCAACCAGCAGTCTTATAGCAAAGGCAAAGCTGCAAATCAGTATTCGGGACAAGCTAATTACAGTACCGGATCATGACTCATAGTATTTTTTATCGGTCAGTTCCTATAACAGTGTGTCACCGACTGTAAATTCACATGGCCGCGGCAGCAACAGTATGCGTAACGACTCACTCCCGTGATAACAGCGGAACGCCGCATACCGGAAAAGCAAATCTATACGCAAGTTTAAGAGTATGGACGAACAACAGTTATATTGTGAAACAATAATAATTGATATCACTCGGGATACGATCCCAACTGGACTGGGAACCCAAATAGTCAATGGCAACAAAGTTATGGGTACCATTGGCATCAAAATCAAGTAGGTCGATGGCCTCCAAATGTAAACATCCCGCCACTTCCTATAAATCCACATCTCGGAAATAGCCAAAAGCATAACGACGGAAATTCGCAGCACACAGAAGAGTCACGAAATTCTCCGTAGAACACGTCCTCTGACTACGGCTGATTCGACAAACTGCAGGCGACGTCGTTGATCTCCGTGGTGACAGTCACGGAACGGGATGGGGTCACCGTTTCAAACGGGCAACATCGGATGCTGCACTACAGCGACGGCATTGACAGCGGCCATCTATTGTGTAGTGACTGTGAAACCAGTGGGGCAACCTCCACAGGCCGCTGTGAGAGGAGTACCCACCATGACTGTTTTAGGCACAGGTGCAAGTTTTAATGTCTATAAGAACATATCTGAAATGACTAAGATCCGCATACTGCCGGCTGAAAACTGTGATACCTGGCGCTACTGATGCCGGAGGCACGGATTGATGTAAAATTTGAGAACGAAGCTGATTATTGCACGATCCTCTTGGTAAAAAATTTTACTCTGAGCTGATTGTTGGGAATGGATTTCATGCAGGGGAGGGACGTGATGATCGACCTCTCACGTGGAAAGTGCTATTTAAAAACAGGCGGGAGAGATGTTGTTTTAAGTGTAAGTAAAACGAAGGTGACGCATGGCGGGAGTCGGATTCAGAATTAAAAATCCAGTGTGTTGTGTATGCAACTTGTTTGTCCACATAGAAACAATGGGCAAGTAAATCCCAGCATGTACAGAATAAGGGCATGTAAGCTAAAATCTTGCCTGAAAAACGGACAAAGGAATTAGCTACCTTGTTATTACAACGGTCTCAATGTCTTGGAGATAACTAATGCTCAAACAAAACATCACCATATATTCACAGACAACTGCAAGGGACAGGCAAAGAATTGGACTATTATTGCTTTGGAAAGGTCCCTTGTTGATACCAAAGATTTCAATCTGTTCATCATTGCTTCCCTGGGGTAGGTCACACCAGACGCCGTTGCGATCCTGACGTTGGTCGCATTGAAGTTTTTGCAATAAACAGACCTCCGATAGTCTACACGCCAGGTTAAAGGGCAGAAGTGAGAAAATCTGCGAGTGTAGAAAATGTCATTGTGACTAAAATTGAAAGAGAGGACTTCAGAATTTTGGAAATTCTGAAGACATTAATGTCAAAACCTATGTTACTCACGTCTGGCGATCCCCTGCATTTCAGTGAAGATACGTGGTTTAAGTATGAGCCCAATGATCCCTTCGAGCTAAGTGTGAAGCACTGTTATTGAAACATAGGAGCCTTCGCTTCAGTGGGCATTCGTATCAACAGGAAAGGAAGGTTTGTTGACCCAGATTCACATCACTAGCCAATAAAGTATAGAAAGCCACTTTCGATTAGCCAGAAAAAAATTGATGATGTACTGTTTCTTATGGCATACATACCCGCAGCAAATCAAGATTTCTTTCGGTCATGTGCTAGAAATAACTTGAACACTGACGATGCAGAGGAACTTCCTAGAAGTAACTGTCTCATTGTAAAATAATTTATTAGCCTCAGTAACCTATAATGTATGTATAAATGCGTAAAAATTATAAATACTGGTTCCTGTGTGAGAGCAGTACGAAATAAATCCTTACAAATTTATATGTTTTAAATTATTTTCTAGGAGATATACTCATAAGCTACCACCGACTACATCTTAATTAGACTGACTCTAAAACTAATATTATGTAACATAAAGAGAGCTATTGCACTAAGTATTTTGCAAGCATTAAGCAAATGTTTGGAGTACAAAGAAGGTTTGTGTTTTGTATTAAGCATTTTTAGATTTCAATGAAACTTTAAACTTACTGTATCTCAAAACTGATTCCAAGTGGCTTGTGACTATCTGTCCGACCCCTTTAATAACAAAGTGATTGAATCTGAGTTATTCCAAATTGAAGGGAAGTCATTCACGATTGACTGGACGTCATGTCATGCCTGTCAATCCACTGCAAATATGTGAATAACACAAGATAAACGCTTCAAGTAATAAGTTGTGCTGAAGCCAAAGCAAAACTGTTTCTCGAACTAGTTACGCTAAATGGTGTATGTTCTCATGCTTTCCTGCTTAGTATGGGATTATAAAATTTACATTTATTCTTAGGATTTTAATGGATTACCTAATGCTTTATTTGTAAATAACATTATACTAGATGTAACGGTGGAGCACGGATTATTCAAGACATGATGCGCCAATACTTTACGACAGGATTTATTTCTTTTCTTCAAGCCGTTTGGTGCATATTTCCTTCTGCTTATGCAAAACTGTTTTGTTTCCATTTGTTCTTTCTCTTTTTCCGATCCCAGGTCAGAGCAGTATATTTGATAAAAGGAAAGAAACACTGGGCAAAAAAAAATCTTGTAAACACTATCCGTAATTTCACTTCTGTATTGTAAGAAAACTTGACTTAGTCTGAGAATGAAGTGCTAAACAGATGAATTCATAGCTACCACACGAAGTTACAGGACACTAATGTGTGACAGGTGGCACTGTGCAAATTTCAAACAGTCAGAACGTATGAAAACAGGAAGTACAGCAATACTCGTCTCAGGCGAATTAAATGGTGGGTGCAACGATGTGGTTAACCCATTCTCTACGGACACTTCATGCTCCAGTAGATTCTGCCAGTGGTGATGTAACCACATACAGGTAAGCACATGTAAAGACCAACGCGACAGAGGTTGCGAAATAGACCACTACTTTGTCGATGAAGGCCAGGAATGTGACTGCTCGGGCAATGTCGTCATGTGTTAAGCTCCGAGCTTTTTTGCAACGCGGTTTCAAGTGAAAAATTCAAATGGCACTAAAGTGACATTTCATCACCGTCTGTGGTGGACTTTTATGTACAGGATGATAATTATTGAACTATAT
The DNA here is from genome assembly GCF_021461385.2 of Schistocerca piceifrons. Taxonomy (NCBI): domain Eukaryota; kingdom Metazoa; phylum Arthropoda; class Insecta; order Orthoptera; family Acrididae; genus Schistocerca; species Schistocerca piceifrons. The sequence continues at coordinate 63,998,781 of NC_060140.1, read as the reverse complement.
GAAAAAAAACGTAAATTAGTTACAAAATGCGGATGCACACACTTTATTCAACATGTAAACGTCGCTACAGATTTTCGGATTTAGGCTATGATATTTCGATATGCCTGCCATCATTGGCGATGATGTGGCACAGACGAATAGCAAAATTTTGGATGACCCGCTGAAGAGTCGGAACATCGATGCTGTCGATGTCCTCTCCTCCTGAACGGCTGTTTTCAGCTCAGCGATGGTTTTGGGGTTACTGCTTGTACTCAGTGAGTTACAATTTAGCAAATTACCATTACACACAGATACGGCAGATAATGTTTTAAAAGCAAGCCACTGTGATTTGGCCAGATGGCCTTACACGGCAGGAATCGCAATAAATTAAGAACTGTTTAAAACTCCCTGCAACTTATAAATTACAGGCATTGAAATATTAAAGGCAAGTCACCACAAACACAGCAGAAGGCATCAGACGCCAGGCATGGCAGTAAATAAGGTTTTAAGGCTTACTGCTAAAATACAAATATCAAATTAGAATTTTAAGGCAAATGACCACAATCACGGCTGAAGGCCTTACACATGAGGAACGGCAGTAATATAAAAATTTTAAGAACCTGCTTTAAAACAGCAAATACAATAGCAAAGGTTAATTTATAAAAAGAAGCAACTGATCACCAAATGGGTGAAATAAGATGATGGTAAACTTTGTAACACAACCCTTAAAATCTACTGAACACTACACTGCTAGATTTATTCCAGAAGGCGACCAGAACTATTAACTAGACATGTATAACCTTTAATGTAGGCATTACAAGGTATTGTAATAAATAATACAATAATAAAGCACAAGGACCAATACGTACGGACCTTAAAAGGTAGTGAGGCAGGTAATACCCGCAGAGGGCGTGGACTGTAGGAGCGTTACATTGAACTAACGGCCATCAGAACACCGTTTAGAACACACATGTCTTACAAGAACCAAGGGGCCACAGACGGTGCTCCAGGAATCGACCTATGAGAAGGTCCGGCAACAAACACTTTCGCGAGCGATGAGATAGGCAGCTAAGAGTCCCATTCACTTCACAAGATGGTAACTCAGACTAGTGGCAGTCTAATGAATGACTAACGATAATCTTGCTGAAGCTGCCTGACATCCGATAAACCAAATGCAACGATGGAACAACACGTCAAAGCCGGAACCGACAGTCTGCACTACGTCCCCAGAATACTGTGCTTACAGTGCCCGGAACGAGAAAGGAATCACTACCACCAGAGTACAAGAATCACCAACCGGCCTACAATCAAGAAAGGTGTCAAAACTACACGCCTTACCGGACTGCAGCGGCAAGGCGAGGAAATGTACTCTGCCGTTACGTACATTAACCCCCAGGGCAAGTAACTGGGCCGTTAGGGCCACCAGACAAGAAAAATTACCGCTGGTTGAACTTAACAAATTGCAACAAGTTGAACACAGTAGCCGGCCTTTGTGGCCGAGCGGTTCTAGGCGCTTCAGTCCGGAACTGCGCTGCTGCTGCGGTCGCAGGTTCGAATCCTGCCTTGGGCATGGATGTGTGTGATGTTCTTAGGTTAGTTAGGTTTAAGCAGTTCTAAGTTCTAGGGGACTGATGACCTCATAGTGCTCAGAGCCATTTAAACCATTTTTTTGAACGCAGTAAACAGTAATAAGAAGTCGAGGAAAGATAATCAGATCCGCCTTCCCCAAGCACTCCACTCGCTGCTCTTCGCCTCGGCGACACTACGTGCAGTGACATGAACCCATGTCACTGGAGAATCGCGAGATATCACAGTGGTGAAGGTTTCTCTTCTTGGGATGAAATGCACTCATCTTAAAGGTTGCTGGATCCGGTTTACGACGAGGTCGTGCACCCTCGTGACCACAGACCTTCCATCCGGCAGTCCATGCATGCCGCCAGCGGTCCCGGCGTGTTCGGGCACTGTGCGGACCTGGCTCCTGCTGAGTCTCCAACCGAACTCACACACTCACACGACCCAGAAAAACAACGACTTCGCCCCAAAGATAGGGTAACACTTACTACATATCGGTAACCGCCGCTGCTGCCACTAGCGGACAGATACACTTGCGAAACCGAGTGGCGCCAGTCAACACGAGAAGAAGACATACAACCGCAACCAAGCCAAGTAAACGATACCGTCTGGCCTCCAAGAGAGGACGGAAACCTAGAAACAGCACCAACGTGAGCCACTGCACGGCTCAGTTTTGTAAAGAAATAAAAAGACAGACGTTGTATTCAGTGTAATATAAATAAAAAAGAGAGACATTGTATTCGGTGTAATATAAATAACTATGTAAATATTCTTTGACCCTGGTACCATAAAGAAAATTTTACAGTCCGTGGGACTACCAAAGAAAGATACTTTTTATAACATCCTATGTGGAGTTATCAGAGTCGGAATTGTGTATGTAAACTTGGTGGTCTTTCACTCAAATTTGAACTGATAAAATGGTATGTTGCAAGCGAGGATGCTACATGGTGCACGTAAGCAGACATTTAAAAAGATATTTGAAAGTGCACATTGACTGTGTACTCACCTCTGGTGAAGTGGAAGAGACGTGGAACTGGGTGGTGTCTCTAAGGACCCTCCTCGTCTTCTGTACATCCTCCAGTTGGCGATAAACACTCGCACCCACAAGAAAACATGGTACCGGTGCAAGCCGCTGGCATGAACTAACTTCCTGATCAAAAAGTGGATGTCAATAATGCCACGTCTAAGCCAATTGTCGACGTGTGTCTTGCGAACTAAACTGTATATAACTGCATTAAATGCGAATGACGCACTGTTATACAACACTGACATTTGCCTGTTGCCAGTGATGAACACCTAAGTGACTAACAGGCAAGGAAGCATTTCATGTGCTAAATATCCGAGAAGGAAAATCTTATTTGCAACTGTCAAAACAATGGAAATTCCAGGTAGAAACATCAACAATGTAGGAAAAGCTACTTAAAGATAACGCGCTAAGTTGCAGAGAGGCACAATTAAAAGGCACTTACACATAAGCTTTAAACCTCAGCCTTCCGTGAACAAGACGAAGACACCCCATTCACTCACGCAAACACACCTCGCACACACATGACCGCCATCTCCGGCAGCTGCATGAGATGTGCTCGTTTGTGTGAGTGAATGAGGTGTGTGTTTCTCTTCTTGCGACGAAGGCTGAGGCCAAAAACTTACGTGAGTCTTTTAACTGTGCCTGTCTGCAATTTACTGTGTTTATATTTACGGTAAGTATCGATCTATCTTTTCCTACATTGTTGATATTTGTAATTATGGTACATGTTGCAAGGACTCGAACTATAAAGTGTATAATTATGTGATATATGTCAATTATAATTTCTTCATAACATGAATGCACTAATCGGCCTATCACAGGATAGTACAGCGTGTCAATTCTTAATGTAAAACTTATACTGTCCTTACCACCGTTTCTTGATCCCTTGAATATGAAGAAGAACACGTGAGCCGACGTGCACAGCGTCCGGCAACTGTCTCATTGACGACGTTATTTTATTACTATGTACAAAATTTTTCTCGAGGACTAAACGTTCACGAAGAAATTCGAAATTAAACAAGCTCCAAGATTTTATCACTGTATTTGAACATTCTACACACAAATCTTTTACATTTATAAGTAGTGGAAAGTGTGTAAGATTTGTGAGTCCTATGTGCGATAAGCATGACTGTAACTCAGAAACATGTTACCCAGTACATAATTTTCAAATGGTTCAAATGGCTCTGAGCACTATGAGACTTAACTTCTGAGGTCATCAGTCCCCTAGAACTTAGAACTACTTAAACCTAACTAACCTAAGGACATCACACACATCCATGCCCGAGGCAGGATTCGAACCTGCGACCGTAGCGGTCGCTCGCTTCCAAACTGTAGCGCCTAGAACCGCTCGGCCACTCCGGCCGGCACATAATTTTCAGTCAGTGCACTAGACGTGTAGAACACATTGTGACATCCCTTAGTAGGTAGGTGTTTTTTTTCTCAGTTTGGTTCTTTTCTCCCATGAGCTGCGAAAGTTGGGTAGGGACAGAGAAATCAAAATGATTAGTGAGTAAAGAACGTTAGACCAGCTGTTGAGATTACACCAAGTGCTGAAACATAAAAATGAATTCTGTTACAATTAGCATACTTATCAATGAAGCAATTGTCCTGGATGTGTTTTAACAATTTACTATGTTTGTGAAGCTCTTAAAAAATCATACATCAAATATTTTATTTTCCGTCTATTGTTGTACACTCGGTGTTTCTTTACTAAAATTTGACACAAAAATATGCATATGCTGAACGTAACTCCAGCCCCCTACTGTTGTTGAATGCTTGTAGTGTATATTGTTGACACGATAACTACAAGCATTCAAAAAATGGCTCTGAGCACTATGGTACTTAGCATCTGGTGTCATCAGTCCCCTAGAACACAGAACTAGTGAAACCTAAGGACATCACATACATCCATGCCCGAGGCAGGATTCGAACCTGCGACCGTAGCGGTCGCGCAGTTCCAGATTGAAGTGCCTAGAATCGCTCGGTCACAGCGTCCGGCGGCAAGCATTCAAGGGGCGATAAAACGTTTCGTATTATGACTATTTTTTTTACCAATTTTTATACTCGTAACTGGTAATGTAATGATGAGAAGTAAGAAAACTATGTCTTATTTGTAAAGAAAAACCCGATTGTGAAAAATGTATTTTCTGTGTGTTCAAAGATAGCATTTAAAATGTCGAAACTGATAGAAGTTATAAAAGTGGCCATTAAAAAACCACTGAGAATAAATGAAGGAGCGCTGCTCTTTTATCTTCTTCCCATGTTATCGCCTTCCGTCGTCCGAAGTTCAAGCTGAGCAGATGTAAGATTAGTAGTTGTAACTATATTTGATCGATAAAGGTTACTTAAATCTATGCGTTGTTTCGGCCTCGTTCCTGATTCAAGCCATTACCTTGTCTCTTAATCATTTATGTTGTTATCTCCACATGTTACAGGCTATAGTCGTCGGGCCTGGCGGCGGACTCTTCGGATATGAACGATCCGACATAATTTGCGTCCTTTCGTTAATTACTTTTCAATTAAGTGCCAGAACCGTAGAGAGATATATATGTCTATAATTTTCCGGCTCTGTGTAAAGTTTTACAATTAAAATGCGCGGGCCTGATTGGTTTCCGTTCCCGAGCGATGACGCCTGACAGCCTGCCCAGTGGCTTTATACAATGTGGCCTTATACAATGCAGATCTGTAAATAAACTACACGAGGGTGAAGTTCTGTAAAGCAAATCGTTTTATAAAAGCAGGGAACTTTCCTATGACGCACCACATTGTGCACTTCTTAGCAAAAGTATCCACGCTCAATGGCGGTTGCCTCCATATCGCAAGCTGTTTCATTATTCTAAATAACACCATTTGCAAATCGATAAATTCTCGCCGTACCTTTGCAAAACCTTTATCTTTTTTAACTGTCATTGCGAGACAGGAGGGTAATGCTTCAGTTTCTGTCGTTATATTGTAAGATATAAATGGGCAATCAGCTTTCAAGTTAGTGATTAGTAGGGTATTTTATGCGATATCAAACAGGGCTATTGCTGGAGTTGATCTAACAGTGAGTAACATACCGAACACATCACAATAGCCAATGTAGAGAGGAAGCCAACGCCGCACACAATACTATCTGTAGCAGAGCATTAAGAGGAAGGGCTGGGGGTGAGGATGTAGGCGTAATGCAACAGTTCTAAGCATAATTTTACTGTAACTAATGTGGTGTCACCGCCAGACACCACACTTGCTAGGTGGTAGCTTTAAATCGGCCGCGGTCCACTAGTACATGTCGGACCCGCGTGTCGCCACTGTCAGGGATCGCAGACCGAGCGCCACCACAAGGCAGGTCTCGAGATACGGACTAGCACTCGCCCCAGTTGTACGGACGACTTTGCTAGCAACTACACGGACGAAGCAACGCTCATTTGCAGAGCAGATAGTTAGAATAGCCTTCAGCTAAGTCAATGGCTACGACCTAGCAAGGCGCCATTAGTAGTTTATTGCCTGAATCTACAGAGTCTCACTTGTATCGTCAATAGCGATGTACAACAAGGATGGATTAAAGTTAAGTATTCCAAAAAGCTACGTACTTTTCTTTATAGCATTCATTACGTATCCTGTTTCAGACCTCACGCCATCCTTCGTGTGTTTATAGCGTGCATTGCGGTCCCCTCAAATCACACTGTGTCGGCACTTCTGTCGACACATCAACTAACAATCCTGCAAAATCGATTGATACTCTTAAAACCAAACTTTTAAAAACAACACGAAATATTTTATTTAAAATAATATGTTCAAAAAACTTTACAATGAAATGTTAATCTAGTGTGGTACCTTGGCCAAGAAAGAATATAACACATGCGCTCATCCTATCAAAATTACTGTTGTTTCAATGCAAACAGTTACAAAAGAAATCAGAATTTGTATCTGGAAGTGGCACGAAAATAACCATCTGAATACAGTACACGTGAGTGCATGACAAGTTTTCGGACTCCCTCTCCCGCAGAGTTCTCTTAGCTAAGTATACGCCACAGTCGGGCCACGTAGAACACGGCCGGTATTCAGATCCTTGGGCGGCAACAGTTCCAATCACCTCAGCTCACTATAACTCGAAAAGGTTAATGATCGGAACTATCCACGATGTCGTCGAAGCCGACCAAAGGCATCTTCTGTCCGGAACACGCCATGTAACAGGTTGACGCAGTCCGGTGCTCCGCTCCTGCGTCTCGCTCCCTGATTGCAACCGTTCTCCTCGTAGCTGGCTCCAGCCGCCCCTCATGGCAGTTGGCAGAGGACGAAACCTCAGTGGCCATGGTCGCGCCACACTGTAGTACCGGATCGGGAAGGATGCGCGCGGCATTCAAAGGCATCGGACATGTGGCGATGATACCGTAGGCACACTACCGAGAAGTTTATATGCTTGCTATAATGAAACAACGTATGAAGACCTAAAGGAATTATTCGGTTAGTTAAGGGAGATGTAAATTTAATTCTGAATGGGATTCCGATAGCGGCAAAAGGAAAGGAAAGACACATGGTAGAAGACAGCGAAATGGAGGAGACCTGACCGAAATCTGCGAACATTTCGTTTAGGAATTATGAATGAAGGTTGTAAACGGGGAAGAGATCTGGAGATACCCGAAAGTGTCAGACAGATTATAAAATGGTAAGCCAGAGATTTCGGAACTGGATTTCAAACTGAAAATGATTTCCAGGGGCAGATGCAGACGCTGACAATATCTTATTGGTTGTAAACTTCAGATTAAAACTAAAGAAATGCGTTAATTTAGCAAATGGTGGAGGCCATACGGGTTATATATTGAAACAAGCAGATTTTGTTGAGAGTTTCATAGCGAGCGCTAGGTAACGACTGACGGATATGAACAAAATATAAAAGAAGATGAATGGACAGCTCGTAGAGGTGACATAGTGAAGGCAGCAGAGGATCAAATAGGCAAAAAAGCAAAGCTGAATGCCTTCTACTTACGTTTCAGATCTAGACTTTAATAATAAAATGGGAAGGTACTGTTAATCAGAACTCAGGGAGAAGTTGTTATCTAAATGACAATAGATTTATTCATCCTTAACATCACAAGACAGCAAAAATGAAGAAAGGAACACCACACAAACATTTTTATTTGACAAACCCTTTCACTAACATGGGGTCTATGGTGGCCAAGGTGATCAGCTGGGGATTGGCGAACGACACTAACCGGAACACTAATCGCCTTACCTGACTTCATACATGTGAATCCAGGTTATGGCACAAGAACTACACCACCACCAAGCATCTACATTCCACCATTCCAAAAAGAAAAATACAGTTCGAATGAACACGGTCTGAGAAACGTGTATTGGAGCCCTACGCCTTAACAGCGAATACCTTACCCTCCTGCTGGTCAGGGCGCACACCACGATGCATTCGGCCACTGAAGTCATGGACGGCCACAGTCTGTTATTAATGGGTTGGGTTGTTTGGGGAAGGAGACCAGACAGCGAGGTCATCGGTCTCATCGGATTAGGGAAGGACGGGGAAGGAAGTTGGCCGTGCCCTTTCAAAGGAACCATCCCGGCATGTGCCTAGAGCGATTTGGGGAAATCACGGAAAACCTAAATCAGGATGGCCGCACGCGGGATTGAACCGTCGTCCCCCCGAATGCGAGTCCAGTGTCTAACCACTGCGCCACCTCGCTCGGTGTGTTATTAATGGCGCGTGCCTAAAAAATGCAAGTACGCGGTCTCGTCTTCGGTTAATTTGGAACGCAGGTACATCCCTATGAGCCTCTGAAACCCTGGTGGATTCCAGTGTGCAGGTAGACCCGTTTGCTGGTCTGCCAAGCCAGTTTGACTCTGCGCCACGACTATGCGTGACAGAATATGTCAAATGTTTAGAAGGCCGACTCAAGACAAATAAGTACACCCACGCATCACTTGTTTGTGTGCGTGATGCTACAAGCAGTACTTCTGATGATTCAGAAGGTGACTGGCGCAAGCTCTAAGTGGCACACTACCAAAGAGTACAAGTCTCGCCGTTTAGGTAGAAGCCTGCAGCTTTTTACTAGCGAAGCAACAGTACAAGAGAAATCTTCTCTTCCTGTCCACTTTCCTCCTCAGCTTGATAGCAAAATCCTATTTCCATCTTACAAGGAGACGGCACGAGCGTGGGGTCGGGGATTTGTCCGAAATTTTGTGTGGTGAAAGAGGACCCCTAATGCCTCACGTGGTTAAAATATTAGGACGCACTACCCGGAAAATCCAGGGAAAAATCGATCCATTGTTTCTTAGGTGCCTTATGAGTATAAAATGGTAATGATTGCCGAGTCGCCGTCTGGCCTAGATGTTTAGGGCTCAGCGTCTTACGCCAGAGGTCTCGGGTTCTATTCCTCCTCTGGCACTTTTTCTTGTTATTCCACCAATTATTCAAAAAGTTTCCCAAACCTACATTATCTTATATTTTTCATTGTAAAGTATATAAGGAGAATCATTGGGTTTTTAATCAGAATAACAAATTCGATTGGGAAACATTCAATTTTTTTTACATATAATAATTATAAACAAGAACCGTAGTGGTAATTATCGTAAAAACAGACAAAGCAATAATTTTTGCGATATCTTGCGCAACATATAAAAGCGGATTTTTTACAATCACGGGGCGTTTGCAATAAATCTGTACAAAAATGTGCCCCATTAACATTTACCAAAGTGTTTTGAGTTTCTGATAATTTTGAGGCAAACCAGGCATATTGAATCATGTCTCGGAATATTGGTGACGATAACTGATGGTGAATTATAGAATGAATTTTTATACACTCTTCCCGGGAATTAATTTCACTATTCTCCTGTAACAATGCGCTGCAATTTTGCAAGCAACAGAAGAAAAAACAAAAAGTGCCGGAGGAGGAATCGAACCCGAGACCTCTGGCGTCGGGGTCCGACCGCTAACCATGTAGGCCAGACGGCGACTCGACAGCGGACTAACATTTCATACTCATAAGGCACTTCAGAAACTTTGGATCGATTTTTCTCGGGATTTTCCGAGTAGTGCGTCCTAATACTTTAACCACGTGAGGTGTTAGGGGTCCTCTTTCACCATACAAAATTTCGGACAAATCCCGGACCCCACGGTCGTGCCGTCTCCTTGTTAGACTCCCTCCATATTAGAACAAGCCAATCACGAGCTGGAGTGCGGCTTTCGAAGCTCAGAGAGCGCCCCTTACTCTGCATATACCGATTGGACCAATCAGGAAAATAGATTCAGCTTCGTGGCCTCTTTCCCACGCATTTGCTCTGTGTCTTTTGGTAACAATATGACCAGGATAGAACCACAGCCCGCCATAAAAATCTTGTTATCTCCCGTGTTGTGTCCATTTCAAAGTTTCCACACAATGGCCATAAACTCTCTAAAAGCCTCGTGCTTTCACAAATATGTTTTGTAACAGAGTCTGGGCATCCAGGAGCCCACGGAAATTCGCAGAACGGTCACAGTTGTTTTGTTGGCTTCCTACCTAACAAGGGCCCATCCCATGCTTTATTGCCAGTCTACAATCCGCCGGCCATTGCAGTGGCGACTTCTCGACGCTAGTCAGTCTAACTGGATGTGGCTGCCTCCCGAACGCCGCCAACCAATGTCCCTGCACAATGAGACCGTGTAACTCGGCCATCCAGAAATGTTTCCACCCAGCTTCTGCAGAAAAAACGTACTTTCCTCGGCCCACTGTCGCTGTGCGCTTTTACTGCAGTCGTTCAAATCGGCACCCTATTGCTTTGAATGCAGGTAAAGCTTAACGCTATTCCTTCCCTAGAGCATGCAAGCAGCAGCATTAACTACTGCCCACCATTCTATCATGATGTATGAAGTCAAAATTGCAATAAAAATCTTATTCCCTAAGAACATGAAGTGGCATAACACCGAATCAGGAGTGAGATTGCCCTGCAATCTCTCAAAGCCTCATAAAGATATTTGAATAACTAGTGAGATAATGAATTTTATTGACACAGGAAAAAATATAAAAGGACGGAAATGAAGTTGATAAAAGAAAATAGAGACATCTAATAAGCAAGAATCAGATAATGTGCAACATGGTAACACAGATCTGATTAGAGGACAAATACAAGGCTGAAGAATTTTACATGGTTAGGTGGAAGACAGTTGCCACCTACAAGAAATTTAAAGATACCTTGGTAGAAAATAGGTGCAACTGTTTGAACATTGGGGTCCAGAGGGGCAGCCAGTACTAATTAAAGAAAGGAAAGGTGAAAGATGGATGAAGTATGCAGAAAGGCTGTACGAGTACAAGAGCAACAGAACTAAAGACATTACAGAAACGGAAGGGGAAGCAGATGAAGATTATATGAGACATATGATACTATGAGAAGAATCTGGTAGAGCAGATCAAGACTTTAGCCGAAACTAGACCCCTCGAGTAGACGAAATTTTCTTAGAATTATTGAGATGCTTTGCAGAGCCACCCATGACAAAACTATTCTACATAGTGTGCAAGATACCTGATATACGAGAAATACTGTAAGACTTCGAGGAGTATGTAATAATTCTGTTTCCAAAAAAGGCAGGTGCTGGGGTGAAAATATTAACCAACCAAAATACTGGCTCGAATAATCTATTGAGGAATGGGGACTGACTTTGGGAAGACCAGTTTGAGCCCCGGAGTAGTATAGGAAGACGTGAAGCAACATTTAGCCCACGACGTTACTTTGAAAAGAGCTCAAGAGACGAGAACAAATCTACGTTTACAGCAATCAGAGATATGGAGAAAGCTTTTGACAGTGATGGCAGGAGGACACTCTTTGAAATTGTAAAGATAACAGGGGTCAAATACTGGAAACGAAAGGTTATCTACAAACTGTACAAAAGCAAACTGCAGTGATGTGATTCGAAGGACATGAAAAGGAAGAATCATGTGAGAAAAGAGTGAGACGGGATTGCAGCCTATCCCCAATGTTTTTCACTCTCTACGTCGGGGAAGCTGTGAAGGATACCGAGAAGTAACCACATAAAACCTAAACACAAATTGGAAGACTAGGCGGTGAATCCCACTACTCCCATAAGCGAATTATTTTATGTCTACATCTGTCATGATTTAGTTATACTGTGTCTCACACATATACACACAGTTTAAGGTAGTATGTGTTACGGTTTATCCAGTTTTATGTTGCTTTTAAAGAATTTCACTCCTCCTATATGCAAAAAAACATGGTTCAAATGGCTCTGAGCACTATGGGACTTAACATCTGAGGTCATCAGTCCCCTAGAACGTAGAACTACTTAAACTTAACTAACTGAAGGACATCACACACATCCACGTCCGAGGCAGGATTCGAACCTGCGACCGTAGCGGTCGCCTGGTTCCAGACTGAAGCGCCTATAAGAGCTCGGCCCCATCGGCCGGCTCCTATAAGAGAGTTATTTTGTGTCAACACTTATCATGTTTTAATTATACTCTGTGTTATACATACAGACACAGTTTAAAGTAGTGTGTGTTGTGACTTACGCATTTTTATGCTGCTTTTAAAACACTACAGGTACCCGTCTGGCCGTAAGGGCAATTTTATAACTGATATGAACGGTTTAGAGGCACGAGTTTCTTAATATGAGCCTGAGGTTTAGCGAAACATGATTATACGCTAGCATGTCGTGATCCAAAGTGTTACAAACCATCACAAAAATATATATAGCTGCTTCAGCATTGTGTAACAGATCAAACAGTTGTATTTTGAGCATATTAGATTTGTTTTCCTCGCACTCCAGACGAATAATGATATATGTGTTTGGAAATTATGTACTTTCTTGCTTAACACATGGAATCGTGCTAATGTTCAGTGACTGTGCATGTGGACGCAAACCCACTTATTTATAAAGCATCTTGCAAGAGCCGCAAAGTTGGCGCTAGTATTTTTAATAACTTACTGTAGATACTGAAATAATACCTTTCGTTCAAAACGATATTTTGGCAACTAAATTGACTAGTATTAGTGGAAGGATTACCTTAACAAAACTAATAAATAACTTTCTCACAGGAATTTTTGGTAAATTTCAACACGATTGGCACATTCTAAGATAGTTTTAATCACCAAATTAAGCTATTATATCTGAAGTCGGAAGTCGGAATTAGTTACCTGCTCCAGAATTGCAGATGCATCTTACTGTATAATGCACTGTAGTTCTATAATTGCTATAATTACTGAATTGTGTACTTATTTTTATAAGTAGAACATAACCACTCTCTCACTCATTTCAGGTCGCCCTTTTAGTACCTCTGACCTAGATAGTCACTGCAGTCGACTCGGTAATACACATATAACCCAGTATCTCTTAGGTCCACACCGCCAGCTCCTTAAAACAGGCGCTCCATCTGGTGATACGCGGATACGCACTGCAGCGGTGCCGATAAATGCCGCCATGTTTGTGTTTCATTTGCAGCCGCCGTGCTTCTGGAGGCGGCGGAGGGGAGGTGTGGCAGCGCAGAGGGGTTGGTAGGAGCAGAAGGGTGTCGGAATGGCTGATGGGGTGGATGAGGGCGGCGAGATAGTACAGTGTGAGGATTTGCTGCGTCGCAGGCGTGATTCAAGGCAATTTAAAGCATTACTGGTAAGCCTTACTTCATTGTCGAAAAGCCCCATTCGACGCAAAATCATATGACATAGCCTAATATAGGGCATAAATACGAAGTTTACAAGTCTCCAGTCACATTCAACAATTATTTCTTGTCGTAATGACTTTGTTTCTGTAATTATTCTGTATTGTTTGAAGATTACAAAAACATTGCTATAAAAATATGATGAAAAATTTTCAGACATCAGTGTTAATGATATCTTTTTGTGACGACTGCACTAAAAACAGCTACTAATGAATCCACTCGTTCAACTGCAGTTCAGAAACTACAGGAGTTTGAAACGCCCCGAGCTCCACCCCCCCCCCCCCCCCGTCCCCCACCCACCCCCCACCCTTCCAAATTCTCAATACTCTTCGTTTTCCCACACGCATATATATATATATATATATATATATATATATATATATATATATATATGTGTGTGTGTGTGTGTGTGTGTGTGTGTGTGTGTGTGTGTGTTTTCGACATATCCTCCTGAATCACCGAACCTATTTCGACCAAACGTAGTATACATGTCCTTTGCTGTAAGGCAATGGCTATTGTGTAAGAACCATCTGCATATAGTAGTTCTGAAAGTATGACGTGATATATAATGGGATGCTTGAAAAACTGCCACAGCATGCACGTCGTTTAAATTTATTACTCCGCGCATCGAACATTATTCGCAAAAAAAAAATCGCAGACAGTATCCACAAATGCCGCTAAATGAACTTCCAAAACTGTATCTGGTACCACACATATTTCTGAAGATACGGCGTCATAAACACTGAGTTGCGTGGAAAACTTCAGCATTGTGCAAGGCGTTTAAATTTATTACTTCTTTGCTGCAAACTCTATTCGCAACATATTTTACTTACAACATCAACATATGCCGCTAAATGAACTTCCAAATAATGTCTTGGTATGACTTCATAAACACTGATAAGCGTGAAAAAAAAGGCGCACTATGCATGAAGTTTTAATACTTTATTCTTTAGTACTACGACATTCTCTCTTAAGCGATTCCGTGACACCTGGTAGGGGTCCTGACAACTTTCAGCTGTGACCCGCAAACAGCACACACACACATATATATATATATATATATATATATATATATATATTCAGAAGTCCTGCTGTTTACTTCCCCGCCCCCACCCTCCTTCTTGTTTCCAAATGAATCCATACATATTACACACACACACACACACACACACACACACACACACACACACATAATATGTATGGATTCATTTGGAAACAGTAAGGAGGGTGGGGGCGGGGAAGTAAACCGCAGGACTTCTGAAAAACGTAAACCAGTCCTTATCTACAATCCGAATGTTGTCGGAGATACATGCCACAGAAGTCCAAAATGCCCCATACTTTGCATAATTTTATTGCATAATGTTATTCAGATTAATAACTACAGAGCAGCTCATCAAGCCTACAGAAAGTTTCCGGAATAAACAAATATGAAAAGTGAAATAATTTTGTTGTTAGTTAAACGACGTGCTTGCAGGAGCATATTCATATAATATATTATGTAATATAACAGCCATTAAATTTCCCGAGGACATGAAGCCCTTCTGTATGGCTCCATGATGATGACACCTTCCATCGTAAAAGATTCTGGAGGTAAACTAGCCCCCATTTGGATGTCTGGGGTGTTGACAGGTAAGAGAGCTTAAAAGTAAAGAGGTGTATAGGTTGCCAGGGAAAACGGGACTTCTGGGCAGGTCAGTAAAGGCTTATCAATTCAAGAATAAGTAAACATGAATAAGTCTCTAATAATAAGAAAGTAGTACCGTTTGTAGAATACTATGAGCAGCTTAGAGAACGCATTATAGTAGCCAAGATAGACGCAAAGCCAAAATCAGCTACAAAAATTTCTCCTTGTATGCCTACTAGTTTCGCAGATGGTGAAATTCTGAAGGCAACAGTGGTGAAATCTAGTGAATGGAAGGATATTTACTACTTCTGCAGGAACTAGACTGAAATTATACGAGCATGAAAGGGAAACAGTCGTTCAGAAGGAAGCGGAACATGGTCGTAGCCTTTCCTTGGCGTCATTTAATCGTACTTTGAGGAAAGCAACAAGGGAAACCAAAGAGAAACTTTGAAAGTATATTAAAGTCCGGGGAGAAGAAATAAAAATTTTGAGGGTTGCTGATGACATTGTAATTCTGTCAGACATGGCAACGGACTTCAAAAGTAAGTTAACGGAATGGATAGTGTGTGACGGAGATTCTGTGTTCTCTGCTTCATTAACAGTCGACTTTTCAATTTTGATATATTTCATGTTTTTACTGACTTTTTAACACAAATACCAAAATTAAACGTGCATATTCCAAAGTATGATACTGTATCTACAAATGTATTCTTTTGTTGTACTTTTGCGTAGTATTAATGTAAGATTTTGCTATTGATTTGACGCTGTACTATGCCCACTAGGTCGAAATTGTAATCTATCTTTGTAAACTAAAAAGAAGTCAGTTGGAAGTAAAAAGATAGTGTGAGATGATGGCAGTATGTTACAGGAGGAACAATGTATGTAATGGGGAAGGACCGAGTGTTTTGACATAAAGTTTAGACTATGATATGTGAAAAACAGTGGCCAAAGAACAAACAACTAAAGTCGAGTTGTTTTAGAGATATTGGAGATGTAATGAAGAGTGTTGTTGCAGACGGTAACTCGTTCATATGTAGCGACGAACTGTAAGCTGAGATATCGTGAATGAAAAGGTATTTCAAATCTCTTGACACATATCAAGAGGAGAAGAGGAAATGATTTGAAAACGGAACAAGGAGCGGAACTAATTGTCTGATTATGAACTGTCAGAGAAAAATGGAAAGCATAAAAGGTGAATTATTGTTTAATGTATTTGAAGAATCGGGAGTAGCTAACTGGACTCTGCAGCGGCCTTGCCGCAGTGGATACACCGGTTCCCGTCAGATCACCGAAATTAAGTACTGTCGGGCGTGGCCAGCACTTGAATGGGTGACCATCCTGGCCGCCATGCACTGTTGCCATTTTTCGGGGTGTACTCAGCCTCGTGATGCCAATTGAGGAGCTACTCGACCGAACAGTAGTGGCTCCGGTAAAAGAAAATCATCATAACCACCGGGAGAGTGGTGTGCTGACCATACGCCCCTCCTATCCGCATCTTCAGATGCGGATGACACGGCGGTCGGATGGTCTCGATGGGCCACTTGTGGTCTGAAGACGGATTTCAATTCGGTTTAAATCTGGCGAGCAAGCGAGGTTAATGAAAAGTGTTCACAGTGTGTAAAGTTGGGAAAACTTCTTTTTATCGTCTCAGTGGAAAGTGTATGAGGAGTGTGCTGTGCAGACAGACTATGGCGAAAGAGCGAATTGTTTATTAGATTCGATTACTATTCCGTGGACTTAAGCATCCAAAGGATAACTCTGGACTGCTTTAATATTTTGCGAAAGCAGAGTAGGCGATCTGCAAAAGTGAAGTGCTGAGTAAAAGTGCACCCCGTCAAGTCAAATACGTACAAGAGTGTGCGTATTCATTATTGGCAGTAACTTTAATGTCTCAACAATTTACCCACTTAGACGGATCCTGAAATTTTTCCTGGATTTTTCAAAACATTTAAAGTACTGTGAAATATCTTTTAGATTGGAGTCTTCGTCATAATAATTTTCAGAGTATTTATCTGAATCGAAGTGAAGCCACCGCCATTTTAGCTCAGCAGCGACCGAGTGATCCAGCGGTATACTGCAATGACCAGTTCCATAGAGGTTCAACATGGGGAGGTAGCACTACAGACTTATGCTGCCTGTGTGTTGCTTTGAAGCAGGCGCCGCGATTTTAGATACCCCAAGACACTAGCTGACAGCTGTTTACCATTGCTTTTTCTTCTTAATTTCTGTCGTTTGGACGCAACAGTTGTTAGAAATAGCGAATGTTACATTGTTTTCGTTAATTATACAGTGGCAGGAAGGCATTTTCACATGTTTTTTTTCTGGTCTTAAATGCATACCTGATCCAGTAATAACGCAGTCTAACACGTACACTCACAATACTAACTGGTGCAAAAGTTCTTAACGTTTGACAGCTGGAGCAACATTAGCGCTCCAGGCGCTCAGAAAACAAACATTCGCATGCGTCGTAAGGATAATGTTTGTTTAATTATTCCCTACTTAAGTAACAGAATAGTACCTATATTTTTCTGCTCCATGCTTAGTAAATTACCAAGAGACCTAAATTATCACGAAATACATGTCAAAGCAGCCGCATCACGCTCGTTCAGTGGGACAAGGTACAGTTTAATTATGAAAAAATACTTTCGAGTATTTGTACATTTCTATCTAATTCCTCTGAAAGCGGGAGAAAACAGATACATATTTAGTTCATAAGAAGCATATGTTTCCACTGTTGTTTCTTGTCATTCTTATAGGTACTTTCTTTGACAATTAAATAATTTTTGTGGACTCCAATGAGTCACCCGTTCCTACACTTACCCCGTCTTATTAATAGAGAAATATTTTTGCGAATGTGATTACTTTCGCTTCAAAAGGTAAATTGTTGTGGCTCAGATTCAGTAACAATTGTAGAATTGGTTTCCTCCCTGTTGGTTAACAGTTTTATTGATTTTAACGTTCTATTATCACGTCTGTGTGGTTTTCCCTTAATCTTCGTTTGTGGTGACGTATTTCTCGCGTTAAATAATTTAAGTATTACATCCCATGTAGGTTTCTTCCGTTCCACATTCACTGATTTGCTTTATTAGATAGATATACGATGTCTTTCTGCAAGTAGTTAGGTCTTATAGTGTTTACTAGCAATTTTTTTCTTATTAAAGGAAAACAACGTTATTTAGTAAATGTCTGTAGGTTACAACAGAATGGTAAATAAACGGTACTCTAACGTACCGTTTCGTACATCCCAGCGTCCTTAGGAAACTAAATAGTTACATGTAGGGTGTCATTTTTTATTTACTATCGATTCTTTTGGTACTACATAGACCCCCTATTGTACAAACTCTATTACAGATTAATATAAACGTCAGTATTCGCAGTCTTCGTACGCCGTATTCAGAAGTGTGGCTTTCTGGAAGCTTGCGGCGCAGATGTTAGACTGTGGTAATGTGGAGAATTTCGCCTCGTTATTGTGACTTTCATTTTTATGTACGTACGAACAGAGGTAACAGATACGGAAACGCTGCTGTCGCAATCCAGGCATTTTCCTTAAAATGCGATGGTCGGTCTATGTTCTCTTACCGAAAATGCTGACAACCATGTTTTGCTATTCTTCGTCGGTTTCCAATCTTTCCTTCTTACAGGATTCACACAGAGAGCCTTTCGAGTTGGACTGATAGAAAATCTAAAATTAAATGACAGAAATAAAACCTGTTAAGCACAACCAAAACTCATGTCTATAAAAGACACTATCGCTTGAAGAAGTCCATTTACACATGAAATTTAATTCCTTTACACTTTAGACTATGAGCAGAATGATTAATAAATTCGTAAAGGACAAGTCGGCATTTTTTATCGAAACGCCTCCATCAGAAGCAAATGACTGAGGCAGCTGAGACGGGGAAAGTCGGTTTCAAGTTTGTAACATCATCACAACTGCACTTATTATACCTCCAACTGAATATAATCAGAGGAAAAGACAACTAATAATTCATGCTTAACACCGTTCAGAACACTAACAAGAAAATTATCACGACGACATATAATGACACAATCATCATCTAATCAGTGCAGTTCAGTAAATAAATACAGCATTAAGTCATTAATACACAGCAGGAAGTTAAACTGTCAGGTTTTTGGCTCATTTTTGGTATTCACGGAAAGTGGTGTAAGCTCTGTATTACTAATACTTCGTATTTGTATACTAATACTTTGTACTTGTACACTGGCTATCTTTCAGGGAAAAGTCTCCAATACTCAATATGTTACGCCACAGAGATTCTTCGGTTGTCGGTAGCATTGTCGCTGACAGTAGCATTAGGTGAGAAATAAATGAGTGCGTTGAGCACTGGTCACAGTAATGAACGATCTGAAAATTTTTAACGCAATGCAGACGTGAAGATGCTGGATAGCTTATACTGAATTTTGGAAATACGATGTGGTAAAATTTGATTTGAGAAGTGTGAAGATTTTCAGGTAATTTTGTCGCTACATTGCTTACATGTGTGTAATTTATGATATGTTTGAAAATAAGGGAAATTTAAGTTGAATTTTTATTTATTTTTTCGGATTAGTTAGATACTTCGGGCACGATTAAACGAAGTTATCTGTTCAAAGAAGTTATAGATTTATCACACCTTTACCATTCACTTAACACGTTTCACGTCGAAGTCTTATTTTTTATAAAAAGAGTGATTTTTGCAAGGTTTATTGCAATTGTTAAAAAATCAAATTTAATATAGTTTTCGAATGGAAGTTTTTTTTATATAATTCAGCTAATTTAGTATCTTAAAACGTCTCACACATAAATTTCATTTTCTAGTAGTGTGTCGCCACATTGCTCTAAGCGAAGCACAGTTGTATAAAAATAAGACTAAAGCTTCATGTGCTGAGGATAGACGCATGTGCGTGCATTGCACTGCGGAAGGCTTCCTATCTCTTTCGCTGGTTTGCTGCTGCGCTGTGATTTAATGTTCTTCACTTTGGTGCAGTACCGAGTTTCCATTGCCTCGGGTAAGCCATGAGAATTTGTCACGGCTGTTTCTGTGTTATAGTCTGAACGACAAAATCATTTACAGCTAAGCATTGCACTTAAAACTTATTAGCACGTTCAGTGAAGGTAAAATTCAATTCCGATTTCACGTGGGTATTATTTAATATTTTGAATTTTTCTTTAGTCACTTTACGTACATAAAATCACAGGGCATTTCTACAGAAACATTTTAGTCATTTGTTCCTTCAAAATTCGATTTGCAACGTTATTTAGAATTCTTATTTTGAGGGTTTTGAGTGTTGAAACTGCAAGTCAGACACTGTGACGTCACGCAATTACGTAATTACACCAGTTGCATTGCCCAGGATTACAACGTAAATACAGACGAAGTTAAAGAACAGGAAACCAATTCAGTTCAAGTGTTAGTTCACATCATCAAAAAAAAAGCTTTTTGTAAAGACGTTCACACAGTTATCATTTAATCAATGCAGTTCAGTAAATTAATGTAATATCAGATCAGGAGGCAGAAAGTGAAACATAAAAGTTAAGTTAAGCTTACATTGTAAAAACTTTTGAAAATTGATTCCAGTTATCAGTAGCCAGCCTTACAGTTGTTGTGCATCCAGTCATTATCTTGCAGTTGAGTGGCATGCAATATTGTTTAGGTTTATCTAACTTAATTATTACGTTATACGTACCTAATACATGTAAGAATACACTGAGTACTTTCTAGACAGAAGTATTTAATGTTTCGGGATTTACTCTGATGTAAATACAGACACTGATCAGCAATTTGACACATACCCCACCACATACTCATTCAGTTATTATTATTGCAATTCATAGTTCTATATTTACGTTTTTGATGGATGTTACAATTTTGCGAATGTGCGAGCAGAGCACTATATTTATATTTGACAAGATGATTGTGAGTTTATCCTAGTATTTTCACCACTTGGGTGTCTTGGGAAATAGTTTATAAGATGGATATCAACAAAAGTAAAACATGGATAACGGAATTTATTCGAATTAAGTCTGGTGATACTGGTAAAATTAGGTTAGTGAATTAGATATAAAAATTAGTCGATAAGTTTTGCTATTTGGACAGTAAATCAACTGACGACAGCAGAGAAAGGGAGAATATTAGGTGCAGACTCGCAACAGCAATGAAAACATTTTTTAAAAAGTGAAATTTATTTTCGAATATAAAATTCAGAAACGTGAATGGAGTGTATCGTTGTACGGGAGTGATACGTGGACGACAAGCAAAAGAGAGCAGAATCTTATGAAATGTAGTTCCGGAGAAGAATTTCGAAAACTGAGTGGTTAAAAGGAATAACTGAGAATCAAACTGAAAATTAAAAAAAAAATTGCTACAACTTCTCTAAAAGAACGGATGCGTTGATAGGCCATATCATGATGCATCAAGGAACCCCTTCATTGGTTACTGTAATGGTAGAAATCAATGAAAAATGTACTAATCGCGAGATGATTTGTGTACATTAGCTATGATGACAGTGATTTACGGGACGCACTGTAGTTAACGAACTCTGCGGAAAGAGCGCTGCGGAAGCGAAAGAAAGTGACTGCGAGAATAATGTTTGTGTAGGTGATCTTACTCTTTGCTAATATAGCATTCTTGACACTGGATTAATAATACCTTTTACTATGGCTTCAGATAATGAGATAGAAGGACGTGTTTCCAGAGCAGATCTAATTGTATTGTGGCGCTGCAGCTATTACGGCATTAGTTAGAGAATTAAGTTTATTTAAACGCTAAGGAGCAATGTCTTCTGAAAAGAAATACGAAAGTGATTGTTTTGTTAAAGAGGACCATTGTATAAATAAATATTTTCTAAAAGATGAACAACATCATCATTTTAACAACTTTGGAAATTTGTGTTGCGAGTTTACATACACCTACGATTCGACGCATTCGTCTCTGCGGATTTATGAGTGATAGACCGAGCCTGCACCCGATCCGGTTCCGTGACAAAACGCCATCTTTGCATTGGAATTGGAATTTAATAATATTTTCTCCCCCCAAAACTGAGACGACTACGTTCATGCGTCCCAGTGTGTGCTAGGAGTATAGTCGGCCACGCGTGTCTAACGTGAGAAATAAACCTAAATAAGCTTTTCAGGAGAGCGGTTTGCAACATCAGCGGTGCGGAGCGCTGAGGCTGCAGCTTCGTATCGCTACCATTTGACCATTACGGCGACAGCATGAGCCGACATCACACAAGCTAACTTATTACACACAGGCATAGCTGGACAGTCCTGAAAGCTTAGATCCAATTAAGGGCACTCTTAATGAAGGAGAAAGCTTCCTTGTGAAGCACATTAACGTTTAGCTTAACACTGAAGTAACGTTCATTCCAACTTTAATATTTCAAGTTTAATATTCAGTGAAGCAAACTGCAATTTAAATTTCTCCTTTATTTTTCTGTCGTCATGTAAGATTATGGAGGGAATTAGGGGAGGCGCGTGGATTAAAAACTGTGGAGTGAGGACAAGGTTTGAATACAAATGGGTCAAATGGCTCTGAGCACTATGAGACTTGGCTGCTGAGGTCATCAGTCCCCTAGAACTTAGAACTACTTAAACCTAACTAACGTAAGGACATCACAAACATCCATGCCCGAGGCAGGACTCGAACCTGCGACCGTAGCGGTCGCGCGGTTCCAGACTGTAGCGCCTAGAACTGCTCGGCCACCCTGGCCGACGCTTGAATACAGTAAGCAGGTTCAGATAGCTTAGAGAGCTGCACCAGACCAGTCTTCATAGCGAAGACTGCAACAACTACTTCTTGTCATTACCTTTATACTTAATGAAAGTGATCTCAATGAAGAAGCTCTTTTCTTAACCAACTACTCAGTCTCAGTAATTATTACTGTCAATAACGAAACCTGCCTAAAAGTGAAAGGAGTTTCTTATACAAAGAGATAGCCATTAAATTATAAAACACTTTTTGAACAACTTTCCAGCTGCCATAAGGAATTAAGTGGGTAACAAAGATTAAAGTGAGTGTGGATGATTTATTGATGGCCCACTCCTTTCACTTTATTGACGAATTACAGTATTTACTTGTACTACTTCGGTTGCAACTATTTTACTTTTATGTTCCAATGGGCCCGCAGCTTAGTGTACGTCAGTATAAGACATAATGAAATGAACGCTCCAGAATTAGCTGTAGCAAGGTAATATATTCTTTAAATATTTTAAATGAGCCTGTTTGGCTCATTGCCATTATTAAGTGACCTGCGAAAAAAACATTGGTAAGATTATCTAGATGTAAATTGTGCCTGTTTTACGTTTACAGTTGCAATAGTACTTACGTTTTTTGGAAGCGATAACCATTTTGCGTGTGTAATAAATTTGCTTGGGCGTAGATTCCTCCATCTACTCAAAAATAATTTTGTGATAAAGTCGTTTTAAGGACATCTGTGTTTTCGTAAGTTCCCGCAATAGAAGTTTTCCTACTCTGTAATAGAGTATACTTATATATTTATATCAGGAGGTATCACCACGAAATTCTAAATGAACACACAAATTTTAAACATAAAAACAATCTCGTAAAATTTATTGACATAATAGAATACGAAAAAGTAGAGCTATGGTAAAAAACACACACAGGGCATGTGTAAAATTTAAAGGAAAATAAGAACATAGAAACGTAACATCATCTCTGGTAAGCTGTAAATCGTAGTAAAGTATCGTAGTAAGGAACTGTCAAAATTTTGACAGTTCTTTACTACGATACTTTACTACGATTTACTGCCACAATATCTGTCAAAAACGTATTTTTACATTTCGCAACTGCAAAAAGTAATGTACATACCAAGAAATTACAGAAAAATTTACTGTAGTTGCAACATGGGCGTCAGTTTCAACTAAACGTAAGTACTAATACATCTGTAAACAGAAAACAGCCACGGTTTACATATAGAAAATCTTATCAATGTTATTTTCCCAGGTCACTTGATAATGGCAATACGCCAAAAGAGGCATGACGTGTAAAAAATTTAAAAAATATGTTACCTTATTGAAGTTAGTGTTGGCACATTCATTTTCATTTATTTTACTTCTGTATATATGCTGCTGTGCAAAACTTAAGGACGAAAGTATCTTTCACATGATACATCACCCCCAAGTAACGTAATTCGATGAAACTTGGACTATACAGGGAAAGGTTTGCTACAGTGGGTTGCAGAAGATAGGCTGAATGAAATACACAGCAAAACGAAGAGGAATGATACCTTTGTTGAAAGATAATATTATCAGCGAAGTCACCACGACTTACGGTTTTTGTATCGTTCTGAGATCACGATGCCGCATCGACGTTAGCAAAGCGAATCGAAACCAGAGACACTATGGACGGCTCGCTGCTATCCGCAACAACCAATCGGAGGCACTCCACGAGACCACACCTCCTTCTCAGCGTAGCGGTGCGCTCATACTGAGGTCAATATAGCATCGAGCGAGCAAGAGCTTAGCCCGCTGTTCGTGACGTCATCTGATGGAGTCAACATCGTAGTGTAGGACCACCGCATTCTTAAAGTTTGTGATGGGCTTGTTCTTTGGTAAAGACTGAACATCGTACCTCAAGAGAACGTTCAAAAGATACAGTCCTTACTGTCTGAGTCAGAGTATCGCAGGATCGGTGATTACCCTACAAAAAGTGTTGAGAGAAAGACTAACAGCCTCCTGAAGGAAAGTTCCTTATCGGAGGAAACTATCAAGAGTATTAATTCTTATTGTGCTGATCCCGCTATGTAATATAACCTCCCTAAGGTCTGCAAGGAGGGTACTCCTCTTCGTCCAGTTTGAGTAACATTGGTGCTCCGTCATATCGTGTAGCAAAACTCTTTTGCTACTCTTTGAGCCCTGTAGTAGGTCGGTGTGAATACCACATTAAGAACTCGATGGATTTTTTTCGTCGATTAGAGTAATAGCGTTTGAATAACTCTGATATTCTACTAAGTTTTGATTTGGTCTCTCTCTTCACTCCTGTTTCTCTGCCTGATTCGTTACGATTGATTGAGGTTCGCTTTGGTTCTCGATTGATTGAGGTTCGCTTTGGTTCTGAATTAAAGAACATAAAGAGGCATAGTTACAGAAACCAGTATCTGTACGTTAGAAGTATTGACCCTGGTTGTTGAGACACTTGTCCCACTGCGACACAAGGTCAAAAAGGATACTTTGCGGCGATGGTGCATAATTAAGTCCCTTGTTGAGAAGAGTATCTCTTTTGCTGACATAAGTGGCATGGAACAAGCAGTTCACAAGATGCTCAGTGAAACTGCAGAAGAAATTCGCCGAGAAACGAGCCGCATTCTTTCTAAATCCAAGCCGACGACTTCGAACATGACAAGAGATGAGCCTAATGGTCTTCGTGAACTCCGCAACGATCTACACCTCGTAGGCCAATGCAGCCGTCATTATGGAACGAACCGACTATAACGCGAAGATCTGGTTGATGCTGGAGGAGGAGACATGTCGAAAACTGTCAAAGGACCCAACTTCAAGAATAATGAGGAAGACGTCGGAACTTCTCAAGAGATCTTAGCTAGAAGATGGATAATTTTTCAACCAGACGGACGGCGTTGCGATCGGAAGCCCATTAGCTCCAGTTGTAGCCAATCTGTACACGGAGTACTTTGAAACCATCGCCCTGGGCACGGCACCTGAAAAGCCTAGATCCTTTTATTGTTACGGCGACGATACATTCGTTGTCTCGTCCCATGGATGTGAAAAGCTGGGAGAATTCTTGGACCACATCATCAACAACATCCATGACAACATTACTTTCACGATGAGACAGATGGTGCTTTGGCGTTCCTTGATGTCCTCGTCCGCCACAAAGCAAACGGGTGTCTCCCCCACAGTGTTACCGGAAACCCATCCACACAGGCCGATATCTGCACACTAACAGCTATCACCATCCGTCGCAGAAGAGTTCTGTTCTGAGGGCCTTAGTGCATCGAGCTGAAACCGTCTCAGATTCTGAAATCTTGCCGAAGGAACTCAGCCACTTACGGAAAGTATTCAAGGAAGACGGCTACCACAACCACCAGATTTCGCAAGCTATCTTTCCGAAAATACTTAAGCAGAAATACTCCAAGGAGGACTCAAAGAAGTTTGCGTTCTTGCCCTTCTGTGGCTCAATAAAATAACATGAAAGATAAGCCGGCTCCTAAGGAAGCATAAAATGGATTCGGTCTTCACGTCTTTCGACATCTCTTGAGGCCTATGAAAGACAACATAGACCTCAGAACGCCAGGCGTATATGAAATTCCATGTACAGTTCTATATCAGACTATGCATACTATACCTATACTATATACTATATACTATACTATATACATACCTATACTATACCTCAGAACGCCAGGCGTATATGAAATTCCATGTACAGTTCTATATCAGACTATGCATACTATACAGTTCTATATCAGACTATGCATACCATTGAACAGCGCTGTGTAGAACATGAGAGATGTTTTCGTCTACTGTACCCAGAGAAATCAGCAGTAGCAGAGCATGCATTAAAAAACAGGCATAGTATTGCATTCGACGAGACTTCTATTATCACACGGGGTATCAGTTTTTGGGATAGCATAATAAAAGAAGCGATCGAAATAAAAAATTGTGACAACACGCTCAATAAAGACGGCGGCCTGCAGCTAAGCACAGGGTGGCACCCGGCCATCGGAAGGTTGGAGCGGGCGCGGCGGCCGCACAGTGCAAACATCAGCATATATGGTGCCGGAGCGGGTACCAGTGACGTCACGGAAGGCAGTGCGGCTATATAAGGACGGCAGCTGCAACTAGAAGGCAGTCACCACTTGACAATGGGCGAGGAATACTCGGTTTAAAGCGCGTGTATTTTAAACCACTTGACGCGGCTGGATGTCCGAGAAAGCTTTATTAGTACATATCGCCGTGACACTATGCACTCCTATATTACTTGCTTCATTTCTCCATTTTCAAAATACATGTACTTCGCAACTTCTTTCTCCATTTTTCCTTTCCAGCCTAGCGACCTCATCATTTATTTGTACATTTGGTGTGATCCTCAACACACATTTCCCTTTAATTAACATTAAAACGCTACTGCTTGCCTCTAGGGGAACTACATCATTCTTACCCTTTCTCAGTATTCGGCAACCTTACTCCCACTAAAATTATTATTTTATGCAGATTCTAATAGATTATATTTATGCATTTACGGCTTCAATAACTTGTCTTAATGCAAAGTGTCTCTCTATTTTTGTAGTTACAAATCCTTTTATGGATCTTATTTTTGTCTATTTATTTTTTAGCCATGTTTTTCTCTTATTTGTACATAAAAGTTACTTCTGCAATTTATTCAATAGGAAGATTACTTCCTAGGAAAACCTTATAACCTAAAAGAATATATGCAACATGAACACATATGTGATTGTTACTTACTATGGTAGAACAGAAAAAGGGAATGAAACTTTAAACGGAAATAAATTTTCATCCAGCACGCACGGTACGCTAATCCGTGTATCCACCAAAGAGTGTCAGGGTCCCTACAGTAACTAGTTACTCTTATTTTTAAATCTCTTCTGATCTACAATATTTCGTAGACTTAGTTCCTTTTTACTCTCTGGGTATTCCAAGTGGTATGCATTTACATGAGGTTCACTTATTACCCTGAATGATCCGTGATAGACATGAATAAACGGTTTTTTTCCCCTGAAATGTTCTTTGATTTTTCTTTAGTCTTGACCAATACCAGTTCACCAATTCTAAAACTAGTGGGGGAAGCTTTTGCGTCATGCCTTTTTTCCTATCCAAGGCTCTTTTACGTATATTTGCCGTGGTCTGTGCTTTCTTTTCGTCTATAGAGCTCGGAGTAAGAACTGGAAAATCATTCATATTTGAAATAATGTTATGGGGTTCCTGATTAAACATTAGTTCACACGGAGCAAAATCTGTGGCATCCTGTTTAACATTACTGATTATTTCTGCAAAATTTTTAATATGATCAAAACAAGTCTAATGCTTCCTGGCACAGTAAGTTCTACACAGTCTGTCTAATTCCCACATAACTCTTTCGCTCATACTCCCCTGCGGAGAATAGGCTGAGATCCTAATATGGCGAATTCCTGTTTTTTCAAGACATGCCTTAATTTTTTCAGATACAAATTGAGGACCATTATATGATAAGAGATTCTTTGGTTTGCCAATCTTTAAAAAATAGTCCTTTTCTATCTTGTCCACAACCGTTTTGGTATTAGGCCCCTTTATTGGATGTACATTACTGGCCATTAAAATTGCTACACCAAGAAGAAATGCAGATGATCAACGGGTATTCATTGGACAAATATATTATACGTACATTACATTTTCACGCAATTTGGGTGCATAGATCCTGAGAAACCAGTACCCAGAACAACCACCTCTGGCCGTAATAACGACCACAGTTCATCAAGAGTAGTTACTGGCGTATTCTGACGAGCAGTTACTCGGCCACCATTGACCAGACGTTTTCAGTTGGTGAGAGATCTGGAAAATGTAGTGGTCAGGGCAGCAGTCGAAAATTTTCTGTATCCAGAAAGGCCCGTACAGGAGCTGCAACATGCGGCCATGCATTATCCTGCTGAAATGTAGGGTTCCGCAGGGATCGAGTGAAGGGTAGAGCCACAGGTCGTTCCCCCAGATGAAAAACATCCCGTCGCAGCGGTATGAGCGCTCGACGGCAGAGAAACTACTAAAATTGTAACTCTTTTTTTTGTTTTCGATTCCTTTCTTAATTGTCTCTTGATAGCCGGAGCTTAAGGCAGACGTGATCTGATGAAGACGTTAAAAAAACCTATTAGCTAGTCTTGATCTGATTTTAATGTGCAGACATGTTGTGGAAGTTGTTAAGAAATTCGGAGGATGGAAGTAGCAAAGTAAATTAAATTGCATACAGTATCAAGATGATTTTAATTGGTATAAATTAGTGATTCCTGGACTATTGCAAGATTTCGGAGCAGATTTTTCACGCAGAATTGAAGATTTTTGAAGACCTGGACGCCGCACGAAACAAGAAGACAAGTTAACCTGGTAAAGGATGATTTATCTACGCCACTTCCCCCTGTCAGTTACATTTTGTTATTCTCTTTTTCTTTTCAGTAAGTTTTGTAGTGGAAATTGGTTTAACTTTCGCTCAAAAACACCACAAGGACTCTTTTTTCTTCACCATTTTTTCCCACATTTTCAACCTTTTTTTCTTTTTCTTTTATTCTCTCTTTTATTTTTTTATTAACCACTACAACTGGCTCCCGCGACAGGACGCAATTTTCGGATGTGTCGTTTTTGAGCAAATTTGACACTTTAATTTGTATTTTTTCCCAACAGAGAATAACCAAAAATCCTGATGTTTAAAGGGTAGCGAAAACACCAACTTTATTGTACCTAAGCAAATGATTATACAACAATATTGTAAAGAATTTTTGTAACTAATTCAATCTGTTTTTCTTTTCATGGCATATATTGATGCGAAACTGTTATTTTGAGACCTTTTGGTGATTATCCGATGTAGATGTATTAAGAAAATCTCTATTTATACGAATACGATTTACGCAGAAGAGTTTGACCAGCCGCTGCAGGACAGAAAATTTAATGGTGAGTCACACAATTATGTTTCATTCAAACATTCAATAGCCAACTGCAGAATCAATTTTTCCCTTTCCACGCATCATGTAGTTTTCTTCTAGATTTTTCCATAATTATTTATCTCTACTGTAGTTTGTGGTAATTATAGTATTGTTGTAGCATATGAAGATCGTGAATTTGACCGCCAAACAGTCATTCGTTACGAAAAATTTTGTCCGCCCTGCTGCATCTTTCTCAATCATTGTTTGCAATAGAGCAATCATTTACATTGACGAGAAAATATTTCAGCCTAAATTCGAGTCAAATCTTTATTAATCAGACTCATATTATTCCCTTTTTGACTTACGATTATACATCCTATTACACTGGAACGCGGTAAGGTAGAGATAGTTTCGGCAGATGAGTTAAGTGAAGTAGATTCATCTTTCAACCAACAAGAAAGTCCGCGTTTCCCTCCATGGACGAGGTCACAGATCAATGCAATGATTTTGCCTGAAACTCGCAACATTTGTGATAATACACAGATGGCGACTTTAAATGACGAAATGTGGAATGGACGCGAGACTAGACCGTCAGCGCCATTGTTAACATCAATGTCAGAACCGAATATGAGACAAATTCAGCACTGTGACACAAATCGGACACAGGAAACTGACAAACTGGACCGACTATTAGAGTTATTTGCAGACATGAAACGAGACGTTAGTCAGAAAATTGACATATTAAACCATACTATGACCGAAAATTTTGAACGGACGACAAAACAGGTGACAGAATTAAATAACACCACTCAACAGCTCAGCCAGCGATTTGAGACATTGTCCGATCGAGTCACTAAACAGGAAGAAACTTTGGTTACATTCACACACGAAACAAAAAACAATATCACCCGATGTGAGAATCAGTTAACTCAAATAGTTAATGTGCAGCAGGAAGTGAACACTCGTGTGGAAGAGTTAGCTCAGGCCCACACTTCAGCTAGCTCCACCCAAGGAAAGCTGACTGAAGAAGTGGGAAATATTACCCAACAACTCACAATGGTAGTTCTTGAACAAACCCACCTCAAAGAAAAGATAGAAAAATTAGAAGACCGAGCGGACCTCGCGTCACTAAACAACGACACCAACATGGCCGAAAGAATCGTACATGAATGTAAATTGTGTGACAACTATCTGGACAAAAAACTTGAAACAATTACACAGGACATACTTTCAAAAACAAAGACGTATGTTAAAGACGAGACAAAACACATAGAAGACGAAGTGACAAAATTACGAGACAATGTTGTGCCGTGTTTGGCGATTGGTGCAAACGCATCGCTAGGAAACGACAAAACAGCTAAAACCATGGCTAATGACACAGACAGAACACCTATTGTGAAATCACCTATTTCCAATCAAAATTACAATGTGGAGCTTTCTTTTCCACCAAACTAGCAATATTACGGTACGACACCTAGAGTAGCAAGTGACACAAACTACGTCAATACAGTTATGCCAACCGGAATGTTTGTGAAACATGGGCATTTCCAGACATTTTCCAGTGAGGACAAGCACAAAGTCCACCCTATTGTGTTTATTAGATCATTTGACGGTGTTTTTCCACGTAGTTGGTCAGAAGTCTATAAAATCAGATACGTCACCAATCTCATGAGAGGACGAGCAGCTAAGTGGGTTGCCGCTATGAAACGGCGGTTCCTTACGTTTGAACAGTTCGAACAAGCCTTCTTGGACGAATTCTGGTCCGAGAATGAGCAACAGAGTGTAAGGAGAGAAGTGTGCAACCCCGAGACCTATGACCCTAAAAAAGAGACATTAAGACAATACTTTGAGAGGTACCTAGACAAGACACTGTACTGGTCCAAACCAGCCGACTTTCCAGCGATAATTGACACTTTAAAGAGCCACTTACCCTTTCCATACCGAGACAGATTAATAGGAGTACCGGAGAATGACGTTAAGACTTTCTTAAACTTCTTAGATCAAATGGACATAGTTTACAGAGGCGATTCACGCCATTCAAATTTTACTCATATTAGTAACCAAAATCAGCACCCACCCCAAAGGAACCGTAGTGACGGTGGTTGGTGGAACCATCCGTCCGCGCCGCGACACGATACGATGCCTGCGCGCGAAACATGTATGACAGTAGGAAGAACCGCAGAAATTCGTGGAATAATAATAATAACAATAATTATCACCCATATCAAAATGGTAACTACGAGCAAAATGAAAATTACAGACAGTACAACAACAACAACAATAGGAGACGTGAGAATAACCGGTACAACCCGGGCTACTTTGACAGGAACATGACATATAACAGACATAATTACCACCAAAACAATAACAATCCCAACAATCACCGACAGAATATGTGGAACACACAAAATTCACGCATGACAAATCATAACCCTCCACGGAATCCGCCGCCGTTCCCCAGTACAGTTATGCACTCCCCGCCACGAAGTAGCAATAACAATTGCGGCGCGCCATCAGCTGACGCGTGGGCGCCAACCGGCCGGAATGTAAACATAGTGGAGCTGGTCAATGAACCCGGCCAAACACAGCAGACGACGGAAAACAGTCGACGACCGAGCTAAGCGCTCGTGCCTCGGTCGTGAGGTGTTGTAAGAGCGCAACGGCTGAGACGGTTTGTTTCCTCAGGTACGATGACAAAATGGCAGCAAAACAGGAATTAACAACATAATATAATGATAACTAAGTTGAACATGAGCAAGTTGCTGTGAAAACGAGATCATAAATATTTGTATTGAATACACGAACATTAAGTTATACAGCCTAAGAACACAAACATTCATTTATGGAAATTATATACTGCAGTTACACTTGTACACATAATTATGAAGAGAAGGTAAACCCAGGTGAGTACACTTACTGAATGAGAAAAGATATTCATATAGGAATGAGACCTACGCAGGTTACATTGGTTGTTAATTGTAAATTATAAGGTGAATCAACAACTAGTTAGTTATTTCAAGGCACTACAATGAGAGGAAATAATAGTTATTGAGATCAGTAATGACATATGTATGTAGCAGAATGAATGAGGACGTAAGAATGAATGATCAGTATGAATGAGTTAATATTTAGGTTAATATAAGAAGGTAAGTTACTGTGAAGTAGTTGATGGAGACAAGAGATTATTTGAGGAAAATATTATTGGAAGTTTATGAGAATGGAAGTGCCCCACATATGTGATATATTAATGTTTGATGAGGAATATGTTTATTGTATAAGGATATATATATTATAATGAATATGTGAGTAAGGAATGAGTGAGAATGTTTGGTAATATTGTGCTACATAGAGAAGTGAGTAAACAGTCTACATCTTTAAGATTACATAAGAATTTCAGTTTGAGAGAAAACATTTGTGATGAGTTAAAACACGTGAGTACAAGGCGTTAAAGGTGAATCTATTTACAGTGCCCTTGAAAATGAACGGATGCAAGAAAAGCAGAGTGAACATAATGATGATTACAGCTGTTGTAAGAAGTTCAATAAGAATGTGACTCGGAAACACATAAGCTTTAATTTATTTCAGAAGTGTAACTTAGTAACCTTTCGTTAAGTTTTGTTAAGCCATTGTGTGGAAGAAAACATTTATATTTCGTGTTCAGACAGGAGAATGGTATTTTAAGGAACTTAAGTTGAAATATAGTTTTTACACATCCCTCATGTGAATACATTTGTATAATTTTTTTTTTACGAAAGTGAAATTTAGTGCCATGTTAGCCTTTATTATACTTATACTTACATATGACAGAAAACCCTGAGGAAGCAAATGATAGGAGAGTTATTAAGGCTGTTTTTGCGACTCGTACAACACCTCCACTTAAGCGATCAGATGACAAAATTACATCTACGTTGAAGACATTTGACTTTTCAGGCTATGCAAGGTAAGTGCAAAGGAGCAGTGACCATCCGTGCAGCCGACGTCGAGCAACGGACACTGAGGAAGAGACATTTTAGTGTCAATTATAATACTATGTTCTTTATTTATGATTTATAGAAAGAAATGATATATATACACCACATACATGATGTTTAACCTTCACTAAAGTAGAAGAAAGTTCATGGTTGAACTCTTGAGAGGAAATTTGATACGTTATCATATAATACACATTATGAGAGAGAAAATCTCTGAGATACATTTTCCATTTGTATAGACGGTATCCACAAGAAGTGGAGATATTGAGGAAGTACTGAGCAGATATCCGATTCACTCATGCAAGGATTTGTTAAGGTATAATACACTAAGTCATATGAACAATCACAACACAAACAGAGAATCGGTCATGATGTTACACTACACAGACTTGACGTAAGGACACTTACATTTACCCATGATTCGGTAAATTGTAAGCACCTCCTTTCACACACCCCTTGAAGGTGATGCAAACTTTATAATGTATTATGTTCTTTTTTTACGTATTAGCTGTAGTATTTGGCAGTTTTTAGGTAGTGAATAGTTTCTTCCAGTCTATCTTTCTTTCTTTCTCCATTATCCT
This sequence comes from Schistocerca piceifrons, assembly GCF_021461385.2. Taxonomy (NCBI): domain Eukaryota; kingdom Metazoa; phylum Arthropoda; class Insecta; order Orthoptera; family Acrididae; genus Schistocerca; species Schistocerca piceifrons. The sequence continues at coordinate 63,964,786 of NC_060140.1, read as the reverse complement.
ACCACCTACTGCAGCTGGGTATTGTTTGTTTATGGAATGTAAGAATAGGTGGTGGTTAGTGTTTAACGTCCCGTCGACAACGAGGTCATTAGAGACGGAGCGCAAGCTCGGGTTAGGGAAAGATGGGGAAGGAAATCGGCCGTGCCCTTTCAAAGGAACCATCCCGGCATTTGCCTGAAACGATTTAGGGAAATCACGGAAAACCTAAATCAGGATGGCCGGAGACGGGATTGAACCGTCGTCCTCCCGAATGCGAGTCCAGTGTGCTAACCACTGCGCCACCTCGCTCGGTCATGTAAGAATATATTGTGTGACAGTAAACTTTCAGGTATGAATAAACAGACATGAAGAAAACGGAATATTGATGGCATTACAAGCCTGGTCAATCACTAGCCAGCCAAGATATGGAAGCAAAAGAAAGAAAGAAATAATAAATGAAGGAAGGCCCGTGCTTTTAAACATTAAGTCTTAAATCCCTTGGCACGCCCAAACCTGGATAAAAAATTAATACCCCAATAAAAGAAAGCCAATGGGACTTAGTATAATTTTTTTAGTGTAAATATTTCACATGCATTTCTTGTAAATTTATATGTATTTGTATATGTATAAAAACTTCGCATATTGTCAACATATTTTGAAATGTGACCACGAAATGTAAGCTTTCAGAATTAACGATGTAAACATGCTTGGACAAAGTGAACTTTGTTAAAATGTAAATGTGGAAAAAAGTGTTGCAAACTGTGTTAAACAGTGAACGTTATAAACGACGAATTTTGTGTTGTTTGTGAAACTTATGGTGCATAAACCAAATAACTGTTTGTAAATCGATATAAACTGCAGTTTGCTTCGACGATAATGAGGATTTTCACACTGCAAATGAACGTTTGTTGGCAAATGTAAACAACGTGGTGAAACACCTACCTTTGCGAACATCGACGCCGTTGTTCCTAGCCGGCCTTCAGATGCTTTGGAGACAATAAACTCAGCACCTGTCGTAGGTGATGTGGAGGCTAAAAACTACATCGACCATATATGCCCCGGGAACAATAGTCATGAAAACGCACAAGGACCTGGAGTGTTGTGTCGTAACAGAAGACATGGACGTTGCTTCAGATCACGCACACGCTCAATCTTATGGTGTCACTGGACTTAACACGCCATTTATGCTGGAATAACAGCTTGTAATGAACACTATGTGAAAGTGAATACTGTTCAAGACTGTCATAACACAGCGATTTTGAAACTGCCGCACGCGAAATTCAGTGATGCTACTGCGAGTGCGCAAAGACTACGTGCTGCCAGAGATGCATTGGGAAGCCAACGCTGGGAGCACACAACATTAACTGCGCTGGCGAGCAGCTTTTTCAAACAAACTGTATGTAAATATATATATTAATTGTGTACAAAGGATCCAAACTGTAGTAATTGTGTTTAGTATATAGGTTTAGAAAGTAAGTGTTGGGAAAGATTATCCCCTATGGATGCACGTGGCCTTTCCAATGAAAATATGCATATATTGACTTTTAGGTTTGCTGGCCTGCCACGCTAAATGTTTTGGCGTGACAGTCGAGGGGGCGATGTAGCGGGACTTTGAATTTCGCCGCGCTACACTCGTTCCCTCAGATAAAAAACATCCCGTCGCAGCGGTATGAGCGCTCGACGGCAGAGAAACTACTAAAATTGTAACTCTTTTTTTTGTTTTCGATTCCTTTCTTAATTGTCTCTTGATAGCCGGAGCTTAAGGCAGACGTGATCTGATGAAGACGTTAAAAAAACCTATTAGCTAGTCTTGATCTGATTTTAATGTGTAGACATGTTGTGGAAGTTGTTAAGAAATTCGGAGGTTGGAAGTAGCAAAGTAAATTAAATTGCATACAGTATCAAGATGATTTTAATTGGTATAAATTAGTGATTCCTGGACTATTGCAGGATTTCGGAGCACACTTTTCACGCAGAATTGAAGACTTTCGAAGACCTGGACGCCGCACGAAACAAGAAGACAAGTTAACCTGGTAAAGGATGATTTATCTACGCCACTTCCCCCTGTCAGTTACATTTTGTTATTCTCTTTTTCTTTTCAGTAACTTTTGTAGTGGAAATTGGTTTAACTTTTGCTCTAAAACGCCACAAGGACCCTTTTTTATTCACCATTTTTTCCCACATTTTCAACGTTTTTTTTCATTTTCTTTTATTCTCTCTCTTTTTTTTCTTAACCACTACACCGTCAACGCGAACAAGAGGTGATCGAGACGTGTAACCAATGGCACCCCATATCATCACGCCGGGTGATACGCCAGCATAGCATGACGAATACACGCTTCCAATGTGCGGTCACCGCGATGTTGGCAAACACGGATGCGACCATCCCGATGCTGTAAACAGAACCTGGATTCATCCGAAAAAAATGACGTTTTGCCATTCGTGCACCCAGGTTCGTCGTTGAGTCGCAGGCTCTCCTGTCTGTGATGCAGCGTCAAGGGTAACCGCAGCCATTGTCTCCGAGTTGATAGTCCACGCTGCTGCAAACGTCGTCGAACTGTTCGTGCAGATGGTTGTTGTAAACGACCCTATCTGGTCACTCAGGGATCGAGACGAGGCTGCACGATCCGTTACAGCCATGCGGATAAGATGCCTGTCATCTCGACTGCTAGTTATACGAGGCCGTTGGGATCCAGCACGGCGTTCCGTATTATCCTCCTGAACCTACCGATTCCATATTCTGCTAACAGTCATTGGATCTCGACCAACGCGAGCAGCAATGTCTTGATACGATAAACCGCAATCGCGATAGGCTACAATCCGAGCTTTATCAAAGTCGGAAACGAGTTGGTACGCATTTCTCCTCCTTACACGAGGCATCACAACAACGTTTCACCAGGCAACGCCGGCCAACTGCTGTTCGTGTATGCCAGCACGTTGTAGGTGTCGCCAACGGCGCCAACCTTGTGTGAATGCTCTGAAAAGCTAGTGATTTGCACATCACAGCATCTTCTTCCTGTCGGTTAAATTTAGCGTCTGTAGCACGTCATCTTCATGGTGTAGCAATTTTAATGGCCAGTAGTGTAGTTTGACATATTTGCTAAAACCGTCAATCACCACAAAAACATGCGTACATCCTCCTTTAGATGTCGGGAGGGGTCCAAAGAGATCGACTGCAAATAATTTCAGGGGTTCACTTGGTTCTCTTTGGTGCATATCTCCTTGCACTATTCTATTTACTGCACGTACCTTTTGACATATAACACAGGATGCCAGCCTTTTTGCTACTCTACGATGCATGGTATCGAAAATGACTTTCTCACTTAATTTAGCAATGCATTTCTTAGCCCCATAATGGCCATATCTTCGATGCACATAATCTATCAGCAGATCCACATGCAGTGAAGGAAAACATATTTTCCATTCTGCTGAATCTAGGTTTCTTCTTCGGAATATAATTCTTTTATGTAAGCAGTAATATTCTGCTACCTTTGGGTAATTAGGGACTCTTAAATGGCTTTTGACTAACTTCAATTGATCGTCATCATTCCGCTCCCGCCTTAAGTTTTTAAGTACTTTCTTTAGGGCACTCTCCTCTCTGAGATCACGTATGGCCATCATGCCTACTTCATTGCTATCTTCCAAGGGAAGTTCTGATTCATTACACAACTCAGCACTTCTTGATAGCCCATCTGCTACCAGATTATTCTTTCTGTGTATGTAATTAATTTCAAGGTCGAACTGCTGAAGGTACATGGCCCACCTAGTTAGTCTTGGAAGCCTCAGTTTGTATGTCTGTAGAAACATAAGTGCTTTGTGATCACTACAGATTATCACCTTATGCCATAATAAATAGTGCTCAAACTTCTGCATGCCAAACACGATGGGTAGTGCCTCTAATTCTGAGATTCTGTAATTTCGCTCATAATTTTGCAGTGAACGATTCGCAAAAGCGGTGGTTTTATGAACCTCTTGGGCGCCTTCTGTTTCCATCTGAAACAACTCTACTGCAATCCCATAACCACTTGCATCAACTGTCATGCAAAAAAGGTTTGTAAAATCTGGATGGTGAAAAAGCGGGCTATTAATCAAACAATTTTTTACTGCTTCAAAAGGAAACTGGCACTCTTAAACAAGGAACGTTAAATAAATGATCTTTAACAAAACGGCGGTAGTATCCGAACAAACCAAACATTGACCTTAGTTGGTTTTTATTTCGGGGCGCTTTTCAGTGACTGATAATTGTATGAATCAGGCAATATACCATCCCTGCTAATTTCATGGCCCAGGAATTTTATTTTGCCCTTCACATGTTCAGTCTTCTCTAACTTCATTTTCATACCTCCATTTTCTACAGCTTCTAGCACCGTGTCCAACAGACTGATATGTTCTTCCCATGTAGGAATTGCAAACAGTGTATCATCTACATAAATAGTTACTTGATCTAATAATTCCTGCCCTAATACATGAGCCATTACTCTTACATAGGCACAAACAGAAATATTTAATCCGAATGGGACTACTTTGTACTGGTAGCACACTCCTTCATACAAAAAGACTGTGTACTTACGTGATTCCTTTGCCAGGAACAAATTCCAGTACCCACAAGTAATGTTCATTATTGTGAGGTACCTAACACCTCGGGATTTTTGAGTCAGCTCGTCCATATTCTGAGGACGATCACTGTCTCTAATTACAATTTCATTTAACCTGCGTGCATCCAGCACTAATCTAACACTTCTATCACTCTTATCACAACTACAAGAGGATTGTTATGTTTACTAACTGCTTGCTCAGTGACACTCCATTCCAACATATGTGGGATTTCGTTCCTAACTGCTTGTTTTCTTGACACATGTATCTCATAAGGTTTCTGAAAAAATACCCGCCCAGGCTTTACACTGAAATGGAATTAATACCCTTCAACTTCATAAGGTGCGTTCGAGAATACATTATGATGCTTAGTTAATACACCTTCAATTCTGCTCTTTATATATCAGAAATTTGTTTTGTTGGTTGTACGTTTTCCTCTATTTCTTCTACGATATATCTCTCTTCAGCATTAGCATCTTGCACATTATTTCTGAATTCAGTATTTTCCTGTAAGTATCATTCATTCTTTATCACCTTAATAGGCAGTGCCCAGGTTTCATTATTACTGCCTGTGTGACTCCCTATAGAAGGCTCTCTTGTTACTCTAGAGGCAGTTCAGGTCAAAACTAAGTTGTTCTGGTCAAAATCAATTCTTCCCTGATACTTTGACAGAAAATCGGTACCTGTCAGAATATCAACACTTAAGCCTAGCACTATTAAACAAGGATGATCAATTATTGCGTCACTTATAGCAATGGGTATCAAACCTTCGTGCTGAACTCGTCTAGAAACTTTTCCAGTAGCACCTATTATTTTTAAACCACTTACTTCCACGACGGTTATTCACTCTTATTGGGAACAGAAACAAAAAATGCTTGGGACAAAGCACTTGCTTCACTGCCACTGGCAAGAAGATAACGCACTGCTGCTCCTGAGATGTTAGTTTTTATAATAGGGTGAGTTATTTTGTTGTGGATTGGCAAGACAGCCAACCCACTATGAGGAAGCCGAAAGGCACACGTTTAAGCTCACGCAGGCTGGCGTGAGGTCTGGAACAGGACAAGGTAATTATACGAGCAAAAAAAAATACGTAGCTGCTGGAATACTTAACTTTAGTCCATAACTGGTGAACATCGCTCTTGACGGTACATGTTTTACAGCATCAATAGTAACTGCTAATGGTGCCTTGCTAGGTCTTGGCAAATGACGTAGCTGAAGGCTATGCTAACTATCGTCTCGGCAAATGAGAGCGTAATTTGTCAGTGAACCATCGCTAGCAAAGTCGGCTGTACAACTGGGGCGAGTGCTAGGAAGTCTCTCTAGACCTGCCGTGTGGCGGCGCTCGGTCTGCAATCACTGATAGTGGCGTCACGCGGGTCCGACGTATACTAACGGAACGCGGCCGATTTAAAGGCTACCACCTAGCAAGTGTGGTGTCTGGCGGTGACACCACATATTTTACACTGAACAGGTTCCTCATACACATCTTCTAATAAATATTTCTCAATTTGTTTCCAGCTAAAGTAGTGTTGATCAGTTGCAAGAACATTCACACTTAAATTTTGGGGTTCGTCAATCTCTACATTTTTAGCTGCCTTTTCCAACCTGTCCACTATTTTTAAATCAAAGCACTTGACAACTCCCTCTACTTGTGTTTGGTGCACATCAGCCAAACTGCGTCCATGCGCAACATTGCTACTTATAGTACTCTCGTCAGCTTTTACCATTTGTGGCAAGTCAGTACAGCTACCAGGTTCCTTGACCTCATTACTCTTGCTAGCCCTTTCATTCATCAATTCCTCCTCTTTAAAACTTTTCAAAACCGATTCTACTTCCGCTACCGCAATTTTAGCTTTTAGACTGCCATTATTGTCGAAGATGTAAGCTTTTACCTCATCTTCGTCCATATCAGACTCAGACTCCTTAATTACTTCTTCCCTATTACCTACAGCATATTCTTGTTCCTCTTTGACTCATTTCTCCAAAGTATCCAAAATACTGTCGACTGGGTTATGAGAGTGGTTGAACACATAACTGGTACTGTCTGTTCGTATTTTCTTACCCCTGTTTTCCTTTTGCCAGTGCTGCCTGATTGTTGTTCGTGTTTTGTTACTAGATGTGTTACTGTTACCGCCTTGTGAGGGTCAGTTTACTCATAGACAACATTTAGTTTCCCACAAGCGTCCTGTTATGTTCATTTGCATTAGTTGTGGTAGCATTTTGTTCTCCTTCTTGTTTCAATGTCACTGTGCTTACATTTTTGCTTACTTCCTAATAACTGTTACGAAAGCGTGGTGTCTACCCCCTCTTCCTCTAACACGGCCTTCATCATGGTAATTAGTCCTTGTATTCAAATGGCTCTGAGCACTATGGGACTTAACTTCTGAGATCTTCAGTCCCATAGAGCTTAGAACTACTTAAACCTAACTAACCTAAGGACATCACAAACATCCATGCTCGAGGCAGGATTCGAACCTGCGAACGTAGCGCTCGCGCGGTTCCAGAATGTAGCACCTAGAACCGTTCGGCCACCCTAGCCGGCCCTTGTATTCCTAACCACCACACTTCTATCATTCAGGTTCCCATTGTCATGATTTCTCTTTTGTACGTGATTGTTAGTAGATCTTTTACTATTCTGCATCTGCTCCTCCACAGCAACTATTCTTTCTAGTCGTTCTAGATATTCAATGAACGTATCTACATTATCTCTAGGTGCGGAAATGATTCTTTTCTGCCAGTACCAAGGCAGCTTACCTTCTAAACTCATAATAATCGTTACCGGTTTCTTCTTTTCTGTCAGAGGTGACAGTCGTGAAACCCATTTCATAGAGAATCTTTTATTGATTCACGTCCTGGGGCAAACTTTTTACCACTCCAAAACTCTCTTAAAACATCGTTTGGTTTGTTTTGTGACCAGTATTCGTTAAGAAATGTAGATTTAAATTCAGAAAGAGTTTCGCATTTTGTCATAACGTCAGCGGACTACCGCAAAGCATCTCAGGACAAATGACTTCTTATGAAGGAAATTTTCTCCCATTCTGACCATGCAATAGGCAAAACGTCTTCAAAATAATTCCAGAATTCTAATGGATGAATTTGCTTGTCAGGATCAAAATGTAACAATTGTCGACATCCGATGAAAGCGGCGTCGACTGAAGCCACGTACTGTACAGTAGTATTAATAGAACTACCAAAGGTTAATCTATTTTCTAAGTTATCAATGTTAGTAATCAGTTCCTCTTCTTGTAATTCTTCTCCTTCCACCCTGTCAGAACATCTTTTGTCCACATCTTCATAAAGTTTTTCACAATTTTCTTTTATTTTTTAATATTTTTCTGACAGTTATCTACCTTAATATTTACTTCTTCTATTTCTCTAGAGCAAAGGTTGGATTCGTTGACTATTCTTTCAGATATCCTCCCTTCCAAAAGTTCATCTCCATCTTGGAAATCTTTATGAACATTGTCAATTTCGCATGTGAAAGTACTATGCATGTTATTTAACTGTTGCCCTACTTTGACTTGTAGATCATGCTGGATAGCATCAATTTTATAATTTAAACTACCGGGATCAGTTTGGAAGTCACTTCCTCCTTGACTTCTTTATTACTAGACTCAATCTATTGCTTTGTTCCTGTCCCTCAGGTCTTTATTAATGTCCATCCTGTAGTGAAACGACATGTGTCTATCTTCTTCAACATCTCGATATACTGTTCCTACTGTTGCAGCTGAATTTATGGGTGGAGATGAATGCCTGGGCTGGCGTCTCATATGACAAATTCTGCTAGTTAGGTCTCGTTAATCTCCTTCTGTTCTTCTCTTCTCTGTTTCACTCATGTTCACATCAGCATCTTTTCGACTACTTTCTGAGCTGCAGCTCCTTTTCTTTTCCGTCCGTAATGCAGCCAAGGCTTCCCTGTTCGACTGAGCGATGTGGGCCTTTGTTCCTTTAAACTGTAAAACTCCTCGATCTCATGATCGTACAGACTGGCAGGAACGGTCATTGCGCATAGGCAGCTCTTCTACAGCTGTGGTCAAAACTTCGAAACGCTCATTTACCTTGCTTATGCTTTTCTCCCATGATGCGACACCTTGCCGCGTGGAGTGGCTACGCGGTTTGAGGTACCAAACCACGGATTGCGCGGCCCCTCCCACCGCAGGTTCGAGTCCTCCCTCGGGCATGGGTGTGTGTGTTGTTCTTAGCATTACTTAGTTTAAGTTAGTTTAAACAGCGTGTAAGTGTAGGAACCGATGACTTCAGCAGTTTGGTCCCTTAGGAATTTACACACACAAATGTGACACCTTCAGTTACATCCGTCACCTCCTCCATAACTCCTCCTTTCCACGCACTAATATTTTCAGTATTCTTCGTTTTTAACATTATTATTCGTAATTTATCGCTGATTTCCTTAGACTCTAATTCAGTATTAAAGTAATGCCCATGTTCATCGACTTTCTGTGTAAACCGTTTCTGCATCTAACTTGATCTTCTGTCTTCTTCACTGATTTCGCATATTTTTCATTGGACTTCTTCACTCACTCATCATTCATTGCACTCATCGCTCTTCTTTGACTGTTCTTCTACTTTCCTGTCTATTTTCTCGAACTGTTGTTTATTTTCCTTGAAATGTTCCTCACTCTTCTCGAATTTCTGCATTAAAAAGACTTGCAAATGAAATAGTGCTGGAGCCTCACGAATTGGTTCACAACTTACAACACTCTGTGATGCTGATTCATGACTGGTGGTTTGGGATGCTTCCGTCGCATGTGACATCATAACATCATGTTTGTTCACTGATTCTCTTTCTAAACTGTGCCTGCTGTTCTGTATATTAATCTAATCCTCTTCTACATTTACTCTACACTGTGAGGTTAAATCAACCTGTTGAGTATTTTCGCGTTGAATCTCCACAGTCAACTCACTATCTACCATTTCCAAAGTACTGGACAAATCTCCCTCGAACCTGCTCATCCTTACCAGATTTCCCATTCATGCATGCCTTAATTTCGGCATACACTAATAAAATGTAACCTTGACTACTCTAACACTTGAACACAAAACTACAAATTCGCGACGAAATTCGATAATCGCACATCCACAGACACAATAAAACTCTCTAAAATACTGAACAGCCACACAAAATCTCTTCCGGCCGGAGTGGCCGTGCGGTTCTAGGGGCTACAGTCTGGAACCGAGCGACCTCTACGGTCGCAGGTTCGAATCCTGCCTCGGGCATGGATGTGTATGACGTCCTTAGGTTAGTTAGGTTTAATTAATTCTAGGTTCTAAGCGACTGATGACCTCAGAAATTAAGCCGCATAGTGTTCAGAGCCATTTGAACCATTCTGAACAAAATCTCTCCAAATTTCAACGAAGATTTTCAAGGCTGGATAGGGAATTACCGATACAAATCGTCCCTTCTTGCTGAAAGAAAATACATGCGTTAGTTATGCCCAGCAGCTATATGATCTTTTATGTTCGTTAGTTCAGTGGCCCTAACATACTCATAAAGGTGACAAAAATGAGGTCACCAAACTACCGAATGAAACAAGAGGCCACTAAACTCCCTATTCGTTACAAGTCTTTGTAGACTTCAAATTGAATACAAAGTGGGCGAATGACAGAGAGCAGTTATGTTCATGAAATATCAACACAGGTTACAACTGAATTAAAGTATGAAACCTTGGCAGAGGTCAGATGATGAATGTGGAATGAATAAGTTAAAATCAGCAAAACGTCTGGGGAAGCAACTAAACTAGCAGAAGCTGTACAGTAACAGCCAATTATTAATCGAAAAAAAAGGAAAGATCAACAACAAACATGATACATGTACATTGAGCTCAAGTTGAAACTGGGATAGCTAATGAGATATAAAGCCGGACACAGCGGTTATAGGCGCTTCAGTCTGGAACCGCGCGACTGCTAAGGTCGCAGGTTCGAATCCTGCCTCGGGCATGGATGTGTGCGATGTCAATAGGTGAGTTAGGTTTAAGTGGTTCTAAGTTCTAGGGGACTGATGATCTCAGATATTAAGTCCCATAGAGCTCAGAGCCATTTGAACCATTTGAAAGGCGCATGGGAATATCGCTGATGGCGTTTATCAGAAATTAACGGTTATTTTAAATATTTTTTTTTTTTTTTTTTTTTGCACAGGGAGCTAATCGAATCACCTAACACAACCATCATTGCTAATTTGATACAGGTTGTGCATATGTTCGTAGCATTTTTGTTTTGCATATTGGTATTTGGTTGCTATGGTTTTATTTATCTGTTCACTTTTTATTTGTAGTTGACTGTTGCTATTTGAGTTAACATATTGTCATTTTGTCATCTGGAGATAGCGAATGAAATTGTGGACACTAGAAAAGGGAGCACCGGGTGGAGAAATATGAACATTTACGACATATTCTTCTATTTCGGTCCATTATACGGGTGACAGCAGTGCAGGCATCCAAAAACATTTGCGCAGTGTATGGGGATAGTGTCATTGGGTAGAGCACGGCAAGAAAATGGTTTTCTGTTTTGAGGAGGATCGTTTTGACATCGGTGAGTCTCTACGTTCAGGAAGACCTTCGGGGTTTGATTGAACCGTTTTAACACATTACTCAAGAATAATCCACGTCAGTTTAATCGTGAACTGGTAAATGTGATGAAGTGTGATCATTCTACCATCGTGCGACACTTACATGCAACGGGGAAGGTTAAGAAATCAGGTGTATGTGTACGGCATGCCATGAAGTCAAAATCACAAAAAATCAACTCATGAAGAACACCGGCCTTTCTTATCCTGTATCGTTATTGGTGACGAGAAATGGTGCCTTTGTACTCTCACAAGGAAAAGTAAGGAATGGGTTAGCCTAAACAAAGCAACAACTTCTCGTACACCCGTACAGAGTCCGGTGACAGTGTGGTGTACTACGACTTGCTTCCACGAGGTGTAACCATCACAGCTGAGACGCCTTACTGACGCAGTCCAAGAATAACGACCAGGAAGACTGCTACTCCACGATAACGGCCGTCCGCATTCTACAAGACTGACTGGAAACACTACAGAGATGTTGCGTTGGTAAGTCCTTCCGCGCGCACCTTATTCATCTCATCTTGCGCCCTCAAAATTTCACCTTTCCGCTCTCTATTGAACAGTCCTCAAGGAACTTTATTTTCGGTTGAAAATGCGCTCCGAACATGAGGGGAGTTCTTCGCTTCAGAACTACGTGATTTCTGCAGTCGTGCAATCGAATAGTTATTCAGCATTAGCAGACTGTCGTAACTGGTGAAGGAAAATATATTATTGCTGACTGGAGTCTCTATTATGTGTGTCTGTTAGGTTTGTTATACCTACGGAAAACCGTAACAAACTTATGCACTAACGTAATACACTACTGGCCATTAAAATTGCTACACCACGAAGATGACGTGCTACAGATGCGAAATTTAACCGACAGGAAGAATATGCTGTGATATGCAAATGTTTAGCCTTTCACACCACTCACACAAGGTTGGCGCCGGTGGCGACACCTACAACGTGGTGACTTGAGGAAAGTTTCCAATCGACTTCTCATACACAAACAGCAGTTGACCGGCGTTGCCTGGTGAAACGTTGTTGTCCTCGTGTAAGGAGGAGAAATGCGTACCATCACGTTTCCGACTTTGATAAAGGTCGGATTGTAGCCTATCGCGATTGCGGTTTATTGTATCGCGACATTGCTGCTCGCGTTGGTCGAGATCCAATGACTGTTAGCAGAATATGGAATCGGTGGGTTCAGGAGGGTAATAAGGAACGCCGTGCTGGATCCCAACGGCCTCGTAGCACTAGCAGTCGAGATGACAGGCATCTTATCCGCATTGCTGTCTCGATCCCTGAGTCAACAGACGGGGACGTTTGCAAGACAACAACCATCTGCACAAACAGTTCGACGACGTTTGCAGCAGCGTGGACTATCAGCTCAGAGACCATAGTTGCGGTTACCCTTGACGCTGCATCACAGACAGGAGCGCCTGCGATGGTGTACTCAACGACGAACCTGGGTGCACGAATGGCAAAACGTCATTTTTTTCAGTTGAATCCCGGTTCTGTTTACAGCATCATGATGGTCGCATCCGTGTTTGGCGACATAGTGGTGAACGCACATTGGAAGCGTGTATTCGTCATCGGCATACTGGCGTATCACCCGACGTGATGGTATGGGGTGCCATTGGTTACACATCTCGGTCACTTCTTGTTCACATTGACTGCACTTCGAGCCGTGGACGTTACATTTCAGATGTGTTACGATCCGTGGCTCTACCCTTCATTCGGTCCCTGCGAAACCCTACATTTGAGCACGATAATGCACGGGCCTTTCTGGATACAGAAAATGTTCGACCGCTGCCTTGGCCAGCACATTCTCCGCATCTCTCACGAACTGAAAGCGTCTGGTCAATGGTGGCCAAGCAACTGGCTCGTCACAATACGCCAGTCACTACTCTTGATGAGCTGTTGTATCGTGTCGAAGCTGCATGGGCAGCTGTACCTGTACACGCCATCCAAGCTCTGTTTGACTCAATGCCCAGGCGTATCAATGCCGTTATTACGGCCAGAAGCGGGTTGTTCTGGGTACTTATCTCTCATGATCTGTTGTTGTTGTTGTGGTCTTCAGTCCTGAGACTGGTTTGATGCAGCTCTCCACGCTACTCTATCCTGTGCAAGCTTTTTCATCTCCCAGTACCTACTGCAACCGACATCCTTCTGAATCTGCTTAGTGTATTCATCTCTTGGTCTCCCTCTACGATTTTTACCCTCCACGCTGCCCTCCAATACTAAATTGGTGATCCCTTGATGCCTCAGAACATGTCCTACCAACCGATCCTTTCTTCTGGTCAAGTTGTGCCACAAACTTCTCTTCTCCCCAATCCTATTCAATACTTCCTCATTAGTTACGTGATCTACCCATCTAATCTTCAGCATTCTTCTGTAGCACCACATTTCGAAAGCTTCTATTCTCTTCTTGTCCAAACTATTTATCGTCCATGTTTCACTTCCATACATGGCTACACTCCATACGAATACTTTCAGAAATGACATCCTGACACTTAAATCAATACTGGATGTTAACAAATTTCTCTTCTTCAGAACCGCTTTCCTTGCCATTGCCAGCCTACATTTTATATCCTCTCTACTTCGACCATCATCAGTTATTTTGCTCCCCAAATAGCAAAACTCCTTTACTACTTTAAGTGCCTTATTTCCTAATCTAATTCCCTCAGCATCACCCGACTTAATTAGACTAAATTCCATTATCCTTGTTTTGCTTTTGTTGATGTTCATCTTATATCCTCCTTTGAAGACACTGTCCATTCCATTCAACTGCTCTTCCAAGTCCTTTGCTGTCTCTGACAGAATTACAATGTCATCGGCGAACCTCAAAGTTTTTATTTCTTCTCCATGAATTTTAGTACCTACTCCGAATTTTTCTTTTGTTTCCTTTACTGCTTGCTCAATATACAGATTGAACAACATCGGGAAGAGGCTACAACCCTGTCTCACTCCCTTCCCAACCACTGCTTCCCTTTCATGTCCCTCGACTCTTATAACTGCCATCCGGTTTCTGTACAAATTGTAAATAGCCTTTCGCTCCTTGTATTTTACCCCTGCCACCTTTAGAATTTGAAAGAGAGTATTCCAGTCAACATTGTCAAAAGCTTTCTCTAAGTCTACAAATGCTAGAAACGTAGGTTTGCCTTTCCTTAATCTTTCTTCTAAGATAAGTCGTAAGGTCAGTATTTCCTCCCGTGTTCCAGTGTTTCTACGGAATCCAAACTGATCTTCCCCGAGGTTGGCTTCTACTAGTTTTTCCATTCGTCTGTAAAGAATTCGTGTTAGTATTTTGCAGCTGTGACTTATTAAACTGATAGTTCGGTAATTTTCACATCTGTCAACACCTGCTTTCTTTGGGATTGGAATTATTATATTCTTCTTGAAGTCTGAGGGTATTTCGCCTGTTTCATACATCTTGCTCACCAGATGGTAGAGTTTTGCCAGGACTGGCTCTCCCAAGGCCGTCAGTAGTTCCAATGGAATATTGTCTACTCCGGGGGCCTTGTTTCGACTCAGGTTTTTCAGTGCTCTGTCAAACTCTTCACGCAGTATCATATCTCCCATTTCATCTTCATCTACATCCTCTTCCATTTCCATAATATTGTCCTCAAGTACATCGCCCTTGTATAGACCCCTCTATACACTCCTTTCACCTTTCTGATTTCCCTTCTTTGCTTAGAACTGGGTTTCCATCTGAGCTCTTGATACTCATAAAGTCGTTCTCTTATCTCCAAAGGTCTCTCTAATTTTCCTGTAGGCAGTATCTATCTTACCCCTAGTGAGATAGGCCTCTACATCCTTACATTTGTCCTCTAGCACCCAAAATGTGTGAAAATGTAATCACATGTCAATTCTAGTATAATATATTTGTCCAATGAATACCCGTTTATCATCTGAATTTCTTCTTCGTGTAGCAATTTTAATGGGCCGCAGTGTGTTATAAAATATGTTCGGTGCACGTGACAATTTTAAAATATTGTGGGCAGTGTTGTTTGTTCCTGTCACCCAGAGCGCTGTACCGCACAGATAGTCTCTTTATGATTATTATGTACGTACCTCTTTGGTGCCACTACAGGCTCATTTGTATATATTTTAAAGTGTAATACGTATTTTGAGAAATTATAAAGCGATATGTATCAAAAAGTTTTTCTTTCTTTGTCTTGACGGAAACTTGATGGTGGCCCTCGTACTTTTTAACAGGGAAGCAGCGCGCTTCCAGAACGAGCAGATCCGGTGCTCTGGAGCCGGAAGTCCACGCCAGGTGGCTGGAGAGCGCTTTCTACCGGCCGGAAGACCGCTACGGCTTTGCCGGAGCACAAAACCCTTCCTCGCCCTCCGCGAGGCTTAACTCGTGGCGGCTGTTCTCATCAGCTACCCGGAAGGCCGAGGAACACATTCTTGCTGATATGTGGAGCGTCATATCTCATGTGTTTATTTCTGAAGAATCCCCCCCGTCTCCCCCACGCCAGCAAAATCTTTAAGCAGAGAATTATCATCATCGCTGCTCGTCTCTTCAGCTACACCTTCCTGTTGTCTCCATTTAGCTTTCTCTACCAATTGATCAGTCTCTCCAAATACCTACCAGGACAAAAAACTGCAACAGAAGGAAATTTAGCAGATAGCGAAATTTTAATTACTGTGCATGTTCAGTATAGCAGGAAGAAGACAAGACAACATTGTTGTTTTGGAGTACACAGAGTGCGGCGCTGAAATCCGGATAAAGTTCAGTTTGAATTTCCCGACTGTATAGTTCCGCTGGAGGTCGCGATTGGCGCTCTTGAAACCCATAGCCATCTAGTAAACAGTCAGAACCTCAAAATGGCCGAGATGTTAGGGACATCCGAAGAACCTCGATTATCGAAAGTCTCGAGGTTGGCCCACTGAAATAATTCGATTCTAAGTGTACCCAAGATCAATGAATTTTCGCCAGTAGTGCATCGACCAATATGGGATTTCTTCGCCTCTTTTTTGTTGTTGTTTTTGTTGCTGTCTTCAGTCGGAACAATGGTTTGAAACGCCTTGCCATGCTACTCTAACTTGTCCAAGCCTCTTCACCTCCGAATAGCTACTGCGACCTACATATTTCTGAATCTGCTTACTGTATTCATCTCTTGGTCTCCGTCTACGATTTTTACTACCCACACTTCCCTCCAATACTAAATTGGTGATCTCTTGCTATCTCAGAACGTGTCCTATCAACCGATCCCTTCTCTTGGTCAAGTTGTGGCACGAATTCCTTGTCTACCAAATTCTGTTCTGTACCTCCTCATTAGTTACGTGACTGACACATCTAACCTTCAGCATTCTTCTGTAACACCGCATTTCGAAAGCTTCTATTCTATTTTTATTTACACTGTTTATCGACCATGTTTCGCTTCCATACGTGGCTACACTCGAGACAAATACCTTCAGGAAACACTTCCTAACACTTAAATCTGCATTTGATGTTAACAAATGTATCTTCTTCAGAAATTCCTCGCATTCGGGAGGACGACGGTTCAATCCAGCGTCCGGCAATCCTGATTTAGGTTTTCCGTGATTTCGCTAAATCGCTCCGGGCAAATGCCGGGATGGTTCCTTTCAAAGGGCACAGCCGCATTCCTTCCCCGTCCTTCCCTAATCCGATGAGACCGATGACCTCGATATCTGGTCTCCTTCCCCAACACAACCCAACCCCACCCCAACTCAGAAATGCTTTTCTTGCCATTGCCAGTCTACATGTTATCTCCTCTCTACTTCGGCTTTTTTTGATGCCCAAATAACAAAACTCGTCTACTACTTTAAGTGTCTCGTTTCCTAATCTAGTTCCCTTAGCATCATCTGATTCAATTCGACTATATTCCATTAACCTTGTTTTGGTTTTGTTGATGTTCATCTCACATTCTTCTTTATAAACACTGTCCATTCCGTTCAGCTGCTCTTCCAAATACTTTGCTGTGTCTGACAGAATTACAATGTCATCGGCAAACCTCAGAGTTTTTTATTTCTTCTCCCTGAACTTTAATTCCTACTCCAAATTTTTCTTTGGTTTTCTTCACTGCTTGCCAAATGATCGGGGTTAGGCTACAACCCAGTCTCACTCTCTTCTCAGCCACTGCTTCCCCATCATGCACTTCGACTATTATAACTGCCGTCTGATCCCAGTACAAGTTGTAAATAGCGTTTGGCTCCCTGTATTTTACTTCCGCTGCCTTAAGAATTTCAAAGAGAGTATTGTAGTCAACATTGTCATAAGCTTTCTCAAAGTCCCACAAATGCTATAGATATAGGTTTATCTTTCCTTAACCATCTTCTAACAATAAGACACGTATTGGGCTCAGTATTGCCTCACATGTTCCTACATTTCTCCAGAACTCAAACATCTTCCTCGAGGTCTGCTTCTATCAGTTTTTACATTCTCCTGTAAGGAATTCGTGACATTATTTTGCAACCATTACTTATTAAACAGACAGTGCGATAATTTTCACACCTTGCAGCAGTTCCTTTCTTTGGAATTGGAATTACTATGTTCTTCGTGAAGTCTGAGGGTATTTCGACTGCCTCATACATGTGGACACCATATGGAAAAGTTTGGTCATGGCTGCCTGTCCAGAGGCTATTAGTAATTCTGACGGAATATCATCTACCGCCGGAGCCATCTTTCCACTTAGGTGTTTCAGAGCTCTCTCAAATTCCACTCGCAGTATCATATCTCGCATCTCGTCTTCATCTACAGACACTTCCCTTTCTATAATATTGCTTTCAAGCTAATCTACCTTGTATAGACCCTCTATATACTCCTCCAATCTTTCTGCTTTGTCTTCTATGCTTAGGACTGGTTTACCACCTGAGCTCATATTAAGTAGTGCAATCATGGGGTTCAGAAGACACTTCTGGTATCAAATTGATATCGAATTAATTACACAAAATAATTGAATTGGCCCCCACCCTTCGATGACGTCATGGGTTTTCCCCAGCCGACAACCATCGTAGAACCAGTCTCACATCCCCTCCTACCACCCCTCATCGCTCTCTCTTCTCACCATAGGCAGGGACACAGGAGTTTTGTGCCCTGTTGTGCATAGTCCACAAAGAGTACCAGCAACAAAACTTTACACAGATCTGTGCAAGAGACTTGGCCACCTAGTCCTATGGACCAGTAAGTGTATATGTAATATGGCCGATGTCAACGTGTAGATGGTATCTTGCGGCAGTGATATACTGTCTCCAGCCTGTGGAAATCAGTCACAAAAGACTCAAGAGCAGAACGCTTCCTGCAAGCTGTTAAATGTGTTTCTTTGGAAGACTGGACTACCTGGAGCAGCAACAAAATTCCAGAGAACTCTCCAGAACGCTTTTTCTAACGTCTACTGCTGCCCGTCATTGATACCAACCACCCACCACCAACTGTTGTAGCTGAGAGCACAGTCCTCGGCCTGATGCCATGCGACTCACCCTAGCAGCCACAGCCTTTTGCCAGCTGCGGTCGGAGCAGCCTTCCCAGGAGAGCAGGTTGTCCAGGCAGACAGCGGGGCCACAGAACAAAGTGAGATAAATGACAGCTATCGCGACCACATGTTGTTTGTCTAAAATTGCAGCTTGCTGTGACCAACTGCTTCCGCTGGTGCCCACTGTTCTGAGATGGAAAACAATTCAGTGCAACAGCTGTTCTTAATGTCAATGCACCTCTTATAACAGAGTATTTATTAAAAAACACAACCACAACAACAATAAAAAACATTGTTGCTCTAATGAAAATGGCGCACTCTATTTCCCTTTAGCTTTATGAGGAAAATCGGTATAGTTTGAGAGCATTTATCATGTTCAAAGTATAAATTGTCATGCACTAGGACATTACATTCATTTCACGTGACTGAATTATCATTGTAAAACTGCATCCATACATCCATTCTTTTGCGTTCGACTGCAAGATACAATACATATCTGTCTCTTTCATTCTCGCCCCCCCCCCCCCCACAACCTCCTGTTATTTTGTAACATCCAACAACGTGAACTGCCATTGATTATAGATGACCAAACTCCGGAGGTTGGAGCTCAATAGGAATACATCTGGCAGATAAATTAACTTATCTCACATCTCCAATACATATCAAACCTGCGTAAAATCGAAAAAGCTTCCACTATTTTGCTGTGAAAACTACCGATCACTGCAGAATGTCCTCGTTATTTCTAAATATTCGTTACAGTGAAAACAAGTGAGAATTTAAAATCCGAAAAAGAGGACATAAACAATCTAACGAAACATCTATGTTAAGCGAATTCTTTCAATTTGATGGACAAAATTATATGGTTTGAGAGCATCCCCGTCATTTAAATCAGTGTCCGTAAAGAAACTGTCATGCATGTCTCTATTACAAATGTTTCAGACACGGGAAATAACATTACGGAATTCACCCTCTTATGCTATCTACTCACATATCGGAATAAAATAGTCATTTTCTGTACAGCAACAAAAAGCTATAAGTCAAGAGTACATTGTTGTTTTGTACATTATGCCAAATTCTGTATTACCAATGTGATGCATTATCGCGCTGAAGTTTAAGAAACACAGAAAAAATTAGGAGTGCATGTCTTGTAACACAACCTCCTAACGTCACTTGGTAGAGGATGCTTTAAGATTCCACTGATACGTCAAAAACAAATACCATCTGCGTGATAACGTCTGACATTTTGCTCCATAGATAACCTCTGCCGACCTGTGTGTAAAGCCTATCACCCAGCAGACCACCATTCCCAACAGCAGCAGCATTCTTGTGTTGTAGTTTCGTAAGCAATTTGGTCATAACAGAACAGCCTGTTTCATGCAACCTACTCACTTGTCGGGAAAAACACTATTTCTAGATTCCACAACGAGCTATAATTCAAGTTGTGATTTCTTTACAGTTAGAGGTTAGAACTACGAAATAAGAGAGGACTTGTAGTAATATATATATTTAAACATACAATCGTATTGATAATAATAAAGACAGTCATGATTCCAAAAGAATAGATACAATCGATTTCTATTCATTTTATGGACAAAATCGCTGTAGTTTGAGAGCATTCTGCATGTTCAAACTACAAATTGTGATGCACAAAGGCATTACATTCATTTCAGGCATATGAAGTACTAATACTGATCAGCTTCTATATAGTGGTTCATTACGTACAAGAGCACTCCTCATTGTTATTTTGTAACAGCTAGGTTAGGTTAAAAAAACACGAACTATTTGCATCCAAACTTTAGCCATTCATACCACTGCTTGCAAGATAACCTCCTGACGTCACCCTATACGATATTACTGCACCTCTCTTATGCGATATATCCAAAAACAAATACCATCTACACGTTGACATCGGCCATATTACATATACACTTACTGGTCCATAGGACTAGGTGGCCAAGTCTCTTGCACAGATCTGTGTGAAGTTTTGTTGCTTGTACAGGGAGCAGACCATATACCATAGACTATCAATCACAAGAGACCCTGTCTGTGTGAACCCATTGTGGATCCACCCTAGACACCATTCTGGATATAACAGGGGTGAATCCACATTTGAACTCTAAATTAGGCCTACCGTTGGTCATGGGAGCCATCCGCAACACATGCATAGGCACAGAAATCAGAAAATAGAGGAAATGCATCGTATCTGTAGAAGATATGGTTGTAAGTGACTGGGTGCATTATGCTATACTATACTGTGCAACTAATGTGCTGTTCAGCCTCATACATAAAAATATTATTCATAAAGATCTGTCTCCTCCATCCAACAAACATCTAGCACACACAGAATAGTGGAACTGGAATGATTATGTGCCATCATTGTAGATCATTAGGAGTACAAAATGAGGGGTGATAGGTGCATCAGGATGCGTTGATTTCTTATTGTTACTGGAGAGTCTAGACACACTTGTTACAAACTATTGATAATACAACTTGCATCGAAGATGTTATGTTCTTTAGCGGGAGATTTTTAATGTGCCCTACAGGACGGCTTTGCAGGGACGACTTCGCTTTTTGCAGGGCTGTAGCACTGTCTAAAATAATGTACAAGTGGTTGAAATCAAGATTTCACGATTGTTAATATGCGTGCGGAGGCTCTATGTGTATCTATGTAGAGCTGACAGTGGAGCATGGTTGCGCTTTGAACACATAGCTTGCTAACTATTAGTCTATAAAACATGCCACCAGGGAGACGCACTCTGCAAGTAGGGAGACGGGAAGTTCTTATGGTCCAGGATGCTAAATGCAGTCGACACACTGTCAACTAACGAACAATAAAAACCCTGAAGTCTAAATTTTGTAGATATCCTGACAGGGTTGTGGGAATGTATCGTAGTTGGAAGGTATAAACAGCAGTAGCGAAGCTCATTTGGTAAGCAGAAAGAGCATATGCTTCTGGGAAAAATATCCGAGCAGCAACAGGAATCAACTCTGTACACATGTCAACCCGTGTTGAAAATCCCTACACGATACAGTGGAAGTCAGATGAACATGTAGAACTGTTTCTAAGTTTCCATCAAGTGCATCACTGCGTGAGTCTGCAGACAAGCTCTCTGAGGCATCATAGCAGTACATGGAACTCTTTCCCAACTTCGAGTTTCCAATATATCCATCATCTGCACCACTCATTAAGCCTCATATAGATATGAAGCGAGTGTTACTATACTCTTGAGAACCATGCTGTTCAAAATACACGCACGTAGATCACCGGGAGGAAAGGAATTTTTGGTTTTCTTTAGTATGGTGTATAAGACAAGCAAATATCCTTGTATAAAATGAAACAATGCATGGGTATGTCGGCAATATGACAATAAATATATGGGAAAATATGAAAAATGACATCAAATCAGTAAAAATCGAGGAAAACCTGGTATAATTACGACACATTGATGGGAATTGCGTTAAATTGAGGAAAATAAAACGAAATATGTAAAGCGCGAAAACCTAGGAAAATTACGAATATTGATTGAGAATATATGAAATTAGGGAAAAATGCCATGAAATTGGGGAATTGTGGTTGGCTAGGGGTACACAGACACTCAAGACCGAGAAAAGCTTAAAAATTATGCTCTGTCTGCATTCAGTTTTAATGCCCCCTTACCCTGGTAAACTGTGTGTGGGTCTTCATAGCAGACACTTCAACACAATCGATGTAAGTACTGCACTGAAGCACTGCCTTAAAGCAGGCGAAACATATCTATCCCAATCCAGGCAGGTTTCTCACACATGCAGTCGAATATAGATATTACCGAATTAGGGCTGGTTCTCACAAGCAATGTTATTCCATAAGTATTAAGAAGATGAATCAGTGTGTTTAATAAACTTAAACCATCCCCTAGCGTGATCTGTGGGTGAGTGGGATGATGCCACAAATATATGCATGTCTTAATAGTGTTAGGAGGAAGTACCCTGGAGACGAAAGTCCTATATTGTCCTACACAGGAACGAAACTACCTAATGTCAAACTAGGACTTCTGTGTGCAAGTGGAAAGCTACTGGGGCCTTGGTGATGCTACTGTAAACAGCAACAAGAATGTTACGCCTTGTTTGTCTACTGATTGTGTGTTTACTCCTTCATAACAAGTCGCTTTTCATGCAGCATGGCGTGGATGGAAATCCACTGTATTAACTAACGATAATGTTCATGTCGTTTTTCCTCATTCTCTTTCCTAGTGAGTCATAGTCGCATCCATCAAAACCATTACTATTACTAACAAGCGCAAATAACACGGAAATGTGATTGAGGGTACTTACGTTTGCGAATTAAAAAGACATATAAAATGCATCAATTTCCTAAGAGACATAACAGAAGTCTCCTGTTTCCGTTCTAGTTGGTTAATAAGCAGTTCGAGCTGTGGATATACACTGACGATACCTTCATAGTGAGGAACAGATCGAAAACTTCATAGGACACCAGAATAGAAATCTATGGATATAGAGGCCGCCACCTCAGTACGCGCCGTGACGTCATCCAGCCAATGAGAAGCCGTCCACTGCTTATAAAAGCGGAAGCCTCACCGGTCCACGACAGTCAGTTTTACCCCTGACGAAGATGACGGAGGTAGTCATCGAAAGCTTGGGATTTTATCCAAATTTGACGCGACAAGTAAACCGAGATCTTTTTATGCAAGTTGAAGGATATTTGCTATCGTGATCCACCGACCACGCCTGACAACCTGCGTATGCACAATGTCAATGCATGTGCGAACATTACGGAAGGCGAACTGCTCGCTGTTGAGAGGAATGTCGTTACACGTATTGCAAATGCATTGAGGTTGACGGACATCATTTTGAGCATTTTTTACATTAATGTGGTATTTACAGGTAATCACGTTGTAACAGCATGCGTTCTCAGAAATGATAAGTTCACAAAGGTACATGTATCACATTGGAACAACCGAAATAAAATGTTCAAATGTACCTACATTCTGTGTTTTAATTTAAAAAACCTACCTGTTACCAACTGTTCGTCTAAAATTGTGAGCCATATGTTTGTGACTATTACAGCGTCATCTATCACAAAGCGAAAAAAGTGGTCCAACTAAAACATTCATATTTCTTTACGCACTACACGAGTATGTAATAAAAAATGTGGGTTGCTATTTAAAAAAACGCAATTGATATCCGATTGACCCATGGCAGCGCCATCTAGAAGGCCAACCATAGCACCATCTGGTTTCTCCCCTCAAGCTAGACGAGTTTCGTTCTTTGTAGTTTTTTCGTTTGACGCTTATTTCGTGGATATTTGGCCCGGTCACGATCAATGTACCACCCTGTATATGCACACCATGTGTGAGAAAGAAAGAATAACCATAAATAAAAAGTATTAAAAAAGCAAAAAGTAGAATATATATATGTATATTTCGTTCGCAACATATGTCTAGCCTGTAATTATATATATCAACGCACCATGTGCGTGTTGTATATAGAATTGCTTTTAAGTTTTTCACCTGCGCTATCCATCCAAGTCAGAATAATTTTTAAGTTCTCACAGCCCATCAGAATTGTTATTCTAAAAACCTTTGCTTTGCTATTGTGGACTGTTGAAATTATATTTTATGCATGCACAATCTATTAGAATTACTGTAAAAGCTATGCTGATGGGGCTGTGGAATTTATTTGTAGAAGTAAAGAAGGTATCTCCGTATTCGTTTTTAGTGTAGATTTATAAAAAAATTATAAAAAAAATCCTACCAGTGTTACTGTTGCAGTGTGTAAGTTATAAGTATTTCCGCATTGGAAAAGCAGATTTAATTTGTACCTCAAGAACACTATATTATACCTCAAAAACTACATTGTACCTCAGAACTATGTTGTATTTGTGTGAACTGAATAAACCAAGAAAAAAATTAGTCACCATACATCTATGTTGTTGTTATTTACACAAACCCTATCCCCTATTGGGTTATGTATATAAAGGCTGTGCATGTCTCAAATGACATTAGTTTTGCTGAAGATGAGTGCTATTAAGGAGGTGAAGTTTAAGATGGAAGATAACAAAATATATGTAATGATTGCATGGGATTTTGATTATAGTGCTGCACGTATAGGTTTCTGGAAACAGGCGGCGCGTGATCGTGCCAGATTCCAAGACATGTAGCAAACATAGCTGAAATTATATCTCCTGTGCTTGAACAAAGCCACAAACAAAGGATCTCGGCAAAGCAACGTGCTGTCTACGTAGGAGCTACATAGAAAGAAAGAAAAATCCATAACATGTGGTAGAAAATTCACTTATTTTCATTACTCCAACTTAAAAGTAATTTTACATTTTCATAAGTTGACAGAACACTATTTTCACACATCTTCTTCTTGAGCTTATGGATACCAGGATTAAAGGCCTTGAATATATGCGAATTTGAAGGTTCTCTGCATCCATACGATCTTCTCCATTCCTTTGACGAAGATGATGGTCTCAGGATGATCGAATATTCGAAGTGACGCCATCATTTCTTTATAAGGTATACCAGGATCGTCCCAGTGGAGTGCATGGAATAAACGTGTTAGCTGCTTTGCACTTCTTGTTTTAATGCACTTCACTTCCTTGAAAGGTTTCGGCGATGCAACGCTTGCTGCGAATGCTTCTGTTGGTCCATCACTTTGTCTGAAGGCTGTTATTGCACAGTCTTTAATTATGAATGGCTTTTGGTCGTTGCAATAGAGCCCTTGAACGTCAGCTACGATCCTTACACCCCAGGGTAACATCGTGAACACAGTTGTGCTCGAGCTAGAAGAGCACCTATTAATTTATACAACTCACTGTACACTGTACAACACCTTCGAGTGGACAGCAGTTAACAACATGATCATGCAGAACTAGAGCATACGCTGCAGTGTGATCTGGGAAGATTGTTGAAGATTCAAATTCAATCCGTACATCTACCTGTCCTGATTTAATTATCTTATTCTGTTTTGAGCAGTCAGTCACGATTATTGGTACCAACTTCTTGAAATTCTGTGGACTGAGTAGGCACGCCTTATTTTCAACTACTTCATAGTAAGATGCACGGAATCTTGCATAAATGGTAAATGCTAGACGGTCCCACTGAATATGTAAATTCTCGTATCGATAGTATTCCGAATTCAAGTACACTCTGGCGCTGGTTAACTTGCAGTGGTCAGATTCACTTGAGTCTTTTCATACATTCCCTCATCTGAAATTCAAGAATGATGAACGGAGGTGCCTCCAGTTGAAACGATGTTTTAATAGCCCACTTATGCGTTGATGCTGTAGATGAGACAGGGCACTCAAAAAGCCCCCATGACTGGAAAGTTAGTGGCATTCAAAACTTTTAAAAATTTCAAGCGTTCTTCATCAGTAACACTGATGAGGGGCATTTTCCATATTACACTATTAATTTGATTTCGACGTCCTCTGCCTCTGTTTGAGTGAATGAATTGGCATCGCTTGCACTCTGCACCTAAATAAGTTCCTGCTTAGCGTTCAAAATAATTCTTTGCAAGTCCTCAAAGTAACACATAAGCATTTGTAGAGGCACGCAATCAGTAAATCGACTGTATCCGACATCTGGCTCGTCTATGAATCAGCCCGCATTTTCCAAGCTGTTCGAATCGGAGGTTGAGGCTGAAACGTACGTCATGAGGGTTGATGCTAGCCCGACATTACGTGTGCGGTCGATTTCTATTCCATTAAGTTCATAACGGATCTCTTGAAACAGGAATGCTGGAGCACTACGTATCAGCTTTGTTGCTGCAGCGCCATCAGTTTCCTTAAATGTGCAGTCCAGATGTAAGAAGCTCTCGCAAGGTAGTGTTAAAGCATCCTGGTGTTGAATAACAATCCTAATTCCATCATTTTTGTTAAATTTGGTTGAAGCAGAGGGCTTATGTGAGTGGAATTCATGACATATAATTCGATCATCATACTCCCCTGACTGCGTTACGTTGAATGACGTCATCGCACGGCCTGAGACCAATCGAAAATTGGAACTCGTAATTAACGCGTGTTATCACCTTGCGCTTCTGTGTGACTGTGTGCTCTGCGTGCTAATCATAGTTTGAAAGTTTTCACGACCGGATGACATATCTTCTGGTAAACCTTCCGGGATGTAAGGTCGTGGTCCATGAAACTCTTCAGCTCCTAACGTTTCGTCCAGAGCTGCGCTGGACATCTTCAGAGGGGTGTTTCTCCTCCGGTGAGTCGGCAAGACAAATTTGTTGTACGACATGTCGGTCCCGAAATGAGCCTGGTAAATGTGTTTTAAACTGTGATTGTCTTGTTTGAATGCTTTGACAAGGTCGGTGTTTTCCCTGACCAACTGTTTTGGGATCCTGGAATAAGATAAAATACGTCAACACCCATATGACGACCAAAGCAGAAATATCTACTACGAATATCGTCAAATACGATGACTGTGTTTGGCTTTACTTCTTCAGGTGGAGGGATATCTTCGCTTTAACTGAATACCTTGTACGTTACACCATCTACGCCATCTAGTATTCTCTGCAGTAACTGATACTTGGGTTGAAATAGTGTTTTGGAGAATATGTAGACATGCTCGAAGCGGACTCCATCAACGTCTGTTAGCAGAGCCATGAGAAGATTTGTCTTGCCACAGTTGGAGGGACCTACAATTATAGCTCGTATGCTGTCAGGAAGAAGCACTCCATTCTTCTTAGTCTTCTTCTCCAGATCTTCATCGTCACAGGACCAGTCACCTACAACAAAGTCCTTGAGGCGAGGGTTCTTCACACAGTTTATCATGATAACTACTGTGTTAGGTAGTGGCGTGCAATAGGCTTTTATATAAAAAAGAAAATGTGCATA
This sequence comes from Schistocerca piceifrons, assembly GCF_021461385.2. NCBI lineage: Eukaryota > Metazoa > Arthropoda > Insecta > Orthoptera > Acrididae > Schistocerca > Schistocerca piceifrons. The sequence continues at coordinate 63,937,365 of NC_060140.1, read as the reverse complement.
ATCACATGTGACATTATATGCAGGGTCATTTTGTTTAGAGAAATAGCACAAACACAAATTTGAGATGATAAATATATTTTTTGACTATTCACGATTGACAATTATACATAGCATTATCACCATCAAAAAATCACTCACTTCTTTTTTTTCTTTTTTTTTTTTATTGATTGGTGCGAGTGCAGTGCAGTATTTGGAAAACAGATGCTTCTTATATCCCACAAATCCTGAATGTATATCCTGCAACGTTATCAGTGCATTGCAATAGTCCGGTATTCCATCAGTAAATTTAATTCCAACATTTTCCACACCTATTCAACGTATAGCGTGAGACTTCGGCACTGCACTTACACAGGTACTGAAACAGTGATCTACATCTTCTATGTGAATGCCACATGTGCGAAGCCAGATCATGATATCAATGTATACAGCTTGAACATAAGGTAGCCATCTATTTAGTCTTTCCAGTGTAGTAGTTATCACTGAGTGCAGACTGAACAAGTTATCAACTGTTGAGTGCTGCATGTAGATGCTCTGTCCATCTGCACTTTTAACTCTTAGTGTAGCACCATCATACATTGATAATATACTCACAGTTAGGCCTCCACAGTAGATGTCCTGGTAGGATTGGGCCGGAACATATTCCGTAGTCATATGCCTCTTAATGTGAGCTTTTGTGTAACAGAGTTCATCCCACTCGTAGTCTGAAACACACTTTAACATTTTTTGCCACATTTTCGAGCACTAACACAGCTGACACGTGACCGTCTTTCGAAACTTCAGTTCCTAGATGAAGACTTTTGGAACTGCTAGTTGTTAAGGTATAGCATGAGATGAATAGCAAAGGTGGCGGTGCACTGGGGTTGGGTAGCTTCTCATCCACAACATCCACACCCGTGCGGCTAGCCATCTGTTCTTGCACTGATGCTGTAATGTCTCTTGCACTTGGCTCAATGGACGGTGCGTACGATGGATCCCAGTACAATGTTGCTCCGTCCACAGTATCGAGCAGCGCAGACAATTGCGTCTCATTTTCCTGATCCAGCATGCTGAGAAGCTGCGTTAGAGGATCCGTCAATGCCCCGGGTCCGTCTCCCTGCGGGTTGGAACCTGCTGACCCTGACAGGCTGTAGTTTGCTACCACTGCATGTGCGGAACCCGATGGGATGGATCCCAGCAGTTTGAATCTTGCCAACGCCATGGGTGTGGCTCCCAACGGAGTGGAATATGCTGGAGCCAACAGGTTGGATATTTCCGACACCTGTGCTGATCCTGACAAGCTCAAACAGGGGTCTACGGATACATCTGGTGGAGAGAGAAGAAGAATCATCAGCACCATATGTTGCTGCTACGGAAATAATAATAATAATAATAATAATAATAATAATAATAGACCAAAGTTGATACTTAATTTTCTGCTGGTTCCTCCTCATATTCTGCTGGTCTGACTGGCGCTTAATCATCCTTGCTGACTGACTGACTGACGGTGATAGATTTTGAGGAGCTCCTGGGCTCTCCTTATATACATCATGCCTATGTCATCATGATACTGTGCTCCTATTGGCTGAACTGCACGATTATGTTGACCTATTGCAGTGCCCTCTAGCAGGGAACTCACGAACTAGGCCAGTTCTTTGGTCTACTGGATTGGAGACGGTTGTCTCTTAGGGGTTGGAAGTTTATATGTAGATTTTAGAAATGACAGACAGTTCCAACAGAGACAGATGTTCTCATGCATTGTGTAATGCATCTTTAATGCATCTCAATGGAAAGAATTTATCTACAGGACCATATTCTTTCTCCTCATATGGTCAAGCATTAATGCTCACTTGTGTTCTATCAAAGGGCTATTGGTGTCTGACTGAGAGGATTTTAACAACCATGTTGCCTGTAAGCATACAGCCGAGGACTGCACCCATAGCCTTCTACATCTATTCTGCACAGCCACGAGGATGAGGATGAGCAGTTGCTCTTCAATATTGCATATACGAATATGCTTCATCTGAAGCGAACTGACATCAACTGCCCCCTTATTCTGTTTTGGGAGAGTGAATACTTCATATTTTGACAGTTTGCACATGTGCATGAGCATGTGTTGGTTACGAAATGCATCTTGGCTCCATCCCTCTGCATTGTCGAAATCTGCTGAACTGAATTCTTCTGCTTCTTTCTCCTACACTCTGCCATTATCATACTCTTCCAAACCTCATGCAGTGAACTATGGGTACGGTCCTTGTTCGAATGTTCATGTGATGCATCTATTGAAAGCTGCTCTATCCTTCACATTCAACTCTACAATCGAACACATCACGATGGTTCGGCAACGACATTTCAGCAAATGCCACCAATTATGGTCACGTGAGTAGAGAAAAAAATTCCTCCACAATTCGTAAATCCCACCCATTTTCCAAGAGGTTTATGCACCATCACACAAAAATGTTGAAAAGGGGGGGATCTGTAGAACCACATAATCCAATTTCCCATGAAAATTCAAACTTTCTGCCAGGAGGGTGTGGCACATTCCCGCTAAAAGCCGCCATCTTGGATAACGGTACTCTCGTCATCAGCTGCCGTCACGACCGCCATCTTCGATAATAATCCTCGCGTCATCAGCTGTCGTCACGGCCGCTGTCTTGGATGACGTCAGTGGGGTGACACCCCCCCCCCCCCCCTTGTTACACTACTCACACCCACATACAATGAGGGAATTTGAAATACACTCAACATTAATCAGATTAGTAAAAATGTGTGTGGAAGAAACTTTATAATGCGTAAAGACGTCGGTACGGAAACTGAACGCTTTTTAGTATAGAATGGATTGAGATAATGAGACTCCATTTCACCTTTTTTTTAACTTCGACTTAGAAACAATCGATAGTCGTTTGCTTGTTTTGAATGTTAGTGACCTCTTGTTGCCATTAGTCAACCAGTCCGACAACAGCACCCAGCCTAAACAAACGCAGCAACAGCAGTAGTAACCTATTTTGTGACTTTTACGAGTTCCTAACCAGGAGTGTACTGTTTTTATAGTTTAGTTTCTTGAGTTTCAGCGTGTTAGTTTAACATCTAGTAGCCACAGTTCTCGCATTTACGATGGCGTCGGAAAGTAAACAGATTTTGTGACACACTAAAAGTTCCTAATCAGGGACGAATTATTTAGTTTCACCTGTGTGCTTCGGTAGTTAGGTTTTTGAATCTCTGGGTATTAATCTAATTTATTACACACAGTTCCTACATTTTCTTCAACGTCTACAGTAGAGTTTTCCACTGTCTTTAGTATGGATAGGGACTGTATTGTGTGTGGATGCGAGCTGAGTTGGTGACACTTCACTCTCAGCTCCAGGTTGTGATGGCTTCGATTACACAGCTTGAGGCTGCAGTGAATGGACACCACTGTTGTGGGCTGGGCATGGGAATCCAACAAACGTCCAGCACGTCCGAGTCCTCTGATCGGTCCTAACCAGTCACTGCTCGCACTGAGGTTGACCCCTGGGAGACAGGGAAACAGGTCTGTTGTTTGCTTGATATCGTTATGAGCATCTATGAAAAGTGACTCATGCTACGTTGGACGACAATCGGGCTGCCAGGTATTGGACGTCACGCCTTATCACAGAACGTGGAAGTCTGTGACTTGCCTGCTGTGCGAAGCAGAACAGGCGGCTTTCCGTGACGAATCTGACAACAGAGTGCATCTCTGCTGCAGCGCAAGCGTTTTGGAAAAAGCTGTCCAGTGGACATTGTTGAACATGGGACCCCGCAGACCCTGCATCTTGTCATGTTGACCTGTTGAGATCCTCAATTAAGACTGCAGTGGGCGCAGGATAATCGAGATTGGATTGACGGAAACTAGTGGCTCCGTCAGACGAATCACATTTCTTGTTACACCAGGTCCATATCCGAATATGTGTTCATCGAGGAGAACGGCATCACGCCATAGATGCAGGTCAGTGTGGCCTCGCACTGGGGACATTCACCTGGCCCACCATGATTTCCCCTCCATCCCTTTTCAAATCGAGAATAGTGTGTGGGGTGACGACTGTTGGTATGGCTCCGCATGATCACGTAGTTTTTTTTTTTTTCTCTTCGTCGCTATTCACCGAGACGTAATTGGGAGGACGTAATGCGTTTCCCGACTCTTCTTGGAGAGTACTCTCTCGGAATTTCAGCTGCATACTTCTTCTGGAAGCATAACGCCTCTCTTGAGCGTCTCCGCGTTTACCAAATGAACCGTTGGCGAAACACAGCATTCTTTTTTGGATGTTTTCTGTTTCTTTCTACTAACCTAATCTGATAATAGTACTATGTTAACAAGAAAAATTTAACAGTCAATGGAACAAGTGTTTCGTAAGCGACTTGTTTCGTGGACGAATTTCATTTGCTTAGGATTCTTCCAATGCATCACCTGTTTTTGCTACAGTTTACTCAACAGTCGTTCCCCTGTAGCTCGCCCCACACGGTTGCTTGTGTCTATTACACCACTGTTACTGTTTGCAGTCATAGACCTACGTCACGAATAGTGTAATGGATCTTTTCGACTATTTATGCGCAATAGGTCATATTTCATTATGGGTTTGGGAAACTCTCAGTCCCTGTATTAACTATCGCTCCTCTGAAGCATTTTCTGCATTTTGGTGGCGTTGCAAGCTTCCTGCAGACAACAGCTTCGTTCGCGCAGACTCTAACTCAGCTTCCGACATTGTCGAACAAATGATTCTCGTATCTTCCAAGCAGTAATGAGTTTCTGACACAGCGTAGCACGTAACCTCTTCTTGGCGGTGGTTGTACCGCTAATGCCGATTGCGGCCATTGTGCTCTTAAGTCAATGATAGTTCTCGATTTTTTTACGACAGGCTTCAACGTCATCGTTAATATACGCTAATTCACTGTAATTGTTTTTTCAAGAGCTGTGGAATGGAGCTATATAAAGTATATGGTTCTAATTAAAAAAACGTACTTGTTTGAACGTCTCCATTGATACTAGCGCTAAAAACATTAACCGAACAAAAAAATACGAGCCCGTCGAGAGTGTAAGAGTTACCAAAAACCGCATTTCGATATGTGTAATCGTTCACGAAATAAAAGAAGGGTTAGTACGTCTTGTGTGACTCACCCCGTAGACAACAGAGCCATCCAGTAATAGCCTAACTCAGCTTCCAATGTTATCCTGTGCATCAGTAATATATTATACTGTCAACAGAAACTTGTATATTGCATTTCATTAGAATACCTGCCGAAATTATGCATCCATTTATCGAGCATACATCGACAGACACTGTCAAATACGAAAGTTGTCCAGAATGTAATGCACCGCATTTTTTTCTCACCCGAAAACGATGCTACAAATGTCTTTTTTTTTTCTTTATTGTTATTTTAAACACCTTGTACAAAGGTGGGCTGTCAGCAGCATAGTACGCTGCTCTTCAGCCGCGAGTGGTACAATATAAGTCATAAAGGAGGTACAGATGATACAATACAAATGGCGGGTAAAAAACTGTAGACACGGAAAACAATATACACGAAGCCGTTCACGCTGGACAAGAAAAAACACAAAAACCTGTTGACACGGCGCACAAAACACGGACGACTGCGACGGCACAGGTGAACGGTGGGGTGTGACGGTGAAAGAACACTAAACACAAACATGAAGGCACTGATGGCGATGATCTCCGGCGCGGGAATGTCCACTCAGCGTGTACGAGTCCAGGAACCGGCCAAGAGAGGAGGAGGGGGGTGGGAGAGGGGAGAGCAGAGATGCCAAGGGTAGGGGAGATAGGGGGGAGGAAGGAAGGGAGGAGGGGAGGTAGGGGAAGCCCGGGGGAAGAGGGATGGAGGAAGGGGGGATGGAGGGAAAAGGAGAGAGAAGGGAAGGAGGATGCCCAAAGGGAAACACACAGGAATTTGAAGGGGAGGATCAAAGTTGGTAGGAGGGGTAGATGGAGGGGAGGAGGGCATCATTAGGGAGCGGGAACTGGTGGAAGCCACCTTGGGTGAGGGTGAGGAGGGTGGAGAGATGGAGAGCAGGTGGGACGTGGGAATACAGGCGCGGCATTGGGCGGGGGTGGGAGAGGATGGGTGAGACAAGTGGGTGAGGGGGATCAAGTTTATGGGAGGTGTAAAGGATCTGTATCTGTTCGAGGAAAAGGAGGAGGTGGGCGAACGGAATTGCGTCATACAGGATCAGCATCGGGGAGGGGAGACGGATGCGATAGGTGAGGCAGAGAGCATGGTGTTCATGGATCTGCAGTGATTTGTAAAAGGTAGGGGGGGGGCGGAGATCCAGGCCAGATGGGCGTAACAGAGGATAGGGCAGAGGGGGGATTTATAGGTGTGGAGTATGGCGGAGGGGTCCAGACCCCACGTACAGCTGGAAAGGAGCTTGAGGAGACAGAGTCGGGAGCGTGCCTTGGCTTGGATTGTCTGGAGATGGGGGTCCAGGAGAGGCGACGGTCGAGGGTGATGCTACGAATGCAAAACGTTACGTATGTATTACTCGCATTTGATGTCTTCTGAGTGAGCGTGACAAGTTTCCGTCACTTCCGGTAGATACCGTAGCTGCAGAACAGTTTCAAAATGGCGTCTGTACGTAATGTATGTTACAAGCAGTGTGCCATCATTGAATTTCTCACTTTAGATAAAGAAAATGTGGGATTATTCACAAACGCTCTTGCAAAGTCTATGGAGCATCTGCTGTCGGCAGAAGTACAGTTAGTGACGGGGCACGGTGAGGCCTACAAGAAAGACAGGCCACGGCGCGCACGTCACGAAGTTAGTCCTGCGCTCGCTCGCTCGCTCAAATCAGCAGACAAACTACGTTTCTACACCTGTTAACTCGTAACTAGGCGTGTCAGTACAAACTAAAACTGAATCTTACACTGGAATCCGCCATTATGGAATCTTACTGTTATTAGTCCTATAATGATGGGAAGTCCATGGGCCTACTTATAATTTGTTATGGCTGTACTGGTGTACAATAAAATAAAATCATACTAAAATGATTATCAGTTGCATAAAGCACCACTTCCAGCATGCAATAAGTACTGTTAAGCCGAAGTGACTTAATGCTATAAACACGCCGTTATACCATTTACATCGAGTATTGATATTAAATTAAATTTTGCTGCCGTACTGTTAATCAGTAAGACTTCATAATAACAGGTTCCAGTGGAAGATGCAATTCTCGTTAGTACTTACACGCCTAGCTGCGAGTTAACAGGTTTAGACACGCATTTTGTCTGCTGAGCTGAGCGAGCGAGCGAGTTCAGGACTACCTCCGTGACGTACGCGCCGCGGCCTGTCTTTCTCGTGGGCCTCGGGGCGTGGGGGATGACGTCATCAGAAGGTGGTTCGGTGGAGCTCCACGATTTGCAGCGGATGGGGAGACAATCCACGCCTGTCACACCTGACGTGTTGCAGCGAGCTGATGACGTCATTCGCGAGGACAGACACATTACGACTCGGCAGTTGGCGCTGCATCTGCCTATCAGCAAAAGAAGTGCGGATGCAATTATCCACACTCTTGGATTTTCAAAAGGGTGTGCAAGATGGGTCCCACAGTGTCTAACGGGGGATCACAAATCACACAGAAGAAACATTTTTCTTGGTTTGTTGCAACGTTTTGAAGCTGATGGGGATGCCTTCTTATCCTGGATTGTGACAGGTGATGAAACATGGGTTCGCCACATTCAGTGCGAAACAAAACGACAATCGAAGGAATGGTGCCATTCCCACTCACCAAAGAAGACAAAAATCAAAGCAACTGCTTTCGCCGGTAATGACATGATCACCATGTTCTGGGACTGTGAAGGTGTGATTCTCATTGATGTGATGCCAAGAGGCGGTACCATTAATTCAGAAGCATATGTCAACACATTGACGAAACTCAAGACGCTCTTCCGGCGACTTCGGCGCCACAGCAACCCAGGAGACGTTTTGGTGCAAACGATAACGCTCGGCTCCACGCAAGTCTGAGGACTGCTGAACACATCGCAAAACCGGGTTGTACAGTGTTACCCCATCCACCCTACAGACCTGACCTAGCCCCCTCAGACTTACACTTGTTTTGGCCATTAAAGGATGAATTCGTGGAAGACATTTTCAGGGCGATGAGGAGGTGATTGACACAGTGAAGCACTGGCTCCGCCACCAGGACAAGGATTCGTGGCGACAGGGCATACACGCCCTTCCTTTGCGCTGGAGGAAGGCCATAGAAGGGAATGGAGACTACGTGGAAACATAGGGTGTTTAGATAAAACACCATTCTCCTGTGTGTGTAATTCTCATTATGCTTAATAATGAATTGTTGACGAAAAAAAAAATTCGGCGCATTACTTTCTGGGTAACCCAAGTATAGTGAAGGAATTTGAAATACCCTCAAAGTTAATCAGATTAGTTAAAATGTGTAGATGAAACTTTATGTAGCATAAAGACCTTGGTAGGAGAAACTGACCGCTTTATGGTGTACAATGGACTGAGACAAGGGGACCCCGTTTCGCCTGTTTTTATTTTTTTAATGTCTACTTGCAGACGACCGATAGAGAATTAATTAAAGCTAATCCAATACGAATCAAAACGCAGGAGATAAATATTACTAGACTTATCTATGCAGATGACACAGCATTCATAAGTAGTTCAGAGTGATGCAAAACTATTACAAATTTGCTGAGAAAGCAGGATTTCATGTTAACGAAGAAAACACAGAATACCTGGTCATAAGTAAGAAAATAAGAAGTGGTGCACCTTCGGCTGTACGTGTATTCGCTTTCAGCACTGTTGACCGCTTCAAGAACATAGGGAGTCTTTTTAATAACATCAATAGGAAGAATATAGAAGCCTGTCTAGCAACAGCGAACAGAACACTATATAATGTTATCAAAATTCTAAAAAAAGAAACATTACTTAGTACTAACTTCAAAATCTTCTCGTATCGGTTAACTGTCATACCTATTAATGTTATGCGGATGTGACGTATTAATATTTCGGAAGAAAGATGAGGAGATTTGTTGATATTCGAGAGAAAAATACTAAGGAAAATTTTTGGACTTTTGAATGACGAAAATAACGTGTAAGGGAAGATAAAAATGGAGAATTAAGACAACTGCACAAACACCACGACATTGTTGAAGTGCTAAAGAAGAGAACGACAGGACATACAGCAAGAATGACGGACAGTATCTACGATAGCATTCCGCAGGACAATAGATCGAAGAAGAGGAAGAGCAAGGCACAGAATTAGGTGATAGAAGAACATGCGGGAGGAAATAACTAGAATGACCATCAATATCGAATGGACAAACCGTGCGCTCGACAGAAGGTAATATAAGCCAGTCGTAGTGCAGGCTTATGCTCGATAAAACCTTTGCTGCTTGTAAAGTGAAGTTCGTCGAGTTTGTTCCGCTCAGAACGATGTGTTGCGTTAATTTTGCAAGGAAGTCCTGAGAACTTGTGAGTTAATGAGCATTTCTCCCTCATTTAGGTATATGGCCGAAAGAGTCAGCCTTCAGGAATTGTGAAACGAACCCTGTCGTCCAGGACCGCATGCCACAAAGGGCGCAGATTCACCACGAGATGGGGAAACTCACAGGCGTCTATTGAGGCCTAAGCAGTGCAGTGTGCGAGTGAGACAGACGAGAACCTACGTCACAGGGAAACCCAGTAGAAGGCTTTTGTGGCCAAGGAGACGGAGCAGTGTTAAATATGGCGGACCTAAGATCGGCCATAAAGGGAAACATTTATGAAAACTATAATTCTGTAGTAGTGCAGGGAATGAAGCAACAGTAATTTTAATCAGCCATCCTCCATAAAATTTCATGGCGATCCCAGTAAAACTTGAATACTGATCGTATCTGTAAGTTTAGGATTTACTGTTAAAGTGAAATTAACAAGTTTTGTAACAAAGACTTGAATGCTAAAATCTGAACGCCTTGGCCGATCTTAAACATCGACATTTCATATAGAAGTGCGTCATTAAAATGACAGATGTTGTAAATATCAACTCCGTAACTTCATTTGTTTACCGAGACGTGTAACCAATGGCACCCCATACCATCACGCCGGGCGATACGCCAGTATGGCGATGACGAATACACGCTTCCAATATGGGTTCCCCGCGATATCGCCAAACACGGATGCGACCATCACTATGCTGTAAACAGAACCTGGAGTCAACCGAAAAAATGACGTTTTGCCATTCGTGCACCCATGTTCGTCGTTGAGTACACCGTCGCAGGCGCACCTGTCTGTGATGCAGCGTCAAGAGTAACCGCAGCCATGGTCTCCTAGCTGATAGTCCATGCTGCTGCAAACGTCGTCGAACTGTTCGTGCAGATGGTTGTTGTTTTGCAAACGTCCCCATCTGTTGACTCAGGGATAGAGACGTGGCTGCACGACCCGTTACAGCCATGCGGATAAGATGCCTGTCATCTCGACTGCTAGTGATACGAGGCCGTTGGGAACCGGCATGGCGCTCCGTATTACCCTCCTGAACTCACCGATTCCATATTCTGCTAAGAGTCATTGCATCTCGACCAACGCGAGCAGCAATGTCGCCATACGATAAACCGCAATTGCTATAGGCTACAATCCGACCTTTATCAACGTCGGAAACGTGATGGTACGCATTTCTGCTCCTTACACGAGGCATCACAACACGCCGGTCAACTGCTGTTTGTGTATGAGAAATCGGTTGGAGACGTTCCTCATGTCAGCACGTTGTAGGTGTCGCCACCGGCGCATACCTTGTGTGTGTGCTCTGAAAAGTTAATCATTTGCATATCACAGCATCTTCTTGCTGTCAATTTAATTCGCGACTGTACCACATCTTCTTGGTGTAGCAATTTTAATGGCCAGTAGTGTACCAGTTCAGCGTGTACCTTCACAAGTTTGCAATCTAACATCCCATAGATGTTCGGGCTCACATGCTGTTCCTCTTCGTCGAAATGTGTTGGCTCGAACTCGTGTAGGGCCTGAACCGCAAGTGTCGCATTACACGCCCTAAATTACACACTTGTGACCCTTTGGTTAAATTATCTGGCTGATGGCAAGTTTGCGAAATTGTATGAAGTTAATATGACATATAATAACAGTAATAGTAATATCGGGAACTAAATTGACGACCCATAAATGATGTAGTCCACACAGTTGCGATTTGGTTTGAATAGTGTTTATTCACAAAGCAATCTAATTGTCATAGTAGGCCGGCCTCTGTGGCCGAGCGGTTCTAAGCGCTTCAGTCTGGAACCGCGCGACTGCTACGGTCGCAGATTCGAATCCTGCCTCGGGCATGGATGTGTGCGATGTCCTTAGGTTACTTAGGTTTAAGTAGTTCTAAGTTCTAGGGGACTGATGACCTCCGATGTTAAGTCCCATAGTGCTCAGAGCCATTTGAACCACTTGTGAAAGTGGTCGTATTTAGAATTACTGTACACTCGAGCACATGTCCATTTGACACAGTGCGATCATTCAGAATCTCATCGCGAAATGCAAGTTCACCACTCCACCTCGTTAACTCTGCGAAAAGTTTGAGTTCACACCAGGCGTTTCACTTCCTAGCTGCCTAATGACCGACTGTACGCTTTCGCGTCTCAATCCGAACTGTACCCTTTGGTGCCTCCAGCCGAACTGTCCGCTTTCGCGTCTCCACCAGCACTGCCGCCTCTGCCCGTTCCCGGTCGCGTTTCCCGCGCACCAAACGTCCTCGCTCAACTGACTAGGGCAGTTGCCTCTCCTGAATCCGTCCACCTGATTGGCTACAGCTTATTCTACATTATTTTACATTTTAACGTATTTAAATAGTCAAAGCTTGACCACTTTCAAGTTCTAAATAACGTAACAATAACATCGACGGCACTTTGAACTGTGGAAGTTACATTTCAGATGTGTTACGACCCGTGGCTCTATCCTTCATTCGATCTCTGCGAAACCCTACATTTCAGCAGGATAATGCACGACCGCATGTTGCAGGTCCTGTGCGGGCCTTTCTGCATACAGAAAATGTTCGACTTCTGCCCTGGCCAGCACATTCTCCAGATCTCTCACCAATTGGAAACGTCTGGCCAATGGTGGCTAAGAAACTGTCTCGTCACAATACTCCAGTCACTACTCTTGGTCTGTGGCATCGTGTTGAAGCTGCATGGGCAGCTGTACCTGTACACGCCATCCAAGCTCTGTTTGACTCAATGCCCAAGCGTATGAAGGCCGTTATTTCGGCCAGAGGTGGTTGCTCTGGGTACTGATTTCTCAGGATCTATGCACCCAAATTGGGTGATAATGTAATCACATGTCGGTTCTAGTATAATATATTTGTCCAATGAATACCCGTTTATCATCTGCATTTCTTCTTGGTGTAGCAATTTCAATGGCCAGTAGTGTGGGTCACCGCCAGATACTACACTTGCTAGGTGGTAGCCTTTAAATCGGCCGCGGTTCGTTAGTATACGTCGGACCCGCGCGTCGCCACTATCACATACCGAGCGCCGCCACACGGCAGGTCTAGTCTAGAAATCCTAGCACTCACCTCAGCTGTAGAGCCGACTTTGCTAGCGATGGTTCACTGTCTACATACGCTCTCATTTGCACAGACGACAGTTTAGCATAGCCTTCAGCTACGTCATTTGCTATGACCAGCAAGGCGCCATATTCATCTTCAAGAATGTATTCTGAACAGATGATATTGTGACTGATGTGGCGTCAAGAGCGACGTTCATCATTAATGGATTAAAGTTAAGTATCAAACTAATTACGTCCGCTTTCTGAATTCTCATTCCTTGTCATGTTCCAGACCTCACGTCAGTTTAGTTCTTCCCTCCTCACGCCAGCCTGCGTGAGCTAAAACTCGTGCATTTCGGCCTCCAATCGTAACACGGTGTTGGCTCTTCTGCTAACACAAAAAGCAGTGTATGTTTATGGGCAACTGCTAGTTCCTACATTAACAATCGATCCTCTGAAGCATATTCTGAATTTTGGTTCCGTTGCAAGCTTCCTGCAAACTACACCTTCGTTCGCGAAGACCCTGACGCAGATTCTGACGTCGACGAATAAATGACGCTCATATATTGTAAGCAGTATTGGCACAATACCACTCGCATGACATACACTCTAATTTACCTTAAATCTGTCCATTTTGCCCCATTCAGTACGAAATGATGAGTTTTGTCTCGTTGTAAGCACTGAATGCCGTCACTAATGTGGTCCGATACGCAGTAAGCTCATATGTCTCGTGTTTACGGGCTATCACACCGACTTAGTCATCACTTGCCATTAAGCTGCTATCAAGGATGATTTACTGCTGCGTTTAGCACGGCTGAGTACAGGTGCTCGGAGTGCACCGATAGATTATTAATTTACCGTGAAGAGCAGCGCTCTGGGGAAGAAGCTCAACGATTGTACCAACAGTGTTTTCCGTACCGCGGTACTTCATTTCTTGTAATAATTTCTAGACTAGATCAACGGAAGGCGGGGATATTCACACATAAATGTGGTTCTGACAGAAAGCGACGAAATGTCGACTTTCTCGTTTACTTACTTCAATTCGACATGAGGCGGAGGTGCCTGACCCAAATCCCTGCTGGGTTATACAAGAGCAGCGAGTCAGGGCTTATCCCCACCAGAAGGTACACTCCAAGAGTCTGACAGACTTTTCCCCCCCACTTGTCAGCTTTTGAACTTCGTATCTGACCGTTTCCAAGAAGACTCACGTCACAGGAGAAGGTCGTTTCAAGAACAGTCGAAACCGCCAGACGTATCTTAAAGTAAGCACTCATTGCGCGCATTCCCATGTATTTTAGCGGTCATCGTACACCAGGTACTTCGAATTGCGTGAATCGTAACGAGCTGCGCAGATGCAAATTTTGGACAACGAATATTTTTGCCATCGTGTTGAGTAATTTTCCAAGTTAACAATGTATGGAACAGCAATATTTTCGCGAGACTTAACAACGTGTGTTGATTCAGTTTTCCTTGTAACAGATTAGTGGGCTTGAGTGTTAAACAGTCTAGCTTCTTCAGACCGTCCATATTCAGTACCTTCGTCATACACAATGCAGCACAATTTTAGAGAATAGTTACGTCAATAACTACGACCCTAGAAGCAAAATTACCTATATTACTTATTAGTAAATCTGTCACAGCTTTAGAAAATGAGTTCGATGCACAATTACAAAATCTTTGATAATTTGGTTAATGACATAACACGCTGAAGTTTCAACCGAGTAAATTTGAAATATAGCTTAAAATCATATGTTCTTCATAACTCCTTCTCTTCCGCTGCCGAATGTTAGATAATAATTGGTAACATGGATAGGTACTAAAAAGTGCATATGCTAATTACATTTTAGCCATTGTGCAGCTTCTACGTAGTCAGGACGTACTCATAGCGACAAACATAACATGTGTACATGGCCTGTAAAGTGACTCATTCCACATAATTTCCGTAAAATCGTGTAAATGACGTACAGAATATGGAACTATGTTAAGTAACTATGAAACATCCTTTATTTCAAGCTTTCAAACAGGAGAAAAGAATGCTTAGTATACGCTGAAGAACGGCAATATGATTTCTCCCAACCTGGTACCATGTGGGGGAACGAAAGAACTGGAGTTCTCAATAGTCCATATGGGCAAGAGCGTCCACGTACAGATACCGTCGACAACTGGTTAATTGAAACAGTCTCTCTTTCCAAACGCCAATTATACCGCTACATTACGTTTTTCTCGCCAACATGAGTTACAGTCAGTTCCACAAGACAGTGCTCGCCATAGTGTTAAATGTAGCGTCCGCAGTGACATCTATGGTAGTGGTCTCGAAACTGTACTCAATGCGCTTTTGCACAGTGTATAGATAAACAGTATGAGAGATGAATGTTTTGTTTTGCTGGTTGCAGTTTTGGCTATTTGCCTTTCTTTGCAGCCAATTTAAATGCTGAAGAAATGTGCAATATTTATCAAAAATGCCTTCTGAGGTCCGATAAGAAGCTATTTGGTTCGAATGAGACAAACTGGGTACTTCAAGAGGATAATGATGCGAAACACCGCAGCCGTCTCTGTACAGCGTGGAAACAAGACAATGGGGTGTCCACGATGGGTTGGCCTGCAATGTCTCCGGATGCAAATCCGATAGCAAATGTTTGGTCCCGTGTGAAGATGAAGCTTAAAGGAAAGCCAGGATATACTTTGAAGCAGCTGTCACATTAAATCAGAACGATATGGAAAGCGTTACCGAAAGAATACGCAGAAAATCTCGTGGAAACGACGCCAAAAAGGTGCCAAGCTAAAATCGATAGTGGTGGCGATTGGATTAACTATTAGGTAGTGGCGCAATTAGTAATAAAATGTATTGTCAGGTAAACAAATATTTATAGTAGTTTCTTTTATTCCATGCAGATAACGGCGAACATATTCTTATGGAACTGACTGTAGACGAAAGCAGTTAACGATGACGTACGTACACGAGTGGTATGCCGCTTCGGTTGACCAACTGAATTTGCTACTTCCACGGGAGATACTGACAAGGTATTCTTGTCTTACGAACCGTAGAGGTGTACTACTTGCCGTTTGAGATATCCAAGGAGGCTACGAAACAGATTGTAGCTCCCTTAGGAACTGTTCCGCAAATGCAGCAGCAGAAATGGTCCACGAAGAAACATTTGGGTGTGTATAATGGTTTGCGAGCTCTGATAAGCATTTAACCCTCTTATTAAATCGTAAGTGGTTACAAGGCTTTCATGAGATACGAGTACCAGTCCCACACTGGTGTGAGTTGCCCTGGTTCAGACCACGTACGCGCCCATTGCAGCCAGACAAACACTCGCGCATCCTACGGAATCTGACTTCACAGGCGTACTCCTACACAGAACGCTTGCCTAATGGCCCGCGGTTGACTCACAGCTTCGGGTCGCACCCACGACATCTGAACACACCGTCAAGTCATCACGCATTCTTAGCAACCTCCTGTTGCCACGAAAGCTGGGACACCCTCTCTCCACTAGTACTGCGACCAAAGCCATTTTTCGGGTCCATGCACCTTGTCATTGCTGGAACTTCATGGAGTGTCTCGGTCCTCCGAAGGTGGTGGAGTTCGCAACAGGAAGTGTTTTGGCTCCCATTCACGTGGTAAATGTCGTCTTCTGATTCTGATTGTCTTCTGTTTTTTCCAGCTGTTTGGTTTAGTGTGTACGGGGTGTTTCCGTAAGAGCGCAGAAAACTTTAACAGGACATGGAGGCTGCTCCACTGAACAATTTGACGTAGGAAATCTGCAGTCGGAGAACCCGACTAAGAAGATAATTAAAATAAAATCGCATTACTGTGTATTTATTTACGCTAATTACAGTCAACTGCAAATACCATCAGCGACACGATGAACGTACCATTCGTGCTTTATCTTACAAATTGTTCTGAAACTGACAGCCATCAACCTCAATGCAAGCGTGACATCGGTGAACAAGATTCTGACGCACCTTGACAAATATCTATGGGGTGTACCGAATCACATCATAGGCAGCTACAATTCTGGCAACTAATTCCATCACCGTATATACTGAGGTCTCACACACAAGTGACTTTCGATTTCCCTACAGGAAATCAAGGGGTTTCAGGTCAGGAGGCCTCACAATCCATGGAATAGGACCCCCCCCCCCCCTTCTTTTCCAATCCAGCGGCCAGGAAATACAGCATTAGGAAGGTTGTGGACATTCACATTTTTTCCTCTCACGAACATCCAAAGCTACGTTCTCCAACAACTGAAGTAGAACTTTTTACACGAACCTCAAATACAGGTGGACACTCAGGCGACCAGGTAGAAGATATGGCTCCTCCTCCCTGTTCCCTTGCAGGAAATTAAGAATGTACATGTAAATAAACAGCAAACTACTTGTAAACTTGTACGCATGTTAGTTGTAAATAAGCTGTAAAACAGTAATGCTAGACAAGCTGACTTGCGTATACCCTTAAGCTGGCTCCTCCAACCCCAGGTTCCCTAGCTCAAACTGTTCAGTGGAGCATCCTCTGTGTCCAATTTTTGCGCACTCTTACGGAAAAATCCTGTAAAGGCTGCATATGCAACAAGGGGATGTGGCTAGCTTGTTGTGACGCTGTGCTGAAGCTTTTGGCACAGCGCCCGTATCTTCATGTTTCTGGATTTTCGTGTCTTCGGATAAAACGTACGGGCAATCGTTTGTGATCGGTCTCGCTAGCGTGGTCCGGACGGAAGATCTCTCAGCACACGCAGAGACAGGCGGAGAGGGCGACTGTGCAGGTGCTGGAGCTTCCTCATGTGCTCGTCCGCTGCATCCGCTCCAGACAACGGTTGCGTTTTCAATGGCAGGGTCGAGCAGCGCCTCGTAAAGTGACACACCGAGCCGTGGAGGAAGCGTGGAAATCGGCATCAGCAGGGAACAGAGCATGCGTAAACGATTTCGGTGCTTCGATTTCACTCGCTGGATGTGCTGGCGCCATTTAAGTCTACGATGTGGAGTGACGCCCAGATGACGCGCTATCGGCCTGCATGGGACACCGCTGTCATCAAGTGTCAGATCTTCTAGGGTGAAACGACGTGTGACCGTCACGAACTGTGTCTTCGCACCGTTGAACGTGAGGCGCCTCTTGACAGCCCACTCGACAAGGTTGTCGAGGGCAGGAAGTGCATACTCCTGCCGTAAAGCGCCGCATACCTCATGCACAAGGAGAAAGGGAGCAAGATTATACATACATCCCGAGACGTCTTCGTCTTCGGAAATTCCAGGTGCAGCTGAGAGGTCAAAAAAGTCGTCTTCATCAACACGACCCCCTGCACCACCAAAAAGGGCCTGTGATCAGTCTTTGGAGCTTCCGAACGAAGGAGTTGATCCAGAAATATACGAGCTAATACCGAAGGCTAATCGAATCTTCTCATGGAAACCTACAAATCTGCCACTTTAAATATCAAACTGATAGCGTATGATACCAGCGTATTAAGTTTAAATCAATATTTGTGTGCTGCTGATGTAGATGTCGTCTTGCTTCGACACGCCACCAGTAGCAAACTAGAAGTCGCAATGTGCCATGAAACAAATCAACAAGCGCTATGATTATGTTCAAGCAAGATTCGCACATACCCCACAGATCCTACTGCGGGAGAAGCATGGCTGCTCCACTGCACGACGCCCAGTTAATCAACTTGTATGCTCTCAAGGGATCGAACCACAGAGCGAAAATCTGTGACTTCCACCACAGCCATATACACTTCGACCACGGTGAGACGTGGTATTTAGTGGTATTAAGGAAAACGTGGAAGGCAGGACCCACTAATGTAACCTTCTTTTCACACAACCTGTTTATTTAACAATATAAATGGTTCAAATGGCTCTGAGCACTATGGGACTCAACTGCTGTGGTCATTAGTCCCCTAGAACTTAGAACTACTTAAACCTAACTAACCTAAGGACATCACACACACCCATGCCCGAGGCAGGATTCGAACCTGCGACCGTAGCAGCAGCGCGGCTCCGGACTGGAGCGCCTAGAACCGCACGGCCACCGTGACAAAGGAAACGACCGCACAATTGCATCAATTTCCGCGCCATCATCACAGGGAGCGGGAGTATTTGTACAACATGTATACTTCGCTGAAAATGTAGGAATCTAGGATCCGCACTTTGGGAAGAAAACGAAGGGAACAGCGTTCGTGTTTACGATTTTCCCCTTGAATTCGATTCGTCACCTTACGCCAATTGAGTGCAGCCATCATCATCGGGCACCGATCAACGGAAATCCCCAACGATATGTGGCGAGCAGCCACAGTTGCCCATGAAATGACGACGTGTTGAAACCGCTGCAATGGTAATACGGTACATTTCCGTTCATTAGTGTTGGCCCCAGAGAGAGAGAGAGTAGAAGGAATCCAACATGTCCTTGAGCAAGGATACGCCACCGATATGACGTAGCAGTACCATAACATCATTCGCATACTCTCGTACCGACAAATTTTTCTTATTATCTTGACGCCACATAACTGATCAGCAATACGGCGAAGCACAGGTTCTAAGGACAAAACAATAAGCGACATGGAGAGAGGGTTCCCCGTCGGATGGTGACCTGGGAAGTAAGCTGTCTTTCCCCCACGACAGATGCTTGAATACCGGTAAAAATTTTGGATAATACCTGACACGCTGTATGTTTGAGACCAGTTGCCTTCAGAACCTACACAAGAAACCGTGACTGACTCTGTCAAATCCCTTATTAAGATCAATAAAAACAAAGCTCCAGAGACAAACGGCGCTGCAGCCACCGAGACAACGTCTCGGCATTCGGCTACAGAAGTCAGAATAGTGTGCCCAGGAACACAGCTTTGGTGAACAACAAAAATTTTCTCTAAAAACTAAAAACTAAACTCCTCCCGCGCAGTCATGAAGGCCCAAAGAGACCGAAAGGCCGCCGTGTCATTCTCAACCCACAGCCGTCACTGGATGCGGATATGGAGGGGCATGTGGTGAGCACACCTCTCTCCCGGCCGTATATCAGTTTCCCAGACCGGAGCCGCTATTTCTCAACCAAGTAGCTCCTCAGTTTGCCTCACAAGGGCCGAGAGCACCTCGCTTGCCAACAGCGCTCGGTAGACCGGATGGTCACCCATCCAAGTGCTAACCCAGCCCAACAGCGCTTAAATTCGGTGGTCTGACGGGAACCGGTGTTACCACTGCGGCAAGGCCGTTGGTAGAATTTTCTCTAGCAATATCGATAAACGGCTATTACCCACTCGGGCTACAGCTTGTAGTCGAAATAAAGCTGTATGATCGGGCGGAATTCATCAATGACTGGCCGACCGGTTGCCTTCGGTATTAGAACGATTTTCACAACCTTGAAGTGGCCAGGAATCAAACTCACCACCCCGCATCACCTCATTTACCAGTGACGTAATGCTGTCACCTATAAGAGGCCAAAAATTTACATGAAATTCCTCCTTAGGAATACCGTCTAGTCTTAGAGATTTTTGCGATGGTTAATCAACAATACGACGTTATATACGGGTTTTAAGGCTTTGTAGCACATATTAGATTCACTTTACAACTATAAATAATACACCAAATGAAAGATACACTCAAGCAGTTTTTCTTACAGTTATTCAATGTGAACACCGATCACACATCGAGTCGATAGCCTAGTTGTTCCGAAACCTTGATCAAAGTGGCAGGTGTAACTGTTGCAACAACACTGTTTCTAAAGTCGGATAGATCATCTGGTACCGGAGGCACATACACATGATCGCATCAGACCGTGTGTGAACGTGGAGGTCGTGCATAAGGTGCTGTGTCGACCGGCCTCTTGTGCCCAGTCCACCAGTCGGATACAACGTCGTTTAACCAGTCGTGTACTGTTACGCAGCATCCTGCTCCCAAAAAAAAATGTGTTGTTCAACTTCTTCCCACTGAGGCACGGCCGTAGCGGTAGCACATAAAGACAAGAAAAATCAGTCACAGTTGATTCACCGAAAAAGAAAGGCCCATAAAGTTTCCGTGGGGATATTTCTTGGGACAAAGCGTGAAAGACTCGCACGCGTTCAACACATTTTTCGGGCACTCTTTGTCATTCCATACCCTTCCCATTGCGCACAGATATACAAACAAAACTGTTTGAGTTGCTCTTTCATTTGATGTACTATTTACAACGTAATAAATGCTACGTTTTGAAACACCTTTTATAACTCAGAGAGTAAAGTCACTTGTTGTTGTTGTTGTTGTGGTCTTCAGTCCTGAGACTGGTTTGATGCAGCTCTCCGTGCTGCTCTATCCTGTGCAAGCCTCTTCATCTCCCAGTACCTACTGCAACCTACATCCCTCTGAATCTGCTTAGTGTGATCATCTCTTGGTCTCCCTCTACGATTTTTACCCTCCACGCTGCCCTCCAATACTAAATTAGTGATCCCTTGATGCCTCAGAACATTTCCTACCAACCGATCCCTTCTTCTGGTCAAGTTGTGCCACAAACTTCTCTTCTCCCCTATCCCATTCAATACTTCCTCATTAGTTATGTGATCTACCCATCTAATCTTCAGCATTCTTCTGTTCTACCACATTTCGAAAGCTTCTATTCTCTTCTTGTCCAAACTATTTATCGTCCATGTTTCAGTTCCATACATGGCTACACTCCATACAAATACTTTCAGAAATGACTTCCTGACACTTAAATCTATACTCGATGTTAACAAATTTCTCTTCTTCAGAAACGCTTTCCTTGCCATTGCCAGTCTACATTTTATATCCTCTCTACTTCGACCATCATCAGTTATTTTGCTCCCAAAATAGCAAAACTCCTTTACTACTTTAAGTGTCTCATTTCCTAATCTAATTCCCTCAGCATCACCCGACTTATTTCGACTGCATTCCATGATTCTCGTTTTGCTTTTGTTGATGTCCATCTTATATCCTCCTTTCAAGACACTGTCCATTCCATTCAACTGCTATTCCAAGTCCTTTGCTGTCTCTGACAGAATTACAATGTCATCGGCGAACCTCAAAGTTTTTATTTCTTCTCCATGTATTTTAATACCTACTCCGTATTTTTCTTTTGTTTCTTTCACTGCTTGCTCAGTATACAGATTAAATAACATCCGTGAGAGGCTACAACCCTGTCTTACTCCCTTCCCAACCACTGCTTCCCTTTCATGTCCATCGACTCTTATAACCGCCATCTGGTTTCTGTACAAATTGTAAATAGCCTTTCTCTCCCTGTATTTTACCCCTGCCACCTTTAGAATTTGAAAGAGAGTATTCCAGTCAACATTGTCAAAAGCTTTCTCTAAGTCTGCAAATGCTGGAAACGTAGGTTTGCCTTTTCTTAATCTTTCTTCTAAGATAAGTCGTAAGGTGAGTATTTCCTCACGTGTTCCAGTGTTTCTACGGAATCCAAACTGATCTTCCCCGAGGTCGGCTTCTACTAGTTTTTCCATTCGTCTGTAAAGAATTCGTGTTATTATTTTGCAGCTGTGGCTTATTAAACTGATTGTTCGGTAATTTTCACATCTGTCAACACCTGCTTTCTTTGGGATTGGAATTATTATATTCTTCTTGAAGTCTGAGGGTATTTCGCCTGTTTCATACATCTTGCTCACCAGATGGTAGAGTTTTGTCAGGACTGGCTCTCCCAAGGCCGTCAGTAGTTCCAATGGAATGTTGTCTACTCCCGGGGCCTTGTTTCGACTCAGGTCTTTCAGTGCACTGTCAAACTCTTCACGCAGTATCGTATCACCGCTAGTTGGCATATAAACTTGTACTACTGTAGTAGGTGTGGGCTTCGTATCTATCTTGGCCACAATAATGCGTTCACTATGCTGTTTGTAGTAGCTTACCCGCATTCCTATTTTCCTATTCATTATTAAACCTACTCTTGCATTACCCCTATTTGATTTGGTGTTTATAACCCTGTAGTCACCTGACCAGAAGTATTGTTCCTCCTGCCACCGAACTTCACTAATTCCCACTATATCTAACTTTAACCTATCCATTTCCCTTTTTAAATTTTCTAACCTACCTGCCGGATTAAGGGATCTGACATTCCACGCTCCGATCCGTAGAACGCCAGTTTTCTTTCTCCTGATAACGACATCCTCTTGAGTAGTCCCCGCCCGGAGATCCGAATGGGGGACTATTTTACCTCCGGAATATTTTACCGAAGAGGACGCCATCATCATTTAATCATACAGTAAAGCTGCATGCCCTCGGGAAAAGTTACGGCTGTAGTTTCCCCTTGCTTTCAGCCGTTCGCAGTACCAGCACAGCCAGGCCGTTTTGGTTATTGTTACAAGGCCAGATCAGTCAATCATCCAGACTGTTGCCCTTGCAACTACTGAAAAGGCTGCTGCCCCTCTTCAGGAACCACACGTTTGTCTGGCCTCTCAACAGATACCCCTCCGTTGTGGTTGCACCTACGGTACGGCTATCTGTATCGTTGAGGCACGCAAGCCTCCCCACCAACGGCGAGGTCCATGGTTCATGGGGGGGGGGGGGTCACTTAGAAATTCATTATTTTATGCGGGATAACCATGCAATGCAGGAGAGGAGTAAATGCATTAGTGACAATCGTGTCAGTAGTAGGGACATCATTAAGGTCGGTAAGGTAATTATAGATCGCTCTGGAAATGTCACGTTGGGATGTCAGTACATGGCCATCTGTGCGATTAAGGGACGTGATACATGCCCTTTATCGACGCGTTCGGAACCGGATAAGTTGATATAAAGTGGTCACTTCATTCTGTATGAGTGGCGGGATTTTGATCGCACCTTGAGTGCTTCTGTTTGTTGACTCTTTAAATGACGAAGCTTCGGCTCAACATGGTGCACATCCACAATCCGTAAAGAAGCCTGTCTGGCCCCTTCATAAAGTTGAAGCAAGAAGGAATAATGGAATTCCTAGGTCCGACGAAGGTCCTTCACCCGCTTAGCGCCGCACCGTATTAACGCTTTCCAGAGCAAAGGTTGAGCACGAGATGACCGCCATTCCATAAGAGAACGATAACGGTCATGTGAACACAACCTACTTGCCCAAGTCTGGAACAGTAACCTTGAGGGAAGGGTCATTTAAGAGAGATGTGTTCAAGATACAGGGGAGCCTGCCCGGTTAGCCGTGCGGTCTAACGCACTCCTTTCGGGGTGAGAAGGCGTGCCAGTCCGCGGTTCGAATCTGCGAGGCGGATTAGTGTAGAGGTCCGATGCACCACTTTTTAAGGCGGTTTTCCATCTGCCTCGGTGAATGCTGGCTGTTTACCCTTATTCCGCCTCAATTACACTATGTCGGCGATTGCTGCACAAACACTGTCTCCACGTACGCGTACACCACCATTACTCTACTACGCAAACATTGGCGCTACACTCGTCTGGTGCGAGACGTTCCACTGAGGGGCCACTGGGGGCCGAACCGCACAATAACCCTGGGTTCGGTGTGGGGCGGCGGTGGGTTGAGTGGACTGGTGTAGCCTGTTGTGGGGTTGTGTACCACTGAGGGCTACGGCGGGGACGGAACCTCTCCGTCGTTTCTAGGTCCCCAGTTCAATACAATACAATACAATACAACATTCAGGGGAGGGGTACAGTTTTACTAGTTTGCGGCACATGATTTATAGTTACGGCTACGGCACAGTGATCAGTGAAACAAATGGGTATCACGTCTAACGGTAACAGCTGTCCACACAAAGAATCAGAAAGATAAAAACAATATAGCCAGCTGCTGGAAGTAGCTGTAAAATGCATGTACCTGAGGAGAGTGGGATACTGACAGACCCACGCATCACGTGTCTGCAAAGAGCGCACCAAGTCGTCTAGTTCCTTACTTAAATTAATATTAGGGGTCTGATCCACAGGACACAAAACATAATTACAATCTCCGCCTACTAGATTCTGTGAAGTTTTACGAAATAAATGAACTATATTCTACTTATAAAAACGTGCACGATCTGTGGAGCAGCTAGATCCTGAAGGGGCATAAACAAGAAGAAAAACTGGGTTACAAAAAGTACAGCCTACTCCTCGGCCGTTCCGGACTGAAGCGCCTAGAACCGCTCGGCCACAGCGGCCGGCACGCAGTAAGCCTTTAAAACCTTATTTACTGTCATTCCTGGCGTCTGATGCGTTCTGCTGTGTTCGTGGCGACTTGCCTTTAATATTTCTGTGGTGTGCGTACTGTAAGACCTTCGGTACACACGCCATCAGATTTTTTGACTTGTCGCTCTAACGAAGTAGGCGAGTGTCAGCAATATGTCTCTTGGTCTTATTGTGGCGTGTTTATCTTTCGCCGTTATGTCAGACGATAGAAATGCCACTTGCACGCTTAGAGTAGCAGATTTACGGTGACCAACTTTAAACAGAACTTGATTAATTTTGACACACATTTATTAATATAATAAAAAAAATTACTTAACTTGATTCTGGATGCTGTTTAAAATTGACAATCTGAAGTTCCTTTGGTCTTGGTACGTTATCTTATTCTCACGTATCTCTGATACTTGACAAAGTGTCTATACATTTCTCTTCATGGCTATGTACAGGAATATGATAATCTTATTAGGTGCAGACTGAAACTTGACTATAGACTGGTGCAGACTAATGAGAAACAGGATTTCGCGACCGAGAAGTCTCTTCACCATTTGTGGTGTGCAATGTCCAGTCACGGAATAACCAGAGCGACATTCCTTGATGGCACGGGGACTACCGAACGGCACGTGAAGTTTTGGAGGATAATTTCATCCCCATTATCCAAAGAGACCCTTATTCCGACAAGATGTGTTCCATGCAAGACGGGGCTCGACCCCATCGAAGCAGGAGCTTGTTTGACCTCCTAGAGGAGCACTCTGGCGGAGCGTTCTGGGATGCCCGGACGCCACTAATGTGGGCCTCGGTTGACCGCCACATTCTCCGGAGCTCAACACACGCGACTCTTTTTTGTGGGGCTATATTAACGACAAGGTGTACAGCAATAACCCAAAAACCATTGCTGAGCTGAAAACAGCCATTCAGGAGGGTCATCGACAGAATCGATGTTCCGACACTTCAGTGGGTCATACAGAATTTCGCTATTCCTCAGCGTCACATCATCGCCAAGGATGGCAGGCATATCGAACATGTCATAACCTACATCCGAATATCTGTAGTGACGATTACATGTTGAATAATAAGTGTGCATGCCATAGTTTGTAACTAATTTACATTTATTTTTTCATATAGTTCAATAATTATCACCCTCTATGTATGTGGTGCGGATGGGTATGGCCTCTGTAAACGACTCTCCCTGCCATTGTCGCTACATATTGCTCGATCAGGTCCTCAGTTGGCACTACAGGCTGACGGAAGCCTGTTCCAGTTCTCCCACGGTGGGAAAAATCCATGGCAGTATCGGGAACTGAACCCGGGTTCTCCATAGTAGAAACTGATGCGCTGATCACTTAACTACGGAGGTTGGCTAAGCGATGACTGATGGCTCAAAAAAATTCTGCTAAAGTTCCGGCCAAGAGACAAATAATTACTCCCACAAAAGTGTCGCTTTGTTTGGTTACCACAGTCGAGTAGCAGTGTAATGTCACTGTGCTTCTTGATGAAATATCGTTTATCTCCAACCAGCTGTGCCAAGGAAATCTAGGGAAACCACTTCATCCGCGCTGATTTTAGGAAATTTCATCATAATTAATTCATCATAATCCGGTAAGAAGCACTTGCTGCTTTTCGCCCCATCCCTCCGCCGTCTTTGAGGACCGCGCCCCTTACGGTACAAGTTTTAACCGGCCACTGTAAAAGAAGTACACTTGTTCCGGAGCTACGCTGGATTAGTAAGTAGCCAGCCAGCCCAGGCAGATGTCTCGAGTGCCGGGTAACGAGCGGTAATCACGCTGCTCTCGAGAAGCGCTGCAAGACCACATCCAGTGGCGGGCCCAGCCGCTGATTACCGGCGGCTCCGAGAGGCGCTGACGTCACGGATAATTATCTGCCAAGCCGGCAAGCGCGCCGCCGTCTGCTTAGCGGGGTCGCCTTTCTGCGGCTGAATTTTTCATGACCGTCAGCTTGTAAACTTTAATTACGTCGGACGTCGAGAGAAAGCACTTGTAATCGCCATCAGCGAGCAAAGCACCATCTAAGATTTGGGAGGATTAATGTAACGGAAAAAGAAAACTCCTTCTCGTACTACACCTCTCATTTTCTACCCGTCGTTATCGTCCCTTCGTTTCTCATCATCTTCGTCAGTGTCCCTCTCCCTGTCCCTCTCCTTCTTCACCTCACCTTCCACCATAAAAGACAATCAGTTGTTATACACCTGCCTCTATAAGGCTAACGCTCACCGTGCGTTCAGAAAGTTCCCACACTGATTTTATTCATGGTTTATAAGCGACGTCTACACAGTGACACAACGGTTCCAGCTTCAACTGACGACTGTAAACAACAGGTGACCATTCGACCAGACAGTTGTGTTCAGGAAGAGTTCAGCAGTGGACGTACAGCCGTAGTCTGTCAACGGTGTTTTGTCACAAATCACAGGCAAAATCTCTAAATCAAGCGTCGAGGCAGTCTCCAGAATGTTTTGAAGAAGAGGAACGTATGTGAAAAGATTGTCGCAGACACCCTGAACCCCGAACAAAAAAAAAAAAAAAAAAAGCAACGACGCGTGGAGGGGGCGACTTGATTGAAATGAAGAACGCAGGCATTTCTTTTCTGGAAAATTCCTAAAACTGTTCGCACTATCAGTTGTGATGCTTACTATTACAGTACATCGACGGTGTCTTTTCCACCCCATCTGTCCACTGGTACACTGTTGGTTACCACATAATGATTGACTGACATCGTTTGTTTCTAATGGGGAAAGAGTTTTGGGTGAGGAGCCACACCTTCTAGGAATGGCTAGCACCGAAACATTGATAGCGTACATGATTGCAATATGAGGAATCAGTCGAAACAGAGCGCAAAGCCATCAGCTATTCCATCACTGTGACATATGAGTTTAAATGTAGAGATTGTGAAACACCTTCGGATTGCAGTTTGGAAGAGCTCCACACCGCCACCTCGCTCTACCAGTTTCCATTTGTTGTACATGTTCTTTATTTAAAATCATCCAGTTTGTGTGGTATATTATGGTAGCAGCAGTAACAACATGATTTATACCGTGCAGCATCTGTGAGAAGCAATGGATCAGAACGTGTTAATGTCATTTTAGAACCTTACACAGACTTCGAAGACATGGCAGAGAAAACAAAATGTATGGCAGTGTACAAAGCGTGTTACAGCAGGAAAAAAACAATGTTTCAAACCATGACACAGGGTCACAGGGAGCGTCTCTTGCGACTTACAGTATAGTTTGTGGGATGCAACTTTACACTGGTCTGTGCAATGGATCAAACCTATATATTTAATAGGATTGTCACGTGTGCTCGACGCCTGCATGTAGACGGTATTTGTTTTGACATATGAGACGAGGGAGATGCACTAAGAATGTTTCTGAGTTCTCTATCGGATGAACTTAGTGGAGCTTTTATAGTTCTTAAATTTTCTCAGTTGGATGGTACAGAATAATGATGATAGCATGTTGGGGTGATAGATGTGAATGAGCTCTGAGGGACACAGATCTGCTTTCGACCGCAGTATCTGTATGTAGCTTTGGGATGCACCACAATGCAGTACCAAAATCCTCATCCTTCTCCCAGGTCCTGTACTCTATTTTATGCTATCTAGTGCTTCAGGGCCGGCCGATGTGGCCGAGCAGTTCTAGGTGCTTCAGTCCAGAACCATGCAGCTGCTACAGTCACAGGTTCGAATCCTGCCTCGAGCATGGATGTGTCTGATGTCCTTAGGTTAGTTAGGTTTACGTAGTTCTAAGTCTAGAGGACTGATGACTTCAGATGTTAAGTCCCATAGTGCTGAGAGCCATTTGAACCATATGAGTGACGCAGGACGGCTTCGTTTGGCGCTGACCTTACATGTCATGCATAGTTGGTAGAGCTATGACAGCTTGTTCCCATTTCCATCAAATGGGCAAAACACAGTCCTTTTGCACGAACTCAAAAAAATGGTTCAAATGGCTCTGAGCACTATGGGACTTAACTTCTGAGGTCATCAGTCCCCTAGAACTTAGAACTACTTAAACCTAACTATCCTAAGGACATCACACACATCCATGCCCGAGGCAGGATTCGAACCTGCGACCGTAGCGGTCGCTCGGCTCCAGACTGTAGCGCCTAGAACCGCACGGCCACTCCGGCCGGCCGCAATAACTCAGGTCACTCCATTTCTACACAGGTTGCAGAAGGTGTTGGCTATAGCTCCCTCTGGCTTCTGCTCAGTTCCGACTTAAATTGAAACGATCACATGCGCAAAGCTGCAAAGGTGGTAGCGAAGAGTCTGAGGGGCAGTTACATGATGTGTAGGGGATACCTAAAACCACGTTGTAATTTTACTGTGGTAGACAGGTTCAAGAAAGGTGACTCGTTTCGAGATGTGGGAACGCCAGAAATATGATTCACTAGTGGCTGTAATCATTAAAAGACTTCTCAATAGGATCCAATTCAAGTATGTCGTTGAATGGAAAGACTTGATTGCAAATCCCAGACAGCATTTCTAGCGGATAGTGTAACACTAGAGATCTGAGAAAAAAAATGGTTCAAATGGCTCTGAGCACTATGGGACTCAACATCTTAGGTCATAAGTCCCCTAGAACTTAGAACTACTTAAACCTAACTAACCTAAGGACATCACACACACCCATGCCCGAGGCAGGATTCGAACCTGCGACCGTAGCAGTCCCGCGGTTCCGGACTGCAGCGCCAGAACCGCACGGCCACCGCGGCCGGCAGATCTGAGAAGCCTCAATCAGCACACCATCTACTGTTTGTGATGCTTCTCAATCCACCTTTGTCTCTAATCCAGTGGATATATTGCGGAACCTCTCACATGGTATTGAGGCAGAATACATTACAAATAATGGAGAAATGTCTAGCAGTGGCATGTGGGAGTTGCAAATACCGATTTCATATCATATTCCTAAGCTGAGTCACTTTCAAAATTCAGCGATTACATCAGGAGGTAGCATCGTGGGCTACATGTAACCGCACTGTTGGTCTGATAACATACACTCCTACGATCACCGTGTATATTCATTGTCACGTTATTTGTCTGGGAAAACCACTTCCTTTGGAAGTAATGCCATACATTAATTTATAAAGCACGTATAGCTTTTAACATGGATACTTGTGTGCACCTGTAGAACCAAGACGATTATGCCTCTCTGTCTAAGACACACTCGCAGGAAAAACTTATGAGACATGTCCACCCATCGCTGATTTTCTCTCAGCATTGTTTCGTATCACTAGCAATCAGCTATTGGCCAAGTATTATACTTAGTGTTGTATGTTCGCCTTAAACATTAGGCCGATAACGTGTGTGTGTGTGTGTGTGTGTGTGTGTGTGTGTGTGTGTATGTGTATGTGTGTGTGTTCTGACGTGTGCAAAGGAGATGACTATGTCCAGTCGTATGGAAGGTATTGATTTGATGTGGAATACTGTGACAGCAAAGGGAAGAGTATGTCAAGTCATAAGAATGCTACAGTCATGTAACATATGTTATAACCTAATTGTCAAACTAATTGTATTCTATGTCCTTTTCTTTAGTACATGACTATATTCATAACCAATTTTATATAATATTGTTTTGTAAATAACTTCATCTGTATTACTTTGTGCATAACATACATCAATAAGTACGATGACTAAAACATACGATGTGACATATGTAGACTGTGAAAGAAAAAACTGCGTGTGGATGAGCACTGTGGACATGAAACAGGAAATATTTATGTCAAAAAAGGCATTAACACGAACATTTTTTATGACATAAACATCTCGGGGGGGCAATATACTGTCCCCAGTGAAATACTAAAGAAAGACTTAAAAACAGTATTTATAAAGGAGAGACATTTAAAAATTATAATAATTTCTCTTTGTAAGTTTCGAGGGCAAAGAAATATACAGAACACTGGAAACAAAATGATCTAAGGAGACAACAAGATAAGCTCTTTTGTTAATTTTTTAGTCGTCTTCATTTCTTCTCTTGTCTTGGTTGCATGTAGACGGACATCTTGCGAGTGCTGGCAAATGTAAGCATATTTGTACTAATTGTATTCTATGTCCTTTTCTTTAGTACATGACTATATTGATAACCAATTTTGTATTATATTGTTATGTAAATAACTTCATCCGTATTACTTTGTGCATAACAAACAGATAATATAGTGATTTAATATTATTGTTCACTTTTAATATGTAAGAGGTGATCCTGATTTCATGTCCGCCTTCCTTGAATTAACCTGCATTCGAGTAATTTACAGTGCAACAATCGCAGCGGCCGATGCAGCCAACGACGCCATTACGTGGCGATATTAACGTATAAAAATTAGCGGAAGCGAAAAACTCGACCGCTATTATCGTAATATACATTTTTCTCCACAGCCGCTACGTTGCAGAAAATACGTAGCTTTAAGATTCTTATTTTCAGTACAACAGCCGAGAGCCAGAGCCAGGCCTCCGACTACAAAGCAATGGTCAACAGGGGCAATAAAAAATACTCTCGCGCGTGTGTGGACCGCAATTGTAATTAATAGCTAAAAAATTTTTCGCTTTAAAGTGGAATAGCCGAGGAAATTAAAATGAAAAGATTATTCCATTGTTCAACTTATGTGCTTATTATATAAGATGCAGTGAGTCTTACATCATTAAAGTAACAAATAATTTCCACTGAAGATTAATATTGTTAAAAAAGAGAATTTCACAAAAGCATTTAACTGTAAATCAAAATTGAAAGAAATATCATTTTAATTAAGACCCACGACGTAAGTCTGCAACAATCGCCATTACTAATCAATTTCTGTAGTAAATAATAAATTAAATTACGATGGCCGACGGACGCGAGACAGTGCTTCCACACCAGCAGCTTCAGTAATTTTGTGGGTAAATTCAGTAAGAGTCGATCGTAGCACTCCATTTATTCAGAAGACATCCTGTTTACTGGAGTATAGGAGCCTCTATATAGTGGTGACACCGTTTGTGTTTCGGAGATGTTTGTTGAAAACAGGACTTAACAATTTCCAGGAAGGGTAAAATGTGATTGATGGGGTG
Source organism: Schistocerca piceifrons (assembly GCF_021461385.2). NCBI lineage: Eukaryota > Metazoa > Arthropoda > Insecta > Orthoptera > Acrididae > Schistocerca > Schistocerca piceifrons. The sequence goes on along the minus strand of NC_060140.1, from coordinate 63,905,763 downwards.
CCACATTAGGACCATCAGGAGGAATGCGTTCGGTGTTATTCTGGACTAATTTCGTAAACAGGTTCTGTTAGGACAAGGAATTTCGATGCGGACAATCTGAGACATCACGAAAGCTCCTTCAAAAGCGACTGTTAGCTATTTTGGCGACACTTTACAATTTCCGAGAGATCGACTTGTCTCTTATTTACATACCAATGTGACGTCAGTATAATACTGAGAACCTGTTAGATGGTGAGTCGCCACATGAACATCTCACGGTGATGTGTCAGCCACACTTGGCAGGTAAACGTTGCACAGCTAGACGCTGCTTGCATGACCCATTAGGATCGCTAGGAACAATGCACCCTGTGCTACTCTGGGAGGCACTGGAACAGATTTCTATAGCACAACCTGTGATGTCACTATCCACAGGTGGACAGGTATCAAGCCAGCAATGGTAAACAAGCGTGCAGCCCAGAGGGTGACTTGGCTCTTACTTAGATAGAGATGTCACATCAGATAGCACTCAAAGAATTCTATAACTTTATAGCCGAAAAGAGATGCATCTTTCACCTGCTGGCTGTAGGCGATAGTGGCATGAGGGTGGTTGCTCACACCCCAGCATTTGTCACTTCACAGGAACCACCGGTGCTTCCGTCTACTGGCAGCCTGTGCGGAGTTGGTGGCATCAGCGGCAGCATCAGGTGGTGGGATGTGTATTTTATTAGTGATCTTTTGTTTAAACTATATTCCGTCGATTTCCCCTACCAATAGGATGCTAGGAATTAAAAAAACTACCCCATACATATGAAGGATATCGATTTAATTAATTTGCATAATTAATTTGCATTAATTTTTATATAAATGTGGTGTTAGCGGTACAATGGTTAAGGGGAGGGTTTAGGTTGATGGGTGACATGGAGCAGAGCAGCAGGTTAAGTGCAGAACACTAGTTTAACTTGCGGAGCTAATTTGCGTAATTTTTATGTAAAACGTGGTACAATAGTTCAAGAAGGTGGGGGTGGGAGACAAGGAAGAGGGCGCCAAAAATGCTCAAAACCGTGTGAAATTCGAGAAGAGTACCAGAAAGTCGTGGGAGGACATAAATAATAACTTAATACGGTATCAAAGGCTGTACAATAGTTTAAGGGGATGGAGATGACATGGAAAGCCACTTAACAGAACAATATGTTAACTGCTGACAAAGAGCTAAACATTTGGTTAAGACACCCAGAGTGCAGTGCTAAACATTAGGTTATGCAACATGTTTGCCCCATGTAATTACTTCTTACCAGACCTACATCTTTCCAAACAGCTGAGAATGATGAGCAGGAGATTTCCAACCCTCAAAAAACTGATTTTTTATAAATAAACAATATACCCTTGTATTTCCTGTTGTGAGATCCTTCCTCTCCACCAGAGGGCCACCAGTTTGCACATAATCCATACATTGCCTTGAAGCCCATATATTGTTTAAATAAGCAAAATTCCACACATTGTCTAAATTGTTTAAACAATATTCCATACACTGCAATCGAATTCCCTCCAAATGACCTACCAACTGAGTCTGTTTCCCGCCAATTTGCGGTAGGGAATGTGGGAGGTGAGGGGGATTTACCAGAGAGGGAGAGGTTAATTAATTGATCAGTTTAATTAAGGAGTCAATAAAACTGATAAGAGTGATTCAGAGGGGCTATTCAAATAACTCAGATCTGAAAGTGTATCTGTAGCAGTGAGGGCGAGGGGGTGTGTTGGAGGTTTCCTAAGGGGGGAGGGGAGTGGGAGGGGGTGGGGCAACAACAAATTAAGGACCTTTCAATCAAAAGGAAGGATCCTTCTGGTAGAACAATAGGACCTGTCAATCAAAGGAGAACAATAGGATAATGACATGTCAATCAAAGGAGAACAATACCTGCCCCTGATGTTGGCAACCAACACTAACAAAATGCTCTGATGGCAGCTTTGGTCTACTACTTGTTCTAACTGCTGCACCACCTCGCTTGGTGTGACACTGTCTCACAATTTGCTGATGATATTTTTGTTTTCTTGTGGTGATGTATTTAGGCCACCGCCGCTGACCAGAGGACCTCACTGACTCACTCTTCCAGTTGGCATCTGTCAGTAATAGCAGAGCAGGCTCAGTCACGTCACAGGCTACGGCAGTACGTAAGTGACCAGATTAGTGACTATAGCGGTATCAGCAGTGATACTAAAGTTTGTAACAGCAAGATAATCAACATTGTCTGAAAGAGGATTGTTACTGATGAGCTTCTACCACAACAGATGGACTCTATTCGGGATAAATAAATGTTCATGTAAATAAAGAACCATGTTAATTCGCATGTACATTTGTGTTGTAGGGAGAGGATACTGCCCACTCTGCTGGCGTACACATTTCTGTATCCACAATCCACTTGTGGAAACGGTACGTGTGTCCACTGGAGTGCCTTAAAACGAGTACCACATTACTGCAGTTCCCTCCCCCCCTGACTCGTTGAGCAACGCCGGTTTGTTAGGACCATCAAGGGATTAGCTATCGCCGTGTACAGCATTCTCCATACTTTGTAAACGTGACACACTAGTTTCCAATTGTCCCTGGAGATCAGCACCAAGTGCAAAACCTAGCCTTTTACTAAGGAATTTGTACGTACTTTGGATGTCTTAAATGCTAAGGGACAATTCTGAATTGCTTACTATTCCCGCGCGGTCTTTGGTCAGAATAGTTGCGTCTCTTAAGATGTGTCTCTTCTGTCCTGGCTGCTTGGAGGCAAGTAGCTCGCGAGTTCCGAAGTTACGTTAGCAGCGTGACAGACGCCGAACGGAGGACTCGCAGCAATGTAGAAGCAAAGTTAAGTGCATTTGTGTTTAAGTAAAATGATTTGTTTTTGAACATTGTGCAGCAGACCAGAAGGATTTGGTTAGTGATTTAAGATAGAATGAAAAGAGTATGAAGAGTAATGAAGGTAACATTTTATTTATTGACTCCACAGCCGCGAGTCGTTGGAACCATTGTTCAATGAGACAGCCATGTCAGCGAAGTTTAGATTTTTCATTAAAGAGTGATTAATTTTCACTGTAAGGCATTTTTAGTGTTTTTTTAATGATTTTCCTAACAAATGTAAGAGTAGGAGTTTGGTATCAGTGTTGAACTTTGACAATTTAAATGTATGTTGTAACATTTATTGCATACAAGTAGTAATATATCAGATAAAAAAAACAGTTTGTTAAAGAAATATTTCATCTAAGAGCATTGTCTACATCCTCGATCAAAGTTATTTTTATTTGAATGAGTTTATCACTCTTTGACGTGTATTAAATAATTTACTTGCTGTCTGGAGCACTGCACTAAGCTCTCAACTACTGTAGTTAGAAATTCGCAGCTGGCATACATAGAGCAGCAGGCACTGCGTTTGCAAGCGATTGCTATACGAGGTAAGTCCGCTCCGATAGGTGAGTGGTCAGCGTGCGGTCTGTCACGCTAAGGGGCCCAGGTTCGATTCCCGGCCGGATCGGAGATTTTCTCTGCTCAGGGACTGGATGTGTTGTACTCATTATCATTTCATCATCGCCAGTGGAAGGCAACGGGAAACCACTGGAGTCACTTCCCTAGACGCTCATGCGGTGGACCTCTCTGACGAGGCTTTCCCCATGACAAGACCTGCCGTAAGGCAGAGGACAAAGTTTATACAGGGCAAGATATCTTCATTTCAGGCTGAGTTTGCTACGAAAATTGTCAACGCACAGCGATCATTTCGTAACAGCTTTATTAGACAGATCATTAACGCAGAGGGACCACTTCGTTTAATAAAAGAGATTACTAGTAAAGCTCAGGATTTAATCAGTTTGCACGTTTTTTAGAAAGGTTAAAAAAAGGGCCAAATTCTTTTTTACTCTCGCAGGCTGATATACTTGGTTACTCTCGCAGGTGGAAATGCACAAAGCCGCCGAAAGCTAAACAACAGTAAAAGATAACCAACCAACCAAGCCAGTACGAAATCCGAAATCAAACAAAAAAATATTTTAAAGGAAACTTTCACGTTCCATACTCTTCTCATCGAACGAGCTTGCCATGCACACTTCTAACGAACTAGCCTTTCAATTTCTATTCCTTACGGTGCTAGTTAGCTGCGATGTTACTGGTCAGTGAAGCTAAATCTTAACTTTGCGACGCTTGACCTTGTACGTGCCCCGTACGACTGGTTAGCATAGAAATAGCAGTCGCCTACTAAGCGAATCATGTATCTAATTTATCAGTGTCACCGTTTACAATTTTAGACTGCTCTTCAATCTTGCTATTAATTACATTAGTTTTACTGCCGACTCTCGGCTTCTGCAGGGTGGTATGGGTGTAAGCGCAGGTATTGTGCTCATTGGTACTTCGATATGTACTCTCTTCAGTATGTTACTTGTTCCTTGTCAGCATCTAACAATTTTCCTGCAACCACGTCACATAATTTACTACCTGATGTTTTCTGCACAGTCGTAACTGCACCACTAAGTGGACTGCACCTGCCAGTATACACTAACCGTTTTCTGACCACATGCCTGCACTTCAATACCTGATTTGCTGCCGAGAGAAAAATAAGCATTAATAGCTTGTTCTTGCCACAAGTACCTGGTGGTAGTAACCAACCTGTAAACATACTACTCCTACTAGCTTCAATTATCCGTCTGCAAATGAAGCAAATAGTGACGTAATGTTGTTCACTGCACTGTGAAATCAAATGTAATGATCGTATGACAATGATGGCCGTGCGTCTCTACCTGGGAACGTTAGGCCACCGAGTTGCTAATCTTTCCAGCTGACGTCACAGTGAGCGACTTGTGTGTCGATGAGGATGAGACGATGTTGAGGACAACGCAACATCCATTTTTCGAGCTGAGAATATCGCCGAGCCGGCCGGGAATCGAACCCGGGCCTACTTCATGGCTGTCAGAAGCGCTAACCACTCTACCAAGAGGACAGACTTTAGTACATCGTCCTCAGTCACTAGTAAAAATATCTGCACTTGTGTCCCTAACGCCATGTATATAAATCTGATTTTTTAAAATTCTTTCATTTGTGTCATAGAACTGTCAATATCCCCAACTCACAACCAGTTAACTGAATTTTTGAATTAGTACACTGATCAAACAAAACATTATAGCCATTTCATAGTATGAAAGCTTTCACGACCGGATGACATATCTTCTGGTAAACGTTCCGGGATGTAAGGTCGTGGTCCATGAAACTCTTCAGCTCGTAACGTTTCGTCCAGAGCTGCGCTGGACATCTTCAGAGGGGTGTTTCTCCTCCGGTGAGGAGGAGAGGTGTGATTACAAGTCTCGTTGACAGAGCCAGACGGATTTGCACGCCGGAGTATCTAGACGACGAATTAAAACATCTGAAGCACGCTTTTGAGAAAAATGGCTACTCAAAGAAAGAAGTAAGCAGAACTCTGCACCCAAACAACAAAAAGCTTAAGGACAAGTCCGAAAAACGATGGAAGAATACAGCCTTTCTCCCTTTTATAAAGAAAGTAACGGATCAGATTGGAAAAATTTTAAGTAAACATGATATTAGACCTGTTTTTAGACCAACGAAGAAAATTTGTCATGTTCTTCGGTCTGTAAAAGATAAACGCGCTCCTCTATCAGCCAGTGGCGTATATAAAATTCATTGTACATGTGGTAAAGTTTATGTTGGAACAACAAAAAGAAGCGTAAATACACGGTTAAAAGAACACAGAAGTCTTTGCCGATTAGGAAAAACAGATAAATCGGCTGTAGCAGAACACGCTTTTCACCCAGGAAATCATCAAGTGAAGTTTTCCGAAACAAAAATTTTATCTCCGACGACGAACTATTACCCACGGCTTTGTAGAGAAGCAATTGAAATATATAAACATAGGGATAATTTTAATCGGAAAGAAGAGACTATGAAACTTAGTGATATTTGGACAGTAGCACTACAGAATTGCTAGACATTTTTATCCGTGACGAGATTACGATCGATAGTTAAGTTTTTATCTCTGACAAAGGTTATCTCTGCATATCACGTGTAACTCTGGTCACGCCCACTTTCTCAGACGTCCGACCCGTCAGTCGGCAAGACTCACCGGAGGAGAAACACCCCTCTGAAGATGTCCAGCGCAGCTCTGGACGAAACGTTAGGAGCTGAAGAGTTTCATGGACCACGACCTTACATCCCGGAAGGTTTGCCAGACGATATTATAGCCATTTCCCACCTCGAGACTGAGTGCCATTTTGGGGCTTTGTAGACACGTGACGTAATAAGGAAATGACGTGATGAATGGCAGCTTGCTCTGAATTTAGAAAAAGTGTAATCTGCTGTAGATGAGTAGAAGAAGCAATCCAGTAAGGTTCGTAGTGCTGCTTGACACAGTCAGGTTGTTTAATTATCTGGGCGTAACGTTGTAAAGCAATGTGAAATGGAACGAGTACGTAAGGATGGTAATAGGGAAGACGGAAGGTCGACATCGGTTTATTGAGAGTATTTTAGGAAAAGTGCGGTTCATCTGTAAAGGAGAACGCATATAGAACACCAGTGCAACTCATTAGATTTTTTTTAATGGGTACTCCACCAGGAATTGCGTGCACAACGACCACCACAACAGTATTAATAAAAAAAAAGGAGTGTCAGCATTGCTCGTTGAAATAGAAACTTTTATTGTTGTTGCTAATCTATTTCAGTCGCCGCGTGACCATCATTAGTGCTGTAGATAAAACAATAATAACATAGTTAGTCTGCACTATAATACACTATATCTGTCAAACTGTACAAGTAATAACATACAGAAGAGGGGACGTTTCCATCAACTTACGCAGTACTAAAACCCTGTGGACTCATAAATGCAAGCAGTATTAATAGATTATTTAGTTTACCACTTTCCAAACAAAATCGTGATAAGAAACTAAAAGTGATACAATGTATAGCCAGATATAATAATTACTCAGTGCAGTATGTGATGGATATTATAACATGTTTGCTCAAAAATATAAGAACCAAACAGTAAATGAACAAAACATTATATCAGCTAAACAGTAAATGTGCAAAAAATTCTTGCAACTTTACCGTATTGTGATGTTGGCAGCCCAAGAATAGCTGTTATTTTTACAAAAAACGAATATTAATGTGCCACTTTCCACTGCAAATAGGTTGGGTTGTCTCGTAGTTAGCAACATTCATAAATACGAGCAGCTGCAGGAATCAGGTGTATACAGATTGGCGTGTTGCCATTTACAGGCATATCTAATTTTGCAGCACGTTTGGATGCTACTATAATACCCCCCCCCCCCCTCCCTCTGATATGAAATTGTTGCATAGAGGCGAAAAAGGAAGATATCTGGATTTGCTTGAGGAGATGGAGATATTTTGTAGCAAAACGTAGGCCAGCTACACGTTGCTCGACGAACAGACGTCAATGAAAAGTGTAGTATCCTGCCCACTCGTCTATATAGGGTGCCTAGAAAGCTGTTTCTTCCCATAGCTAGACAACAATTCAAGAAAATCTTATTACTGGAGTTTATTACAGTAAGTCGAATTGGCAGTACTTACTTTTGGGTATTTAGGAAGATGGGTCGCAAGCAAATGGCGACATGCAAATAATCAATGTCCTTCGATATATACAATTTCTGTGCAAACAAATACAACAGTGCATAAGTCACGACAAAAGCGTTTCAGTGATGGCTTGTCTTCTAGTGTGGACACGGCTACTTTTTTTTTTTTCTTTATTGAGTTTCGATTTCCCCCGAAGGGGGTGGGCTGGCAGCAGCATAGAATGCCGCTCTTCATCGTACAGAATTTGTTTCAAAAAGATGAAAATAATAACTAATAAAAAAAGGCGACAAAATCGGAGACTTAAATGATAACATGGCGGAATATCGTGGAACTTAAAATACCTATGAAGCAGACAGGTAAAATAATACACAGACAATTAAAAAACGTGGCGACAGTCTGGTTTCTGTTCGCAACAGATATGAAATTCACACCCAGCGACAGCATGATTTCTGTTTGCAACACTTTGGAAAGACGAACAACACTGAACATTCACTTGAACACTGCACTAAAAAGTTCGCACAAATATAACATACCACAGCCGATGGCAGATGGGAGGAACCTGGACAGATGGTGGGAAAGAAAAGAGGGAAGGGGTGGAAAAACGAAGGGGGGAGGGGGGAAAGGAGCTGATGGAGGTCGAGGACCCATAAGAGGGTGGGGGGGGGGGAGATGCTGGGCAGACGCGGCAGGGAGTGGGGAAAGGCAGAAGGGACGAACACAAAAGGGCTCGGGGGGGGGGGGGAGAAGGGAGGCAGGGAGAGGTTAGGCAGGAAGAAAACAGGATGGAAGGGGGGAGAGAGGGAGCCCAGCGAAAGGACAGAGGAAAGGAGGGGCGGTGAGGATCAGAGTTGATGTTGTTGTTGTGGTCTTCAGTCCTGAGACTGGTTTGATGCAGCTCTCCATGCTACTCTATCCTGTGCAAGCTTTTTCATCTCCCAGTACCTACTGCAACCTACATCCTTCTGAATCTGCTTAGTGTATTCATCTCTTGGTCTCCCTCTACGATTTTTACCCTCCACGCTGCCCTCCAATACCCAACAGTGAAGGCGTGGCAGAGGGTGGGGATGGGAGAGGAGAGGGACAACCAGGGGGTGAGGGGCATCAGAGTTGATAGGAAGGATAAATGGAGGGAAAGAGGGCATCATCTGTGGGGGGGGGGGGGGGGGAAAGTGGACAGAAGCCACCTTGGGAAAGGAAATGAAGGGTGTAGAGATGCAGGGTAGGGGGCACATAACAGTGAAGGCGTGGCAGAGGGTGGGGATGGGAGAGGAGAGGGACAACCAGGGGGTGAGGGGCATCAAGGCGGCGGGAGGTGTAGCGTATGTGGATATGTTGGAGGAATAGGAGCAGATGGGGGAAAGGAATGAGGTCGTAGAGGATCCGCATGAGGGACAGGAGGCATATATGGAAGGCGAGGCGAAGTGCATGGCGCTCAAGGATCTGGAGTGACTTATAGAATTTAAAGGGGGGGGGGAGGGCGCGGCTTGGCGGAGTGGCGCTTTTATTGTCTTTGCATGAGGGTCGCTCCTGTCGTGGTGCGGTCCTAGCCAGCGTACTATTGGCTGACATCGTCTCACAGCCCTCTCTGCTGTAAGGTTCCACGCCAACGTGCCGGCGCCTGATGTTATGCTGGAACAAAAAGCACCCATTCTACAGAGCGCTTCGCATTATTTCTGGTGCTGATTATGAATAATGATACCCGTCAGTCTTGCAAACAGGCAGTGTGGTTTACATAGTTCCACTTATATCATGCCAATGGCCAATGCAGCAGAACATCACACGACAACAAAATCTGTTATGAAGGAGAGCACATAGTTACCCTTTCTTTCTATTTATGCTTACATAAGAAACATTTCATGAGAGTAAACTGTAATGTCATAGTGTACACTAAGCTCAGGTGCAGTAAAGGAGTAATCATTCCTCAAATTCAAACGCAAAGAGTTTATTATGGCAATACAAGATGTGAATATTACTCAACCTAAGTATGCTTATGAAAATTTTCTGTGCTGTTTTTAAGTACATGTTGGCACCTCATATAGAGGGAAAAACATTTATGATACTTTTATGGAAAAGAAACTCACACTGACAGCACAAAAAGTGTGTCATTAAGCAACATCGTAAAGAATGTTACAGAGGTAGTCTTCAGTGAATAATTGAAACAGAAGGCAACTGCAACCAATAACTGGTGTGGTACAATATAAGACATGTGAGTAATAAGTAAAATGTAATTGTGAAGGAATAAGTTCACAGCCATCACAAAATAAAATGTACATAAGCATCACAAAATGCAGTCAAATTGCGATAGACGAACATGTAATAAATGACATAACAGAATATGATAACAGCTGGACAGTTACACAATCCAACACTAAATTGAAGAATAAGAAGAGAAAAAGACCTCATTTTATCGTATAATAGTTATTTAATTTCAAGTTGTTGTCACTAATCTGGGCTCACCTGAATGATTTCTTTTCCATAAAAGTAGGACAAATGGTTTTGTCAAATATGTTCATGAATTGCTAACATGTACTTAATTGCAGTGTTTGGAATTTTGTAAAGTTACTCTCTTACTTCCTTTCTACGGCCAACGCTAGTGACACCTACTGGCCTTCGTTTACCTCTTTCATAGTTCAATCGCCACACTTAGTTTGGCACTGGTTCTGTTCGAATAGATGACAGCACAGTTAAATATGCCTACGTGAGATGAGATTTGTGTTGTACTCAGTCTATGTGCCTACTTCCGTCAGCTTTGTATTGAAGTTTTATTTTTGTGTAAGTATGGTACGGTTTGATATTTCTATATTGGAATACTTAGATGCAAAGTTGTGTATATTTTCTATCATTAATTTCTTGTAAACTTCGTTCCACAGCTTTAGTCTGATGACGAAATTTTGAAAGGCATACTGCTTAATAAAGAATTTTGCGGTCAAGACTTTTCTATGTTTCAAAATTCTACCAAAGGTAAGCCTGACTGAGCCTACTGCATGTGTTTAAAAACTCAGTCCCAGCCAGGAAACAGCAGACTGTCAGGGTTTCTCTGCTGCCACCCTAAACCACCTTCCTCTAAGGAGCTATAAATGGCTTACGAGCGAGTTCTAAGGGAAATGTCCAGGTCTGTTAGATTGCCGCTGCCTGCCTGGTCCTAACCGCCGATTACCTCCCAAGAATGTACTACTGCATTCTTTGCGATCTTCTTGAAATCAAGGAATTTCTGTAACGATGAATTGTTAAGTACATACTGCTATGTTAACCTATCATTAGAAACAGTGAACCATGTGGCCACCAACAATTATGTTTTGAAAGACATTACCTTAAAGTTAACCTGACACAAAATTCCTACTGTACAGAGGGAATAACGTGAAGCAATTTCCATCTTACTCTCATCTTGAGGATGCACAGAAAACAAGTGATGAGGTTAAAAAAAATGGTTCAAATGGCTCTGAGCACTATGGGACTTAACTGCAGTGGGCATCAGTCCCCTAGAACATAGAACTACTTAAACCTAACTAACCTAACGACATCACATACATCCATGCCCGAGGCAGGATTCGAACCTGCGTCCGTAGCGGTCGCGCGGTTCGAAACTGTAGCACCTAGAACCGCTCGGCCACTCCGGCCAGCGATTTATTTTTATTTATAACATAATTTGCTACTAAAATCAGTGTAGTATCACAGCATGCCTTACGCTGAGGTTCGGTCCCACATCGTCTTCGAGCGGTAAAAAAACCAGCTCACGTGTATAACACTCTATTCTAAAAGAAAATCTTCCTTCTGATTATAACATGCTATTCAAGAATAGCTTCTTTTAAAAATCGTAGATCTATGCAGGGATAACCCAGAGATCGGATTAATCGCATCCACATAATCAGGAGCTTCGTCTATTGACAGAAAAAACGTAGGAACTAATTTGTAGTCTGAGAACAACTGAAAACGAACAGCGCATGACCATTTGAAGAAACAAATGGGTGAGTACAGATGATTTGTTGTTCATTTTGGAAACAGAATAATAGGTTCAGAAGCAATTTTTTCATTTTTCATTAAGCGGAGAGTCTTTAACTGGTGTATTACAAACATAGAGTAGTGAAATACGAAAATTGAGGGTTGCCCAGCGTACAGTGGAGAGATGTATGTTGGATATAACAGAGAAGTGACAGAGGAATAGTTTAGTTAAGTGTCAGGTTACAGCTGGAATAGATTCCTACAAAACATCTTGGCAGGAATGCGTATGTGTGAGGCTGGGTGATACATCAGTTAACGGGAATATTTGCAAAAGATATCACGTTTGGTCGGAACTGACATCAAATTATCACTTGAAGGTCAGCCAATGCGGCATGCACGTGGTTACGACTTGTCAAAACCCCACGAAGGCGAGGGGTAGAGGCTGAGCTCGTGATAGCTGGAATTCAGCTACGGATCTTGTCTAGCAGACTGAGACGACGACATTCACCTGGGGACAGAATACTCCAGCAGTCGAGAAAGCTGCCAGATATGAGTGGGAAAAGGCCCTCAATAAGTGTGTAAAAGTACAACCATAGCCAGTGTCAGCTGAGTAGCGGAGTATAGCAGTAACACGGAGAGAGAGAGAGGGAGAGAGAGAGAGAGAGAAAACAAAGCAGCCAGCAACTTGGACGACAGCAGCTAGCAGCTACTGATGGAACAGTAGTACTTCGCGCACGAGAAGACGGCCTAACTACGTAACTGCAACTGATAAAAGAGTAGCAAATTTATTATGTGTCTGATGTATGTTTCATTGAATGGTGCAAACGTGTGTCAAGTGTGAGTGTACCGTATTCCAGTTGCTTGTAGGAACTAGAAACTGAGTATTACTTGTCACCTGTGAATTATTCCAAGGGTCCAGTAGTGTAATACGTAGGCGAAGTAGCCATTAATTTAGCAGTTGCATCAAGTGGCCAATGTTGGAGTAGGCGCCAGAACAAGTGGCCATGACTGCATTGGTCTCTGCGCTAGACACCCCAGGTAATGCGTTTTAGATTGATTTGAGCAGGGGGTCCGGTGGCTCTAGTCTTTTGGGTAACGGGAAGCCCATGTGTAATAGGACTCTTAGTGAAAGGAGTTTCGACAGTGAGAAGCTGGTATCAGCCGTGACTCATGTATATATGTTAATGGATTTGTTGCTCAGGCACCTTGTATATAAATATGTCTCATGTTAAATAAATTTACTAACGGAGTTCATACCATCTCGATACTCTGGAAGATCCCCAGCACCAATCATAAACAACGAAGGAGATTACAATTTGTGTACACTTCGTTATAAAGGTTAATTCGTGGACTGCACAACGAAACAATATTGTCATCATCCTAATTGCGCCACGCAGGCCACAACTTGTCTATAGTAGAAGCTTGGACCTGTTCTGGGTGATGACAAAAGGGACACACGAAAAAACAATGGGAAGATAGGAGTTGAGAACGCGATAGTGGCTTTGGTGAAATTTTCTCGGTGTATCAGCCGAGTCGCGGTGCCGTGTTGCCGCAACGTTTTGATGGAGTCTACACCTTATGATGACGAGAAGGAAACTAGTCGAAACGTCACAACAGTGCGCCGCTACGACCCAGCTGACAACCCGAGAAAGTTTCATCGAAGAAATTCGCCAAAAATATCTGCATTCCCGTGACAGTGACTGTTATGAAAACTTAGAGGAAAACCAGGTTGGCATAATATAACAAAGCGAAGTGGTCGGAGATGGGCGAAGATCGTGTTCTGCATTCCTCGAGACTGGAAAAGAGCCAGAGACGAACTAACCGACAATGGACTGGCGACATAAAGAAACATAAATTCGTGTAGAAGGCAGGAGAGTTCTGTATGCAGCAGTGGCTGATAAATGAGTGATGATGACGATGACGACGGTGAGTAGTTTGGCAATAATTTCGATTTCTGTCGCAGAACCATCCACATGTCTAAGTTTGGCAATGGGAACCCTGGAGAAGGTGCGAACAGGCGTCCATCCCTGACTGGTGACCCGCAGGCGCGATGCCACGTAAACGAGGCTACTTACGTGCCCGACACACACAATGAGCGCGAAGAATTAATGGTCGCCTCCTGCGCTGGCGACCTACACGTCTGCTGCGACTCATTAGGGAGCAAACAGCGGCCCGCACCTGGCCCTCCCAGCCCTCCCTCCTCTGCTCTCACCTCACTCTGCCCCAGTATCCGCGCCCTGTATCTTTTCGTAAGGTCGTCTTCAACCGCGTACGTTTATTAGTCAGTCATCCGGATATAACGCCCTTTGGCCTGGAAGAAATATTTCTGGTATGTGGAATGCGCCGACATAGGGAGACCGTTCCTTCTGTCTGCTACATGTAGCAAAATATGCCGAAAATATGAAGTGTAATTTTGGACCTCTACCTGATGAATAAGAACAGACTAATAGAAGAAGTATTTCTGGTAAAAGACACCAACGAGACGGTAGACTACAGATATGGAAACAAACTAGAAACAAAGTGTGTCAAAGGAACGAAAATAAACGAAAGAAGTTATCTAAAGAAAAATAACTAATTTAGAGGGCATAAGATGGTAGTGGTGGTGGTGGTCAGTGTTTAACGTCCCGTCGACAACGAGGTCATTAGAGACGGAGCGCAAGCTCGGGTTAGGGAAGGATTGGGAAGGAAATCGGCCGTGCCTTTTCAAAGGAACCTTCCCGGCATTTGCCTGAAACGATTTAGGGAAATCACGGAAAACCTAAATCAGGATGGCTGGAGACGGGATTGAACCGTCGTCCTCCCCAATGCGAGTCCAGTGTGCTAACCACTGCGCCACTTCGCTCGGTCGAGGGCATAAGAGTATAAAAAATCGAGACGAACGTAGACAGAAGAAAAGAAGATTACGTTGTGAGAATAGGAAGAACAAACGACAAATAGGAAACAATAAAGGAAGAACAGGAATTGGTATCATACAATCCACATTAGCATAAATGAAGATGAGTAGCCCGCATCTCGTGGTCGTGCGGTAGCGTTCTCGCTTCCCACGCCCGGGTTCCCGGGTTCGATTCCCGGCGGGATCAGGGATTTTCTCTGCCTCGTGATGGCTGGGTGTTGTGTGATGTCCTTAGGTTAGTTAGGTTTAAGTAGTTCTAAGTTCTAGGGGACTGATGACCATAGATGTTAAGTCCCATAGTGCTCAGAGCCATTTGAAGATGAGTATATATTATTTACGAAGATAAAAAAAAAGTATTGTCCGCAGCTCGTGGTCGTGCGGTAGCGTTCTCGCTTCCCACGCCCGGGTTTCCGGGTTCGATTCCCGGCGGGGTCAGGGATTTTCTCTGCCTCGTGATGACTGGGTGTTGTGTGCTGTCCTTAGGTTAGTTAGGTTTATGAAACGTCCCCTTTGAACAATTATACATGACTGTGCTTAAACTGACACACAATATTTTTTAGCGCAGCGCAATCCGACTTTCAAAAATCCGTACAAAGGAATGGCCCTGACTAACATTAACCTATACCTTTCACAAATCACTTACCTCACAAAAATCTTCGTTACTCGAACTACTGCAATACAGCGAGCGCCACTACTGCCAGCTAAATAAATGATTCTAACTACTGAACGCACTAACTACTGATAGGCATAGTTAGCAAATGAAATATTTTGATAGAGAACAAACAATGTATTTACCTTAATAGTGTTCAAAAGTCATAATATATAGCAGTTCATGACGTCCAGTCTTACAAATTTACGGTCTCTGATGGACACACGTCCAGATCATCCGCTCTCAGAATCCCGCCATCTCTCTCCCCACATCCACCACTGCTGGCGGCTCACCTCCAACTGCGCAACGCTACGCGCTGTTAACAGCTAACTGCCCAACACTACAATGGCAGACAACAATGGAAACTAGCCACAGACTGCACACAGCACAGCCAGTGATTTTCATACAGAGCGCTACGTAACGTTGCCAATAAGAAAACATAAACAGCCTACTTACAGGTTTAAGTAGTTCTTAGTTCTAGGGGACTGATGACCATAGATGTTAGGTCCCATAGTGCTCAGAGCCATAAAAATGTATTATTTAATAAGGTAAAGATATAATATTTATAAAACGAATATAATGTTACAGTAATGACAGCCCAGTTAACATAGCAATAGGAAATATCCCCCACTAAACAATTATCCTTTTATGTACGAGTAATGCTGTGTACTAAAAGAAGGGTACGATGGTGCTGCCATGCCGTTGCTCGCCGACGCGGCACGGCGATGGTGAATCAAACCCACTACAGTACTGCGTCTCACCGGTCCATTTCACCTGCAGCGTCACTGCTTGCCCCGCTACTACTCATCACGACCCTCGCCAGCCGTTGATATGGAACTGGTTTTTGTTTCGTGCTGAGGCCATCGTCGGATGTCCTGAAACTTGAACCGTGATTGGCTGCATCAAGTGTCGCGCCAGTGGTGCGGCGTTTGACTCTCCTTTGGCTCTGGTCGGGATTACTGGACGGAGGCTGCTAGCGCGATGATGCGCCACTTGTGCCAAACCTCTCTCTCTCTCTCTAACAATAGAAAGTAACAATGCTGAGCGTCCGTAGCTGCCTAGTTCGAGCGCCAGCAGAGCGTCAGTAGCGACACGGTGTATAGATTTTAATGCAATACTTGGTTTTTCATTCCTTATTGAGTTACTAGTTTCGTCACTTCGACTCGAGGTAAGAAAGTGCATCTTATTTCTGTAGTTTATTTATTGGGTGGAAGTATATATGACGGTAGTATCTGTTCCCGAAAGAACAGTTACCGTTGATGACCATACATATTTGCTAGAAATGAAATGATAATTAAATTGACACCCTAGCTGCAAACCGGCGTTGATATACAACATTGTGGACATGTTGAAAATGTGTGCCCTGACCAGGACTCGAACCCGATATCTCCTGCTTACATGGCAGTCGCTCTATCCATCGGAGCCACCAAGTGCACAGAGGATATTGCGCCTGCAGGGACTTATCCCTTGCACGCTCCCCGTGAGACCCACATTCCCAACATGTCCACACCACTACAATCGTAGTGCGCCTAATAGATATTTGCCCATCATACTCATTACTCTAGGCAGATTAATCTACCAAGTCCCGTACGAGTTCGGGAATAGCGTGTGCGTTTGTTCAAGAAGGTCAATGGCCGGGAAGCCGTATTTTAACTATATATGACGGTAGTATCTGTTCCCGAAAGAACAGTTACCGTTGATGACCATGCAGCTTTGCTAGAAATGAAATGATAGTTAAATGGACACCCTAGCTGCAAACCGGCGTTGATATACTTCATTGGGGACATGTTGAAAATGTGTGCCCCGACCGGGACTCGAACCGGGGATCTCCTGCTTACAGATACTACCGTTATGTATAGTTAAAATATGGATTCCCCGCCACTGACCTTCTTGTGCAAACGCACACGCTATGCCCGAACTCATACGGGACTCGGTACATTAATCTGCCACGAGTAATGAGTGTGATGGGCAAACATCTATTAGGCGCACTACGATTGTAGTGGTGTGGACATGTTTGGGAATTTGGGTCTCACTGGGGGCGTGCAAGGGATAGGTCCCTGGAGGCGCACTATGTGCCGTCGGTGGGTCAGGTGGATAGAGCTTCTGCCATGTAAGGAGGAGATCCCGGGTTCGAGTCCCGGTCGGGGCACACATTTTCAACATGTCCCCAATGAAGTACATCAACGCCGGTTTGCAGCTAGGGTGTCCATTTAATTATCATTTCATGAGTGAAAGTGTTTATGTAATTTGAAAACGTAAAAGCAGGAAGAAAGAGAGATGTCCTCAATGCCATACGGTTAAGGTTTCCAAACAACTCCAGCAAGATGTACTTTAATAGTAGCAAGAACGTGACTGAAACAGACAACTGAATTCTGACGACAAAACAAATACCTAACGCAGTCTGTAAGCATTTAAAGCATTTTCCAGACAATGAAGGTGAAGTGTTGGCACCCACGTGCACGCTCGTTAGGAAAGACTGCAGAAGATAGAGAGGATCAGTAGCGATGATATCAAGAAATCCAGCGATATGTTACCGAAAAAGCAAACCATTATAAGAAGAAGCCTTGCTGCTGTTCAGACTATTTGTGCTGCAGCTTGTGGCATTCCAGCACGTGTGACGTGAGGGAAAATCTCCAACTTCCAACTCTGCAAGGAAAAATATTAAACAACATAACCCTTCAACCTAACTAAACGACAAACCAAAAGCCTTTGCCAGATGGTCAGTCTATGAATTTTATGAAAATGGTGAGTATCCAACATCAGAAAAAGAAAATTAATTGGAAACATAAATTTTACTGAAGCTGGTAGATCTTGAGACGCATATTAAAAACGACGTAGGATTCAAATACAAGCGTAAGAATTATGGCAGCCAATTTACACTTTAACGCACCGACATAGTGGCCTCCAGAATCCAGTTTTGGTGGAAACCAATTAGCTGCGCACATTAAGTGACATCTGACCTGTATTCCATTTGGATGAAGCTTGAGTTGCTCCGAACTATTCACTAAAGTAGGTAGGGCAGAATTCGAACCAAAGTTGGTGTCTGAAGTTACCTGTTGGGAAAGGGGTCGGGCTGATTGTTGTGCATGTGCGGTCAGTGAAGACTGGTTTCCTTAAGGTACATTACTTTACAGATGTAGCAGAACAAACAAGTCACAAGATAGCCATTCGGAAATGAACGGAGCTAAGATTGAGAAACTTTGAATTTCCGATAGCTTGGTAATTTGCTTGAAATCCCAGTAGTTGTAGTATTTTTTACTCTGGTATGCGTTTTTGTTCAAAAATTGTTCAAATGGCTCTGAGCATTATGGGACTTAACATCTGAGGTCATCAGTCCCCTAGAACTTAGAACTACTTGCACCTAATTAACCTAAGAACTTCACACACATCCATGCCCGAGGCAGGATTAGAAACTGCGACCGTAGCGGTCGCGTGGTTCCAGACTGTAGCGCCTAGAACCGCTCGGCCACACCAGCCGGCTATGAGTTTTGTCAGTGATTTACGTACATTTACACTCCATAGAAAAATGCAATACCTAATGTTCTCGATAGTAATTTAACACACTGCAGACTGCAAATAACGAATTGAGTGGAAAAGTTTGGTAAATGTTTTTAATTTCAAATAATTTACATATACGAGTATACTACCTCAATAATTTTATGACTTACATTGTCTAAATAAAAATTTCACCACAGAAACGTAATTATATTGATTCTGACCAAAGCAGAAACTATCACAACGAGTAACAGGGGTGCATGTGACAATCAGGTGCATGTGACTCACGATCTGGCAACAACGCGCTACCACCCACTCTCTAATACGCCTGACCAGACCCATAGCAGTGAGGCGCCAGCAGCGACGATCCAGCCACAAACTTACCCTAAGACACGGCTGTAGCCTCCTCCCAATTTTATTTAATCTGTGCACTGAGCAAACAGTAAAAGAAACCAAGGATAAATTTATTATTAGGATTAAAATCCAGAGAGAAGAACCAAGGAGATACGTTGATGATATTTTTATAGTTTGGCCACATGCAATTGATGCTTTGCATCGCTTTATAGATCATTTTAATTGTCTACATCCGAGTATTCAATTCACTATGGAAATTTAAAGTGATGGTTAACTTCCATTTCCTGATGTTTTAGTTCAAAGAAAGGACGATGGGACTTTTGGACGTAGTGTGTATCGGAAGCCTACTCATACTGACCGCTATGTTCATGCGACCAGCTGTCGTCCACCACACCAACGTAGTGGAATTTTGCGGACTCTGATGAAAAGAGCTTATGCCATTTCTGACGAGGAACATTTGCAAGAAGAACTTGATCATTTGAAGATTGTTTTTAAACAGAATGGATATACGGAACAACAAATATGACATTCTTTTCAGTTTGGCCCGTCACGCGAGCCAATACAGGATAATTTTGAAGCTGTTGTTTATATACCCTTTGCAGGAAGTACACTCCTGGAAATGGAAAAAAGAACACATTGACACCGGTGTGTCAGACCCACCATACTTGCTCCGGACACTGCGAGAGGGCTGTACAAGCAATGATCACACGCACGGCACAGCGGACACACCAGGAACCGCGGTGTTGGCCGTCGAATGGCGCTAGCTGCGCAGCATTTGTGCACCGCCGCCGTCAGTGTCAGCCAGTTTGCCGTGGCATACGGAGCTCCATCGCAGTCTTTAACACTGGTAGCATGCCGCGACAGCGTGGACGTGAACCGTATGTGCAGTTGACGGACTTTGAGCGAGGGCGTATAGTGGGCATGTGGGAGGCCGGGTGGACGTACCGCCGAATTGCTCAACACGTGGGGCGTGAGGTCTCCACAGTACATCGATGTTGTCGCCAGTGGTCGGCGGAAGGTGCACGTGCCCGTCGACCTGGGACCGGACCGCAGCGACGCACGGATGCACGCCAAGACCGTAGGATCCTACGCAGTGCCGTAGGGGACCGCACCGCCACTTCCCAGCAAATTAGGGACACTGTTGCTCCTGGGGTATCGGCGAGGACCATTCGCAACCGTCTCCATGAAGCTGGGCTACGGTCCCGCACACCGTTAGGCCGTCTTCCGCTCACGCCCCAACATCGTGCAGCCCGCCTCCAGTGGTGTCGCGACAGGCGTGAATGGAGGGACGAATGGAGACGTGTCGTCTTCAGCGATAAGAGTCGCTTCTGCCTTGGTGCCAATGATGGTCGTATGCGTGTTTGGCGCCGTGCAGGTGAGCGCCACAATCAGGACTGCACACGACCGAGGCACACAGGGCGAACACCCGGCATCATGGTGTGGGGAGCGATCTCCTACACTGGCCGTACACCACTGGTGATCGTCGAGGGGACACTGAATAGTGCACGGTACATCCAAACCGTCATCGAACCCATCGTTCTACCATTCCTAGACCGGCAAGGGAACTTGTTGTTTCAACAGGACAATGCACGTCCGCATGTATCCCGTGCCACCCAACGTGCTCTAGAAGGTGTAAGTCAACTACCCTGGCCAGCAAGATCTCCGGATCTGTCCCCCATTGAGCATGTTTGGGACTGGATGAAGCGTCGTCTCACGCGGTCTGCACGTCCAGCACGAACGCTGGTCCAACTGAGGCGCCAGGTGGAAATGGCATGGCAAGCCGTTCCACAGGACTACATCCAGCATCTCTACGATCGTCTCCATGGGAGAATAGCAGCCTGCATTGCTGCGAAAGGTGGATATACATTGTACTAGTGCCGACATTGTGCATGCTCTGTTGCCTGTGTCTATGTGCCTGTGGTTCTGTCAGTGTGATCATGTGATGTATCTGACCCCAGGAATGTGTCAATAAAGTTTCCCCTTCCTGGGACAATGAATTCACGGTGTTCTTATTTCAATTTCCAGGAGTGTATATCATCCAAAATTTCAAGAATTTTAAGAAAATATGATATTAAAAGTGTTTTTACGCCGGTAGCCAAGACTAGAGCCCTTCTTGGCTCAGTCAAAGATAATGTGGGCTTCAGGAAGCCCGGGGTTCATAAAATTCCGTGTCACTGTGGAAAGAAGTATATTGGTCAAACTATTCGAACTATTCAGGACCGGTGTGTAGCATCGGCACACTCGGTTGTTCCAGCCTGAGAAGTCGGCAGTGGCGGAACACTGCCTTAACGAAGGACTCAGGATGATGTATGACAAGACACAATTGATCTCTCCTGCTTCTCACTATTGGGAATGTGTTCTTAAAAAAACCATTGAAATTAGATTATCAAGTAATATTATTAACAGGGATAAAGGATTTCCTCTAAGTAATACATGGAATCCGATCTTGTCCGACATTAAACAACAACAGTCTTCTTTTCAATTATTGGATTCTTCTAACTGGTGCTGTTTCGTTTCTGCCGTCTTCTCCCAGAGGGGCGCTGCGTGTCTACTTGCCGCCAGGAGGCGCTGCCCATCATCTCGCGCTAGAGGGCCTGTATAGGGAGAGAGTGGCCAGCCGGACGATACGGCGGTCATTTTTCTGCTAAAGTGCGGGCGGGACTTTTGAATGGCCAGTAGTGGAGTAGTGGAGTACACACTCACCGAATCAAAACCACAAGACAATATGGCGAAATCATTCGTTAAATGCCTTTGTTTATAAGAATAACGTGTTATAATAATTTTCACACAGTCAATTTACAGGTCTGTTTGCAAATTTAACTATGTATATTGCAAGTTGTTTTATATGTAGTAAAAATCAAAAACGACTTACTTCTCATAGATAAGAGTAGTTGGTTGGTTTCCACTAGGCTCCTGTTTGATTTATGTCAGCCCTGTTGACTGCGACTCCCCACTGCTTTCGTCTTTCTTCATTGCGTGGAAATCCTAACATGCGAAACCACCTTCGCCTCTATTGGAACAACCAAATGCAGCACAACCTGGCATCGTTTACGAACGTCTACAGAACGAATTACAGATGTCAAAAACAATACTGTACAATTATTAACGTGTTTACTTCAAACATGTAGGCTTACCGACTTCATCACAAAACGCTTCATTATTTCAACTCGTATTTAAGATCGCAAACTCTAATTACGTACTGAAAACGATGTACAACTAAATCGAACATGCATGCACAACGCATAACAAGTCTCTCAATAATTCAAACACCTTTTAATCGTTTCCAAAAGTCCTCTGAACTTCAATTCAACTCAAAAGCACGGCGAACATAGGAAGCGCGAGAGACGTTTGGCGCCATTTTTCTGCCAAAGCTCATCAACCAATCACGGGCAACTTCGCCTATGGCCACTCTCTCTGTATACAGGCTCTCTATCTCGCGCACGCGCGGTGCTCTGTCCGTTGGTGTATAAAGGTCTCCGTCGTCGTGGCTGGAATTCAGTCCCGCCGAGGCAGTGACCGAGCATTAACTCACGTGAAGACGGCGGCCAGCTGGTGCGCCGAAATATTGTGTCTGGACGACGACATGATCCGGCTGCGAACCCGTGAAGAATATCAACCAAGGAGATTTGGCAGTGTGCCTTTTTGTAGTTTCGTCAGGAGCCAAAAAGATAAGAAACAGGAAATCATTATAGAGATATGCGTAATGGTCGCAATGTGGCAAGTGCCACGATGGGGATTGAGACTGATAATACAGCTAAGGCTGGAAGATGCCAGTAAGTCTTCATTATCATCCCCGGATGACTTTATAAACGACTATTACATGATCACAGGTGACGAAGGCGGCTACAGAAAATGTCTGCAACCACATTTCCAGCAAAGACTGCCACTAGACAGAGCGAGGTGGTGCAGCGGTTAGCACACTGGAATCGCATTCGGGAGGACGACGGTTCAAACCCGTGTCCACCCATCCTTATTTAGGTTTTCTGTGATATCCCTAAATATCTCCAGTCAAATGCATGGATAGTTCCTTTGAAAGGGCACGGCCGACTTCCTTCCCCATCCTTCCCTAATCCGATGGACAGATGACTTCGCTGTTTGGTCCCCTCCTACAAATCAACCAGCTGCGACTGAGGAAAAACAAATTGATTGAAGGGGTGGACAATGTCTCGAGCGATTGATGCATACTTGTGTTGATCCATTGTGCCTCCCAGAATGAGATCAACCAGTGAATAACATAAAAATCATTCCCCAGGCCACAGTACTTCCTCCTGCGGCCTAGAGCCTTGCGATGATCGTTTGCAGCGTGTCTGCTTTCAGTCCGGTAGAGCATGAAACGTGACTCATGTGGGGCCCTATTCTGTATCGTTCATACCGATCGGTGTAGTAGGTTAGTCTCGGTAGTGACGTCATTTTCGATTCTTTATCGAAATATCCTATTCAGTAAGCTTCTGAAACTTGTTACCGAGCGGTCCTCCCACCGATTTTACGACAATTGTACCGAGAGGTTTTAGATTTCGGACTGGCCCTATCGATCAGTGAGCTGTGGTTTATGTACACCTATAATTTGTTATTTTAAGCATATTTAGCTGTTTTAGCTTTGGATTGAGTGATTCTGTTACTAAAGAATCACCAGAGGAAGCATCCAGTTGGAAAGTGAGTTCTTAATGGACTATTTTCCTTTGTTAGAAATATGGTTAGGTTAGGTTGTTACTGTGAATGATTACATCAAAAAAAAAGTTTTCGGTCAATATTCTCTCAAAATACGTGTTGTTTTTATGCAAATAAGAATTTAAAGATCATTAAATATCAAGACATGGGCTCTGCTTACGTATATTACATGAGTGTGAACCGACGTTACTGCTGCCTTTGTGTACTTTTCCCACAAATTGGTTAGTTAGTAATTATCGAAACGTGTTTACAACTTTCAAGTAACAATGGAAAGCAATTATGTGAAGCTTGATATTGGAAACCTTCCAAAGTATGACGCATTTATGACTTACGCAGCACCGTTTGGCAACGAAGTCAGCCTACGTTCCTCTACAAAATACTACAACAAATGAATGCTTTGTGTGTTGTTTGGCGTGGCCAAGTGGTTAGCGAGCGGGAATGTAATACCAAAGGTCACGGGTTGGCGTATGCAAAAAAATTTTTTCCCCTCTTCATATACGCAACACGTTCTGAGACATTGTTATTCGTGTAAGTTAAGATTTTTCTGCAATATTTGTTATTACTTACATGTAAGAGCGCACTTACTCAGTAACGATTTCGTGATTTCTGTGTGTTTAAAATACGAAATATGAAATTGTTGGAGATGAAACTGCTGTGAGTGAAACCACGGACAGATAACTTGATATTTTTTCTTGTCAGAAATAATTCACAATTTTTTCCGAATATATAGCGATTTACGAGTATGCGGTTAAACAGGAATCTAAGAGCACAACTTAAATCAGTGGGAATGTAACTAGCAGCAGTCATTTTCATAATCTTGCTCGTCACAAGTATTTATCTGCGATAGACTCCTCAACCACAGTAGAGAGAGATGAAAGATCTCTGCCGTAATATTTTTAGACTGTAGCACCATATACGAAACATTTTCATTCATGAGATGCAAGTTATAAACTTCGACGAACTGCAGGAGCTCTCGAAAATGAGGTTTTTTTTCCAGTTTTTGTTTTTAAGACCCAAATCGTTGACGCATCATATAGGGAAGTGGGCTTCTTAATCATTTGGATCTCTAGGAGCGTGTTATAACCACATTCTGTTTATCTCCTTATTCTCTGAAACTTTCAGAATCAATTTTTCGGTTTTTTTATAGATGTACTAGTACAATGTGGTACTTCTGCACAGTATTCGTAACTCATTTTCCGAAACGTAAAATCCAAAACACGATGTCAGTGTGAATGAGTATAAGATGACATAATGCGGCATTTACGACAATCTGCAGAATACAGTCAAATACGCTATCGTTATTATGCATGCATAGAAACATGCGATTAGAGAAACTGTAAAAATTATTATGCATTTCAGCTGAGAATCTTGGAAATGGATATACTGCGCCTGATGCTGTTACGGAGGAGGCAAGGGCGATGAAGGCGGGCACGTCAGATCGATGGAAAGCGGCGTCATGCGTTATGGCAACGTAAAGGCAATTTACGGTACTTTGGAAGAATAGCGCGCCTGTGTCGTCTGCTAGCCGCTTTGTGTTCATGGCGCTTTGCGCGCTGCAGTGCGCATGCGCGGATCTGCGGCCGCTTGCTTTTGATTGGATTGCGCGACACGAAGCGACAACAGCGTTTCGGTTCTCTAGACCCGAACGGTATCGCCACCGAAATGCATACTGAATAACGCAGAGGCTCTAATTCGAATACTATACCGTTCGGTGGTATTGAGTACCGAAACGATCGGCACAATGGCGGAAAGATACAGAATAGGCACCCTGGAAAGACCACCTGCCGCCACTCGGTGGACGTCCACTTGAGGTACTGGCGTCAAAATTCCAGCGTTCGTCGTCAGTGAAGAGCAGTCAGCATGCATGGGTGCATGAAGTAGGCCCCCGCTGTGGAGGTACACACGCATGCATGGGTGCATGAAGTAGGCCTCCGCTGTGGAGGTACACACGCAGCAACAGTCGCTGAACGATCATGGAGGAGACACTGTTGGTTCATCTAGGCGGTCGCCTGCCCAAGAGTAGCATTTCCTTTTGGGCACACACATCACCGCACCCCTTATTTATCCGTACCATCTATGGCCCGTCGTACACCAGTCGCCCCAGCGCCGGATTTGGATAGCGCCATTTTGTCACGCACGGTATACTTTAACCATGGAGGCATGCGAATACCTTACAAACATAGCTGGTTCGGAACTGCTTCCACCTTTGACCTGAGAGCCAATGATGATGCCCTTTTGGACGTCAGATAATTTTCTACGTTTCCGCATTCCGGCAACGACCGCACTGTTTTCCGCTTTTCCCAGACACGCTTTGTATACCCTCCACTGCTAGTACTGCCCGCCGCCGTCCGTGAGTGGTTATTGCACATTGACGTCACACATAGTTTGTTGACACATTAATGTCACTGGACCGTGTATCTATGAAACCAACAATAAGCAGTTCCGCGAAGAGCAGTGCTTAGTGTACACCCACACCCGTACTCTGCAAGCACTGTGAAGTACATGGCAAAGGGTACTTACCATTGTCCTTCTCATGCTTCTTCCCGTTCCATTAGCTTACCGAGTGAGACAAGAATGCCTCCTTAAATGCCTCTGCGCATGCTCTAAGTAGTCTACCCTTGCCTTTGTTGACCGTGTCGAAGCGATAAGGAGGGAGTTGTACATTCCCAAATTCCTCACTGAATGTTTGCAGAAAATTTGTAAGTTGGCTTTCTCGCGACAATCCATATCTATTTTGAAGCGTCTGTCAGTTCAAGTTCACAACATTCTGTGATGTCCTCCCACGCGGCAAACAAACATATGGCCATACATACTGCCTTCTCTGTATGTGTTCAATATCCCGTAATACCCCTATTTCGCCGGCCGGAGTGGCCGTGCGGTTCTGTGCGCTACAGTCTGGAACCGCGTGACCGCTACGGTCGCAGGTTCGAATCCTGCCTCGGGCATGGATGTGTGTGATGTCCTTAGGATAGTTAGGTTGAAGTAGTTCTAAGTTCTAGGGGACTGATGACCACAGCAGTTAAGTCTCGAAGTGCTCAGAGCCATTTGAACCATTTATCCCTATTTCGTACGACTTCCAATATTCTGAGATGGGATCTATAAGAAGCCGCCTGATGCGACTGAGTCTGTGTGACAACTGCTGTGTGATAACTGCACTTCATATTCTCTATAAACTGTTGCACTGAAACGACACAAAGCTTGGTTTATTTTTTTCTTAGCCTGTACAACTCATCTTAAATATACAGTAACGTCTTACGGGACAGAAAGCAATACTTTTGAAACGAGAAAAGGACGCACGTAGTGTTTGGACATGAATCACAATAGCGCTTACTTAATTTCTCTCTCTCCACGAGTAAAAGGGAGAATCTCTGACATCTTTTGTCACTTGTCTCATTCTTCTCTTGTTATATTTTCTTATAGTCTCCTTCTTGCTGATATCTGTATGTCTACTTGAATAGAAAGCAACGAATTCATTGTATTGTGTTTCTTCATTTTAATGTCAATGTTACGTTTTAATAGCTCATCACACGGAGCAAGGGATGAGTTTTTATGATCAGAATTAACCTGATTGGTGGCCATATTTCAGCCGCCATTGTTGCCATCTTATTGACATAATTACTGTTTATATTTATTACATAGAACTTACTTGTTTCGATCTGGGTGAAGTCAGATTTGCAGTGTGAACAAGAATTAGCGCACTTATTATTTTAAATTTCACGATCGTAGAATTTTTCAAACAAGCCACTTAATTCCAGAGGTTATACTTGGTGTTACCACTGCTTAATTAGCTATTTCATCATAAAGCATTGGTATGAAAAACTTCAACATAGTTTTCTCTGTCGCCTATGTGACGGATATTTTATATGATCTGAATCCTCGATTAGCTAATGAATCAGTACGAATTTGGACATTATTTAATCTCAAAATTTTTCGTATATCCTTCTCTGCTTAGGTGCATCTAACTTACGCTATACCACCCAGGATTTTGTACGACTGGACTGATTTCAATTTTAGCTCACAATTAATATTATGAAGCAGACAGTTTTCCTTGTAAAGCGTGGAGTGACCTTTGCACCAGATTGAAATTCTGTCACGATCTGATAGAATATTTGCGCAGCTCTTTTAAGACAGTGCATTATTAGTGATAACTGCATACTCTGCGAAAGCCGATGCTAATACCCCTCCTTGGGGTACGCTTCAAGTTACTTCCACGTCCGTCGATAATTCTCCACCCATGAACCCGTTCCACGTCCTCCCTGCCAATAAATCCTCCACCCAGCCACCAACTTCATTTAATACTACGTAAGATCATACTTTTACTAACGAGCGTGGTTGTCGTACTGAGTCAAATGCTGTTCCTAAGTCAAGAGACTCTGCACCTGCCCGAGTACTTTGATCCATGGCATTCTGGATGTCATGTCAGAACAACGCCAGTTGGGTCTCACGAGACCCATGTTTTCGGAACTCATATTTTAGCATGGAGGAAATCATTCTGTTCGAGATACTTAATCACGTTTGAGCTCAGAATATGTTCGAAGAGCCTACAACAGACATACGGCAAAGATATTGGACGGCACTTTTGTGGATCACATGAACTGCCCTGTGGTAGACGCATGGGACCTGCGCTTACATCCAACTATTGAGCATAGTTATTTGTTGGTGGGATCTATAGTATGTTATTGTTAAAAGAAGATCTAACGCATCCCCAGATTCTGTATAGAATCGAATAGGAATTCCACAGGGCCTGGAGATTTCATCTTTTCAATAGTGTAACAATTAAACTGGGACAGTTCTCTCGGAATTTCGTTTGTAACGGTACGCTTAATAACGGAGATCAGCTTGTCTACTTTTGGTTTTCTACTCTCAATTTAGGTTTGCGTCTCCCATGTGCGTCTGGAGATTACCTTTTGTGGCGATGATAACCTTTACAATGAGCTGGATTTCTTCGGATTATCAGATGTGACTTTAGATAATATTGTGCTGCGATGGTCGTTCAACGCTTCACTTGTAGCCTTTTAGACAACCAAACGCGTTTCATTCAGCATCTCTAAATCTATAATTCTGTGATTTGTTTTACACTTATCGTGCAGAAACTTCTGTTCCTTTAGGAACGTTTTTTCCTGTGACTATATACCACGGAATGTTCCTCCTATCACGAACTGTTCTGAACGACGAGCTAATGGTTTCAAGTTCGTCGCTGAGGTACGACAGAACTGCCTCTTTATAAAACTTGTTAAACAGGTAGATCTTTCTACTCGTCTTAGTTAGTCTTTGAACTTCGACATTAGTTATTGCTACAGCCGCCCCATTTTCACTGATACCGGTTTCAAAGCGGACACTCTGAAAGATTTCATGTCTGTTTCCATGCGATTCAGTGTGGAGACTTCAGCTGTAAACAATGAAAAACGTACAATATCATGCGATTTGTGAGACTGTGAAACCGATCAGAGTAATGGAGTAATGGACCTACCCAGACTTCGTCACAGTCCCCTTAGGACTACACGTTAACTGTAAATTACGCAACGGAATCGCTATCTTGAAATGATCTGATCTAGAACCATAAGATATGAAACTGCAATAATCCTAGTGTATAGCTATCCGTCCATTCAATAGAACAGATAAGCGAATTGAAGGGAAATATGTGCTCTTTCAAATTAAAATGCAAATGAAACATAAACAGATTATTTATTACATTGAACAATTGCAAAGGTTTTGTCTGAACGTTCTACTAAAAAGTTCATTGGAGCTAACAAATAACAAGATAGGGAAGCGGAGGGGTGGCTACCATATCCTCTCTGCACATTAAGTCATTAACCCCAAACCAATCCAACGATTAACTTAGAAACGCCAGTGGTGGACTCGCTACCACAGAAAACAATATTAAGGCATGGATCGGGTTTACCGGCAATGGTATGCTCCCTATATAACACCATCTGTTAACCTGTGCTTCTTTCTACTCTAACCATCCTGCTGTGTCGGTAAGTCGGAGAACCGTCGTCACAGTGGAGAGTCAGAAACTCGCTTGTCAGGACTCTGACTCCTCCACACGCCACGTCCTCTCGAACCAGCGACCTGTCCCCACCCACTATCAAACCGAGAGTGTCCCTTTTCCTCTCTCAGGCTCCGGATTCGGCAATCTGCGCCTATCTGGTCGCAAACGCCAATCAGGGAAAACATTACCGTTTTCCGTCAATAGCTTGTAACCCTCCATAACCACCTCCTTAGAGCAGAATTTTCAACGGGAGTTGTCCTACCGAAACGTGATACTGAGGCAACGCCAAGAAAAATATCTAAAAGAAAAAGGGGTTCTACCGCCTAACAAGACTGATGACATTTTTGTAGAAGTTAATGACACCAAGAAACTCTCTTAATTGCTTTCTCGTCGTCAGAATCGGAAACTGGCTGTCGCTTGTGCTTTGTCTAGGCAAGGAGCGATGCGCCGGCCGATGTGGCCGAGCGGTTCTAGACGCTACAGTCTGGGACCGCGCGACCGCTACGGTCGCAGGTTCGAATCCTGCCTCGGGCATGGATGCCTGTGATGTCCTTAGGTTAGTTAGGTTTAAGTACTTCTAAGTTATAGGGGACTAATAACCTCAGCAGTTAAGTCCGATAGTGCTCAGAGCCATTTGAACCATTTTTTGAAGGAGCGATGCCTTATCAGAGACGACGTGGCCGAGGAATTCTATCTCTGACGTTCCAAATCTCGATTTCTCCACGTTGACAGTAACACTATGGGTCCTTAAAGTGGAGAGTAATTCATTCAGGACCTTGTTATGTTCCCCCAACATGCTTTCAGCGATCAAAATGTCGTCCACGTAGCTTATAATTCTCTCTTACAGTGAGTGACTAAGAAGCCCATCAAGTCCTCCTATGAAAGCGAATGAAGAAAATTTCAGGCCAAAGAGCAAACGCTTGAACTGATAGGAGCGTCCGAGCTTCACCTATCAAAAACCTGAACAGAGATCAATGTCAGAGAATACTTTCACCACACGAAATTTTTGCAGTAACTCTTCGAGTTTTCATGGTCCATCTGTCTGGCGCGATGATGGTATTGATCTGTCGCGAATCGAGTACCAGTCGTATCGACCCGTCTTTCTTCTCGACTAAAGGGAGAGGGCTGTTGTGTGTTGACACAACCCATTCAATTACTCTAGTCATTGAGCATTCACAGTATTTTCAGCACTGCTTTCTTCTTATACAACAGTGGTGTCGGATATGGGGCGACATAGTACTTGTTGCGTCCTCTAATCTTCAGTGCGTATTGGAAATCCTTATGACTCCCACTGTTGGTGCACATACCTCGATGTTGGAGAGTGGTATACCACACAGCTGTTTCTTACGGTGATGGTGGACGTGGTTTATGCACTAGGTTTTTCTGTCACTTTGACTCGCAATCTCGCTTCCCACGCCCGGGTTCCCGGGTTCGATTCCCGGCGGGGTCAGGGATTTTCTCTGCCTCGTGATGGCTGGGTGTTGTGTGCTGTCCTTAGGTTAGTTAGGTTTAAGTAGTTCTAAGTTCTAGGGGACTTATGACCACAGCAGTTGAGTCCCATAGTGCTCAGAGCCATTTGAACCATTTTTTTATACTCGCAATCTTCTGTATAGTTCCTTCTTCCTGTGCTTTTTGCCGACAGTAATCACAAATGTGTTCCTGAGCATAGCCAATTTTCCCTTCCACTTCTGCCCTCTTCGCCTAGAAGACCGGCCAGTTATTTTCGGAAGCATACTTTTCAAAGACCGTGTCGGCGATAGGCGAAATTTCACTTCCGCTCTCAAAAATCGGTTTCAGTTTTGTGTTGCCTATGTATACTTTAATGACTGGGTGCAGTTCCTGCGATTCTACCATGTCCTTTTCCTCTATTACAACGTCCACCATGGCCTCACTCTGAAGCGCACTGATGTGGCTTTTTCCGATCGACTTTGCGGGCATCTGCATAGCGTGTCCCGCTGATAGCGATAATCATTGCTGCCCAGGAATTCCCCATGGGTTACTGCTATTAGGGTTTGGTGGGCACCGTTCGACGACGCCTCCTTGTACTCTATACTGTTCCGGAATAATCCGTTTTGTCCGAACTGTCTGCCATTATCATTACGGCGGTTGTACCGGTTATTCCAGCGTCCTATTTGCTATTTGCCGGGGATGGTTGCACTTGTGTTCGCTCTGTCAGCTACAGTTCTATCACAGTTTGCATGCCCTTCTTCGTAAAAGTTACCTTTCTGCCGATTGTTGTCTCTGGAATCCTGAGGCGACCAGATCCTTGAAGAACATGATGCGTTGACGCATTCCTGCGTCTTTGCAGACCGTTAGTTTGCCAAGAACTCATCCCTGAGCTCTTTGTACGATGAGCGTGTTCCCGCGATTGTAAGCATTTCTTCTTGAGGTGCCCACATACAAAATCTTATTTCCACTCGATTGGCCACTGTGAAGGTAGCGAGACATCAAACTGAGAAGCGAAGATCTTCGGGTGTCGGCTATTTAAGTCCTCTCTGTAGTTCTGGACTTTTCTGTCGGACACGAAACGTTTAAATCGAGAACGTCTTCCGTACGTATGCGTCATGATGTTCTTGACAGACTGTCTGATTCTGACTCCGTACCCATAGTGCCTGCGTCGCTTACTACAGGACTCGCCATACTGCTGAAGTGCTTATCAGTTCCGCTTAGAGGTATGCGGTTGTATATACCACTTGTCACTCCACCGTTTCATGTTATTTGTTATATGCGCTCCTGTAATTTTGGTAAAATCATTCGCAGTTACGTCACAACGGACAATGCATTTCGTATTCGCCTTATCTATTTGTTGCTTTATCCCGCGACCTTGCTCGCTTAAGGTCTTGATCATCGTATGAGCCTACTTCGCCTCTCTGACCGCTGTTGTTGCTAACTGTTTAGCTTCTAGTGCCTCCTTCAGGGCACTCACAACTAGTGTTCCGGGCTTTTTGCCTTCCTCTTTCACTTTCGATTTCATCTTCTCGATCACTACTTGTGCCTTCCATTCTTCTCTCTTCACTGCCCTATCTTCCACTCTTTTTTCGTTTATATTCGCCTACTTCCATTTCCTTGCCCTCTGTTTTGCATTTGGCCTGCGCTTTTTACCTCGATTTTTCGTATTTTCTTGAATTCGTTTTCCCTCTATTCTGCCCATGCTTCCACTTTCCTTAGGAACATGAACGAATCGTCGTAGCTCTGTTCGTACGCGACACTATTGTTGCGTGAGGATGGGCGT
The DNA here is from genome assembly GCF_021461385.2 of Schistocerca piceifrons. NCBI lineage: Eukaryota > Metazoa > Arthropoda > Insecta > Orthoptera > Acrididae > Schistocerca > Schistocerca piceifrons. The sequence continues at coordinate 63,873,001 of NC_060140.1, read as the reverse complement.
GAATTTGGCCATGATGCGCCCCATCGTCGCCGTCGTCTACGCCAACACCACAGTGGACGAAGTATCGCCAGGCTACCGTATATAACACCCAGCCAACGAAGTATATGAGGCAACGAGGATGGAGGCACTACAAACCAGATAATAATTCCAATCCCAAAGAAAGCAGGTGTTGACAGATGTGAAATATACCGAACAATCAGTTTCATAAGCCACAGCTGCAAAATACTAACGCGCATTCTTTACAGACGAATGGAAAAACTGGTAGAAGGCGACCTCGGGGAAGATCAGTTTGGATTCCGTAGAAATTTTGAAACACGTGACGCAATACTGACCCTGCGATTTATCTTAGAAGAAAGATTAAGGAAATGCAAACCTACGTTTCTAGTATTTGCAGACTTAGAGAAAGCTTTTGACAATGGTGACTGGAATACTCTCTTTCAAATTCTGAAGGTGACAGGGGTAAAATACAGGGAGAGAAAGGCTATTTACAAAATGGTTCAAATGGCTCTGAGCACTATGGGACTTAACATCTGTGGTCATCAGTTCCCTAGAACTTAGAACTACTTAAACCTAACTAACCTAAGGATATCACACACATCCATGCCCGAGGCAGGATTCGAACCTGCGACCGTAGCGGTCGTGCGGTTCCTGACTGAGCGCCTAGAACCGCTAGACCACCACGGCCGGCGGCTATTTACAATTTGTACAGAAACCAGATGGCAGTTATAAGAGTCGAGGGACATGAAAGGAAAGTATCGGTTGGGAAGGGTTGTAGCCTCGCCCCGATGTTATTCAATCTGTATATTGAGCGAGCAGTGTAGGAAATAAAAGAAAAATTCAGAGTAGGTATTAAAATGCATGGAGAAGAAATAAAAACATTGAGGTTCGCCGATGACATTGTAATTCTGTCAGAGACAGCAAAGGACTTGGAAGAGCAGTTGAAGGGATGATATAAGATGAATATCAACAAAAGCGAAACGAGGATAATGGAATGTAGTTGAATTAAATCAAGTGATGATGAGGGAATTAGATTAGGAAATGAGACGCTTAAGTAGAAAAGGAGTTTTGCTATTTCGGGAGCAAAATAACTGATGATGGTCGAAGTAGAGAAGATATAAAATGTAGAATGGCAGTGGCAAGGAAAGCGATTCTCAAGAAGAGAAAATTGTTAACATCGACTATAGATTTAAGCGTCAGGAAGTCGTTTCTGATAGTATTTGTATGGAGTGTAGCCATGTGTGAAAGTGAAACATGGACGATTAATAGTTTGGACAAGAAGAGAACAGAAGCTTTCGAAATGTGGTGCTACAGAAGAATGCTGAAGATTAGATGAGTAGATCACGTAACTAATGAGGAGGTATTGAATAGAATTGGGGAGAAGAGGAATTTGTGTCACAACTTGACTAGAAGAAGGGTGCGCTTTGTAGTACATATTCTGAGACATCAACAGATCACCAATTTAGTATTGGAGGGCAGCGTGGAAGGTAAAAATCGTAAAGAGAGACCAGGAGATGAATACACCACGCAGGTTCAGAAGGATGTAGGTTGCAGTAAGTACTCGGAGATGAAGAAGCTTGCACAGGATAGAGTTCCATGGAGAGCTGCATCAAACTGAGAACTGAAGACCACAACAACAACAACAACAACAACAAACCAGATTAGCCAAAATGAGAGCCACATACGGAAATCACATCCTAAAGAAAAGACCGGACATGGAGGACATTATCACATTCAACCAAAGAACAAACAGGAAACCTAAATTCAAATACACAACACCCTCCCAAACAATCGCACACAACACAGCAAAGACATACCCCGACCTCGCCCCCATCCTATCACTACTAACAACAAATACCACCATCCTCCGACACCTAGACGAAAGGACACAAGAATAAAACACAAACTCTACCAAGCACACAAGAGCATGGCCCACAAAAGATCCACCAAAACATACCCAATTTAATTCCCAACTTCCTCTACTCCCTCTCCCTCGCTCTGCACTCGAAATAACAAAATGGAAAAAATAATGTAAAATACATGTGTATGTATAGTAACATAAGAAATACCTGTATTATGAAATACCTATAATTATGAACTATAAATGGCAAATAATAAAGTTGCATTGTAAAATTAATTGAAGGAAAAAGAAACTGTAATGTAATATTACCTAAAAAATCATCGTGATTGTTAAAATATCATTGTAATTGTTATTGACCTAAAGAAAACGTGAACTATGTACCAAGAGAAATGTAAAAAATGTTGAAAGATAAAGTGTAAAAACCCATGGCTGAAAAGGGCAAATAGCAAGCCCTAAATCAGCCCGCTCTGTCCCCTCAGGGCAGAGAATGGAAAGCGCAAAAAAAAAAAAAAAAAAAAAAAAAAATCCTCAGGAGCTCAGTTCGTCAGCGCATCTCACAATGGCATGTCTGATCGCCGAAATGTTGTGCCCGTTGGACACTATGGACCGGCAGTACACCCGTGGACTGTTCGTGCAAGAAATACGCCAGGGGAAACTGATGAATCACATGTGCACAGAATACAAATTACACGTTTACCGAGCACGCAGTTTAACGCAATAGAATTGCCTAGTAACTGATGCCATAGAAGATACCTAATAACGATAAAATCACCATCTCAGTAGCCTTCACACACACACACACAGCCGCACAAACACACACACACACACACACACACACACACACACACACACACACGCACAACGTTAGTGTCAGCGTTGTCAATTGATACAGAGACGTGGGACGGAACACACGGATTCACAACACACGTAAAACAATAGTAATGCAAGAATAGGCGCCAACAAATTGATTTTATTTTATTATCCGGTTTCACAAGGTAACGTTTTAGATTTTCCGGTACCCCAAGATTACATATCAAATTTGATTTCCATCCTCCATTTCTGTGTATCTGTCAATAAATTTTCTTGAGTATTACTTTTTCTGACAGAGGTCTGAATTTCTTGGATTTATTTGGTCGGCGAGCTCCCTCTTTTCTTTCTTCCTGGTGTCTTCCATTCCATAATTCTCTGCGGTCATCTCTCCTTTAACATCCTTTTTGTGTGTCCATACCATAACAGTTTTTTTTTCTTCTATAAAATCTGCAATTGAATTTCTCGCCAAGATATCCCTGCGGACCTCTTTCGCTGCCATCAATCTTTTGACCTTTTTACTCTTTGCTATATAGCTGTCCCTGTTTCTGATCCATATGTCATAATGCTTCTGATAATTGTGTTGAAGACTTTTCTTTTTATTTCTTTTGTAATCTGTTGGTCCCATAAAATAACATTTACTGTTCCAATAGTAAACTTCCCAACATTTATTCTTGACTTAATTTCCTTGTCTTGCTTTCCATCTTTTGTAATATTGACTCCTGGATATTTGTACTCTTCTGCGTCTTTAATAGTTCCCAACAGTTCTTCCAATGTCAAATCTTGATTTGCGTGTCCTGTTACCATTTACATTGTTTATTCCTGTTGACCTGAAGTCCCCATATTTATACTCCTCTATTAATTTCCTTGTAATGTACACTCTATGTCTTCTTTATCATGTGCCGAAATTAGTTGTTCATCAGTAAGCTGTAATTAATATATCGTAATATCATTTACTCGGATCCCCATGTTTTTACATTTTCTTTTCCAGTTTTCCAATGCTTTTTCTATATATATTTTATAAAATATTGGTGACAGATTGCTTCCTTGATGTAGTCCTTTCGTAACTTTAAATCCAGGTGAGAGATTTTCTACTTCTATTCCTGTATAGGGTTTATCTAAAGGTTCCGAATTGCTTCACTTATGATGGAACTAATATTAAACGTTTTTAAACCTTTCGACAAGTTACATGTGGATGCATTGTCATATGTTTTTCTACGTCTACAAATACTAAATGAAGGGGTTGATTTCTAAGTGTTTCCTTTGCAATTATTTGTTGCCAGCAAAATATGTGCTCTACAGTTGATCTCCCTACGCTGAATCCAGCCTGTTCCTCGGCCGCCATTTCCTTAAATTCTATTTCCGAAAAATGTTTGATAAGCCTTCCATAAAGTCTGCTAAATAAGAGTACATTAGTTGCAGTTATTCCTCTGCAGTTCTCACACTCTTGTTTTCTGTCTTCCTTGTAGCTTGTTGATATCAATCCTGCTTTCCAGTCTTCTGTAATGGCCTGACCATTTAAGCATTTTTCAAAGAGGCTTCTCAAAAGTTCATGTAATTTATCTGTACCATATTTCAGCAGTTCAGTTAGTACGCCTCAGATTCCAGTAGCACTTCCTTTTTTGGAAGTTTTAATTGATTTTTTACTACTTCTATGTCTAATGAAATGCTGCCATTTTTTTCTGTTTCTTCTGTATCGCTATTAAATGTATCCAAAAATTCTGCTCTGTCTTCAGTTAACAATTCCTTGAAGTATTTTCCCAAATCTGGAAACTAATGAAGCTCATTTGTTGAGTTTCTTTAGAATTTTTTCTCAGTGTTTTCTATATCATCATGGCTCTAAGCTTCTCTTACCGCAATTTACATTACTCACTTTATTACAGGTATCTCCTCATTTTCTTATTTTGTGCTTCTGTCACCATTCTCCCAATTTTTGCTTGTTGCACTCGTAACTCTGTTTAGCCATTTTACATATTTTTCCTTCTTTATTTGTACCTCTTTCGCCATTTCTGTATCAAAGTAGTATAAATATTTTCTTAATCTCTTCGGCCAGGGCTTCTTTGGCGGCCTTATGTAGAGAATTAACGATATTTTTGTTTACAATATCGGTTGAAGTATTACGTATTATGTGTGTTACTCTGTCGACTTTCCAGTTTCCCTGTATATCTCCACTGTCAAATTAAACGAGGTCTAATATAATACTAATGAGAAACACGTAAAGGCTGCCACAGACTATGAAATCTGATGAACACATGTGAACTAACTGTCTACTTAATAAAAAAGAGAAAGTTAGGCTCCCCACAGAATCTCACAAAGAACGAAGACTGAGCGGGATTCGCCAAATTATGCAATATCCCGCAGTGTGTGAGACTTTGAAACCCATCAGAATAACGGACCTAACCAGACTCTGTCACACTCCCCTTACGATGTTAACAGTAAATTACGCAACTGAATTACTATCTTGAAACGCCCAGAGATAGACTCATAAGATGGGAAATTACAATAATCGTAACTACATAACTAATAATTCAATCACTAGAATAGATCAGTGAATTGAACTATGTACTCTTTCGAATAATAGTGCAAATGAAGCGTAAACTGATTATTTATTATACTGAACAATTTTTTACGAGAAAACAAAGATAACTGCTAACAACACATAACAAGATAGTCAAGCGAAGGGAAGGCTACCGTATCCTTGCTGCACATTAAATCATTAATCGCCGGCCGGGGTGGCCGAGCGCTTCTAGGCGCTACAGTCTGGAACGGCGCGACCGCTACGGTCGCAGGGTTCGAGGCGACTGATGACCTCAGAAGTTAAGTCCCATAGTGCTCAGAGCCATTCCAACCATTTTTTGTATCTTACTGAAACACGTAAACAATGCTAAAGGTGTCCGTAATGTTTCTGCTATCACTGTGTCACGTAATCTCACTCCAAGTATTGCTTAAGAAAATATTCACTTTCACTTGATTATCAACAACGCTTGAAGCACATTTCTGTCTATGGAAAATATTAACGATCTTAATGTGAGTCATTGTTATCCTCATCATCCTCAAATTTGTACAAATCTGTCACTAACACCTCAAGCGTTACTACAAGGGCATACTGAAAAGGAATGAGTCCGAGTTTCTTTTAGTCTGTTTTCAATATCGGTTGAGGTATTACGTATCATGTGTGTTACTCTGTCGACTTTCCAGTTTCCATGACGCAAGTTACAACCGTCTGCCGCTAAAGGGTTCCGAACTCTAGTGTGTAACACGGCAGCGTGTTACGTAATTGCCGGCCGTTGTGACCGAGCGGTTCTAGGCACTTCAGTCCGGAACCGCGTGACTGCTACGGTCGCAGGTTCGAACCCTGCCTCGGGCATGGATGTGTGTGATGTCCTTAGGTTGGTTAGGATTAAGTAGTTCTACGTTCTAGGGGACTGATGACCTCAGATGTTGAGTCCCATAGTGCTCAGATCCATTTGTAACGTAATTACGTCGCTGTGCGAGAAACAGGGTGCTGTAATTGAGATTCTGATCGCAGGGAACGTGCCTCCAATTGGAGCAATCGTTCCTTGAGCATGACAATGGCAGACCACACATGAACGCTGCAGCGTCTGCAACAAAACGACGCTTTGCGTTCACTGTCATACGTAGATCATCCTCCATACGATCTCGACATGGCCCCATGCGATTCTCACATGTTTCCACGACTTCACATTGACAATGATGAAGCGTTGCAAGTAGAATGACGGTATCAACAAACTGGAAGAAACGTATTAGTTTCCACAGTCACTATGTTGATTAATAAATATGTAGACATTGTAAGGTGGCACTATAAATGGTCAGATTCACACCTTACATGAGACCTTTACAAATCGCAATGAGAAGGTGAAGATGACACTTAACGTAAATCTACAGTTATAAGAACATTTGCCTAACGATATATAATACAAAACAGAGATGGCAGTCAATCGCCGGTAATTAACACGCCATTCCTATACATTGCATCTCTTTCAGCGAAAGGTACAACGGGGAAAGCGAGTCGAGTCGCTTTTCGTTTTGAAAAGCCAGCTCCACAACGCCGTAGAGAAACCGCGATGCAGGAGTTACACTGGCGTCCACTTAGAGGGGTGGCAGGAAAGAAGACAGTGACCCCAGGCCAGGTGATTCAAGCTGGAGGGCCGTCTGTATCGAGGTCATTGGTACACGGACAGAAAAGAAGCTTTAGAAAACTGCCTTTTGAAATTGCAATGGGAGACGAACAAAAGCAAGTGACGCCTTTTCGTCCAATGAGTGCGATACATGGAGAGGTCAATGTATTTTAGGAGTCTAGAATGGGCACAAAACGTCCGATTGGCGGAAACTCACTAGGAAGGAGAAAACTATTGAAGTTTCGACGCAGTTTGATAGAAGGGATGTTGCGATTGGTAGAAGGTGTTTCTACAAAATGAGAGGAATGCTCCTATTGGTCGAAAAAAGCCGTGACGTGAAAAGGAACCCAAGTCCGTGACGTGAAAAGGAACCCAAGTGGAGGGAGGCAGTTCTGCCATGAGTAGGACAAGAGAGAAATTTTGTGCAGGAGACTCCTCTAAACTGGCATCAAGTGCAGAACGGAGCACTTAACACTCCATGCGACACAGAGATGAAATTGGTGTGGGCACTGCATTCACAGTGGCTGCGCTCCAGCTACAATTAGCTGTAGCAACGTTTAGCTCCAACTGTGGAGAAACGAACTAGCCAAATCAGTTAATTGTTCTTGCGAGAACTGAGAGGACACTATAACACTGCTCCAACTATGCGCGTGTATACCGCCACATAATAAGATTAGGGCTGAGTACATGTTTTCTCGCATAACGAGAAACATAAGGGAAGTTTCTGCTGGAAAGTTCAGCAAAGGCCAGATTAGTTTTGTAGGAATTTCAGTGGGAGAGAGCGGCCCTGCAGTCGGCAGCTCGTCGCAGCTTGAGGTAAATACCGCGTACAGAGGCATAAACTTCTTTGTTCACCAGCTTGTGTCCACTGTAAACTCGAGCGCCCTTGGGTAATTTGGCGTTCAAAGTTGTCACTTGACTAACCATCCACCGTAGACTTGATTGTCATCCCAAATAGTACCGAAGTTTGAACCGGAATTTCATAGTACTCACCAACATCATAACGTATGTGTAGGAGCAATTTTGTAAAGAAACATCCAATTAAATTTTCATGTTATTGTGCTTAAGATTAATGTAAAGAACCTTCCAATTATACTTTCATAATATTTCGCTTAAGATTAATGTTCTTCCCAAGAGTTAATATTTAACGTTGTTTTGTATAAACTTACTTCATATTTTGATGTTGGCATGATGCGTTATCCATTGCACTGTTTTTATGTCGGCGAGCTGAAAACTGTGTGAAAAGCTGTAATGTGGTGAGATATATTGCGTCAATAAACTTGTCATTTCACCTCACACAGTTGTTCTCAATTCAAGAATAAACAAGCAAAAATAAACTCCCGCAACCTTACAACATGAAGTATGATAGTGTGTAATTTTAATAAAGTTTATTTTATTTTAACAATTTAATAGTTTTCAGATGAAGGGTTTGAAAGCATTAACTCTCAGTATCCCACTGAACTACTAACAACCACGTTTTTTTGGCATTTACCGCTGTTTACAGCCACAACGCCAGAGAAAATAGCCACTTCCGAATATATGAAATTAGAGACCGAAGTACCATTTCTCGGTTTCTCATGGAACTACACTGTGCAGTCACGTCAATGTGACCAACCGTCAAAAGCCCGAATAACCATTACTTGTAACGCATACTGCTGCGAGACGTGTAGCAAGAGAGACAGTGAGGTTCTGGAAAGGTTCACCAGCGACCTGGAGCCGTGCCGCCCCCGCTGCCGTGGTCAGCTGCGGTAGGTTTCTCGGTTGTCCGTGGCGCGAACAGTACGATCGAGATGGTCTCACAGATTCTGAATTGGGTTTACGCTCCGTGGAGTCTGGTAGTCGGGAGACTACAGAATCCTGGCGCTCTTCGAGTGATGGACGTACTCTGCGAGCTGTGTGACACGATGCATTGTCCTGTTGGTAGAAGCCATCACGCAGAGGAAACACAAACTGCACGCAGGAGTAGAGATGGTTCCCGATGATAGATGCATACTTATGTTGATCTACTGTGCCTTCCTGAATGACGAGATCAACCAGTGAATGCCACGAAAACATTCCGCAAGTCATAAAGCTCCTTTTTCCGGCCTGGGCCCCCTCTTCTCTCAGAAGTTTCACGCCCACACGCCAATGGGCTTCTGTCAGATGTAGCATAAAACGTGTTTCATCTGAAAATGCTACCTTTCTGTAGACGTACAGCTGCGGTAATGGCGTGCGAATTCCAGCCTCCGTCGGCCGTGAACAGCAGTTAGCATGGGTGCATTTTATGAAACAGGCTCCTGCCTGGAAGACCCATACACAACAACGTGCGTTGAAAGGTCGTTCAGGAGAAAATGTTAGTAACTTCTTGGTTCCTCTGGGCGGTCAGTTGGTCAACAGTTGCATGTCTACGCACCCGTACACTTCCCCACAGCCGTTATTCACCCATACCATCCATGGCTCGTGGCTCACCACAGTTGCCTCGGCCCCAGTTTTGGACAGCGCAATTTTGCCATGCACAGTGTACTTGAATCACGGCGGCACACGGACGGTTCACAGACTTAAGCCTTTCGGAAACGCTTCCAGCCTTGCCCCGAAAGCCATTTATCATACGTCTTTCGACGTCAGATAAATCACTCCGTTTCCGCATTATGACAACGACTACACTACTGTCTGCGTCCCACGACACGCTCTGCCTACCCACCACTCCTAGTCCAGCCAGCTGTTGGCTGTGAGTGGCTGTCGCACGTTGACTGGGCTGTGTATCAACTCAAATTAGTACACCATATCACATATTTCTCTGTGTCTCGCTTAGTATTGTTTACAGTCGTCGTCTTCATATATTTCTGTCATGAATGGGCTTCGGAACCATATGTTCCAAGTACAACAATAATTTCGTGTGTATCAAAGGTCGGGTGCAAGTCTTCCAACTGAACGCCATTTCGGCAAGCTGCATATCCCAATTGTAGCGCAATTATCCACATGAGGTAATGATGAACCCGAAACACATGTCATCCCTGGAGAATTCTCACGTAATTGAGAGGTGAAGGCTACATTAATTGCAGCTTGAAAACTGCCAGGGTCTCAACAGGATTGGATACTGCAATGTCTTGCTTTCTAGGCAAGCAGTTTATCGGTACACGATCAAATCTGACTCTGTCTTAGATATTTTTCAAAGAAGGGATTTGGTACTGCTTCGTAGGGTGACACGACAAAAAAATGGTTCAAATGGCTCTGAGCACTATGCGACTTAACTTCTGAGGTCAGCCGGCCGAAGTGGACGTACGGTTAAGGCCGGTTCCCACTAGGGCTGCCGCGCGTCAAAACGGCGCGTCAGCTGCGTGGTTGCCATGGAAACGGCGTCAGCGACACGGCGCGGCGGGCTCTGCGTCGCGGTTTGACCATGTCGAACCGCTTCAGGCCGGTTCCCACTAGAGCGCGGCAGCGCGGCGTGCGGCAACGGCAGCGGCAAGCGTTTTCCGCGTTGACGCGGCGGCTCGCGTAATTGGCGTTCCCACCTGGAAGCGGCAGACGCTAGCGGTAGCCAATGACGGACAGCCACTGAGGTACGGGCTGGGACCCACCGAAACGACCGGTGTGTTTGAATAACGATATCTTACACCTACATGAAGGAAAGACGAAGTTGGGTGAAGACATACCAATTTTTCATTTTCTGTACAATGTACTCTTTCACATATTTCATTATTCATGTTTTCTCATTTCAACATAAACAGATGTCATGACTACCGTTCATGATTGTTCACTATCCCCTAACATATTGAAACAATGTACGATAAAAGAGATTATTCAGATAGCTAAGCAAGACAAAAATTTAAAATGTGATACGGTAGCAGGTACACGAAAACAGTAAGAACACAAAGGCTAGGTGGAAGGGATGAAAGTGGAAGCCACCTGATAGAATTTTCCACAGAGCATAATGTAATCATCGCCAGCACCTTGCTTAAGAATCACGAAAGAATAATATAAATTTGGAACAGAGTTTTCGAAACCAGATTTTAAATTGTAAGATATTTCCTGGTGCAGACGCAAACCTGACTGAAGACTGTCAATAGCAAAAAAAGCGTTCTGAAAAAGAAAATTTGTTCGCATCGAATATAAATTCTAATGGTTGGATACTATTTTACAAAGGTATTTGTGTGGAGTGCAGCCTTGTATGTAAGTGAAATGTGGACGATAAACAGTTCTGTCAAGAAGACAATGGACGCTTTCAAAACGTGGTGATCAATAAGAATGCTGATGATTAGATACGAGGATCGTGTGACTTAAGAAGAAGTACGGAATTAAATAGAGGAGGAAGAGGAAATTACGGCACAACCTTGACAACAATAGGGTTTAGTTGACAGGACGTATTATGGGGCGTCAAAGAGTGAGGACAAAGGGATTGGGTGATAGTATTCTGATAATAATCATCTGTTGAAATACTATTGTACTATTTTATCTATTACTGTAAGCAGTGAATTTACTCTTCCATGCACTCCTCCACAAAACATTTAAACCAAAACTGAAATCAGCTGAAGACCAAATCTTTCAACCACTGTCTGACAACTACTGGATTTACTTTCAACTTTCTACACTCCTGGAAATTGAAATAAGAACACCGTGAATTCATTGTCCCAGGAAGGGGAAACTTTATTGACACATTCCTGGGGTCAGATACATCACATGATCACACTGACAGAACCACAGGCACATAGACACAGGCAACAGAGCATGCACAATGTCGGCACTAGTACAGTGTATATCCACCTTTCGCAGCAATGCAGGCTGCTATTCTCCCATGGAGACGATCGTAGAGATGCTGGATGTAGTCCTGTGGAACGGCTTGCCATGCCATTTCCACCTGGCGCCTCAGTTGGACCAGCGTTCGTGCTGGACGTGCAGACCGCGTGAGACGACGCTTCATCCAGTCCCAAACATGCTCAATGGGGGACAGATCCGGAGATCTTGCTGGCCAGGGTAGTTGACTTACACCTTCTAGAGCACGTTGGGTGGCACGGGATACATGTGGACGTGCATTGTCCTGTTGGAACAGCAAGTTCCCTTGCCGGTCTAGGAATGGTAGAACGATGGGTTCAATGACGGTTTGGATGTACCGTGCACTAATCAGTGTCTCCTCGACGATCACCAGTGGTGTACGGCCAGTGTAGGAGATCACTCCCCACACCATGATGCCGGGTGTTGGCCCTGTGTGCCTCAGTCGTATGCAGTCCTGATTGTGGCGCTCACCTGCACGGCGCCAAACACGCATACGACCATCATTGGCACCAAAGCAGAAGCGACTCTCATCGCTGAAGACGACACGTCTCCATTCGTCCCTCCATTCACGCCTGTCGCGACACCACTGGAGGCGGGCTGCACGATGTTGGGGTGCGAGCGGAAGACGGCCTAACGGTGTGCGGGACCGTAGCCCAGCTTCATGGAGACGGTTGCGAATGGTCCTCGCCGATACCCCAGGAGCAACAGTGTCCCTAATTTGCTGGGAAGTGGCGGTGCGGTCCCCTACGGCACTGCGTAGGATCCTACGGTCTTGGCGTGCATTCGTGCGTCGCTGCGGTCCGGTCCCAGGTCGACGGGCACGTGCACCTTCCGCCGACCACTGGCGACAACATCGATGTACTGTGGAGATCTCACGCCCCACGTGTTGAGCAATTCGGCGGTACGTCCACCCGGCCTCCCTCATGCCCACTATACGCCCTCGCTCAAAGTCCGTCAACTGCACATACGGTTCACGTCCACGCTGTCGCGGCATGCTACCAGTGTTAAAGACTGCGATGGAGCTCCATATGCCACGGCAAACTGGCTGACACTGACGGCGGTGCATAAATGCTGCGCAGCTAGCGCCATTCGACGGCCAACACCGCGGTTCCTGGTGTGTCCACTGTGCTGTGCGTGTGATCGTTGCTTGTACAGCCCTCTCGCAGTGTCCGGAGCAAGTATGGTGGGTCTGACACACCGGTGTCAATGTGTTCTTTTTTCCATTTCCAGGAATGTATAATTATCACTGCCTAGCCACACATACATACAGATATAAAGAGAACAAAAATAAACAAACATTAGTTTTCAGCATATAATTCTGCAGATTGGCCACATGTACATAAACAAACCAGACAGGAAGGGACATGAGGTGAACACACTGTAGTTACGACTTCAAATCAGAGTTTTCGGTAAAACGTCTACAGCTAGTGACGGAAGAAAAAAGAGCGAACATGAAAATGTGCTTATGTTCCATAATCTAAGTTTTAGTTCAACCACTAGCATGTGACCAGGTGAGGCGAAACGTATATGTCCGCCAAAAACTCGATTCACTGTAAGTAATCAGTCATTCACGTAAAAAAAGATGTGAAGTTTTATAATCTGCAAGTATCACATATCAAAACAAAACTGAATCATTCTAGATTCCACCGAAGATGCCTTAAAGTAAAAGGCGAAACGCGCGTTGAATCAGTAAAGTTCACTGGATAAAGAAAAAAAAGTTTGTTACTTACCAAAGGAAATAATCAATAGCTGTAGATATTTAGTAAATTACATTTTATGACATACCAGCAAATTAGTTTCGGTTTAACTTCTCATTCCACATGCTATTAAATGCTGTTTAAAACAATTCATCTATCCCTTCTGAAAAACTGTAGTTACTTTCATATCTCGGTAGATAAACAGATTTAGGATATTTATCATGCGACGAAATACATGACTTTTCACAAGTTATCGTCTGCAAAAAAAAAAAAAAAAAAAAAAACACGTTTCGATTTCTTGAACCGTTTACGAAATTTGCGGTTGATACAACCACATGGTTTACGACGAGCAGGACGAAGTACCGGTCGCGCCGCGAGCAACCGGCGCGCGGTCACGGCACAGCCCGTCCGCCGACATATCATTCAATATCTCGAGAACGGTGATAGCTATCGATCTGATCTCACCTTTAAAAACAATTTCGATATGTTGACTAAATTTCATACGCAATAATGTATTACCTAAAATGAACTGTACGCACAGTCCACGCAATGCGTTTTTACCTCTGCACACTCATTCAAATTTCGTGTAAAGGTTTGCGTAAATGCGATACAGCAAGTAACCACGACGAATACCGAACAGAAATTCGGTCCTTTATCGAGAGAAGATATCAGGCTGTAACATGACCAAGAATCAAATTTTTCTACCGAATAGTTTCCTTGGAATCGGATGATAAGTATTTCATAGCTGCCGCCGCAGCCGCGCCAGCGGTTCGGCGAAAGTTCGTATGGCCCGGGGTTCCGTACCTGACGTCACGCTCAGCGCGTTCTGTGATTGGCGGCGCGCACCTGGAGCGCGTCAAGCAGGATTCGAACCTGTGACCGTAGCGGTCGCTCGGCTCCAGGCTGTAGCGCCTAGAACCGCACGGCCACTCCGGCCGGCAAGGGTAAAGTATTGCTGCACCGGCGTAGCGTTGTTAAATGTTATTCACAGCTCCTTGTTCTGCATGAACCATAGTTTGTGGTGTACCTAGTCGTAGTTGATTCTATTTTAATAGAATTCGGCCTCACAGTAGTTTCATGTAAGCAAAATAAGATTGCGTTGCAAGAGGGATTAATTCAGGTGACAATTTGTATAGTTCCCACCCCAATGAATGCTATTGTGGGGATACAATGCAGTCCTACTAAATTAGTTAATCTTATGATTAATTTGAGTTCTGAAAGTGACGGCAGACATAGGCAACAGAAGTGCCGCTAATTTCATAAATAAACATTACGGGTGTGGCTCAAAATTTGAAGATTGTTGAGAAGATACTTTTCTTTATGTAAAGGTAATAACATTTAGCATCACTTGGACATATATTTATGATTAAGGCAAGCGACACCTTGCAAGGTCATGTAAAACTTCTCGAATAATTTCAACTAAATTCGGTACCGATACTATCTGCAGTCTGGATAGAAAGAAATTGGGAGTAAAAACTAAAATTGGGGAGAGAGGTAATCGCATGGAGAAAGAAGGAGGGAGGAAGAGATGGACAGCTGAAGAGGGGGAATGGACACAGCTAGGGTGAAGAGGAGATAGATAAAGGGAGGAATTAGGAGAACTGAAGATAGAGAGGAGAGAAGAAGGTGGACAGAGAGAGGATAGAAGTGCAGATGGTCAGAGACCAGGGGGAGATAGAGATGGACAGAGGGAGGAGGGAGGATATAGAGTGAGAGAAGGAGAGGAGGAAATGGGTAGAGAAACGAAAGAGGAGGAGATGGACTGAAAAAGGGGAGAGGAGGAGATGGAGAGATAGAATGGGGAGGAGGGGACTGACAAGGAGAGGGGGAGGAGGAGATGCAATTAGATGGGGGAGAAGGAGCAGATGGACAGAGAGAGGGGGAGAAGAGCAGATACAGGAGTAAGAGGAGATGGGCACAGAGAGGGCAGTCGGAGATGAAGAGGGGTGGAAGATGGAGAAAGTGGACAGAGAGAGGTTGTGGAGGAGATGGAGAGAGAGGTTGAAGCGGGAGATGGACTAATAGAAGACTGTGCAATTCCAGGTACTCGGCTAGTCCTAGTATAAATGACTGAGACCTTGATGCTCCAGCAACGTCGGTCGGGAGATGTCGGCAGCAGTTCGAAGATTATCTTCATCCTATTCGTAAAACTAGCAGTATTAGTGACCGTGGGTCTGAGGAACAGCAAGTGGGCAGAGTATGTTATGCTCTGTACAGCCTCATTTCCGTATTGCAATTTAGTGATAACGGGTTTCGGGTGGGAAATACCCACTATCGAGTTTCTTAGAAAAACCTAATTCTAACTCACTAAAAATGTTTTTATTCTGCAAATAGCCTATTTACTTAACCTATTTTATTAAATGCTTAAGAGCCGCCCGGAGTGGCCGTGCGGTTCTAGGCGCTTCAGTCTGGAACCGAGCGACCGCTACGGTCGCAAGTTCGAATCCTGCCTCGGGAATGGATGTGTGTGATGTCCTTAGGTTAGTTAGGTTTAATTAGTTCTAAGTTCTAGGCAACAGATGACCTCCGAATTTGAGTCGCATAGTGCTCAGAGCCATTTGAACCATTTAAATGCTTAAGAACAGGGATGACTTTAAAACCTTGTACACAGAAATTTCACGAAGAGTTTGCAACGGTTTTATAAAGAGTTTGTAGTGTAAATCTAAAAGTATAGTAGTCATTGTGTTATGATTTATGTAATTTTACATCAGTATGTATCCTGTAAACGCTTTGTTTAGAAGTTATTATATTATGATTTATGTAATTCTATTCAAGATTACACTAAAAAAGTCTCTGTATAACAACTATAAACTCTTTGTTAAGTGTCTGTGACGAAATTATAGTTTTTTCACTGTGTGTAAGAATTTTTCGAAATTGATTATGTAACTACACTTCTTGTACAATTTGAACATAGTCAGTTGTTTTAGATAGTGGCTTCTTTTGGGAAACTATATGATTGGTGGTTGCCTTTCGAAACTGGTCGTCAATTAATTGTCATGTACAAGTAATTAGCACGTAAATTCCATAATTATACTGTCTTCCTTGAATTAGTCTTTAATAATCCGACAATAAATAGGGATCTTTACAGTGTCGTTAGTGGTGGGTGTGTCATGTAACCGCCGGCCGGAGTGGCCGTGCGGTTCTAGAAGCTGCAGTCTGGAGCCGAGCGACCGCTATGGTCGCAGGTTCGAATCCTGCCTCGGGCATGGATGTGTGTGATGTCCTTAGGTTAGTTAGGTTTAATTAGTTCTAAGTTCTAGGTGACTGATGACCTCAGAAAATGTTTCAAATGGCTCTGAGCACTATGGGACTCAACTTCTGAGGTCATTAGTCCCCTAGAACTTAGAACTAGTTAAACCTAAGGACATGACAAACATCCATGCCCGAGGCAGGATTCGAACCTGCGACTATAGCGGTCTTGTTGTTCCAGACTGCAGCGCCTTTAAAGGCCGGTTCCCACTAGAGCGCGGCAGCGCGTCGTGCGGCAACGGCAGCGGCAAGCGTTTTCCGCTTTGACGCGGCGGCTCGCGGAATTGGCGTTCCCATTTGGAAGCGGCAGACGCTAGCGGTAACCAATGACGGACAGCTACTGAGGTACGGGTCGGGACCCACTGAAACTCCCGGTGCGTTTGAAAAACTATATCTTACACCTACATGGAGGAAAGACGAAGTTGGGTGAAGACATACCAATTTTTCATTTTCTGTACAGTGTACTCTTTCACATATTCCATTATGCATGTTTTCTCATTTCACCATAAACAGATTTCATGACTACCGTTCATCATTGTTCACTATCTAGCACATTGCTTAAGAATCATGAAAGAATAATACATATTTCGAACAAAGTTTTCGAAACCAGATTTTAAATTATAAGACATTTCCCAGTGCAGACGCAAACCTACAATACTTTATTAGTTACGAGCTGCAGTTTACAACTAAAGAGACAGTAAACGGTAGCAAATGAAGGAAATGAAACTTGAATAAGTCAAGACCCACAGTTTTCCGATAATCTTAAAGTTAGCGTAATCCAACGACTGACTGAAACAGAGGAAGGAATCCGCTAGAATACGAATGGATATCTTTGAGAGAAGAAGTGGTGAATGCAGCAGAGTATGAGAACGGGAAGAAGGTACAGTAGAAATCGTTAGATAAAACGTGAAATATTAAATCTGACAAGAGGAAAAAATATAAAAATGCAGCAAATAAAGTAGGCCATTGGAAATAGAAATATCTAAACATGACGTTGACAGAAAGTCCAAAATTGCAACGTCATTTTGCACTTGGAAAACATAAGGGAATGAAAATGAGAAAGAAGAAAGAAAACTTTGCTCAAAGGAGAAGCAACTGACAAGAACTCATTTGGCAAGCCAGAACTAAGCAAATAAGAGAAGGCTAGATAGTGGAAGGAATATGTAGACAGGAGAGGGGGAGGGGTTGTACAAACTAACATAACTACAATGTTAGATTCCTGTGAGATGTCTGAACACGCAAGGCAATACTGATCCTACCACTTAACTAAGTAGACACACTGAAGAACAGCGAAACTGTGTTTATAGCATTTGCATGTTTAGAGAAAGGTTTTGCTAATCTTAATTAAAACATTCTTTGAAGCTCTGGAGATGTCATCGATAAAACACAGGGACACAAGATTATCTACAACTTGTACAGAAACCAAACTGCATTTCAGGTTTAAGTAGTTCTAAGTTCTAGGCGACTGATGACCTCAGAAGTTAAGTCGCATAGTGCTCAGAGCCATTTGAACCAACTTTACCCTTTCACCTTGATTCAGGTGGCAGCAGAAAACGGCAGGCAGTGGGCGAGGAGCGGAGCGTTGCAGTAGCTGTTAATGTTATGAGGCGTCCACGAAAATTTGCAAACTATGCAGATTGGCGTTCTGAGTATTAGAACGTGGGAAACTTCTCTGTCAGAGCCCTGATTTCCCGGCGATTTCAGTGTGTGGCACACCCCTTCGCTGGTCTGGCCAACCAATTTGACTCACAGGCACGACGGGGCGTGCTGGAATAGTCGGACATCAGACGGCCGACTCAGGACGAACAGTTCACCCTCGTGTCTCATGATATGTTCGAGATTATGTGCAGTTCCATTGTCGGTTCAGTTGGAAACTGCCACTGACTCTCAGTCCACCAAAACTCACCCACTAGGGAAGGACCTGAATTTCTCCCCCAGGAGAGGACCAGAAAATGGCAAAGCATCAGAATCACTTTCGACCAAATCTCGGTACGGGAGCCGAATTAGTAGGAAAAACCCGCCTCCACATTGTACAAACCAATCGAACTCTCACCCTTCTTTTCTCTTCTGCTGGTCTGGTAGCCAGTCCAGACATAGTGCAGGGGAACCTATGGTGGGGGAGCAAGCCCCTGCTTTACATATCCTGAGGCTAGCCAGTCACCGACTAATAATCTCTCTTGTCTGAGAAAAGAGGGAGGTGTCGTTCTCACGGTAAGCGTGACTATGTTTCGGCGAAAAGCGTCTGTCTGGGTGGGACCACAGTCGTTCATTTACTGAGATATCTAATCTTTATAGGACGATCATTTCCCATTTCCAAAGAAGGCTGTTAAGTTTCCCAGACAATCGTGCCCATGACATATATGTTTTTGCCACTCGCTAAAAAGAACCTGGCACCTTCATGGCGTCAGGGCAGCTACAATCTTGCCTCCACTAAGCATGTGGACCAGTTGCTCTGTTTATATCGTCCCATGTTCTCATAAGAGAATGCTTGTAGTCTTATTACCGTCCCACCGTTTGCACAAAAGCTAAGGTTACAGCATTCTACCTTAAATGGCATCCTCCACAGACTTCCGGCTAACTGGCCGCCTTCGCGATGGACTCTCGCCTGGGCCAGGTACCGGCACGCTCTTGCTCCGACCCCAAGTAGGAAGAGTGGAGTGCCACACCCCGGGGTGCCTCTGCAGGTACAACCCACAGAGCGCTGCTTCCCCAAATCACTCCCACAGCCAGATCGTTGGACACGACATGTATGGTCCCCAATCCATATTTCTCCCTGTTCTCCATCGCCTCCACTACCGCCCCTCCAATACAGGTTCTCTATAGGCTACACATGCAGTTATATCAATATTCTGTCCACAATTTCCTCATGCAAAAAAGTCATAAATTACACATAACAAATGTAGTACTGGGAACACAGAGATCATGACCTAAAATATGAATATAATGTGACCGACAGTGTAGTTAAAGTGAGAGAGTGGCTTGTCACCTTCCATGCTTTCCACCCATGGCTTTGCTCACATACACACGTGACAAATACACTGAAGAGCCACAGAAACTGGTACACCTGCCTAATATCGTGTAGGGCCACCGCGAGCACGCAGAAGTGCCGCAACACGGCGTGGTATGGGCTAACCTGAGGTCTGAAGTAGTGCTGAAGGGAATTGACACCATGATCCCTGCAGGGCTGCCCATTAATCTGTAACAGTACGAGGAGGTGTGGAGATCTCTTCAATACCACTTTGCAAGGCATCCCAGATATGCTCAATAGTGTTCATGTCTGGAGAGTTTGGTGGCCAGCGGAAGTGTTTAAACTGAAAAGAGTGTGCCTGGAGCCACTCTGCAGCAGTTCCTACTGGAATTGCCCAAGTTCGTCGGAATGTACAAGGGATGCAGGTGATCAGACAGGATGCTTACATACGCGTCACCTATAAGAGTCGTATCTAGAAGTATCAGGGGTTCCATACCACTCCAACTGCACACACCCGACACCATTACAGAACCTCTTACAGCTTGAAAAGTCCCATGCTGACATGCAGTGTTCCGGGATTCATGAGGCTGTCTCCGTACCCATACACGCCCATCGGCTCGACACATTTTGAAACGAGACTCGCCCGACCAGGCAACATCTTTCCAGTCATCAACAGTCGAACGTCGGTGTTGATGGGACCAGGCGAGTCGTAAAGCGAAGGCACGCGAGTGGGCCTTCGACTCCGAAAGCCCATTCGATGATGTTTCATTGAATGGTTCGCAGGCTGACACTTGTTGATGACCCAGCACTGAAATCTGCAGCAATTTGCGGAAGGGTTGCACTTCTGTCAGGTTGAACGATTCTGTTCAGTCGTCGTTGGTCCCGTTCTTCCAGGATCTTTTTCCGGCCGCAGCGATGTAGGAGATTTGATGTTTTACCGGATTCCTGGTGTTCACGGTACACTCGTGAAATGGTCGTATGAGAAAATCCCCACTTCATTGCTACCTCGGAGATGCTGTGTCCCATTGCCTCGTGCACCGACTATAACACCACGTTCAAACTCACTTAAATCTTGATAACCTGCCATTGTAGCAGCAGTAACCGATCTAGTAAATGTGCCAGAGACTTGTTGTCTTATATAGGCATCCCAACAGCAGCGCCGTATTCTGACTGTTTACACATCTCTGTATTTGAATGCGCCAGTCTATATCAGTTTCTTTGGCGCATCAGTGTATATTTTGTAAGAAGTTCATGATTAAGGAATTTGTTGCTAGCGCACTCGAGCAGATGTAATTTCGATGGATTGCTCACGCGCTGCCTGCGATATGTAAGCTATAACAGAATCTGAGACCAAAGAGCAGTGTTGTATGCAGTAGGAACTGTGTAGCAGTAGGAGTAAGTAGTAGATAGCAGTCTGGTGTATCATGTTGGCTGGGCCGGTCGTGGTGTACCGATGGCGGAGCCTGAGCGTTATAGTATAAGGTAAAAGCAGCCTCGCGCATATCTAGTAATGTTATGTGAACTCCCATGTAAATCTTATAAAAATGTCCTAATAATAATCTTTGTCATATTAAGTAATTTCTAACAAGCATTCATCTCAATTTAAAGAATTTACTAATTTCTCCAATCCATAGTCATCCCGATTGTTGCAAAAGAAAAATCAGTTGCTTCGTTTCATAAACGACAAATGCATAGGCCAGCATTCCACAGAGCTGTGCCGGAAAAAGCTATTGTAAGAACAGATAGTTGTCGACTTTATCGAGGTAAGAATTTTTGCTTTTTATTCAGAATGATCTCACAGGGCCATGACGCAGCACTGCTGTCGTCCAAAATTTACCAGGTTACTGAATTTTTTTTTATTTTTTTATTACGAGGTTTAGGAATTTTTCTGTTTCGAGCTTACATTAAATGAGAAAAGAATTTTGTGGGTACATTAAATGGGAAACAAATTTTGTGTGGAGGTTAAATGTGAATGAATTTCTGTAGGGAGGTTATAAATGGAAACCAATTTTGTTCTGAGGTTACACAAAAATTAGAATCATTAACCAAAAAAAAATATTTATTTATTTTAATTTTTCTGTGGGTAGGTTACACTAAATTAGAATCACATTCTTTATTCATATTAATATTTATTAAATATTATTCTGTGGGGAGGTTACACTTGGCGACAGCCGGCCAGGATCGTATTTCTTTGTGAATCTCTGAGAAGTAGTCATATATCTGCTCTTATTTACTTAAATGTAGTTTGCATCAGGCGCAACGCATTTACTAATTTGTCACTCTTTCTTTCACAGATCATCGGCAATTTATTGCTCTTTGTTGTAATTGTTTGTTTCATTTCGCTTTGTCTTTGTTTCATTTGTGCTTAATTTTGATTTGTGAAAAAAATGCCGCGAAAAACTCTTAACAGTACATCGCGATGTGCAATGAGTGAAATTGCCGACTCGATTAATTTGACAGATAATACTTGCAACACTCAGTGTAATGGCGATAATCCTCCATTTACAGACAATCAGTGCATACCGATCACTAGTAATGATTATAATGCTAATGATGAGCGAACAAATGCAATTATGTCCAGAGTAAATGTAACAATTGATGACGCGGCACGTTCCGATACAACGAACGCTGCTCGGTTTGACCCACCCGGTTTGCAAAATTTTCGTAGTGAACAGATAAATTTTTCTCACGAAGATGAACAATGTAGTCAAAATACGTCAGATTTATTTAATTCCGAGGTAGTGACCAACAGTGCACATCCAATTGGCGAACCTATTCGAGAATCACAGAATGAAAAAATGGTTACACAAAACGTGAAAATTGCAGGTACGCCATTAAACAGCACAGAGAATAGCGTAGGTAATATTGGGATGGATCAAGTTGTGGCATTATTGCTACAAATTAATGAAAATAATGAAAATCTCAAACAACAACTTAATGAAAAACTAGACAGCAATTCCAAACAGTCGAATGATAAGCAAGATAACAATTTCAAACAACTTAATGAACAGAACAAACAACTTAGTGAACAGATTAGAGCCGTTGCTACGCAATGTCATGATACTAAAGAACAATTACGTGAGGAAATTAAGGTTTGTGCTAGGAGCAGTAGTGAAGAAATTAGATCTGTGGCTCAAGAATTAAGTAATACACATGCAGCCACAACTAAATTACTTAGAGACGAAATTAGTGCAGTCGCTAAACAATGCTCTGAAAACGCAACACAGTTACGCGACGAGTTTAAATTAATGTCAGCAGAACTTTCGCGCACACTGGATGCAAAAGTAGACGCGAAATTTGACCAACAGAACACCCAAATTGACGAACGTTTTAATCACCACCTACAAAACAGTGAAACTCGTTGCCGTAAATTTATACAGGAACAGAATAAAGTAAAGAAACAAGTCATGGAAATAATTACTGCACAGAGACAGGAAGATAAGCGTAAATTGTTTACGAAAGCAAAAACATACGTAGACAACAATATTACTACAGTATCGGACGAAATCAAACAGTTGAACAGCGAACTGCATGATGAAACCTCCGATCTTAAAACAAAAACAGACACACACACATTAGACTTTCAGAAAATGGCCAACAGACTTGAAAAGTTGGAATTAATACAGGATTCCGATGGCCTTAAAGCAGACGTTAAGAAATTGAACAAAACCACACATAAAATCGAAAAACAAATTAATGCTTTTGATCCTAAAAACGATGATCAGGTGAAGGCACTGACTGAAAAATATGATGAATTGGCCAGTCATGTTGACGTTATCGAAAATAAAAATGACACCGAATCAGACGATATGTCACCAGTTTCGCTTAATCAAACACCCGAATTCCAAAATTTACAGCAGACGATCAGTGAGATAGGTTCGTCCAATAATACATTACGTAGAAAAGTGTCGTCTTTACAGCAGGAAGTGACAGAGATGAAAAATGTTTCAGCCTCTAACACGGCACAGCATACGCCACAATCCGAACATTTCTCACACTCACACAGCCTGTATAATTTAGATAATTTACAGAGAGTACGTGACTTAGATTCCGAACAGTCACAGACAAACAGATTAGCATACAACCCTGAACCTATTCAGACATACAGAGACGATAATTTTGATTACAAGCAATTTTTATCCGTAAAAAAATCTAAGGTACTTAATAATGACAGAACACAGATTTACTCTTTCCACTGTATACGACAATTTGCTTTTGAATTTTCACCGGCATTTCGTGTAATGCAGAAACTAGAATTGGCCTGGATACAACAATTTGTTTTTGAATTTTCACCGGCACTGCCCGTAACACAGAAACTAAAATTTATTTGCAGTGCGTAATAGACCTCAGGGGATTCATTACACTTCGAAGAAAATGTGCCGTAGTGTGCACAGGGCCCCGAGCCGTAGTAGTGCTGTTTCATCTTTAGTTTTCTGCACTGCTGCCTTCTCTTTTACTATCCTTTATATCTATCAAAACAACTCTTCAACTATCGATCTATCTAGAATTAGGAACGAGTAAAAAAAAACCTGACATGACAAATTTTACCGAAAGAGACAGTTTTCTTTAGACACTCCCGAAATGACAACTACCGCCGTAATTTTAATGACAAACAAAATTTTACTCATCAGTATGTACAAAATTTTCAGCAGTCGCAAACATATTTTGGTAACAATACAGATTTTTCTCCGCAACAGCATCAAAGCCAGCCGGTTAGCATACCTAACCAACAATGCAATGTGCAAGGTCAACCAAGCTTTAATGTTTCGCCGCCTACACGTATAGCATCAGCTCCACCAAATAGTAACGCACAGCAACAAGGAAATCAGTACGTACAGAAAACACATCATTTCAATTCCTATCGCAACGCGCCATATAGCAATGACTATCATGACAGACGTAAAAATAATGAGCGCAATTTTCAGCGTACGTTTAATAACAGTCGGTCTTACCAGCAACAAAATCATCCGCAACAACGGGTTATCATGAATGAACCAGACAGTAGATATCATCCCGAACGTAATACGTCAGCAAGAAATAACAGAACAGTACAAATAGTCGAAATGCCACAACATCCCCCCGCAAATAATAGCACGTCAGATAGAATTTGACTAGATACAGTACAGGTTGCATCTTCCAGCAACGCAAGCAATGCTTTTGACACGCAGAATCTTGTTCACGAAAATGTTATTACTTTTGAACGACATCCGAGACACTCTTTTGCAGGAAAGACCAGTTATTCAAAAAACCATTTTACACCCTGTCATTGAAGTAAAGATTGGATCATCCAAATTTTCAGAAGTAGTCGATTCTGGATCACCTATGTCAGTTATAAATGAGGAAACTTTCAATGAATGTAACAAAGAAAATACCTATCCTACGTTACCATTAGGCAAAACTAAAGTAAAAGGAGCAGTATCTGGTAAAGGAGTAGATGTAAAATTACAGACACATTTATCATTTTGTATTGCAGGTCATACATTTCACTCAAATTTTTGGATTTTTCCGTTATTGACAACAGACGTTATTTTAGGTACGAATTTTCTGGTACAACACGACGCAATTGTTGACTTTCAAAACTCCTATTTAATGTTAAAGGATGAAAATGTACCACTGGCTTTAGAATTTCAGCACCCTTTATCTGTAGAAGAACAAAGAATTAATCGTACGGAGGTCATTTCCGCATCACGTAACATAGACTGTCATTCCACATTGTTCACAGATACGTACGTACACAACTATAATACTCCAGACGAAGCCGACTATGACGTTATGCAAATGATTTCTGATAAAGTTAAACAGAGCAGTGCAAATACAGACGACGAACGCACGCAACTACGCAAAATTCTTTTACAGCAAGCTCCAGTTTTTGACAACGTGCCTGATACTATGTCCGGTTTTATGTATGAATTTCAAGTTAAACAGCACGATACATTTAAAGCCAAACATTATCCTATTCCATACATTCACACAGAACAAGTTAAGAAAGAATTGCAAGCTATGATTGACCAAGGTATTATTGAACCGGCGGTTAGTCCGTACATAAACCCACTCCATATTGTTAAGAAAAAGGATGGTTCACTTTGTCTCGCACTTGATTCGCGTCATGTCAACGACATTATTATTAATGAAACAGATCGCCCACAGACACTAGAAGAACTTCTACAGACATTTCATGGTACTGCTATTTATTCCACATTAGATTTGAAATCGGGATTTTGGCAAATTTAGATCCATCCGAACTGCAGAAAGTACACAGCATTTCTCTGTTTTGGTGACTGTTATCAATTTTGTAAATTACCGTTCGGTTTAACTATTTCTTCAGCAGCATTTATTCGCGGTTTGAATACTATCCTCCCGACAGAACTTAGACAGAATCACAACGTATGTAGACGACATTCTTATTGCAGAAGCTAACTGGTCTGAACACAATCTGATTCTTGAACAACTGTTACGAACTTTTCGTGCACAAGGACTCACAGGTAATCTCAGTAAATCGCACTTTGGCAAGACTTCTATAAAATTTCTTGGACATGTAATTTCAGCAGAAGGCATTGCGCCTGACCCGGAAAAACTTCAAGCTTTACGTGACATTACTGTACCTACGGCGAAGAAACAACTACGCAGCTTTTTGGGTTTAATTAACTTTTATCGTAAATTTATTCATTACTCTGCTTTAGACACCCCTAGATTATGTCAATTGACGGGTAAAAACACTATTTGGTCCTGGGATAACCAAGCATATTCTGAATTTGTGAACCTGAAAGAAGCTTTGTTGAATGCACCACTTTTATCACATCCAGATCTTACTAGAAATTTTTCCATTGCCACCGAGAGTTCTAGCACCGCTTTAGGCGTACACATTTTTCAGGAAATTGAAGAAGATGGTACTACAGTAATTAAAAACATCGCCTTTGCGAGTCGCATTCTGTCACCTGCTGAACGCAATTATTCTGTCACAGTACTTGAAACATTATGTGTTGTATGGGCATTTACGAGATTTCGGCATTTTCTTTATGGAAGACATACGACCGTTTACACAGATCATAGAGCTGTACAGTTTTTACTTTCCGCTAAATTTACACACGACAGATTAAGCAGATGGAAACTTTATTTACAGGAATTTAATTTTACAATTGTTCACATTCCCGGTACACAAAATATTGTAGCAGACGCACTATCCCGTTCTCTCAACAACAATCAGCAAGACATCGCAACCAACTTCTGCAAAGCAAATTTCAGCGTCATGTATATTCAACAAATTGCATTTGAAAATTTCATTTCGTCGTCATTACGAGACATAGCGCAAGAGCAAAGTAAAGACAACGTGTGGAAAGAAATTAAACACTTTTGGCAAGATAGGAATAATGTTACCATTAGAAACCATTACACTGTACGCAATAATATTCTGTTTCGCCGCTCTCACCCTGACAGCAACAATTGGTTATTATGTATTCCTGACGAGCTTGTTAAGAAATTAATTTGGTATACTCATTTAAGTTACGCACATTACGGAGCCAGAAAATGTTTTCTTATACTGAGACAGAACTGTTATTTTGCCAATATGGAGAAACGTATTCGACGAGTTTTAGCGTCATGTAAAATCTGCCAGAAAGCTAAGTCAGATACAACTTCACATATTTCTCCATTACATCCCATTGTACCTGTTAAATTGAGACACCTGGCCGCTGTAGACATTTTTGGTCTGATTCCCAGATCTAATAGAGGTTTTTGCTACATCTTTGTCACCGTTGAACTCACTTCGAAATTTGTTACCTTCACTCCGTTACGCAAAGCTACTGCTAAATCTGTTTCGAAAGCATTTATAAAACATTTTCTATTTCATGTAGGACATGTATTGAAATTAATTTCCGACAATGGACCACAGTTTCGATCTGCTATATGGATACGTATGTTACGATCTAGAAACATATCTCCGATCTATATATCCAGGTATCATGTTTCTTCGAACCCTTGTGAACGTCTGATGAAAGAAATTGGTAAACTATGTAGAATATACTGCCATAAAAAACATATTGATTGGGACACACACATACTCTCATTCCAGGATGTAATTAATTCCTTACCAAATGAATCTACTATGCTATATCCGACTGTTATACTGAAAAATGTTGAACCACCTAACAAAATTAAAGAATTAGTATCCTTTCCTATATCTCGTCGACTACGACACCATGAAATAATTGACAATGCGCTGAACAACATCAAACGTGCCGCAGAGCGCCGGAGAAGGCAGCAAAAACAGGTTTGTACACGCTGTGATTTTCACATTGGACAGAAGATATTAGTACGTACACACTATCTATCCAACAGAGGAAAGAGTAGATGTAGTAAATTTGAGCTTCTATACGCAGGTCCATATCGAATTCGCAGCATTCCTCACCCCAAAGTAGTACACGTCGAAACTTTAAGAACCAGAAAAAACAAAGGCAATCACCATGTCTCCATTATTAAACCCTTTATTGAATGAACATACTTTATGATTTATCACACTGTAATGCCATTTCCTGATTTTTGTATGACCAATGATGCAATTATATTTATGTAACTACTTACTGATGATTATCATATTTTCTCTTGGCAAGTGCCCGGCAAGGTAAGGTTAGCAGGTCGCTTTTCTTGTTGTTACACATAAGACTGTGCACATTTTTCCAGATAAACTTACATATTTTATGCAATTCTACCTAGTGACATATGAATTTTATCAAATGCTTTCTCCATTAAAGTCTTCAACTCTCACCTCTATCAACTACACAACATACAAGCTGAACACAAAGAAAGTCATTTCTTGTCGTTATATATCAGACCGTGTACATTTTTCATGTATGTATGATTGTTTTCCTGTTTTGTTTGTATGCAGTACGAAATCTTTAAGATATAACAAACGCCAGTTGACTTTGACATTTTGCCTTATGATATCTCAACAGTGTGACTATTTTACATTTTTTTTTTTTTTTTTTTTTTTTTTGCTACTACATTATTATACTCTGTGTACATTTTTGCATCTGAACACTGTCTATGTTTTTGACATAATACGTTTTCTGTCATGCTATGATGTATGCTTAATTATATCACTAGAAACCAGTTTAACGGGTATATGATTTCAATGCAAGATTTTAATCCTTATTCAACATTTCCAGAAAGCAATAACGTGTAAAAGAAATAAATTAAACAAACCACAGTGGATTATTATGAAATGGGAATTTCACCTTCGGAATGAACGAAAGAAGATGCAATACCTCGTCACGAAGAGTAAATGGATCAGAATTAACAAGCATTAACAAGAATATACTATACACATCGTATGATAGCAATTTTAACTAATTATTTTTCTTTCAGAATACGAGGCGATTGATGCAGGCTGTCAGACAGAATTACACATCTTAGTTTTAGTGATGAAATATGCTAGAAATAAGAAACTCTATACTATGAATAGTAGTATGAAGTAAATGGTAATATGAATAATGAATAATGAAGTGTTTTTTTGCAGATGATAATGTATGATGATGAATAGTGATGAAGAATATGGTACTATGAATAATGAAGTTTTTCTTTGCAGGTGATGATAGTGATAAATTTTATATGGCCACTTAACGCACCACTTTTAAGTTTTTCTTTGCAGATGAGAATAATGATGAAGTTTATATATTTACTGTTAGTTAAGAAATGCTACATAGTTATTTAAGTATTTGTTGCATTTCGTTTTGACAGTATGTCTTATGTCGCATGGTATAATGACTGAATGTTTTGGAAAGGACAGCTAGAGTACATACATATTGAGTACACGTTTCATTACCTGTTAATTCGAAGTTCACTACTTTTCAGCATGATATGCGTTTCTTCTTTCAGCTTAATAATCCATTTTGTATTTTTTCTAGGAGAAGCTATTCATTAAATTAATGTGCTATAAGCAGTTAGTCATTAAACCTATTCTAGAACTTGTACTTCTTTTTACCCATTTATGTGTGTCATTCATGAATGTGATCACATATACTCTACTTGTTTCCTAACCTTGCTACAGCTGACTCATGACGAATGACGTTACCTATCCTCATTTGCAGCAATAAGTTAAAAGCAAATATTGTTATGCCCCAGCAATTAATTATCGATCCCAACGCAATGCATTGCTAGCACACAAAAATGTATTACCAGTCCCAAATAATGCTACCAGTTTAAGAGAGTTCTGAGTAATACTGAATGATGTTTTCTAATCCCAGACCTTCAGTAATAGTTACAGTGTGTTACATTTTAAATATCTCATATGTCACTTGAATGATGAGTTCTGAGTAATAGTGAATGATATTTTGAAATAATGCATACATGCTATGCCAATAATATCTGTAAATAATATTTTTGTTATACTCTATAAATGCTATGCTAATAATTAACTCTCATTTTGAATGATGACTTCTGATGGTTTGTAACTGGCCAGTGAGTGCCAATAATTATTTTAAATATGTTGTATGTCACTTGAATGTTGAAAAATGTTTTGTAATATTCAATACTTGCTATATGTTTAGTAACTGGCAAATGAATGCCACTATTTCTTATATTTTAAATTTGTATTATGTCACTTACATGCTATTTATATATGAATACCAGTAGCTTGATGCTACACTCTTTAGCTCCTGTTTTGAATGATGACTTCTGATGGTTTGTAACTGGCCAGTGAGTGCCAATGATTACTATAACTAGATGAATTATGTAAATGGTATGCAATTAATTAACTCTTGTTTTGAATGATCACTTTTGAATAATGCATAAAAATGGTTTGTAACTGACCAATGAGTGCCAATGTTCACTGTAATCAGATGACTTATGAACATTATTCTGTAATACTTCATACATAGTACAGAAATGTTTAGTAACTAGAAGAAGAGTTTCACCAGTTACTCAGATCGGTTGATAGACTAGTGTAATTCTCAATTATGACTAGCATAAGACTTAATGTCCTTCACCTTCTGACCTAATTACCAGAAATTACTGCAATATCCGTTTATCCTGTCCATCCTTATGATCAAGGAGCACCATATTTGCTTTTTTCACTAATTCTACGTTGATGAAAGAGTATGGTGTTGACACATCATGCTGTCCACCACCTTGAACAATGGAGATGTTATTTTGGTTCTACTATTTGGTGTACCTAACGTACTACCAAAATGATAACATACAACATTAATACAACATTTCAGTGTCTTGGCTACACTGATAAATACTTCAGGAAGAGAACTTCAGATTGCCTCACTTGGTGTTGTGCTTCTGTAGAAAGATATGGACTTCCAGTGCAGCTACGTGCAACCTACTGTGCTACAACCATGATGCAATCCTTCCCATTCCTTTCCTAGTTCTTGTAAAATGGTAAAGACTTATACAGCGCGTTTAAATTCTTGTAAAAATGATAAAGACTTCTACAGTGCGTGTGCACTTTATTTCACTCCATGATATGTTATGTAAAAATGCTAAAGACTTTTACAGCGCGTGTGCACTTTGTTAATATATTTTGTATTCATTGCCCATACATTTTGTCTTCCTTAATATGTTCTGCACTTATCAATAGTGTATATACTCTGTGACTGTAGACTTAGTTAATTAAGTAGATTATGGAAAAATTTGTTGCTCATGGCAAGTCCAACTGACTCACCATCGCTGCCAAATTTTTGACCCCCCCCCCCCCCCCAGTGGAGGGTTATGTAAGAAGTCCATGATTAATGAATTTGTTGCTAGCGCACTCGAGCAGATGTAATTTCGATGGATTGCTCGCGCTGCCTGCGATATGTAAGCTATAAGAGAATC
The DNA here is from genome assembly GCF_021461385.2 of Schistocerca piceifrons. Lineage (NCBI taxonomy): Eukaryota > Metazoa > Arthropoda > Insecta > Orthoptera > Acrididae > Schistocerca > Schistocerca piceifrons. The sequence continues at coordinate 63,841,717 of NC_060140.1, read as the reverse complement.
TGAGACCAAAGAGCAGTGTTGTATGCAGTAGGAACTGTGTAGCAGTAGGAGTAAGTAGTAGATAGTAGTCTGGTGTATCGTGTTGGCTGGGCCGGTCGTGGTGCACCGATGGCGGAGCCTGAGCGTTATAGTATAAGGTAAAAGCAGCCTCGCGCATATCTAGTAATGTTATGTGAACTCCCATGTAAATCTTTCAAAAATGTCCTAATAATAATCTTTGTCATATAATTTCTAACAAGCATTCATTTCAATTTAAAGAATTTACTAATTTCTCCAATCCACAGTCATCCCAATTGTTGCAAAAGAAAAATCAGTTGCTTCGTTTCATAAACGACAAATGTATAGGCCAGCATTACACAGAGCTGTGGCGGAAAAAGCTATTGTAAGAGCAGATAGTTGCCGACTTTATCGAGGTCAGAATTTTTGCTTTTTATTCAGAATGATCTCACAGGGCCATGACGCAGCACTGCTGTCGTCCAAAATTTACCAGGTTACTGAATTTTTTTTTATTTTTTTATTACGAGGTTTAGGAATTTTTCTGTTTCGAGCTTACATTAAATGAGAAAAGAATTTTGTGGGTACATTAAATGGGAAACAAATTTTGTGTGGAGGTTAAATGTGAATGAATTTCTGTAGGGAGGTTATAAATGGGAACCAATTTTGTTCTGAGGTTACACAAAAATTAGAATCATTAACCAAAAAAAATATTTATTTTAATTTTTCTGTGGGGAGGTTACACTAAATTAGAGTCACATTCTTCATTCATATTAATGTTTATTAAACTTATTCTGTGGGGAGGTTACAATTTCACTTATATTTAACATATATCGTCTGTATCTCTACCGGCTGTCACCCTGTAGTTTCGCTTTCGCCCGCCACAATGGTTGGGATGTATCTCTTGAACTATGTGTTGTAGTGATATATTTTTGTTGGTACATTCAGCGACATGCTTGGACACTGTCTATGAAATGGATTTCGAATACAGTTAATAGCAAAGAAGTAACAAATTTAAACATCATGCATGATGTGACAGTTTTTCACGTAGCTCAGTGTTTATAACTTCCCCTCTTCTAAACTATGTGCTTATAAGAATATAATTTGCTGGTACATTCAGTGGTATATCAGAATACCGACTCCAAAATGTGTTGCAAATACTGTTAGTAGTAAGGAGGTAATGAAGTAAAACGTTATGCTTCACGTGGCAGGTTCACTGCGTGAACAACGAAAATTTAGTAAGCGATAAACGTCTTTCTTTTCGTCATTTCGTGGTGGTTGTGAGCGAGAGAATGTTTCATAGAGGTTTAAAATTATGTGCAAAGTTTGTCACACGTCACTAAGCGCTCTCCTTCTCAAATATTCAATGAATAAAGTGCGGATTTTCAAACGACGTGAGCTACATTGCTTTTCCACCTCTAACCTCACACCTGTGATAAGTCGGTGATACTTAACGTCGTAGCGATTATCTCGGGACTGTAAAGGGTATGTGAACCAAGTTTGACTGAAATGGGCCCAGTGGTTTAGGGGGAGATGTGGAACATACATACATACGTGGTGATTCAGCTGTTCCCAACCTATAAGCTTTATTCAACCAGCAACACCCTCAAAAACATTGCACAAAATTTTCATATTCTGTAGCTCGCTATGTCCAAAGTACTCGTCATGTAGAGAAAGTAATAGGACATTTTTGTGGGAAATCTAATGTAGTTAAATATTCTACCGGGGCAAGTTTTCGCTAAAGGCCGTATTTTTATAATTATTCAAGAAAAGCAAAGTGGCCTACAAAACGTGTTCTTCTACATCTACATCTACATCCACACTCCGAAAACCACCTGACGGTGTGTGGCGGAGGGTACTTTGAGTACCTCTATTCCAGTCTCGAATTGTTCGTGGAAAGAAAGATTGTCTGTATGCCTCTGTGTGGGCTCTAATCTCTCTGATTTTATCCTCATAGTCTCTTCACGAGATATACGTAGGAGGGAGCAATATACTTCTTGACTCCTCGGTAAAGGTATGTTCTCGAAACTTCAACAAGAGCCCGTACCGAACTACTGAGCGTCTCTCTTGCAGTCTTCCACCGGAGTTTATCATCTCCGTAACGCTTTCGCGGTTACTAAATGATCCTGTAACGAAGCGCGCTGCTCTCCGTTGGATCTTCTCTATCTCTTCTATCAAGCCTATCTGGTACGGATCACACACTGGTGAGAAATATTCAAGCAGTGGGCAAAAAAGTGTATGTAACCTACTTCCTTTGTTTTCGGATTGCACTTCCTTAGGATTCTTCCAATGAATTTCAGTCTGGCATCTGCTTTACCGACGATTAATTTTATATGGTCATTCCATTTTAAATCACTCCTAACGCCTACTCTCAGATAGTTTATGGAATTAACTGCTTCCAGTTGCTGACCTGCTATATTGCAGCTAAATGATAACGAATCTTTCTTTCTATGTATTCGCAGCACATAGAGATTCAGTTGTCATTCCCTGCACCATGCGTCAATCCTTCTGCATTTCAGTACAAAAAAAATGACTCTGAGCACTATGGGACTTAAAATCTCAGGTCATCAGTCCCCTAGAACTTAGAACTACTTAAACCTAACTAACCTAAGGACATCACACACATCCATCCCTGAGGCAGGATTCGAACCTCCGCGGTCGCGCGGTTCCAGACTGAAGCGCCTAGATCCGCTCGGTCTCCAGCGGCCGGCGCATTTCAGTACAGTTTTCCATTGTTATAACCTCTCGATATACTTTAGCATCATCCACAAAAAGCCTCAGTGAACTTCCGATGTTATCCAGAAGGGAAAACGTAGCCCAGTACAAAATTTAACTACCTTACATTTACTACAAAACGGTATCACTAATTTTTCGTGCAGGTGTAATGGTTTGCGCTTAGCGAGTGAAGAGGATATAAAAATTTTGCTCGCGGTTTTGAAGGTGTTGCTGTTGCATTAAATCAAGAGGTAGTGGCAGCTGGACCATCCTGTGTATATGTACGTCCATTTTTGTAACACGTAGAGATTCCGCTGTGTTACTTCACAAACGACATTCGACTACTGCGAGGCACGGAGAGCATTGTAACTCTGAGCTTCATTCGAAAGCAACAAATACGTGGAACGGCCGGTGGCCGCACACATTACGCGAGCTCACCGGCGCGTCCGTCAAGGCGCCCGCTGATCCACTTGTAGGCGGCCCAGGTGTTAATGGGCCACAGGCCGTTAGCAGCGAGCGGTCGTCGCCGGTCCTCTTGATGCCCGCTAATGGCGCCTGTAGCGCCTGTAATTACTACGGCCACGCTGAAGCTAATTAATGGTTTGGAACAGGGTGTCCCCACTGCTGCGGAAGTGCAGCGGGCAGCATACCCAGCGGCGTCGCTGCGGCAAAGAGCAACGAGTTTTCCGGCGACGTCCACACACATTCCTGCGACTAATAAAGGTGCAGTTTCCATAACTGCACGTTACACGCGTGTATTTGTGAAGAGTTCTGATCTCAAGTATGCCATACAATCTGGATTATGTAATTTTCTCAAGTGTCGTACACACATCCCACAGCCACATAAACTGGAAAACGTAACATGCGTTTAAAGACCTGATCTCGACATTGCATTGCCGTGTACACTTTCCACGTTAATCTCCTCAGATACGGAAACAAACACGTTGCTCCCAGAAATTTCGTAATTGCTCTACCCACATGGAAGGATGTTAACACTTTTTACAAATACTGTTTTTTTTTCAAAAAATGTTCAAATTTGTGTGAAATCTTATGGGACTTAACTGTTAAGGTCATCAGTCCCAAAGCTTACACACTACTTAACCTAAATTATCCTAAGGACAAACACACACACCCATGCCCGAGGGAGGACTCGAACCTCCGCCAGGACCAGCCGCGCAGCCTATGACTGCACTGCCCCAGACCTCTCGGCTAATCCCGCGCGGCTACTGTTTTTCATTAGCTTGTATAATACGAGGGTGAGTCACATGAAAACCTTAAATTTGTAATAACAAATCGAAATTTCGCGCCGTTATCAAGTTGGTAAGCGTGCTACAAATAGCGTGCAGAATGGCCTGTAGGTGGCAGCATAGTGCAGATGCACACATACCGCTCCAGTATCAGTATAAAGATGGCCTCCCCACTTGCGACTTGCACCAGGGAAGAACAGCGTTCTGTTATTCGGTTTTTGCGTAGTGAAGGTGTAAAACCTATTGAAATTCATCGACGAATGAAGGTTCAGTACGGTGATGCATGTTTGTCACAACAGCAAGTCTACGAATGGAGTAGGAAGTTCGCAAATGGTGTGACTTCAGTGGAAGATGCTCCTCGTCCAGGTCAGGCACAATGAGTTGTGACTCCACAGAACATTGCAGCAGTTGAAGCCATAGTGAAGGAAAACCGCCGAGTGACACATGATATTGCAGCATGTTTACAAATTAGTCATGGGGCAGAACACCACATTGTGGATGATGTGCTCCAGTATCACAAAGTGTCTGCAAGATGGGTGCCACGGCAGCTGACTCCTCAAACGAGAGAGCGACGTGTTGATGCTTGTGAAGAACTTCTTCGGCGCTTTGAACGAGAAGGTCATGGCTTCCTTGCAAGAATCGTTACTGGGGACGAAACCTGGGTTCACTTCCACCAACCGGAAACGAAGAGAGTCAGCAAGGAATGGCGCCATTCCTCATCACCAAAACCAAAGAAGTTTCGAACAGAACCATCAGCAGGGAAGGTTATGCTGACTCTCTTTTGGAAAGAAAAAGGCGTCATTTTGGAGGATTACATGCCTAGAGGGACCACTGTCACCAGTGCATCATACACAGATCTCCTAAAAAATCATCTGTGGTATGCAATCAAATCAAAGTGACGTGGATTCCTGTCAGCAGGTGTCCATTTGCAACATTGCAATGTAAGGCCCCACACTGCCCATACAACAGTTGCAACAATCATAGACCTGCATTTTGAGTGTCTTCTTCATCCACCATACTCACCAGACCTTGGCCCACCTGATTTCCATATGTTTCGACCACTCAAAAACGTTATGGGAGGAAAGAAGTTCCGTTCTAGTGAAGAGGTTGTAACCTCCCCACAACAAATAATATGAATAGTATTCACATTTAGTGTAACCTCCCAACAGAAAAGTTCCGAAACCTCCCAACAGTAAAAAATATAACTATAACATTGACATTTATAGTAACCTCCCAATAAATCACTTGCGTAATCTATCAATAATATAATGTGACTAATTTGTCAATAGAAAAAATTGTGGCTCACTTACAACCTTTCAATAATTGATTGTGAATTTAAACTGATGAATTTTGGACGTCAGCAGAGCTGTTTCATGGCCCTGAAAGATCATTCTGAATAAATTGAAAATTCTTACCTCAATAAGGTCGCCGGATAACGCGTATATATCTGCACCTATTAGAAATTTTTCTGGCACAGCCCTGTGCAATGCTCGCCGATAGATTTGTCATGTATAAAAAGAAACAACTGATTTTTCTTTACAATAATCGGGATGACCATGGATTGGAGAAATTAGTAAGTTCTTTAAATTGAGATGAATGATTATCAAAAGTTATTTTCTCATAAGAAAGATTATTATTAAGAGATTTTTTAAAAACATTTACGTGGGGCATGACATAACAATAGTACATATGCGCGAGGCTGCTTTTACCTTATCGTCATCGCTCCCCACGACCGGCCCAGCCAACATGATACACCAGACTGCTATCTACTACTTACTCCTACTGCTACACAGTTCCTACTGCATACAACACTGCTCTTTGGTTCTCTTATAGCTTACACATCGCAGGCAGCGCGAGCAATCCATCGAAATTACATCTGCTCGAGTGCGCTAGCAACAAATTCCTTAATCATGGACCTCTTACATAACCCTCCACCACTGGGGGGGGGGGGGGGGGGGGGGGGGGGCGGGGGGCAAAACTTTGGCAGCGATCGTGAGTCAATTGGACTTGCCATGAGCAACAAATTTTTCTATAATCCATTTAGTTACTAAGTCTGCACTCACAGAGTATATACATTATTGATAAGTGCAGAACATATTAAGAAATGAAATAGAGTGCACATGCACTGACTTCAGAACATATTAAGAAATGACAAAATGTATACGCAATGAGTACAAAATATATTAACAAATGACATAAAGTGCACACGCACTGTAAAAGTTTTTAGCTTTTTTTTTATATATAAGAACTGAATACATCAGGAAATGAAATAAAGTGCATACGCACTGCATAGGTCTCTAAGATTTTACAAGAACTAGGAAAGGAATGGGAAGGACAGCATCATGGTTGTAGCACAGTGGGTTGCACGTAGCTGCACTGAAAGTCCATATCTTTCTACAGAAGCACAACACCAAGTGAGACAATCTGAAGTTCTCTTCCCTGAAGTATTTATCAGTGTAGCCAAGACACTGAAATGTTGTATTCATATTGTATGTTATCATTTTGGTAGTACATTAGGTGCACCAAACAGTAGGTCCATAATAGCATCTCCATCATTCCAGGTGGTGGACAGCTTGACACGTCAACACCACATTCTTGTAGAATCCATTCTCTTACATCAACATAGAATTAGTGCAAAAACCAAACATACTGCTCCATGATCATGAGGATAGACAGGACATACGGATATTGCAGTAATTAGGTCAGAAAGTGAAGGACATTAAGTTTTATGCTAGTCATCATTCAGAATTACACTAGTGTATCAACCGATCTGAATAATTATTGGCATTCATTAGCTATTTACACAGCATTTAAGTAGTACGTGTGGAGTATTACAGAACATTATTCATAAGTCATCTCAATACAGTAATTACTGGCATCATATCATCTCATTACAGTAATTATTGGCACTCATTGGCCAGTTACATAGCATTTTTTATGCATTATTCAGAAGTCATCATTCAAAATTGGCACATCATTTATGCATAAGTCATCTAATTATAGTAATCATTGGCATCACAAGTCATCTCATAACTGTTTACAGTAATCATTGACATTGCATATATGCATAAGTCATCTTGTTACAGTAATCACTGGCATCATAAAACATCTCATTACAGTAATTATTACAGAACATTATTCATAAGTTATCTAATTACAGTAATTAATTGCATAGCATATTCAAGACTCATCTCATTACAGTAATTATTGGCATTCATTGGCATTGCATTTATGCATAAGTCATCTTGTTACAATAATCATTGGCATCATAAGACATCTCATTACAGTAATCGGTGGCATTCATTGGCCAGTTACTAAACATGTAGCAAGCATTGAGTATTACAAAACCTACATAGGTAGGAATGGTCATCAAAATAATATAAGAGAAATTAGAGCTCGAACAGAAAGGTTTAGGTGTTCGTTTTTCCCGCGCGCTGTTCGGAAGTGGAATGGTAGGGAGATAGTATGATTGTGGTTCGATGAACCCTCTGCCAAGCACTTAAATGTAAATTACAGAGTAGTCACGTAGATGTAGAATATTCATAACTCATCTGATTGCAGTAATTATTGGCACTCATTGGCCAGTTACAAAGGATTCATATAGTTTTACAAAACATTATTCAGAATTATTCACAAGTCATCATTCAAAACAGGAGTTATTGAGTGTAGCATCAAGCTGCTAGTGTTTATATATGATATCATGTAAGTGACATAAGACATATTTAAAATGTAAGACATTTTAACTATTACTCAAGGACTGTAGTTCAATAACATAGACAGAATGGAATCAATACATCAGAAAAATTTGCATTAAATTTAGGAATAGAAATATATCTTTAACTGGTAGCATTATTTAGTTATTTACTGATAATAGAAGGGACTGGTAATAATTTTTTTGTGCTAGCAATGCATTGCATTGGGAACTATAGACAATTGCTGGGGCATGAAAATATTTGTTTTCAACTTATTGCTGCAAATAAGGATTAATAATGTCATTCGTCATGAGTCAGCTGTAGCAAGGTTATGAAACAAGTAGAGTATATGTGATCACATTCATCAATGATACACACAATTGGGTAAAAAAATGCAAGTATTAGAACAGGTTTCATAATTAAGCGCTTATAGCATATTAATCTCATGAAAAGCATCTGGAAAAAATGCAAAAAGCATTATTAACCTGAAAGAAAAAATCTATATTATGCTGAAAAGTAGTAAACTTCGAATTAACAGGTAATGAAACGTGTACTCAATATGTATGTTCTCTTGCTGTCTTTCCAAAAACATTCACTCTTTGTACTACGCGACATAAGACATACTGTCAAAAGGTACTGCAACAAATACTTAAATAACTACATAGCATTTCTTAACTAACAGAAAATTTATAAACTTCATCATTATCATCGTCTGCAAAGAAAAACTTCATTATTCATATTACCATGTTCTTCATATAACTATTCATCATCATTTAACATCATCTGCAAAAACATAGACCCTCCATTATTCGTTATTCATATTACCATTTACTTCATACAACTATTCATAGTATAGAGTTTCTTACTTCTAGCATATTTCATCACTAAAATTAACATGTGTATTTCTGTCGGACTGCTTGCGAAAATCGCCTCGTATTCTGAAAGAAAAATAATTAGTTAAGACTGCTATTATACGATATGTATACTATATTCTTGTTAATGCTTGTTAATTCTGATCCATTTACTCTTCATGACAAGGTATTGCATTTCCATTTCATAATAAACCACTGTGGTTTGTTTAATTTATTTCTTTTGCACGGTATTGCTTTCTGAAAATGACAAATAATAATTAATACCTTGCATTTAAATCATATATCCATTAAATAAAAACTTATTTCTAGTCATATAACTAAGCATACAGCATAGCATGACAGAAAACGTGTTAGGTCAAAAACATAGACAATTTTCAAGTGTAAAATTTTACACACAGTATCATAAAGTAGTAGCAAAAACGTAGAATAGTCAAGATATTAAGATATCGTAAGGCAAAAATGTAGAAGTCAACTGGTGTTTGTTATATCGTAAAGATTTCATACTGCATACAGAGAAAATTCTACTTTCGATAGGAAAACAATCATACATACACAAAAAAATGGAAAATGTGCACGGTCTGATATATAACGACAAGAAAAGCGATCTGCTAACCTTACCTTGCTGGGCACTTGCCAAGTAAAAAATATAATCATCATCAGTAAGTGGTCATATCAATATCTGGAAAAGGCATTACAATGTGATAAATCATAAAGTATGTTCATTCAATAAAGGGCTTAATATTGGAGACATAGTGATTGCCTTTGCTTTTTCTGATTCTCAAAGTTTCGACATGTACTACATTGGGGTGAGGAATGCTGCGAATTCTGTATGGATCTGCGTATAGAAGCTCAAATTTACTGCATCTACTTTTTCCTCAGTTGGATAAATAGTGTGTACGTACTAATATCTTCTGTCCAATGTGAAAATCACAGCGTGTACAAACCTTGTTTTGCTGTCTTCTCCGGCGCTCTGTGGCACGTTTGATGTTGTTGAGTGCAATGTCAATTATTTCATGGTGGCGTAGTCGACGAGATGTAGGAAAGGATACTAATTCTTTAATTTTGTTAGGTGGTTCAACATTTTTCAATATAACAGTCGGAGATGGCATAGTAGATTCATTTGGTATGGAGTTTATTACATCCTGGAATGAGAGTATGTGTGTATCCCAATCAAATTGTTTTTATGGCAGTACATTCTACATAGTTTACCAATTTCTTTCATTAGTCGTTCACAAGGGTTCGAAGAAGCGTGATACTTGGATATATAAATCGGAGAAATGTTTCTAACTCGTAACATACGTGTTCATATTGCAGATCGAAATTGTGGTCCATTGTCAGAAATTACTTTTAATACATGTCCTGCATGGAATAAAAAATGTTTTACAAATGCATTCGAAATAGATTTAGCAGTAGCTTTGCCTAACGGACTGAAGGTAACAAATTTCGAAGTGAGTTCAACAGCTACAAAGATGTAGCAAAAACCTCTATTAAATCTGGGAATCGAACCAAAGATGTCTACAGCGGCCATGTGTCTCAATTTAATGGGTACAATGGGATGTAACGGAGGAATATGGGAAGTAGTGTCTGATTTAGCTTTCTGGCAGATTTTACATAACGCGAAAACTCGTCGAATACATTTCTCCATGTTGGCAAAATAACAGTTCTGTCTCAGTGTAAGAAAACATTTTCTGGCTCCGTAATGTGCGTAACTTAAATGAGTATACCAAATTAATTTCTTAAGAAGTTCGTCAGGAATACATAATAACAAATTGTTGCTGTCAGGGTGAGAGCGACGAAACAGAATGTTCTTGCGTACAATGTAATGGTTTCTAATGGTAACATTATTCCTATCTTGCCAAAGGTGTTTAATTTCTTTCTACACGTTGTCTTTGCTCTGCTCTTGTGCTATGTCTCGTAATGACGACGAAATTAAATTTTCAAATGCAACTTGTTGAATATACATCACGCTAGAATTTGCTTGGCAGAAGTTGGTTGCGATGTACTGCTGATTGTTGCTGAGAGAACGGTATTGTGCGTCTGCTACAACATTTTGTGTATCGGGAATGTGTACAATCGTAAAATTAAATTCCTGTAAATAAAGTTTCCATCTGCTTAATCTGTCGTGTGTAAATTTAGCGGAAAGTAAAAACTGTATAGCTCTATGGTCTGTGTAAACGGTAGTACGTCTTCCATAAATAAAATGCTTACATCTGGTAAGTGCCCATACAACACATAGTGTTTCAAGTTCTGTAACAGAATCATTGCGTTCAGCAGGTGACTGAATGCGACTTGCAAAGGCGATGTTTTTAATTACTGTAGTGCCATTTTCTTCAGTTTCCTGAAAAATGTGTACGCCTAAAGTGGTGTTAGAACTGTCAGTGGCAATGGAAAAATTTCTGGTAAGATCTGGGTGTGATAAAAGTGGTGCGTTCAACAAAGCTTGTTTCAGATTAACAAACTCAGACTGTGCTTGGCTATCCTAGGACCAAATAGCGTTTTTACCCGTCCGTTGGCATAATCCAGGGGTGTCTAAAGCAGAGTAATGAATAAATTTACGGGAAAAGTTAATTAAACACAGAAAGCTGCGTAGTTGTTTCCTCGTCGTTGGAACAGTAATGTCACGTAAAGCTTGAAGTTTTTCCGGGTCAGGCGCAATGCCTTCTGCTGAAATTACATGTCCAAGAAATTTTATAGAAGTCTTGCCAAAGTGCGATTTACTGAGATTACCTGTGAGTCCTTGTGCACGAAAAGTTCGTAACAGTTGTTCAAGAATCAGATTGTGTTCAGACCAGTTAGCTTCTGCAATAAGAATGTCGTCTACATACGTTGTGATTCTGTCTAAGTTCTGTCGGAAGTATACTATTCAAACCGCGAAGAAACCGCTGAAGAGATTGTTAAACCGAACGGTAATTTGCTAAATTGATAACAGTCACCAAAACAGAGAAATGTTGTGTACTTTCTGTAGTTCGGATGGAGCAGAAGTCTCCAAAATCCCGATTTCAAATCTAATGTGGAATAAATAGCAGAACCATGAAATTTCTGTAAAAGTTCTTCTAGTGTCTGTGGGCGATCTGTTTCATTAATAATTAGGTCGTTGACATGACGCGAATCAAGTACGAGGCGCAGTGATCCATCCTTTTTCTTAACAACATGGAACGGGTTTATGTACGGACTAACTGCCGGCTCAATAATTCCTTGGTCTAGCATAGCTTGTAATTCTTTCTTAACTTGCCGTGAATATATGGAATGGGATAATGTTTGGCTTTAAACGTGTCGTGCTGTTTAACTTGAAATTAATACATGAAACCGGACATAGTACCAGTGATGCTGTCAAAACCTGGAGCTTGTTGTAAAAGAATATTGCGTAGCTTTGTACGCTCGTCTGTATTTGCACTGCTCTGTTTAACTTTATCAGAAATAATTTGCATAACGTCACAGTCAGCTTCGTCTGATGTATTGTAGTTGTGTACGTACGTATCTGTGAACAATGTGGAATGACAGTCTATGTCACGCGATGTAGAAATGACTTCTGTCCGATAAATTGCCTGTTCATCTGCAGATAAAGCGTGCTGGAATTCTAATGCCAGCTGTACATTTTCATCCTTTAACATTAAACAGGAATTTTGAAAGTCAATAATTGCGTCATGCTGTACCAAAAAATTCGTACCTAAAATAACGTCTGTTGTCAATAAGGGAACAATCCAAAAATTTGAGTGAAACGTATGACCTGCAATACAAAATGATAAGTGTGTCTGTAACTTTACATCTACTCCTTTACCAGATACCGCTCCTTTTACTTTAGTTCTGCCTAATGGTAACGTAGGATATATATTCTCTTTGTTACATTCACTGAAGGTTTCTTCATTTGTGACTGACATAGGCGATCCAGAATCGATTACTGCTGAAGATTTGGATGATCAATCTTTACTTCAATGACAGGGTGGGAAATGGTTTTTTGAGTAACTTGTTTTTCATGCAAAAGAGTGTCTCGGATGTCGTCAAAAGTAATAACATTTTCGTGAACAAGATTCTCTGTGTCAAAAGTATTGCTTGCGTTGCTGGAAGATGCAACTTGTACTGCATCTAGTGAAATTCTTTCTGACGTGCTGTTATTTGCGGGAGGATGCTGTGGCATTTCAACTATTTGTACTGTTCTGTTATTTCTTCCTGACGTATTAGGTTCGGGATGATATCGACTGTCGGGTTCGTTCATGATAATTTGTTGTTGCGGATGATTCTGCTGCTGGAAAGACCTACTGTTATTAAATGTACGCTGAAATTTCTGCTCATTACTTTTACGTCTGTCATAATAGTCATTGCTATACGGCGCGTTGCGACAGGAATTGAAATGATGTGTTTTCTGTACGTACTGATTTCCTTGTTGCGGTGCGTTACTATTTGGTGGAGCCGACGCTATACGTGTAGGCGGCGAAACATTAAAGCTCGGTTGACCTTGCACATTACATTGTTGGTTAGGTATGCTAACCGGCTGGTTTTGTTGTTGTTGTGGGGAAAAACCTCTATTGTTACCAAAATGTGTTTCCTGTTGTTGATAATTTTGACAATACTGATAATTAAAATTTTGTCTGTTACTTAAGTTCTGATGGTTGTCATTCCTGGAGCGTCTATCACCTTTGCTATTAAAATAGCGAGGCTGAGCGTAATTACTGTATGCTTGTTGGCCTTGGTTATGATGTGAAAAATTTTTGTTTATGAAAGAATAGTCTGATTGCTGAACTTCCAAAACCTGTAACAGATCTCTAAATGCCGAAATATTTTCTTTCTGCTGTCCTGTTAAAAGAGATACTCCTAACGATCGTGGTAATTTAGAAATACACAATTGGATAAGTGCAGATTCACTGTATGGTTTACTTAAGTACTGGTTTTGTTGTACCATGTGTTCAAAAAATTGCGTGACAGTGGGAAAATTTGAGTTCTCATAATTCGGTAAGCTAATTAATTGATCCTTGAATCCGCGCTGTGTCGTTTTCGACCAATACGCTGACAGAAAAGCATTCTGAAATTCTTCCACCGAGTAGCATTGGCCCGCGATCGGTCTCATACGACTTGCCGGTTCGCCTTCCAAAAAAACTGCAAATAAATTCAAGTTTGTGTGTTACGGGCCAAGTTGGTGGAAAAGCAAAACTAAATTGTTGTATCCAATCCAAGGGGTGAATTTGTGTTCTGTCATTCTTAAATACTTTAAATTTTCTCACGGATAGAAAATGCTTATAATCAAAATTATCGTCTCTGTATGTCTGAACAGGTTCAGGATTGTATGATAATCTGTTTGTCTGTGACTGTTCGGAATCTAAGTCACGTACTCTCTGTAAATTACCTAAATTATACTGGCTGTGTGAGTGTGAGAAATGTTCGGAATGTGGCGTATGCTGTGCCGTGTTAGAGGCTGAAAGATTTTTCATCTCTGTCACTTCTTGCGGTAAAGACGACACTTTTCTACGCAATATATTATTGGAGGAACTCATCTCACTGATTGTCTGCTGTAAATTTTGGAATTCGGGTGTTTGATTGAACGAAATTGGTGACGTATCGTCTGATTTAGTGTCATTGTTATTTTCGATAACCTCAATACGACTGGCCAATTCATCAAATTTTTCAGTCAATGCTTTAACCTGATAATCATTTTTAGTGTCACAAGAATTAATTTGTTTTTGGATTTTACGTGTGGTTTTGTTTAATTTCTTAACATCTGCTTTAATAGCATCGGGATCGTGTATTAATTCCAACTGTTCAAGTCTGCTGGTCATTGTCTGAAAGTCTACTGTGTGTCTGTTTTTGTTTTAAGAGTGGAAATTTCATAATGCAATTCAGTGTTCAACCGTATTAATTTCGTCTGATACTGTCGCAATGTTGGTGTCTACGTACGTTTTTGCTTTCGTAAATAACTTACGCTTGTCTTCCTGTCTCTCTGCCATAATTGTTTCCATGACTTGTTTCTTTACTTTATTCTGTTCCCGTACAAATTTACGGTGACGCGTTTCACTGTTTTGTACGTGGTGATTGAAACGTTCGTCAATTTGGCTGTTTTGTTGTTCGAATTTCTTGTCTACTTTCGCATCCAGTGTGGGTGAAAGTTCTGCTGACATTAATTTAAACTCGTCGCGTAACTGTGTTGCGTTTTCTGAACATTGTTTAGCAACTGCACTAATTTCATCTCTAAGTAATTTTGTTGTGGCTGCATGTGTATTACATATTTCTTTTGCAACGGATCTAATTTCTTCACTACTATTCCTAGCACTAGCCTTGAAACATCCCCTTAGAACAATTTCTGAATTATTGTGCTGATAAAGCTCTTACATTATTTGCTTTTCAAACAGCTGAGCAAAACTGAACGTACTCAAACATGCACTAAAGTGACACACAATATTTTTTTTGCACAACGCAATCTGACTTTCAATAATCCCTACAAAAGAATGGCCCTGACTAACATTAACCTACACCTTTCACAAATCACTTACCTCACAAAAATCGTCGTTACTCGAACTACTGCAATACAGCGAGCGCCACTATTGCCAGCTAAATAAAAGATTCAAACTACTGAAAGCACTAACTACTGATAGGCATAGTTAGCAAGAATGTACACACACAATAACACTGTGTCGTCTGTTCACTATAACAATGCATTTGTAATTACTGTTTAAATAAGTTCTCTTGGTTCTTGATTGGATATGTAACTTCAAACATTGTTGCATGGTAACAGTTTCTAAGTCTGACAATGCGTATTAGAAATGTGAAGTGAAAAATTTTATGGCAAAGACAAAGTTAAAAAGCAGATTATCTTTCAATAAACGGTTTTACATGTGCAATGTGGTGTAAACCTTTACTCTTCCCATTACGCAGAGTTTCAACTTCAACACAATTATCATGTGGTATAGGTCGGATTCTGTAAGGTCCATTGTAAACTAGAAAGAATTTGTGACTCAAGTGTGTCTTCTTATGTGACAATGAATGAGCTTCAGTGGGAACTTTCTGAACAATATATAATTTCTTTGCATTTGCTTTACCATGTAGTTTTCTCCTTTTGTCTGCTATAGATTTTATATTATTAAGAGCCAAATCAATTACGTCTTTGTGTCGAAGTTTACGTGTATTTGGGACAGGTACAAGCTCTCTGATTCTGTTCGGTGGTTCTTCATTCCTCAGTACAAGAGTAGGTGGTAAACCAGTGGAATAATGAGACATTTCATTCAGCACATTTAGAAATAAGTGTAAATATCTGTCCCAATGCTGATACTTTCTGTGACAATAAAGTCTGCAAAGCTTATTGATTTCTTTCATAATCCGTTCAGATGGGTTACAATGTGGTGAGTGCAATGAAATAAAAACAGGTTTGATTTTATGATTCCGAAGCATGCGTGACCAAACAGCAGATCTGAATTGCGGTCCGTTATCTGAAATGACTTTACTAACGTGTCCAACTTCACGTAAGAAATTTTTAACAAAGGTGTTGGATACAGACCGTCCAGTGTCTTTACGTAACGGAGTGAAAGAAACAAATTTTGAAGTAAGTTCAACAGCGACTAGAACGTACGAAAATCCATTAGATGTTCTGACAAGTGGTCCCACGAGATCAACAGCAGCAAATTCTTTTAATTTAAAAGGAATAATATGAAACAACGGAGCACGATGTGAGATAGTAGATGGTTTCGCCTTTTGACAAAGTTTACAAATAGACAAGACTCTTCGAATTCTCTTTTCCATATTGTTAAAATAACAAGTCGTTCGAAGAATATGATAACATTTTCGTGGACCAAAATGTGCGTAGCTGAAATGAATGTACCAAATGAGCTTATTAACAAAATCGTCTGGAACGCAAAGTACCCATAGCTTGTCATCAACAGTGCAGCGTTTGAAGAGTATGTAGTTTCTAACTAGGTAATAATGCCGAATCTGAGTGTGTGTCTTTTCATGCCATTTACTTTTGATGTCTTTCCAAATCGGATCTTTATCTTGTTCATGAGGAATGTCCTTTAAAGATGTGATGATGAAGTTTTCAAAGGCGACTTTCTGGATGTAAAGAATACTGAAATTTTTCTCGAGGTTGCCTTCTGTGTTACTTTTCTCAAGCCCAGCCGGTGCGCGTGACAGTGCGTCCGCAACAATGTTCTCCTTGCCGGGAATGTAGACTATTGTGAAGTGGAATTCTTGCAGAAACAATGCCCAACGTTTTAACCTGTCATGATTTAATTTTGACGACATAAGAAATTGTAATGCACGATGATCACTGTATACTTTTACGTGCTTACTAGAAAGAAAGAAACGGAATTTGTTAAATGCTCAAACGATGGCTAAAGCTTCTAATTCAGTAACGTAATAATTTTTTTCAGATTTTGTTAACACTCAGCTAGCAAAAGCAATGGTTTTCTGAACGGTAGTGTCACTTTCAATGGCTTTAGAAGAATCCGTGCTAAGGCAGAAATCTTGTGACAGATCTGGATGAGCTAGTATTGGCGCATTAAGTAGCGATTCTTTCAAATAATTGAATTCCAACTGTGCTTGTTCGTCCCAGTTCCAAATAGTATTTTTTCCAGTGAGAGAACAAAGTTTTGGTGTAACAAGAATTTGCATATTCAGAAAACGACGGTAAAAATTTACGAGACCTAGAAAACTGCGGACTTGTTTCTTTGTGGATGGAACTGAAATGGCTCTGATTGCTTCTAACTTTTCAGGATCCGGCTGAATGCCTTCAGAAGAAATGATATGTCCCAAAAACCTCACCTTTGACCTACCAAATTCAGACTTTTCCAAGTTAACTGTAATTCCAGATTCTGCAAAAATACGTAACAAACTGTTGAGGATGCGATTATGTTGTTCCCATGAAACCTCTGCTATTAGAATATCGTCCACATATAAGGTGATGTGACGTTTTAAGAACTCAGGTAATATGGAATTTGCTGTGACTTGGCAAGACAGCCAAGCCACTAGGAGGTGAAGCCGAAAGGCACGCGTTTAAGCTCACGCAGGCTGGCGTGAGGTCTGGAACAGTTAAAGGAGTTGAGTCTAGTAAAATAAGTACGTAGCTTCTGGAATAATTAACTTTAATCCATAATTGGTGAACATCAGTTTGACGGTACATGCATCACAAGATAAATAGCAAATGATAATGGCGCCTTGCTAGGTCGTAGCAAATGACGTAGCTGAAGGCTATGCTAACTATCGTCTCGGCAAATGAGAGTGTAATTTGTCAGTGAACCATCGCTAGCGAAGTCGGCTGTACAACTGGGGCGAGTGCTAGGACGTCTCTGTAGACCTGCCGTGTGGCGGCGCTCGGTCTGCAATCACTGACAGTGGCGACACGCGGGTCTGACGTATACTAACGGACCGCGGCCGATTTAAAGGCGAATTTAGCCCGCGAATGAATGCTGCCGAAGAAATGTTCAAACCAAAAGGAAGTTTCCGAAACTGATAACAAACGCCGAAACAAAGGATAGCTGTGTATTTCCTACATTCTGGATGAAGTTCGATCTGATAAGAACTGGATCTGAGCTCAAAGGAAGACAACACTTTTACACCATCAAAATTTTGAAGTTCTTCCAACGTTTGAGGCCTGTCTGTTTCAGGAATAATGATAGTATTGATTTGTCTCGAATCTAAGACAAGCCTGATCGATCCATTTTTCTTCTCAACAACATGTAATGGATTGTTGTATGAGCTTACTGCAGGCTCAATAATGCCCTCGTCAAGCATAGATTGTATTTCTGTTCTAACACGGTCCCTAGAATGTGCTGGAATTACGTATGGTCTAACACAAAATTTAGTATGCTCACGAACACGAAATTGGTGTTGAAATCCCTTGATTGTTCCTGTTTTGTGAGTAAAAACTGTGGATTGTGCTTGTAAAATCTCAAAAAGGTCCTGCCTATGAGTGTCATTACAACTCTCAATTGTTTGAATTTTATTCTGAATTAACTCATTAGTTTCAAATATGCCGTCGATATCATCCCTGTCAGTACTTGCAGAGTGATTGTTAGTGTCTAGTTCCGTAGAAAATTCCGAACTGTTGTCTAACAGAAGGTAAAGCCGATTAATTTCTTCGTCATGGTTTGAAAACCAATCTTCAAATTTCAAAGCTATTGACATACCTTCTTTCTCTAAACTTATTTCAGCATCGTGAAAGTTTAAGATTACTTCGTATTCATTCAAAAAGTCTACTCCCAATATAATAATGGAACAATAAGAAAGTTCATAGAGAAGCTGTGGCTTTGACAAAAGAATTCTAAGTTGGTTTGTTGGCGTACATCTACACTTTTTCCAAAGATTGCACCTTGTAATTTAATCTTACATAACGGAAGTGTGGGACAATCGTTCGATTTATTGCATTTGCTAAAAGCTGCTTCAATAATTACTGAAATGAGACTGCCAGAGTCAAGTACTGCCGTAAATTTTACGTCATTTAAAGTAATGTGAATCACAGGATATGCAATGTTGTTATGTTTTACGTCATGCTCCTGGAGTAAGATGTCCCTAATGTCTTCCATTTTTACGTAATTACTAGCTACGGCAGCTGCGTCGTCAGTTTCATGCGTACGTTTTGTGGCTGTCAGCGGTATGCGTCATTGCCTATTGTGTCTTTGTTGGCGCGCGTCGTTATTGGGATTTGGAGACCTAACTTCTACAAATTCGCCTTGTCGAGAGGGCCCTGCTCTGTTTGAATCCCGCCAGTTCTGATGCAATTCAGGTCTGTCGTTACGATCATATCGTCTGTCGTCATGTCGGTAGATTCCATAGTTTCTTTCTTGTCGGTCATGTGGTGGAGAATTTCTCCTTGAATCGTAACTGCGCGCTAGACCGTTGCGTCTAAAGTTATTCTGTCTCCCTTGATAATTATTTTGGTTCCCAAATTGTCTGTTTCTATGGTTATCTCTGTCATATTCATAATTACGGAAGTGCGATCTTTCTCTGTAACTATTACTCTACCAGTGTGTGTCATACAGGTGGTGTCTGTTTTGGTCACGATTTGTGTTGTGAGAATAGGCTTGTCGCGTCCAGTTATTATTTTTTTCATCGCGGAATTGTGATGGATGTGACCTGTAATTGTTGTGTTCCTGTTTCGCGTTCCGCGATTGTCAGTGTCAATTTCCAATTCTTGTAACAGCGCCGGAAAAGCTTCAATGTCGTCTTTGCAACGTCCTGCCAAAATAATATGTCATAAATGTTTAGGCAATTTGATTAAGCAAAATGCTGATGAGTACTGAGGGGCTGTATGGGTTTGAAAGATACTGATTCTTGTACAACATGTCTTCAAAATATTTCATGAGACTCGAAAATTCAGATTGTTCGAAACGTTTCGTCATTATGATGCTATGTTTTACTCGGTCTTGTGTAGCTGTAGAGACCAATACGCTGAGAGGAAGGCATGATAAAATTCTCCTTCACTGGTTCATTCTCCAAGTAGCCACACATAAATTCTAACCTGTGCTCCAATGACCAGTTGGGAGGAAAACAATGAGAGAATTAATGAAGCCATGCTTGTGGATGAATGTCGTTGTCAGAATTCTTAAATGTTTTGAATTTACGTTTAGTAAAGAACAGCTTATAGTCGAAATCATCGTGTCGGCGAGTCGTCGCACATCGCTCATTGTTACTTCGTTTGGGCGGTTCCATCTCAAAATCCAATGCGCCTTGCCAATTTCTTTTATAATTTCTGAAGTGTCCTGTGTTATAATTTTGTGGTTCTTCCGTATTTCTATGCCCCTCTTCCCGTTCTCGAGCGCGAGTGTCCTCTGAAATATGTAATTCTTGTATTACTTGTGCCAACTGATCTTGTACTTCTCGGATTTCTCTTTTGTACTGTGTATTGATTTGATTCTGATTTTGTTTGAATTTCTTAATTTGTTCATACACTTCTGTGTCAGTGAAGGCTATGGGTCTTGTGTCATTCAGATCATCATCTACCTATGTAGATAAGTTAGTGAACTGATCCGAAACTTCGGCTACTTTCTCCAATAGTGAACACATTTCCTCAGTGTGTTTCTCTGAACCAAGTTTCAGAGTCTCCATTTGTGTTGAAATCGAATCTACTGTGTCCTTTAAGTTTTCCTGAGTTTTTGCAAATTGCGTAACCGAATCGGTAAATGCAACTGAGTCAATTTTAGCTTGCAAGGTGTCGTGATTTTCATGAACAATAGTTTGTAGTTCTTTTATGGCTGCTTCGTGATTCTGTAATGCATTTTCATGCCGCGAAAAAATAGGTTGAAAATGCTCACAAATTTGTGTTTTTACGTCATTACAGACTTTTTGACATTTCGATTCAATGTTATGTAACTCAGTACTTAAATCTTCACGTGTTTGTTCAAGCGTGATGTCTAACCTTTGAAGATTTTGTTCCAGTGTGTCTAACTTTTTAAGATTTTGTTCCACTGTGTCTAACTTTTGAAGGTTTTGTTCCATTGTGTCTAACTGTTGCTGTGTTTGTCTCTGATTTTGTTTCATTTGTTGCATTAATTGCAATAATAATGTATTTGTGTCTGGAACATGTTCCTCTATGCTTTTCGGCAGTGCATTTGCACCGGCAACATTCACATTTTGACAAGCGGAAAATGTGTCTTGACTCATTTGAGAAAACGGTGAGGACCCAAAACCTGAATCTACAGTATTTGCAAGATTGTGTCCTGTCATTTCGGAATCCTGAGGCGAGCTGTTGCCGACCGATCGATTGATAATGCTTCCCTGTTCTCTAATTGTTTCACTGCCTACACCATTATTTGCAGCCCTCTCCATTTCCCTATGCACAATTTCCAAATTACTACTTTGAACATTAGTTAATTCATTACATGGTGGCGCTAACACACTGCTTTCGTCTTCACTGTCATTTCTCAGTTTACGTTGGAGCCTAGTATTACGTTTTTTCACACGCCATTATTGTCACAATATTTCACGCGACAACACAGAAAAACACAGTTTGAAGAGCAAAAATAAGAGAACACATTAACATAGCACTGAAAATAATATCTAGTTAATTGCAAGCGCAGCTGCGAAATACTTGGTGCAAATTTACATGCGTGCCATACCTGTTTTACTGTACAACAATGAAAGACTGCAACTACAAAGGAGATTCTCTCTACAATTACGCGCTAGCAATAAACAAAAGCTACACTAATTAAACGAACTACAAGAAAAAATCAGAAGATTCCAGTGAGGTATCCTCGGCTAAGGGTCGACATATGAAACGTCCCCTTAGAAAAATTTCTGAATTACTGTGCTGATAAACCTCTTACATTATTTGCCTTTCAAACAGCTGAGCAAAACTGAACGTATTCAAACATGCACTAAAGTGACACACAATATTTTTTTTAGCGCAACGCAGTCTGACTTTCAGTAATCCCTACAAAAGAATGGCCCTGACTAACATTAACCTATACCTTTCACAAATCACTTACCTCACAAAAATCTTCGTTACTCGAACTACTGCAATACAGCGAGCGCCACTACTGCCAGCTAAATAAAAGATTCAAACTACTGAAGGCACTAACTACTGATAGGCATAGTTAGCAAATGAAAGATTTCAATAGAGAACAAACAATGTATTTACCTCAATAGTGTTCAAAAGTCATAATGTATATAGCAGTTCATGATATCCAGTACTACAAATTTCGAAACTCCGCCATCCCTCTGCCCACATCCACCACTGCTGGCGGCTCAACTCCAACTGCGCAACGCTACGCGCTGTTCACATCCAGCTGCCCAACACTACAATGGCAGACAACAATGCAAACTAGCCACAGACTGCACACAGCACAGCCAGTGATTTTCATACAGAGCACTACGTAACTTTGCCAATAAGAAAACATAAACAGCCTACTTACAGCCTTAATTTCCTCACGTAACTGTTTTTTAGTTTCGTTACATTGCTCGGCAACGGCTGTAATCTGTTCAGTAGAGGTGTCAAGTTTTTAATTAATCTGTTTGAAATTTTCATTGTTGTCTTGTTTTTCATTCGAGTGTTTGAGAGTTTCATTAAGTTGTTTGTTCGATTCATTGAGTTGTTGTTTGAGATTTTCATTAAGTTGTTGTTTGAGATTTTCATTAAGTTGTTGTTTGAGATTTTCATTATTTTCATTAATTTGTTGTTTGAGATTTTCATTAAGTTGTAGCAATAATGCCATAACTCAATCCATGCCAAAATTAGCCGCCGTATTCTCTGTTCTGTGTGATGGTGTATCTGCAAGTGTCACGTTTTGTGTGTACCGGTAACCATTTGGTCATTGTCTGATTCACAAAAAGGTTTGCCAATCGGATGTGCACTGTTGGTCACAACATCGGAATCAAATAAACTTGAGTGTTTTGTGTATATTGTTCACCTTCTTTAGAATCATATATCTGTTCACTGTGTAAATTTTGCTAATCAGGTGTGTTATACTGGGCAGCGTTCATTGTAACGGAAAGTGCCGCGTCATCAATTGTCGTTAAATTAAATGTGGACATAACTGAATTTGTTAGTTCATTATTTGGAATAAAATCATTACTGCTGATTGGCACGCACTGATTATCTGTAATTAGAGGATTATCACTATTACATTGAGTGTCGCTAGTATTATCAGTCAAATTATTCGAGTCGGCTTTTTCACTCATTGCACATCGCAATGTACTGTTAGCAGTTTTTCGTGGCATTTTCACAAACCAAAGTTAAGCAGAAAATCAAACAAAGACAAAGGAAAAATGGAACAAAAACAGTTATAACAAAGATCAATAAATTCCCGATGATCTGTGAAACAAAGAGTGACAAGTTAGTAAATGCGTTGCGCCAGATGCAAACTACATTGAACATTAAGTATATAAGAGCAGATATATGACTGACTACTACTCAGAAATTCACAAATAAATACGGTCCTGGCCGCTTGTCGACAAGTGTAACCTCCCCACAAAAAATAATATGTATAGTATTCACATTTAGTGTAACCTCCCAACAGAAAAGTTCCGAAACCTCCCAACAGTAAAAAATATAACTATAACATTGACATTTATCGTAACCTCCCAATAAATAAATTGCGTAATCTATCAATAATATAATGTGACTAATTTGTCAATAGAAAAAATTGTGGCTCACTTATAACCTTTCAGTAATTGACTGTGAATTTAAACTGGTGAATTTTGGACGTCAGCAGCGCTGCGTCATGGCCCTGAAAGATCATTCTGAATAAATTTAAAATTCTTACCTCAATAAGGACGCCGGATAACGCGTATATATCTGCTCCTATAAGAAATTTTTCTAGCACAGCCCTGTGCAATGCTGGCCGATAGATTTGTCATGTATAAAAAGAAACAACTGATTTTTCTTTGCAATAATCGGGATGACCATGGATTGGAGAAATTAGGAAGTTCTTTAAATTGAGATGAATGATTATCAAAAGTTAATTTTTTATAAGAAAGATTATTATTAAGAGATTTTTTAAAAACATTTACATGGGGCTTGACATAACAATAGTTCATATGCACGAGGCTGCTTTTACCTTATATTATATCGCTCAGGCTCCGTCATCGCTCCCCACGACCGGCCCAGCCAACACGATACACCAGACTGCTATCTACTACTTACTCCTACTGCTATACAGTTCCTACTGCATACAACACTGCTCTTTGGTCTGAGATTCTCTTATAGCTTACATATCGCTGGCAGCGCGAGCACTCCATCGACATTACATCTGCTCGAGTGCGCTAGCAACAAATTCCTTAATCATGGACCTCTTACAAGGTACGCTACGTGGTTCATGAGTGGTTGCGCGGACTACCAAAAGAATTTTTTCCTAATGGAATTTATGCACTTTGTAATCGCTGGAGGACTTGCATTGAGCGTGGGGGAGATTATGTTGAAAAGTGGTACAGCTTTGTACCACTACTGCACAATAAATAATATTTAAAAATATTTAAAGAGAACCACTTGCATGAATATCAAGAGCTTAGATGGAAACCCAGTTCTAACCAAAGAAGGGAAAGCAGAAAGGTGGAAGGAGTATATATAGGGTCTATACAATGGCGAAGTACTTGAGGACAATATTATGGAAATGGAAGAGGATGTAGATCAATGTGAAATGGGAGATATGATATTGAGTGAAGAGACAGAGCACTGAAAGACCCAAGTAAAAATAAGGCCCTTGGTGTAGACAACATTCCATTATAACTACTGACTGCCTTGGGAGAGCCAGGCCTAACAAAACTCTGCCATCTGGTGAGCAAGATGTATGAGACAGGCGAAATACCCTCAGACTTCAAGAAGAATATAATAATTCCAATCCCAAAGAAAGCAGGTGTTGACAGATGTGAAAATTACCGAACTATCAGTTTAATAAGTCACAGCTACAAAATACTAACGCGAAATCCTTTAGAGACGAATGTGAAAACTGGTAGAAGCCGACCTCGGGGAAAATCAGTTTGGATTCCGTAGAAATGTTGGAACACGTGAGGCAATACTGACCCTACGACTTATCTTAGAAGAAAGATTAAGGAAAGGCAAACCTACGTTTCTAGCATTTGTAGACTTAGAGAAAGCTTTTGACAATGTTGATTGGAATAATCTCTTTCAAATTCTGAAGGTGGCAGGGGTAAAATACAGGGAGTGAAAGGCTATTTACAATTTGTACAGAAACCAGGTGGCAGTTATAAGAGTCGAGGGGCATGAAAGGGAAGTAGTGGTGGGAAGGGAGTGAGACAGGGTTGTAGCCTATCCTCGATGTTATTCAATCTGTATATTGAGCAAGCAATAAAGGAAACAAAAGAAAAGTTCGGAGTAGGTATTAAAATCCATGGAGAAGAAATAAAAACTTTGAGGTTCGCCGATGACATTGTAATTCTGTCAGAGACAGCAAATGACTTGGAAGAGCTGTTGAACGGAATGAACAGTGTCTTGAAAGGAGGGTATAAGATGAACATCAACAAAATCAAAACGAGGATTATGGAATGTAATCGAATTAAGTCGGGCGATGCTGAGGGAATTAGATTAGGAAATGAGACACTTAAACTAGTAAAGGAGTTTTGCTATTTGAGGAGCAAAATAACTGACGATGGTCAAAGTAGAGAGGATATAATATGTAGACTGGCAATGGCAAGGAAAGCGTTTCTGAAGAAGAGACATTTGTTAACATCGAGTATAGATTTAAGTGTCAGGAAGTCGTTTCTGAAAGTATTTGTATGGAGTGTAGCCATGTATGGAAGTGAAACGTGGACGATAAATAGTTTAGACAAGAAGAGAATAGAAGCTTTCGAAATGTGGTGCTACGGAAGAATGCTGAAGATTATTTGGGTAGATCACATAACTAATGAGGAAGTATTGAATGGGATAGGGGAGAAGAGAAGTTTGTGGCACAACTTGACCAGAAGAAGGGATCACTTGGTAGGACATGTTCTGAGGCATCAAGGGACCACCAGTTTAGTTTGGAGGGCAGCGAGGAGGGTAAAAATCGTAGAGGGAGACCAAGAGATGAATACACTAAGCAGATTCAGAAGGATGTAGGTTGCAGTAGGTACTGGGAGATGAAGAGGCTTGCACAGGATAGAGTAGCATGGAGAGCTGCATCAAACCAGTCTCAGGACTGAAGACCACAACAACACTTTCTTTTCATTGCAATGTGCTTCATACTTTTTTAAACAATGGTCACTTGAAAATAATTCTTGACACTCAAACATTTTTCATTGTCCACAACTCAGACTTATCTTTTCATTTCCAACACAAAGTCAAGACTGTTCATATTCAACACAATACTCTGTACACTTCCGCGGCAAAAATCACAAACCAGCATCAAAGATAAAAATAAGTACAAAGATATTCACGCTAGATATTATATCGATTTTAGCATCTCGAAATATCGACGTACATACGTATAAAAATGAAACCAAATTGAATAGAGTGAAAAATATGAGACATTACGTAGAAAAATATTCATTAATCTACGCTATCGAAAAATAGGGTTGGCAGGTGGCAACGGTTTCGCAAATAAAGAACCATTACAACCCACGGCTTGTAATAATTCCACTTTTATCAGTTGTGTTTGTGACAAGAGCAGCTCGGCTTCATTTAATCTATTGTGCCATCATGTGAGGTAATATGGCCACTACTTCTAAAGAATATATTTTTACAAATACCGAAATCGTGGCCAAGAGCTAATAAACCTTTATTTGCAACTGGTTGGCTGATTTTTCAACTTTTTCAGATTTACACAGTTGTGGTTTCGTAGCATTGTTTAAGATTCTGTTTTTATGTATTACATTCACGACGATCTCCTTACAGGTTCTCGCTGGATCTTGACAGGGATGGCGGACTAGGTAAATGACCAATGGATGAACAGCACAGCTGGTGGAGGACACATAAATTCTATATCGCGCCATGATCTTAAACGGGATAGTGCCAGCACAGAATATGTTCACTTCCCCGGGCAAACAGTTAAGTGAGAGTAATGTGGCAATCGTGCGAGCAGAATACCAAATGTCTGGCGGTCGAATATTACGCGGCATTTTCATCACTAAAATATGCGTGCAAACTACCCCTATCCGTGCGTACGGAAGTCCGTGCTTCAGCGGCCTTGGTCAGGCTGTTTGTGCTTAAAACAAAAGAAAAGCTCTGAAGAAGAGTGGTGCTGGTGATTTGTGTGCGTCTAACGCTTTTGAGGTGGATTATACTGTGGCCCTTTGTGGTCGTAAGCTGTAACTATCAGATTCCCCCAGAGGGAAATACAACTTCTAGACGACTCCGTGCTACCGACTTTTTCTTCCATAACTTCGCATTGTTCAGTTTTGTCCTAACTTAGGCCGAAAAAGAAGTAGTAATATTTTTGTGTTCACTGCAATCTTGATATCGATAGTAAGATGAACATGCTCTGTCACGGTAACTCACGTAGCATATATTCCTAACGACAGCCAATGCCACAAGCAATCTGACCACGATACTGAACGTTAATCTAACGCTTTCAGACAAATTCTCACTTAAGAAGCAAGGAAGACAAGGAAATAAAATAAAAAAAACATACCCTTGCAGTGTTAATGGCGCGTAGAAAAATGTAACAACCCATGTGGTCTGAGCATTTATACTCGTATTTGGAATTATTCTATACATTTACACAGACGTTCAGAGGTCTTAAAACAGGTAAGTTGTCAAGGCTTGGTAAACTACTCTCTTTTGACATCCACTACGAGTGTTGCATATCCACCTCCTCTTATGACGTATGAAGATATGTTACTGTAACATTACAACAGAATCGCGAAAGAAACTTCAGGTAATTTAGTTTTATTGTTCCCATGTTCAGCTCAAGTAGAAACGTACGAGCGAAACACACACATCAGTATGAATGCCATGATGGTTGGCATCAGTCCTGCCACCATAACATAATTTTCTCCTCCTTGACACATCCAGCCACACACTCCCCTCCTTGACATTATTTCAGTTTCAGCAACGCAGCATTGAGACGAGAATTTTAGACCGATGAACGTGTCACGTAAGTTAAGTTTAAGGCCAATTTTCTACATTTTTGAACACATCATAACAGAAATAAAGCTCAGTTCTTTTTTGCTTGCAAATAACTTTTGGAACGTTGTGATTAAACTGAATGTTGTCAGAAGTGTTAAAAACATACAAAAATGAAATTTATTACTAAACACCCAAACCAGATTTGAGAAGATTGTTATTGTTACATGTATTAAACAATGGCATTTGGTTTGTGGAGCACAACTGCTTATTTGGGGGGGGTGGGCGGGGGAAGGGCAAAATCTGCCCAGGAAATAGCGACTCCACAGCCATCAGTGGCACAAAGTCTATCAGATTCTGGGCAGAGTAGCCTCACACACTATACCCCAGATCAGAGTATACCGATGTCTTCTGGCCAACTTAAGCCCAAAACTAAAACTTTCTTTGACACAATCAACATTAACACATTCCTAAAACAAGGAAAGCTGTACAGATTATAGTAATACTTCAAGATAAGAAAATATACGTTTTAAGCATACCAGAACACTGCGGATTTTATGAGTTACAGAGTGTTCAGAAGTAAAACAGACAAAAGAATCTAAAGAAATAAAGCCAATCTGTGTGTTGCATTTGCAGTTTCACGCATGTGAACAACGGCTTGATAACAATTTCCTTAAACTTTATAAGTAAAATGTACATGATGCAGCTGTTATGGCATTTCATTTGCTGATTACTCGCATGGAAATGAGATGTACTAGGTGTCAATGCTTCCGTATTAGCAGATAAAATCCCTCTCACCTGTCGATCTCCTGTGCCCCCTACGGTGGAGACATTAGCCATTTTCTCCTACAACATGTGTTTCTATTGCAGCATTAATAACTTAATCAATGAAGAGTGATAGGGAGAAAACTAGAGACCAGTAAAGGACAGTGAATTAAAAATGATTAAAATATACTGACGATAAAAAAAATGTAAAAGCGAGATAGTCTTGTCACCTAGAATGGAGCTTACCACACCAGTATTTTGGTTTATGTGGGTAGTTCCCGTTTTGCTGTAGGTAAGAAAAATAAATGACAGGACCAGAATGAGATTTTCACTCTGCAGCGGAGTGTGCGCTGATATGAAACTTCCTGGCAGATTAAAACTGTGTGCCCGACCGAGACTCGAACTCGGGACCTTTGCCTTTCGCGGGCAAGTGCTCTACAATCTGAGCTACCGAAGCACGACTCACGCACGGTACTCACAGCTTTACTTCTGCCAGTACCTCGTCTCCTACCTTCCAAACTTTACAGAAGCTCTCCTGCGAACCTTACAGAACTAGCACTCCTGAAAGAAAGGATATTGCGGAGACATGGCTTAGCCACAGCCTGGGGGATGTTTCCAGAATGAGACTCTCACTCTGCAGCGGAGTGTGAGCTGATATGAAACTTCCTGGCAGATCAAAACTGTGTGCCCGACCGAGACTCGAACTCGGGACCTTTGCCTTTCGCGGGCAAGTGCTCTACCATCTGAGCTACCGAAGCACGACTCACGCACGGTCGATAAAAGTTGTAGGTGGTAAAGAGGGTCATGCATTGTTACTAATTCCCGTGAGCCTGAAAGTGATTTGGAGGTTAAAGTGATTTTCTTTCATGGGAACCCTAATATATGATTTAAGATTTCAAAAGAGCGGCAAATTTTACGTAATAAATGTTACATTATTCAAGATCATGGCAAGAATCAGTGAAGATCAAATAAGCAGATATGTATTTAGTTCTAGTAGCGATTAACTCGGAGCAGAGCAGGGATGCGGCAAAATACAACATTAGATACAGACTGGAAGCTGCATAAGCATCAGGTATCCTCACCAGTAACCACGTTTTAAAGGTAATTATCGAAGGGCATTCGAAGGTGAAGTTCAGTTTCATGGAAACCTCTTTTGTGACGTCGGATTTGGAAAGAGAGATATAAACTTTAAGTTTTAATTGACGTTTTTACTGGCAAAAGTAAATTCATTACAACGTATAAATGTTACGGTAGCATTTGCAAGACGGAACAAACATAAATAAAACGCATTTCATTGGTTTACAACTTCTTGAATGATTCCCCTCACCTCCCATTCCACAAGATGCCCCTTCCAGTTTGTATATAACATAGTGTTTTGCTGTTCCCTCATCTATTCTAAATTAATCAATACTAGAACATATTTGCTTATTTGACCTTCGTTAAATTAGCCATGATCTTGAATAATGCATCATTTTATGCGTAAATTTGCCACTCTTTTCAAATCTTGAATCAAATATTAGGAAACACATTTTAAAAAATCACGTTAACCTCCAAAACACCTTGTACATTACGTTGAAGGTCACAACCATTAGCAGCAATCCGTGACCCTCTTTGCCACCCACAGCTGTTATCTAAAACATTTTGCTGTATCTCATCTCCATCACGATTTATTCCCCATTATGGAGTAAAATGGTCTACCCTGTATAATTGGAGGAGGTGAGATGAACTATAGGAAATGGAATTTACGAATGGAAGTTGTAAGCCGTAAGGACTCACATAATACGAATACTTAGACAGGGGCAGCGCGACAAAGCTTACCACGGTGAAACTGCAGTGCTCGTTGCTCAAGATGCAAACAGCATATGTGCATAATAACCGAGACCTAAGATGCCACGAACATTCTACCCTGAAACGTTTTATCTGTACGAGTAATTGACTGAGTCTACACATCGCTGCTTCCAAAATGATGGAAGCCAACATATGTGCAAAAATTGCTCAAGTGCGAATATAACTCTCACGCTGACGATTCCGTACAAACTTGATTATGTTTGCAGACAGCTCACCCATTCAGGAAACCATGAATCTCGACGATTTCCGCCTGTTATCGATATCGATCCTAGCAACATATCGGCCTGGGGAATTTAGAAAATGTCTTCATTTTAAATTTTAAGAATATTATTTAATAATTTCACATGGGTTATTGTAATTTTCCATTCATTTTATGAATTCTAGAGCTATATTGACATGCTACGCTAATTAGCAACACCAATTATTTAAAATTTTTAAATAATTGGTTATTGAATAATGTGTGATTTAGCTGAATCAAAGTTCAAGGATCAGTGACCGTTTATTTTTGCCACTACACATGTTCAGACATCTTTAAGTTTTTAATTTAGAATAAGAAAAGTAATGTAATTATGACAGAAACATTGTAATAGATACTGACATCTGATATTTTACTGCTAACCACAGGGAATTTTGAAATTTAGTCCAGGGACTTAAATACTGACCGTAATTAGAAGCAGATACAAACAATCCATGGCATTGTAGCAGAAGTTGGAAATATCGCTTCAGTTGTAATGTTCTTTTTATTTTCCAGTGCTTAAAACACGACCGGTTTCGTGCTCTTGCATGGTCATCATCAGGTGTGATACTGAAAATCAGTAAGAGACCAAAGATTATAATAATTTTTACAGGCAGTAGCAATATAAGAAAACAAAAAAGATATCAAACAGTGGAAAATCCAGGATGGACTGTAACAATATTATGAAAAGGGAAGTTGTCACTCACCATATAGCGGAGATGATGAGGCGCAGATAGGCACAACAAAAAGACTGTCACAAATAAAGCTTTCGGCCAGTAAGGCCTTCGCCAAAAATAGACGAGACACACACACACACACACACACACAGACACAAACACACTCACGCAAACGCAGCTCACACAGTGACACCGTGACAATATATTATGTTGCATTTTAGAACTTTTTCAGGCTGCAGCGAAGGAGAGTTACCGACGAATTGTTTAGTGGCCACAGCTGAACGCTACTATTGTTCAATCGGCATTTACTTTATCAAACTTTTATTTCAGTGTCCCTGAGATCTCTTTCACCGATCTATTCTATCAGTATCCGGACAGTGCAATTACGCAAACTGCGTAATTTCGAGTTCGGTCACTGGCCTCTGAACAGTGCCGTCGGTCAGTTTTCTCGTTAGTCTGACAGGAATCTGATGCTGGACAGCTGGATGCTGGATGCGAATCAATTAATAAGCAAGAAAATAAATTCTATACACCATTTTACCATTTCAGAAGCTTTGCCACCAGCAGACGTGATTAAAAGTTTTATAATATAACTAACTGTTTAACAATCAGTAGTATCTTCAATTAATAGTATCCAATGAGATCGGTATTAACAAAGATATCAGAAATTAACTTGCACAGCTAATACTAAACTCAATATTTCAAATTAACTCTCCCACCTCCAAAAATCGCAATATAATATTCTAATATAATCAGTATTATAAAGTATGTCTTTTCTTCACTAAATCGATATACCTTTGTAATTTGACAGCTCTTGAAAACAGAGGTACAGCATACAGCGTTATAGCGTTTTTCACATTTCGCAAAAGTACCCGAGAACGATATCAAGCTGAGTCGTAAGCATAGTATGTGTATTACACGAGCACATATTTTAAATAGTTTTCCCAGTAGCCTTATGATGCGATAATTGTACGGTTCCAGTTATTATATCTATGAGTATAAAGTAGAGCCAAGACGAGATACTTTTATCTCAGTGGCCTAGACATACCTCCTTCTAGGATATAACGACAGAGTATATCATAATAACTGCACTTGGTGGTGTTAACACCACTATAGGGAGTGACGGCCGCGTTGCCCGCAATTTTTATTATCTTTCTGAGATTAAAGGTATGGACAAAAGTATGGAAACATCAAAAAAGCCAACACGTTACCCAGCCTTATAGGCTGTAAGAAAACCGTTAACGTTCAAAACAGATCCCAGTCGTCTCAGAATTGGGGAATACAGGGTCTGAATGGTGATAAGGGACGTTTATGTCATTCATCCTACAAAATAATGGCAAGTTCAGGCTAAGCTGATGGAAGTAGATAGCTATCATGCCCCCTTCTTTCCAACGTAGACCACAAGAGTTCAATAATACTGAGATCTGGTGACCCTGGTGCCTAGGGGAAGTGGGACAATTCATCCTCGTGGTCATAACACGAGTCCTGGACGATGTGAGCTCTATGAGCAGGGGCCCTGTCGTCTTGAGACAAATTGTCACCATCGGGGACCATTCTACCATGAGACAGATCTGATCGTCACAAAATCGTTGGCAGTAATGCGAGCGCATGGAATACCACAATATGGCTGCCCAGGTCTTGAGCAAATCCTGACAAGTTTCACTCTTGGGACATAAACTCGATCAGAAGTTAGAAACAGTATGAAGCAAGATTCATCCCAACAAATGACGTTCTTCCGTTGCTACATACTGCGGGTTTTATGCCTACG
This sequence comes from Schistocerca piceifrons, assembly GCF_021461385.2. Taxonomy (NCBI): domain Eukaryota; kingdom Metazoa; phylum Arthropoda; class Insecta; order Orthoptera; family Acrididae; genus Schistocerca; species Schistocerca piceifrons. The sequence continues at coordinate 63,808,493 of NC_060140.1, read as the reverse complement.
CCACCACGTTTTCCTGTTACGGGAATTTGCATCGCTGAAGAGTGCTGCAGCGTAAAGTGAAGCGGCGGCACGCCGGTCGGGAACGATAGAGAAGAGATGGCTGTGAGGAGACGTCAGCCAATCGCACGCTGACCGACCCCTCTTCAGGACGACAACGCGACAGCAGCGGCCCCCTATAAGCACCGCGACCGACTCGCAAACATCGATACTGCACAGACCAATAACTCTACATGCACGCCCAACACGTTTCCGTGAGAAAGTCAAATACCTCGGTGTCTGGCTGGACCGGAAATTCCTCTGGGGGGACCACATACAACACATGACCAACCGAGCTAGCGCGAGGCTCAAACAGCTCTACCCTATGCTCAACAGGCGTAGCACACTGAACAGAAGGGTGTCGAGGTCCATGTACATGACACTTATCCGACCCCTGATGACGTACGCAGCTCCTGTCTGGGGATACGCTGCGCTTAGACTCCTGCGGCGTCTGCAGCTCGTACAAAACAAAGTACTTAAAATCATAACCAATGCTCCACGATACACACGCATCCCGGACCTTCACCGGGAATACCGACTTGAAACTCTCACGGAGGTAATCCACAAACTCACCACAAGACTGTACAGAAACTCCAGACATTCGCAGAACCCGTTTATTCTGAATCTGAGGAGCTACGACCACAACCATAGATGGAAACACAAAAGACCAAAAGACATAGTTGTAAGGACCTAACATCTATGGCCAAGCACACGCAAACACAACGGTACGGGTGAGCCCCTGTTAATCAGACGCCATTACTGGATATCCAGCTGGAATACACTGCCGAATAACTGGCACCACGCAGGGAAGCCGTACCGTACACTGCATGCAGACAAGCTCCACACATCCCCCACACAGTGAGATGATCTATGGCCGATCTCCCACTACTGTATAACGATCTTGATTGTTCCAGGAATGTAGCGGCTGCAGCAACGGGGATACATCGCCATCGCTTGCCACGGTAATGATGCATGATACCCATACTAACAAACCCAACCTTGCATGAACTATCGCAGCTAGTATGCCACTACTGCTCTTACTACCCATCCCACTGTCGCAGAGGTTTTTTCCCACGGCACGAGCCTTGGCACTTTTTTCCCTCTTCTCTTCAAATCGCTACCATCACTCGCGTTTCGTCCACTATCTATCACCTGATGGACCGTGCTTCTGTTACCCAGAAGCACGGATAACATCACAGCCCAGCATCCTGTGATCCACTTACTCGAAACTAACATGTTTACGGAGGTGACAGTAAAACTTTTGGTTTGGCCACCACGTTGGTGCGGGCGTGGAGGGGCCCCATCTCATAAAAAAAAAATGGCGACGCTCCAGTTCAATAAAAGCTTCTCGACTTGTGATTCGGTTAGAAGCGTCAACGATCGTTACGTCGCTTGTACATTGTTTACACTGAAAATAATTCCTTATTTTGTATGTCGCCCTTTGCTTGCAACACTTCTGTGTAATTGTTAAAAGTGAAGTATTGTCTCTTTTCATTTTGTAATAAAACTCATCAATACGATTTGTTTGAATGTTGTTTAGCGATCCGAGTAAGCAGACACCCCATATTTGGCCGGCCGCTGTGGCCGAGCGGTTCTAGGCGCTTCAGTCCGAAACCGCGCGACCGCTACGGTCGCAGGTTCGAATCCTGCCTCGGGCATGGATGTGTGTGATGTCCTTAGGTTAGTTAGGTTTAAGTAGTTCTAAGTTGTAGGGGACTGATGACCTCAGATGTTAAGTCCCATGGTGCTCAGAGCCATTTGAACCATTTGAACTGCCCATATTTGACGACGAGCGTGGAGACATAATAATGAGTGCTTGTGGAATTCCAGCTCGCCCTACAGTTCGACGTTTGCGAAGCTCCCTTCCTGTTGTTTTGGTGTTGACAGGTTCGTGGATGCGACATTCAGTTCTCCAATGACTTTTGCAGCTGTCGCCCCCTTATTTTCAGTCACACTCCGCTTCAACAACCGCCTGTCATGATCACTCAACACACACTTTAATCAGCGTTGTGACTTATTGGACCACTCTTTTCCGCTTTTCACATCCAACTAGCAGTGTAGACGTTCAGTGACACTGAAGTCTGGAGAATCAGTCTTTTCCTGTACGTGAAACACATTTCTAAGTTTCTCATTTAATAACATTGTTACACACTCTAATACTTGGAATAAGATACATTTGACAAACACCACTCCTGACTTCTCTTCTATCGTGTCTAGCAGGCCGTAGAGATCTGTCAAAAATTATCTCTCCACAGCCTCTTATGTGCTTCTCATAGGACGGTACCTGATCGTATCCCTCTCCGGGCACTGATTTACAATAGTGTTTTTAGTGCATTATACAGCATCCGTCACTCATTTTTTGCACATAGTTTTAATACAGTCTTGTCAACTTTTACAATATCTGCATAGACAACATAATATTGCTATAATTACTACACCAGAGCCCATGAAACCCCAGAAAGAGAAATGACTTGACGAGAAGTTGCTGTTCTCAAATTCTACTATGTGATGGCTTCATTGCTTCATTTCATGCGTGATAATTTCTTCATTTTTCGCTATGGCTTGACGAGAAGTTGCAATAGGTACTTCTCTCGTGGTACACAATCTCACTTTGTAGATCATCCAGCTTATATCCTGCAGCTGTTAGGTCATCTAACTACCTAGTTGTAGGTTGTGTTGCTAGTTTCAGCTTAAGTTTATTTATATTCTTTCCTCATTATTCACTATGCAGCAGTCTACTTCCATGCTTAAGTTTGGCACAACATCACTACTGCGGGCGTCTGTTGGTACGACATTTACATAAAAATTGTAACTTGCCCAACTCCGTCGCATTGCACAATGGACTTGATTCGATGCAGGTGATCCGCTTGCGTACGTGTCACCTGTTAGAGTTGTATCTAGACGCATCAGGGGTCCCACATTACTCCAACTGCAGGCGCCCCACACCATTACTGAGCCTCCACCAGCTTGAATACCATGATATTTTCGGGACTTTCGTCATGATGGATGACAGCAGCGTCTCGGTCTACCGGAGAAACAAACAGTCATTCATTATTACCGAATAGTGTCCACAGACTTTCGCTTTACACTATTATCGTACGCAAACAATTCTTTGGAACTTCTCGCACTGGTTGCAGCATCGTATCCTCACAATTCTCATCAACAAGTGTCTGGTGCACCTGTTAGATCAGTTACTGCTGTTACAATGGCAGGTATCAAGGTTTAAATGAGTTTAAAAGTGGTGTTATAGTCGGAGCACGAGCGATGGGACACAGCATCTCCAACGTAGCGATAAAGTGTGGATTTTTCCGTACCACCATTTCACGAGTGCATCGTGGATATCAGGAATCCGGTAAAACAAGAAATCTCCGACATCGCTGTGGCCGGAAAAAGACCAGCGACGAATAAACAGAATCGTTCAGCGTGACAGAAGTGCTACCCTTCCGTAAATTGCTACAGATTTCAATGCTGGGTCATCAACAAGTGTCAGCGTGCGAACCATTCAACGAATCGATATGGGGCTTCGGAGACGAAGGCTCACTCATGTACCCTTGATGACTGCACGATACAAAGCTTTACGCCTCACCTGGGCCCGTCAACACCGACATTGGACTGTTGATGATTGGATACATGTTGCCTGATATGACGAGTCTCGTTTCAGATTGTATCGAGTGGATGGACGTGTACGAATATGGAGACACCTCATGAATCCATGTACCCTTGATGACTGCACGACACAAAGCTTTACGCCTCACCTGGGCCCGTCAACACCGACATTGGACTGTTGATGATTGGATACATGTTGCCTGATATGACGAGTCTCGTTTCAGATTGTATCGAGTGGATGGACGTGTACGAATATGGAGACACCTCATGAATCCATGGACCCTGCATGTCAGCAGGGGACTTTTCAAGCTGTTGGAGGCTCTGTAGCCCGCATCTCGTGGTCGTGCGGTAGCGTTCCCGCTTCCCACGCCCGGGTTCCCGGGTTCGATTCCCGGCGGGGTCAGGGATTTTCTCTGCCTCGTGATGGCTGGGTGTTGTGTGCTGTCTTTAGGTTAGTTAGGTTTAAGTAGTTCTAAGTTCTAGGGGACTTATGCCCACAGCAGTTGAGTCCCATAGTGCTCAGAGCCATTTGAACCATTTTTGAGGCTCTGTAATGGTGTGGGGCGTGTGCAGTTGGAGTAACATGGGACCCCTGATACGTCTAGATACAACTCTGACAGGTGACACGTACGTAAGCATCCTGTCTGATCACCAGCATCCATTCATGTCCATTGTGCATTGCGACGGACTTGGGCAATTCCAGCATGACGATGTGACACCCCACACGTCCATAATTGCTACAGAGTGGCTACAGGAATACTTTTCTGAGTTTAAACACTTCTACTGGCCACCAGATTCGCCAGACATGATCATTAATCGGATGCCTTGTAACGTACTCTTATGGATTTGTGGACAGCCCTGCAGGATTCACAGTTTCAGTTGCCTGCAGCACTACTTCAGAGTCCGTGACACGTCGTGCTGTGGCACTTCTGCATGCCCACGGAGGCTCTACACGATATTAGGCAGATGTACCAGTTTCTTTGTCTCTTCAGTGTAAATGCCTGCTTGTATATTCTGAGGCTCTGATCTACCGTCTTACACAGTAACTGGACGTTATTTAAGCTCGCATACTGATGTTTCACGACATCAATTAGCAGTAGCTCCTTTTAAAGAGAAATATACGTAAATAAATGTGTCGTTCCGTCCACTTCTGACGGCAACGGTGGTATTTTGTAGAGGCTGTACACATCGTTCTCTACTGGCAGGATATTCAACATATAACTTAAGATGTTTCCAACAATGAAAACATCCAGATCAACGATTCTGATTAACTGGTGTTGTCTGTCTGTCGTAAGATCGACGCGGAACCACTTGTCATTGCTGTCCTCTTTTGTTAGCTATAGATGTTTTACGATCTGAACTCGATTGATCAGGTGCGGTTCCAGACCACCTCTCTGAGCGTCGACAATCGCTGACGTTGACGTTTCGTATTCCTATTCTAGTTCACTGAAAATGCCCGTCAGTTGTATCAGCTGTTCGTTAAAGCTGATCAGAATTACGACTCGCTGTGAACATATGTGAGTGCTGTTCTCAAATTCTATTATGTGCTGGCTTAATTGCTTCAATCCAAGCGTGATAATTTCTTCATTGTTAGCTATGGACCTTACCGTTTGATTAAAACTAGTCAAAGTTGCCTTAACTATTGTCAGTTGTTCCTTCGAATGTCTGAGTAACTCTGTTCTCCTTATAAGATAAGACATCTATCTTCGCCGTGAAGTAAGTGGCGTTATCATCGTGTAGGGTTCCGGACAGCTTCATACTGATGTCGCACACATTGTTTAAGATTCCGCATTTCTTTTTACGGGATTCACGTAGCGTCAGTTGCCCTATCAGTCCCAGTGCCTTTTCTACGTTACCTACGTGCCATTTTAACGCACGTTCGACACAGTTCTACTCTGTTACGCTCATATACAATAATGCCAACCTGTCTTTTCAATATACGATTTCTCGCCTCGCGAGGATCTCAGTGAGCTCAAATTCCTCTCTCAGTTTCATTAAGTTAAAAGAACTCATCGCTCCCCGCGTTACACTATAAATGAGTAATAGGATAACACCGACAAAGAAGTATGACGCCGAACTCTGCAATTAGAATAAACTCCTTCAATCTGTTTGAATGTGAGCCGTGGCTGGCTCGTGTCATGCGTTGGATTAAACCTTGACTGCTATTCTGTGCTTAGTTATCGCGATTAAGCTGCTATTCTCTGTCCCCGCGAGTGGCAGCAGCGGTGTGTATCGATATTCGCACCTTGTACTGTCCTTGGCCTGACGCTTATAGTTTCCGGCTGTGCTGTGTGTGAGGCGTTGATCGGTTGGCGTGGAGCAGCGAGGAAACCTCTGCGGCGCGTAGCTTGGCCGAGGCCGCTGGCGGCGTCCACACTCGGTCGGAATGTGGTGTGCTGTTCCCATTGCAACGAGAATGGTTGGGTTAACTGCCTGTCTCACCTAAGCGAGCGTTAGTGTTTGAATTCCAGGCCGACCCTCGGGAACTTCTCAGCGCCGTTGGGTGTACTGCCTTTTCTTATTTGTTCTTGATGTTTGTATTCGGATGGCTTCTAGCCGATTTTTAAATTAAGTTTGTTATGCTCTTAAGGCCCAAGATTGTTTGGGCCTTCAGCCTAATTTAAAGAACTGTTTTAAGGTAAGGCCTTGCCCTTTTAAAAATTTATTGAATCTTAAGTGATGGGCCATCAGCCGATTTCTTATTTAAAATTAAAGTTGTTTTGCGCTTAAGGTGTGAGGTTGTTGGGGCCTTCAGCCTAATTGAAAGAACTGATTTAAGATGAGGCCTTTTGCCTTTTAGATTTCTGATTTTGGTTTGAATCTTAAGTTTTTGGCTTTCAGCCGGTTTTAAATTAAAGTGGTCTTGCAGTTAAGGCATGAGATTGTATGGCGCATTCAGCCGGTAAATTAATGCTGTGTTTCTTTTTTAATTTTCTTGGTCAAATAAATAAAGTTGTATGTTCGAGTGTAACTGACAGCCGCTTATTTTGGCCCCTTTCCACAATTTAAACTACCTGTCCTGTCCTGCGGGTTTAGCAGTGCGTCTCAGCATGTATTGTGAGATATTAATTTCGTTTCAGACAGATTACAACATTAGGATCCTTTGTGCGTACCAACGCGTACAGGCCACGCAATTGTGTATCTAACTTACGTGATATGCACCGTCGTATGCTTTCATCAAACAACAGAACCTTATCCACATAACGGAATTTCTTTGGATTTTATCTCCTATTATGATTTTCCTCATTTTTATTTACATTGCGTATTCAGTGTTCTCGTACATAGGTACATTTCTTACATGCACTCCTGTAGCTCTGCTAGATAATCATCAAAACTACATACATCAAAAAAAGTTTTGCGTCACCCCAGTTCCCAGAACTCCTGAAGATATACGTTGACTGTGCAAATTGTATCACAGACACAGTCCCTATGACCGTTCAGAGATGTCGCTAAACCCGCCCAAAGATGTAAACAACCACGCATGAGCAGCTCCTATTAGACCGAGGGGGATCCTACAGCCGATCAGTTCCAGTCATTCCGCCAGGAAGGATGTACATGGCTCGTGTTGTCTGTAGTTCAACCATGCCTAGATGGTAAATATTGCGGTTCGATCGCGTGCGCATTGTTACTTTGTGCCAGTAAGTGCTCTCAACAAGGGAAGTGTCCAGGCGTCTCGGAGTGAACCAAAGCGATGTTGTTCGGACATGGATGAGACACAGAGAGACAGAAACTGTCGATGACGTGCCTCGCTCAGGCCACCCAAGGGCTACTACTGCCGTGGATGACCGATAGCTACGAATTATGGCTCAGAGGAACTCTGACAGCAAAGCCACCATGTTGAATAATGCTTTTCGTGCAGCCACAGGACGTCGTGTTACGACTCAAACTGTGGGCAATAGGCTGCATCAAGCGCAACTTCAGTCCCGACTTTCATGGTGAGGTCCGTCTTTGCAACCACGACACCATGCAGCGCGGTACAGATGGGCCCAACAACAAGCCAAATGGACCGCTCAGCATTGGCATCACGTTCTCTTCACCGAAGAGTGTCGCATATGGGTTCAACCATACAATTGTCGGAGACGTGTTTGGAGGCAATCCAGTCAGGCTGAACGCCTTAGACACATTGTCCTGCGAGTGCAGCAAGGTGGAGGTTCCCTGCTGTTTTGGGGTTGCATTAGGTGGTGCCGACGTACACCGCTGGTGGTCATGGAAGGAGCCGTAACAGCCGTACGATACGTGAATGCCATCCTCCGACCGATAGTGCATCCATATTGGCAGCATATTGGCGAGGCATTCGTCTTCAAGGACGACAATTCGCAGTCCCCATCGGGCACATTTTGTGAATGACTTCCTTCAGGATAACGACATCGCTCGACTAGAGTGGTCAGAATGTTCTCCAGACATGAACCCTATCTAACATGCCTGGGATATATTGAAAAGAGTTGTCTATGGACGGCGTGGCCCACCAACCACTCTGTGGGATCTACGCCGAATCGGCGTTGAGGAGTGGGACAATCTGGACTAACAGTGCCTTGATGAACTTGTGGATAGTATGCCACGACGAATACAGGGATGCATCAGTGCAAGAGGACGTGCTACTGGGTGTTAGAGGTACCAGTGTGTACAGCAATCTTGACCACCACCTCTGAAGGTCTCGCTGTATGGTGGTACAACATGCAATGTATGCTTTTCACGAGCAATAAAAAGGGCGGAAATATGTTGATCTCTTTTCCAAGTTTCTGTACAGGTTTGCCGGCCGGAGTGGCCGTGCGGTTCTAGGCGCTACAGTCTGGAACCGAGCGACCGCTACGGTCGCAGGTTAGAGTCCTGCCTCGGGCATGGATGTGTGTGATGTCCTTAGGTTAGTTAGGTTTAATTAGTTCTAAGTTCTAGGCGATTGATGACCTCAGAAGTTAAGTCGCATAGTGCTCAGAGCCATTTGAACCATTCTTTTTGTACAGGTTTCGGAACACTCGGAACCGAGGTGACGCAACACTTTTTTTGATGTGTGCGTATCTCACTCCAGCTGGATGTTACTATAGCGTCTCTGGAACGTTACACGTTCTTTCAAAGAAAATTCATGTGACGTACAACCTGTTGCACTATGCGGCGTTGTATTACACAAAAAAAAACTCGGAATGGATCTCAGGTGCCCCAATTTGTCTGTGCCTTATTCACGTAGTGTGGAACCATCTCCAAAAAATGGTTCAAATGGCTCTAAGCATTATGGGACTCAACATCTGTGGTCATCAGTCCCCTAGACTTAGAACTACTTAAACCTAACTAACGTATGGACATCACATACATCCATGCCCGATGCAGGATTCGAACCTGCGACCGTAGCACCAGCGCGGTTACGGACTGAAGCGCCCAGAACCGCTCGGTCATAGTGGCCGGCCGAACCACCTCCGTTAATGTTCGATGCGATCTCTCTAACGCTCCTTTTGCATGAGGGTGGTAACGTGTTGTCTGTATCTTCTCAATACACAGTAGTTTAAATGCTCTTTTCATATTAACGGTTCTCCACGCCTGAGTGTAACGTGCTCAATCAGCACCCTCACTTCTGTGCCAGCATCTTGCCCATCAAAGGCTTCAGCTGCCATAAACTTTGCCAGAGCTTCCTGAAACGCAAGGATGTACTTGTTCCCTCTGTCCGTCTGATCTGATGGACTTACTGTATCTATGTCATAGCCTTCCACTGACATCTATCGTTTTCGGAATTAAAATCAAGGGAAAATTCCATATTCCCATACATTCGCCGCAAATATCCGGCTGGATTCCCAAATATCCAAGATGTCAACAGATCGCTGGGAAAGCATGAATAATTACAAAACATATATTCTTTAATGTGTCTGAAGTTCCGTTCCGTTTTGGAAGTTTTGCCTCTTGACTTTCTTTGTTCTAACATAGTTCACACTCATTTATTTGTTGTGTTCATTTCTGTGAGATGCCCATGTGATATCTCTCCATGTGATATCTCGCCTGCTCTAACTGTTCATCGCGTTTACTTGCAACGGTAAAGTATACTTACCGAGTGACTCATATTCTATAACCAATGTATAGTATGCCAACTGCCAAGACTATAGAAAGAAAACAAACATTTCAATGACTGGACAGACAGTTCATACTGTTATATATAAAAAAAAGAAATTAAGTCACTCATGGGAGTTTTAAACACGCCGCCTCCGCTTTAGAGCCCAACACTTTAAGCACGACTCTCTGGATATTGCACTTGTTAAGCTTGGACAGTTCACTGTATCCATTTTTCTTTTTTTCACATTTCCGTACACTTCCTTCGTGTTTTGATGCTTTATCTACAGCTACATGGATACTCTGCAAATCACATTCAAGTGCCTGGCAGAGGGTTGATCGAACCACCTTCACAATTCTTTATTATTCCAGTCTTGTATAGCACGCGGAAAGAACGAACACCTATATCTCTCCGTACGAGCTCTGATTTCCCTTATTATATAGTGGTGATCGTTCCTCCCTATGTAGGTAGGTGTCAACAAAATATTTTCGCATTCAGAGGAGAAAGTTGCTGATTGGAATTTCGTGAGAAGATTCCGTCGCAACGAAAAACGCCTTTCTTTTAACGATTTCCAGCCGGAATCCTGTATCATTTCTGTGACACTCTGTGCCATATTTCGCGATAATACAAAACGTGCTGCCTTTCTTTGAACGTTTTCGATATACTCCGTCAGTCCTATGTGGTAGGGATCCCACAGTGCTCTGCCAATAAAACATAGCCTTTGGGTAGCCTTCCCGACAACATTTTCTGTGTGTTCCTTCCAATTTAAGTTGTTCGTAATTGTAATACCTAGGTATTCAGATGAATTTATGGCTTTTAGATTAGACTGATTTATCGTGTAACTGAAGTTTAACGAGTTCCTTTTAGCACTCATATGGATGACCTCACGCTTATTTAGGGTCAACTGCCACTTTTCGCACCATTCAGATATCTTTTCTAAATCGTTTTGCAGTTTGTTTTGATCTCCTGATGGCTTTATTAGTCATCTGCAAACAACCGAAGACGGCTGCTCAGATTGTCTCGAAAATCGTTTATATAGATCAGGAACAGCAAAGGGCCTATAACACTACCTTGGGGAACGCCAGAAATCCCTTGTGTTTTACTCAATGACATTCCGTCAATTACTGCGAACTGCGACCTCTCTGACAGGAAGTCACAAAACCAGTCACATAACTGAGACGACATTCGATAAGCACGCAATTTCACTACGAGCCCCTTGTGTGGTACAGTGTCAAAAGCCTTCCGGAAATCCAAAAATACGGAATCGATCTGAAAGCCCTTTTCAATAGCACTCAACACTTCATGTGAATAAAGACCTAGTTGTGTTTCGCAGGGACGATGTTTTCTAAACTCATGTTGACTGTATCAATAGACCGTTTTCTTCGAGGTAATTCAATATGTTCGAACACAATATATGTTCTAAAATCCTACTGCATATCGACGTTAAAGATGTGGACCTGTAATTTAGTGGATTGCTCCTACTACCTTTCTTGAATATTGGTGAGACTTGCGCAACTTTGCAGTCTTTGGGTACGGATCTTTCGTCGAGCGAACGGTTGTTTATGATTGTTAAGTATGGAGCTAATGCATCAGTATACTCCGAAAGGAATCTCTAACGCCCAATCACGCAAAGTTGTATCGCTGACACTAAATGACTGTTGTCTGGCATCGGTAAATAGCTCAAAAAGTGGCGCATTTATCTCCGACGCAATTTCCAGTCGACTCTTACGTCGTCTAGCGACCTCCTTTTTCCATCTATACAATTCACGTTCAAAATGGACAAAGCGATACTTATTTTGAACAGTACTGACACGTAGGCGTTTCTTACTACTTTCGTTCAACCAATACGTCACCGCTTTTTCTTTGTCTGATAAGGTAATTTGTAGTTGCTTGTGTTACTTTCGGAGATAATTGATGATGGTACGTGACACTATCACTCGAAGAGTCTTCATGAGTGCAACTTTCGCCGGTGTCTTCGCCGTCTGTAGATTCACAGTCTGCAGTATCGAATGTTTCAGTTGTTTCTAGCCACATGTCTGCGCCATTTACATGCTCGTGTAGAAGTTTAACGACCATGTCGCACAACACATAGTCTTCACGCGTGTTTTCTGTTGACTGCTTCATTTGGCGTCTGTGGTATATCTCCATAGCAAGCAGCAAAACATTTACAGGGTTCGCCATCACCTGTGAGGGGAGATTGAATGTTCACCGTAAAGTGGCTTGCGGAGTATAGATGAACATGCACACAACATCTTTCACATCTCTAACCAGTTTCAGGACGGTATGTTTCGAAATACGTAACAGAAATTAAAAGGACGTGCATGCCACAGAAACGAATATTCGTTCCCCCTTTCCACCAAAACCGTGCAGCGACATTCCTCTTTAGTGAACGCCGCGATAAGACGGCCGCACTTGCCGACCATGCGCACAACGCTCGCGACTCGCCATTTCCAGGGGTGGCCAGCCGTCACTGCAAGCGCCAGGCAGGAAACACAGCCATGTTCGTGATTTTTTTAGGTGACTTCCAGTTCATGTCTGCAGCTACAATTTTGCATACGGACCTTTTGCACAGTTAAATAACAGTGCTAAAAAAAGCAATACATGTTTCGGCGTGACAAGTCTGACCATTCCCTTGTTAGCTCAGACACAATGCATTCACAACTACGCAGAACGCTATTCTGACCACGATTGACACTTGCAACAGATTGGGAACGTTGCACTAGTGGCCAAACATAGCAGCCCTACCTACAGGCTTGTCTGGTACTTGTATGTTCAATTTGCCTCTGTTTTTCCAGAATTTTTGTCTGTTGTTGTTGTCGTTGTGGTCTTCAGTCCAAAGACTATTTTAATGCAGCTTTCTATGGTACTCTATCCTGTGGAAGCCTCCATCTGCGATTAACTACTGCAACCTACATTCTTCTGAATCTGCTTACCGTATTCATCTCTTACTTTCCCGCTATGATTTTTACCCCCTCCGCCTCACTCCAGTACTAAATTGGTGAGTCCTTGATGCCACACAATGGGTCCTACCAACCGATCCCTTCTTCTAGTCAGGTTGTACCACAAATTTCTCTTCTTCTGTTCAATACTTACTCATTAGTACACAGAGCACGCGAAGGAACTTGCACCCCCTTCTGGCAGCGGTGTACCGTAGGTCTCTAGAAGAGCAAAGCGTTCCAAATGATTGGAAAAAGGCACAGGTCATCCCCGTTTTCAAGAAGGGATGTCGAACAGATGTGCAGAACTATAGACCTATATATCTAACGTCGATCAGTTGTAGAATTTTCGAACACGTATTATGTTCCAGTATAATGACTTTTCTGGAGACTAGCAATATACTCTGTAGGAATAAGCACGAAAAAGACGATCGTGTGAAACCAAGCTCGCGCTGTTCGTCCACGAGACTCAAGAGGACCATAGACATGGGTTCCCAGGTAGATGTCGTGTTTCCTGACTTCAGCAAGGCATTTGATACAGTTCCCCACATTCGTTTAATGACTAAAGTAAGAGCATATGGACTATCAGACAAATTGGGTGATTGGATTGAAGAGTTCATACATAACAGAACGCAGCATGTCATTCTCAATGGAGAGAAGTCTTCCCAAGTAAGAATGATTTCAGGTGTGCCGCAGTGCAGTGCCATAGGACCGTTGCTATTCACAATACATATAAATGACCTTGTGGATAACATCGGAAGTTCACTAACGCTTTTTGCGGATGATGCTGTATTATATCGAGAGGTTGTAACAATGGAAAATTGTGCTGATATGCAGGAGGATCTGCAACGAATTGTCGCATGGTGCAGGGAATGGCAATTTAATCTCAATGTAGACAAGTGTAATGTGCTGCGAATATATAGAAAGAAAGATCCCCTATCATTTAGCTACAATATAGCAGGTCAGCAACTGGAAGCAGTTAATTCCATAAATTATGTGGTAGTAGGCATTAGGAGTGATTTAAAATGGAATGAACATATAAAATTAATCGTCGGTAAAGCAGATACCACACTCAGATTCATTGGGAGAATCCTAAGAAAATGCAGTCCGAAAACAAAGGAAGTAGGTTACAGTACACTTGTTCGGCCACTGTTTGATACTGCTCACCGGTGTGGGATCCGTACCAGATAGGGTTGGTAGAAGAGATAGAGAAGATCCAACGGAGAACAGCGCGCTTCGTTTCAGGATCATTTAGTAATCGCGAAAGCGTTACGTAGATGATGGATAAACTCCAGTGGAAGACTCTGCAAGAGAGGCGCTCAGTAGCTCGGCACGGGCTTTTGTTGAAGTTTCGAGAACATACCTTCACCGAGGAGTCAAGCAGTATATTACTCCCTCCTGCGTATATCTCGCGAAGAGACCATGAGGATAAAATCAGAGAGATTGGAGCCCACACAGAGGCATACCGACAATCTTTCTTTCCACGAAGAACACGAGACTGGAATAGAAGGGAGAACCGATAGAGGTACTGAAGGTACCCTCCGCCGCACACCGTCAGGTGGCTTGGGGAGTGCGGATGTAGATGTTGATTTAGATTAGTTACGTGATCTACGCATCTAATCTGCAGCATTCTTCTGTGGCAATCTTTTTGACTAACCCCTATATGTCTGCGAAACGTTTCTGCGCCAACACTATCACTATTGTAGTTTTCTTAAGTCTCATTAAATATCAGTGAGAAAACAGTCAAAAATTACACGCTCCTTGTGTACAGTGCTTTCTCGACAACCTCGTTTCGATGTATTGCACCACTGAGAAAATAGGGGACGGCGATTCGCCATGTGCACGTGCATTGGCAGCCATCCTAGAGATCAAATCGTGGAGCTTTCGTGGAAACGTAGAGTGGCTGCTGATGAGATCCACGAATCCGCGACACACAACGTACCGCCATCCCGTACGAGCGAGAAGCCGGCAGACGCCGCCTGCTCCGCTATTTGCCAGGTGTCTGTCCTTCCGCAATTAGCTGAACAAAGCCCAGGTCGTCAGGAATTGATGTCGTCTGCGCGGCGCTGCAGCCGCAGGCCCTCCGGTAATGCGACGTGCGGGCTACGACTGCACTCCTGTGACGTGTGCACGTTGGCGACGGGTGTGGATGGAATACTCAGACGAATAGAGTCCAGGGTAATGAATGGCTCATTAAATGTTTGTCTTAATTATTGTTGTATGACGTGTAGACAATTTGGTCCTGCCCTGTCATGCATAAACCACATCCGTTGTCTTACTGCAATGCTAACGGTCTCCAACCAGCCAGAGTAATTTGTTGCGCAGAAATTAGTGGTGAACGGTGAAGGTTTGTTCTCAAAGTAAAGTGTGTCAAGCACGAATGCTGTCCACAAATTTATACCAAAGTAGAAGTGATCACTTCCTTCATCGATCACTCGAGGACTTGCATCTGTTCTCACGTACATGTGCAAGTAATATCCGAATGATGTGGCAGTGCCAGGGACATTCAATAAGTAAGGCAACAAATTTTTTTTTCTGAAGTTAGGTTGGTTTCGTTCAAGGTTACAGTACACCGCATTATTCCCCGTTATTTTCGCTACAAAACTCTATTTTTCAACTTGAACTCCGTTCACCGCGACGGCCTTACTCCACCTTTCTGTATGCGTGCCTGGCACCACTGCTCTTCAACGTCGGAGCCAATGTCTTGCTGCATCATTAACCTCAACATTTTGCTCGTACTGCTACCCGCGGAGTGCATCATTCATTGGGCCAATCAGATGGACGTCGGAAGGTGCGAGATCCGAGTCGGCCGCTGTGCTCGAGCGGTTCTAGGCGCTTCAGTCTCGAGCGGCGTGACCGCTACGGTCTCAGGTTCGAATCCTGCCTCGGGCATGGATGTGTGTGATGTCCTTAGTTAGGTTTAAGTAGTTCTAAGTTCTAGGGGACTGATGACCTCAGTCGTTAAGTCCCATAGTACTCAGAGCAATTTGAACCATTTTGCGAGATCCGAGCTGTAATTTGGAAGAACAGTCCAATGAAGTTTTGTGAGCTCCTCTCGGCTGCGCAGACTGTCAACACTACTAATGAGACGTCCAGTTGAGCAGTGAGCTGTTTGATCATAGAATGAAGGCTTTCACGGCAGGTGTTGTCATCAGTTCACACTTCCGGGCTGAGATGCCGAGGTCCATACATAAAACTCTCCCCTGACGTTTCGCCTTCGACTGCGGAAGGCATCCTCCGAGGACAATAGGCCAACTGCAACGAGAGCGCGATTTTTTTTTCTTTGTTGTAATTTTAATCACCTCATACAGGCGGGCTGTCAGCAGCATATTACGCCGCTCTTCAGCCCTAAGTGGTACAATAATATGATATATAGGTGACACAGACAATACAATAAAAACGGCGGGTAAAAAATGTAGATACAAAAAACAATAAACATGAAGCCGTTCACGCTGGACGAGAAAAACACTAACACTTGTTGACACGGCGCACATAACACGGAAGACTGCGACGGCACACGTGAACAGTAGAAGTGTGACGGCGAAAGAACACTAAACACAAAACGAAGGCACACACACGAGACACTGATGGCGATGATCTCCGGCGCGCGAATGTCCACTGAGCGTGTGCGAGTCCGGGGACCTGCCAAGAGACGAGGAGGGGGCGTGGGAGAGGGAGAGGGGAGAGTAGAGTTGCCATGGGCAGAGGAGATAGGGGGAAGGGAGGAAGGGGGAGGGAAAGCCCGGTGGAAGAGGGGTGGAGGAAGGGGGATGGGGGAAAAGGAAAGAGAAGGGAGGGGAAGGGAGGGAGGGTGCCTAAAGGAAAGGACACAGGAAGTGGGGGGGGGGAGGATCAAAGTTGATAGGAGGGGTAGATGGAGGGTAGGAGGACATCCTCATGGAGGGGGAGCTGGCGGAAGCCACTTTGGTGAGGAGGGTGGAGAGATGGAGACCGGGTGGGACGTGGGAATACAGGCGCGGCAGTGGGTGGGGGCGGGAGAGGATGGGCGAGACAATCGGGTGAGGAGGATCGAGTTTGCGGGAGGTGTACAGGATCTGTATCCTTTCAAGGAAAAGGAGGAGGTGGGGGAACAGAATGAGATCGTACGGGATCCGCGTGGGAGAGGGGAGATGGAGGCGATAGGCGAGGCGGAGAGCATGGCGTTCAAGGATTTGAAGGGATTTATAAAAGGTAGGGGGGGGGAGGTGGAGATCCAGGCCAGATGGGCGTAACAAAGGATAGGGCGGATGAGGGATTTATAGGTGTGGAGTATGTTGTAAGGGTCCAGACCCCACGTACGGCCAGAAAGGAGCTTGAGGAGACGGAGTCGGGAGCGTACCTTGGCTTGGATTGTCCGGAGATGGGGGATCCAGGAGAGTCGACAGTCGAGGGTGACGCCAAGGTACTTAAGGGTGGGGGTGAGGGTGATAGGATGGCCATAGATGGTGAGATAGAAATCAAGGAGGCAGAAGGAAGGGGTGGTTTTGCCTACAATGATCGCCTGGTTTTTGGAGGGATTGGCCTTGAGCAACCACTGGTTGCACCAAGCGGTGAACCAGTCAAGATGGGATTAGAGATGGTGTCGGGATCGCTGCAGGGTGGGGGCATGGGCAAGGAAGGCGGTGTCATTGGCAAACTGGAAACTTGGACGGGGGGTGACGGCAGCGGCATGTCTGCCATATATAAAAGGTACAGAAGGGGGAGAGGACGGAGCCTTGGGGCACACCGGCGGAGGGAAAAAAGGTGTAGGAATCCGTGTTATGGATGATGACGTAGGAGGGACGGTGGGAGAGAAAGGAGCCGATCAGACAGATGTAGTTAATGGGAAGGGCAAAGGTTTGGAGCTTGAAGAGGAGACCGGAATGCCATATGTGGTCATAAGCACATTCAAGGTCCAGGGAGAGGAAGATTGCAGAGTGACGGGAATTAAGCTGTTCGGAAAGGAGATGAGTGAGGTGAAGGAGAAGGTCGTCGGAAGAGAAGGACGGCCGAAAGCCACACTGGGTAACAGGAAGGAGGCGGTGCTGGCGGAGATGCTGGTGGATGGGGCAGGTGAGGATAGATTCCAGGACCTTGCTGAAGACCAAGGTAACGCTGATGGGACGGTAGGAGGAGATGGCGGACGGCGGTTTACCAGGTTTAAGGAACATCAGGATATGGGAGGTTTTCCACAGGTCAGGGTAGTGACCGGTGGACAGGACTACATTGTAGAGCCAGGGGGGTGGTAGGTGAAGGGGTGGCTATCGACCTGGGTGGAGAGGGTATCCCGGTATGCATTCCAGTTGGCACAGGAATAGTTATGGATGTACTTTGGGGGAGGGTCATTACGAGGGTCGGGGCAGGGGCTACGACCGTCTGAAACGGCGAGGAGAACAGGGAGATGGTCGCTACCAATGGGCTCCAGGACATCCACCGTTATGCAGCCAAGGAGGTTAGGGGAGGAAAGGATAACATCGGGAGTGGAGTTGGATTCAGGACGGGTGTGCTGGGGGATGGGGATGAGGTCACCTTGAAGGGAGGATAGGAACCGATGCCACCGCCGTAACTGCGCAGCGGAACGACTGTGGATGTTGAAGTAGGCGGCGATCACGTAGGAGGAGAAGGTATGGTCAATGTGGGAGAGGAAGGGAATAGGGATGTTAGGGCAGACATAGATGGTGGCGCAGGTGACTGTAAGGCCGGAGAAGAAGAGACTAAGGATCAGGTGTTTGGTGGGGTGGGAAGGAGAGGTTGGAGCCGAACTGGGATTGGCGGTGGTGACCAATGGCAACTCCGCCACACGCTATTGGGAGGGG
The DNA here is from genome assembly GCF_021461385.2 of Schistocerca piceifrons. Lineage (NCBI taxonomy): Eukaryota > Metazoa > Arthropoda > Insecta > Orthoptera > Acrididae > Schistocerca > Schistocerca piceifrons. Next base: position 63,790,089 of record NC_060140.1, on the reverse strand, counting down.
ATTATCGGAGTGGTGAAGGAGGTAGGGCGACGTGTGGATGGTGTGGTGGGGTTGGAGGAAAGTTTCATTAAGGAGGAAGGGATCCACACGGTGGGTGGCAAGGGTGTGCAGGAAAAGGTTCTTGTTGGCGGGAAGGGAGTGGATGTTGTTGAAAAGGATACGGTGCTGTCGTGCCATGACAGGGATTTAGACGAGGGTGTCAAGATGGGAGAAGGTGAAATGGGCCTGGTTGTTACAGTAGGTGGCATACATTTTTAAGTGTAAAATGGAACGGGCAGTGAGGGAGACCTGATGGAGGGTGTGAGGGCACTGGAAAGGGTGGACGTTTTGTAGGACAATGGTGAGGAACCTGATGATGTCCTCAGCGGTGGGGGGGGGGGGGACGAAGGGAATTGCCAAGAGGGGTGGGGGTGTCCAGAGGATGGACAGGGACGGTGAGTTCAGGAGTGGTCAGAGGGGATCGGGCTTTACACTTTTGGGAGTAGGTGGGATGGGGGAGATTGCAGGTATTGCAGGAGGGAGGGGATTAAAGGTTAGGGCACTGCTGGAGGAAGTGTGTTTGCCTACAATGTGGGCAGGTGGGGGCCTCACGGCACTCGGCCGTTGGGTGTGCGTGATAGTGCAGACATCTCTGGAAGAGCAGGGATTGAGGAGGGGAATGGGAGGGTTCGACCTTATAGCGCTGGTTGAAGAGGAGGGCACCCTCCTTCAGGAGACGGTCAATGTAGGGGGTGTCCTCAGAGAAAACCCGCATAAGGCGGGTGGGGCCAGCTGAGTTGAAAATGCTGCATACCGCCCGCACCTCCGCCAACACCTCCTCCTCCGTGATCGACGGACTGAGCCGAGTGATCACGGCAGTGAGGGTTGGCGGGCGACGCAGGGGTTGGGGTTGGTGGGTAGGAGATGGAGAAGGAGCAGGGGTGAGGAAGGCGTTGGGGCCAAAACGGGTGATGGGGAGGCGGGAGAGGATGTCAGTATGGAGGGTTGGACTGGGGGAGGAGATGAGAATGAAATCCCGTCTGGGAGTGAGGAGAGAGATGGGGGCACCAGGGAAGTGTTGGTGGAGGAGGAGGGAGAGATTCCAGGCCTCGAGAAGGGAAGGATCGGGACAGGAGAGGAGGTATTCGTATAAAAAGGGGGGGAGGAGGAGGAGGAGGAGGAGGCGGAGGGAGCAGGGCCAGGCAGGGAGACATCCATGGCATCCTGGGGGGGTAGAGGAGGACGGGGTGGGGTCTTTTTGGGAGTGGAGAAGGTGGTGGTGCCACTAGGGCGTTTAACAGCGACAGAAGGGTGGGTGGTGACATGAGGGATGTGAGCTATAGGGAGGTGGCGGGAAGGGGCAGGTCCCGGCGTGGACGCAGCAGTCGGCGCCGGAGATGGTGACGGTGAAGGCGACGGCGACGGCGACGGTGGTGGCGGTGATGGCGAAGGCGTTGAGGAGAGTTGGGCACGGGCAGTGGCTCGACGGGCCACCACCCTAGCTGGAGCTGGGGGAGTGGGGGGAAAGGATCAGAGGGAGAGGAGTGGGAGGAAGAAGCTGTAGAGGGGGCGACAAAAAGCGAGGGCGAAGAGAGAGTGAGAAGAGGAGGGATGGAAAGAGGGGGGTGTGACTGGGCACACCATGTAATGGTGGTGGTGGCGGCGGAGGGGGAAGTATAAACTATGGCTGTGGTGGTAGTAGTGGTAGTGGTGGTGGGGGCTGACATGACGACAGGGTAAACTAAAATGCACAGGACGAAAAGGAAAGGAAAAAACTGGGGAGAAACGAAGACGAAGACAAAGACGGATGAGGAAGAAGATGGACGAAGACCAGAGTCCCACGCTGCTGGCGCTGGCGCTGATGCTGACGATGGCTGGCAGGAATGCTGCAGCTGCTGCTGCTGCTGCTGCTGCCGCGGACGGGGCCGGGGCCACTGCTGCTGCTGCTGCTGCCGCTGCTGGAGGGCTGGCTGGCTGGCTGGACTGCTGCTGCTGGAGGGCTGGCTGGCTGGACCGCTGCTGCTGGATGGCTGGCTGGCTGCTGCTGCTGGCCGGGACCGCTGGTGCTGCTGGCCGGGACAGCTGCTGCTGCTGCTGCTGCTGCACGGCTGGACCGCTGCTGCTTGGCTGGCTGGCTAGCTGGCTGGCTGGCTGGCAGGCTGGCTGGCACCTGAAAACCTAGCGCTTCGATTAGTGCTGGAATGGCACAATCGAAGGGCGATATGCTTTCGGAGTACAGCCGGAGATGGAGAGTGCGAGTGAGTGCCTTATATATAAGCCATCCAGTGGTCGCCACTGCCAATCACGTGACGTCGGCTGGGCTATGATCTCTGATATTGCCAACTTTCTCAATTGAAATCAATCAATTGTCACGCTGTTGCTGCAATGTTGACATCCATATCTTATCCAGCTTAATGCCTTCATCTTTTCTTTCAAAAAAGACACACTCACTGACGGTTATCTGTAGACCCAAGACATAAAAGAGGGGTGATTAAAACATTAACTGACAGGGCGCACAAAATATGTGAACCAGCTCACATATGTTGAGATTGAACACCTTAGAGCGACCTTCAAGAAGAATGGGTATTCCAACAGAGAGATAGATTGTGCACAACGGCCTAGCCTGACAACCAGGACGGACGAGGATCGACACCAACCCAAGGGGAAAGGGTTCTTACCATTTATCAGTAAGGTCACTGATCGCATTGGAAAAATTTTAAGCAAGTACGATGTGGAAACTATTTTCAGACCCACTATGAAAATAAAAAAATGTTTAAGATCCGTAAAAGATAAACGACATCCTCTAGCTGCACCAGGTGTCTATAAAATTCCGTGCAGTTGTGGAAAGGTCTATATAGACACAACAAAAAGAAGCGTCAACACTCGTCTGGGTGAACATAAAAGGAATTGCCGCCTCGGACATATTGATAAATCGGCTGTAGCGGAACATGTGTTTCAGGCAGGTGATCATGAAATAAAGTTTAGTGAGGCGACCGTCATATTATTATGTGCGAATGTACAGAGAGGCCTCTGAGATTGCCAAACACTGCAATAATTTTAATAGAAAAGATGAAGAAATTAAGCTGGATAAGATATGGATGTCAACATCGCAGCAACAGCGTGACAATCGATTGATTTCAATTGAGAAAGTTGACAATATCAGAGACCATTGCACAGCCGTCGTCACGTGATTGACAGCGGCGCCCTCTGGATGGCTTATATATACGGCGCTCACTCCCACTATCGTTGCAGTTCGCCCATTGTCCTCGGAGGATGCCTCCCGCAGTCGAAGGCGAAACGTCAGGGGAGAGTTTTATGTATGGACCTCGACATCTCAGCCCGGAAGTGTTAAGTGATGAGCTGGGTGTTTGATTGTGATCAGTCAGTCACCTCCGCACGTTCCTACGCTGCAGGTTTCACAGCCGTGTGCGGCCGGCGGCGCACGTGAGGCTGGACAGGTCTGCGCGACCCACTTACGGCGACAGACGCCTTGCCCAGCGACTCGTCGTGCTTTTGTTCACCACCAGGTCTCCATAGACATAATGTAAGCGTCTATGAATGTCTGCGGTGCTCTGCTCTCCCTTACAGACGCCATGTTGAAGGCTACTTACACTGCCGCCACCTATCGGAACTTCACGAAACTATAGCGGCTGAAGCAGGAATATTCCATGATGTCCGACAACAAATTCTGTAATTTTTTTCAACCGAAACTGGCAGAGAAAAAAAGTTTGGTATTACTTATTGAAGGTCCCTCGTAGAAAGAACTGCCGCAGTATGGTACAGAAGGTTATAGAAAGAAGTACGCAATGACACAAACGAAAATGACACTTTTGTTCCAGCACTATAATTATACTGAAGTCGTCGTGACTTATGATGGTCCTCTGCTCGTAACAGAAGGCGAGACTTGATCCTTAATAGGGTGTGTGATCAGCAGAGACAGGAACGTGTTCCCATGCTACCTACAAGGCTGGTAAGGATTTATTGTGATAGAGCCTACCACTCGTCCATGTGAACGTATTGCACTACGCCTCCTTAACGCGTCCTGGATATTCTCGATGGGATTCAAGTTGTAAGGGGAGGGGCAGTTCATTCGCCAAATATAAATTCGTTGCAAAAGCCCTAACACCTGAGCTTTCCGAAGTGGTTCTGCTCTGTCATCCATAAAAATGAAGTAATGGGGCGCGTTCATCACGGAAAAGACCAAATGAGTGAAGAACGTTGACTGATAAGTGTACCGTCTTGATAGGTTTTGAGCCCAGTACGCACGTGGAACATCATGCCTCACTACACCTGGGCCAACACAACGATCATGTTCGATAGTGTTCCTGCGTGCATTAAGCATTCCCAACTCTCGCCTCACGAGTGTACGTCCAGCACTGTCGAACACGATCGCTTGGCTGTCCAGGAGTTACGGTGTCGGGAGACATAATGTTGCAAGTTTGAGCAGAGCACACTCTACGGTCGACGTTACTGTGACACCTTCGCCGTGTACGTCTTTCCAGGGTGCATTCCGCCCTGATGTCATTTTCATTGATGACAAGCAGCAAGCAGTAAAGGAAACAAAAGAAAAATTCGGAGTAGGTATTAGAATCCATGGAGAAGAAATAAAAACTTTGAGGTTCGCCGATGACATTGTAATTCTGTCAGAGACAGCAAACGACCTGGAAGAGCAGTTGAATGGAATGGACAGTGTCTTGAAAAGAGGATATAAGACGAACATCTACAAAAACAAAACGACGACAATGCAATGTTGTTGTTGTTGTTGTTGTTGTGGTCTTCACTCCTGAGACGGTTTGATGCAGCTCTCCATGATGCTCTATCCTGTGCAAGCTGCTTCATCTCCCAGTACGAACTGCAGCCTACATCCTTCTGAATCTATTAATTGTATTCATTTCTTGCTCTCCGTCTACGATTTTTACCCTCCACGCTGCCCTCCAAGACTAAATTCGCGATCCCTTGATGCCTCAGAACATGTCCTACCAACCGATCCCTTCTTCTAGTCAAGTTGTGCCACAAACTCCTCTTCTCCCCAATTTTATTCAATACCTCCTCATTAGTTATGCGATATACCCATCTAATCTTCAGCATTCTTCTGTAGCGCGACGATTTGAAAACTTCTAGTCTCTTCTGGTCCAAACTATTTATATGTTTCACTTCCACACATGCCTACTCTCCATACAAATACTTTCAGAGACGACTTCCCTGACACTCAAATCTATACTCGATGTTAACAAATTTCTCTCCTTCCCTGAGTCAACAGATGGGGACGTTTGCAAGACAACAACCGTCTGCACGAACAGTTCGACGACGTTTGCAGCAACATGGGCTATCAGCTCGGAGACCATGGCTGCGGTTACCCTTGACGCTGCATCACAGACAGGAGCACCTGCGATGATGTACTCAACGACGAACCGAATGGCAAAGCGTTCTTTTTTCGGATGAATCCAGGTTCTGTTTACAGCATCGTCATGGCCGCATCCGTGTTTGGCGACATCGTAGTGAACGCACATTGGAACCGTATAATCATCGCCATACTGGCGTATCACACAGCACGATGGTATGGGGAGCCATTGGTTACACGTCTAGGGCACCTCTTGTTCGCAATGACGGCACTTTGAACAGTGGACGTTACATTTCAGATGTGTTACGACCTGTGGCTCTACCCTTCATTCGTTCTCTGCGAAACCCTACATTTCAGCCCGATAATGCACGACCGCATGTTGCAGGTCCTGTATGGGCCTTTCTCGATACAGAAAATGTTCGACTGCTGTTCTGGCTAGCACATTCTCCAGATCTCTGACGAACTGAAAACGTCTGGTCAATGGTGGCCGAGCAACTCTCTCGTCACAATACGCCAGTCACTACTCTTGATGAACTGTGGTATCGTGTTGAAGCTGCATGGGCAGCTGTACCTGTACACGCCATCCAAGCTGTGTTTGACTCAATGCCCAGGCGTATCAAGGCCGTTATTACGGCCAGAAGTGGTTGTTCTGAGTATTGATTTCTCGGGATGTATGCACCTAAATTGCGTGAAAATGTAATTACATGTCAGTTCTAGTATAATATATTTCTCCAATGAATACCCATTTATCATGTGCATTTCTTCTTGGTGTAGCAATTTTAATGGTCAGTAGTGTAATTTGGAACTGGCTTACAGCACGCCGTTCCTCACTCACCGTCTTAGTTACGGAACACAACGTCATGTAACACTATACGATTCGAATCCTTCTAGCGGCAGGAGACTGCAATTATATAGACCTGAAGAATAAAGATAGAGAAAGTGAATAACTTTTTTTCATTTAAAAAACTATAAGAGTTTTCACATCCAAAATTCGGGGCGTTACTTTACAGCACGCCTTCGTAAAATGGTCCGTGTCTCAACCATTAACATAGGCAGTACAGTTGTTATCTGACACGAAATTTCAGTAAAGCTATAGCGTCGCTGCTGACGCGTTCTCCACCGTGCACTGGTCCAGTAAGAAAGAGAAGAGAATGTCTGTTGAACTGGTACAGTAGGAGCGAGATTCTGGAAGATTTTTTTAAATTTTCCATTGAAATAATGAAGCCATTTACAACTTCCGATTAACATTCTGATCACAATATTATATCTACATTTGCAGCAACTTCTATACAGGGTGTTACAAAAAGATACGGCCAAACTTTCAGGAAACATTCCTCACACACAAATAAAGAAAAGATGTTGTGGACATGTGTCCGGAAATGCTTAATTTCCATGTTAGAGCTCATTTTAGTTTCGTCAGTATGTACTGTACTTCCTCGATTCACCGCCAGTTGGCCCAATTAAACGAAGGTAATGTTGACTTCGGTGCTTGTGTTGACATGCGACTCATTGCTCTACAGTACTAGCATCAAGCACATCAGTACGTAGCATCAACAGGTTAGTGTTCATCACGAACGTGGTTTTGCACTCAGTGCTGTGTTTACGATTGCGGAGTTGGCAGATGCCCATTTGATGTATGGATTAGCACGGGGCAATAGCCGTGGCGCGGTACGTTTGTATCGAGACAAATTTCCAGAACGAAGGTGTCCCGACAGGAAGACGTTCGAAGCAATTGATCGGCGTCTTAGGGAGCATGGAACATTCCAGCCTATGACTCGCGACTGGGGAAGACCTAGAACGACGAGGACACCTGCAATAGACGAGGCAATTCTTCGTGCAGTTGACGATAACCCTAATGTCAGCGTCAGAGAAGTTGCTGCTGTACGAGGTAACGTTGACCACGTCACTGTATGCAGAGTGCTACGGGAGAACCAGTAGTTTCCGTACCATGTACAGCGTGTGCAGGCACTATCAGCAGCTGATTGGTCTCCACGGGTACACTTCTGCGAATGGTTCATCCAACAATGTGTCAATCCTGATTTCAGTGCAAATGTTCTCTTTACGGATGAGGCTTCATTCCAACGTGATCAAATTGTAAATTTTCACAATCAACATGTGTGGGCTGACGAGAATCCGCACGCAATTGTGCAATCACGTCATCAACACAGATTTTCTGTGAACGTTTGGGCAGGCATTGTTGGTGATGTCTTGATTGGGCCCCATGTTCTTCCACCTACGCTCAATGGAGCACGTTATCATGATTTCATACGGGATACTCTACCTGTGCCTTTATAAGTACGACACAACATGCGGTTGATGCACGATCGAGCTCCTGCACATTTCAGTCGAAGTGTTCGTACGCTTCTCAACAACAGATTCGGTGACCGACGGATTGGTAGAGGCGGACCAATTCCATGGCCTGCACGCTCTCCTGACCTCAACCCTCTTGACTTTCATTTATGGGGGCATTTGAAAGTTCTTGTCTACGCAACCCCTGTACCAAATGTAAAGTAGAGACTCTTCGTGCTCGTATTGTGGACGGCTGTGATACAATACGCCATTCTCCAGGGCTGCATCAGCGCATCAGGGATTCCATGCGACGGAGGGTGGATGCATGTATCCTCGCTAACGGAGGACATTTTGAACATTTCCTGTAACAAAGTGTCTGAAGTCACGCTGGTACGTTCTGTAGCTGTGTGTTTCCATTCCATGATCAATGCGATTTGAAGAGAGGTAATAAAATGAGCTCTAACATGAAAAGTAAGCGTTTCCGGACACATGTCCACATAACATATTTTCTTTCTTTGTGTGCGAGGAATGTTTCCTGAAAGTTTGGCCGTACCTTTTTGTAACACCCTGTATACCTCAACCCACCTTACGATGTGTGCAGGAGGGTACTTTGTATACCAGTATCACTTCCCCCGTTCCCTGTTCCAGTCGCGTGTAGTTCTGGAGAAAAACGAGTGCTGGTGAGTCCCATGTGAGCTAGAGTCTCTCTCATTATACTCTGATGATCTTTTCTCGAAATACACATAAGAGGAAGTAATATACACTGAAGAGCCAAAAAACTTGGTACGCCCGCCTAATATCGTGTAGAGCCCCCGCAAGTATGCAAAAGTGCCACAACACGACTTGGCATGGATCCGAATAATGTCTGAAGTAGTGCTGGAGGGAAGTGACACTACGAATCCTTCAGGCTGTCGATAAATCCGTAAGAGTAGGAGAGGGTGGAGATTTCTTAACAGCGCGTGGCAAGGCATCACAGATATGCTCAGTAAGGTTCATGTCTGGGGAGTCTGCTGGCCAGTGGAAGTGTTTAAACTCGGAAGAGTGTTCCTGGGGCCACTGCGTAGCAATTCTGGAAGTCTGTGGTGTCGCATTGTCCTGCTGGAATTGCCCACGTCCGACGGGATGCACAATGGACATGAATGGAAACAGGTGATCAGACAGGATGCTTACGTACGTGTCACAAAGCCTCCACCAGCTTGAACAGTCTCTTGCTCACATACAGGGTCCATGGATTCCTGAGGTTGTGTCCATACCCGTACAAGTGCATTAGCTCGATACAATTTGAAACGAGGCTCGTTCGACCAGGAAACACGTTTCCACTCATCAACAGTCCAATGTCGTTTCTGACGGGTCCGGGCGAGGTGTAAAGGTATGTGTCGTACAGTCATCAAGGTTACACGAGTGGGCCTTCGGCTCCGAAAGTCCATATCGATGACGTTTCGTTGAATTGTTCGCACACTGACACTTGTTGATGGCCCAGCATTGAAATATGCAGAAATTTGTGGAAGGTTTGCACGTTTGTCACGTTGAACGATTCTCTTCAGGCGTCGTCGGTCCCGCTCTTTCTCCGGCGCAGCGATGTTGGAAATTTTATGTTTTACTGGATTCCTAATATTCACAGTACACTCGCGAAATTGTCGTACAGGAAAAACCCCACTTCATCGCTCGTGCACCGACTTTCAACCCACGTTCAAACTAACTTAAATCTTGATAACCTGCCATTGTAGCAGCAGTAGGCGATCTAACAACTGCGCCAGACACTTGTTGGCTAATATATACTTTGCCACCGCAGCGCCGTATTTTGCCTGTTTACATGTTTGTGTTTGAATACTCATGCCGATACCAGTTTCTTTGGCGCGTCAGAGTATTTGTTGACCTTTCTAGAAATGAACGTTCTCATAACGTTAGTAGTAAACCACACAGTGACTCAGAACGCCTCTCCTGCAGCGTCTGCTACTGGAGTCTGCTGAGCATCTCCGGGATGCTTTCGTGCTTACTAAATCAAACTTCTTTGGGAATTCTCAATTTCCTCTATCAACTGTATTTGGTGCGGATCCCAGACTGACGAACAATATTTAATATTACTCGAAAGAGTGTTTTTTAAGCTATTTCCTTTTGGCCGTGGACGACACTTCCTGACGATTCTTATAATGAAACTCAGTCTGACATCTGCCTTACTCGCGATATGTCTTACGAAGTTGTTCCATTTTTAGCCGCTTCGTAAGCCGACTCCTAGATATTTTGTAGATGTGACTGCGTCGAATGACTGTTCTCAAATGGTATAATCATGTACTAAAGGATGTTTCTGCTTATGCATACGAAATACGCTACGTTTGTTTATGTCGAGGGTCAGCTACGACTCATGCATCGAACGCTGATGTCTTCCGGCATTTCACTACAATTTTGTAGCGTTGCAACTTCCCTGTACGCAATAGTAACATTCACGAAAGTCTCATGGAAATTCCGACGTTGTCTACTAGGTCATTAATACATATTGTGGAAACTAATAGTCCAATAACATACTCTTGTGGTACGCCTGTAGTTACTTTTACGGCTGAAGTTATCTCCCCGCTGAGAATGAGCTGCTCTGTTCAACTTCCTAGAAACTCTTCAGTCGTATCACACAGTTGATCTGATGATATTCCGTATGCTGGTATTTTGTTCACTAGGCAGCAGTACGGAATTGTGATGTTAGAAGAAACTAAAAGGCAATTTTAAGAGACGAGGAGCATGAAAGAGAAGCAATGGGTGAGACGTCAATTACGCTACTGGCTTCAACACGATACCACAGTTCATCAAGAGTAGTGACTGGGGTATTGTGACGAGAGAGTTGCTCGGCCACCATTGACCAGACGTTTTCAGTTCGTCAGAGATCTGGAGAATGTGCTAGCCAGAGCAGCAGTCGAATATTTTCTGTATCGAGAAAGGCCCATACAGGACCTGCAACATGCGGTCGTGCATTATCCTGCTGAAATGTAGGGTTTCGCAGGGAACGAATGAAGGGTAGAGCCACAGGTCGTAACACATCCGAAATGCAACGTCCACTGTTCAAAGTGCCGTCAATGTGAACAAGAGGTGCCCTAGACGTGTAACCAATGGCACCCCATACCATCACGCTGTGTGATACGCCAGTATGGCGATGACGAATATACGGTTCCAATGTGCGTTCACTATGATGTCGCCAAACACGGATGCGACCATGACGATGCTGTAAACAGAACCTGGATTCATCCGAAAAAATAACGCTTTTGCCATTCGGTCACCCAGGTTCGTCGTTGAGTACTTTATCGCAGGCACTCCTGTCTGTGATGCAGCGTCAAGGGTAACCGCAGCCATGGTCTCCGAGCTGATAGTCCATGCTGCTGTAAACGTCGTCGAACTGTTCGTGCAAATGGTTGTTGTCTTGCAAACGTCCCCATCTGTGGACCCAGGGATCGATACGTGGCTGCACGATCCGTTACAGCCATGCTGATAAGATGCCTGTCATCTCGACTGCTAGTGATACAAGGCCGTTGGGATCCAGCCCGGTATTCCGTATTACCCTCCTGAACCCACCGATACCATATTGTGCTAACAGTCATTGGATCTCGACCAACGCGAGCAGCAATGTCGCGATACGATAACCGCAATCGCGATAGGCTACAATCCGATCTTTATCAAAGTTGGAAATGTGATGATAGGCATTTCTCTTCCTCACACGAGGCGTCACAACAACGTTTCACCAGGCAACGCCGGTTAACTGCTGTTTGTGTATGACAGCACGTTGTAGGTGTCGCCACCGGCGCCAACCTTGTGTGAATTCTCTGAAGAGCTAATCATTTCCATATCACAGCATCTCTTTCCTGTTGGTTAAATTTCGCGTCTGTAGCACGTCATCTTCGTGGTGTAACAATTTTAATGGCCAGTAGTGTATTAAGAGTCGAGCAGCATGAAAGAGAAGCTATGGTTGAGAAGAGAGTGAGGCAGGATATTACCCTACCCCCGATGTTATTCAATCTGTATATTAAGCAAGCAGAAAAGGAAATCAAAGAAATATTTCGAGTAGGTATTAAAGTTCAGGGAGACGAAACAAAAACCTTCAGGTCTGCCGATGAACTTGTAATTCTGTCAGAGATTGCAAAAGGCTTGGAAGAGCAGTTTAATGGAATGGACAGTGTATTGAAAGGAGGATCTAAGATGAACACCAACAAAAGCAAGGCAAGGACAATCTAATGTCGTCCAACTAAATCACGTGATGCTGAGAGAATTAGATTAGAAATCGTGGCACTAAGTAGTAGGCGCGTTTTATTGTTTGGACAGCGGAAAAACTGGTGATGGCCGAAGTAGAGAGGATATAAAATGTTGACTGTGAATGGCAACAGAAGCGCTTCTGAAGAAAAGAAATTTATTAAATTCGAATATAGATTTAAGTGTTTCTGAAGGTATTTTTCTGGAATGTAACCATAGGCCGAAGATAGATGATAAAGAGTTTACACAAGAACTGGATGGAAGCGTTTGAAATATGGTGCTAAAGAAGAATGGTCAGATTAGATGGGTAGATCACGTAACTAATGAGGTGGTACTGAATAGAAATGGGAAGATAAGAAATGTGTGACATAACTCATTAGAAGAACGAATCAGTTGATAGGACACATTCTGAAATACCAACGAATCACCAGTTTAGTATTGGAGGCAAGAGTGGAGAGAAAAATCTTAGAGGGAGACCAAGAGGTGTATACGGTAAGTACATTCAGAAGGACGTATGTTACAGTAATTGAAGAGCTTGCGTAAGATGAGTAGCATGTTACACCAGTTTTCACACTGAAGGCCACGACAACACTCTTCTAGATGCAATAGATTCCTTATTCACGCCAAAGACCACTAAATAAAAAATAATAATAATAACACCGTTGCTTCTATTCATCCCCTCTGCAGCGTGAATTGAAACACCAAGTTTTATTTTTTTATTTATAAAAGAATCAGCTAGGGCCCGCAGCTAATTATAAGTTTAAAGTTAGATACAAGACCTATTATCCCATATATAATTGACGGGGTCAGAAGCTAAGGAAAATAATCCCATTCTTGTACTTTTGAGAAAACGGAAGTTACAGTCAGGATTGCAAAATGGAATTAAAAAAATTTTTTTTTGAGTGTTAGACATAAAAATACTTTGCAGCCTTTTCTGTGTGAAATTTAAAATTACAGTTTAATGTAAACGATCAGTTTCATATCAAATTTCCTGAAGGTTTATATGCATATGTAGGGTAGTTTGCAGCGACAGTATCTGCTTGTATTAACTGACCTAACGCGATAATTATTGCCTTCTATACTTTACCCTCCACAGTACCTACGAATTTGTTCAACGTTGAATCTATAACTTGTACACTTGCGGAAAAATAAAAATTTTATCGATCTTTTACAAGATATAATTATTCTGTGACTAAATGCACTCACGATAAGAGCTGGATAAACCAATGTTGTTGCTTATCTCCAACACAGGCGCAATAAAAGGATTTCGTGCTGCTGGAGAAATAAATCGAAAATCTATACCAATTATATGTCTGTAAGACTGTCGTGCCTTTCTGTTTGTCTATGGATACGCTAGCCACCAAAACTACAAAACGATTTTTATGAAGCCTTCACTGGTAAATTCAGCGTAGCTAGAGGCACCGTGCAAGGTACATTTCATCAAAATCGGATCACGAAATAATAAGATATTCATACACTACTGGCCATTAAAATTGCTACACCACGAAGATGACGTGCTACAGACACGAAATTTAACCGCCAGGAAGAAGATGCTGTTATATGCAAATGATTAGCTTTTCAGAGCATTCACACAAGGTTGTCGCCGGTGGCGACATCTACAACGTGCTGACATGAGGAACGTTTCCAAATGATTTCTCATACACAAACAGCAGTTGACCGGCGTTGCTTGCTGAAACGTTATTGTGATACCTAGTGTAAGGAGGAGAAATGCGTACTTTGATAAAGGTCGGATTGTAGCCTATCGCGATTGCAGTTTATCGCATGGCGACATTGCTGCTCCCATTGGTCGAGATCCAATGACTGTTAGCAGAATATGGAATCGGTGGGTTCAGGAGGGTAATACGGAACGCCGTGCTGGATTCCAACGGCCTCGTATCACTAGCAGTTGAGAAGGCCGGCATCTTATCCGTATGGCTGTAACGGATCGTACAGCCACGTCTCGATCCCTGAGTCAACAGATGGGGACGTTTGCAAGACAACAACCATCTGCACGAACAGTTCGACGACGTTTGCAGCAGCATGGACTATCACCTCGGAAATCATGGCTGCGGTTACCCTTGACGCTGCATCACAGACAGGAGCGCCTGCGATGGTGTACTCAATGACGAACCTGGGTGCACGAATGGCAAAACGTTATTTTTTCGGATGAATCCAGGTTCTGTTTACAGCATCATGATGGTCGCATCCGTGTTTTGCGACATCGCGATGAACGCACATTGGAAGCGTGTTTTCGTCATTGCCATACTGGTATCACCAGGTGTGATCGTATGGGGTGCCATTGGTTACACGTCTCGGTCACCTCTTGTTCACATTGACGGCACTTTGAACAGTGGACGTTACATTTCAGATGTGTTACGACCCGTGCCTCTACCCTTCATTCGATCCCTGCGAAACCCTACATTTCAACAGGATAATGCACGACCGCATGTTGCAGGTCCTGTACGGGCCTTTCTGGATACAGAAAATGTTCGACTGCTGCCCTGGCCAGCACATTCTCTAGATCTCTCACCAGCTGAAAACGTCTGCTCAATGGTCGCCGAGCAACTGCCTTGTCACAATACGCCAGTCACTGCTCTTGATGAACTGTGGTATCGTGTTGAAGCTGCATGGGCAGCTGTACCTGTACACGCCATCCAAGCTCTTTTTGACTCAATGCCCAGGCGTATGAAGGCCGTTATTACGGCCAGAGGTAGTTGTTCTAGGTACTGATTTCTCAGGATCTATGCACACAAATTGCGTGAAAATGTAATCACATGTCAGTTCTAGTATAATATATTTGTCCAATGAATACCAGTTTATCATCTGCATTTCTTCTTGGTGTAGCAATTTTAATGGCCAGTAGTGTACATCTTATGAAAATGTATGTACATATCTGTGTTCCACTCCTACTCCGTAAAAACTGTCTGGAAAGAATCGCTCTGGTAGTAAGAAACCATTTACCTATCAAAGGGGTGAGGCTGGGATGACAAAGAGGTGTAGCCCATGACGTGCGAATTCCCAGATTTTATTCAGCCAGTAATCAGTATTTGAGAACGAGAGCGCTTAAAGCCTTGCTGTAAACTTTACACATTATTTCAAACTTCTGCGAATTTTTTCTAATTGATATCTCCCACGTAATGATGAAAGAAAAAGAGTTTATCATTAACTACATTTCACGCAAATAAGTTATACACAACTGCAACCAGTCACTTTTTTGAATAATAATGCTTTATTACATGAACCGGTTTTCGAACCTTTTCAGGTTCATCTTCAGATGGTTTCGGGAGGATCCGAGAAGTTACATCCTCCCGAAACCATCTGAAGATGAACCTGAAAAGGTTCGAAAACCGGTTCATGTAATAAAGGGTTATTATTCAAAAAAGTGAGTGGTTGCAGTTGTGTATAACTTATTTACGTTCAATATACAGTCACGGTTCTAAAATATCCGTAATGGATAAGCATAATCTATTAACTACATTTTCGCTGTTCATTTTCGTATAAGGCATGGCGTTTTAATTATTACTCCTCTACTAGTAACTGTATTTGCGACACGTTTTGCATAAAGTATTCAGATGTCCTTCTGAACGTACCTGTAATGTTATATTATTGTACAATTCATAGTTCTGCATGTATGACGTGATAACCACTGAGATGGATGATAAACTGCCGCATCATTCATGACGTTTAAATTTGTTATTACTAATCCGCTGAACCGATTTTGATGAAATTTGTTAAGGAGACGGCTTGAACCCTGGGGAATAGCAGAGGCTACTTTAGAAAGTGTGTAGCACAAGACACTTAGTGATTTGAAAAATATTAAGCGAGTGAAGGAAAAATATTTCTTATTTGTGAGAATGCATTTCTTGGTTGACTTGTGCTACGTGATACGAGTCAGAGTAATGAATACAAAGCTTATAAATCTTCATGTTGTTTAATCCATACTTCCACAGTATTAATTTAATAATGTACTCGTTGTATAGAGTATAGCCACTATGCGGACTACGCAGTATTCCAGAACGAGAGCATTGACAAACGCGCAACAGATTTCACACATAATTTCAGAACACTACGGAAATTTTTCATGATTAGAACCCCACAAAATGATCAAATTTCATCGCTTACTAGATTTTTGCTCTTGATGCAGTAAAACTGTCGCATTAGGCACGACGTTTTAACTTCTTTACTGCTAACTCTATTCACGACAAAATCTGCAGACAGTAGTCACATATAACACTGAATATATGTGCAAAATTAAAACATTGTACGGTATATGGTTCAGAAGATGTGATGTCATAAACAATGAGATGCGTGAGAAACTGCCGCATCGTTCATGACGTTTTAATTAATTACTTATCTCAGACTAGTTCTATTCGCAGGCAGTATCGACATATGGTGCTAAGTGTAGCTACAAAATTATATCATTGTGCGGCGCAGATAGAGTCGAAGGAGGAGATGGAGAGAGTAAGGGAAAAGAGGAGATGGACATGGACAGGGGCAGGAGGAGATCGACAGAGGGATGGAGCAGTAGCAGATGTATAGAGAGAGGGACATGGGCGATACACAGGATGTGGGTGTGGCGGAGGTGGACACATAAAAGGAAGGGGGAGAGTAGGTGGACAGAGGATGAGGACTGCGGGAAGTGGACGCGGAGAAGGGAGGCTGGAAGGAGATAGGCAGAGAATGAGGGCCGCGGAAAGTGTACACAATGAAGCAAGGGAGGAAGGAGGATGGACAGAGAGCGGGAGCAGAAGAGATGGACAGAGAGAGCGGGAAGAAGGAAACTGACTAGTTGAACTAAAGTGAATGCGTACCACGGGCGACGTCGAGTACATAGCTAGTAAGAAAATAAAATGTTCCAGCTTTCCATCCCATTTTGAGGCACAACGATGGTCGTATTACGTTATGAAGTCTTAATTCCCTGTTGTGCTTTAATCAGCTTATTTTCGCTGGGGCTGTGCAATAATTAGGCTCTTTCTATAGAGGCATTAAAAATGGGCCGTGGCAGATAACGCTTTTGTACCTCCGGCTTCTCCTTTCCATTGCCCCTGGAATCCTCCCATTTCAGGGAGTAGGACTTAATTAACAGACTGCATTAAATGTCTGAAGATGTCACCACCACATCTTGCAGAACCTCTTTTCGCGTACAAAGCCGCGTTCTTCAAAAGACTACAGGCTGCAGGTGAATTAGACAGGAACTAGAAGGAATTCATTTCTCTCGTATAATTCTGCACTCGTTTTAATGCCTTATAAAAGTTATTGTAAGTCGACGTCTGAAGCTCTTCTTAGCGTCGTAGATGACGACTACGTGGCAACTGAATACATGTAGGACGCCCCCTGTTGAATATGGCATGAGGACAAGGCTTATTATTTATTTCTAGTTCAGTTTTGATACGTTTTTAATTCCATGGGTTCATACTTAAGAGATATTCAAGTATGTAAAACATACAATAAGACCAAAACACATCATATATGCTTAAAAAGAAAGATTTTCTAATTTTCCTCCATACGTCATGTTGTTGTGGACTTCAGTCTTGAGACTGGTTTGATGCAGCTCTCCATACTACTCTATCCTGTGCAAGCTGCTTCATCTCCCAGTGCGTACTGCAGCCTACATCCTTCTGAACCTGCTTAGTGTATTCATCTCTTGGTCTCCCTCTACGATTTTTACCCTCCACTCTGCCTTCCAATACTAAATTGGTGATCCCTTGATGCCTCAGAGCATGTCCTACCAACCGATCCCTTCTTCTAGTCAAGTTGTTCCACAAACTCCTCTGCTCCCCAAGTCTATTCAGTACCTCCTCATACATCATAAGTTCAGAAATTTGAAACGTGCTGTGATTTATCAGATTACCTTCCATTAGCAATGTGGGTGCACTCAACGACTGTGATATTACTTTCGAAATGATGCAGCACAGCAACCAGTCGTCCTTTTCTTTCAGGTTTTATCAAGCCAATCTAGATTTCAGCCAGTGGCTAGCATTATCAATGCACAGCAGTCTTGAACGAACTGTGACAGAAGCCCGAACAACAGGGAACTGACGTACTAGGACATGCATTGATACCATGGAATAGTGCATTATATGGCTAGGCACTAGCCGAAATCTAGATATGCTTAATAAAACCTGAAAGAAAAGGACGACTGATTGCTGTGCTCCATGATTTTGAAAATGCTTTCATTCAAGAGGTAATATCAAAACTTGTCACTAGGTTGAAAATGTGTAGGGCTATACAGTGAGGTGTATAAGACATCTTTTAGGCTATTGTGGAACATATTGTCCAACAGAAATCATTTTACAACACATATTTGCTTTGATCACCTTAATGGAGTTCAAAGATGGCTCTGAACACTATGGGACTTAACTGTTGAGGTCATCAGTCCCCTAGAACTTAGAACTACTTAAACCTTACTAACCTAAGGACATCACACACATACATGCCCGAGGCAGGATTCGAACCTGTGCCTAATGTAGTGAAAATTTGCGCAAGTCATTTTACGCAGCACTGACGTTATTTGATATTATCAGTACACTGATGTATGAAACTTAAGTACAAAAGTAACTTCCGTATGACATAGTTCGCTGCAACTTGGACCATACACAGAAATATCTGTTACAGTATAGTACATACGGGAAATGAAGGAAATACGCAATGAGACGAATAAAAATGACACTTTTTGTCCAAGACAATGCGGTTTCATGATGGTCCCCTGGACATTACATAAGGCGGAACTTGGGTCTTATTAGGAGGTGTGACTACCACGGACGGCAGCGTATGCCCTGCAACGTTCTCCCCTGCTGGCCACAACAGTGGTCTGGAGTTCCTGTGTAGGGCGTTCCATTGTTCGCTCAGTGCGGTTGACAGCTACTGGACGGCCATTGGTGCGTGTGGAAGTACTGCGGTACGTGTCCACAACGCACCCACACACGCTCGATGGGATTTATCAGGGGGAACGAGCAAGACAATCCATTGGCAGAATATCCTCTCATTCAACGAGCTCCATCAACTGGGTCTGCCTTCATCGAACAGGACAGGTGGAGGAACCGTTGGAACTAGAGGATATTCGGCGAACGGGATGGCCTGCCCGTTGCCCGGACTTCAGTTACATCGAGTGTATTTGGGATGTGTTCTGACAAGCATGCACAACGACCACCCAGGACCTGTCAGTCGCAGAGGAAAGAAACGCCCTATCACAAGGACTCCTCATCACCCTTGTGGCTAACATGGGAACGGGTTGCATAGTACGCATTGCTGTCAGGGGGATTACACACCCTATTAAGAACGACGCCCCGCCTCGGCTAATGTCCAAGAGACTATCATAAACTGCTGTGTCTTCCTTGTAAATATTGTCTTTCACTAAACGTGTCATTTCTCTGCATTTAAGGGGGGTAGGACGTCAAACGGGACGACTTGGAGCAGGAGAGACAACACAGGACATTTTAATTTCCACTGTCTATACTTTTAAAAATAAATTCATAAAACTTTCTCAGCATGACCAGGAAGGATTCAGAATTTACGCTTATAGTGGTGGAAGTTCAAAAATATAAGCAAATAATTTATTTTTTTACATTTGTGTTTCACCTTTTTTCACTTACGATTGGCTGCGTTTGTTGCTATAGGTACACTTTTCTTCATAAGTAAGGGAGATTCTTCGATGAATTTTGCACAGCATACAAACCATAATTACAGGTGTATGAAACTCTAGAATTTTCCAAATATATTAAAAACTGTGGTAGAATTGAGATAATTAACTATAAAATTTTAGTTTTTTCTAAACATGAAGTTTAAAATATAACAGCACATTCATATTTTCACAAATTAAATAATTTCTTGAGTTTCATACACCTGTAAGTATGGTTTGTATGCTGTGCTAAATTCATCGAAGAATCTCTCTTACTTATGAAGAAACGTGTACCTATAGCAACAAACGCAGCCAATAGAAGTGAACAAATGATGAACTTTCACATGTAAAAAAAAATATTTTGTTATGTTTTTGAACTTTCACTGCTATGACTGAAACCTGAATCCTTCCTCGTCATGCTGACAAAGTTTCATGAATTTATTTATTAAAGTATAGACAGTGGAAATTAAAATGTCCTGTGGTGTCTCTCCTGCTCCAAGACGGCCCGTTTGACGTCCTACCCCCCTTAATTTCGTATTTCTTTCAGTTACCTTCTGTACTATTCTGTAGCAGTGCTTTCTATGCACTGTCCACGATTCATTGAACTACTAGCTGACAAGGAACTTTGTATTCTAACCACTGCTTCTCAGTATGAATGAAATTTATTACAAGTCATATCTCTCTATTTCCAACAAATATCTCAATATACATAGTATCAATACTAGGAATAAGAACAATCTACATAAACACTTAAAATCACTTACCTTGGTCCAAAAAGCGATCCAATATTCAGAAACACACATTTTTCATAAATTGTCAGCAACCATTACAGACCTGGTTTCAGATAAAACACGGTTTGAAAGACTTTTTGGTGGGCAACTCCTTCTGCTCCATGGATGATTATCTTAATAGGGACTGTTAGGCAAGCTCTAGTAAAAATGTCTGTTAGATTTCTGTTTTGACAGCACTTCTCTTAATAGGGACTGTCAGGCAAGCTTCAGTAAAAATGTCTGTTAGATTTCAGTTTTGACAGCACTTGGTCACAACAGTCATGATTAGGTATTTTGTTTATGATAAATTTATTAAAAGTGCCGGCCGGAGTGGCCGAGCGGTTCTAGGCGCTACAGTCCGGAACCGCGCGACCGCTACGGTTGCAGGTTCGAATCCTGCCTTGGGTATGGATGTGTGTGATGTCCTTAGGTTAGTTAGGTTTAAGTAGTTCTAAGTTCTAGGGGCCTGATGACCTCAGAAGTTAAGTCCCATAGTGCTCAGAGCCATTTGAACCATTTTAATAAAACTGTGTAACAATGTTTCATTCTGACAGTGTATTAATTCTGTAAATATTAGCAATTGCAGTTTACAGTGATGTATTCAGCTATTTTGAGAAGTAAGTAGTAAGTATTACGTTCAAATGTTTCATGTTTTTTATGGTATACTTTCTAACATTCTCTACACCCAAGAGAATCATCTCATTTTTCGGTCTATGGAACGATAACTGTATCTAATCTAATCTACTAGAAACTAAAACAAAAAAAAGTTTTCGTCCACTTCCCATACACTGGGTGTACCTGCTTCGCGTGTCTAGAACGCGATTTTGTAAACGCGTCTATGACAATTTCTTTCGTAGCTCTAGAGACAGGTATTGTTTCCGCCTACAACCGTTTGCAGCTCACAGTTGAAAGCTGTCAAAAGCGCTGCCAAGTGTCAGGGATTTCCTTAAGTTGACCCGACTTTACGAGTATCTCAGTAATAAAGAGTTAGTGTGTTGAAACTTAGCGCCTGGTGCGGCATTTTTTGACGCATCTCAGTGCTTTTGAAGTCATATTCTTGAAATATATGTCGTACAGTGATTCGTTCGTGAAGCTACATTCGGTGGCATATGTGGACATTGTCTACGAAATAACTTGTGAATAGAGTTAGTGGCAAAACTAAACCAAACTAAACTCCGCCCGAATAGACCATGAAGGCTCAAGGATACCGACCGGACGCCGTGTCATCCCCAGTACGAAGACGTCAGTGGATGCGGATATGGACGGAAAAATTTAAACGGCATGTTCAATGTGGCAGAGTTTTTCGCGCATACCAGTGATTATTATGTCATATATCTTGAACTATTTGTGGTACGAATATACAATTTTCTAGTTGTATATGTGGGTACTGTGGTGCCCTGCCCACTTGTCTGTTATAGGATGCCTAAAAGGATGCCGCTTTCTCGGATAGCTATACGACAGTGCAAGCAAATCACATCATGGTTTTTTATTACAATAAAGTAGGTTGACACAACTTTGGGTCGCAAGCAACTGGCGACATGCAAATAATCAATGTCATTCGTCATATACAATTTCCGTACAAACTAGTTCACACAAGTTCATATGGGTCACTAATAACGGCTCTTCTAATGCCTCTCTTCTAGTGCGCGGCTTCTAGTGCGGGTCTGCTGGTGCGCGTCTTCTGCTGTCCGACCGAGGCTGGCGGCAGCCGCTCTTATACAGGGTGGTCCATTGATAGTGACCGGGCCAAATATCTCACGAAATAAGCATCAAACGAAAAAACTACAAAGAACGAAACTCGTCTAGCTTGAAGGGGGAAACCAGATGGCGCTATGGTTGGCCCGTTGGATGGCGCTGCCGTAGGTCAAACAGATATCAACTGCGTTTTTTTAAACAGGAACCTCCATTTTTTATTACATATTCGTGTAGTACGTAAAGAAATATGAATGTTTTAGTTGGACCACTTTTTCCCTCTGTGATGATTGGCGCTGTAATAGTCACAAACGTATAAGTACGTGCTACGAACTAACATCCCGCCAGTGCGGACGGTATTTGCTTCATGATACATTACCCGTGTTAAAATGGACCGTTTAGCAATTGCGGGAAAGGTCGATATCGTGTTCATGTATGGCTATTGTGATCAAAATGCCCAACGGGCGTGTGCTATGTATGATGCTCGGTATCCTGGACGACATCATCCAAGTGTTCGGACCGTTCGCCGGATAGTTACGTTATTTAAGGAAACAGGAAGTGTTCAGTCACATGTGAAACGTCAACCACGACCTGCAACAAATGATGATGCCCAAGTAGGTGTTTTAATTGCGTGAGAATCGGGAATCTCAAAAACGTCGGTGCTGAGAATGCTACATCAACATCGATTGCACCCGAACCATATTTCTATACACCAGGAATTGCATGACGACGACTTTGAATGTCGTGTACAGTTCTGCCACTGGGCACAAGAGAAATTACGGGACGGTGACAGATATTTGCAAGCGTTCTATTTAGCGACGAAGCGTTATTCACCAACAGCGGTAACGTAAACCGGCATAATGGAACGTCAGTGACCTTCGCGGATTAATGCATGGTGCGGCATTATGGGAGGAAGGACAATTGGCTCCCATTTTATAGATGGCAATCTAAATGGTGCAATACATGCTGATTTCCCTACGTAATGTTCTACCGATGTTACTACAAGATGTTTCACTGCATGACAGATTGGCGATGTACTTCCAATATGATGGATGTCCGGCACATAGCTCGCGTGCGGTTGAAGCGGTATTGAATAGCATATTTCATGACAGGTGGATTGGTCGTCGAAGCACCATACTATGGCACCTGACGTCCCCGGATTTTTGTCTCTGGGGAAAGTTGACGGATATTTGCTATTGTGATCCACCGAAAACTCCTGAGAACATGCGTCAGCGCATTGTCAATGCATGTGCGAACATTACGGAAGGCGAACTACTCGCCGTTGAGAGGAATGTCGTTACACGTATTGCCAAATGCATTGAGGTTGACGGCCAATATTTTGAGCATTTATTGCATTAATGTGGTATTTACAAGTATCCCTCTGTAACAGCATGCGTTCTCAGAAATGATAACTTCAGAAAGGTACATGTATCACATTGGAACAACCGAAATAAAATGTTCTGTATTTTGATTTTAAAAACCTACCTGTTACCAACTGTTCGTCTAAAATTGTCAGCCATATGTTTGTGACTATTACAGCGCCATCTATCACAAAGCGAAAAAAGTAGTACAACCAAAACATTCATATTTCTTTACGTACTACACGAATATATAATGAACAATGGGAGTTCCTATTTTTAAAAAACGCAGTTGATATCCGTTTGACCTACGGCAGTGCCATCTAGCGGGCCCACCATAGCACCATCTGGCTTCCCCCTTCAAGCTGGACGAGTTTCCTTCTTTGTAGTTTTTTCGTTTGATGCTTATTTCGTGAGATATTTGGCCCGGTCACGATCAATGGACCACCCTGTATTCTCTTAGAAAAGAGGCCGCTCCTGTTGTGGCGCGATCCTAGTCAGCGTACTATTGCCTGACGTCGTCTCACAACCTTCTCTGCTCTTCCGTTCTTCATCTTCTTGCCGTACCGTCAGTAAAATTTATTGTGAATAGAGTTAGTAGCGCACAAGTAACAAAATTTGAACGTCATACATGCTGCGGCAGTTCTTCGCGTATTTCATTGTTTATGAAATCATGTCTTTTGAATTATAGTAGGTATGTGATTCTTACCGCTATAGCGGTGTTGCCTTACAGTAAGGGACACCTGCATCAAGACTGATTAATATCCAGTGGTTTAGGAGGAAATCTGGATCATACACACACAATCGCGGACCCCTTCGGACCTATTCTTAGTAAGGCGGGTGCCAGGTTGAGATTCATTGGGAAAGTCCTTAGAAAATGTAGTCCATCAACAAAGGAGGTAGCTTAGAAAACACTCGGTCGACCTATATTTGAGTATTGCTCATCAGTGTGTGATCCGTACCATGTGGGGTTGGCAGAGGAGATAGAGAAGATCCAAAGAAGAGCGGCGCGTTTCGTCACAGGGTTATTTGTTAAGCGTGATAGCGTTACGGAGATGTTTAGCAAACTCAAGTGGCAGACTCTGCCAGAGAGGCGCTCTCCATCGCGGTGTAGCTTGGTGTCTAGGTTTCCAGAGGGTGCGTTTCTGGATTAGGTATCGAATATATTGCTTCCCCCTACTTATACCTCCCGAGGACATCACAAATGTAAAATTAGAGAGATTCGAGGGCGCACGGAGGCTTTCCGGCAGTCGTTCTTCCCGCGAACCATACGTGACTGGAACAGGAAAGGGAGATGACAGTGGCACGTAAAGTGCCCTCCGCCACACACCGTTGGGTGGCTTGCGGAGTATAAATGTAGATGTAGATGTAGATGCTGTGATAAAGAGATAGTTAGTATCCTCAGTTCATTGAATTGGTATCCGCGAGACGTTTTGACTTCGCACATTACGTGCTTTTGGATCCAGAAAACTTTAGCTTGGCTTGATGATTACACGTCCCCCCCCCCCCCCCCCAAAAAAAAATGTATGACAATATGGGATAAAAGAAACTGAAGCATGGATCTTTTTTTTAATTTTTTGTATTACCTATGTCTGGCCACAGCCGCATTCGAAATAAAGATTTATTTATGTGCTACAGTAGTTTTGCGGTATGCGCCTCTCAACTAAATCTATGTTGTAATGCCATTAACGTACCCTGCCAACTTGTGTTATCTGTTTATCATCATAATTTAGGCATATACTGGGAGGAAACCTCTTAAACTTGAGAACTGCATACAGTGCATTTTCCCAAAGGTAACGGTATCTCTTGATCACCTTCTTTATACAGAAAGCCAATCGTATAATATTCGAGAGAAAAATGACTGGTTCCACACATAACTCAATGCGTTATTAAACGCAGAATATCGTTTTTTAATTAACTGTTTCTGATATTTTGTCATAATCACCGGAATATATCAATTAAGAATATTTAATGGTGAACTTCACTGTTTCTGATGTAGTTGGGATCATTTTCATACAACTGTAGTTATTTGTAATGGGCTGTCCGAGATAGTCTGTGGCAGCAGATACTGAACCTCACAAATGCCAGCTTTTCAGTAACATCTCGTTAAAAATTTTGCAAAGCTACACACAGTTCTTAAAATTTTGTAGCAATCCACACGATTCTTATCAGCATATAATTTACTTCTACAACTATCTGGTCCTCATAATGTTTGCTCTAACAGTCTCTTCCTTCATTATATCCCACACTGTATTTATTTTGTTAGATGTTTTGTAGGATCATAAGCTTATCTCTGAGGTATTTTAGTTTGTAACACTCAATTTTAAAATGAAACGTATAATTGACTAGTTAGCAGGTTGGCAAGTTTTCCATAGTACCACCAACAACTTTAACATGGCTGGCAAAAGTCTAGTTGTGGTCGATTCATTTCGGTGTCTGCTAAAGGGATGACAAACGTAGATGAGATGATGAATGAGAATGTAGCTACATTCATAATATCAGCTACTTTAGTTAACCACAAAATAAGACACATTGACAGTAGGATAGTTCATACATGACCCATCCACATTCAAAAATTTATGTACATTTGTTGCTTATTTTCTTCAGTTATTAACTTGAAGAACAAAGTTTTCTGAATTAGAATTTCTCTGCGATAAGTATTAAACAATGGAAAATGAAGGATGGAATGTAAGCATCTTACCCAGCCACAAGTGTGAACCACTAACAAGAGCTCTTTTCTTCGGTCAGTTTTAAGTTCTTATCCTTACCAAGCGTTTCACTTGAAATAACTTACCTTATAGACCTATTTCCGCTGTGAAGATTGTTAAACAGCGACTTGAAAAAATTGTATTCAGTCACATCACTAAACCAAACGCTTATCTCCTGTATTTGTAAAAAATCACCATTTCTCTTCTATTGCACCACTGTTGCTGCATCTATAGGCACATAAAATGTGGAAAAGGTAAATAAGTAGAAATACAGTTTCAGTTAAGACGTGGCATATAGAGCCGAAATTGAAGCACCCCTTTCCATCCAGAAGTTATTTGTCGTAAAAATCAGTACAGTACTTATTCAAATGTTCACATGTTCAAATGTGTGTGAAATCTTATGGGACTTAACTGCTAAGGTCATCAGTCCATAATCTTACACACTACTTAGCCTAAATTATCCTAACGACAAACACACACACCCATGCCCGAGGGAGGACTCGAACCTCCGCCGGGACTAGCCGCACAGTCCATGACTGCAGCGCCCTAAACTGCTCGGCTAATCCCGCGCGGCACAGTACTTATTCCTTGGAAAAAAGAAAAAAAAAACGCAACAAACGGAGACAGTGTCTCACTCTGGTTCCTCTTACATTCCAAGAGCTGAAAAATAATTAAAGCGAAATGATACCTACTAAACTGTAAGCTCGGTTTGCTATAAGCGTCGAAACCCACTAGTTTCGCTACAATATGGACTAAAGCGTAAGAGAATGTTACCCCGTGCATATGAGAAAGAATTAATAATCTTTGTAAGAAGTGAGGCAGTTCGTAGAGGATTAATCTTAAGCGTCTCTCAGGCAGAGTAGAGAGCAATCAGCAACTTCTAGGTTTTTGCATCGTAAAGTAGACAAAATGATCGATTGGTGTTCCGTTTATTAGTGTGAAACTGTGTTAAATCTAACCATAAGACGACGGAGATACGAAACACGTTATATTGAATGCAGTTCGCACGAAAGTTCATGAGACGAAACGGCCTAATGGATATTATGTAATAACTTTCAAATGTCTTGAGCACACTTTTTGTTATTTCTAAAATCGCCTTACGCTTTTCGACGTTTCATGATTATCAGAGGCTATGAAATACAGTACAAAACTGATCACAGGAGACATGAAAAACTATTTCATTCCATCATGCCTTGATCCGCGGCTTTCAGGATGTAATGTGAGAAAAGAGCGAGTTGGGTTTCACATGGTGGATGTTTTTGAAATCCATGCTGGTTCGCATTGAGAAGGCCGTTCTGTTCGAGATACTTGATTATTTTTTAGCACAGAGTATGTTCTGATGTTCTAGAACAAATGGATGTCAAGGATATTGGACGGTAGATTTATGGCTCACTTCCGCTAGCCTTCTTCTAGACATGTGTGACCTGTGCTTTCTTTCAACTACTGTTCACAGTTTTTTGTTCATACGATATATCATAGTTAACAGAGGTGGCAACTCAGACGCGAAGTGGGCATAGAATCCCCTAGAAATCCCATCGGGCCCTGAGACTTTGTTCAATTTTAACGAATTCAGCTGTTTCTCGACGCCACTGACGCTAATGTCTATTTTACACATCTTTTCAATGGTACGAAAATTAAATTGGAACAATATTCGTGTGTTTTCTTGTGTAAAGGAACATTTGAAAATAAAGTTAAGCATTTCTACTTTTGTTCTGTCACTTTCAATTCCAGTTTCAGTCTCGTCCATGAGTGACTGGACGCTAACTTTGGTAACTTTTACATATGGCCAGAGTTTCTTTGGGTTTTATGAAACATCACTTGACAATATTCTGCTGCAGTAGCCACCGAAGGCTTCATACAGTGCTCTCTTGACAGCCGAACACGTTTCATTCAGCATCTGTCTGTCTTTAGCCCTATGCTTTGTTTAATACATATTATGCAGTAGCCTCTGTTTCTTTAAAAGTTTCTTTACAGTGATTGTGTACCATACAGAACGTCCCCCATTATGATCTGTCCTCCTACTGGGCTTGTATCTATCCAGACATGGTCAACTATTCTTTTAAACATGAGCCATAGTTCTTCTGCATGCTCCTCTCCCCTGAGCTAAAAGTTTCAAGTTTCTCATTGAGATATGACACTATTGCTTCTCCTTGTAGTTTGCTGAACGTATAAATGTCTCTGCTTCGTTTAGTTGCTCTTTATGTTTTAGCATTCATTGATGCTATAACTGCCTCATGATCATTGATGCCAATTTTGATGTGGACTTCCTCAAAGAGGCAAGGTCTGTTTGTTGACATTAGATCTAACATATTTCCTCCTTGAGTGAGATTCTGAAGTATCTATTATAGGCAGTTTTCAGAGAAGGCATTTAGTAAACTTTCACAGGATGTTTTGTCACGCCCACCATTGAAAAAGCTGAAATTATTCCAATTGATTGTTGGATGATAAGACCTTCTGCAATGATTACTGTATGATTAAGGAACTTATGAACAAGCGAGATGAGGTTTTCTCTGAAGTTTTCGGTTACAAAGGAGGAGAATCTTTCTGGCGATAGTAATACACTATTACAACTTTTTGCCACATTGATACTGAGTCTTGCCCAAACAGTCTGATATGCACCTTTAGTTTTTAACTCGGTGGATTTGTGTTTTGTGTCTACTGCGACAACTCCATTACCCGTTCGGGCGTCATTTCGGTGTACGCTTGAATTTTCCCCAAAGATCTCACTACTGTCAGCTTCAGGTTTTAACCACATTTCTATGCTTAGCATTGTGTGAGCTTCAGTGCTTTTTATGATAGCTTCAAACTCTGGCACTTTGTTGCGAATGGGCCAGCCTTTGTGCCCGAGCAGTTCTAAGCGTTTCAGTCCGGAACCGCGCTGCCGCTACGGTCGCAGGTTCGAATCCTGCCTTGGGCGTGGATGTGTATGATGTCCTTAGGTTAGTTAGGTTTAAGTAGTTGTAAGAGGTTCATGATTAAGGATTTTGTTGTTAGCGCATTCGAGCAGATGTAATTTCGATGGATTGCTCACGCGCTGCCTGCGATATGTAAGATATAAGAGAATCTGAGACCAGAGAGCAGTTGCTAGCGAGCAGTCGTGTGTATCGAGTTGGCTGGGCCGGTCGTGGGGAGCGATTGCAGAGCCTGAGCGATATAATATAAGGTAAAAGCAGCCTCGCGTATATGTAGTATTGTTATATCAAGTTCCATGTAAATGTTTTAAAAAAAATCTCTTAAGAATAATCTTTCTCATAAAAAGTAACTTTTGACACTCATTCATTTCAAGTTAAAGAATTTACTAATTTCTCCAATCTGTGGTCATCCCGATTATTGCAAAGAAAAATCAGCTGTTCTTTTTATACATGACAGATCTATCGTCCAGCATTGCACTCGGCTGTGCCATAAAATCTTATAGGAGCAAATATATACACGTTGTCCAGCGACCTAATTGAGGTAAGATTTTTCAATTTATTCAGAATGAATTTTCAGAGCCATGACGCAGCACTGCTGACGTCTAAAATTTACCAGTTTAATTTCACAGTGAATTACTGAAAGGTTATAAGTGAGCGATAATTTTTTATTGAGAGATTAGCCACATTATATTATTGGAAGGTTATGCTAAATGTGAATGATATAAATAATTACTGTTTTTACTGTTGGGAGGTTATGGAATTTATTTTGTGGGGAGGTTACACTTGGCGACCCTGCCAGGATCGTATTTTCTTTGTGAATTTCTGAGTAGTAGTCAGATATATATCTGTTCTTATTTACCTAATATTAAATGCAGTTTACATCTTGCGCAACACATTTACTAATTTGTCACTCTTTCTTTCACAGATCATCGGCAATTTATGGCTCTTTGTTGTAATTGTATTTGTTCTATTATTGCTTTGTCTTTGTTTCATTTTGTGCTTAACTTTGATTTGTGAAAATGCCGCGAAAAACTGCTAACAGTACATCGCGATGTGCAATGAGTGAGAAAGCCGACTCGAATAATTTGACAGATAATACTAGCGACACTCAGTGGAATAGTGATAATCTTCTAATTACAGATAATCAGTGCACGCCAATTACTAGTATTGATTAAAACCCTAATGATGTGCAAACAAATTCATTTATGTCCACAGTAAATTTAACAATTGATGACGTGGCACGTTCCATTACAATGAATGCTGCCCAGTTTAACACACCTGATTTGCAAAATTTACACAGTGAACAGATAAATGATTCTAACGAAAATGAACAATGTAGTCAAAATACGTCAAATTTATTTGATTCCGATGTAGTGATCCACAGTGCACATCCTATTGGCAAACCTTCACACAGTACAGAGAATAGAGCTGCTAATTTTGGCTGGGATCAAGTTATGGCATTATTGCTACAACTTAATGAATCGTACAAACAACTTAATGAATCGTACAAACAACAACTAAATGAAAATCTCAAACAGCGGAATGAAATACTAGATAACCATTTCAAACAACTTAATGAAAAATTCGACAACCATTTCAAACAACTTAATGAAAAATACGACAACCATTTGAAACAACTTACTGAATCGTGCAAACAACTTAATGAAAGTTTGAAACAGTCGAATGAAAAACACGACAACCTTAACAAACAGAACAAACAACTTAGTGAAGAGATTACAGCCGTTACCGTGCAACGTCATGATACTAAAGAACAATTACGTGAGGAAATTAAGGCTTGTGGTAGGAACAGTAGTGCAGAAATTAGCTCTGTTGCACAAGAATTAAGTAGTACACGTGTAGCCACAACACAATTACTTAGAGATGAAAGTAGTGCAGTCACTGAACAATGTTCTGAAAAAGCAACACAGTTACGCGACGAGTTCATATTAATGTCAGCAGAACTTTCACACACGCTGGATGCGGAAGTCGATAAGAAATTTGAACAACATAACAGCCAAATTGACGAACATTTTAAAGTGACAGAAATGAAAAATGTTTCAGTCACTAACACGTCAGAGCATACGCCACATTCCGAACATTTGTCACACTCACACAACCAGTGTAACATAGGTAATTTACAGAGACTACGTGACTTAGAATCCGAAGAGACACAGACAAACAGATTCTCATGCTACCCTGAACCTGCTCAGACATACAGAGACGATAATTTTTATTACAAACACTTTATATCTGTTAGGAAATTTAAAGTGGTTAATAATGACAGAACACAGATTCACGGTTTGGACTGGATATAACAATTTTCTTTCGCATTTCCACCAGCTTGGCCTGTAAAGCAGAAACTAAAATTTATTTGCAGCGCGTAAGAGACCTCAAGGGATTCATTACACTTCGATGAATATGTGCCGTAGCGTGCACAGGGCCCCGAGCCGTAGTAGTGCTATTTCATCTTTAGTTTTCTGCACTACTGCCTTCTCTTTTACTATCCTTTATATCTATCAAAACAACTCTTCAACTATCGATCTATCTAGGATTAAGAATGAGTAAAGAAAACCTGGTACAAGTTTTACCTGAAAGTGACAGTTATACGCTCCAGAAATGACAACCACGAGAACTTTAATACCAGTGAAATTTTAATCATCAGTATGTACAAAATTTTCAGCAATCGCAAACGCATTTTGGTAACAATAGAGCATCAAAACCAGTCGGTTAACATACCTAACCAACAATTCAGTCTGCAAGGTCAACCAAGCTTTAATGTTCCGCCGCCTTCACGTATAGCGTCGGCTCCACCAAATAGTAACGCACCGCAACAAGGAAACCAGTACGTACAGAAAACACATCATTTCAATTCCTATCGCAACGCGCCGTATAGCAATGATTACCATGACAGACGTAAAAGTAATGAGCACAATTTTCAGCGTAACAGTCAGTCTTACCAGCAGCAAAATCATCCGCAACAACAGATTATCATGAATGAACCAGGTAGTAGATATCATCCCGAACATAATACGTCAGGGCGAAATAACAGAACAGTACAAATAGTTGAAATGCCACAGCATCCTCACGCGAATAACAGCACGTCAAAAAGAATTTGACTAGACACATTACAGGTTGCATCTTCCAGCAACGTAAGCAATACTTTTGACACACAGACTCTTGTTCACGAAAATGTTATTACTTTTGACGACATCCGAGACACACTTTTGCATGTAAGACCAGTTATTCAAAAAGCCATTTCCCACCCTGTCATTGAAGTAAAGTTCGGATCATCCACATTTTCAGCAGTAATTGATTCTGGATCACCCATGTCAGTTATAAATGAAGAAACCTTCAACGAATGCAACAAAGAGAATATTTATCCTACGTTACCATTAGGCAAAACTAAGGTAAAAGGAGCGGTATCTGGTAAAGGAGTAGATGTAAAATTACAGACACACTTATCGTTTTGTATTGCAGGTCATACGTTCCACTCAAATTTTTGGATTGTTCCCTTATTGACAACAGACGTAATTTTAGGTACGAATTTTCTGGTACAACATGACGCAATTATTGACTTTCAAAATTCCTGTTTAATGTTAAAGCATGAAAATGTACAACTGGCATTAGAATTTCAGCACTCTTTATCTGCAGATGAACAAGCAACAAATCGGACAGAGGTCATTTCGACACCGCGTAATATAGTCATTCCACATTGTTCACAGATACGTACATACACAACTACAATACACCAGACGAAGCCGACTATGACATTATGAAAATGATTTCTGAGAAAGTAAAACAAAGCAGTGCAAATACAGACGACGAACGTAGAGAGCTACGCAATATTCTTTTACAGCAAGCTCCAGTTTTTGACAACATCCCTGGTACAATGTCCGGTTTTATGTATGAATTTCAAGTTAAACAGCACGACACGTTTAAAGCCAAACATTATCCCATTCCATATATTCACAGAGAACAAGTTAAGAAAGAATTGCAAGTTATGCTTGACCAAGGAATTATTTAACCGTCAGTTAGTCCGTACATAAACCCGCTCCATATTGTTAAGAAAAAGGATGGTTCACTTCGCCTCGTACTTGATTCGCGTCATGTCAACGACATTATTATTAATGAAACAGGTCGCCCACAGACACTAGAAGAAGTTTTACAGAAATTTCATGGTACTACTATTTATTCCACATTAGATTTGAAATCGGGATTTTGGCAAATTCAGCTCCATCCGAACTGCAGAAAGTACACAGCGCTTCTCTCTTTTGGTGACTGTTATCAATTTTGCAAATTACCGTTCGCTTTAACAATTTCTTCAGCAGCATTTATTCGCGGCTTAAATATTATACTTCCGACAGAACTAAAAGACAGAATCACAACGTATGTAGACGACATCCTTATCGCAGAAGCTAACTGGTCTGAACACAATCTGATTCTGGAACAACTGTTGCAAACTTTTCGTGCACAAGGACTCACAGTTAATCTTAGCAAATCGCACTATGGCAAAACTTCCATAAAATTTCTTGGACATGTAATTTCAGCAGAAGGCATTGC
Source organism: Schistocerca piceifrons (assembly GCF_021461385.2). Classification (NCBI taxonomy): domain Eukaryota; kingdom Metazoa; phylum Arthropoda; class Insecta; order Orthoptera; family Acrididae; genus Schistocerca; species Schistocerca piceifrons. Next base: position 63,756,635 of record NC_060140.1, on the reverse strand, counting down.
GCCTGACCTGGAAAAACTTCAAGCTTTACGTGACATTACTGTTCCTACGACAAAGAAACAATTACGCAGCTTTTCGGGATTAATTAACTTTTTCCGTAAATTTATTCATTACTCTGCTTTAGACACCCATATATTATGACAGTTTACGGGTAAAAACGCTATTTGGTCCTGGGATAGCCAAGCACAGTCTGAATTTGCTAATCTGAAACATTCTTTGTTGAATGCACCACTTTTATCACACCCAGATCTTACTAGAAATTTGTCCATTGCCACTGACAGTTCTAACACCTCTTTAGGCGTACACATTTTTCAGGGGATTGAAGAAGACGCCGCTTTAGGCGTACACATTTTTCAGGGGATTGAAGAAGACGGTACTACAGTAATTAAAAACATCGCCTTTGCAAGTCGCATTCTGTCACCTGCTGAACGCAATTATTCTGTTACAGAACTTGAAACATTATGTGTTGTATGGGCATTTACGAGATTTAGGCATTTTCTTTATGGAAGACATACGACCGTTTACACAGACCATAGAGCTATACAGTTTTCACTTTCAGCTAAATTTACACATGATAGGTTAAGCAGATGGAAACTTTATTTACAGGAATTTAATTTCCATCCAGTTCTCTCAGCAAAAATCAGCAAGACATCGCAACCAACTTCTGCCAAGCAAGTTCTAGCGTCATGTATATTCAGCAAGTTGCATTTGAAAATTTCATTTCGGCGTCATTACGAGACATAGCACAAGAGCAGAGCAAAGACAACGTGTGGAAAGAAATTAAACGCCTTTGGCAAGATAGAAATAATGTTACCATCAGAAACCATTACACTGTACACAAGAACATTCTGTTTCGCCGCTCTCACCCTGACAGCAACAGTTGGTTATTATGTATTCCTGACAAGCTTGTTAAAAAATTAATTTGGTATACTCATTTAAGTTACGCACATTATGGAGCCAGAAAATGTTTTCTTATACTGAGACAGAACTGTTATTTTGTGAACATGGAGAAACGTATTCGACGAGTTTTAGCGTCATGTAAAATCTGCCAGAAAGCTAAATCAGATACGACTTCACATATTCCTCCGTTACATCCCATTGTACCGATTAAATTGAGACACATGGCCGCTGTAGACATTTTTGGTCCGATTCCCAGATCTAATAGAGGTTTTTGTTACATCTTTGTCGCTGTTGAACTCACTTCGAAATTTGTTACCTTCACTCTGTTACGCAGAGCTACTGCTAAATATGTTTCGAATGCATTTGTAAAACAATTTTTATTCCATGTAGGACATGTATTAAAAGTGATTTCTGACAATGGACCAATATTTCGATCTGCAATATGGACACATATGTTACGAGCTAGAAACATTTTTCCGATCTATATATCCAAGTATCACGCTTCTTCGAACCCTTGTGAACGACTAATGAAAGAAATTGGTAAACTATGTAGCATATACTGCCATAAAAAGACATATTGATTGGGATACACACATACTCTCATTCCAGGATGTAATTAACTCCATACCAAATGAATCTACTATGCTATCTCCGGCTGTTATATTAAAAAATGTTGAACCACCTAACAAAATTAAAGAATTAGTATCTTTTCCTACATCTCGTCGACTACGTCACCATGAAGTAATTGACATTGCGCTCAACAACATCAAACGTGCCGCAGAGCACCGGAGAAGACAGCAAAAACAGGTTTGTACGCGCGGTGACTTTCACATTGGACAGAAGATATTAGTACGCACACACTATTTATCCAACAGAGGAAAGAGTAGATGCAGTAAATTTGAGCTTCTCTACGCAGGTCCATATAGAATACGAAGCATTCCTCACCCTAATGTAGTGCACGTCGAAACTTTGAGAACCAGAAAACGCAAAGGCAATCACCATGTCTCCAATATTAAACCCTTTATTGAATGAACATACTTTACGATTTATCACAATGTAATGACATTTCCTGATATTTATATGAGCACTTAAGCAATTATATATATGTGACTACTTACTGATGATGATCATATTTTTTTCTTGGCAAGTGACCGGCAAGGTAAGGTTAGCAGGTCGCTTTTCTTGTCGTTAGACATCAGACCGTGCACATTTTCCATTTTTTGTGTGTGAATGATTGTTTTACTATCGAAAGTAGAATTTTAGTCTGTATGCACTATGTAATCTTTAAGATATAACAAACACCAGTTGACTTTGACGTTTTTCCTTATAATATCTCAATATCTTGACTATTCTACATTTTTTGCTACTACATTATGATACTGTGTGTACATTTTTTCAATTGAAATCTATCTATGTTTTTGACATAATACGTTTTCTGTCATGCTATGCTGTATGCTTGGCTCTGAGCACTGTGGGACTCAACATCTTAGGTCATAAGTCCCCTAGAACTTAGAACTACTTAAACCTAACTAACCTAAGGACATCACACACACCCATTCCCGAGGCAGGATTCGAACCTGCGACCGCAGCAGTCCCGCGGTTCCGGACTGCAGCGCCAGAACCGCTAGACCACCGCGGCCGGCCTGGATGCTTAATTATATCACTAGACACAAGTATTTATTTAATGAGTATGTGATTTAAATGCAAGATATTAATCCTTATTCATCATCTTCAGAAAGCAATGCCATGTAAAAGAGATAAATTAAACAACCACAGTGGTTTACTATTAAATGGAAATTTCACCTTCGGAATGAACGAAAGAAAATGCAATATCTTGTCATGAAGAGTAAATGGATCAGAATTAACAAGCATTACCAAGAATATACTATACACATCGTATAATAGCAGTCTTAACTAATTATTTTTCTTTCAGAATACGAGGCGATTGAGCAAGATGTCAGACAGAACTACACATGTTAGTTTTAGTGATGAAATATGCTAGAAGTAAGAAACTCTATACTATGAATAGTTGTATAAAGTAAATGGTAATTTGAATAATGAATAATGAAGTGTCTATTTTTTTGCAGATGATAATAAATGATGATGAATGGTTATATGAAGAATATGATTATCTGAATAATGAAGTTTCTCTTTGCAGATGATGATAGTGATGAAGTTATGGTAATATGGATAATGAAGTTTTTCCTTGCAGATGAGAATAATGATGAAGTTTATATATTTACTATTAGTTAAGAGATGCTACGTAGTTATTTAAGTATTTGTTGCAGTTCCTTTTGACAGCATGTCTTATGTCGCATAGTATAATGACTGAATGTCTTGGGAAAGACAGCTAGAGTACATACATATTAAGTACACGTTTCATTGCCTGTTAATTCGAAGTTCACTACTTTTCAGCATAATATACATTTTTTCTTTCAGGGCAATAATCCACTTTGTATTTTTTCGAGGAGAAGCTTTTCACGACATTTATATGCTATAAACACTTAGTTATGAAACCTGTTCTAATACTTGCATTTTTTTACCCATTTGTGTGTATCATTCATGAATGTGATCACATATACTCTACTTGTTTCACAATCTTGCTACAGCTGACTCATGACGAATGACGTTATTAATCTTTACTTCCAGCAATAAGTCAAAAGCATATATTTTCATGCCCCAGCAATTAATTATCGATCCCAACGCAATGCATTGCTTGCACTAAAAAAGAAATTTTTTTACCAGTCCTAGCTATTACCAGTATATAACTAAATAATGCTACCAGTTTAAGATATATTTCAAGTCCTAAATATAATGCAAATTCTTCTGAAGTATTGATTCGCTTATATCTATGTATTATTGGACCACAGACCTTGAGTAATAGTTACAGTGTGTTACATTTTAAATATGTCCTACATAACTTGAATGATGAGTTCTGAGTAATACTGAATGATGTTTTGTATTAATGCATAAATGCTATGCCAATAATTTCTGTAAATAATATTTTGTTATACTCTATAAATGAATGCCAATAAATAATGTAACGAGTTGCCTTATGAATGCCAATGATTACTGTTGTATGATGACTTATGTATAAATGCTATGCCAATAATTTCTATAAATAATATTTTGTTATACTCTATAAATGCTATGCCATTAATTAACTCTTGCTTTGAATGATGACTTCTGAATAATGCATAAAAATGGTTTGTAACTGGCCAATGAATGCCACTAATTACTGTAATTAGATGACTTATGAATAATGTTCTGTAATAATTACAGTAACGAGATGACTTATGAATAATGTTCTGTAATACTCCATATATAGTACAGAAATGTTTAGTAACTAACCAATGAGTGTCAATAATTATTAAAATCGGTTGATACACTAATGTAATTCTCGACGATGACTAGCATAAGACTTAATGCCCTTCACCTTCTGACCTAATTACCAGAAATTACTGCAATATTCGTTTGTCCTGTCCATCCACATGATCATGGAGCACTATATTTGGTTTTTGCTCTAATTCTACGTTGGTGAAAGAGTATGGATTCTACAAGAATGTGGTGTTGACACATCATGCTGTCCACCACCTTGAATGATGGAGATGTTATTATGGTCCTACTGTTTGGTGTACCTAATGTACTACCAAAATGATAACATACAATATTAATATAACATTTCAGTGTCTTGGCTACACTGATTAAAACTTCAGGGAAGAGAAATTCAGATTGTCTCACTTGATGTTGTGCTTCTGTAGAAAGATATGGACTTTCAGTGCAGCTACGTTCAACCTACTGTGCTACAACCATGATGCAATCCTTCCCATTCCTTTATTAGTTCTTGTAAAATGGTAAAGACTTATACAGTGCGTTTAAATTCTTGTAAAATGATAAAGACATATACAGTGCGTGTGCACTTCATTTCATTTGTTAATAAGATCAGTTGTCCTAAATATGCTAAAGACTTCTACAGTGCGTGTGCGCTTTATTTCACTCCTTGATATGTTTAATTGTTGTAAAAATGCTAAAGAGTTTTACAGTGCGTGTGCACTTTATGTCATTTGTTAATATATTTTGCACTCAGTGCGTGTGCACTTCATTTCACTCCTTCATATGTCTAATTCATGTAAAAATGCTAAAGACTTTTACAATGCGCGTGCACTTTCTGTCATTTGCTAATATATTTTGTACTCAGTGCGTGTGCACTTTATTTCACTCCTTCATATGTCTAATTCATGTAAAAATGCTAAAGACTTTTAGAGTGCGTGTGCACTTTATTTATTTAGTTCTTGTAAAAAAATGCTAAAGAATTTTACAGTGCGTGTGCACTTTATGTCATTTGTTAATATATTTTGTACTCAGTGCGTGTGCAATTTATTTCACCCCTTCATATGTCTAGTTCTCGTAAAAAAATGCTAAAGACTTATACAGTGCGTGTGCACTTCATTTCATCTGTTAATATGATTAGTTGTCCCAAATATGCTAAAGACTTTTATAATGTGTGTGCACTTTATGTAATTTGTTAATATCTTTTGTACTCATTGCGTATACACTTTGTCAATCCGTAATGTATATACTCCGTGACTGTAGACTTAGTAACTAAATAGATTATAGAAAAATTTGTTGCTCATGGCAAGTCCAATTGACTGACCATCGCTGCCAAATTTTTGCCCCCCCAGTGGAGGGTTATGTAAGACGTCCATGATTAAGGAATTTGTTGTTAGCGCATTCGAGCAGATGTAATTTCGATGGATTGCTCACGCGCTGCCTGCGATATGTAAGATATAAGAGAATCTCAGACCAAAGAGCAGTGTTGTATGCAGTAGGAACTGTGTAGCAGTAGGAGTAAATAGTAGATAGCAGTCTGGTGTATCGTGTTGGCTGGGCCGGTCGTGGGGAGCGATGGCGGAGCCTGAGCGATATAAAATAAGGTAAAAGCAGCCTCGCGCATATGTACTACTGTTATGTCAAGCCCCACGTAAATGTTTTTAAAAAAATCTCTTAATAATAATTTTTTTTATAAAAAATTAACTTTTGATAATCATTCATCTCAATTTAAAGAACTTACTAATTCCTCCAATCCATGGTCATCCCGATTATTGTAAAGAAAAATCAGTTGTTTCTTCTTATACATGACAAATCTATCGGCCAGCATTGCACTCGGCTGTGCCAGAAAATTTTCTTATAGGAGCAGATATATACGCGTTATCCGCCGACCTAATTGAGGTAAGATTTATCAATTTATTCAGAATGAATTTTCAGGGCCATGACGCAGCACTGCTGACGTCTAAAATTTACCAGTTTAGTTTCACAGTCAATTATTGAAAGGTTATAAGTAAGCGACAATTTTTTATTGAGAGATTAGTCACATTGTATTATTGGAAGGTTACGCTAAATGTGAATGATATAAATAATTACTGTTTTTACTGTTGGGAGGTTACGGAATTTATTTTGTGGAGAGGTTACATAGTTATAAATCTAAGGGACTGATGACTTCAGATGTTAAGTCCCATAGTGCTTAGAGCCATTTTTTTGTTGCGAATGCTGCCGTAGTTAACCGCTAGAATTTTGATACTCTCGTCTATGGGAGGCATTTCTTTCGATCTTAAACTGATACTTCTGGGTTCCTCACAGCTTTCGTTAACTGGGTTGGACGGAGAGTCTCGTAATCTAAAAATCCCTTTTGTACACTCAACACGCACTCACTTGCTTGGATAGCTGCTTGCCTCTGACGTGTATACTGAGTAGACTATGATTTTTTTGGCTTACGGATGTTATGTTAATCATAAAAAAAATTGTTTAGTAAATACACTGTATCTTGTCAAGATTCTCAACAACGAGGCAAGTGCAAACTGCTACCAAGAGACAAGTAAGAAATCAAGTGGACTAAATCGCTAGGCGGTGCTGGGTACATGGTACACACTGCATTTGTTTGTTCACAACTACAATTTTCATCATTACATCGTATAAAACAATTTCATCGGTATATAATTCATGGAAATCCCTTTAAAGTGTTTTACAAAAAAAGGTATTTTTTACCAAACAATGCGTAACAGATATTTTTTGAACTGTCGGAAACAATACAATGGAAGGTTTCATGAGGCATATCGTCTCTTACGACGCACAATTTTTGACAACTCTAAGTGTATATATAAATATCATCTGTAAATGTTCATAAATATCATTGTACAATAATTTACAAAATACAGAGATATGAGTTGAGACATGTAGCACTCACCATTGAGGAATAGTTGGCGGCCAGGCATTGCCATTTCTGCCAGTGGTAAAAATGCATAAACGCGACGCAGGTCATTCAAACAATTTGAGAAGGCACACTCTTGGAAAGCTATACATTCGGGCGTGAAAAGTATATGGCACCCATCCGAGATTTCCTAATCTAACTAAAGGCACTTAATCCCCCAAACATCAGTTTAACTGAAACACCATCCACACTTTTTTTTTTTAGGTCATCATACTTCTGACTGGTTTGATGCGGCCCGCCACGAATTCCTCTCCTGTGCCAAACTCTTCATCTCAGAGTAGCACTTGAAAAAAAAAAAAAAAAAAACGCTCTGAGCACTGTGGGAGTTAACTACTGAGGTCATCAGTCCCCTATAACTTAGAACTACTTAAACCTACCTAACCTAAGGACACCACACACATCCATGCCAGAGGCAGGATTCGAACCTGCGACCGTAGCGGTCGCGTGTTTCCAGACTGTAGGCCTAGAACCGCTCGGCCACTCCGGCCGGCCAGCACTTGCAACTTACGTCCTCAATTATTTGCTGGATGTATTCCAATCTCTGTCTTCTACAGTTTTTGCCCTCTACAGCGCCCTCTAGCACCATGGAAGTCGTTCCCTCATGTCTTAATAGATGTCCCATCATCTATATTACACATATTCCTTTCCTCTCCGATTCTGCGCAGAACCTCCTCAACCCTTACCTTATCAGTCCACCTAATTTTCAACATTTGTCTGTAGCACCACATCTCAAATGGTTCGATTTTCTTCCACTCCGGTTTTTCCGCAGTCTGTGTTTCACTACCATGCTGTACTCTAAACGTGCTTTCTCAGTAATTTCTTCCTCAAATTAAGGCCTATGTTTCATACCAGTAGTCTCTTCTTGGCCAGGAATGCTCTTTTTGCTGGTGCTAGTCTGCTTTTGATGTTCTCCTTGCTCCGTCCGTCATTGGTTATTTTGCTGCCTAGGTAGCAGAATTCCGTAACTTCTTCTAATTCGTGACCATCAATCCTGATGTCAAGTTTCAGGCTGTTCCCATTTCTGCTACTTCTCATTTCTTTCATATTTCTTCGATTTACTCTCAGTTCATATTCTGTACTCATTAGATTGTTCATTCCATTCTGCAGATCATATAATTCTCTTTACTTTCACTCAGGATAACAATGTCATCAGTGAATCATATCACTGATATCCTTTCACCTTGAATTTTAATTCCACTGCTGAACGTTTCTTTCATTTCCATCATTGCTTCTTCGGCGTTCAGATTGAACAGTGGGGGCGAAAGCCTGCATCACTGTCTTACACCCTTTTTAATATGAGCACTTCGTACCTTTCCTAAATCCAAACTGATCGTCATCCATCACATCCTCAGTTTTCTTTTATATTCTTCTGTATATTATTCTTGTCGGCAACTTGGAAGCATGAACTATTAAGCTGATTCTGCGGTAATTCTCGCACTTGTCTGCTCTTGCAGTCTTCGGAATTGTATGGATGATGTTTTTCCTAAAGTCTGATGGTACGTCGCCAGACTCATATATTCTACACACCAATGTAAATAGTCGCTTTGTTGCCACTTCTCCCAACGATTTTAGAAGTTCTGATGAGATGTAATCTATCCCTTCTTCCTTGTTTGCTCTTAAGTCCTCCCCTACTGGATGGATCCCCTATCTCTTCTAAATCGACTTTTGTTTCTTCTTCTATCACATCAGACAAATATTCCCCCTCATAGAGACTTTCAGTGTATTCTTCCACCTATCCGTACTCTTCTCTTCATTTAACAGTGGAATTCCCGTTGCACTCCTAATGTTACCACCCTTCCTTTTAATATCACCGGAGGTTGTTTTGGCTTACCTGTAAGCTGAGTCTGTCCTCCCGACAATCACTTCTTTTACGATTTCTTCACATTTTTCCTGCAGCCATTTCGTCTTAGCTTCCCTGCAATTCTTATGTATTTCATTCATCAACGACTCGAATTTCTGTATTCCTGAGTTTCCCGGGACATTTTTGTACTTCTTCCTTTCTTCGATCAACTGAAGTATTTCTTTTGTTACCCATGGTTTCTTCGCAATTACCTTCTTTGTATCTATGTTTTTCTTCCCACCATCCGCGATGGTTATTTTTAGAGTTGTCCATTCCTCTTCAGCTGTACTGCCTGCTGAGCCATTCCTTATTGCTGTATCTATGGCCTTCGAGAACATCAAGCATATCGTGTCACTCCTTAGTACTTCTGTATCCCACTTCTTTGTGTATTTATTATTGCTGACTGATGTCTTAAACTTCAGCCTACTCTTCATCAATACTATATTGTGATCTGTGTATATATCTGCTCCTGGGTACGCCTTACAATCCAGTATCTGATTTCGGAATCTCTGTCTGACCATGATATAATCTAATTGAAATCTTGCCGTATCACCCGGCATTTTCCAAGTATATCTCCTCCTCTTGCGATTCCTGAACAGAGAATTCGCTATTACTAGCTGAAGTTTATTACAGTACTCAACTAGTGTTTCTCCTCTCTCATTACTTGTCCAAAGTCCATAGTCTCCTGTGACATTTTCTTCTACTCCTTCCCCTACAACTGCATTCCAGTCCCCCATGACTATCAGATTTTCATCTTCCTCTATGTACTGTATTACCGTTTCAATATCCTCATATACGTTCTCTATCTCTTCATCTTCAGCTTGTGACGTCGGCATGTAGGAACTATCGTTGTTGGTGTTGGTTTGCTGTCGATTCTTATTAGAACAACCCTGTCACTGAACTGTTGACAATAATACACTCTCTGCTGTACCTTCCTATTCATAATGAATCATACTCCCATTATACGAGATCTCATGAAGGGAAATTCAAGGGTATATTGTTTTTTTTATTTTAAAGAATCAGTTTGTAGGGCTTGGATTTCTCTTCCTCATCATTCTCGGCTGTTTGGAAGGCGCAAGTCTTGTGAGAAGTAATTACATGGATCGCATTTCTTTTTTTATTCCGACTGCGCAAGGAATACCATCACGAAACACACAACACATGTAATTACACACAGTTAAAAATCTTTCGATTGCGAAGCATGCACCGACCGCCGTCCGCTGTCCACTAGACCGCACAGAACGCTATCGCACACACTCCGACGAGTCAGAATGCACCGGCAGCCCCCGCGAAGTGATGACGCGAACGTCAGCTCAGATCCAGCAAGGATGACGTGGCAGCATTCCTTCCATACTTGACACCCGAGAAATTCCTGTCAAAATACGTGTTCACCTAGGCACCATTGCTAGCGCAATGACACAGATCTGCAGGTCTGGCGCTATAGAAATCTGTTCTGATGCTTCCCAGAACAGCTCAGGGTGCATTGCTCCTAGCGATCCTAATGGGACATGTGAGACACGTCAACCGCGTGCTTGTGTTTACCTGCCCAGCAAGGCTGACGCATCACCACGAGACATGGCTGGAGTTTTCGGTGTCCTACAGCTACTGGTCTGGAGATATCGTAATACCACAATGTTGGATGAGGGACAGCATCATGGCAGAGATGGATGGTCTGCTTCAACTTGTCTTTGAACACATGAACAAAGAATACATCACCATACACTCAGAACATTCTGTAGATAACTTGCTCTCCCCCCCCCCCCCCCCCTCCCATATTGATTGAACCAATCTGTAGAGACTCCTATGTCCCAGCACAAAGCATGTCTTGTGAATGAATGGAGCTTTCTGATTGGCTCTTACTGAATGCAACCGTCAAACTGCCCGCCATTTTTTCTGCAAACGAGACTTTCAGCGGCAAAAAGCTATTTTGTACAGATCTCCAAATTGCAGTAACGATTAAATCCTGCAGAAATGGTCTACAGATCGTCAGATACATCCAATGTACTCACCACGCCGGAGTGCAGCGCCAACGGAGGAAACTGCCGCCCCGCACACGGCCCACGACCACAACTGCAGAAGCTCATGCCAGGCAGAGAGAGGCCAGCCGGCCGTGGATGACCCCTTAACCCAGGAGGACCTAAGTGGTAGGAGTTCGAATGCTGTCAATACTCCCAGTGGAAACACTTAAAGCGTCTCAAATTTCTGCAAAGTATATGTGCGACACACATGGTCCCGAAGGCAACTCAACAAACAACTGGGTATTAGTTCATTATTTACGCGTCCAGGGGGAGCCGTGAGCCAAATTGTCGTAAGCCAGAAGCTTTCTTGAACTCTCTGAACCTGTGTACAAATGATGGGCAAGCCCCAGCTCGGAACAAAGGCGCTACTGTTTCTGGCCCCGACCTGCTTGCTTGCTGCTGTGCCTTCTATGGCCGTCTCACTAGAATATTTGAGACCAGACACATATTTATCAGTGTAACTACAATTAAATATTCTGATTGCTGCTGCAGTCTGACACTGGGCAATGTACCAGAAATGTCTCCTCCTGACAGCCGTGGATCTGAAACGAATCTCAATATCTACAGTGCACATAATTATCCACGTAAAAAACATCTTTCATTCCCCTTACAGCTATCGATGTGTGGAATCTATACCTGCCTCACGATAGGACACTTGTACATATATAACACAAACGCTGTTGTACAAAAGCTAGGTGGATTCCCCTCGGCACAAAGACGTCACTGTTTCTCGCCTGGACCTATTTGATTGTCTGCTTCCTTTCTACAAACATCTCCAGACTATGGAATTATAAGCATACATGTATTTTTACATGGTTTGACAGAATACTATACCATTTACGAGATATTTCTCAAGATCAAGAACACAGCAATATTGCTTGCATAGCAGTATTGCTTGCGTGTAGTAATTCTGAAGATGTTGTTGTTGTTGTTGTGGTCTTCAGTCCTGAGACTGGTTTGATGCAGCTCTCCATGCTACTCTATCCTGTGCAAGCTTTTTCATCTCCCAGTACCTACTGCAACCTACATCCTTCTGAATCTGCTTAGTGTATTCATCTCTTGGTCTCCCTCTACGATTTTTACCCTCCACGCTGCCCTCCAATACTAAATTGGTGATCCCTTGATGCCTCAGAACATGTCCTATCAACCGATCCCTTCTTCTGGTCAAGTTGTGCCACAAACTTCTCTTCTCCCCAATCCTATTCAATACTTCCTCATTAGTTATGTGATCTACCCATCTAATCTTCAGCATTCTTCTGTAGCACCACATTTCGAAAGCTTCTATTTTCTTCTTGTCCAAACTATTTATCGTCCATGTTTCACTTCCATACATGGCTACACTCCATACGAATACTTTCAGAAATGACTTCCTGACACTAAAATCTATACTCGATGTTAACAGATTTCTCTTCTTCAGAAACGCTTTCCTTGCCATTGCCAGCCTACATTTTATATCCTCTCTACTTCGACCATCATCAGTTATTTTGCTCCCCAAATAGCAAAACTCCTTTACTACTTTAAGTGCCTCATTTCCTAATCTAATTCCCTCAGCATCACCCGACTTAATTAGACTACATTCCATTATCCTTGTTTTGCTTTTGTTGATGTTCATCTTATATCCTCCTTTCAAGACACTGTCCATTCCATTCAACTGCTCTTCCAAGTCCTTTGCTGTCTCTGACAGAATTACAATGTCATCGGCGAACCTCAAAGTTTTTATTTCTTCTCCATGAATTTTAATACCTACTCCGAATTTTTCTTTTGTTTCCTTTACTGCTTGCTCAATATACACATTGAACAACATCGGGGAGAGGCTACAACCCTGTCTCACTCCTTTCCCAACCTCTGCTTCCCTTTCATGTCCCTCGACTCTTATAACTGCCATCTGGTTTCTGTACAAATTGTAAATAGCCTTTCGCTCCCTGTATTTTACCCCTGCCACCTTTAGAATTTGAAAGAGAGTATTCCAGTCAACATTGTCAAAAGCTTTCTCTAAGTCTACAAATGCTAGAAACGTAGGTTTGCCTTTCCTTAATCTTTCTTCTAAGATAAGTCGTAAGGTCAGTATTGCCTCACGTGTTCCAGTGTTTCTACGGAATCCAAACTGATCTTCCCCGAGGTTGGCTTCTACTAGTTTTTCCATTCGTCTGTAAAGAATTCGTGTTAGTATTTTGCAGCTGTGACTTATTAAGCTGATAGTTCGGTAATTTTCACATCTGTCAACACCTGCATTCTTTGGGATTGGAATTATTATATTCTTCTTGAAGTCTGAGGGTATTTCGCCTGTTTCATACATCTTGCTCACCAGATGGTAGAGTTTTGTCAGGACTGGCTCTCCCACTGCCGTCAGTAGTTCCAATGGAATATTGTCTACTCCGGGGGCCTTGTTTCGACTCAGGTCTTTCAGTGCTCTGTCAAACTCTTCACGCAGTATCATATCTCCCATTTCATCTTCATCTACATCCTCTTCCATTTCCATAATATTGTCCTCAAGTACATCGCCCTTGTATAGACCCTCTATATACTCCTTCCACCTTTCTGCTTTCCCTTCTTTGCTTAGAACTGTGTTTCCATCTGAGCTCTTGATATTCATACAAGTCGTTCTCTTATCTCCAAAGGTCTCTTTAATTTTCCTGTAGGCGGTATCTATCTTACCCCTAGTGAGATAGGCCTCAACATCCTTACATTTGTCCTCTAGCCATCTCTGCTTAGCCATTTTGCACTTCCTGTCGATCTCATTTTTGAGACGTTTGTATTCCTTTTTGCCTGCTTCACTTACTGCATTTTTATATTTTCTCCTTTCATCAATTAAATTCAATATTTCTTCTGTTACCCAAGGATTTCTACTAGCCCTCGTCTTTTTACCTACTTGTTCCTCTGCTGCCTTCACTACTTCATCCCTCAAAGCTACCCATTCTTCTTCTACTGTATTTATTTCCCCCATTCCTGTCAATTGCTCCCTTATGCTCTCCCTGAATCTCTGTACAACCTCTGGTTCTTTTAGTTTATCCAGGTCCCATCTCCTTAAATTCCCACCTTTTTGCAGTTTCTTCAGTTTTAATCTACAGGTCATAACCAATAGATTGTGGTCAGAGTCCACATATGCCCCTGGAAATGTCTTACAATTTAAAACCTGGTTCCTAAATCTCTGTCTTACCGTTATATAATCTATCTGATACCTTTTAGTATCTCCAGGGTTCTTCCATGTATATAACCTTCTTTTATGATTCTTAAACCAAGTGTTAGTTATGATTATGTTGTGCTCTGTGCAAAATTCTACCAGGCGGCTTCCTCTTTCATTTCTGTCCCCCAATCCATATTCACCTACTATGTTTCCTTCTCTCCCTTTTCCTACACTCGAATTCCAGTCACCCATGACTATTAAATTTTCGTCTCCCTTCACAATCTGAATAATTTCTTTTATTTCATCATACATTTCTTCAATTTCTTCGTCATCTGCAGAGCTAGTTGGCATATAAACTTGTACTACTGTAGTAGGTGTGGGCTTCGTATCTATCTTGGCCACAATAATGCGTTTACTATGCTGTTTGTAGTAGCTTACCCGCATTCCTATTTTCCTATTCATTATTAAAACTACTCCTGCATTACCCCTATTTGATTTTGTGTTTATAACCCTGTAGTCACCTGACCAGAAGTCTTGTTCCTCCTGCCACCGAACTTCACTAATTCCCACTATATCTAACTTCAACCTATCCATTTCCCTTTTTAAATTTTCTAACCTACCTGTCCGATTAAGGGATCTGACATTCCACGCTCCGATCCGTAGAACGCCAGTTTTCTTTCTCCTGATAACGACATCCTCTTGAGTAGTCCCCGCCCGGAGATCCGAATGGGGGACTATTTTACCTCCGGAATATTTTACCCAAGAGGACGCCATCATCATGTAATCATACAGTAAAGCTGCATGCCCTCGGGAAAAATTACGGCTGTAGTTTCCCCTTGCTTTCAGCCGTTCGCAGTACCAGCACAGCAAGGCCGTTTTGGTTATTGTTACAAGGCCACATCAGTCAATTATCCAGACTGTTGCCCTTGCAACTACTGAAAAGGCTGCTGCCCCTCTTCAGGAACCACACGTTTGTCTGGCCTCTCAACAGATACCCCTCCGTTGTGGTTGCACCTACGGTACGGCCATCTGTATCGCTGAGGCACGCAAGCCTCCCCACCAACGGCAAGGTCCATGGTTCATGGGGGGATTCTGAAGATACAGACTGGAAATTATTTCTCTAAAAACGCGCAAGGTGGGGCATGCTGTAAACCACTGAGTAACTGGAAACATATCTCGTCTGCGAAGACCTTGAAGAAAATAGAGGAATGATCACATGCGCAAAGCTGCAGAAATGGCTGCATTTGCAAGAGGCATAGGGACTATCTGAAATATTGCTATAGCAGGCGTGTACGAAAAAGTGACTCGTTTCGAGATATGAGAGTGCCAGAAATATGCTTCACTAGTGGCTGTAATCATTAAAGTAGTTCTCCATCGGATACAACGCAGGTATGTGGTTGGATGGAAAGACTTGATTACAAATCATAGACATCACTTCTACCAGAGAGTGTAACACTAAAGAGCTGAAAAGCTAGTGTACATTTCTTACGACCTCAATCAGCACTCCATCTACTGTTTGTGATCCTTCTCAATCTAACATCGCCTATAACTCAGTGGATATATAACCAATCCTCTGACATGGCATCGAAACAGAATGTGTTACAAATACTGGAGAAATATCTAGCCGCGGCATGAGGGAGTTGCAAATACCGGTTTCAGTAGATTCTGTGATTTTATCTCGATGTTGCACTGTCGGCAACGTGTAACTGCACTGTTTTTTTTTTTTTGGTCATCATTCTACTGACTGGTTTGATGTGGCCCGCCACGAATTCCTTTCCTGTGCTAACCTCTTCATCTCAGAGTAGCACTTGCAACCTACGTCCTCAATTATTTGCGTGACGTATTCCAGTCTCTGTCTTCGTCTACAGTTTTTGCCCTCTACAGCTCCCTCTAGTACCATCAAAGTCATTCCCTCATGTCTTAGCAGATGTCCTATCATCCTGTCCCTTCTCCTTATCAGTGTTTTCCACATATTCCTTTCCTCTCCGATTCTGCGTAGAACCTCTTCATTCCTTACCTTATCAGTCCCCCTAATTTTCAACATTCGTCTATAGCACCACATCTCAAATGCTTCGATTCTCTTCTGTTCCGGTTTTCCCACAGTCCATGTTTCACTACCATACAATGCTGTACTCCAGACGTACATCCTCAGAAATTTCTTCCTCAAATTAAGGCCGGTATTTGGTATTAGTAGACTTTTCTCGCCCAGAAATGCCTTTTTTGCCATAGCGAGTCTGCTTTTGATGTCCTCCTTGCTCCGTCCGTCATTCGTTATTTTACTGCCTAGGTAGCAGAATTCCTTAACTTCGTTGACTTCGTGACCATCAATCCTGATGTTAAGTTTCTCGCTGTTCTCATTTCTACTACTTCTCATTACCTTCGTCTTTCTCTGATTTACTCTAAACCATACTGTGTACTCATTAGACTGTTCATTCCGTTCAGCAGATCATTTAATTCTTCTTCACTTTCACTCAGGATAGCAATGTCATCAGCGAATCGTATCATTGATATCCTTTCACCTTGTATTTCAATTCCACTCTTGAACCTTTCTTTTATTTCCATCATTGCTTCCTCGATGTACAGATTGAAGAGTAGGGGCGAAAGGCTACAGCCTTGTCTTACACCCTTCTTAATACGAGCACTTCGTTCTTGATCGTACGCTCTTATTATTCCCTCTTGGCTGTTGTACATATTGTATATGACCCGTCTCTCCCTATAGCTTACCCCTACTTTTCTCAGAATCTCGAACAGCTTGCACCATTTTATATTCTCGAACGCTTTTTCTAGGTCGACAAATCCTATGAAAGTGTCCTGATTTTTCTTTAGCCCTGCTTCCATTATTAGCCGTAACGTCAGAATTGCCTCTCTCGTCCCTTTACTTTTCCTAAAGCCAAACTGATCGTCACCTAGCGCATTCTCAATTTTCTTTTCCATTCTTCTGTATATTATTCTTGTAAGCAGCTTCGATGCATGAGCTGTTAAGCTGATTGTGCGATAATTCTCGCACTTGTCAGCTCTTGCCGTCGTCGGAATTGTGTGGATGACGCTTTTCCGAAAGTCAGATGGTATGTCGTCAGACTCATATATTCTACATACCAACGTGAATAGTCATTTTGTTGCCACTTCCCCCAATGATTTTAGAAATTCTGATGGAATGTTATCTATCCATTCTGCCTTATTTGACCGTAAGTCCTCCAAAGCTCTTTTAAATTCCGATTCTAATACTGGATCCCCTATCTCTTCTAAATCGACTCCTGTTTCTTCTTCTATCACATCAGACAAATCTTCACCCTCATAGAGGCTTTCAATGTATTCTTTCCACCTATCTGCTCTCTCCTCTGCATTTAACAGTGGAATTGCCGTTGCACTCTTAATGTTACCACCGTTGCTTTTAATGTCACCAAAGGTTGTTTTGACTTTCCTGTATGCTGAGTCTGTCCTTCCGACAATCATATCTTTTTCGATGTCTTCACATTTGTCCTGCAGCCATTTCGTCTTAGCTTCCCTGCACTTCCTATTTATTTCATTCCTCAGCGACTTGTATTTCTGTACTCCTGATTTCCCGGAACATGTTTGTACTTCCTCCTTTCATCAATCAACTAAAGTATTTCTTCTGTTACCCATGGTTTCTTCGCAGCTGCCTTCTTTGTACCTATGTTTTCCTTCCCAACTTCTGTGATGGCCTTTTTTAGAGATGTTCATTCCTCTTCAACTGTACTGTCTACTGCGCTATTCCTTATTGCTGTATCTGTAGCGTTAGAAAACTTCAAACGTATCTCGTCATTCCTTAGTACTTCTGTATCCCACTTCTTTGCGTATTGATTCTTCCTGACTAATGTCTTTAACTTCAGCCTACTCTTCATCACTACTATATTGTGATCTGAGTCTATATCTGCTCCTGGGTACGCCTTACAATCCAGTATCTGATTTCGGAATCTCTGTCTGACCATGATGTAATCTAATTGAAATCTTCCCGTATCTCCCGGCCTTTTCCAAGTATACCTCCTCCTCTTGTGATTCTTGAACAGGGTATTCGCTATTACTAGCTGAAACTTGTTACAGAACTCAATTAGTCTTTCTCCTCTTTCATTCCTTGTCCTAAGCCCATATTCTCCTGCAACTTTTTCTTCTACTCCTTCCCCTACAACTGCATTCCAGTCGCCCATGACTATTAGATTTTCGTCCCCCTTTACATACTGCATTACCCTTTCAATATCCTCATACACTTTCTCTATCTGTTCATCTTCAGCTTGCGACGTCGGCATGTATACCTGAACTATCGTTGTCGGTTTTAGTCTGCTGTCGATTCTGGTTAGAACAACCCAGTCACTGAACTGTTCACGGTAACACACCCTCTGCCCTACCTTCCTATTCGTAACGAATCCTACGCCTGTTATACCATTTTCTGCTGCTGTTGATATTACCCGATACTCATCTGACCAGAAATCCTTGTCTTCCTTCCACCTCACTTCGCTGACCCCTACTATATCTAGATTGAGCCTTTGCATTTCCCTTTTCAGATTTTCTAGTTTCCCTACCACGTTCAAGCTTCTGACATTCCACGCCCCGACTCGTAGACGTTATCCTTTCGTTGATTATTCAATCTTTTTCTCATGGTAACCTCCCCCTTGGCAGTCCCCTCCCGGAGATCCGAATGGGGGACTATTCCGGAATCTTTTGCCATGACACTTCTTCAACTGCAGGCCACATGTTCTGTGGGTACACGTTACGTGTCTTTAATGCAGTGGTTTCCATTGCCTTCTGCATCCTCATGTCGTTGATCATTGCTGATTCTTCCGCCTTTAGGGGCAATTTCCCACCCCTAGGACAAGAGAGTGTCCTAAACCTCTATCCGCTCCTCCGCCCTCTATGACAAGACCGTTGGCAGAATGAGGCTGACTTCTTATGCCGGAAGTCTTCGGCCGCCAATGCTGATTATTTATCAAAATTTAGGTAGAGGCAGGGATCGAACCCGGGACCGAAGACGTTTTGATTTTGAATCAAAGACGCTAGCCCTAGACCACTGCACTGTTAGTCTGGTAATATACACTCCAGCGATCACTGTCTTTATTAGGTGTCGCGGTATTTGTCTGGAAGAACCACTTCATTCGGAGTTAATGCCATACCTCGATCTATAAAGCCGGTCTAGGTTTTAACATGGATGCTTGTGTGTACCTGTAGAACCAAGACCGCTTATGACAGTAATATGGTCTTTGCGATCGTGTTTTCTTAACATCTGGCGGTTTGTAACACGATTATGCCTCTGTTTCTAAGACACAGAAGTACCACTCGCAAGAAAATCTTATGAGACATGTCCACCCATAGATGAATTTTGATCAGTATTATTATCTGTCGCCAGAAATCACGTATTGGCCAAGTATTATACTTAGTAGTAGGGTAATCGTGATAGGTTCGCGTTGAGCATCAGGCTTATGAAGTATGTGTGTGGTCGGAAATGTGCAAAGGAAATGACTATGTGATGTCGTAAGGAAGGTATGGATTTGACGTGGAGTACTGTGACAGCAAAGGGAAGAGTATGTCAGGTCTTTAGAATGGTACAGATATTTATATTTCCAGAGCCAGACCCATCTGCAGGGTGTGCTGCTGATACTTTGCTCATTGTCGAATGTCGTCCAATTGAGACCACGATCGTAATATTTAATTGTAAGTACAGTGATAAAATATGTATGTGGCCGGTTTCCTAGGATGAGTCTGTCTATGAGTGCTTTGCGTGCAGCGCCGTTGACCTGTCGATGGAGCAATTCACGTTTCCTGCTAATGGTAGGAGGCGTCTGAATGGAGAGGCCTGTTTGGGTGCAGGAGTGTAGCTGACTTAACTGTGTCGTCCTCTAGATGGCCGAATAGCGAACTAATATTCAGTATGTGTTGGAGAGCTTTCACGATCGCATGGAAATTTGAGAAGATCCAATATGGACGTGTGTTTGCGCTGGAACATTATTCCCTACAATGTAAATTGTCTGGTTGGCTGCTTTTGCACTTTTGGCGGCTTTTGTTTAGTTGAGAGAACATGGGTTGTGCTATGTGCAACCAGCGGGTGAAAGACAGGTGGAAGACCCGTTTGCTGGTTCTCTAGACATGAGAAACACCTTAGTTGACTTTGTAATTTACAGGGATAGTTTGGAATCTGTTACATCATCGACATCGGTATTCATGAGTGGAAATATCAGTTTATTTTTTCGAGATTTCACATAAAGGTCTTCACAGGCGGGATACGTTCCAAGTTACTCAGTGGTTTACACCACGCTCCATCTCGCTAAAGTTTTGGGTTTATAGAGAAATAATTTCCAGTCTATATCTTCGGAATTATTTGCGCGAATGATACTGCTATGCAAGCGATATTGCTATGTGCTTGATCTCGAGAAGTATCGCGTAAATTGTATAATATTCTGGCAACTCATTTGAAAATATATGTGTTCTCGTAATCCCAGAGTATGTAGATTGGTGTAGAAAGCAAGCAAGCAGGTCGGGACCTGAAACGGTGACGCCTTTGTGCCTAGGGGAACCGACCCAGCCCGATATATGTACGAGTGCCTCGTGAAAATGGAATGATATTCTGGGAGACCAAGTGAAATTACATGTGTTCTTGTAATCGCAGTGTCTGGAGATGGGTGTGGGAAGCAAGCAAGGAAGCAGGTCGGTGCCAGTAACGACTTTGTGCCAAGGGGAGCCGACCCGAAATTGTAGAACAGTTCTCTGAGTGATATCAGGCCGCTGAGGGCGCTCTGGTCATGTGCCGTGAGTGGATATGACCGGCCGATCTCGCCGTAAACATCTAGTGCAGCAAGGAGTATACCTATGGTGCATGCACTTATGCTGTCTGTCTCTGGGGTAATGATGCAAAATGGGGAATTCTGTATGGTGCAGGATACGAGTTGCATGTTTACTGCATCGACACGGTATGCGGTGATATATTGTTCGGTTGGAGATCAGTTTCATGCTCCAATCTTCAAGGTTCCGTCCCCAGTGGCAGAGCAATGTAATTGAGTAAGAGTCTTTCCATATTTGACAATCTGTAAGCCAATTTTCAGTGAAATATGGCGATCTATACAAAATAGTTTTACCACTGAAAGTTTCCTCTGCAGAAAGAAAGAGCAGCCAGATAGTTCTTCCTCACTGGCTGCATCAGTAATATGGCGGGTAAATTCAGTAAGGGTCAGCCATAATGCTCCATTCATTCACAAGACATGCTTTTTGCCAAGACATAGGAGCCTATACATTGCAGTGAGAACGTTTGCGTTTTTAAGATGTCTGTTGAAAGCAGGACTTAACGATTTCTAGGAAGTGTAACACATGATGGATGGAGTGCTATGATAGGCCCATCAGGATGAATGCATTCGACGTTACACTGTGCTATTTTCGAAAACAGGTTCTGTTACGACAAGAATTTCCATCACAAAAGCTCCTACAAAAGCGACCGTTAACTATTTCTAGGACACTATACAATTCCGACAGGTCGCCTAGGGTCTTACATAGCCATGTGACATCAGTGTAAAACTGAGAACCTTTTAGATGCGCTTGCGATGGTATGTAGCTACGTGAGCATTTCACGCCACACTTGGCTGGTAAACGCGTGCACAGGTAGACGCAACTCGCATGTTCCATTAGGATCGCAAGGGAGAAAGCAGTCGATCTTATTCATGGAGGCATTGGAACTCATTTCTATATCGCGACCTGTGACGTCAGTATCCATAGGCTTTGTGCCAGCATCGGTAAACACACACTCGCGGCCCAGAGGGTGTTTTGGCGCTTATTTTATAGACAGGTGATGTCAGTATAACACCCAAAGAACTCTAACTGTATACCCGAAAATACATGGCACCTGCTGGCTGCCAATGGCAGCGGTCTAAGAGCAATAGCCCGCACCCCTGTATTCGTCCATCCAGTGGTGACTGCAGCGTCTTACGTATCCTGTTAGTGTCACTAGGAACAATGCACCCTGAGCTATTCTGGGAAGCACTGGAACAGATTTCTATAGCACTGGACCCGTAGCTCTGCATCATCACAGCAACAACGGTGCCTAGGTGAACACGTATTTCGACAGGAATTTCTCGGGTGTCAAGTATGAAAGGGATGCCACCACCTCATCCTTGAGGGACCTGAACTGATACCTCCACTTGGTTCGGCAGCTGATGGCCGTGTTGTCACTTTGTGGGGGCCACTGGTGCATCCCGACACTTGAGAGCATGTGTTGTAGCATCCTGTGCAGTCTAGTGGACAGGGGATGGCGGACGGTGTGGGCTTCATGATCGAAATATTTGTAACTGTGTGTAATTACGTGTGATGTGTGTTTCATGGCAGTATTCCCTGCGCAATTGGAATTAAAAGAGAGATGCGATCGATTACTTCTCACAAGACCTGTATCTTTCCAAACAGCAGAGAATGACGAGCAAGAGAAATCCAAGTCCCGCAAGCTGATTTTTTTTATAAAAAATCAATATACCCTTGAATTTCCCTTCGTGAGATCCTTCCTCTACACTGCAGAGCCGCCAATTTCCAGGTAGAGGAGGGGAGGCAAGAGAGGAGGGGTGCAAGGGGTTGGGGATGGGGTCAGGGGTGGTGATCGATTTCCTGAAAAATTCTTTAAATAAATAAATAAACTATATTCCATACACTGTCATAAATAACTAAACCATATTCTATACATTGTCTAAATTGTTTAAACAATATTCCATACACTACAATCCAATTCCCTCCAAATGACCGATCAGCTGTGTCTTTTTCCAGCCAATATCTGGGAGGGAGGGTGAAAGGAAAGGGGTTTATCAGAGGGGGAGAGGTTAATTAATTGATCAATTTGAAAAAGTAGACAATCAAACTGATAAGAGTGAGAGGGGCTATTCCATTAATTCAGACCTGAAAGTGTACCTGTAGCAGAGGTGGGGGAGGTTTCCTGAGAGGTGGGGGGGGAGGGGGAGGGGGAAATAGGTTAAGGACATGTCAATCAAAAGGAAGGATTCTTTTAGCAGAACAATAGGTTAAGGACCCATCAATCAAAGGAGAACAATAGGTTAATGACCTGTCAATCAATGGAGAACAATTTGTTTGCACCTGAGTGCATACCTGCCCCTGATGTAGACAACCTGCACTAACAAATGCGCTGAAACATGCTTTGCACCACTACTTGTAATTAGGTACAACCCCGAGGAACTCGACACATTTCGATGTGAGGCCAATAACCCTTACGGCACAAAACTTCAGAACAAGAAGTTCATCATTGTGGAGTTTGCAGGACTCCAATGGAAGATGTGTTCATACCATACAGCTGTAGGTGCGGCCCAGAGATGGGCTTCAGCTGTTCATCGTGTGGCCTCAAAGGCTCTACAAAATTCCATCTCATCATGACTAAATGATACAGACATCGATTATAGCATCAATGACGGGTCCGGCGGTGGTATTGTTGATGTGTGCAGCATAGTAAGGCCACCTCCATAAGCAGTCAATACTCATATAAAGAGAAACAAGATTGATAATTCTCGTACATACAAGCACGAGCGCGCACATCCACATGCACACACACACAAACACACACGTACAGGATCGCACGCTTACATGTGCACAGTAGGTGTAAACATCCATCAATGATAATAAATTTTGTTACCTATGCTGTGGTTCACCAATTATAAATAATTTTATCCACTCAGCACTGTCATCAATTGGTAAATTGCGTGCATATTCCGATATTTTATGCTGCAATTCAGTATTTACATCTTCCTCTGTGTTTCTATCAAGTACATCTGAAAGAAACACATATCATTAATTTTACATGCAAGCCTAAAAGAAAAAGAAAAAAGAAGAAATCTGTAGAATAATACAACGTATGTATTCGATTCTCCACAATCAGAGCAAAACCCCAGGAACATTGGGTTGAAAATTTCGACCCTAGTAGCAATCCTGTTGAACCTTTGTGGCTAAAGCCCACAGTTTCTCCTGCTCATTTTATCTCTGTTTGAAACGCATGTTTACACATTCTTTTACATATCGTTTTATATACACATGTAAATCGTAAATTTCGTGGGAACCAGGAAGTATTACCACGATTTCCCCACTTCCTCAGTACATTTCATTGTTTACCTCAGGGTCATTAGCTATGCTATTCTATAGTTCGAGATTGATCAATTAAATGCGCCACTCCCCCTTGCTTGCATCTACTGGTGGAATAAAATTCGCTTTTAATGTAGTCAGACGTTCCTCTAGACCTCGAATGATGCAGTGAAAAAGATACTGCTTGTTTTTATTTAATCATCGGAGAAGCATCAGACATAGATGACTGTAGAGAAATGAACTGATGGTTTGGGAGCGCAGAAAATTGCAGAACATCTCGTTCTTGCCGGTGAAGTAATGGCATAATTCTTTTGTTAGTCCCAAATCGCTGAATGAGTCAAAGTAGTAGATCGCACTCCGGTTTCTCTTAACATAAGCGACCCAGTGTGATACGTATCTCGCCACAACATATAAATTGACAAACCTGTATTGTTTTGATTTCCGTATCATCTTTAGCAATGCGTCCCATGTAAACACACCACAAAAATGTTGATTTTTCTGGCGAGTTTGAGTAAATCTATGCCTGTAAGCTCTGAGCTTTTTTTATGTACAGCCCAAGCCCTTTCCTTTATGGTTTTAAATGTACCCCTTTACACACAGCGATGACTTCCATTGCCATGTTATGTCTTTTAGCTCCTGTAGTTGCTTCTTTGCATTTTGTGTATTATTTTTTGCTTGAGTTATAGCAGTGCCTCCCATTACTAATTCTCGAACGGCTGACAGCCTGGCAAATGCAGGCATGAGATGTCTTCGGTATTTGCAAAACCCTAAGCATTTTAACACGTTATTTTCTTTGACCTTTCTCCCTCAAGGTAACTTCCGCCACTGCCCCCGCTAACTGGATGCAATTTTTTTGTAAACATCCTGTGGGTTTTTCTCTTCTTCTTTAGTAGTTTTTTCTTCTTCTTCAGTATGTATTCGTAATTTGCCTGAAAGTTAACCAGCACCCAAATTACATTTGGTAATACATTGCCTCGTCGACCAGAATTCATCAATACGTTGTCCTATATCGATGTCCTTTTTTCGACGTACCTGTCTACCTTCATCAGCTAATATTCAGTCAGCGATGCGACGATCTATATTTGTAGAGTAAGTAGTATGTTAAATCCCTTACCGCCACGAGCTAGGCGCTTTTTCAACTTCGTTCCAGGTCCGTAAAAATTGTATCCGGGGATATGAAGTTCTGGTGCAAGGTTCTCAAGAATATCGCCCCCGTCTCTGTTGATGAGTTTCCTAGCATTCATGTCACGCTGTTGTGTTGTCGGAAGTTTGTGTGTCCTGTTATATAGCAAATTGCGAGCGTTCATCTAACTTGTTTGCTTTGATGGGAAGTCGAGCCATTTCACTAGCGTCCTATCCCCTTGACGTCTTGCGACCCGCTTTATGTGGAACAAGTCGCGCGGTCTCAGGCGCCTTCCCACGGTGCGCGCGGCTTCCCCCATCAGAGGTTCGAGCCCTCCCTTGGGCATGTGTGTGTGTGTTGTCCTTAGCGTAAGCTACTTTCAGTTATGTTAAGTAATGTGTAAGCCTAGGCTCCGATGACCTCAACAGTTTGGTCCAATAGAAAGTTACCACAAATTTTCAAGTCCAATTCAGAGCTCTTTTGTAATTCTTCTGTGTATAAACTCCCTGCTTCTTCGTCATTGCTGTCCATTAAGACGTAAATTCTCAGGTCTATGTACTGCGCTTTGGAAACCAGTTTGACCAGTTCGGTACATAGGACTTCTCCAACACAGTTTTGTGTTTCGAAATATATACTAAATCACCTGCATTGAATTTTTGCCTGTGTGGATCCACCATTTTAATATGAATGTCTACAGTATTTAGAAGCCCATCATCACGAACATCAGTAGGTCTTTATAATTCATAACTTTGTCAGTCTGCAGTGTATGATAAATGAAGGAAACTCCACAAGCCAAGATCGCTACATTTACATCTACATCTATATCTATCTGGATACCTTTCAAATCTCATTTAAGTGCCTGGCACTTCGTCGAACGACATTCACAATAATTCTCTGTTATTCCAAATTCGACAAGCATGCAGAAAAAACGAACTCTTGTATCTTTCCATGCAGCTCTGATTTTCCTTATTTTATGATGATCATCGTTTCTCACTATGTAGTTATGTAGATCGGCGTTAACAAAATATTTTCGCATTCGGAGGAGAAAGCTGATGATTAAAATTTCGTGAGAAGATTCCGCTGCAATGAAAAATGCCTTTGTTTTAGTGATGTCCATCCCAAATCCTGGATTGAGTGGTACTTAAGATGGGTGAGTGGATTGGTGAAATCAATGTGAAGTGAAGTGGAGGTTGGAAAATAAACGAAAAACATAGTTTAGTTTAGAAGAATTACACACTGGCAAACAGCGGACAGAGCAGCAGTGACAACGTCCGGCGCTTGCAAGTCAGCGTTCAGGAGAAGCCATCGTCCTCCTCACATAAGCGGTAGCTGTCGATTCAGGCGTCAGGGCATCTCCCGACCGTCTCACATGTTTCTCAATTGTCACATGTGATCAAAGATCCTCGCCTACACTCCAAGAGCCAATGACCAACGTTAAGAAGATTTTTCGAGAAGCTTTTCAGCGTCACAGAAGAGGCAATGACCGTAAAGTCGTTCACCTCCAGTGAACGCGAGACGCAGTGGGCCCGACAGGAGTAGTTTTCAGTTCAGTTTCGGTGCTAAAGGCCGTCGTGCAGGATTAGACTGCATCGTACACAGAAGCACCAAGTCCGCCGCTGTAATGGAATAGCAAGCAGCAGCCTCGCTGCCAGAAGACAGAAGCTAGACGGTATTTGAAAACTGACTTTTATGTACCTGGGTGACTCGTGAGGATGGGAAGGAGACAGCCTCACATCAGCAGTCACCTCTGAGTTCGTGATGAAGATCTGACAGTCGAAGACTGGCAAGCTGGAGTCCGTTGTTCGAGTCCGGGACACTGGCCTTCCCCCACCGCGCCGCTCTGCTGACCGACGCACAACAGTGACATACACGGCCGCTTAGAAAAGAGAAACACTGAGACGCCACATCCAAGGTACCACCATCCGATTCACGACTTCGTTCTCAATAATTAAACAGGCCACCACGATGTCCGCCTCCAGTCAACTGAGCGAGACGGCGACACGAGATACACACCGCCAGGCATAATCAGACGCCGCCGCTGCCGCAGCAGAAGGCTTCGCAAACGACACAGCTGCTGCTCTCCCAGCCAGTACATCCAGTAAGGAAACAGTTGTACAAAACTTTCAATTAAAGTTATCTTATGTAAAAATTCTGTTTCATTCCTCCTCATACCCAAGCCAAGGAAGAACCCACCATGCCACATGTTGTTAAGAGAGAAAAAGTAATTTATTTAGTGTTTTTCACCCTGACATAATGCTTTAGAATCAAATTCCCTTTGCAGTAATGCTCATCATGACAATTGACTAGCATCAAAAGAGAAAATCCAGTTACACCTGTACACTGTCAGTTACACTCTCTCCCCTGTTTCACGCAATACTATACGTGCTACTCGTCTTTGAACTTTCCCGATTTACTGCATTAATCCTGTCTGGAGAGATCCCGTACGGCGCAACAGTACGCCAAAAGAGAACAGACAAGCATAGTGTAGGCAGCCTGTTTACTAGATATGTTATATTTTTTAATTGTTCTTCCAATAAAACACAGTCTTTGGTTTGCCTTCCCCAGAATTTTTTCTACGTGTTCTTCCCAATGTAAGTTGTTCGTAATTGTAATTCCTAGGTACTTAGTTGAATTTACAACCTTTAGGTTTCACTGGAGAGACATCTACAGACTTCCAGAAATGCATTACTGTTCCTATACCAAACAAGGCAGCAGCTACAAAATGTGAACAGTACTGAATAGGCCTAATATCAGGTGCATCAAACATTCTCATAAAAAAAATTCTGAAGAGAACTGAAGAAAAGGTTGAGGATATACTGAGTGAAGATCAGTTTGATTTCAGAAGCGGACTGGGAACAGGAGAAGCGATTCTGGCACTGAGACTCCTTATCGAAAAGCAATTACAGAAAAATAAAACAATATATATATATATATATATATATATATATATATATATATATATATATATATATATATCTGGAAATGGCATTTGATAACGTTATCTGGTGAGAGATGTTCAGAGTGCTGAGGAAAAGTGGAATGAAATACAAAGACATCCGTGTGATACTCAGTTTCTATAAGAATGAGGTGGCAGTGATTAGGAACTGTCACCAGAAACAAGAAGTAAATATTAGAAAAGAGGTAAGACAAGGGTGTGCTCTCTCTCCTCTTATATTCAACGCTTACGTCCAGGAAGCTAGAGGCCAAATCGAGAAACTACTGAGGTAGGGATCAAAATTAATGAGCAGAAGATTGACATGCTATGTTATGCAGATGATATTGCTATAGTGATTAGGAACTGTCACCAGAAACATGAAGTAAATATTAGAAAAGAGGTAAGACAAGGGTGTGCTCTCTCTCCTCTTATATTCAACGCTTACGTCCAGGAAGCTAGAGGCCAAATCGAGAAACTACTGAGGTAGGGATCAAAATTAATGAGCAGAAAATTGACATGCTATGTTATGCAGATGATATTGCTATAGTCACAGGGACAAAAGAAGATCTAGAAGAAGTCCTCAGAACAATGGAAAGCATTCTATACAGTCAGTATGGAATGAGAATAAACAAGAAAAAGACTAAAGTGATGGTACGCAGTACAGAAGCAGAATATGAACTTCTGAGAATGAGAACTGGAAGGGAGGAGCTGAAAGTGATAGATGAATTTACCTACCTGGGAAGCAAAATCAGAAGGAATGGTAGAAGCCGGAACGAAACTGTGAGCAGAATTCAATAGGCCAAAACTGCATTTAATCTGGGGAGGAACACTCACCAACAAGAACATCACTCTGAAAATAAGGAGACGCATCATGAAAGCTTTCATTTGGAGTGTCGCCCTATACGGGTGTGAAACCTGGACAACGGGGAGAGAGAGGCCCTGGAAATGTGGTGCTATAGAAGGTTGATGAAATCAGCTGGAGAGACAAAATAATAAATGAAGAAGTGCTTAGAAGAGTACAGGAAAGAAGAGTACAGGAAACCAGGTCTTTGTGGAGGCACAGACAAACAAGAAGAGACAAACTTCTAGGGCACATCCTAAGACACAACAACATCATTGGGATAGTAGCAGAAGGAGCTACTGAGGAAAGGAATCGGAGGGGCGACCAAGGATATCATACATGTAACAGGTCATGAAGGATATTGGCTGTGACATCTACGTGGAAATGAAGAGGAAGGCAGACGGAAGAAAGGAATGGCGCACTTCTGCCAACCAACCTCAGGATTGAACACTAAAATAAGAAGGAGATTTCACTGATTTATCGTTCAACCAAGGTTTAACGTATTCCTTTTAGCACTCATGTGGATGACCTCACACTTTTCATTATTTAGAATCAATTGCCAATTTTCGCAACATACAGATACCTTCTATAAATCGTTTTGCAAGTTGTTTTGACCTTCTGATAGCTTTATTAGGCGATAAACGACAGCATCATCCGCAAACAATCTAAGACGACTGCTCTTATTGTCTCCTATATCGTCTTTAAAGATAAGTAACAGCAGAGGGCCTATAAAACTATCTTGCGGAACGCCAGAAACCACTTCTGTTTTACCCGATGACTTTCCATCTATTACTACGAACTGTCAATAGCACTCAACGCTTCGTGTGTGTAAAGAGCTAATCGTGTTTCACTAGAATGATGTTTTCTAAACCCGAATTGACTGAGTGTCAATAGACCGTGCTGTTCGAGGCAGTTTATAATGTTCGAACACAATGTATGTTCCAAAATCTTCTTGCATATTGACGTTAATGATATGGCTAATTTAGTAGAGTATTCCTACTACCTTTCTTAAATGTTGTTATGACATGCGCAACTTTTCAGCCGGTCGGAGTGGCCGTGCGGTTCTAGGCGCTGCAGTCTGGAGCCGAGCGACCGCTACGGTCGCAGGTTCGAATCCTGCGTTGGGCATGGACATGTGTGATGTCCTTAGGTTAGTTAGGTTTAATTAGTTCTAAGTTCTAGGCGACTGATGACCTCAGAAGTTAAGTCGCATAGTGCTCAGAGCCATTTGAACCAGCCAACTTTTCAGTCTTTGAGTAAGCATCTTTCGTCGGTCGAGCGGTTGTATATAATTATTAAGTATGGAGATTTGCATCAGAATACTCTGAAAAGAACCTAATTGCTATACAGCTTAGACCAGAAGACTTGAATTTATTGAGCGATTTAAGTTGCTTCAGTACCCCAAAGATATCTGATACTCATTTACTCATGTTGGCAGCTGTTCTTGAGTCGAATCGTGATATATTTACTTAGTGTTCTTTGGTGAAGGAATTTCGGAAGGCTATGTTTAGTAACACTGCTTTGGCAGCACTGTAGTAGGTAATATTTCCATTGCTATCGCGCAGAAAAATCATTGATTGCGTCTTGCCACTAGCATACTTTACATACAACCAGAATCTCTT
Organism: Schistocerca piceifrons; assembly: GCF_021461385.2. Lineage (NCBI taxonomy): Eukaryota > Metazoa > Arthropoda > Insecta > Orthoptera > Acrididae > Schistocerca > Schistocerca piceifrons. Next base: position 63,725,907 of record NC_060140.1, on the reverse strand, counting down.
TGGATTTTCTGCCAGGTTTCGAGACAAAGTTTCGTTACTGGAACTATTATAAGCATCTCGCATTAAGTCCCCTTAAGCTTTGAACTTCTGTAAAAGATCGTCAGTCTTGGAGATTCTGTGTTCGTTTAAATCGTGTTTCTAAAACAGGGTTCTGACCCGTTTTGTGTATCAAGGGGGATCAGTTCCGTCGTTTCTTAATTTATTTCGTTTTATTAGACGACAGAGATATACTGTCATCGGATCATATTTTAAAGCACAAGATCCGATGACGACAGCATCTCTGTAGAAACCGATCATGCAAAAAAGCAAGGTCGACAGATACTGAAAAAGACCAAAGCTCAGAAGTTCAAGTGAACTGTAAGGTGGATTAATGATGTCAGATTGGCAGCATATATCATCATAATTCTGCACAACTTTATCGTGGACGGTTCACACGATGGGAAGGTCGTCAGTCACCTCTTACGCAATTTCAGCCCTTTTTTGACGCCTCTGTGATGGACATCCAACGTTGAAATCGCACAGTTGTCTTATGGGTGACCAAGGAAAACATTTCAGTCACACCGTCGCTCAGAATCGACGCGAATGGGCCTCATAAGGTGGCATGATGAACGTTAATGGAGCCACCTCTTCTCTTCTGGCATTGATTCTCAAAGATTACGTAGTCGTAAAAGATATTTCACATTGCGCTGAGCAACAAGACGTGTCGTACGACCGCAGGTTTTGCTCTGGCATAGAGGGTGGAACGACTAAGAACCGTTGAAAACCATCTGAAGAAATCTGAACGTGATCCGAGGCACGAAATGGTGTTTACGATTTTTCACCCTCATGTTGGGCGCCGTCCTGTGATGTGATCACGGGGGTAGGAGGAGGGTGGTGCAACATTAACATGTGCTTGAATTAAACAGCGCGAAGATTCCCTTTAATGCACCCCTGTTCGGCAGGTCTCATTCACTCTTAATGAGCGCGTTTGAAATGTACCTATCCGGAAATTCGGCACCCAGTCAGCTTCGCACCTGCTCCAGCGCCTGAGGGTAAGGCAACCGCTTCGATACCACATACGTGGTGACTGCCTGTCACCATCAAGCAGGAGGAGGCAGCGAAACAGGAGTGCTGAAAAAGAATACACGCCCCTTGCTGCTTCGGACCACGTTAAAACTTTGACTATCGGTTCCGAGCGGTCCCTAGTGGTATACAACAGCAAAAATCGCAGTCGGACTACACTTCAGATATGTCAGGTCAAAATCAGTGGGGTTGCAGCTCCACGGTGTCCTTAGACAAGGGGCTAAGCGCGCAGAGAGTGGCAGCAGCGCGGAACGTTGTTAAGGTCGCCGATCTGCTGCTCACTGCGCTGAAAACTGTCTTTCTCGACCGTGTAATGCTCGGTAATCAACGCCCCAAGAGAAGGAGTGGTGTCATTGACCCCTTCTTGACCCCCCCCCCCTCCCCCTCTGGTTTTTTCGTATCGATTCTGAGCTACGGTACCTCTGAAATGCTTTCCTCGGCCATGCATAAGAAAACGCCTTGATTCCAACTTTGGCTACCGTGTTTCTAACCTCCATTGCAGAGGCGTCAAAAGAATGGGTGAAATGTGGATGAATGGGACGTGACAACCTTCCGAGCGCGTCATTCGTCCACGATGGCGTTGGGCACAACTGTGGTGAAATCTGGCGCCAATTTGACACTGTTAATCAACCTTACAACTCATATGAACTTCTGAACTGTGGGCGTCTTCCGCACGTGTCTCTGAAGTGCCCCTGAGCCCAAGGCTGACGTCGACGTCTCAGGGCGCCACGCTTTTGCACCGTTACAGAGGAAGGTGGTAGGCACCCCTGAAGCGAGTTACAAACTTTCGCGTTGCAATGGGACACACTTACAGGGTTTCGAAAAAGTGATCATTAAATTTTGTTGAGCATTGTGTAACAAGAAGGCCGTACTGCAAGTTATTCCAGGAATCTCCGCTTATAGTAACGAATTAATTCATAACATTGATATAAGTGATGTCATGCCAAACAGGTCACCATAACCCTTAACGAATCAAGCTGTATCGTAACAGAATGTCTGAGGCCAACAGCCATTCTGTTGCTGCTCGCATTAAGTGATCAATACGAGCACCGTTGGTGACGCTGCAAACGTCATTACGATAATCTAAATCTCGCCATACACGTCCCAACACGTCGTGGTCGGTATCGGAAACCTCACTCCTTATCCTTCCTTACAACTCTTCCAGATTAAGTGGCAGTGCAGGCAGGAACACACGATCTTTGACACAACACTCCATGAGAAGAAATGCCATGGAGTGAAGTCCGGTGACCGTGGGGGCGTCTGAAGGAGGAGAGAGTCGTGATTGGCAGCTCGCCGAATCTATCGATGAGGCATTTCATCATCGACATAATCACGAACGTCTGAAATAAAGTGTCAAGGACCGCCGTCTTGTTGCAAAATTAAGTCTGAAGCGTCTTCCTGCAGTTGTAGCATAAGACGCTGCAGCATGTCGAGGTACATGAAACCAAAGACAGTTTTCTTCGCGAAGGAAAAATGGCACTAAACTTCTGAAGTAGACACGGAAGAAAAGACGTTAACCTCGGACGAATCACGAACATGTGCCAAAACTCGTGCGTGTGTTCTGTGCACCAAACTTGGACGTCATAAGGATTGTGCTTTACAGACACGCTGAAACTTGTCTTCGACGTTGAAAACCATCTTCTGCGAGAAACCGTCTTCCTCCAGCAGCCGCTCAGTGTCACTGCAAACGTCAAAACGAGGCTCGTTAACCCCAGTAGGCAGCGCATGTAACGACAGAAGCTCTTACGGTTTTACGGACGGACATTTTCGAAGAATGCGCCGCGCAGTTGACAGCTGTATGTGCAGTTGTCTGCTCGCACATTTCTTTGGGCTCCTCACGGATGATTCCAACGCACTGTCCACCTTCTGTGCTCACGGCCGTGAAGACTGGCCAGTTCTGATTGCACCTGATTAGCAACCAGTTTCAAGAAAAAACTTGTACGACAGATGGATTGTCTTGTTTGTTGAAGATTTTAACTAATTTTTGGTACGGATTCATGGCTGAAACGTCGCAACTGATTGAAATTTAGGAAATTAAAGGAGAACCTTAGTCTATAGTACAGCTAAACCACAACGCGTATTACGAATTGAAATTTGGAGAGCTGCTTTGTCCACTGATATGTATCATTCCAGTGATATGTGTTATTTTCCGTATGACTTGTGGCCTTTCCGCAGTGTCTTCTGAAGCCCTAGGGGTAACGATGAATAACCATGTACAATGAAGTGACAAAAGACATGGCACAGCGATATGTATACGTACAGATGGCGGTAGTATCACTTACACAAGGTATAAAAGGGCAGCACATTGATGGTGCCGTCATTTGTACACAGGTGATTCATATGAAAAAGTTTCCCCCCCGCACGAAGGGAATTAACAAACTTTGAACGCGGAATGGTAGTATTAATTAGACGCATGAGGCAATTCATTTCGAAAGTCGTTAGGAAACTCAACATTACGAGACTCGAAGTGACATGAGTGTGCCGAGAATACAAAATTTCAGACATTACCCCTCAACACGGACAATGCAGTGGCCGACTGCCTTGAATAACGACCGAAAGCAACGGCATTTGCGCACTGTTGTCAGTGCTAACACACAAGCAGCACTGAGTGAAATAGCCGTAGAAATCAATGTGGGACGTACGACGAATGTATCCGTTAGGAGAGTGGGGCGAAATCTGGCGTTAATGCGCTGTGACAGCAGACGACCGACGCGCATGCCTTTGCTGGCAGCACGACATCGCCCGTAGCGCCTCTCCTGGACTCGTGACCGTATCGGTTGGACCGTGGACGACTGGAAAACCGTGACCTAGTCACACGAGTCCCGATTTTAGTTGGTAGGATTCGTGTTTGCTGCAGACCCCACGAAGCTTGGACTAAAGTTGTCAACAAGACACTGTGCAAGCCACTGGTGGCTCCATAATGATGTAGGCTGTGTTTACATGAAATGGACTGGGTCCTCTGGTCGAATTGAACCGATAATCGACTGGATGTTCGCCTACTTGGAAATCATATGCAGCCGTTAATAGACTTTATGTCCCCAAACAACGATGGAATTTTTATAGAAGAGAATGCACCGTGTCACGGGGCCACAGTTGTTCGCTATTTGTTTTAAGAACATTCTGGACAATTTGAGCGAATGTTTTAGCCACCCAGATCTCCCGACATGAGTACCATCGAATATTTATGGATCATAATAGAGAGGTCAGTTCGTGCACAAAATCCTGCACCTGAAACACTTTGGGAATTATGGACGACTGTAGCACCAGTACGGCTCAGTGTTTCTGCATGGGACTTCCAACGAATTTATACTTATATGGATATGTTCTTTCGGACATGTCCATATTCTGGCAGTGCCGGCCAAGACCTTCCTCTTCTGTGCGGATGCACACGTATTACTTGAACTCTTACGGGACTCGGTAAGAATGTCTTCAACGAGTAATGAGTGTGTTGGGTAGGGACACCACGAATGTAGTGTGTGGACGTACAACGTGAGAATGTGGGTCTCGCGGGAGGCGTCTGCGAGATAGTCCCTGCAGTCGCACTATCCTCTGTGCCCTCAGTGACTCAGATGGATAGAGCGTCTGCCTTGTAAGCAGGAGATCCCGAGTTCGAGTACCGGTCGGCGTACACATTTTGACCTGTCTCCGTTGATATATATCAACTCCCGTCTGCAGCAGAAGGTATTAATCGACAGGGTGGTTAGTTGATCATGACCAGGCCATATATCTCACGAAATAAGCATCAATCGAAAAAACTACAAAGAACGAAACGCGTCTAGCTTGAAGGGAGAAACCAGATGGCGCTATGGTTGGCCCGCTAGATGGCGCTGCCATACGTCAAACGGATATCCACTGCCTTTTTTAAAATAGGAACCCTCATTTTTTATTACATATTAGTGCAGTACGTAAAGAAATATGAATGTTTTAGTTGGACCACTTTTTTCGCTTTGTGATACATTGCGCTGTAATAGTCACAAACGTATAAGTACGTGGTATCACGTAACATTCCGCCATTTCGGACGGTATTTGCTTCGTGATACATTACCCGTGTTAAAATGGACCGTTTACCAATTGCTGAAAAGGTCGATATCGTGTTGATGTATGGCTATTGTGATCAAGATGCCCAACGGGCGTGTGCTATGTATGCTGCTCGGTATCCTGGACGACATCATCCAAGTGTCCGGACCGTTCGCCGGATAGTTACGTTATTTATGCCATGTGTTCAGCCACATGTGAAACTTCAACCACGACCTGCAACAAATGATGATGCCCAAATAGGTATTCTAGCTGCTCCCGCGGCTAATCCGCGCATCAGTAGCAGACAAATTGCGCGAGAATCGGGAATCTCAAAAACGTCGGTGTTGCGAATCCTACATCAACAATGATTGCACCCGTACCATATTTCTATGCACCAGGAAATGCATAGCGACGACTTTGAACGTCGTGTACAATTCTGCCATTGGGCACAAGAGAAATTACGGAACGATGACAGATTTTCTAAACGCGTTCTATTTAGCGACGAAGCATGATTCACCAACAGCGGTAACGTAAACCGGCATAATATCCAGTACTGGGCAACGGAAAATCCACTATGGCTGCGACAAGTGGAACATCAGCGACCTTGGCGAGTTAATATGTTGTGCGGCGTTATGGGAGGAAGGATAACTGGCCCCCATTTTATCGATTGCAATCTAAGTGGTACAATGTATGCTGACTTCCTAGGTAATGTTCTACCGATGTTACTACGAGATGTTTCACTACATGACAGAATTGCGATGAACTCCCAAGATAATGGATGTCCGGCACATAGCTTGCGTGCGGTTGAAGAGGTATTGAATAGCATATTTCATGACAGGTGGATTGGTCGTCGAAGCACCGTACCGCGGACCGCACTTTCACCGGATCTGGCGTTCCCGGATTTCTTTCTGTGGGGAAAGTTGGAGGATATTTGCTATCGTGATCCATCGACAACGCCCGACAACATGCGTCAGTGCATTGTCAATGCATGTGCGAACATTACAGAAGCCGAACTACTCGCTGTTCAGAGGAATGTTGTTACACGTATTGCCAAATGCATAGAGGTTGACGGACATCATTTTGAGTATATATTGCATTAATGTGATATTTACAGGTAATCACGCTGTAACAGCATGCGTTGTCAGAAATGGTAAGTCCACAAAGGTATATGTATCACAATGGAACAACCGAAACAAAATGTTCAAACGTTCCTACGTTCTGTATTTTAATTTAAAAACCTACATGTTGCCAACTGTTCGTCCAAAATTGTGAGCCATATGTTTGTGACTATTACAGCGCCATCTACCACAAAGCGAAAAAAGTGGTCCAACTAAAACATTCATATTTCTTTACGTACTACACGAATATGTAATAAAAATGAGGGTCCCTATTTAAAAAAAACGCAGTTGATATCCGTTTGATCTATGGCAGCGCCATCTAGCGGGCCAACCATAGCGCCATCTGGTTTCTCCCTTCAAGCTAGACATGTTTCGTTCTTTGTAGTTTTTTTGTTTGACTCTTATTTCGTGAGATATTTGGCCCGGCCACGATCAATGGACCACCCTGTATAATTCTAATTTCGTTCAAACGACTTGTTGAGTCCACAGTACGTGGAGTTGCTGAACCACGCTGGGCAAAAGGAGGTCCGACCCGATACTGGGAGGTATCCCACGACTTTTAGCAGCTCAGTGTATGCAGTATATATACTTTTTCCATTTACGTACAATGTTCTCCCGCTGGTCCTCCTATGTTACCATCCATAATGCCAATTCCCACAGCTTCTACCCCTCTGCAGGTGTACCCCAGGGCTCTGTCTTCTCCCCTCTCCTCTACCTCCTGTACGCGGCAGATATGCCCCAAACCCCCCCCCCCCCTCCAGTACACCTCTTGCAATATGCTAATGACACCGCATTCCTCGCCCTCGCTCCTACCCTCCAACGGTCCCAACGCCTTCTCCAGAATCACCTTGACCTTTTTGCCGCATGTTGTAAGCAGTGGCTCCTGAAAATCAATCGTCCCAAGACCCAGGCAATCATCGTAGATAGTACCACTCGCTCCTTCCAGCTTCTGGATTTCTCCCTTACCATCTGCGCCCGTCCTGTCCGCCTCACCCCTACCCTCACCTACCTTGGCCTCACCATTGACCGTCACCTCACCTGGATTCCTCATCTCCGCTCTATCCAATCTGAAGCCCATAACTGCCTCCGACTCCTCAAACTCCTCTCTGGCCAGACATGAGGGTTGCTCCCCTCTACCATCCTCCACACCTACAAATCCTTAATCCGTGCCATCCTCTCTTATGCCAGTCCCGCCTGGATATCTGTCCCCCCAAAATTCTACAAGTGCCTCCAGATGCTTGAGCGCCATGCACTCCGCCTTGCCTTCTGTATACGCCTCCTGTCCCCCACGCAGATCCTCTATCACCGCATTCCTTTCCCCCATCTGCTCGTATTCCTCGAACATATCCACACACTCTACACCTCCCGCCGCCTTGATCCCCCTCACCCCCTGGCTGCTCATCTTCTCTCCCCTCCCTGCCCCCTGCCGCGCCTGCACTGTTGTGTCCCCCCTACCCTCCATCTCTACACCCTTCATCTCCTTTCCCAAGGTGGCTTCCATCAACTCTCCCTCCTGGATGATGCCCTCTCTCCCTCCATTTATCCCTCCTATGAACTCTGATCCTCACCTCCCTCCTTTTCTCTGTCCTTTCCCTGGGCTCCCTCTTCCCCCCCCCCTTCCATCCTGTGGTTTCTCCCCGCCTCACCTATCCCTACCTCCCTCCTCCCCCCCCCCCCGAGTCCTTTTGTATTCCCCTCCTCTGCCTTCCCCACTCCCTGTCGCGGCTGCTCAGCACCCCCCACCCCTCTTATGGGTCCTCATCCTCCATTGGCTCCTTTCCCCCCTTCCCACTCTTTGCTTTTCCTCTCCTTCCCCCTTTTTTATTTTCCCATCATCTGTCCAGTTTCCCCCCACCTGCTCTCGGCTGTGGTATGTCATATTTGCAAACGTTTTACTACAGTGTTCCAGTGAATGTTCAGTGTTGTTTCGTCTTTCCAAGTGTTGTGAACAGAAACCATGCTATCGCTGGGTGTGAATTTTAGGTCTTTTGCGAACAGAAACAACAATGTCGCTGTGTTTTTTTAATTGTCTGTCTGCTTCATATGTATTTTATTAGCATCATCATCCCTTTGTTCTATGTTTTAAGTTCCACGATTTTTTCGCGATTTTCCCATTTAAGTCTCCGATTTTATCGCCTGTGTTTTATTATATATTATCTTCACCTTTTTCAAACAAAGTCTGTAGGCTGAAGAGCGGCATACTACGCTGCTGCCAGCCCGTCCCCTTCGGGGGGAATCGAAATTCAATAAAGAAAAAAAATGTACAATGTTTACAGTTGTGATGCTTTAGTCACGATGAACAAACACGGTACAGCCGCCAGTTACAGCACACGGACAGTAGAGACTAGACGGCAGGCGGCACCAGTGTTGTCCCGCCGGCGCCCTCGCCGTCGGTGCGTAGCAGCGCGGCGAGTGAGCAGAGCGTGGTGTGTGTGGGCCCGCGGCGCGCGAACAGGTGCACGGGGCGCCGGCGCCCGCACCCGCGCCGCGACGCCCCCGCCGCCTGCAGCGCCACCGTGCGCCGGCCCGTCAGGCGCCGCAGCAGCGCCGCCTCGGCCTCGCTCAGCGGCGTCGCCACGCCCGCCAGCCGCACCCGCAGCGCCTGCGCGTCACCACACCGGGCATACAATATCGATACACCGATATTCTTTCCAACATGTATCGATATACGGGGCGAAGAAAAATTTGCGCACTCCGACTCCGCAGCGCGATTCCTCACACACTCGCATACGAAAATGTGTCTCACAAAATTTCGTACTGCGATTATTTCGGCCAATAAATGGACGTTAAAGGTTGGCAATCTGCGCTGCAATCACGAGTACGATACCTTGTCATCACATAGCAGTAGAATTGAGCACTTGCTACAGATGATAGCGTTTTCGTTTAGCATGTAGGAGGTCGAGGGCTCGATTCTGGTTCGAGTACGTGATACGGTATCTGGCGTCTTAATCGTGGGTCTTCTACAAACTATTTGCAGTTACATACTCCAAACACAGAAATGGAAGCACAATCATTATCACTGGTCAGCTTTTAAGGAAAATTTCTGCGCGTTGTGGACGCGAGTTGTTTCGTGCCTCTGCCTCTACTGCAAAAAATGTTCAAATGTCTGTGAAATCTTATGGGACTTAACTGCTAAGGTCATCAGTCCCTAAGCTTACACACTACTGAACCTAAATTATCCTAAGGACAAACACACACACACATGCCCGAGGGAGGACTCGAACCTCCGCCGCGACCAGCCGCACAGTCCATGACCACAGCGCCTGAGACCGCTCGGCTAATCCCGCGCGGCGCCACCACTACATTCCAAATCTGTTTCCTATATAACCTCCCTCAAATAGACCAACTGAAATTATTTGCAAAGCACCTTGCTAGCATTACTGGTGACGTAAGCCCCTAACGAAATGTAAGGCACCGAGCGACGGAAGAACAATAGTTGGTATTAATCGATGGGACAATTGGCGTGGCATGCACGTAAACCACGTTTGCACTCTAGTATGTTCAGTGGTGCGAAACAATTCGCATCCACGACGTGTAGAAGGTTTCTTTAAAAGCTGGCCAGTGAAAACAATTGTATTTCCATTTCTCTGTTCCTACCACATAACTGCGAATGTTTTCTAGAAGATCCACTATAATCGCTGTATGACGATTAAAACGCCAGATACCGTACCACACAGAAAACTTTTAGCAAATATAGACAAACACACCCCATCCGAGAACCGAAACCTCGACCTCCTGCACGCTAACGCGAAACACTATCCACTGCATCAACTGCACAGCACTGCTGCACTTCCTGGGAGAGGTAGCTGCGGTACACGTCATCACAGTCCTGCCAGGTTGCCAGACGTTGACGTCCACTCAATGCCCCAAATATGTGCTGAACGAAATTTTGTAAATGGCATTTATGCATTGCTAGTATGTGACCAGTCGCGCTGCGAAGTCCGAGTGTGCGAATTTTTCTTGACGCTGCACATCGGCGATACCTCTTCCCCTACATACCGATATCGAAACTTCAATATCGTCCACCGATATTTTTATTTTACATCACATTTTTTTCGTAATTTTCAGTAAGTATTTGAAATTATTCTTTTGAAATTGCAAAGAATATAATTTTACTTTCACTGTGCAGAGGAGTCTTAAAACTTTTTGAGCTTTCATTACGTCTAGTTTTCTCTTTGACTGTGTGAAGCAAGTATAGGTGGCACAAAGTCCGATTGCACTGTCCCACTGGGCCACTGGGGGGTGGGGCGGGGGGCAGTGTCAATGAAATAACAAGATATCCCATGTGAAGAAATTGCACACCAGTTGCGTTAAAAAACAATTTTTAGCGCATCTACTGTGCTAAGAGGTCTTCACATCGACATTATTCAAAAACAGTTGCTGAAATTGATGAACAGCAGCCTAAATGACAAGATCGGTCTTTGTGGTCGGCGGAGACGTGTGAGGGAAAACATTGGCGTAACCAACAGAAACTGCAACGTTTAGCTCCACCACGCAATTTTGACACTGCAACTGCTAGGTCGCTGGCGTTTACAGAAATGAAAAAATCAGGGACGTCGACATGAAGTGTTTTGATCAATTCCGATATGTGACGAAACCGAACGACGGACCCATCGTACACCCTTTATTGCGTCACTTACATGCAGTTACCCTTGTTAGCAAAGTGATTATCGCCTAGCATGAACGTGCATTGATTACTTTTCAATTCTTGCATGAGGAGTATAGGCAGCCTACTAGCTTGCTGACTTATAGAGTATCTAATAATAAATGAGTACCTAAATATACAGCTCTAAAACCGGCATAATATTTACAAAGCGCAGGAGACATTTTCTAGGCAGTACTTCAATATTTTTTCCACTGTTGTATCGATATGTCGATTCTTTTACGTTATGCCATGATCCGGTTATGATTTTTTTTTTAATATCAATATATCGAACTCCCGATACTTTTAAATAGCTCAATAATCCCAACAAGGCACACTGACAGCTCGGGCTTGTAAGATGTCATGGTCTCCTGACCTTCATTGCTTACATATTACGCCCTCACAATCATATTCCGCACATCAAGACGCTTCATTCGAACCCAAACTCGATAAGATAAAGTCAATGTTGTATGAATTCATGTAAACGATATGCAATTGACAAGTGAGCGCACCGTGGTTGAAATACTCGAGGCTGGCGTGCACACATACATTCCAGACACGATGGTCACAAAAGCTTTTAGTGCGGGAGAGAGGCCGCACAACGGGACGCCATGACCTTCAGAGGACGACCCAGCCCATGTCGGCCGGTGACTGCACGTAGCGGACAGCGTGGGCCCGAGTGGAAAGGGGGGAACAACCCCGTGTTCGGCTTAAAAGCTAATTACGCTACATTGTGTGGGAGTGGCCAGCCTACGCATTCTGTACACATTGCACGCAGTTTCAGAGATTTTCACAGGGAGACAGCAAACGCCAAACGCCCAAGCTACAAGTTTCCGAATTGGTCGCCTTAAACGAAACGTCATTCTCCCGTTTTAGACGAGCAATGCTGATTGGCAGACGATATTTCTGGCGCCTTGAGCTGAAGGAATAATGGAACAGACCGAAAGATATACCCCTTCACGTCTGGCGTGGAGAGGCGCAGTTCCGTTGTCGCTCTTGGAGCGAGAACACGTAACGAGAGCGTGCACACTCGTACGTGTTCTCAAAGAGTGAGGAACAAATCTCTCCTCAGTACTTCACTGGGAGAGCTCCTCTGTCAAGAGCGAATCAAAGGGCTACTCTATATTGAGTCCTTGCGATTAAGCGTTGTTCACTGTGTTGGCCGACACACTTATTGTGCGGTGTGAACAGACAGAGTTATAGTTAGATGCCTGCGAGCGAATTTTGAGTGGCATCGTGGTGGACTGGTTATCTGACCAGTGTACCACGCCAATAGTTAGACTAGGGGCGAATAGGAATCCTTGACTTCATCAAGGCACAGGGAGAGTTTGATTGGCGAAGGTCATTCCAGATAGAACGAAAGTTATCTTATTTGTCAGCAGTGAGCGGCACAGACAGCAGTCATCGCAGCTTACGGTATAGTGCGCTACAGCTATTGTGAGCCCCATATTTCCTCCACAACAGTACACTTCACTGCATTTCACATGCGACAGCCTCGACCGTACCTAGCAACATTCTAAACGCTAATTATTCAAGTTGACTAGGCGCGCCTCTCAGCCATTGTGCCAAGGCAACAAGCATCTTAAACTTTGTGTAGAAATTTCATTAGCGAATCCCATCCTTGAAAGGTAACTTCACATTCCGAAAAGAACCACGATATAACTTGTTTAATTCATAACTAAAAGTGCCATTGTGATTTCTCAGAATTTTTGCAAAATAAATAATAACTTTCGTTAGTTCCATGTTTTTCTTACACTAACTAGCACTACTCCAGTATCCAAGTATCCCACCAGTTATTTAAGAAATTTTGTGAATTTTTGTGTCATTTCCTTACAGCGGACGACTCCAGAAGATATTTATTGCTGAAAGTTTTTCAGGCATTTCTCTTTAGAACGTTAGGAGCGTCTGTCCGACTTCTGTAGTAGTGTGGGGGCGGAAATGGCATCTTGCAGGAGCCACAGGGTAAAGGGTACATCTCAGATTAATTCGTTGCGCAGAATAACAGAATAATAGATTAACCTGTCACGCTCAGTAAATGGTGACCCTGCCAGGATAGGTAAAGTAGGTAAACTGCCCGGGTAGGTAAAATAGGTAAACTGCCAGGATAGGTAAAATAGGTAAGCTGCCAGAATAGGTAAAATAGGTAAGCTGCCAGTATAGGTAAAATAGGTAAGCTACCAGGATAGGAATGTGTCAGGATAGTGTCAGGCAGGTCGCAGCAGTAGCACTTTGAATAATTTTCTTTCATGTATTAAATAGCTATTTGCAAATATTGGGATCAGAATAGATACAGGTAGTGAAAATATCAGAATTGTAGGGAAAAGGGCATGTGTTGTTGTGTGGGAAAATTTTGCATTTTTTACTATTTTTGTGTAGCTGTTAGGGCATAGAATTTTCAGGTGATAGGCACAGACGCAGTGTGACGCAGCATCATATAAGTTAGAATTAAGAAATATTTTTCTCCCTTTGCAAGCGCACAGGTAGAGATTGGAGACTGTAGCAGAGCAGACAGAACATTAGCCGAGACGTCACGACGTTGTTGTTGTTGTTGTTGTTGTTGTTGGTTCAACCAACTGGTAAGTGGTCGTACAGTTTCGCACATAGGGTTGTGGTGTGTTGAAAAAATTTCCATGTTAATGAGAGCACAAGCCAGAAGGTTACGTGAAAGGCAGTAAGTAGACAAGATGGAGGAGAATCAACCAGATAGACAGCGAGTAAACGAGCTTATTGAGAATAGGACAGAAGGTGAACCTGAAAATAGGACAGACGGTGAATCAGAGAATAGAACAGTCGGGGAGCGGCAGAATCAGCAGGCTCGGTTAGACTGGAATAAAATTGAGACAGATCAGACAGATGGGAACCGAAGGGATGAGAACATCAAATTTCCAGAATATGAAATTTCAGGTAGGGAACATTCTGAACCAGAAATAGACAGCCCACGTAGGAAATGGCAAAGATTAGAAGCGAAACGAGCACAGGAAACGCGTTTTTTTACCGCACATTCAGGGACAGAATACGCGTCAATACAGTCAATGAACCGGCAGTTAGCCAACGTTCAAAGAGAAGTAGACAGTGAGGAAGAGGGGGAACATTTAGAATACGTCGAACCTATCGTACACATTCTAAATATGCCCCAACAACAGACACAGAATTTTGCGGAGTTACGAGCGCCACGAAAAGGTTCCGTAACAGACGCAACTGTACCTGCAAACCCAAGACATACGCAACAGAGAGGGCAGAATGCGGAGTTGTGTGCGCCACGTAATGGTTCAATGACAAACGCAACTAGTCCTCAACACAGACAGCACGGGTTACTGCAGTTATCAAACTTAGAAACGCCACAGCATAGCGCAGTAAACGACGTAATTGGCCGCGTAGAAAACAATAGATCGAGAATACACAGCTCAGCAGAAGGTAGTGTTACAGGACAGGACGCGATCATGGAGATGTTACAAAAAATGAACGCTAGCATGACGAAACAGAATCAGGATATTAATAATACTAATACACAGATTACAAAACAGTATCAGGAATTGAAACAGGATAATCAGGAATTGAAACAGGATAATCAGGAATTGAAACAGGATAGTCAGGAATTGAAACAGGATAATCAGGCTATAAGGTCAGCAGCAATTACGCACTGACGTGGACAAGGTCCAATTGGACATCGTAAACGTTGACAAAAAGGCGGAAATGATCAGCGGATCATTAAAATAGAACTTAAAAACAAAGATCAGTTTGAAAAGCTTCGCACAGAGTTGATACAAACTATCGAAGAAAAGATCGAGACCGATTACACCTGTAGCGAAACAACTGACGCGTCAAGCATTAATTCAGTTCACGAACACGCGCCGTCTAAGAAAGTTCAAGTAGAACCAAGGCAAGACGTAACACTCGCACAGAAATCGAAACAGAAAACCCCGATTAAAGTAATACATGACATGCCACAGGACCAGGCACAGTACCCAGAAGAACGGAACACATACATTCAGCCGATACCAATCGAAAGACAGGTAACTGAACCAGTAAATCCAATGACACAACATAATAGCAGCACAGGTACTATACCACGAACGACGAGAGTAGAAACACACGAACAACTCTTTTGTTCACCAATGATACGATATGACGCGGATATGAGTCAGGAAGTGGAGAATAGGCAGACAGGCAGTAGATTACCAGAGAATAAACACGACGACACAAGCAATGGCAGATTATTTGAGTCCATGAATCAGCCACAAACCGGATTTATGAGTAGATATGATACAGACCACTTCCTTACAGTTAGAAAATTTCAACATTTCAAGGAAGAAGGCGGTAACTTGCATGCACGCACATTCATCAACCAGTTTTAAGTAGGCTTACCAAACCACTGGAGCGTAGCTCACAAACTTTACTTCATTTGTGCACACATGTCAGGGACAGTAGCAGAGGTGATGCAAAAGATCGCGGCTACCTGTACGTCTTACCTACAGTTCAGAACAGCATTTCTTGAAAGATATTGATCCAAGAAGGCGCAAAACAAAATTAAATACGAGTTACTTCAGATGACACCATATGAAAACTCAGGAGAGAAAAGCGTGGTAAAATTCTTTGATACAATGGACAAAAAGAATCAATGCCTAAACAAACGATACAGTAACGGAGAGCTGATACGTCTGTGTAGAATGAAATTACCGGTAAAGTATCAACAGGCAACAGTAGGAAAAAGTGAAAATACCGAAGAATTCAAAGAGGTTTTAAGGGAACTTGAATTTATGTTTAAAGAAGGCGAGGTGAAAGAAAAAAGAAAGGAAAGGGAACAATAAAAGAAGAGGACTAGGAACGAATATTCCAATAGTAATAATAATCGTAATCCTAACACCAATAATTTCAGGCAATTTAACAGACAAGGACAGTGGCACAATGGAGACAATTGGCATAGAAATGATAACCAGAATAATTGGCACCGAAATAGGAACGGTTGTGGACACTCATACGGTGGCGGATATGGATATAGGAATCAAAATGCCAACGGTCAAGGCTACTTTGAAAGAGGTCACGATGTTAGAAACAGCAACTGGCGAGACCACAGCGCGAATAATTACCGAGGAAATTATAGTCCACAGAGACAAGAACAACACAGCAAAGAAAAACCAGATGTAGAAGTTAGGCCACCAAACACTGCAAAACGTAAAGATTGAATTGAAAAAATGCACACTAACAATCTCTTGTAGTATCAAATACACTGCAACATGCACACAAACAATAAATGGTACACAACAATTAAAAGAATGAGGAAGTGGTAGGACATAATTAGAATAAAGAAATATATCTATCCAATAATTTTTGCCACTATCAGAAAATTTTTGCATTATATAAAATCATAGTTTTTTTGTAAATAACAAATATATGTAAAACAACAATTGTAAATATTTCCACGCATCAGAGGGACATCGCCGCCAGCTCCCTTGACACCAGATGCTTCGAGATAGCGACGGAGAGGGTACAGACATGTTGAGAAAGCACTTAGGGAATAACAACAGCATAAAGACCAACGACATACTGGAAATGCAGGTTGCAACCAGGTTGGACTTCGGGAGGACAACGCGCAGCACGGACATTTCGTATGTCACGACACTGCTACACAACGGAGGAGCGTGGGGAGAATCATAATACGACGAGACGACAATGAAGGTACAAAAAATTACTAAGATCTACAAACTCATCAAGTAACAGTTGGAAAGGCAGTCAGATCCTATAAATCCTATATCACTCCTACACTAAAATTCACATATTCCTAGCCCAAGAAGAGCAGAAGAATGCAAGAAAGAAGAGAAGAACAGAAGATGCAAGATGAAGAAGGGCAGAAGACAGCAAGATACCTTTCTCTCCTATCCTACAAAGCAAACTGCTACAAACGTCTTTCCACGAACTTTGAGGCATGGCAACTACTACAACCACCTCTCCAAAAATAAACCTTGATCGTCAAACGAATACGAGGGAACGGCAAACGGAATATTAAGGAGTACCAACTAACATTATCTAGAAACAGATTCAGCAAAATGAACAGTATTCTCCCTGCCACATCATCAAATCGCCATACCGAACCAGGTGTGAAGCACCAAGACGTCACAGCACAATATTGGGTGACGATCGTCGGTAGTCAACCACAATCATCGAACTACCACACCGTCCCAGGTGTGACAACAAAGGAGTACCAAGACATCACTGTTTATGCAGTAAACCACAGTCATTGTCATCGGTTAAAAGTACCACTCCATGATGACAATGTCAACAAGTAAGACCCGGCATCGCATGCTAGAGTGCTTCTCTCATTATTTGTGACACCCATACAAATGAGTCCACGCCTTCCCGCATTTCAGTGGGGATTGTCGAACACAGAAACTGAAGCAGCACAAAACGAAACAAAAAATTGATAAAATACGAATGTAGAGTTAAGAAAGTGATATTTTTGTAAAAATATTTACTTTTTCCTTTTTTGTAAAAGTAATTATTTTTATTATGTATGTAAAATCCACAATTTATAGATACCTTAAACCTTTTGTAAAGAAACTTAGTTAGCATAGTTATATAATCTCATAAGCTCATGGAAAGTCTATTTAGTTCTTTTACATGTAAAATTAGAATAGGATTTGTACAGGATTTTTCTTCTTTAAGTAACATTCAAAAACACCTTTTTGGGGTAGTAATATTAATACTGAGAATCGAATTAAGAGGAAATGCTTCTTAATTCTTACAAAAAAAAGACACATAAGGAAAAAGATAATACCTAAATAAATAAAACAAAGTAACACAACAGAGCTTTTGCGACCATTTAAGCAAGTTTAACTAAAGAAAAGATGTAACCACACTAAAACATGATACACTGTACACTTACGAGTCTAGAAAAATTAATATTGTAAAAACAAATTTTTGGAAATGAAAAAGAAAATCAGAGACACGTACTGAAAACGACAAAGAATAACAACCTTTGTAAAGCCTATATTTGCCTAACAACAAAACAATAAATTGTAAAATTAAAAAATAGAAACAATAGCTATAAAGAAATCATTAGAAAAAATTGTTAAGAATGGATGAGAAAAGTTTATTGGAAAATCTAAGAGAACAATTTTTGCCTGACTTTGTTAATGTTTTCCTCGGCATTGACAAACCCCAGACAAAAATTTTGTCAGAAGGAGGGAGGTATGTAAGATGTCGTGGTCTGCTGACCTTCATTGCTTGCATATTACGCCCTCACAATCATATTCCGCACATCAAGACGCTTCATTCGAACCCAAACTCGATAAGATAAAGTCAATGTTGTATGAATTCATGTAAACGATATGCAATTGACAAGTGAGCGCACCGTGGTTGAAATACTCGAGGCTGGCGTGCACACATACATTCCAGACACGATGGTCACAAAAGCTTTTAGTGCGGGAGAGAGGCCGCACAACGGGACGCCATGACCTTCAGAGGACGACCCAGCCCATGTCGGCCGGTGACCGGCCGTAGCGGACAGCGTGGGCCCGAGTGAAAAGAGGGAATGACCCTGTGTTAGGCTTAAAAGCTAATTCCACTACATTGTGTGGGAGCGGCCAGCCTACGCATTCTGTACACATTGCACGCAGTTTCAGAGATTTTCACAGGGAGACAGCAAACGCCAAACGCCCAAGCTACAAGTTTCCGAATTGGTCGCCTTAAACGAAACGTCATTCTCCCGTTTTAGACGAGCAATGCTGATTGGCAGACGATATTTCTGGCGCCTTGAGCTGAAGGAATAATGGAACAGACCGAAAGATATACCCCTTCACGTCTGGCGTGGAGAGGCGCAGTTCTGTTGTCGCTCTTGGAGCGAGAACACGTAACGAGAGCG
Organism: Schistocerca piceifrons; assembly: GCF_021461385.2. NCBI lineage: Eukaryota > Metazoa > Arthropoda > Insecta > Orthoptera > Acrididae > Schistocerca > Schistocerca piceifrons. The sequence continues at coordinate 63,707,210 of NC_060140.1, read as the reverse complement.
TGCACACTCGTACGTGTTCTCAAAGAGTGAGGAACAAATCTCTCCTCAGTACTTCACTGGGAGAGCTCCTCTGTCAAGAGCGAATCAAAGGGCTACTCTATATTGAGTCCTTGCGATTAAGCGTTGTTCACTGTGTTGGCCGACACACTTATTGTGCGGTGTGAACAGACAGAGTTATAGTTAGATGCCTGCGAGCGAATTTTGAGTGGCATCGTGGTGGACTGGTTATCTGACCAGTGTACCACGCCAATAGTTAGACTAGGGGCGAATAGGAATCCTTGACTTCATCAAGGCACAGGGAGAGTTTGATTGGCGAAGGTCATTCCAGATAGAACGAAAGTTATCTTATTTGTCAGCAGTGAGCGGCACAGACAGCAGTCATCGCAGCTTACGGTATAGTGCGCTACAGCTATTGTGAGCCCCATATTTCCTCCACAACAGTACACTTCACTGCATTTCACATGCGACAGCCTCGACCGTACCTAGCAACATTCTAAACGCTAATTATTCAAGTTGACTAGGCGCGCCTCTCAGCCATTGTGCCAAGGCAACAAGCATCTTAAACTTTGTGTAGAAATTTCATTAGCGAATCCCATCCTTGAAAGGTAACTTCACATTCCGAAAAGAACCACGATATAACTTGTTTAATTCATAACTAAAAGTGTCATTGTGATTTCTCAGAATTTTTGCAAAATAAATAATAACTTTCGTTAGTTCCATGTTTTTCTTACACTAACTAGCACTACTCCAGTATCCAAGTATCCCACCAGTTATTTAAGAAATTTTGTGAATTTTTGTGTCATTTCCTTACAGCGGACGACTCCAGAAGATATTTATTGCTGAAAGTTTTTCAGGCATTTCTCTTTAGAACGTTAGGAGCGTCTGTCTGACTTCTGTAGTAGTGTGGGGGTGGAAATTGCATTTTGCATGAGCCACAGGGTAAAGGGTACATCTCATATTAATCCGTTGCGCATAATAACAGAATAATAGATCAACCCCCCACACCTCAGAAGCTCATGTTGGACACGCTGGAGCTTTGCAGGACTTAATGATCAAATCACGCTGAAGGTCTTCGGAATTTCTACTCTTATTCCGACTAAGTGGCAACCAAACGACTAATGAAGGTGGTTTGTAGAACCAATGAACCAGGTGACATTCCATCAGACTTTTGCTAAAATACTCTGCCTGTACGAAGGGTGAATCATCTAGAAGATACATTCGAATGTCAGTGTAACCTATTAAATGTACACATCTTGGGCGGGTACTTACCTCTGGCAGGTAAAAGGGTCACCACGGTGCATTACAGTTGTTCGAGAGTGGCCTCGTTACCACAACTGGTAGGCGTGTGAACAACGCCAGATGATGAATGCTAACAGTAAACGACATTAAAATGCCACACACTCTTGTGAGAGAGCGTTATCAGCACTTGACCAGGCTTGAAAGGGGCCTCATCGTGGGTGTACATTTGGCCGGACAGTCGAATTGAGCCCTCGGAATAGTACGACATTTACATTTGTCGGGCGTTCGGATGTGGCAGTGGCTCGGCGTTCAGACTTCATCCCACAGATAACGAGGGACGGTAAGTGCGAGAACTGTCACCCCGTCAGTTAATATATAATAAATATTATTCAGCTGACTCGCAAGATAGCTGAGGATCTCTTACATGACAATCTGTTTGGCTTTAGGAAAGGTAAAAAGGCACCAGAGGGGCAGTTCTAACGTTGTGCTTCATAATGCAAGTAAGCCACCATCACATCATTTGTCGCCCTATAAGAAGCGTTCGACAGTGTAAAATGGTGCACGATGTTCGTAATACCCAGAAAAATAGCTGAAGAGAAACACGGATAATATACAATATTGTCGCAGAAGAATCCGAGTAGCACTATGATGTAGTGGTTATGATACTAAACTGTTCCATGGAGGGTCGTGAGTTCAAAACGCACCTGGACTGTACGGTTTTAATTTCTATATTCGGTTCGAGTACATTCTAAAAGTATCCACAAATGTCAAGAATCACTGTACTGGAATGATCTGTACCTGTATTTATACTGTATGTGTTCTGGCCGGAGGCAGTTCGCTCCGCGCTGTTGTATGTGCAAGTGCTGAATAAACCTTCGTTAAGTGATGTCAGTGTTCGTCATTCACCTAACTACACCCTCTTCTAAGTGACATTATTCTGGTGGAGACGCTGGGTATTGGAACTTGTGATAACGGACATTATCGACGACACAGTGGCTCCCATCAGGCCACGACAGAGCTGCCGTTTACGTGGCGAGAAACCCGAGTTCGAGCCATATTCAACAGATCACAATCTATCGGAGGCAGAAGAAGAAGAGGACGTTACGATGACAGCAACTGTGTGCCACCACGTGAGACATCCTTCCGGGTTCTCTGGTGACGATGGCCAAGATCCAAACAAGTGGCTGAAGGTATATGAGCGTATAGCCAAATTTAACAAATGGGATGTAACCATGAGTTTAGCTAACGTATTTTTCTATTTGGAGGGCACTGCGAAGCAATTTTGTGAGAACATCAAGGAGACGTTCACAAGCTGGAAAGTATGTCAGGTGGAACTGCGCAAGTACTACGGCGACACACAACGACAGAAGTGCAAGGCCGAAGATAAATTGAAGTGCAGGGCACAGCGTCCAGGAGACACTACAGCATCCTACACTCAAGACGTCTTGGAGCTGTGTAAAATAGTGCATCCTAGATTGAAGGAGGAAGATAAGGTTGCGCATCTCATGAAGGGTGTTGCTGAGGACATGTATCAAGCCCTACTCCTGAAGGAACTTTCGACAGCAGACGACGTAATAAAATGGTGCCAAAATATCGAGACAATGCATCAAAAAAGAATTACACAGAAGAAGTTTGAACGGCTTCCAAAAGTCGCATCAATGTCTGTGATGGAGGAAGCAGCTGATTTCACAAGTGTTCTTCGTCAGGTAGTGGGAGAGAAAACTCAGAAGGTACTCGGATTGCACGGCGAGCAAGAAACCGAGACGCTTCAAGAGGTCATAAGGAAGGAACAGACATTGCACCCAAACTCTCGTCCTTCATTTCCCTTTCAAACGGTGAAAAGGTCGAGACCCAGGCGATGTTACGTTCCTACAATGCCGCATGAGGAACCTGTTTGGGTACCAAGGAAGAGTGGCGTCTGGAGAAGCCAGGATAACCAACCAGTGTGTTTCCACTGCGGACGACCGGGACGTGGTGCGCTATTGTCGAGAAGGGCGGCGGATATTTGATGACGCCCGCACCAGAAGACAGCAGACCAATCTTAGCCGACGCCAACTCCGGGACGACGAAGATGAACAGGAAGATGTGTGTACAGGACAACGTAGCCCACCATCGCCGCAAGCTAGCCGCTGGAGAGGAAGCTCCCCAACACGCCAATCAATGCCATGCAGAAGCTCCAGCCGATCACCTAGCCGCCGCAACCTGGAAACCTAAAGGGTGCAACCTTACTTGGAGGTGAGGCCGCCAAAGAGAAAAATCCTCCGCCGTCAACCACTGCAAAAATTATAGGAAACTACGTCGATATCCTCATGGATGGCCGACCAGCCCAAGCTCTTGTGGACTCAGGAGCATCATATTCAGTCATTTCGGATAAGTTCAAATGGTTCAAATGGCTCTGAGCACTATGGGACTTAACTATTGAGGTCATCAGTCCCCTAGAACTTAGAGCTACTTAAACCTAACTAACCTAACGACATCACACACATCCATGCCCGAGGCAGGATTAGAACCTGCGATGGTAGCGGTCACGCGGTTCCAAACTGACGCGCTTAGAACCGCACGGCCACACCGGCCGGCTCGGATAAGTACTGTCGCCAGTTGCAGAAAACCATATTCGTCGACAGCAAAACATTTCTACTGAAGGTGGCTAATGGGAAATACGTAAAATGTACAGGAAGATGTACCATTCGTGGGGGTATAAGTGGCCATACACAGCCCTTAGAATTGATCGTCTTAAAAGAGTGTAGTCATGACGTCATTCTGGATGGGACTTTTTGAAAGCTTCTCAGGCAATTATAGATTGTGGTCGCTCGTAGATTACGCTAGACGATATGAGATACTGTGGACAGGAAGACGCGCATCCGAGTGTGTAGGGACTATGTGTGCTGGATGAAGTGATCATTCCTGCAGACAGCGCCAGAAAGGTAACTGTCACGTGTAATGCCATGCATCAACCCATGGATCTTGTAGTGGAATGTAAGAGAAGCATACCACTGAAGAATAATTTGGTCTTCCCAGCCTCTGTCGTCTCGTTTAAGAATGGATTCGGTGAATTGTGGATAGTTAACTGCCACCGAGAACCGCAGATCCTTCCAAGACGCATGTGCGTAACAAACGCAGAACAGCTGAGCGTCATAGAAACCTCCCATGCTGAGTCTGTGGGCGAAATTAGCGCTACCACTAAGAGACAAGATCTTCTATCTCGACTATCACCAGATCTCACTAAGGAACAACAGAAGAAGCTACTTGCCATTCTTCAAGAGTTCTCTGAATGCTTCAATCCACAGATGAAGAGCAAATTAGACAAATCAACGGTGAAGCACCGGATTAGCACTATAGACCATCAACGAATAAGCCAGAGAGCATACCGTGTGTCAGCAACGGAACGTCAAATAATTCGCGACGAGGTAATGATGAAGAATGACATCATTCAGCCTTCGCAGAGCCCATGGTCGTCACCAGTTGTCCTCGTCAGGAAAGATGGCAGTTGGCGCTTTTGTGTTGATTACAGGAAGCTTAATGAGATAACTAAAAAGGACGTTTACCCTCTTCCACGAATTGACGATACACTAGATTGTCTGAAGGGGGTTAAGTTTTTCTCAACCATGGACATGTACTCGGGATACTGGCAAATCGAAATGGATGAGGCTGATCGTCAGAAAACTGCATTCATCACCCCCGAGGGCCTGTGAGAGCTTAAGGTAATGCCGTTTGGTTTGTGTAATGCACCAGCAACTCTTGAATGGATGATGGATAACCTTCTAAAGTACCTGAAGTGGACGGTGTGTTACTTAGATGACATTATAGTGTTCTCAGAGACATTTGATGAACACGTAAAAAGACTGAGGGCCATTCTTAAGTGTCTCCAACAAAGCGGACTGAAACTTAATCCAAGAAAGAGTCTCTTTGCAGCAAAAGAAATCAAAATACTTGGACACGTTGTGTGAAACGAAGCTGTGCGGACAGACCCAGAAAAGGTGAGATCTATAACGGAATTTCCTATTCCTAAAAGTATTAGAGATGTGAAAACTTTCCACGGATTATGTTCTTATTACCGTCGTTTTATCAAAGACTTTTATATCAAAAGCCGGCCGCTGTGGACGAGCGGTTCTAGGCGCTTCAGTCCAGAACCGCGCTACTGCTATGGTCGCAGGTTCGAATCCTGCCTCGGGCATGGATGTGTGTGTTGTCCTTAGGTTAGTAAGGTTTAAGTAGTTCCAAGTCTAGGGGCTGATGACCTGAGATGTTAAGTCCCATAGTGCTTATAGCCATTTGAACCATTTTTTTTATATCAAAGCCAGGCCACTTCAAGAGCTGTTAAAAGCTGATGCTAAATTTATCTGGGGTGGTTGGTGCTCAGAAAGATTCTTTCGATGTGCTGAGAAATTCTCTGACGACTGACTCTGTACTTGGCCTGTATGATGAGAGAGCACCTAAAGAACTACACACAGCTGCCAGTGGGTATGGGATCAGTGCTGTTCTGGTGCAGATTTCGAATGGAAAAGAGGAGGTTATAGCCTATGTTTCTAAGACACTTACAAAAACCGAGAGAACTACAGAAAGATAATGTCTTGCTGTGATCTGGGCCGTGTGCAAGTTTCGACAGTATCTCTATGGAAGGCCATTCACAGTTGTTACAGACCAGCATTCACTTTGTTGGTTGACAGGTCTTAAGGATCGAACAGGACGACTCGCCAGGAGGGCACTACGTCTTCAAGGGTATGACATTACCCTAGCGTACAAAAGCAGAACGAAACACCAAGATGCCGACTGTCTCTCAAGAATCCCTGTGCAAGACCCTCAAGACTTTGATGAAGGTAGTGACTGTCTCACTGCACTCTAAGGTCTCTCTGCTGAGCAGAAGAAGGACGCCAAGATATCTCAAATTATGCTTGCCTTAAATCGGTCAGAGGATGTGAAAGGACAATTTAAGGTAGTTAATGAATTACTTTGCAAGAAAAACTTTGATCCGTTTGGAAAGAGGTGGCTGCTAGTGATTCCTAAACACATGCACATAGATGTTCTACAGAAATTCCATGACACACCCGAGGCCAGACGTTTAGGATCTATTACGACGTACTATAGGATCCTCTAGAGATTTTTCTGGCCAGGTTTATTTAGGAGTGTCCGTCACTATGTGTCGCAACGTCGAGAGTGCCAGAGGAGAAAGGCAGTTCCTCAGAAACCATCTGGCCGACTCATACCAATTCCACCACGCCTTTCCAGCGTGTTGGGATTGACCTCCTAGGACGATTTCCAACGTCTGCTAGTGGCAATGGGTGGATTGTTGTTTGCACTGATTATCTGACTCGCTACGCCATTACAAAAGCAGTGAAAACAGCCGAAGAATCCGAGGTAGCCAAATTCGTCATGGAAGACATTGTATTAAAACACGGTACCCCAAGGTCGTTAATTACGGATCGAGGGAAAGTTCTTCATTCGAATCTCGTGACAGAGATAAAACGTCAGTGCAACATTTCTCATCACATGGGGACTACCTGCCATCCGCAAAGTAACGGGCTTACTGAAGCCCTTAATAAGACCTTGGCCGACATGCTATCAATGTTCGTCAATGTTGAGCAAAGCAATTGGGATGAGGTGCTACCTTTCGTGACGTTTGCCTACAACACGGCCAATCAAGACACCACAAGATTTACGCCATTTTTGATGGTGCATGAACGTGAGGCAACTGCGGCGATGGACTCTGTTTCCGTTACATCCTGATGACGTGGACGACGGCTACATCGGCCAGGTGTTAACCATAGCTGAGGAAGTTCGGCAGTTAGCTAGACTACGCACGCTGCAGGGTCAAGAAAACGATCGCCGAAGGTATGACGCGAGCCACCGCTCTGTTGTCTACCAGGCTGGTGAACTCGTCTGGATATTCACTCCTGTTCGGGAGGTTGGTCTCTCCAAGAAGTTCCTCAGGCGCTACTTTGGACCCTATAAGGTTGTAAGACAGTTGTCTGATGTTACTTAAAATGCTGAAAATTTCGACCCCGACGCAAGACGATGAAAGATCAGAGATACGGTCCACATCCTTCAAATGAAGCTCTATAGGGATCCTGCAACACAGGGTAAATTCGAAGCGACAGGCAACAAGCGGAATGGTGACGAAGAGCGTAGCGGCAAAAGAAGTTCTAAGAAGATCACCGCCAGGGCGCGAATAGTCATCGGGAGTCGGAGTATGCAGGACCGATGGCTCGTTCCCAGACAAGGACGACGTAAAACCGAGGAGCTGTTCTCTTAAGGAATGAGCAATGTCGCAGAAGAAGCTGAGTAGCTCCTTGGTGTTGTGGTTATAATACTAAACTTTCGTGAGTTCGAAACTCACCTGGACTGTACAATTTTAATTTCTATATTCGGTTCGAGTACATTCTACAAGTATCCACAAATGTCAAGAACCATTGTACTGGTATGTTCTGTACCTGTATATATACTGTATGTGTTCTGGCCGGAGGCAGTTCGGTTCGCGCTCTTGTATGTGCAAGTGCTAAATAAACCTTCGTTAAGCGATGTTAGTGTTTGTCATTCATCTAACTACACCTTCTTCTACGTGACAATATTTGCAACAATCTATTAGTAACAACGCGAATGAACGACGAACAATGCGGGACCCAGATTAAGAAGGTGGTGCAGTCTTTCGCCACATATCCACAATCTATATGTTACCGGCAACCGTGAAATCCGGCGTTTTGTGGAATGCGTAGGCAATATACTCCTAAAAACACCAAAAATCATTATGCAGGCTATGAAATATGAAATACACCTTATTTAACACTTTGCTTATGCATTTAGTACCTTTTACGTTTAAAGCAAAATATGAAAGAAAGTTAATTTAAGTGTTTTGACAGTTATATGATCCACAGACACCATTGCTGTAATACTTTCAGTCCAGTTTGATTGGAGTTCACTTATGTCAAAGTGTCACTTTCGCTAAAGTGAGGGCTGCACGTGCTGATTGTGAAAATTTTGTTCTTGATGATCGTGCAAACGCAGTGAAACAAAGATTTTATATAAAGTTACAGAAAATAAGGAACAATTATTCATGAAACAGTGTTTTTCTAGCAGACGATCACATACGGCTAAGACCCTGGAAAACAGGCAACCTCGTCTTTACTGGTTAATGTGAAGTATAGTGTAATGAACGTCCAGAGAACACAAAAACTGAGACAACCGCTGAATGATACACACGGTGCAGTCAAATTTTACATACCAGATGATGAGTTGTTTAACATCCTTTATGAGACCCTTTCTTCTATTGGTCATGATGATTTAGGCTCACAAGTTGTCTACTAGATATGTTTACATAATTCGTCATGATATATAGCTTTTTACACAAATCCGTGAAGCCTGCCAGCAGAAGCACAATGGCTGTAAAAAAGGCATAGAGAAACCATTGATTTATTCTAAGTTTAGTTCTGGATCCCACATTGACCTAACCGATTTTCACACTCATCCAGATGGTGAATTTAAGTTCATTCACAATGTCAAGATCATCCTTAAAACGTAGGAAGATGAGGAAATAACATACCTTTGACTGATATAATTACTCTTCTCAGAACTCCATCGGTTCTTCAGTCACACAACGGGAGAAAGTTTGCCAACAAAGTTGTTTTTAATTGACAAGAGTACTGGTTACAACCGAAAATCGTTCATGGGAAACCTCGTCATCAGCCAAAGTCAAGGGGGCTTTGAAACAAAAGACGAGGACTCAGAGAGACTTTCAGAAAATGGATGCAGAGCGAACAAAATAATCATTTGAGCGTCGGTTTACGGTTCATCCAGTTAACGAAAAACCAAACGTATCATTCTGGTATCACGGCGTTGCCATTTGATGCTCTGTATGGCTGCAAATAAAGGTTGAGCTTAACACATCAACTCTGGCGCAATGGTTTTAATTATATTAAGAAGAACTGGAAGAGATTGTTCATTCATTTGAAAAAGTCAGCGATTGTGAAAATCTCTGTGCCCGCATTGAATTCATTACACCTATTGCTTCAACATCGACACAGGCATCTAAAATACAAAAGCTCATTTCTTGTGTTTGTTTAGAACATAAACGTGGAGCAGAGCAGTGACCACCCTACGAACATTATATTCACGTCGTCTGTGGGAATTCAGCTGAAGTGAAGTTAGTGTGATTTCTGCGGATATTACATATTCCTTTGCATGAATAACAAAAATGCTATTATTGGTCAGCAATAATCAACTAAAAGTGTAGAGCCTCTGTAGAAGATTATGAAAGTGCTCTCCGACAGAATGATTCCGTTAACAGGAAAACGGACTACGGTTAGAGTTTCTGTTCCTGAAGTTGATAAATGTCGTAAGGACTCTCGCAAAAGTTTGGCTGTCATAGTTGAGGCGAAAAATGATGGTTTTCATAAATTGGCTACCAAAGAATGAATACTAAAGCAGTTGTATACAAGGTCACAGTTCGCAACAGGCAAGAAAATATTTCTGCTAAAGTCCAAAAATGTATCTCGCTGGTTAGCTGCAACTCAGCAATCTGCTGGGACTGGACAAGGACTTCTAATGTGTATGTGGGTAAATAAATGACGGGACCTCCGGTGTTTTTGTGCAAAAGTAAGTTATTTGAAATTCAAAATGTCATTTCAGTTCTGCTAGCTGTAATAACTAAAGCATAAAAGTTTATATTCAGTTACTCTTTATGTAGATTTGTAATAAACTGCCACTTTTTAATCGTTTATAAAATGTTAGTAATTTTTTAAAAAATTCCTAAAACACATCTACTTCAGGATAAGCCTATTTTCAGACACACGCAGTTGTGACAGTTTCCATGTCTTCATTCGACTTTCGCTAAATAAATAAATTTCTAGTTTTGACATGATATTTATTTGTAATTTTATTTATTGTCTGTGTCCATTTCGCACTGTATAAAATACCTAGCCATTTTATACATTTCCTAGAAAAAATATTAAGTTAAAATTAAACATCTTGCCAAAAAGTTTTAGCCATTCTAGATACTGCCAAGGCATTCAATTCCACATCTACATCTACATGGATGCTCTGCAAATCACATTTAAGTGCCTGGCAGAGGAGGTTCGATGAACCACCTTCACAATTCTCTATTATTCCAATCTCTTATAGCGTGCGTAAAGAATTAACACCTATATCTTTCCGTACAAGCTCTGATTTCCCTTATTTTATGGTGGTGATCGTTAATCCCTATGTAGGTCGGTGTCAACAAAATATTTTCGCATTCGGAGGAGAAAGTTGGTGATTGTAATTTCGTGAGAAGATTCCGCGGCAACGAAAAACGCCTTTATTTTAATGATTTCTGTGACACTCTCTCCCATATTTCGCGATAATACAAAACGTGCTGTTCTTCGAACTTTTTCGATGTACCCCGTCAGTCCTATATGGTAAGGATCCCACACCGTGCAGCAGTATTCTAAAAGAGGACGGACAAGCGTAGTGTAGGCAGTCTCCTTAGTAGGTCACTTACATTTTCTAAGTGTATTGCCAGTAAAACGCAGTCTTTGGTTAGCCTTCCCCACAACATTTTCTATGTGCTCCTTACAATTTAAATTGTCCGTAATTGTAATACCTAGACATTTAGTTGAATTTGCAGCCTTTAGATTTGACTGATTTATCGTGTACCCTAAGTTTCGCACTCATGTGGATGACCTCACACTTCTCGTTATTTAGGGTCAATTTCCAATTTTCGCATCATGCAGATATCTTTTCTAAATCGCTTTGCAATTTCTTTTGATCTTCAGATGACTTTATTAGTCGATAAACGACAGTGTCATGTGCAAACAACCTAAGACGGCTGCTCAGATTGTCTCCCAAATCGTTTATATAGATAAGAAACAGCAGAGGGTCTATAACACCACCTTACGCAACGCCAGAAATCACATCTGTTTTATTCGATGACTTTCCGTCAATCACCACGAACTGTGACCTCTCTGACAGGAAATCACGAATGCAGTGACGTAACAGAAACGAAATTCCATAGGCAGAAATTTCACTACAGGCTGCTTGTGTGATACAGTCTCAAAAGCCTTCCGGAAATCCAGAAATACGGTATCAATTTCAAAGCTCTTGTCGATACCATTCAACACTTTTTGCGAGTAAAGAGCTAGTTGTGTATCACAAGAACGATATTTTCTGAATCCTTGTTGACTGTGTATCAATAGACCGTTTTTTTTTTTCTTTCGAAGTAATTCATAATGTTCGAACACAATTTGTGTTCCAAAATTATGCTGCATGTCCACGTCAGTGATATGCACCTGTAATTTAGTGGCTTACTCCTACTACCTTTCTTGAATATTGGTGGACCACTGAAACTTTCCAGTCTTTGGGTACGGATCTTTCGTCGAGCGAACGGTTGTATGTGATTGTTAAGTATGAAGCTATTGCATCAGCGTACTCCGAAACGAACCTGATTGGTATACAGTTTGGACGAGAAGACTTGCTTTTATTAAGTGATTTAAGTTGCTTCACTACTCTGAGGATATCTACTTCTACGTAACTCAAGTAGGCAGCTGTTCTTGTTTCGAATTATGGACCATTTACTTCGTCTTCTTTTGTGAAGGCATTTCGGAGGTCTGTGTTTAGTGACTCTCCTTTGGCAGCAATGTCTTCGATAGACTTTATATTGCTATCGCTCAGAAAAGGCATTGATTATGTCCTGCCGCTAGCATACTTCACATACGACCAGAATGTCTCTGGATTTTCTGCCAGGTTTCGAGACAAAGCTTGGTTGTGGAAACTATTATAGGCGTCTCGCGTTGAAGCCCGCGCTAAATTTCGAGCTTCTGTAAAAGATCGCGAATCTTGTTGATTTTGCGTCTGTTTAAATTTGGCATTTTTTTTTTCGTTGTTTCTACAACAGTGTTCTGACCCGTTTTGTGTACCAAGTAGGATCAGCTCCGTCGTTTGTTAACTTATTTGGTATTAATCTCTCAATGTCTGCTGATACTACTTCTTTGAATTCAAACCGCATCTGGTCCACACTTACATTATTACTTTTAAAGGAGAGGAGATTGTCTATCAGGAAGCCGTCAAATGAATTTTTCTACAATTTTCTGAACAGGCGTATTTTTCGTTTATTTTTGGAGAATCTGGGGGTTACAGTGTTCAACCTCGCTACGACAACCCTATGTTCACTAATTCCTGAATTCCTGTAAGCATTTTGATGCTCGTTACTAACTCAAGATTATTTGTTGCTAAGAGGTCAAGTGTGTTTCCACAACCGTTTACTATTCGCGTGGGCTCATGAACTAACAGCTCGAAATAATTTTCAGAGACTGCGTTTAGCACAATTTCGGATGATGTTTCATGCGTTCCTCCGGAATTAAACATGTACGAGTGTTGGAACTTGAATAGTGGCAACTATTTATTTACAGTTTGTACAAAACACATACGTGTTTCAAAGTTTTACTGACCTTCAAAGTGGTCACCAACATTGTGTATAACCCGTTGTCAGCGATGTGGAAGTCGTAGAATTCTCTTAGCAGTGCCAGCTGTGTTGACAGTTCGGGCGGCGCGGCCTATTTCCCGACGAATTTGTAGCAGTTCTGTATATGCTTGAGCACTGTCCTGCAAAATGATGGTCAGGTCCTGCAGAAAGTGTTATAACTTCTGCCTTTAAGCTGGTCGTAGGTTGTGTTCCAACAATGAGCAGCATAGAGACAGAAGTGAGGACGCTTTCTGCAGGACCGGACCATCATTTTGCATGGCAAAGCTCAGGCACGTACAGTGTAAGCTGTTACTGCTTTATTTGACTGATGGGGCTGCTAAGTGCTATACCACCTGGTGCACTCCCTTGACTTAAGCCCTCGTGAGTTCAACTCGATTTCTAAACTGAAGGAAAAACTTCACGGCATTCACTTCAGAACTGTTACAAATTCGTCGGGAAATAGGCCGCGCCGCCCGAACTGTCAAACACAATTGCCACTGCTAAGAGTATCCTACGACTTCCACATTGCTGGCAACGTGTTATACACAATGTTGGTGACCACTTTGAAGTTCAGTAAAATTCTGAAACACGTATCTGTTTTGTACGAGCTGTAAATAAATAGTTTCCACTGTTACAGTTCCAACCCTCGTACTTTCGCCAACATATCGAGAGTAAATTAAAGTCACCACCAACTATAACAATGTGAGTCGGGTGTGTGTTTCAAATCAAACCCAAACCGTTCAGTCCACGCCAGACACTACCCGCGTAGCCGCCTCCTGCGTATAGTGGACACCTGACCAATTCAGCGGAACCTGAAACCCAACCACCCAATGGCGCAAGTCGAGGAATCTGCAGTCTTCACGGTCGCAGAACCGTCTGAGCCTCTGATTCAGACCCTCAACTCGGCTCTGTACCAGAGGTCCGCAATCGGTCCTATAGACCTATATCTCTAACGTCGATCAGTTGTAGAATTTTGGAACACGTATTGTGTTCGAGTATAATGACTTTTCTGGAGACTAGAAATCTACTCTGTAGGAATCAGCATGGGTTTCGAAAAAGACGGTCATGTGAAACCCAGCTCGCACTATTCGTCCACGAGACTCAGAGGGCCATAGATACGGGTTCACAGGTAGATGCCGTGTTTCTTGACTTCCGCAAGGCGTTCGATACAGTTCCCCACAGTTCACTGAGGCTTTTTGCGGATGATGCTGTGGTGTATCGAGAGGTTGTAACAATGGAAAATTGTACTGAAATGCAGGAGGATCTGCAGCGAATTGACGCATGGTGCAGGGAATGGCAATTGAATCTCAATGTAGACAAGTGTAATGTGCTGCGAATACACAGAAAGATAGATCTATCATTTAGCTACAAAATAGCAGGTCAGCAACTGGAAGCAGTTAATACCATAAATTATCTGGGAGTACGCATTAGGAGTGATTTAAAATGGAATGATCATATAATGTTGATCGTCGGTCAAGCAGATGCCAGACTGAGATTCATTGGAAGAATCCTAAGGAAATGCAATCCGAAAACAAAGGAAGTAGGTTACAGTACGCTTGTTCGCCCACTGCTTGAATACTGCTCAGCAGTGTGGGATCCGTACCAGATAGGGTTGATAGAAGATATAGAGAAGATCCAACGGAGAGCAGCGCGCTTCGTTACAGGATCATTTAGTAATCGCGAACGCGTTACGGAGATGACAGATAAACTCCAGTGGAAGACTCTGCAGGAGAGACGCGCAGTAGCTCGGTACGGGCTTTTGTCAAAGTTTCGAGAACATACCTTCACCGAAGAGTCAAGCAGTATATTGCTCCCTCCTACGTATATCTCGCGAAGAGACCATGAGGATAAAATCAGAGAGATTAGAGCCCACACAGAGGCATACCGACAATCCTTCTTTCCACGAACAATACGAGAATGGAATAGAAGGGAGAACCGATAGAGGTACTCAGGGTATCCTCCGCCACACACCGTCAGGTGGCTTGCGGAGTATGGATGTAGATGTAGATGTAGATGTAGACTATGCTGCAAATGATCAACTCTGCTTTCATCTAGCAAGCAAGACTGGCAGCCTCTACGACTTCTATTAGCCACTTGCAACCAGAGAGAATCTCTTCCGTTCCTATTCAGTGCCTTGATTTCTCACTTTGGCGGTAATATATACATCAAATAAACAATGACAGAAATAAAGATAAGGTTCAGGAGTGGCATTGCAATCAAGGACGAAAGATCTACACGATAAGATTCGCTGATGGCATTGTTACTATCAGTTAAAACGAGGAAGAACTTCAAGACGTGTTGAACGGAATGAACAGCCTTGGAGCACACACTATGTATTGAGAGTACAGTGAAGAAGGACGAAGGTAATCAAGGGTAACAGAAATGAGATTACGGATAAACTTTAACATCAAAATTTGGAACTACAAAATGGACGAAGTGATGGAGTTCTGCTGCCTTGGATGTGAAGTAAGCCATGACGTACGAAGCAAAGAGGGCGTAAAAGGCAACGAGGGCATTTCTTTTGAAAATAAATCTACCAATGTGAAACATATGCCTTGATTTGTTGAGCGAATGTACATCTGGAGCGCAGCACTGCCTGTAAGTGAAGCATGGACTGTGGGAAAACCGGAACAGTAGGGAATCGAATCGCTTCAAATGACGTGCAACTGAAGAATGTTGAAATTCTACGCATTATCTAAAAATATAGGGCTCTAGAGTCCGCAGCTCGTGACCGTGCGGTAGCGTTCTCGCTTCCCGCGCCAGGGTTCCCGGGTTCGATTCCCGGCGGGGTCATGGATTTTCTCTGCCTCGTGATGACTGGTTGTTGTGTGATGTCGTTAGGTTAGTTAGGTTTACTTAGTTCTAAGTTCTAGGGAACTGATGACCATAGATGTTAAGTTCCATAGTGCTCAGAGCCATTTGAACCATTTTGTACGACTCTAGAGTGCTCCCCCTTAATTATTTTCTGTTATCCATCGTAATTAGGCAACGGCCTTGCCGCAGTGGTTACACCGGTTCCCGTGAGATCACCGAAGATACGCGCTATCGGGCGTGGTCGGCACTTCGGTGGGTGACCATCCAGGCCGCCATGCGCTGTTGCCATTTTTCGGGGTGCACTCAGCCTCGTGATGCCATTTGAGGAGCTACTCGACCGAATAGTAGCGGCTTCGGTCAAGAATACCATCATAACGACCGGGAGAGCGGTGTGCTGACCCCACGCTCCCCCTATCCGCATCCTCCACCGACGATGACACGGCGGTCGGATGGTCCCGGTAGACTACTCGTGGCCTAGAGACGGAGTGTTTTTTTTATTCATTGTAATTAATAGTAAATACATCAATACTTTGAAATATTACATCTGAATATAAATGTTTCTAAGTATCTACACATACATTCGCTATAACACAGCCTGTTTTCCGCTATCGAGACTGAACAATCGAGTGATACTGCAGTGACAAATAAGGCACACCGATCGTTGACGTGACGGCATGAATGGTGGACTGATATTCCGTGCCTGAAAACACGAGGTAAAACACTTAAATGAAGAAGTTCACCGTATATTTCACTCAACATTAATCACAAAGACAGAGGTTATCGTTGAGTGAGCCGTGAATTATGCGCTGTGCCTTTATTTGCAGGTGAACTAGGATAGTTTTCAGGTATACAATGGACAACAATCGGTGAGTCACTTGTGAAGCAAGGCGTATGTGTGACACACGATCCAGTCACACAAACGTTACCACCGCCTGTGTTCCACGTCAGAGTGCAATAACCAGTGACAGGCGGCACGTGGCAGTACTGACAGCGGAAGCTATATGAAGCTTTCCGTGGAGACGCGAAAAGCAGAGCAGTAGTGGGGGAAACGGAGCGATTTATCTGGCGTCCAAAATGGTATGACCATTGTCTTTCGGACCAAGGGTGAAAACGTTTCTGAACGTAGCGGGCATCTGGTTCATGCGACGACGCTTACTGTGCTTAGTCGGCGACGGAGGCTGGAATTTGCACGCCTTTTCAGATGAATAACGTTTTCTGCTCCATCGCTGTGAATCCTCAGAAAGCAAACACCCTGCGACAGTGCTGTTGTTGTTGTGGTCTTCAGTCCAGAGACTGGTTTGATGCAGCTCTCCATGCTACTCTGTCCTGTGCAAGCTTCTTCATCTCCCAGTACCTACTGCAACCTACATCCTTCTGAATCTGTTTAGTGTATTCATCTCTTGGTCTCCCTCTACGATTTTTACCCTCCACGCTGCCCTCCAATGCTAAATTTGTGATCCCTTGATGCCTCAGGACATGTCCTACCAGCCGATCCCTTCTTCTAGTCAAGTTTTGCCACAAACTTCTCTTCTCCCCAATCTTATTCAATACCTCCTCATTAGTTACGTGATCTACCCACCTAATTTTCAACATCCTTCTGTAGCACCACATTTCGATAGCTTCTATTCTCTTCTTATTCAAACTATTTATCGTCCATGTTTCATTTCCATACATGGCTACACTCCATACAAATACTTTCATAAACGACTTCCTGACACTTAAATCTATACTCGATGTTAACAAACTTCTCTTCTTCAGAAACGCTTTCCTTTCCATTGCTAGTCTACATTTTATATTCTCTCTACTTCGACCATCATCTGTTATTTTGCTCCCCACTTTAAGTGTCTCATTTCCTCATCTAATTCCCTCAGCATCACCCGACTTAATTCTACTACATTCTATTATCCTCGTTTTGCTTTTGTTAATGTTCATCTTACATCCTCCTTTCAAGACACTGCCCATTCCGTTCAACTGCTCTTCCAAGTCCTGTACTGTCTCTGACAGAATTACAATGTCATCGGCAAACCTCAAAGTTTTTATTTCTTCTCCATGGATTTTAATACCTACTCCGAATTTTTTGTCTGCGAAATGTTTTCATGACATTTACAGGGTGGTTTCGTCATTCTGGAAAGCACAGTGTATCAATACGTGTATGCATCTATCCCCTGGGATGGCATCTATCAGCAGAACAATGCAACGTGTCACACAGTTCACAGTGAACATACGTGGTTTGAAGATCACCGGAATGAATTTACCGGAGTCCCTGGCCACCAAACGCCTCAGATTTAAACCCAGTCAAGAACTTGTGGGACCTTCTCGATCAGGCTGTTCGTACGGTGGATCCTCAACCGAGGAAGCCAGCACACCTGGCCACGCCACCGGAGTCGGGTATGGCTCCACTCCCATGTCGGTACCTTTCAGAACCTCCTCACTGATTGTCTGCCTGGACGTCTCGCATCGGTCAGTACTGCAAAAGATGGCTACTCACGCTTTCGGCATGTTGTCACATTAATGTGACTGGACAGGGTATGAAGTTTCAACGTTCCGAGGACTGTTATTTGCTGTAAATAAGCAAGAACTCTCTTGCATCAGTCATTGAAATGAAACTGCCACAGTTGCGGACATTAAGCAAGCGAATATATCTGTAAATACTCAAACTGCGCACACTCTGCAAGTGGAATTCCACGACATATCACTCAATAGATGTATTACAGTTCTGGAGACATTATTTTCAGCGCAGAAACGCCAAATAAGAGAAAAGCGTGTCATCGTCGCTCACTGTATCGGATTCGGGGAGGCAAGCCAAAACGGAAACTTTTGCAGCTGGATCCTGTCAACTGCAAAATTTATGTGTTCGTGTGTTTTCTCTTTAACATAAAATGTTCTTCCTCCTGTAATACTGTCTTTGATGAACGAATTGCCGCAAAGGTACTAATATACACTGCCGGGAAAAAATTACCACACCCTGGAAAGACGACGTCGGTTGAGATCCGATGATAGCATATGCCACATGGTGGATAATAGATGTAGATAATGGTTTCAATGTCGTTCGTGAACAAATGGGCCGGCCGCGGTGGCCAAGCGGTTCTAGGCGGATCAGTCCGGAACCGCGCGACGGCTATGGTCGCAGGTTCGAATCCTGCCTCGGGCATGGGTGTGCGTGATGTCCTTAGGTTAGTTAGGTTTAAGTAGTTCTAAGTTCTAGGGGACTGATGACCTCAGATGTTAAGTCCCATAGTGCTCACAGCCATTTTTTTTAACCAATGGCGTAGAGGCTACCAGAGCGCCATCCGTATCTGTCTGCCCATAGCCAGAAGTCTCACAGTACGTTGCTAACGTATGAGGCAAGCAGGCAGCCATGCCACAGAGACACACTCGCGCTTACTAAAGCCACCTGAGAGTGTCTGAAAGGGGTCAAAATGCTCTTCCGAGTGGCACGGTTGTACTTCCGGAGAATTACCCCAGAAGCTGGATGTGTTGTGTCACTTGTGTAACGATGCTAGTGTCAGTGGTTCCGTGAACGTTCTCAAGCCCGTAGACGAGGTTTCGGACTTCCACGCAGCACACATGCCCGCCAGAATCGTCGTATTGTAAGGGCAGCAGTGGCAGATCGTACAGCAACCACAGCACAGATAAGAGAGCTTGTGAGCCCGGACTCGGCAACGCGAGATGTTGCGATATGGTTATTAGCAGTGGAAATGTGAGCGCGCACACCTCTAGCCAGCCTTCAATTCACGCCACTGCATCGACGTGCACCGCTCGACTCGTAACGTCACAGCATCACTTGCAAGGTGGAACGGCGCCATGGTCTTCAACGAGATGAAAGCAGATTCTGCCTGCACACAAATGATGTTCCTTTTCTCGTATGATGTATACATGGAGAGTGCATTCGTGGAAGACACACATTGGCCCCACTCCTGGCCTTATGGTCTGCGATGATAAGCTACAAATCTCGCTCAGATTCGGAGTTTCTGAAAGGGATACCAACCAGCCCACGGTACGTGCGGAATGTTGTCGGACCCGTTGTTTCTGCTGTTATTGCCACAGGAAGGTGATATGTTGACCAAACAGAACAATGCTCGCCCACCCACTGCCAGTGCAAGTCAATGTTCTCTCCAAGACGTGCACCAACTTCCCTGACCAGCACGATCTCCGGACTTGCCTGTAATCGAGAGTGGAGCGTGTGTGGGATGTGATGAGATGAGATCTGACTCATCTGACCTGTCAACCAACAAACCCTGCAGGACAGCACGTATAGTTCGAGTAGCCCAGGACAGTGCGATCGACTTGATGCCACAATCTGGGCCTGCATTGCCACTCGCGGAAGCTACACCACATACTAATGCGGATATTTCAGCATTGGTCGATACCTCAGAGCCCTATGTACTATTTATTTGTAAATGTAGTCATTTCACTTACTCCATATCTAGCACTATCGCACCAATAAATCTTGAATGAAATGCACACCTCTAACATGATGTGCTAATTTTTTTCGACAGTGTATAAAAGTAGTGTTTACTCAACATCTCTCCCTAAAAATTTTCTGTTAATTTGTAAAATATTAATACTCATTCATTTCATTTTCATGTTCAACGGATTCCTGATTTCTCACGTAATAAATAGTTTCACTGCGGTTAGATTTGCAAACCGTCATTTTATGAAGTGCATGCGAACCTTTCACAAATGTGCTTTGCCCTAATTGGTCGAGAACGGCACTGCACTGCAGTCTGACGGTCGGTGCACAAAAGTTTGGGGACGGTTTGTATACAGTGTTACTTGAATTTACCTGAGTTTGGTACATTTATCGCTGTTTGCGTTCTCATTATTCAACAACATTGGACTATACACTCGTGTCAACTATATTTAACGCCAAAGAATAATGTTTATCTAGTTTTATTGATTCTGGTTTTTGCATGTCTGAGTTACGGTACAGAGCGCGTGTATCAGGACGGCTATTGTGGTCTCACCGCCAGACACCACACTTGCTAGGTGGTAGCCTTTAAATCGGCCGCGGTCCGTTAGTATACGTCGGACCCGCGTGTCGCCACTATCAGTGATTGCAGACCGAGCGCCACCACACGGCAGGTCTCGAGAGACTTCCTAGCACTCGCCCCAGTTGTACAACCGACTTTGCTAGCGATAGTTCACTGACAAAATACGCTCTCATTTCCCGAGACGATAGTTAGCATAGCCTTCAGCTACGTCATTTGCTACGACCTAGCAATGCGCCATTACCAGTTACTATTGATATTATGAATAATGTACAGTCAAGAGCGACGTTCACCATTTATGGATTAAAGTTAAGTATGCCACCAGCTACGTCCGTTTTTCTAAATCCCAATTTCCTTGTCCTGTTCCAGACCTCACGCCAGCCTGCATGAGCTAAAAAGCGTGCCTTTCGGCTTCCTCTAGCAGCCCGTTCTTGGCTCTCCTGCCAACCCACAACAGCTATTGCATTATTGTTGCGCAGTATCTTTAATTTCATTCTCTTCACCTCAGAATCCCGCACATGGATTTAATCACTCACGACTAATACACATATCTCCATTCACTGTAACAGTATTAGGTCATCACTTTCGAACACGGTCATTTATACACTACTGGCCATTGAAATTGCTACACCAAGAACAAATGCAGATGATAAACGGGTATTTATTAGACAAATATATTATACTAGAACTGACATGTGATTACATTTCCACGCAATTTGGGTGCATAGGTCCTGAGAAATCAGTACCCAGAACAACAACCTCTGGCCGTAATAACGGCCTTCGTACGCCTGGGCATTGAGTCAAACAGAGCTTGGATGCCGTGTACAGGTACAGCTGCCCATGCAGCTTCAACACGGTACCAAAATTCATCAAGAGTAGTGACTGGCGTATTGTGACGAGCCAGTTGCTTGGCCACCACTGACCAGACGTTTTCAATTGGTGAGAGAAATGGAAAATGTGCTGGCCAGGGCAGCAGTCGAACATTTTCTGTATCCAGAAAGCCCCGTACAAGACCTGCAACATGCGGTCGTGCAATATCCTGCTGAAATGTAGGGTTTCGCAGGGATCGAATGAAGGGTAGAGCCACGGGTCGTAACACATGTAAAATGTAACGTCCACTGCTCAAAGTGCCGTCAATGCGAACAAGAGCTGATCGAGACGTGTAACCAATGGCACCCCATACCATCACGCCGGGTGATACGCCAGTATGGTGATGACGAATACACGCTTCCCATGTGCGTTCACCGCGATGTCGCCAAACACGGATGCGACCATCATGATGCTGTAAACAGAACCTGGATTCATCCGAAAAAATGGCGTTTGCCACTCGTGCACCCAGGTTCGTCGTTGAGTACACCATCGCAGGCGCTCCTGTCTTTGAAGCAGCGTCTAGGGTAACTGCAGCCATGGTCTCCGAGTTGATAGTCCATGCTGCTGAAAACGTCGTCAAACTGTTCGTGTAGATGGTTGTTGTCTTGCAAACGTCCCCATCTGTTGACTCAGGGATCGAGACATGGCTGCACGATCCGTTACAGCCATGCGGATAAGATGTCTGTCATCTCGACTGCTAGTGTGATACGACGCCGTTGGGATCCAACACGGCGTTCCGTATTACCCTCCTGAACCCACCGATTCCATATTCTGCTAACAGTCATTGGATCTCGACCAACGCGAGCAGCAATGTCGCGATACGATAAACCGCAATCGCGATAGGCTACAATCCGACCTTTATCAAAGTCGGAAACTTGATGGTACGCATTTCTCCTCCTTACACAAGGCATCACAACAACGTTTCACCAGGCAATGCCGGTCAACTGCTGTTTGTGTATGAGAAATCGGTTGAAAACTTTCCTCATGTCAGCACGTTGTAGGTGTCGCCACCGGTGTCAACCTTGTGTGAATGCTGTGAAAAGCTAATCATTTGCATATGACAGCATTTTCTTCCTGTGGGTTAAATTTCGCGTCTGTAGCACGTCATCTTTGTGGTGTAGTAATTTTAATGGCCAGTAGTGTACTTTTTAAATTTACTTCGACCATTCCCGTGTTAGTACAGTAGGTAACACGGAAATGAGGAGGTTCTCTGCAGAATCGGTGAGGAGATAACCATATGGAAAACACTGACAAGAAGAACTCACAGGGCGATAGGACATGTTTTAAGACATCATGGAATAACTTTCAAGATACTAGGCAGGGTTGTAAAGGGGGAAAAGTAGGAGGGGAAGACAGATATTGGAATGCAACTAACAAATAATTGACGGTGTTGGACGCAAGTACTACGCTGAGCTGAAGGGGTTGGCGCAGCAGAGGAATTCGTGGCGGGCTGCATCAGATCAGTTAAAGGACTGGTGTCCCAACAAAAAGTACAACTTGACCAACGCACAGAAGAAATCATTTGCACGTGGCGCACTAGGCGAAATCATTTCTTTGTTTGAAACAGATGGACAGCTCGGCTACCTATCGGCTGCTGAACAAAATACGTCGAGTGTGCATCAGAGGACACTTTCTGCAGGTATTTTTTCCTCTTTTGGGCCATCAGTCTTCTGAGCCTTCCATGTGGCCCACACCAACTTCCCCTTCGGTGTCAACTTCTTCATTTCAAATTAGCATTTCAAATTAGCACTTCTGATATCACAGAAGTCATTCTCTGATATCTAAACTTATGCCCTATCATCCTGTTCCTTCTTCTTAGCACTGTTTTCGATATATTCCTTTTTTTTCGACGACTATGTGAAGAACCTCATCAGTTCTTGTCTTATCTGTCCACCTAACATTCGACACCTCTCTGTAGCACGACGAGTCAAACGTTTCAAATCTCTGGGTTTCAGGTTTTCCCATACCTCATGCAATGAATGAAATCCTGTTCTCCAGGCGCACGTTCTCTTATTCTTCAATTTAAAGCCTATGTTTGATTCTAGTAGACTTCCACTGCCGACGAATCATGTTTAATTATTTCTGTTAGTGGAGCTAATGTTTTCTGTCAGTGGATCTAACGTTAATTTTCCAGTGGATTTTGTTACAAGAAGAATTATGTCACGACTGTATTATAAATGAAATTATACAGTGAAAACTGGAGAGTTGTATTTTCTGTATTTAGCCAATGTCATTCAGAAAGCTGGTCCAAAAATAGTATACCGAACGAGGTGGCGCAGTGGTTAGCACATAGGACTCGCATTCGGAAGGACGACGGTTCAATCCCGTCTCCAGCCATCCTTATTTAGGTTTTCCGTGATTACTCTAAATCGTTTCAGGCAAATGCCGGGATGGTTCCATTGAAAGGGCACGGCCGATTTCCTTCCAAATGCTTCCCTAACCCGAGCTTGCGCTCCGTCTCTAATGACCTCGTTGTCGACGGGACGTTAAACACTAACCACCACCACCTCCAAAAAGAGTGGATATGAAATTCATCATAAAAAATGGAAACAACCATCGGACCAACAAATAATTCCTCGAAAAGATACACAAAACTGAGACTACAGCAGAGTCAGCTATAAAACTATACTAATATTTATTCCGTATAAAAATCCAAAACAAAATTCTGTATCAAAAGAATGGAACAAATCAGATTAACCAGACAAAAGCTGTGATAACACAGCATTAAGTACAACATAGAAAATTGTCAGGTAAAAATTCACAACTATTCGTGAGCCCAGACACAAAAACCCAAAAATACGAAAATACTTGGGCTGAGAATGGGAATGTTGTGACTTGGCAAGACAGCCAAGCCACTACGAGGTGAAGCCGAAAGGCACGCGTTTAAGCTCACGCAGGCTGGCGTGAGGTCTGGAAATGGACAAGGAAATTAATATAGCCAATAATGTACGTAGCTGCTGGAATACTTTAATCCACAAATGGTGAAGATCGGTCTGACGGTACATGCATCACAAGATAAATAGCAAATGATAATGGCGCATTGCTAGGTCGTAGCAAATGACGTAGCTGAAGGCTATGCTAACTATCGTCTCGGCAAATGAGAGCGTAATTTGTCAGTGAACCATCTCTAGCAAAGTCGGCTGTACAACTGGGCCGAGTGCTAGGAAGTGTCTCTAGACCTGCCGTGTGGCGGCGCTCGGTCTGCAATCACTGATAGTGGCGACACGCGGGTCCGACGTATACTACCGGACCGCGGCCGATTTAAAGGCTACCACCTAGCAAGTGTGGTGTCTGGCGGTGACACCACTGGGAAAATATCCCACTCTGGGAGAATGGAAATTACTTGGTAACAAAGGAGAAAATAAAAGTCTGAAATATTCTATGTCGTGCATTGCGTGTTTCAACAGAGTTACACTGCAGTTACACTGCAAAGATTTTTCTGAAATAGAAATAAGAGAATGTTTAAAAAAACTAACTGAAATTTCCTTTTTGTTTAACCGTGAGACAATCCGTGAGCGAAAGCCATTGAAACAGCGCAAGCTATGGAAGCGTGATCCATTACCATTGCAATGGAGCTGATGCAAGTGAGAGAGTTTGACTGAAGTCATTACAAGACTATCTAGAATAAAATAAAAATCATTTCCTTTTATTAATAATTTTTCAGCTGTGGAGCTGTGACGTTGAGCTGCTGTAGCGATAGTATTATTATGCGATTCATATTTCTGTTATATGGAGCCAGCTCCATAAGCTACTAGTCATATTACTAAACGACTATTAAGTGTTCATCAAAAATACTGAGATAAGAGTGTTTCAACTGCAGCTGCAAATAAACTGAAGAGCCAAAGAAACTGGTTCACATGCCTAATATCGTGTAGGGCCCCTGCGAGCACGCACAAGTGCCGCAAGACGATGCAGCATGGACTCGACTAATGTCTGAAGTAGTGCTGGAGGAAATTGACACCACGAATCCTGCGGGGCTGTCCATTAATCGGTAAGAGTATGAGGGGGTGGAAATCTCTTCTGAACAGGACGTTGCAAGGCATCCCAGATAGGCACAATTATGTTTGTGTCTGGGGAGTCTTTAAACTCAGAAGTGTTCCTGGAGTCACTCTGTAGCAGCTCCGGACGTATGGGGTGTCGCATTGTCCTGCTGGAATTGGCCAAGTCCGTCGGAATCCACAACGGACATGAATGGATGCAGGTGACACACAGGATGCTTACGTACGTTCAAAAAATGGTTCTGAGCACTATGGGACTTAACATCTGAGGTCATCAGTCCCTTAGAACTTAGAACTACTTAATCATAACTAACCTAAGGACATCACACGCATCCATGCCCGAGGGAGGATTCGAACCTGTGAACATAGCGGTGGCGTGGTTCCAAACTGAAGCGCCAAGAACCGCTCGGCCACACCGGCCGGCGCTTACGTACGTCTCACTTGTTAGAGTCTTATCTAGGCGTATGAGGGTTCCCATATAATTCCAACTGCACACGCCGCACACCATAACAGAGCTTCCACCAGCTTGAACAGTCCTCTGATAACATGTACGGTCGATGGACTCATGAGGTTGTCTCCATATCCATACACGTCCATCCACTCGACACAATTTGAAACGAGACTCGTCCGACCAGGCAGCATGTTTCCAATCATCAACAGTCCAATGTCGCTGTTGACGGGCCCAGGCGTGGCATAAAGCTTTGTGCCGTGCAGTCGTCAAAGGTACACGAATGTGCCTTCGACTCAGAAAGCCCATATCGATGATGTTTCCTTGAATGGTTCGCACCCTGATACTTGTTGATGGCCCAGCATTGAAATCTGCAGCAATGTGCTGAAGGGTTGCACTTCCGTCACGTTGAACGATTCTCTTCAGTCGTCTTCAGTGCCGTTCTTTCAGGATCTTTTTTCCGGCCGCAGCGATGTCGGAGATTTCATGTTTTATCGGATTCCTAATACTCACGGTACACTCGTGAAATGGTCGTAAGGTAAAATCCCCATTTCGTCGCTAGTTAGGAGATACTGTGTCCCATTGCTCATGCGTCGACTATAACACCACGTTCAGACTCAATTAAATCTTGATGATCTTGTATTGTTGCAGCAGTAACCGGTCTAACAACTGCTCCAGAAACTTGTCGTTTTATACAGGCGTTGCTGACGGCAGCGCCCTTTTCTGCTTGTTTACATGTGTCTATACTTGAATACGAACGCCCATACAAGTTTCTTTGGCCCTTCAGTGTACAAACGTCAGTCGAAATTATAAGGAGAGTGTTGTCCTGATTTCTGTTTTAGGGAGAAGACAGGATAGTTGAAGGACATGGAGACGAATAACACGTATAAGATAAAAGGAACAACGTTTGACAGTAACAAGACAGCAACTAAAAATTTGTCTCATAATTAATTTTTGCTCAAATATCAATTACGTTTCTGCACAATAATATGTATATGAATACAGACAATAGCCAGACAATAAGAGTTTGTGCCACTTAAAGTCTGTAGATGCGAACTTTTATATTAAGGAGAAACTCTGGCAACAAAATACTGAATTATAGTAAGAAAAAATTTTTTGCTCGAATACGTTCATTCGTATAGGCATTGTTATAATTAGAAAGAGAAATGTAGAAAAAAATATAATTAGCTCAACCGGATACCTATGGGTAAACGCCCTGCTATAATTCGAAAGAGAAATGTAGAAAAAAATATAATTAGTTCAACTTGATGTCTATGGAAACACAGAAATTGTGAAGGAATAGTGTTTGACTCACACTGCGAAACAACTTGGGATAGGACTAAGAAATGTGGCGAAGGGAAGTCGGGCAAAAAACATGATCCTCGGTTGGAAAGCACATGGGAATTTGAAAGAAGAAACAATTGTAAAGCTTACTTTTGTTATAAGAGCGCCATTGTTGACGATGCTCCAATGCAACGGCAATGAAGAGCGCCAACGAGGAATCGCAACACATGAAGGGTCCAAAAGGAGAGAATTCTTGGAGTTTCTGTAATCGAGCGCTTGGCAAAGGAGAACAAGTAGAACCACATAAAGCTGCTATCTATACTGCTCTCAGGCCATGTGTTGTTGTTAGAATGTTACGTGTTTATCTGCGGCTGGTATCTGATAATATTCTCTCCGCATGCACTGCTAGAAAGATTCAAAATACAAATGAATGTCTACATAGTATAATCTGGTCAAAGTGCCAACAAGATGTATTTGCATCCAGAAGAAAACTATAGAACTAGCTGTGACAGAAGCTGTTTCACAGTTCAGTCAGGGGTGATGTCTGACAGAAGCAACAAGAAGAGAGACCACTCCACTGTCAGCTGTAAGGATGCGAAGGAGCGAAATTAGAGACGAGCGAAGAAGGAAGCAAAAGGTTAAAAATTTGAAAAAATGAGACGACGTGCATCCAGAGTGAGGCCATACGAGCTGAGGAAGCTCGGAAGAGAGCAGAAGGAACGACTTACAGCCCAGGTGGACTCTACAGCAAGGAACGGGGAGCTACTGTGTTCTCCAGCTTTGACTGCGTTTATCTCTAATTTGTGAAACTGTACATTCAAATATAACCTTTTCGTAGTAAATAATCCTTAAATTGAATGAAATTTTTAGAGAAAACTCTTACCATCACTGCTAATAGTCCAGAGTATAAAATACTGATATACGAATGTTTTGATTATTTCAATAAAAAGATGCATAACTTTGAAAATTAGTCTTAAGGTCACCGTGAAAGGTATTCAAAAAAGGTTTCACAGAACTGTTTGTCTATATTATTTAACACAGACTTCAATTATTCAATCACATTAAAATAAATTTATTAAATGAAAAAAGATTTTCAAAAAACCCTTAAAAATAAAATAAGATAATAATTTCTCAAAAACTGTTGGCTAGATCGAGTTGCAACTCTGTTGTTATAAGTAGCAATATGCACAAACTGAATGTTTAAAATATGAGACCAATTGATCAATTAGGGAAAAAGTTTCATTTTTTTTTTTTTACCAGAGCACCCTTTTAATATCACTTTCACACTCTTAAGCGACGCCGCCAGCGCGGCCGGCTCGTACCTGAGGCGGCAGGTTGTTGACCAGCTCGTCCACTCTGCCGACAATGATGAGTTCGCTGACGGGCAGCACCTTCTTCGTGCCGTGGTCTATCAGCCGGACGACCACCTGCTTCAAGAGACAGCACAACAGTCAACAGATTAAGGAAAATAGTAAGAACTTCCGAAATATCTATTGTAAATACTCGTCACTCTGTCAACCGTGTACCAATAATCGATTTTCTTTACTCTGTATGTAGTACTTGTACGTAATATTTAATTCATTATAATTCGATATTGAAATTCGTTTTTAAAGCGACGTTGTATTTAAGATATAACAATCCAAGTTTGCTTCAGCAAATTATGCCTGCAGTTTATATGTGTGAGGTATTTAAAATCTAGTTGTATCGCATCTTAATATACAGCTTTTGGGATTTTTGTTTGTGGGGTTGCCGGTTTTCCAATACGTTTGTTTGTCCACGCATCTGGCAGAAACTGCTGACTAAACATTGACAGGGTTTGCCTCTTGTGCGGACTGGACGTTCAAGAATCTTAACTCCCACGTTAAGTAACTATCGTTATAGCAGAGGGACAGGGTGAGCGTAGGGCTGCCACACACGTGGGTTTCTCCTGCTATTGAGGCGTCCTGAGGGAAATTTTTATAAACTCTCCGCAGTGAACCAGGACCGTTTTTGTGTCTGGAGCAATTCGAACGACTGACAATGAAGACATTTTAGTAAGTCTTAGTTAAAACTGATTAAATGAGGACTCTAGAATATGTATTTTCGTTCGTTTTATGTTAAAAACCAGCGGCAAACGCGCTGTTTTGGGAACAATGAGATGCGACCAACCTCGCCACTGTACCCCCCCTCCCCCTCATCCCCTGACACCACACAGTTGTGTATGCGGAAGTCAATTGTTTAAGAATGTATTTCACTCCTCATGCCCATGCTGCAAACGTAGTATCTCGGTACGCAATACACAGACTTGAGCAAGGTTGTATCATTTATATAGTTAAAAAAACTTTAACTCATCGTGGTTTTATTTCCGGCTCTTGCATATTTCGGCAGTTGTACGCCTGCTAATAATCATCGGCCAGGTTGTCGTCGAGGGACTATACGTGTCAGGGAAAGCCACCCTTCACGCATCACCCACTAGGATGCGTTTGGAAATTGCAACTACCATACCAATTGTTTCTCTTCTCGAAACATATAGTACAACAGTATTACCGACCACCAGCCTTACAACAAAATGGCATTCTTTTCGGCATGTTTATTTACGATGTTTTTGATGTTCACTATTCACCTTGTAAATTAGTTAAACATGTTTCTTTCTAAACTGAAGAGGAAACGTGATGCACCCATGTAAGATTACTCTGTTTTTGGCAAAACTAATAGCTGTGGTACATTAATTTTTAAAAACATAATACATGAATATTCTGTGGCACAAGTTCTCCCAGAAGGCTTTTATCCTTGATTTTTTGAATTACCTGGCACGACAACAAAAATAACTGTGTATAACACAGCAAATTATTAAGGGTTGTCATCTAGCACTGAAAGCGTAGCTTGCCGTGGAGCTGTGAGGTTCCCATGCTGGCACAGGCGACGCTGGCTACTGGGCCGAGTGGACCGTGTACATGGCTAATGCTGCCTACAATATGTTACACATACTCTCTATGAATCTGAAGAAGTGCTATTTCATATTAGTCGATATTCTGCATAATTAATATGCCAAATTCTATGGATAACATAACCGTACTGTTAAAATTTCAAACTTCAAAAATGGCTCTGAGCACTATGGGACTTAACATCTGAGGTCATCAGTACCCTAGAACTTAGAACTACTTAAACCTAACTAACCTAAGGACATCACACACATCCATGCCCGCGGTAGGATACGAACCTGCGACCGTAGCGGTCACGCGATTCCAGAGTGAAGCGCCTAGAACCGCACGGCCACACCGGCCGGCTTTCAAACTTCATTTCATTACTTTCGGAGATATAAATTTTTATCTAAAACAAATAATAATCGTGCTGGCATTATGAAACTGAGTTAGGGGCTGTAATTTATTGATCTATAGTATCAGTTGAAACTACAACCAAGAGGATAGGTTCAGATAATCTAATTTTCTGGAAATTTCTTTAGTTTCATACCACAGACTTCCGACTTAGCTAAAAGTACTTTGGAAAACTATTATTGCGCAGTGTTATGGTTGTGTGAGCTTTTGGAGAGACTGAGAGACTGAATGGAGAACATACATAAGTGAGAATGTAATATTTTATTAAATGTTCTGCAATAGGGGAATTTGTGAGGTATGTTCGAGAGAGTTTGACTTTTTAAAACGCATTCAGAAGCTGCGTTCAATATTAAATTTATTAGTAATTTTTTGTGGAAAGGAATCGTTTTTTGTTGTGACTAAATTCTGTTTAGTTTCAGAATTACGAGATTTGTACTCCAAATTCCTTGTGGTAATCTGATTGGCTGACGTTTGATCGCTTCTCGTGTCGTCGACGAAAAAGCGTCTACACTATTGAGCATTTAATGAAAGTTTGAGCCTCCCGAGTGGTTTATTTAAGGAGATATTTGCGTTCAAACATTTTGATGTCGTACATAAACTCCGCGTGGTGTGTTTCGTGCAATTTACCAGACATAACGGCGAGCACTTCTTTACAGGAAGCCTACTGAACTACTGAATATGTTAACTCGCAAGTAGTCTTTGGTCAGTGACTGGTTAGGACGTTCAAAATACCGGCTCGAACTAAATATCTTCCGGATGCTTTCGGGTGTGAAATTTGTAACAGGGACACTCAGTAATATTGCATAATTGATATTGGGATATTAAATATGTGCTTGATAGACATTTTCTGTGTTTTTAAAGATAATAAACCAACTTAAGGGGAATTTCAGCCATTTTTTTCAAACGACTCATGCAAGAATCCCGAACACTCGATAGTTTAACTAACTTTCAGCTACTTCCCATCGATTGGAGTTATGTGGCCTTTGCGTGACAGGCGTTTAGTCGATTTTCGTCAACGCCGCTTTTGTCGGCTAAACCAGTATCTACCATCGCAAAGTGGAGGGGCAGACAACCTGAAACACATCCAGGCAGGTGGACTGGTTGCTTAAAGGATAGTGAGAGAGCAACCCACACCGCCACAAGTGTGATGCTCAGGTTTGTGGCACTGACAATTTTAAAGTTAGGTCGAATGTAAGTTTCCCGCTGTTTTCCAGTGTGGGCTAAGATATAAGTGTGTAACTTGCGTTTTCAAATTTCCCTCAATTTTAACTTAGAATACATGGATGACGGCTTCAGAGGAATGGTGAGGTAGCTGCAGCAGCATCACAAAAGAGGGAGACAGCTGACCACGGCCTGCACTTTCCGTCGTTCAGCTGAGACAGCAGCACGTGTGAAGCGCCCTGCACTGGACCGGCACGTGGAGCTGTCACCAACCAGCCGTGCTGTTCTTGTGGCGGAGGGCGGTGATAGAGGCGACGGGGATGGTGGTGGCTCTCCCTGATATGGCATTCCATTAGATAAAAATGCAGTTGTTCCCATCATATCCTGTCAAAACAACATAATGTTTTAAATTTAAAGTAACTGGCTAAGATGGAGAACTAGTTAAAACATGCAAACTGTGAAATCTCACACAGTTTCAAACTTAGGGCAAGTTTGTTTTTGAATTTGTTGCCATTTTATACTTAGGACAGGAATTTACACTAATAGAAAGCATCCAGGCAACCATGTGGGCTGTGGCAATATCTACCAGATCTGCCATACTGGATTCTAAACTTAGCATAATTGACCTGCCAATCATGCACCCTCTGTGAGTGTCCCCAGATCGTCCTTCTTGGATCTCATCGCAGACACCGTCGGCCATCTTGAGTTTTATACTCTCTTACAGTTGCCACAAAACGACCATCACCGATTTTCTAATTTCCCACCAATTTACACTTAGCACAGTTGGGCTATTTTGAGTTGTCCATCATTTTTGGATTTTTCCCACCATTTTATAAATAGGTCACTTGGGCTGTGATGTCAGACGGGTGGGCGAGAAGTAGGTGACTAATCTGGCAACAGCACATAATTCATGGTTAATATAATAGAAAACTTGACAACAATGTAGCCTGTTCCAGTATTCCTTAACTGACCCTCACACCATCAATAATAATGTTAATATTGTCAGTTGGAAAGGCGATCTCACCACAAGGTTAACATGTTCAACATCCAAAATAAAACGTCTCTGCATAATTGCAGATTTAGCTGGCAGTTAACAACAGAAAACAAGAAAATGAGGAAGTGGGTCTTACAATTGTTGTAAAAAGTGCTGTCTGGTCACATATTAAATCCCAACTGAAATCAGAAACACTGACCTAAAAGATTTCTTAAATAATTTCTGGAAGAGTCATGCACTGTACAACAAATCATTAATGTTGATATGACATAAAATGATAAGCAAAATATATTAATGAGATAGGCTATCACAATCAACAAGGGAGTATATGTACCTGAGGTGTAGTGCTGTAATATCAGTGAACTCAATTTGTAAAACTGTTATTGAAGCCCTTGAATTTATTATACAGGGTGATTCAAAAAGAATACCACAACTTTAAGAATTGAAAACTCTGCAACGACAAAAGGCAGAGCTAAGCACTATCTGTCGGCGAATTAAGAGAGCTATAAAGTTTCATTTAGTTGTACATTTGTTCGCTTGAGGCGCTGTTGACTAGGCGTCAGCGTCAGTTGATGCTAAGATGGCGACCGCTCAACAGAAAGCTTTTTGTGTTATTGAGTACGGCAGAAGTGAATCGACAACAGTTGTTCAGCGTGCATTTCGAACGAAGTATGGTGTTAAACCTCCTGATAGGTGGTGTATTAAACGTTGGTATAAACAGTTTACAGAGAATGGGTGTTTGTGCAAAGGGAAAAGTTCTGGACGGCCGAGAACGAGTGATGAAAATGTAGCACGCATCCAGCAAGCATTTGTTCGCAGCCCAGGAAAATCGACTCGCAGAGCTAGCAGAGAGCTGGAAATTCCGCAATCAACTGTATGGAGAGTCCTACGAAAAAGGTTAGTTATGAAACCTTATCGTTTGAAATTGGTTCAAGCACTGTCTGCAGCTGATAAGATTAAAAGAATCGATTTTTATCCTTGCTCAAATGGAAACAGATGAATCTTTCGTTTCAAAGATTGTGTTTAGTGATGAAGCAACTTTCCACACT
This sequence comes from Schistocerca piceifrons, assembly GCF_021461385.2. NCBI lineage: Eukaryota > Metazoa > Arthropoda > Insecta > Orthoptera > Acrididae > Schistocerca > Schistocerca piceifrons. The sequence goes on along the minus strand of NC_060140.1, from coordinate 63,673,620 downwards.
AACGGGAAAGTCAACCGTCACAATGTCTGTATATGGGGCACTGAGAATCCGCGGGAAACAACTCAGTATGAACGTGACTCGCCTAAGGTGAACGTTTTCTGTGCCATTTCAGCCAATAAAGCGAAGTGGCCGTGCGGTTAAAGGCGCTGCAGTCTGAAACCGCAAGACCGCTACGGTCGCAGGTTCGAATCCTGCCTCGGGCATGGATGTTTGTGATGTCCTTAGGTTAGTTAGGTTTAACTAGTTCTAAGGTCTAGGGGACTAATGACCTCAGAAGTTGAGTCCCATAGTGCTCAGAGCCATTTTTTCAGCCAATAAAGTTTTTGGTCCCTTTTTCATCGAAGGTGCTACTGTAACTGGACTACAGTATCTGGAGATGTTAGAGAATTGGCTGTTCCCTCAGCTCGAACAAGAAGCACAACAATTCATATTTCAGCAGGATGGAGCGCCACCACATTGGCACTTATCTGTCCGTAACTACCTGAACGTCAACTACCCGAGGCGATGGATCGGCCGCCAGGCAGCCCGTGACAGAGCACTTCATCACTGGCCTCCAAGAAGCCCCGATCTTACCCCCTGCGATTTTTTCTTATGGGGGTATGTTAAGGATATGGTGTTTCGGCCACCTCTCCCAGCCACCATTGATGATTTGAAACGAGAAATAACAGCAGCTATCCAAACTATTACGCCTGATATGCTACAGAGAGTGTGGAACGAGTTGGAGTATCGGGTTGATATTGCTCGAGTGTCTGGAGGGGGCCATATTGAACATCTCTGAACTTGTTTTTGAGTGAAAAAAAAACCTTTTCAAATACTCTTTGTAATGATGTATAACAGAAGGTTATATTATGTTTCTTTCATGAAATACACATTTTTAAAGTTGTGGTATTCTTTTTGAATCACCCTGTACCTGTCCTGCAAAACATCAGATCATTAATGTAGAACATTCCTTTCACAGAACTCTTTCCACTAATTGCTTACCTGTGCATACATCTCACAGTGGAAGTATATAGAGTGCAAACCGATACCATGTGACTGATGCACGAATATCTGTTAACATTTAAATGGCGAAATTTCTCAGGCTGTCAATAGTCGACCTCAAAGCTTAGTAAGTATTGACAATACTGAGAATATTTATAGAGCAATCAATACTGTTCGTCTGACTGTATGTCAAGATGCATCCTCATTCAATCTATAAATTGATGGTTTAACAATTGTTGTATTCACAGAAAACAGAGAAGTCTCCTAGGAAAATAGTAACAAATGGAGAAAAACGTTAATTTTTAGAAGTCTTAGAGTGTGGAGATGAAACGCCAAATGGCATGCAGCGGGCAAGCAAGGTGACAGCACGTCAGCCAGCCACACGTAGCAAAAACGCTATTAGCTCTGGACACAGAGTGACCCAAGAACATTAGAGCGTACCACTGATATGCATAGATCCAAGTGCAGTCAGTACAAATATCGGCAATGATAGGCTTTCAGTTCGTGGATGGACAGAGAGTGTAGTACGAAAGTGTAAAGAGAGAGGGTGTTTGGTAAACAGAGCTATGCATCACGAAAAGTGACAAGCTTAGGGCGTAATGTGTGATCGTATAGGGAGAGACGCCTGTCCCCCTCCACACAGTCTGGGAAACTACTGCAGAGCAGAGCCCAATTGGAGGCAATGAGGTGACGTCACGTCACGTCAGAGACAGGTGTGAACGAAGCGGAAAGTTGAATTTGGAGGCACGACGGTCAAGGCAGTGAAGGCATGGGGTCAGAAAAACAGAGTTAAGCAGAAGAATAGTCATGCAGGGATAGGCAGGGGCCTCTGCAGTAGTATCAGCGCAGTTAATGAAATGATGGCGAGGAACGGGGGCATTTTGTGTGTCGTGTGTTGGGTGTGTGCTCAGTCGGTACTGACAGTCTCATTTCAAGGCAGACGGGATAGTGCTTGCCAGTGACGGTCTCTGTACTAAGACTTGGTCTCTTCACTGGTACAGCTCCTTCAAGGCAAATAGATCGAGAGTTGAAACTTTTTCCTGAATGGGTTTAGAAGTTGCAAACGCTTCGAGCTGAGGATATTTCAAGTCACTTTCCAAAAATAACTTTGTAGTCAGGGATTTAACATTATAGCTTAGTCAAGACTCCCTCTCATAGAGGTCAGCCACCTAATTAATTACCTTCTCGGGAACCCAAACACCGAATTCAGGCAACTCTCGTGCTTGGGATGCGACACACTACTATTAAACGTGTGAGTGCTGCTTTACTAGTGCGAGCAGAGTCGCCTTCTCGCTGCCAGATGCCTACTACACTACTGGTCATTAAAATTGATACGCCAAGAAGAAATGCAGATGATAAACGGGTATTCATTGGACAAATATATTGTACTAGAACTGACATGTGATTACATTTTCACACAATTTGGGTGCATACATCCTGAGAAATCAGTACAGAGAACAACCATCTCAGGCCGTAATAACGGCCTTGATATCCCTGGGCATTGAGTCAAGCAAGAGCTTGGATGGCGTGTACAGGTGCAGTTGCCCATTCAGCTTCAACACGATACCACAGTTCATCAATAGTGACTGCCGTATTGTGACGAGCCAGTTGCTCGGCCACCATTGACCAGACGTTTTCAATTGGTGAGAGATCTGGAGAATGTACTGGCCAGGGCAGCAGTCGGACATTTTTTGTATCCAGAAAAGCCTGTACAGGACCTGCAACATGTGGTCGTGCGTTATCCAGCTGAAATGTAGGATTTCGCAGGGATCGAATGAAGGGTAGAGCCACGAGTCGTAACATATCTGAAATGTAACGTTCACTGTTCAAAGTGCCGTCAGTGCGAACAAGAGGTGACGGAGACGTGTAACCAATGGCACCCCATACCATCACGCCGGGTGATACGCCAGTATGGTGATGACGAATACACGCTTCCCATGTGCGTTCACCGCGATGTCGCCAAACACGGATGCGACCATCATGATACTGTAAACAGAACCTGAATTCATCCGAAAAAATGGCGTCTGCCACTCGTGCACCCGGGTTCGTCGTTGAGCACACAATCACAGGCGCTCCTGTCTGTGATGCAGCGTCAAGGGTAACCGCAGCCATGTTCTCCGAGCTGATAGTCCATGCTGCTGCAAACGTCGTCGAACTGTTCGTGCAGATGGTAGTTGTCTTGCAAACGTCCCCATGTGTTGACTCAGGGATCGAGACGTGGCTGCACGATCCGTTACAGCCATATGGATAAGATGCCTGTCATCTCGACTGCTAGTGATACGAGGCCGTTGGGGTCCAGAACGGCGTTCCGTATTACCCTCCTGAACCCAACCGATTCCATATTCTGTTAACAGTCATTGGATCTCGACCAACGCGAGCAGGAATGTCGCGATACGATTAACTGCAATCGCGATAGGCTACAATCCGACCTCTATCAAAGTCGGAAACCTGATGGTACACATTTCTCCTCCTTATACGAGGCATCACAACAACGTTTCACCAGGCAACGCCGGTCAACTGCTGTTTGTGTATGAGTAATCGGTTGGAAACTTTCCTCATGTCAGCACGTTGTAGGTGTCACCACCGGCGCCAACCTTGTGTGAATGCTCTGAAAAGCTAATCATTTGCATATCACAGCTTCTTCTTCCTATCGGTTAAATTTCGCGTCTGTAGCACGTCATCTTCGTGGTGTAGCAACTTTAATGGCCAGTAGTGTAATTTAGAGAGCCAGGACTGGGGTGGACACTCGCCTGGCTGGAGTAGGGCGCGTACTTGGCGACGGCGGCGCGACACCAGAGCCACCCTGCGGCCGGTGCCAGCACGACGCGGCTGGGGTCGGCCAGCAGGTGCAGCGGCGTGACGCGCTGCAGGCCGCCGTCTTGCGCCAGGGCCACGGCGCGCCGCAGCGCCGCCTCCAGCGCCGGCACGCAGTCGCCCCGCATGCGCACGAAGACGTCGCCGCCGCGGGACACGTGCGACACCCTCGCTATCGCCGTCACGCCTTCCTGCTGGCCGCAGTTCTGTCTCAGCCGACACAGAGATATCTGTACGGCTCCAGGCAAAACACCGAAATTAAGCCACAATAGTGAATGTCAGCATCTGCAGTACGCTTTTTCTCTTGATCTGCACCACCATTTTGATGCTCCAAAACTACAATTTGTTTTCACTTCATTTATTTGCTGTGGTTCCGTTCTCCAGTCCAAATGCTGCTTAGATGCATGTCTCGGCGTTAATCTGTCCTGAGCAAGGTTCTTTATCTCTGCATGACTACCGCAGCACTCATCCACTCGAACCAGCTTGCTATAGACAAACCTTGGCGTCCCTCTACAATTTTTCTACCCATACTTCCTTGCACTAATAAACTGACAATTTATTCATGCTTCAGGATGTGTCCTATAAACCGATTCCCCCTTTTAGTGAGGTTAAGCAATAATTACTTTTCTCCTCAGTTCAGTTTAGTACCTCCTCATTTCCTCATTCGCTGTTCAGTACACCCATCTAACTTCAACACTCTACAATACCACTACATTTCAGAAGCTTTCATTCTCGTCTCACCTGAACTACCTATTGTTCGTTTTTTACTATTAAGAAAGGATATACACCAGACAAATACCCTCACAGAAGACATTGTAACACTTAAATCTATCTTCCATATTAACAGATTTCTCTTTTTCAGGAATACTTTCCTTGCTTTCGAAAGTCTTTGTTTTATACACTCCTGGAAATTGAAATAAGAACACCGTGAATTCATTGTCCCAGGAAGGGGAAACTTTATTGACACATTCCTGGGGTCAGATACATCACATGATCACACTGACAGAACCACAGGCACATAGACACAGGCAACAGACGATGCACAATGTCGGCACTAGTACAGTGTATATCCACCTTTCGCAGCAATGCAGGCTGCTATTCTCCCATGGAGACGATCGTAGAGATGCTGGATGTAGTCCTGTGGAACGGCTTGCCATGCCATTTCCACCTGGCGCCTCAGTTGGACCAGCGTTCGTGCTGGACGTGCAGACCGCGTGAGACGACGCTTCATCCAGTCCCAAACATGCTCAATGGGGGACAGATCCGGAGATCTTGCTGGCCAGGGTAGTTGACTTACACCTTCTAGAGCACGTTGGGTGGCACGGGATACATGCGGACGTGCATTGTCCTGTTGGAACAGCAAGTTCCCTTGCCGGTCTAGGAATGGTAGAACGATGGGTTCGATGACGGTTTGGATGTACCGTGCACTATTCAGTGTCCCCTCGACGATCACCAGTGGTGTACGGCCAGTGTAGGAGATCGCTCCCCACACCATGATGCCGGGTGTTGGCCCTGTGTGCCTCGGTCGTATGCAGTCCTGATTGTGGCGCTCACCTGCACGGCGCCAAACACGCATACGACCATCATTGGCACCAAGGCAGAAGCGACTCTCATCGCTGAAGACGACACGTCTCCATTCGTCCCTCCATTCACGCCTGTCGCGACACCACTGGAGGCGGGCTGCACGATGTTGGGGCGTGAGCGGAAGACGGCCTAACGGTGTGCGGGACCGTAGACCAGCTTCATGGAGACGGTTGCGAATGGTCCTCGCCGATACCCCAGGAGCAACAGTGTCCCTAATTTGCTGGTAAGTGGCGGTGCGGTCCCCTACGGCACTGCGTAGGATCCTACGGTCTTGGCGTGCATCCGTGCGTCGCTGCGGTCCGGTCCCAGGTCGACGGGCACGTGCACCTTCCGCCGACCACTGGTGACAACATTGATGTACTGTGGAGACCTCACGCCCCACGTGTTGAGCAATTCGGCGGTACGTCCACCCGGCCTCCCGCATGCCCACTATACGCCCTCGCTCAAAGTCCGTCAACTGCACATACGGTTCACGTCCACGCTGTCGCGGCATGCTACCAGTGTTAAAGACTGCGATGGAGCTCCGTATGCCACGGCAAACTGGCTGACACTGACGGCGGCGGTGCACAAATGCTGCGCAGCTAGCGCCATTCGACGGCCAACACCGCGGTTCCTGGTGTGTCCGCTGTGGCGTGCGTGTGATCATTGCTTGTACAGCCCTCTCGCAGTGTCCGGAGCAAGTATGGTGGGTCTGACACACCGGTGTCAATGTGTTCTTTTTTCCATTTCCAGGAGTGTAGTTTCCTGCTCAAATACCAAAACTCATAACCTACTTTTGGTGTCTCATTTCGTAACCTCAATCCCTCAGCATTGTGTTATTATAATTGACAACATTCCATTACCCTTTTTCTACTTTCGTTGATGTTCATTTTATGACCTCTCGTCACCTTTCATGTTGCATAGCATCACTGTTGTGGCTTAAACCACAAGTGCCGGAACGATGAGGAAGAATCCAAGACTAGAGGAGGCGGTGAGACGACGTCAGCCTATAGTGCGCTGGCCAGGGTGTCACCACGATAGCAGCGGTGTCTAGCCGAAGTGAATATAAGCGCCGCTCCTGCCAGTTTCGCCAGACATTAGTGGACAGTATTTTCATAGTATTAGCGCGGCCTAGCAGAGAGTGCTACTATGGCTGTTGTTAGTGATCCACAAACTGTGTATCAAACTTGCATGAACATTATATATAGCAAAGGACTCAGATATTATGTTGCATGTCGCCCATCGCTTGCGACACCATTCTTATTTCAAAGTCAAGTATTGTCAATCTGCTTTATTGACATAAAACTACTAATGTTATTTGCTTGAATTGTTATGTAGCATTCCGAGAACGCAGCATACTTTAGTCACCCTACATGAGACGAGTGGGCAAGATCCCCAATTATTTTTCTTTCTTACATTAGCACCTAGAGCTGAAGCTAGACTGGTGTTGGTCTAGAGGACTGTGATTTGTGTATGATATTTTCTTTGTTACCTACATACATTATGAAATATACTTTGTGCGTTATTTCCGAATTCTTATCACCTAGACCTCGAGTGATCTTCTGTGAGCTTATTCAGCGGCAACATATTTTACAAGCTGTATTTGCATTATAACTATTCTTACTCTATGGCCAGTACAATTGCTATGCAATATCTTAGTTTATAATTTTATAAGAATTTTAATTTAAAATTTTTTACATTAAAAAGTAATTTTCGTTTTGAAATATACTCTGGTTGCATTTACTGGTAGATGCCTATTACACCAAACTTAGATGTCAAGCACAATGTTACATTAGCACCAACATCTTATGTTGTACTATGCTTGTTTGTTACAATATTGTATCTTTCCCTTTTTGATGTTACGTCAACTGAACACTGTAATGCTGTATATGTTATTTAACCATTTAATTATGTTTGAGTATATAGGAACTAGATAGTACATTTGACGCATAACAAATTCTAATTTTATAATAATTTGAATTCCAAAATTTTTAAAGAATTTTGAAAAAAAGGAACTGCATTATTCCAGTAGAGTCTGGTTTTGGTTATTAATGTTTAGAATTACATATAAAATGTATATATTGGATTGTTTTATGGACGCATTGGATGTAATTTCTTCTTATCCTTTGTATATTATGATGGTATTTCTGTATATTTACTGCAACAGTGTCACTTGCTGGCGTTTGTAACATCTTTGCTTTGACTTATAGTCCTCAGTCTCCTTTTATCTGTTGTATAAACATGAGCTTGTCCATGTGGTGCAATATGAATGATATTATATAAATCTTGTTTTGTTATTGACTTGTCGATGCATAACTTTCTTCATGCTACTAGAATGATGTGTTATGACTTAACATGATATAATGTACATATGACAGAAGTGTATTGATCTGTATTTGCGTAAGATATGTTGCATAAATTCCTTTTGTGAAAATATATACATGACCTTATTATATGTGCCCTTACAGTTTATGATCTATATGCTTTAAAAATCAAATGATGGCAACTTCGATTTGACGAAACTGGCTGTCAAAAATAAAATTGTAATTAGTGTCCTTGTCTATTCAAGTTTTTACTTTACATTTCATTGTCAAAAGCCCTTTGCAAATCTACAAATCTAGCAAAAATAGCTTTACCTTTTTTCATTCTCAAATGAAACAACACATTTACTGTTACATCAAAATACAAACACTATTTCGAAGTGCAAGGAACGTATATCAAGACAAAAACACTATCTTAAAACAGTTCTTAGAGCATTGTGGAGAAATTTCATTATGTGGATTAATAAATATGTTAATGTAAATATTTACCGTGGTACACAAATTTTTTGCTGTTCATTTGCTGTTCATTAATTAATACATGGTAAAGATAAAAAGGGAGGATGGAAAAGATGTCTAGTATTTTGCCTTCAGGTTGGCTATGCAGAATGCTGATATTTGTTTTATTTACGTGGTATTTAGTTTCATGCAGGGAGGTGGCTATTGCCAATGTGTAGTGTTTATTATTTCTTAGTGCTGCTATGTGGTCCTTGACTGTGATGTCAAACAATCCACCTGTATGGCCTACATAGAAGTGGTCACAGTCCAAACATTGAATTCAGTATCATCAGTTTTTTGGGTTTCTTGTGTGCCCATTATCAGATAATTTCTGCTCAATCTTACTATCGGTGGTGAAAGAAATGTCTGTCTTTTTGTCTCAAGTCATTGGCAATCTTACATGAAATACTACCAACAAATCGGATTGTATGAAAGATCCTACTTTCTGTTTTTTGTGCTGTGATCATTTTACCATTATGGAATATTTCAGTGTGTCTGCTATGGAGCTTCTACACCTATTTGCACCAGGTGATTGTTTCATTATGTCTACTTCTTGTTTGTGTTTAATTAATGAGAGTGGTACTTCGACTGCTCTGCTGAGTAATACACAAATGCTGGCATTTTGTGCACTGTGGGGTGAGAGGGGGAGCTGTGGTTGTTAGTGTGTGTTGTGATGGGTTTCTTATAAATTTCAAATTGATGTCTATTATTACCAGTCTCATAGCTAGACCTGTCATCTATTTGGTGCTCATCTGTGAACTTCACATTTTCATAAATACTGTTGAACAATTAGTGCGACTAGTTACAACCATGATGTCATTTACGGAGCTGTAGTAGTTAATAACGTTTTCGATGGTGCAGTGGTTGGAATTCAGAATATTGTCATCTAAGTTGTTTATAAATATTCCAGACTAGCTGTTACCTGTGACTGCATTCACATATCAGTAGTTTTGTTATGACAAGTGATGGTAAGTAAGCTACTGTACAGGTAATAACATCACTTATTCTCATGTTTCTTACTGTTTGGGTAAACGTAGCTTGAAATGTGTTCTCTACAACCTATGCCTCCTCTCTCCTACACTGTACCACCATATGATGCATTGGCATGTGCAGCATCGCTGCCATAGTGCATACAGAGGAGCATGGGCAGCATGCATCTAGAAACTGTGCTATTGAAGCAGATAATCATTATACAATGTGTGCATTACACAACAAATAGTGTGGATAAACCCACTGAAGATTGTACAAGAATTGTATTCAATACTTTGAATCGCAGCATGTAGAACATATATAACAATAAAAGAAATTTCACAAATATGATGAAGATCAAAAGTAAGAGAGCAAGTAGCTTTATTAAAGAGTAAATATTTTCCTTATTTGCGTAATATTCTCCAAATCAATACCAAAAATTACATCAAATTGGGCCAGCAGGATGGTTGTGAAAACATAACACACAGAACTACTTTCACATATACAATATTAGTACGGACAAAAATTTTAGTTACGGTACTTTTTTTCTGCGATCTAACTTTGATGAAATAAAACCTATATGATTCAACAAGTCATGCTCAAGAGACCTGTGAGACAACTGTAAAAAGATTAGTATGTTCAAACAGACAGATGTGATGGTTTCAGACCAAACTATAAATCACAATACATTTTCCTCTCAGTGATCCAATTTTGATTAAATAAAGTCTTCACAGTGTTCCAAGCTATTCACAAGTTACCTCTGAAAACTCCATAAAAATTCGAAATTCAAACAGAGAAACACACTGATGTGACTTTTTCAGACAAAACTTAATAATGATATATTTTTCTGCAATCTTATGTTGATTAAATAAAGTCTACATATAAGAGAGGCTTACAGTTTGAAACAATCAAATACTCTTAACCAATAGTTTTCCAGCAATCGGTTAAGAAGAACTCCTTAACAAAAAAAACATGTGAATCCAAAATTCTTTCAGCAGCGCAGCAGATGATTCAACTTTCAGCCTTTTGCTTTCCTTGAATGAAACCTGGATGTGGGCATGATTCTTTGTGTGGCAAGACGAAGCACACTGCCATAAAGAGTCCATGACAAAGGATTGTGGATATGGGTCTGAACAATGTACCATAGTGCTCACTAAGCTTCATAATAATGTGCTATAGCACGATCTACTTTCTTTCCCTCCTCAGCTAGCCTCTGATGCACGTGGAAACACTCACATACACACACACACACACACACACACACACACACACACACACACACACACTCCCACGGCTCACATATAACATTGCATAGGTCGTAAACACATTACTTACATCACGATGTGTTCCACTCATTGCCATAAGATATCACTCCAACCGGCAATTCTATATGGAACACATAAAATTCAGGCCTCCACACAACTTCCCTGGCATGCGCTGCTTACATAGTGTAATTTATATGAAAGTGACGATATTCCCTCTCTTCCCATTGTTCTCTGATTCATTTTATTCATGGTCTGCAAACAAAATACACTACAGAAGTCAAGTCGTTTGGCAGTAGATACTTAATTCTAACTATGTGAAGCTGGGGTGGGTTGATAGTGTACTACAAAAATGAATGTATATACCACATCTCCTCTTATGCCACTGTATCGATTTCAGTCAAACTTGATCCACACTTCATCCAGAAAGAAGCACTGTGTAAGAACCACGTCTTCCATTGAGATGGGACTGGGAGTGAAAACTGGCTGACATAGAAGTGTAACTCAGGAATGTCTGGAATAATTTCTATCATATGTTGTACATACACGCTCATTATTTGTATAGAAATACTCTGTGGGTAATACATCCCCACTTACTAACCCTAGGGGTGGACGTGGGAATGAGAAACTGTGACGTGTAGAAATATTCGATAACGACCAATATTAGTACCGATTCCACAGTTCTGCCGTATATGTGGGAGGAGGGAGAGTGGGGTACAAAGACAGTGATGTATCAGCCTATACCTGGAATACCTGGAGCAATTTCTACCAAATTGGGCAGTTATAGTACGAGCCCATTAGCACACCTACGGCTGAGAGTGGTGTTGATAAGCAGAACTCAAGAACGCCATAGCCGTGCGGGGTAGCCGCCCGATCTGAGGCGTCTTGCCACAGTTCACGTGGTTCCCCTCCCGTCGGAGGTTCGAATTCTCCCGGACATAGATGTATGTGTTGTCCTTAGCGTAAGTTAGTTTAAGTTAGATTAAGTAGTGTGTAAACCTAGGGACCGATGACTTCAGCAGTTTTTGTCCCATAGGAACTAACCACCACCAAATTTCAGGGACGCTTGTAGCAATTTCACCTAAACTTGGTGTACACATGACGCATTTTTTGTATAAAAGTACTGTGGAAGTAAGATACGCTTACGACTGTTAGGGATGGAGATGGGGATGGGAAAGGGCCATATGTAGGCCTGTTAGCATTTACTTCGTGTTGACTTGGAATACTTTTAAAAGTATGATGTGCAACCAGATCGCCAGAAGCAGCACCGCAGTGAGCCAATAGTTTTCTCAACATGGTTCGTGACATGAGATGATCTGCAAGGAGAATGATACATCAGCATGTATCTGAAACGTCTGAAGCAATTTCTGTCAAACTTGGCACATGTATCTCTTGTTACATGGAAAAAATACTCTTACAGCAATACACCCCTATGGCTGAGGGCAGAATTGAATGGGGGTCACATAAAAGTATAGCTCGGGATCGCCTGGTGCAGTTTCAAACAAATTTGGTATATACATGACATTAATTATATAAAAAGAGTAAGATACCTCTACGACCCCTAGCGGTAGTTCGGAGATGACAAAGGGTGAGATGTAACAAAGTTGGAAAACAATCAGAGGTGAGTGGTCAGCGCGACGGCCCGGGTTCGATTCCCAGCTGGGTCGGAGATTTTCAACGTTCAGGGACTGGGTGTTGTGTTGTCCTTATTATCATCATTTCTTCCCTGTCGACACGCAAGTCGCCGAAGTGGCAGCAACTCGAAAGACTTGCATCAAGCGAACGGTCTACCCGACGGGAGGCCCTAGCCACAGGGCATTTCCATTTACCTAGGCGCAATTATAAGTTTCCACAGGATTCAGATGAAACTGCAAAACGAAAATCGTTATATGCGAAGTATGCATGAGCGTGAAATCTACATGATGTTTGTGTGGGAGAATCTGCAGACAAAAAACTAGAACAAAATTAAAGGTCTCCAAAGAATACCCATAGGATATGAGTGCTAAATTGGAAAACATGTAGCAGTGTATGCGTCATTGAAGAAGTGGCATAGCTGAAGTCAAACATCTGGCACTGATGAATGAAAAACTGTTTAAAAAGTCACTTATAAATAGTGTAGTGCAGGAAATAACGCAAAATGCCAAAAACTGCAGATGTGAAACGAAGCCTGTCGACACCAAGCACTGCTAGCAAGAGGGGAAGGTGCAGACAATGTAAAGAAACACCAGTACCACAGAAGATGCTCTGTACATAAAAGCGAGACGCGTCTGGTGTAATTCTTTTTAATTACATTGCAGTCAGCTCAAAACAGATAATCTGTGCCTGTAGTAGTTTCTTTGGCGCTTCGGTGTACGTTAAAAGCCATTACGCTTATTGTGACAAATCCAATATCCTTTTTTCTGTTTGTATGGTTTTGTTAAGGTGCTGTTCGCCAATAACAATCAAGTGGTCGAAGAACTGTAAGCTTCTCACTCCGTGCAGACCAGAACCGTGTTCATACTAGCACCAACACCGAGTACACCAGTGTCTAAGCTGATCTTGAAGAGCAGCTCCTGTATTGCCTTCCACGGAATTCAGCAGCACCCCAGCCAGACAATGATTTTATGGGCTGCGGTGATTGATGTTCAGAATATATTGTCAAAGCGATAGACCGTTACCGAGCGGAAGATCGTAAAAGTTTTCCATTGATATTGTTTCCATTCCTGAGAGCAGCATACTGGTATGCAGAATGGGCCATTTTTTATGGGCATGTGGATTCTTTATTCAGCTCTTCAGTTCGTTTAACAGCGTAGCTCCCCACTGTTTGTTCTTCGCGTCGACAGAGCGCTCGAATTGCACAGCAACGTCCTCCCTGCGAGCGTAGGGGCACAGCAGTATATATTGCTGTTCTTAAAGCATTGTTCTCACAGTAATTCGCGATAATCAGTGAGTAATTACAAGAAAAAGAAATATATTAGGTACTTCCATTTGACAGACATGTTTGGGTGATTTAATTTTGGATGTAGCACATCATGGAAATTTAGAACTATAATTAAAATGATACACTATTTGAACAAATGTGTAGGCGAATTCATGGCTTTTCGCTCCCGAGACCCAGCCTCCGAGAAATACCTCAAATTCTCACTATAACAAGGTTTAACCCCTGGTGTGTATTTTCCACTTAGTTCTCTACACTGGACGAGAAATTTCTTTGAATTTTTCTTAAAACATGTTGAGGAATTGCTTAAGGATTTTGGAGAAGTTTCTCTGACTTGCAACTTACAATACAATATCTGCCTCATTTCATCCCAAAGAGCTGTGATGAGGCGACCGAGAAAATCCATGACCTTTGTTCGTACGACTGAAACTAGTTCATGCATAGTGTCGACATTTGTCATCCATTCTCTAGATCTTATTATAAACACCCATAAGTAGACACTAACGCCGGCTACTAATATCGTAGTAGCTCTGTACAAAATTAAGTACCGGTAATGTGTTGGTAAGGGCCAGACAGGGGATACAGATTGGATCAAAGTTTTCGAGACAACCATACCACGGAAACACAGTATTTAATCATGGCAGTTAATCAGTTATGAGCTGACAGATGTGGTCACACTCATCTCACCAGCCCCAGTGTGAACATTTCATGGTTGAGAGTCCAGACAGAGTTTGCATTATCTCGAGTTCATTGTTTAAGTGGAACAGTCTGGGTAGTGAAAACATGTATCTTAAGGTGGTGGCGTTAGACGACATTTTTCCATGGCGTGTAATGAGAAAAGTCAGATTATTGCACGAACTATAATATGAGTAGTGTTTTATTAATTTCGTAAGTAAGGGACACAGCTATGCAGTGAGGTAGTCAACAAGAAGTGATATTCATAATGAAATCTAAGTGCAATGTGATTTAAATTTTTACTAGTATATGGGCTATAAAAACTTTTTATTCGTAAAAGAAGATTACTAATTGAAAAGCCATGACAATGATGACAAAAGAAAATTGGATATGTCCCTGCTTACTCAAACTACGTCTTCAATAGACATCGTTAGAAATTTCAGCAGCCAAGATCTCTCTGTACAAGCCTCATACCATCCCATAAATGAGAGGCTCCGCCTCTAAAAGTTTATTTGCATGTTATCAAAAGTTCTTGAAGCCAGCTCTTCTGGGTTTTTGGGAAAGGCAACCTTTCAGAAAAGCCCACATCTTTCAGTACAACATTGCTAAAATGGACGTCCAGTGGGCACCGTCAGATGCTATCGCTCCCAGCCCGCCTGCACCCAGACACTGATGAAATTTTGTAGCCATTCTGCATTCCTGAAATAGAAATGATTGCACGTGGTAGTAAATGCAGGAGTGAAGTGACGATTGCATTTGCGTGAAATGTGGATCCAGCCACTGGAGTGCCCAGTGTTTATGATTCTGCCAACAATGGCACTTCACGCAAAATGGAAGAATAGCAGGTGAACATGAATAGGCGCTCTTGGAGATGTCCGTTAGCTAACTGTCAACTATGGCTTGGTGTATCTCAGTAGGCACTAGGTCCTCCATTTGGACACAGGAAATGTCGCTGTCTTGAGAAGAACTGCGGCAGGTTGGAGCAACAGCACCTTAAGTCCGCCTCACACGGAGTAATGTGCACTGTAGGCCCGCGTGACAGTTCCCAAGCAGGCGCAGTCGACCGCTGGGCCGCTTCACTGTAGGGAGCCCGGTATACCACCACGGGACAGCTCCCATGTTACTTCCCTAATAACGCTCTCTTGACGCTACCAATGCCGGTCAATTACGAGTGTTGTCGCCGTCTGAGGTCACATCCTGGAAGGTAGAGCCTCTACACAAGGATTGGAGCACTGAATCCACGTGGCGAATCCGCGTGAGCAGTGTTTGTCTGTGTTACTCGAGACGCACGTGAACGAGGAATCACACGGCTGGCAGTTGACCGACTGCGTATCAGGCGGCGCTGACTCACTTGGTGAGTCCTTGTTTTAGCTATGGAACTTTATAAACTAGCTGATGGAATAGCGCTAGCTTTCAGTCAGCTGCTAAAATTGATCTGGCATCGACACATATTTCGAACAGGCCAAATTACCAAGATTTATGTTTTGAAGTGTGGCAGCACCCTACACTTGTCAATTGCGTTTGTACTTAACAAAAAAAAGATTCAACCCAGCCATATGGACGACTTTCGTGAGTAAATCGAGCTAATAAAGTGATGGGACTCGTTATAGTTGATAATACGAACAGAAAGAGAAAGGAATCGTAACGTGGAATGGTAAGAAGAGATTATGTAATTCGAATAAATTTCTCTCTGAATAATTATTCGAATATGAAGATCACTGAAACAAATTTACTCACCAATAAATTATTTGTACTTTAAATAACAAATAACATATAATGCCACCTTATTTTTGTTGTTTACTTTTTATACACAATTAGTATTTGTTCCCTTGGTTCAGTGTAGTTCCTGTTTGATGAACTAATTGTAATGGTTTGTCTAAAAATGTGGCTTTGTATCTGAGTGGCTTAACTTCCATAATACAAACCTAAAGCTTTCGGGTACGATCCCCAGTCGGCCCTACGATTTTCTCTGTTACTTATGGTTCAAAATGGTTCAAATGGCTCTGAGCACTATGGGACTTAACATCTGAGGTCATCAGTCCCCTAGAACTTAGAACTACTTAAACCTAACTAACCTAAGGACATCACACACATCCATGCACGAGGCAGGATTCGAACCTGCGACCATAGCGGTCCCGCGGTTCCAGACTGTAGCGCCTAGAACCGCACGGCCACACCGGCCGGCTCTGTTACTTATGGTTTCTTTCATCTGTAACAATGACGATAGTGCCAAGTCAAGTTACATCGTATTTCGGAATACTGCATAACACTGGAGTGCTCAAACCAACCTTCGAATCGAACACACTTTTACTTTCTTTACAGCGTAATAAATGAAGCATAAAAACACCTGTAGGCAGACGGACTTTGCAATTACAGAGCTATAACGCATTAGGCTGCCTGGCTAGGACAGCCGCAATGTTAAGCAGCCAGCTGACGGCCAGTTGCGACCGACTGGCCGAGTGACATGGACGTGGAATACGTTATGCCTTTTTTTCTCATACCAAAGGCAAAGCCACGTTATTCAAGTTCGCTTTACTATAACTATAAAAATTATTTTTCAGTCGTTTTACTTGCTGTATGTGGATTATAAATTCACTTACATAGAGTAGCCGGCCGCTATGGCCGTGCGGTTCTAGGCGCTTCAGTCCGGAACCGCGCGACCGCTACGGTCGCGGGATCGAATCCTGCCTCGGACATGGATGTGTGTGATGTCCTTAGGTTAGTTAGGTTTAGGTAGTTCTAAGTTCTAGGGAACTGATGGCCTCAGATGTTAAGTCCCGTAGTGCTTGGAGCCATTTGAACAATTCTGAACATACAGTAGATCTTACATCATACGGAAAAATAGTGAGTCATATACTTTTAAGCAACTATTTTTTGCATGAAAAACTCGTTTAATAACACTGTTCGACATGAGTTCTATTTCTGATATTAAAGTATGTGCTTCTAGACCATTTTACCGTGGGAAATTCAAATATGTAAACAAAATATCGTTGTCAGGAATACTTTTTATGTGATGTGTATATATATATGTATATTCACAATTCATGGCAAACACAGAGACGTTATAGAGAAATACGGGTATGTTGCCGCATCCAGTAATTTCTTGTGCAACAGCAGGTGGGAGGAATCAGACATCATTAGGTTATCCCCCGCCACACCTACGTCATTAAGACCACCTGAAACATCTCATTAACTCGAATGGCGACAGCCGGTCGCTGCCTCGGCAGTAAAGCTTCACGCCTCCTAGGGGCAGGTGCATCGAGTTTACAACAGTGGTGTTAGCCGCAATTTGTGTCAGTCTTAACGAGTGGGTGTTCTGGCTGACAAGTAACTGTCTGTCATATTTCCGAGCACGGTTGAATTTTTTAGTTCCTATGCTGAAGGTAAAACGACTGCTTGTTTTTACACATCAGCGTTCCTCTAGTTCCCTACTATTAATTTAATGCAGGTGTATTACTAAAGTGGTATTTTTAAATTTGCAGAAATGCCACGTCGTCGTGGATTCGATATAAGCCGGACAACTTCTGCTTCATCTGTGGGAAGTTCACTTTTGCCAGAAATAGGAAGAAAATTTCTTCAGTCATAAAGAAAGCATACGAACATTACTTTGGAGTAGAGATAGGAGACCAAGATAAAGAATGGGCACCACATTTCTGTTGTGCTACATGTTACTGCAAACTAATTCAGTGGTGGAAAGGTAAAGAGAATGTGGCGTTGTTTGCTGTTCCCATGGTGTGGAAGGAGCCTAAGGACTATGTTACTGATTGCTATTTCTGTCTAACAAAAATTCAGGGTTTTACTAACAAAAAGTCGAAGAGGCACATTGTCTACCCAGATCTGCCTTCATCGAGAATGCCAGTGCAGCATTCCGACAACCTTCCAGTACCTTCAAAAGCTCGAGGTCAAATTCCGAGTGACAGTGAAATAAGTAGTACTGAAGAAATCACAGATGATGATTCTTTATATCAGTGCACAAGTGAGTCATCGCCACAGTTGTTAACACAGGCAGATTTAAATGATTTAGTACGTGATCTAGGACTAAGCAAACAAAAGGCGCAGCTGCTTGGTTCAAGATTACAAGAGTATAATCTACTGCACCAAAGTACTAAAATCAGTATGTTCAGGTACAGAGAACATGCCTTTATTTCTTATTTTTCAACTGACGAATCACTGACATTTTGCAATGACGTTGCTGGCCTGATGAAAGTGCTGAACTTCACTTATATTTCACAGAAGTAGAGACTTTTCATAGATGCATCGAAAACAAGTCTGAAGTGTGTTTTGCTCCATAACGGAAATAAAATACCCCTGTTCCAGTAGCTGACGCTAGTTTGACAAAAGAGAATTACGAATTCGTACAAAGGATGGTAAATTCATTAAAATACAATGAACACAAATGGAAAATATGTGCAGATTTCAAGGTAATTGCTATGGTACTGGGAATGCAACAAGGCTACACAAAGTATGCCTGTTTTCTTTGCGAGTGGGATAGTCGAGACCGAAATTCTCACTACGTGAAAAAGAAATGGCCTACGCGAAGATTAAAAGTTGGCGAAAAGAATGTACAACGACAAAGTCTGGTAGCTCCTGAATATATACTACTTCCACCGCTTCACATCAAACTTGGCCTGATGAAACAATTCGTGAAGGCCATGGATCCAACAGGCTGTGGGTTTGCATATCTAGCTACTAAATTCCGCCGTCTTTCAGCTGCAAAAATAAAGGAAGGTGTATTTGTGGGCCCACAGATCAGGGAGCTGCAGAAAGATGCAAATTTTGAAGCATGTTTAACTGATAAAGAAAAAACCGCATGGGACTGTTTCAAGATGGTGTCGGAAAACTTCCTCGGAAGAGGAAGAGCTACTAACTACAAAGCAATGGTGAAGGATATGATCAAAGAATATCAGGATTTGGGGTGCAATATGTCTTTGAAGGTACATATGATGGACTCTCATCTGGACTACTTCACAGAGAGTTGTAGTGACGTATCGGATGAACATGGGGAAAGATTCCATAAAGACATTTCTACCATAGAAAGGCGCTATGAAGGGAAGTGGGTACCCTCTATGTTAGCAGATTATTGCTGGAATATCATTGGAGAGAAGAAAGATTCACAACACAAGAGAAAAAAGTGATGTGCATTACAAGGCAGTGGCTCATTCTTTGTCAATTTTCTGTAATTTCTCATGTCAAATAAATGCTTCAAAATGTATACACAAAGGTTACTGTGATATATGTTACATCCCACTCTCCATTAATGTGATGAACTTATAACACCATAAAGATGTGCATTTGTTTGTCGAATTTCACCTTACGTTTGCTGCACTATATAAAAAACTGAAAGAGAAATAAAATTGCCATTACTCATAAACTATCCTTGACAGAAAAAAAAACAAAAACAGTTTTCAATTCAGCACTCAAAATACAACTAGAATCACTATATTTTTTATCAGAAATAGAGAAAAAAGGTTTTTTTTGTAGAATAGTGTAATTATTTACGACTATTGGGGAATAGCCCGTCTCAAACAATGGAGTACCGATGTTGGACGTCATTTTCGGAAAGGAGGCATTAGGTTTATCCGAAAATTTAAAGCGTCCCGATGGAGGAAGGAATTAAACAAACAACAAAATAATCTTTAAATCCCGACTCTCTCGGACTAGATGGTTTATAGAATGCACGTTTAGCGCTCTGACAAAAACTTATTAGCTTTCATCGACCAATGGATGTTGAAGAGCTTGTAGTTGGCATAATAAGAGCATGCTGTGTTTCACAAAATTGTATCCCAGGAAGAGATGGCTATAAATTTGAAGACATATTGAATGCCTCTCCAGAAATGGAAACTCCCCAGGACGTACAAGTGACCGCGAATTTTGTTTCCGAATAAAAGCAAGGTGTGCCTGCTTCGACAAGTGCATGGACGCTGGAGACAGCCACATACGTCCTCCTCGAGACATCTCGCTCACAACTGGCTGGGTAGAACCAGCTGGCTGCCATGCAGTCCGACGTGTTCTGACGTCTGCCGCGGCTGGGAAATCACAGCGGACTGCAATGAATTGTCATCGTTTCATTGCTTGCCGCAGACTGGCTGTCTCTCTCTACGCAAGCAACAAACGATGAGACTCCAGCTGACGAAAACTCTTAAGCCTTAAACACCATTCTTACATTACTAACACTACCGGGTGTCTCTTTGATATAATGATGCAATTCGCCTGTGTTTGTAGTGGTACAAAATGACTGGACCAGTGGCTCTTAACGACTAACATTACCAGACTTTTAATCCATTGTCTGCTAAAACTCATATGGATTGCTGAACGTCCAAAGCCATTGATATTGTTTCTGGATGGAGCTTTCAGATTCAGAATTTTTTGAAGAGAGACTGGGTTGGAGTACATAAAACAGTTGATAATATTGTAGCACACTTGCAACTTTTGTATAGTGAAAGTGTCAAGGGACGAGTGGAAGATCATTCTCGCGTTTCTACACCAACTGCAATTATTGCAGCAATGTCTCACCCAAAATTTGAAGAAAATACCATAATTCACATGAATTGATGTATATGACCAAGGGAGGCTTACAACAACCTACCGAGATATAATAGCCAAAGAAAGGTCAAAGAAAATACGTCACGTGTTTTGAATGATATTATGGTGTAAAAGGAAGATTTTATTTGGAAATGTGATTTTACAAGTGATGTTAAGCTGGCAGCATAACAAATTATTTGCCAAAACCTACAGAGGAATTGGTGATACGTCAATTTCTGCTGAAAAAGATTGTGAGTTGGTAGTCGTACATCGTTGTCATAACTAAACACGAATTTAGGAGCGCATTATGTGTGTATAACGTATTTTCTTTAGTGTCATAACGGTATATACTCGAAAAACAAACACAGTTTCTGGTGAGATACTTAAAAAAAAGACTTGTTCTGAAAACTAATTTAAAAGAAACAAGAAGTACATTAGTTTAGTAAATGACAAAGAACTGAAACAATAAATGGCACTGGATTTGAAATTTACCTATAATTCTTAACTCTTCCTATTCAGAGATGACGGGTAAGTGTTTGTATTCGTGCAAGTGAATAACGTTACGAATAATATTTGTTATTCACGAATAACGAATAATAATTTGTATTTGTATTCATTACTCGCCATTCGCATAAGTTTGGCCCAGTCTAGTGGTAAGCGAAGTGCATCGCACATGTGGACACTACAGATTCAGCCTGTGCAGAAGTGAGTGCAAGCGCTTGAAATCCGTACGTCTGCAAACAAGCCTCACACGGCTGTGCCAACCGCGTGGCCGGGTGTGCATCCAATGGCCGAGTGCGGGCCACGCGAATAAGCCACGCTCGACAGGCATTATCGTGATAGCGTAGCGCTCCAGTGGAACATAACCTCAAACTGAGTTTTAGCTACCGCAGATCGCAGTGGAGCAAAAAAAGCAAGTTACAACAAATCTCACTCCGTGTGGGACGGGTTTTAAGGTAGTTTGACGTGTGTTGTGGTTGACTGCCAGCTGGGAGTCTGTTGTAATGTCTGCTGCAAATTCTATTGTAGCCAAATGTCCGCTTCATGTACAGGTGCTTGTTAGAGTAACTGACACTTATGTGCATCCATTGTACCAGCTATGCTCAGGCGCTTTGAAGTTACGTTCCACCTGAGCGCTACCCTGGCGTGGCCTGGCTCCGGGTGAAGCCACGGGTTCCACGCTGTGACATCAGACGCTGACACCACTGCTGACTGCTACTGACCAGTGCAGGTACCATTCAGGGCGCTCTACCAAGGAAACAGCACTGGTGCTATCGCTCAAACTCTATGCGGAGCTCCCTGCAAGCAAGCACAGCAGCTGTCAATGGAGGCTGCTTCGGAGTAAGCTTACAGGTGGACCAAAATATAAAAACACCAAAAGAACAACACATTTACATGCCACGCATTGTAATAACGGATGACTTCAACTTTCTAGGTGTACATTGGAAGAGTCACGCCATCGGAACTGGTGCTAGAGACAGGGATTCATGTGACATTATTCTGAATGCCTCGTTTAAAAATTACTTTGAGAAGATAACTAAGAACCAATTCGTGAGGTAACGTCTTAGACCTCCTAGCAACAACAGACCTGAATTTATCGAAACGGTGAACGTAGAGAAAGGTCAGAGTGGCCATAACACTGTGATAGCGACTATAACTATGTTTCACAACCATTTTAAGAAAGGTAGGAAAATATTTTTGCTTAGTAAGAACGACTGGATACAAACCGTAGAATATCTAAGTAGTCAGAATCAACAATTCAGTGTTGAGGACGAAGATGTGGACCACAAATGGAAAAAAATTCGGAAGTATCGTTCAATACGTCTTAGACAAGTATGCTCCCAGCACGGCCTTAAAGATAGGAAAGATCCAACGTGCGTTAATAGCAGCGTTAGAAAACTGTTATGTAAACAAATATAACTTCATCACTGATTAAACAGAAGTCAAAACCTAGCTGACAAACAAAAGCTGAACGAAGCGAAAATGAGCGTGAAGGGAGCAATGGGAGAAGCGTTCAATGATTTTGAAAGTAAAATTTAGTCAAGTGATCTGTGTAAAACTCCTAAGAGATTTTGGTCTTACGTAAAATGAGTTAGCGGTTCAAAATCCTTTCTTCATTCACTCAGTGACCGCACTGGCAACGAAACCGAAGATTCGCTCTTTCGAAATTGTTTTGCCGCGAAAGATTGCAACACCACTTCTCCTTCCAACCATCGTACGAACGTCGAAATGGCAGACATTGAGATAACCGATCCTGGAATATAAAAGCGACTAATCCCTTAGTGATGGAAAGCAATCGAGACGAGATGAGATACCTATAAAATTCTACGACGATTATGCGAGAGAACTTGCTCCCCTTCTAGCATTAATTTATGGTAGAACGCTTGAGCAACGAAACATACCTAACGACTGGGAAGAAGCACAGGCCATTCCCGTTTTCAAGAAAGGCCGTAAGACAGATCCACACAATTATAGACCTATATCGTTGACGTCAATCTGTTGTAGAATTATGGAATACGTTTTATGCTCAAGAATCATGGCATTTTCTGGAAAATGAACATCTCCTCTATACAAATCAACATGGATTCCGGAAACAGATATCCTACGAAACTCAGCTCGCTCATTTCCTCCGTGAGATCCGCAGCGCAGTGGACAACGGCGCTCATATTGATGCCGTGTTCCTTGAGTTCAAGAAGGGATTTCAAACGTCCCACACTCCCGTTTAGTGACAAAAAATACGACCTTATCAAATATCGGATCAGATTTGCGACTAGATTCAAGACTTCCTTGCAGATAGAACTCAACATGTCACTCTTAGCCGGCCGCAGTGGTCTCGCGGTTCTAGGCACGCAGTCCGGAACCGCGCGACTGCTACGGTCGCACGTTCGAATCCTGCCCCGGGCATGGATGTGTGTGATGTCCTTAGGTTAGTTAAGTTTAAGTAGTTCTAAGTTCTAGGGGACTGATGACCACAGCTGTTAAGTCCCATAGTGCTCAGAGCCATTTGAACCATTTTGCCACTCTTAACGGAACAAACTCGACAGATTCAAATGGTTCCGAGCACTACGGCACTTAACATCTGAGGTCATCAGTCCCTTAGAACTTAGAACTACCTAAACCGAACTAACCTAAGGACATCACACACATCCATGCCCGAGGCAGGATTCGAACCTGCGACCGTAGCGGCCGCGTGGCTCCAGACTGAAGCGCTTAGAACCGATCGGCCACCAACGGCCGGCAAACTCGACAGATGTAAAGGTAATTTCTGGAGTAGCCCAAGAAAGTGTGATAAGACAATTACTGTTCAAGATGATCTAGTAGAAATCGTCGGAAGCTCTTCAAGACTGTTTCCGGAAGACGTGGTTGTCCATTAGAAAGTAGTGACGCCAGAAGACAGTATCGATTTGCAGAATGACCTTCAGGGGACTGGTGAATGGTGTGGGCTCTGGAAATTGACCCTGAACGTTAATAGATTTAATATATTGCGCACACATGTTAAAAGAAAGCCACTGCTATACAATTACACTATTAATGACAAATTGCTGGAACCAGTATCTACCATAAAATAACTAGGAGTGACTATCAAGAGCAATCCTAAGTGCAGAGATCAAGCAAAATGAATAGTGGGAAAAGCAGACGCCAGATTGAGATTCATTAGAAGAAGCTTAAGGAAATTTAGCTCATCCAGAGTGGGCTTGTTCGACCCACTCTTGATTACTGTTCATCAGCCTGGGACCTTAACCAGGTAGGACTATTACCAGAGAGACAATAGGTCCACCGTAGAGCGGTGCGTTGCGTCACGGAATCGTCTGTCGGCGCGAGAGCATTTCCGAGGTACTCAACAAACTCCAGTGGTAGATGATGCAAGACAGACGTTGTGCGTGATGGAAAGATTTACTATCAAATTTTCGAGTGAGCACTTTCCGCGAAGAGTGGGACAACGTATTTTTTCTTCCCACATACATCTCGCGAAACGACCACAACAAGAAGATTCTAGAAACTAGAGTGAGTGCTGAGCCTTAGCGACAATCGTTCTCCCCTCTCGCCGTTCGCGAGTGGAACAGGGAAGAGTGGGGTCAGTTAGTGGTACCAGAAGTACTCTCCACCACACACTGTTGCGTGGCTTTCGGAATAACATGTCCATGAATATTATATGCCATAAAAAACTATTCAAGAAGAGACAATTTAGCGATATTAATTTCAGTCATTACAGCACACTATTTTAAAAAATGTGTACTGCGTTTGTTGCAGTACAGGTTACAGAATAGTCTTAGATGCCATACCTTGCTGTGCTAGAGCGTGATTCTCGACGGCGTTTGTCGCAGAAGCAGCTGATACACGAATTCATACAGCACCACACACTTTACACTTTAAAGGGAAGCTACTGCCTTGCAGCCGCACGGATTTCCCAGAAGCGATACCAAAAACACAGCTCGAACACTGTCCTTTGTTCGATCATTTTCGTTGAGAACAACGCGCCACGCGTATTTGGTCATTCTTGTGAGAGCAAATGCACTAAATTCAAGCGGAGTTGTAGAATGTAATTTATGGAAACTTCTTCGAAGCGGTTTCTCTATTAGTCTTCAGCAGGTGAGGACAGTTTTGAATTTCTTCCCTGAAAATTGTAACCTGTCTGTAAAAATAAATATCACAAGGTTCGAAAAGTGCAGTATGTTTGGGTGGCATAATTCTTACTGTCCAAGTGCATGCTTGTCTTTCATCTACAAAGATCTGATCATAGAATCTCTGATCAGACTGCCCTCCTCACGAATCAATAATGTAATGAAATTTATCTAGTACCACGTACTGTAGTTCTCCAAATTGGTGAGTCGCACTGTCCCTACTTTCCGTTTGAGCTACATCAGATAAACCATTATAGTATATACTTTAAACGTGTAAATTTACTCTTAGCATTTGTGTACTGAAATGTTTGTGCTTCTGTTTGTATCAATTTGCACAGAGGAGGATCTGACAAGTGATTCATCAGTGTTCCACCGAAGCAGCAAATCTGCGGTGCGGGTCACTATCACGATAGCAAAGATGGTCGCTCCGGCGTGAACATCGGGGCACCATTGTCAGCATCAAATCTGCGCTTTCTTAAAAATTGATGTTTGAAACCAATATGTAAAAGTTTATCAATTGTACATAAGGTCGTGAACTTTTATGAACATTCTATCTTATCAACATACGTAACATAAACCAACTTAATGTGCGTTAAGGGGAGGTTTACTATCTTTAGCCCGAGAAAAGCATGTTCTTTCGCGAGATGTGTTACAGATATCAATGCCAAATTTCGTCAAAATGGTTACTGATTTTTCCTCTACAAACTGGAATTTTTTCGACAGGATACGTCGAATAGCAAAGGTGGCAGTGCCGTCGGAACGAAACAAAATTTCGATTTAGGTCTCCACGCGCGTTATGTCAAATGTCAGCCGGCTCGTCTGAAATCAAAATTGAGTTGACGGTAGCGAAGTATATGAGATACTTTAGGAATTGCACCTCGCTTAAGTTATTTGGACCATAGGAAACAAAATGGCGGCCATTTGAAGAAATAGGGTTTTTTTTCATCGATTTTTCGACTTCGTCGGCCAAGTAAAAATATTCATAATTGATGGATCGGAATAAAAGTGGTATAACTCCTAGACAATTTAGTTAGCTTTGTTGGAAACAAAGAATCATGCCAATCGGTTCAGTAGACTTGAAGTTACTACACCATTTGATAAAAAAAAAGTCATTTCGAGAAAAACGCGTTTGATGTTTGACTAAATATAAACGCAAAATTATGCAACTTATGTTCAATCTGCTATTTCGGGTCCCTAAACTAGTCCTTCCTCTTTCTCATAGAGGGTGTTGCGGCCACATGTAGTAAGCGTTGCTTCACGCAGTGGAGAATGGCAAAACAAAGGCACGCCGGCGACCGAGGCGTTGCGAAGTAAGTGCGGCACAGATAGCCTTGCTGACAGTTGCAGTCTACCAACAAGCTGACGCAAGGACGCACACAGACCGAGCGCCAAGCGAAGCCTGGAGAGTGCTGAGTAAGGAGAAGTGAGGACAGCACGCTAAGTTACACTGCAATATACTGTGGGAGTAATAACAAGAAGCTGCCACCGAGGGTAAAAAACGTCCTCCTGCCGGATATAAATAGTGGAGCGCAGGCAGCAACGGACAGAAGCCATTAGGAAGCAGTTAGGATCTGAGGACGGACGTGATCCGTGTCCGAATGTTCAATCTTCGTAGGTGACGATTCCGGAAGTCTATTCCAGCTCGCAGGAGTCATCCGTTCGTCGCCAGATGTCAACTTCAGCTCTGGGGGTCGGCCCGAGTTCGGTCGGCACCATGGCTCTGCTAACTACAGCGAGAACTTCCAGCAGGACCGGCCGCAGCGCGGTCTTGGTCACAGGTAACCAGGGACTGACGCCCGGACTTCACGGCAACCCGGCCACGCCGCGTGGTCCGTCCATGATGGGACCTCGCGGACATCGCGACTGACGGCTTCCCAGCCGCCAGTGCAGCAGGCGTCGGCAGCTGACATCACGGCGACGCGGCTGCCGAGCGGCGACGAGTTCATCTCAACCACAGGGCATTCTGACTTCAGTGGAGCACTGGTGGCCTGAAGCTCCGAGTGCGATCGGTTGCACACGTTGCGCCCATTGTCGGAGAATCTACACAGCAGCAGCCAGGCGGAAGGATCTGCAGAGCTGGGTAGCAATGACGAAGGAGAAATTGTAAAGAAATTTCAATAAATAATTGTAAAACTCCATGCTGTCTCAGTCTTTGGCACAGGCACTGTGTTTGCTGGTAACAAGTACTGCAGAAGTCGTTACAAGTGGCATCTGTCATAACCAGGGTGTTCTGCTCGATCTGGGCCATCCTGCGCTGCTCCAGAGCCGCTCGTATGGTCGGTGACAAGCGGTTTTCGGTCGCTTGAATTCGGTCGTCGTCCGAATGCTTGGCAAAATGCGTCGAATAGAGACCCAGGGTGGCGTCCATTGTTGTCATGGTCTTCGGAATTGCTGAATACCCTTCGTTGAAGCTGCTCATTGCCAGTCCACAGTCTTTGCACCAGAATGCAAATGCTTGGGGTCTAACTTCCAAACACACGCGTTCAAACTTACATTTGAATTTTGTGTGTTTCCTCCCAAGCACCGATACAATAACTCTTCCTCCTAAGGGGCCTCGTAGATCGGATGAATCACTTTTTGAACTTCTTTGGAGAGCGGCTGGTCGTGTTGATATTCGTCCAGATGTCCGGTAGCCTCTGCAATGCACCACTTTTACCAACTAGTTTCCCCAGCCGGACAATTTTGGAGTTGTGTGTGGACATCCGTCGTACACTTGTGGAAATACGTTGCCCAAATTGCCTTCTTCATCTGTTCCACCGAAATGGAATGCCGTCGGATTGCCAAGCTGTGGTACGTTGTAAGCTCCTTGATCACTTTATCAGTAAGCTTCCCACGTCCTTTTCCTTCGATGCCTTTGTTTTGTTTCTTCGCATTTCTAAGTCGCATGCCCATTCTTTTCTCTACGTGTCCTACGCATTCTTTTTTCTCGATGATCGCATCTGGGTACGGGTTCAAATCAACGAGACCTCTGAAAGTTTTTGTATCACCGTCCCTAATATAGTACTTGTACTTCACGCCGAATAACTCTTCCTAACGACAAAACATCTCCTTCACGACGTCGACCTCCATTTACCCCGCGCTTCCGGAATAATTCGCGCTCGTTGTTCTTCATGAGGCTCGTACCATTTTTCATACTCCGCGGGATCTAGTGACGCTCTCTTATCACAACTCTGACAGAACGATGACTTTACTTGACAATCTGATACTTCCTTGGAATATTTGCCGATTAACCACTCCATCTACAGGCCACAAGTGGTCCATTAGGACCCTCCGACCGCCGTGTCATCCTCAGATAAGGATGCAGATAGGAGGGGCATGAGGTGAGCACACCGCTCTCCTGGTCGTTATGATGATATTCTTGACCGAAGCCGCTACTGTTCGGTCGAGTAGCTCCTCAATTGGCATCACGAGGCTGAGTGCACCCCGAAAAATGGCAACAGCGCATGGCAGCCTGGATGGTCACCCATCCAAGTGCCGACCACGCCCGACAGCGCTTAACTTCGGTGATCTCACGGGAACCGGTGTATCCACTGCGGCAAGGCCGTTGCCAATATTTGCCGATAAGCGAAGTTATTCCGAAGAATGAGGAAAAGCCGCGCTTCTGCCATAATCCATCCCCTGACTGATAAATGCGTTCGTTCCTGACCCGTCTGTCCGTTTAGTTCAACTTCCTCAGATCACAGCAACGTACACATTTTCCACGTAGTTGTAGTACAAAGTGGTAGAGGACCTTTCTGACACATCCATGAGCCCACAAAATATGTTCACGCCACGCATACTTTGTCCAAACAGACGCATAACGAACGTAAGGCGATGATTAATTTCATACGACTGGTTCGCCGTCGGAGATGATTTGACATGACGTACGGGACACTTGCATCGTATAGTCAGCTTGAAACCACGGCCTCTTTCACTGTTCCGGGTAAATTTGACGTCACCGTTGCATGTCTTGTACTTTAATATTGTTGGTAAAAAGTTGAAAACTGCCAAAAAGTTCAGCATCACGTAGGAGAGTCCAGGATCGATCTCGATGTCATCGTAGTCAGTGAATTTCAGCTTTTTCGCGGATGTGCTCACAAACGTAGTCTCGTGTTCGGCCATGAGCTGGTACCCTTTGAATTTCCTCGGCCTCTCGATGGAGCGATGGTATCTCCCGGGTTCTGGCGGCATTTTCGTCGCACTTGTCACAGGTGTGTGTTGTTTACACGCCGGGAACACAGGCTAAAGTGATCCAAGAAGAGAATGTTACGTAGGAATCTATATCGCAATATTTACCGACGGTCGGTAAATGAAGTAGACACGAAGCGCCATCTAGCGATCACCCGAGTCAGTTTTAGCCACGGGCAAGCACATAGAATAATTTTTCGCGGTTACAAAGTCGAAATTTCCGAAAAAAAACTGGTGCGCAAAAAAGGCCGATTTCAGGCAGGTGCATTTTTTTGTTCAACCGCGAATAACAAACATTCCCGTTCCGTATTCGGAAAAACCGGTTCAGGGGTGGATTCTAAACACTTTAATGGATCTAAAAAGCAATTTAAAAAATGGATTTTTTGAACGAAAAGATAGTAAACCTTCCCTTAACTACGTCTATTGATCCATATAGTAACTGTACCGTGTAACCATAATGAACTTACTGAAGTTGGACTCCTTGCAAGGTAAATTTTAAAAGCGACTGATTGATTGTATATTGGAAGGACAGATCTCCTACTTTCATCTGGTGATGACTATTGAAACCAATGATGAAGTTATTAACGTAAAAAAATAATTCTGTAAATTAAAGCGCGACAAACATATAGCAAAAGGGTTTTCGGGTTGTGAAGAGTGCCTGAATCGGATTTAGGGAAGTGTTGTATCACAGAATACATTAACTTCCTTCAAAGAGACGACCTCTGAACAGTGATAAAATAGCTTTTTTCGACTGATTGGCTTTAAATTTGATCTTGGTGGTCATTCACGTAATCGGTATCTTCAAACGAACTTTGACGCTGTGAGTCTGACCGACGATCATTTAAGATTCAAGAGGTATTTGACGCGAAAGTGAAGAATTTTGAAGAATAGTAACTCCTACAGTTTCTTATCAGTTACTGACAGACATTTACGACAAATGTAATCAAATACGATATATTTGGACGTTACGCAGCGGAACTGTGAAATAATATCTGTGGTGAAGCGAATTTTATCATGTCGGTGTGTCACTGTTTTAGTACAGCGAAAGATTATTCTTACGCGACAAAGACAAATTATTAAAAATCTAAAAGGCAGTCCATTCTCAATGAGGTAGATAAAACGAACCTGTTGTATACATATTCAACAAAAAGTGGAATGTATTTCCGGCAAAGGAAGATATAGAATTATTTACGAAGACTTTTCGCATGAAGTCAGTCCCGCCGATAAACAGAGTGGTTTATAGTATGTGAAAGACTCTTTCAGAAATTTTAATGAAATGTCGGCACCTCTGAAGGAAGAGTGCAAAATGTTACCTTGTCCTGAATCTACCGACATGTCTTTGTAACTGACGACAGAGAAGTTTTCAGTTATTAAGATTGTATAAGAAGAGATGGCGTGACCAGTGGAAGATATTGTCACGTTTAGTGATGGGACGGACCACCTCAGTACGGAACAATAATTGATTCTAAAAATTGTTCGCCAACTTCACTGATTTCGTGCTGCTGACAATTACTTTTCTTAATTTATTAGTACGCTTGTCAAATTTCGCGGATCATTATTGCATAGTAAGAAAACGTAAGGGATACCTTCCTGACACAATTATAGTATACCGTGCAGCCAAGGTGTAGTGTCCACAGAGAAAAAGCCAAGTCTTGTAAGAAAATTAAAAGTTTTAAGCAGTGCAGGGAACTATACGGCAGGAAATTACCCGCTACGCACGGGCTACAGGCTATGTACACAGAGTGACTCCGGGGCAGCACACTGTACTTCTGCCGGTGACAGGCATAGTTCCAAACGTGCTCCACGCCTGTAACGACGATAATCATCAGACGGAAATTCCCCGGTTAAGAGGGAGACTCAGGAACAGGAAGGGTAGAGAGAGATGGTCAGTGGTAGAGACACTTATGCCTCATGAGAAGCCAACGATTTGCTTAGGACGCAGAGTGTGATCGTATAAGGGCAGACGCCTCTCTCCCTGTACCCAGCTTCTGGAAAGATATTGAGGACAGTGCACAATCAGAACCCGACAGGCAGAGGCACGTCATTGCCCCACGTCGTGTCAGGGAGAGGTGGAGGCAGAGAGGTACCTAAACAAGACTGAGGAGATGCAAGCTCCCAGGGGAGTGAAAAAAGAGTGGGCTGAGGTAAGAAGAAGTCAGAAGCTACAATCCAGTCAGGACTAGTAGCTGCAGACGTAGCAGCACAGTTGATGAATTCGTATGCGTATAGTTTGAGAACTGTGCGTGTCACAACGTGGGCATGAGAATTATTAGTACAGAAAGTTTCATGTCAAAGAAAACGGTAGGGTGTTATCCGTTCACTGCCTCTGTAATAAGACTTGGCGCCTTTCTAGATGCAGTTCCTTATTGAAAAGCAGAGCAGTGTCTGAAATGGATTCTGAATAAAATTGAAAGTTGTAAAGCATTTCTAGTTGAGGTTATTTCAGTTACTACAATTTCTATCTTTTGTAATATGGGATAGCCACGTCAAGACTCCCTCTCACATAGGCCAACCGGCTATTTCACTTCCCACGAATCACGTTGCCTAATCGCAGACAATAGCCTCGTTTGTGATGGGACAAAGGGATCTATTGTACGTCGATTGGTTCTAGCAAGCAGTCCGGGATTATTTACATAATCCATGTTAAAACTAGCGATGGGCTCTTTTGTCTGTATCTGGAATCCTTCGTCACCTTGTAATGCATCGTCTATCGTTGACAACTCTTCGGAGTCGTTGAACAATTTGGAATTTTCGCTGCAAGCCATAAACGGAACGTACATTTGAAGAGAGTGTGCTGGAATGATTGATTTATTCATGAAATTACTATGGCGAAAGTGACTGTTTTTGAACAATTTTGCATGACGTATATTCATATTCTTTTTTATTCTCTACGATAAACACGAAAAAAAAAGAAAAGTACACCGCCGGCCTTTGAATCCATACTGCCGCCCTGCTAGCTGTGAAGCTTAGCCGCTGCACTACGTTCGCATAGTCGAAATATAGTAATCAGGACAGGATGCTCTAGGACAGGATGCTCTACAACCTACCTAAGAGCAATAAATATTCTTTATTATCAGGTCTGACGTTCCTTGTTAGACGGGAACTAAGCGACGCCTGTCACTAATCAAACTACGAAACGGCAGCATGGGGAGGACCAACAGCTTCTCGTCAAGGCCAAAAACTTACACGTGAATCGGCTAATCAGGTTACAGGGGATACGAAACAGGCAATTTGACATACACATCCTAACGCGAGCCAGCCCGCAGCGACATACAATGCGAGTAGCAGCAGCAGCAGAAGAAGAAGAAGAAGAAGAAACGTTCAGTGAACCTACATGAGTTACAAGGAAATATTCCTTTTGTAGTGCTTGTGGACAGCATAGATAAAACATTGATAGACAACATTCGATAGCAGTCGCCAAAAAACTCAGACAGCACGACGGTAACACACAAAACAATACACTGAACATTTCATCATCTGGAAGAAATAGAGTTAAGATTCAGACAGTAAGCTCTGATCAGCTTGGAAGGAAGGTCTGCAAACAAACTAGAAGCTTAGATATACAAGTTATTAATAACAGCACAAGGCGTAACACGCAATGTCGGTAAAATAATACCAGTAATTGAGTGTGACGTGTCGGTAGTGACGATAAAGGCATTTTAAAAGAGGACCACGCGAGGTGAGGCAGACGGGAGACCCCAGCCAATATGCGTAGTTACATTCAAATCCCAGCAAAGCCAGTGCTAAGTTAACATCATGATCTACGGTAGCTAGAAAAGCCTTCATTACTATGGCTCGAGTGCTCCAGTTCTATAACGGTTTTGGCTACGAGCGTGTTCGAAGCAATGCACTAGCCAAAGAAGAAGCTGTAACTGAGCTCGTTCGCAAAGCATTAACGTTATGTCCAAAAAAAGCACTTTCTCTCTGTATTCACTGCCATGGTGCTCACAAATTCATGAGTAAAACATGCTCTGAGTACTTAAGAGCGGAACGCTGTGGCCGAGCGGTTCTAGGCGCTTCGGTCCGACACCGCGCTGCTGCTACGGTCGCAGGTTCGAATCCTGCCTCGGGCATGGAAGCGTGTGCTGTCCTTAGATTAGTTAGGTTTAAGTAGTTTTAAGTCTAGGGGACTGATGACCTCAGATGTTACGTCCCATAGTGCTTAGAGCAAGTACTTAACCATTTCAGACCCACTGGCTACAATTGTGTACATTAAATTTTACTGTCTCTCAGTTGGAACAGAAATATTTTTCCCATGTAAACCTCGTGTACATATTTGTGAATGTTTAGTCTTTTATATCATGTCACCGTAGCAGTACGCAGTGGATTGTGACCACCAGATTATGCGGAAGTCGTTGGTTAGTTATATTCCAATGTTCTTATGAATAGTATTATTTTTGTTATATTGGGTGGTAATTATTGCATGACCAGCTTATTCATTACAACAGTGAATATTTGAAAATTAGTTATTTTAGTCCATAAAAAAAAGCCAAGTGTACAAAGTATATTTTGTTAAGGGTACATATTTTTGTATAAATCTTGCATCTAAAATCATAAAAAAAAATCACGTAAAAGCATTACAGCATGAAATAAAACTTTTCTACCGCCAGAAAAAAATTCAGGTGTGAAAGGGTTAAGACGAGAAGAAACTAAGCATAGAATGGGTTACAATAACAGCAGTTGTCAAGAGGCTCGTGCACCATACGAAAACAGACAGTACGCAGACATGACGGCAGTACAGCCGACCACAAGACAGGACCGTAAAATACGCTGACCGAAAAAAATCGTAACACCTAAAAGAAGTTGTGCGACATAAACCAAAGGTGGTAGGCGTGTTTCTGCCTCTGGAAGATGATATACGTTCAAATTTTGCAACAATCTCTTACGACCAAATTTGTACGTCATTCTCGTGAATCGACCTGTTGTGCTAGCATTCATGAACAGTATTCGAGGGAGTGTTTTCCAACAGGATAACGCTCGCCAACATACCGCTGTCGTAATCCAACATACTCTGCAGAGTGCCGTGTTGCCTTGGCCCGCCAGAATACCAGATCTGTCTCCAATCGAGCACATACGGGACGTCATCGGACGACGACTGCAGCACCATCCACAACCAGCACTAACCTTCCGTGTATTGACCGACAAAGTGCAACAGGTATGGAACTCCATCACAGGAACTGGTCTGGCCCTGAACAACACAACGCATACACGTTTGCATGCATGCATTCAACATTCTGACGGTTACGCTGCTTATTAATGTACCAACATTTCACATTTGCGATGGTTTATCTTGCGCTTACATTAACCTGTGGTCTTGTAAAGTTAATCATCTAAATATGTTACCTGTAGAAAAGTATTCCCGAAATTTCATCACTCTACATTAATTATTTTTTGGTATTGTGATTTTTCTCCCGCCTTTGTATTTGCGCCACTGCCAGTGCCGGCGGTGGCCGCAGCAATCGTGGCCACCTCCAACAGCCCGGCGGCCAGTGTTTACACCGCCATCGCTGCCGCCGACGAAGCGTACACAGGACTTACAGCCCCTCAGCGTGCACGTCGACAAGTAACAATAAAGGCAACACTCACTGTGTCAGGCTAATCAGTACCCAGCAGCAACATTACAGAGAAATCTAAGTTCTTCCCAAACTCAGCATATCACTACGAGTGAACAAACGGAAAACCTCCTAAATAGACACACCTACACCTTCATACTTAGGAGTCTGCAACAAATTTCTCCAGTCGGATCGTGGATGCTCATGCCGTAGCAGAGAGTGCTGAACACTGTGTTACTGATCTGGTCCCTTCAGTTCTTTTAAATGATGACGAAAGTTGTCAAGCCTGATCGATCTACGTCTACACCTACCTATATACTACGGTCCTTGTAGGATGGTACCACTACTAGTCATTCGCATCCTGTTCCACTCACAAATAGAGCGAGAGAAAACCGACTGGCCATGCGGTGTAGCCGAGCGGTCTGGGGCGTCTAGCCACGGTTCGCGCGGTCACCCCCGTCGGAGGTTCGAGTCCTCACTAGAGCATGGGTGTATGTGTTGTCCTTAGCATAAGTTAGGTTGAGTAGTGTGTAAACCTAGTGACCGATGACTCATTATTTTGGTCCCATATGAACTTACCAATTACCCCAAAAACTACTGCCTACATGCCTTTGAACGATCCCTAATTTCGCTCCTCTTATCTTCATGGTCCTTACTCGAAATGTACGTTAGCAGCAGCAGAATCGTTCTGCTATCAGTTTTCTGTTCCGATACAGTTTTTCTCTCAATAGTGTTTCGCGAAAAACACGTCTTGCCATCAAGGATTCCCATTTCACTTCACGAAGCATCTCTGTAATATTCGCGTCTTTACCGAACCCACAAATAACAAATCCAGCGCCGGCTGGTGTGGCCGTGCGGTTAAAGGCGCTTCAGTCTGGAACCGCGTGACCGCTACGGTCGCAGGTTCGAATCCTGCCTCGGGCATGGATGTGTGTGATGCCCTTAGGTTAGTTCGGTTTAATTAGTTCTAAGTTCTAGGCGACTGATGACCTCAGAAGTTAAGTCGCATAGTGCTCAGAGCCATTTGAACAAATCCAGCGGCTCACTTCTGAACTGTTTTGATGTCTTCTTTTAGTCCGACCTGCTGGGCATCCCAAAAATTCGAGCAGTACTCAAGAATGGGTCGCACTAGTGTTCTACTACCGTTTCCATTATAGATGAGTAACGCTTTTCTAAAATTCTCCCAATAGACCAAAGTCGATCATTCACCTTCCCTACTACAATGCTTGCGTGCTCGTTCCATTTTATATCATGCTCAACGTTACGGCTACATGTTTAATCGACGAGGCTGTGCAAAGCAGCACATTATTAAAGTTGTATTCGAATAGTAAGGGATTGTTTTTCCTACTCATCACGATGAACTTACGCTTCTCTACTTTTAGAATCTGCCATTCATCACACCAACTGCAAATTTTGTCTAAGTCGTCTTGTATCTTCCTAGAGCCACTCCATGACGACGCCGCACGCCACAGCGTCACCAGCAAACAGCCACTGATTACTGCCCACCCTATTGCACTTCCATGGGCACTCTTGAAGATACCCTTGTCTCTGATGAACACTCGCCGTAGAGGACAACATACTCGGTTCTAGTATTTAAGGAGTCTTCCGAGCTACTCACATATCTGGGAAGCTATTCCGTATGCACGTGTGTTCGTTAACAGTCTGCATTGGGGCACCGTCTCAAACACTTTCTGGAAATCTAGGAATATGGAATCTGCCTGTTATACTTCATCCAAGATTCTCCGAATACCACGTGTGAAAAGAGCAAATTAAATATCGCTCGACCGGTAGTTTTGAATCCGTGCTTTTTTGTGGACAAAATTTTTTCCATCTCAAGAAAATGTATCGTATTCGACCTGAGAATATTCTCAAGGATTCTGCAGCACACCTATGTTAAGGGTATAGGTCTGCAATTTTTCGTGTCCGTTCGTTTACCGTTCTTATATACAGTAGTAATTCCTGTCGCTTTGAACTCTGCGCTGGGCGAGAGATTCGCGATAAACGTAAGCTAATTAAGGGGCCAATGCCGAAGATTATTTCTGTAAATCAAAATAGGATTCCATCCGATCTCGACGATTTATCTGTTTTCAACTCTTTCAGTTGTTTCTGTACGCCAGGGATGCCTATTTCCCTCTTCTCCCTGCGGTAGACTGTGCGACAGTCAAATGGTGGTACGTCTGTACGATCGCCTTGCGACAGTTAAATGATGTTATGCCTTTACGTCCTCCTGCGCGAATGATATAAGCCTTCGGCCTGCTTAATAGCGATTTTACGTAGCACCAGAATTACCTCACGTCCTCGGCAAGATCTTTTGCTAACAGGATGGTAAACGTTGAAGAAAGTGTGAACTTCCCTGTAGAACTTCTAAAGTCTTTGCAAGTACCAGGAATGCCATTTACACTGCCTTCGGCTTAAAAATTACACCTCCGATCGCACCACTCAAAAATCTCAACTCAGCATATCTGTGTAATGGAAACAGGACGATCCTCAAGCCGAACTTACAACTAGACAGTACAAAGGACACACACTATTTATTCCCAGAATACCACTGCTCTCTAGTGAACTGCCGTTCCAATTTAAAAGAGTGCAACTTCCTAACAAGTTAGCCTACATTTTTACAGTTAACAAAGGTCAGGAGCAAAGTTTAAAATATTGCGGCATCAACTGCAAAAACTTACGCTTCTCTCGCAGTCAACTTTACGTAGAATGCTCTTGAGTAGGAAATTTGAAAAACTCCCGGGTAACAGAAAGAAAAATGTTGTTTGTAAACAAGGATTGTAAATGGCTAAATAAAATTTTTTAGCTCTTATGCTTTAACAAGTACTGTAAATAGTTAGAATATGTTTCCAATATTTTTTTTTTACCTCTTATACTTTAAAGTTTATCCTTTTATTCCAGCTATCACACAACCCTCACACTAACCCCCTGAGGGAAGCCGGGTAGCCCCGCTAGTCTTTAAAACAACAGGTAGGTAAACGTTGCCTAACACAAAAAACTGTGATAATGAGTTTGAAGAAAGTTGAAACAAATACTGCACTGCATAACAATTCGCTACCGCTTAATGGGAGATACATGGATTTAGGAGGGGTAATGGCCGGCCGCTATGGACGATCGGTTGTAGGCGCTTGAGTCCGGAACCGTGCTGCTGCTACGGTCGCAGGTTCGATTCCTGCCTTGGGCATAGATGTGTGTGATGCCCTTAGGTTAGTTAGGTTTAAGTCGTTCTAAGTCTACGGGACTGAAGACCTCAGATATAAAGTCCCATAGTGCTTAGAGCCATTATGAGGAGTAATGGCAAGAAAAAGTGATGGGAGGGTTAGACAGGAGGGGGTATTCCGTTCTCAGGGAGTGAGAGTTTGTTAAAATTGTACTGTGAGAGGATGCAGAGAGTGTGTAAGTGTGGAGAGGGTGGGATGTATTGACACAGGCGTGGCAGCATAATAGTATTTGTGATTATGTGAGAAACTGTGGGGTTGTCGGAGTCGAAATCGTGGGAAGTGTCGAATATAGAGAGACTATAAGTTTGGGCAGTGAAGTGGGGAAAGGTGATGAGTTAATTAGGGATTTTTGTGGGGGAAGGTAGGAAAGTTCTGAAATTTAGCCGACGTGCAAGACGTTCAACAAAGATTAGTGGGAACTGATAGCTTTACTTCAGGACTTCCCCTCCCCACCGTCTCCCCTGACCTACGTCGGTTTGACAAAGATTTGGAAACACGGCGGTAAACGCAATCGTGAACATAAATTCCGATGTTAATGAAGCCTGCAAGTTGCCCTGTTGTATTTGACCACTAACGGCACATATGCAGTGTTCTCAATGCGTTGCGAGTGTCAGTGTGGGTAAGAACAGTGCTCTGTGAAGTGAGGGCATTGTGTCGGTGATAAGTGAGTTCAAAGGTGGGCAAAGTGTTTGTGCTCGTGCGGTGGGCACTGAGGTAACGGCAGTGTCTCGTGTTTCGAGAGACACCGTATCGAAGATTTAGGCCGCATACGGGGAAAGCAGAAAAATGTCATGCACTAAGTCACAACGCAGACGAGTGCGTGTTGACTGCTCGTGGCAGGTGGTCACTGAAGAGGATTATGAGGAAAAATTAAAATAAATAGATAAATAATGAGGTCGGCAGCTGCAAAAGTCACTGCAGAACAGAATGTCGAACTCGCGAACGTTGTTAGCAGAAAAACAACTGAAAGGGAGCTCCACTATTCCAGACCCACTCGTTAATGACGCAATGGTGACGAAGCCATGAAACTTTAACTATGGAGCAATGAAAGAAAGTGATTTGGCCTGCTGAGTCTTCCTATGCACTGTTTCCAACCCCTGGCCGAGTTTAAGTCTGCGGAGTGAAACACGGCTGAGGTTCGATGACGATTTGGTCAGCGATATCGCCGTTTTCTATGGGGCCCTTATTTGACCACTTTGGCTGATCACGTCCACCTCATGGTGCATTGTTTGTTCCCGTGTGGCGGTGCCGGTTTCCAAGGCGACCAGGCCTGTGTTCACACAGCTCGTATCGTCCAGCAGTGGTGTTGAGAACACGAGGGTGAATTGGCGCATCTTCCCTGGCAACCACAGTCCTTAGTTCTCAATATAACTGAGCCATTGTGGTCTACTTTTTAGAGAAGAGCGAGTAATCGATATCCTCCTCTATCACAATACGTGAATTCCTATTATTTTTCGGGAAGAATTGTGCAAGATATCCTTGAAAACGGTACAGGATTTGTACCGGGTGATCAAAAAGTCAGTATAAATTTGAAAACTTAATAAACCACGGAATAATGTACATAGAGAGGTAAAAATTGACACACATGCTTGGAATGACATGGGGTTTTATTAGAACAAAAAAAAAACAAAAAAAAAACGAAGTATTGCTAGACGCATTAAATATCACTTGCGCGCGTCGTTTGGTGATGATCATGTGCTCAGCCGCCACTTTCGTCATGCTTGGCCTCCCAGGTCCCCAGACCTCAGTCCGTGCGATTATTGGCTTTGGGGTTACCTGAAGTCTCAAGTGTATCGTGATCGACCGACATCTCTAACGATGCTGAAAGACAACATCCGACGCCAATGCCTCAACATAACTCCGGACATGCTTTACAGTGCTGTTCTCAACATTATTCCTCGATTACAGCTGTTGTTGAGGAATGATGGTGGACATATTGAGCATTTCCTTTAAAGAACATCGTCTTTGCTTTGTCTTACTTTGTTATGCTAATTATTGCTATTCTGATCAGATGAAGCGCCATCTGTCGAACATTTTTTGAACGTTTGTATTTTTTTTTTTTTTTTTTTTGTTCTAATAAAACCCCATGTCATTCCAAGCATGTGTGTCAATTTGTACCTCTCTATCTACATTATTCTGTGATTTATTCAGTTTTCAAATTTATACTGACTTTTTGATCACCCGGTATTTATCCATTCCGAGACGACGGGAAGCTGTTTTCAGTGCCAAGAGATTCCAACCGCGTGTTATGTGTGGTAACGTGTCGTGTTTTGCGTGTTTCTGGGTGTCGGCACTCACCGGGGGTAGACGCGGCCGGTACTGGTCCAGCGGGTCGCCGCGCCGGCCACCCGAGGCCGCCAGCTGCAGCGTGGCGGTGGGCGGCGCCGGCCACCCGCCGCCCCGGAACTCGGCCGTGAGGCGGCGCGCCTCCAGCCGCTGGAGCAGCCAGCCGCAGCCGCCGCCCCCCAGCTCCTCCAGGCGGCAGCGGAACGCCTGCAGGGCCACAGCACGGCAGCTGCACTCCGCACTGCTCACAACGAACCCCTCGGGTGCGACGTCGCAGTTTTAACCTTTACCAGGTGTACCGGTATGAAATGTGCGTTAAGATACAAATGTGTCGATAGGGAACATTTGTTGTGAACGAGCCTTAATTTTTTTTGTTTGGTTGGTATGACATCTGTCAAAGATATTTAGTATACGTCAAGTCATGGAACAATCATCATATGTTTTCTTCGTGTTAACAATGTCGAATTTTGTACCAGAAAGTGGTGATTTGCGGAAAGCATTAATTTTTTGTTTTCATTTGCAAAAAAGTGCTGCAGAGTTGCATCGAATGCTTGTCGAGGCATATGGTGATCATGCTCTATCAGAAGCAACATGCGAAAGATGGTTTCTACGGTTCAGAAATAATGATTTTTATGTAAAAAATGAAGAACGTGGAAGACCATCAAAATGTTCTAAGACGCCGAATTGCAAGCAATATTGGATGAAGATGATACTTTGAGTCAGAAGCAAATGGCAGCAATGCTAAATGTTGCACAATAAACAATTTCTGACCGTTTGAAAGCTATGGCAAAGATCCAAAAGTGTGGAAAACGGGTGCCACATGAATTGAATGAAAGACACATGGAAAACCGAAAAACCATTTGTCAAATTTTGCTTCAGAGACATGAAAGGCGATGAAAAATGGATTTATTTTAAGAATCCTAAACGGGAAAACTCATGGGTTAATCCGGGACAACCGTCAACATCGACTGCAAAACCAGATCGATTCGGTAAGAAGACAATGCTCTGTGTTTGGTGGGATCAGAAAAGTGTGATGTATCATGAGCTTCTAAAACCCGGTGAAACTGTGAATACTAATCGCTACAGACAACAAATGATCAATTTGAACTATGTATTGATCGAAAAATGACCAGAATGTGGCAGAAGACATGGCAAAGTAATTTTTTTACACGACAATGCACCTGCATACAAAGCAAAACTGGTTCAGCATACAATCAAAACACTTGGCTGGGAGCTGCTATCACACCCACCGTATTCACCAGACCTGGTCCCTTCCGACTACCATTTGTTTTCACCAATGGGACACGAATTGGCTGAGGAACAATTCGATTCATACGAAGAAGTCGAAAATTTGGTGTCTGATTGGTTTGCCTCAAAAGACGAACATTTCTGTTGGCGTAGTGTCCACAAATTGCCAGAAAGGCGGTCAAAATGTGTAGAAAGCAGTGGTCAGTACTTTGAATAAAATGTTTTTACTTTTCAATTCAAAATTAGTGTTTTCAGTTTCACAAAAAAACGCTCATTTCATACCGGTACACCTGGTAGTAAGCCTCATTTGAAAGTGTTGTGTTAAGAATTATGACAGGAAAAATATTTGCTGCTAATAACTCGCCTAGAGCATCAGGAGGGCGACGGAAAATGAGTGTCCGTGAGGTCCAGACATCAGCCTTCAGTGAGATGTATGAATCACACTTCACAAAATGGACGTAGTTCACATTCAAGAAATTTTCAAAACAAACCACTAACTTGCACCACGAACACCGAATGAAAAATGCCGCGCCACCGTGATCACAAAGGTTCGCACCATCAAGGTAGAAGGCGAACGCCTTGGGAATTACAAACCGTGCAGCACGTTCAGCTAGATGTCCAGTCTTACAGAATGCATATTCAATCATGTTGATGTAACCAGATGATCAGACTTGATGTAATCTCATGGCATGCAGCTGAATGCGAAACAGTCTGTCGTGTAGATTATCGTGAAACTGGGTACCCTTTAAGGCATAG
Organism: Schistocerca piceifrons; assembly: GCF_021461385.2. Taxonomy (NCBI): domain Eukaryota; kingdom Metazoa; phylum Arthropoda; class Insecta; order Orthoptera; family Acrididae; genus Schistocerca; species Schistocerca piceifrons. The sequence continues at coordinate 63,631,252 of NC_060140.1, read as the reverse complement.
CTGCAGATAGTGCGATAATATGTTTTGTTGGCACGGACGTTTATCCGGTGGCTGAATTTTTCCAGTCGTTCCAGGTGGTATGAACTGTAGTGTCACACACTTTTCAGGAGGGATCTTTTGCTCTAAGGGAGAATGACTTTTTTTTTTTACTCAGACCAGGAATAAAGGAAAAGCAACTTATTTTGACCGGCTAGTGGTCAAGAGTAGTCCTCATTCCACAGTTGGAGTTGTCCTATTCCATTTTCCCACTCTCGCTTGCTGTGCCGTAAATACGGCCACTGCCCTTGCAATATCACGAACACGAGAAAGAGTCATAGGGGGCAGAACACCTTTAACTTCCCGCAGCACAATAAATAACTTTCCGGCCAACTTACCATCCAGATTATGAGATCTCTCTCGTTGTTGTTGTTGTGGTCTTCAGTCCTGAGACTGGTTTGATGCAGCTCTCCATGCTACTCTATCCTGTGCAAGCTTCTTCATCTCCCAGTACCTATTGCACCCTACATCCTTCTGAATCTGCTTAGTGTATTCATCTCTTGGTCTCCCTCTACGATTTTTACTCTCCACACTGCCCTCCAATGCTAAATTTATGATCCCTTGATGCCTCAGAACATGTCCTACCAACTGATCCCTTCTTCTAGTCAAGTTGTGCCACAAACTTCTCTTCTCCCCAATCCTATTCAATACCTCCTCATTAGTTACGTGATCTACCCACCGTATCTTCAGCATTCTTCTGTAGCACCACATTTCGAAAGCTTCTATTCTCTTCTTGTCCAAACTAGTTATCGTCCATGTTTCACTTGCATACATGGCTACACTCCATACAAACACTTTCAGAAACGACTTCCTGACACTTATTTTGACCGGCTATTGGTCAATAGTAGTCCTCATTCCACAGTTGGAGTTGTCCTATTCCATTTTCCCACTCTCGCTTGCTGTGCCGTAAATACGCCCACTGCCCTTGCAATATCACGAACACGAGAAAGAGTCATAGGGGGCAGAACACCTTTAACTTCCCGCAGCACAATAAATAACTTTCCGGCCAACTTACCATCCAGATCTCTCTCGTAACATCTATAATTTCCAGGGTTTCTATCATGTACATTTCCTCTTCAACTCCCGATTGGTCGAAGTTGAATACGAGCTCCTTACTGAACGATTGGATAAGTTTATCTCATCTACAAAGGAGCTGATTCAGTAGTTTACTGTTTATGGCGAGATTTGTTTGAAATTTCGTTATCTTACGTTTTTCAGTTCCGTAGCACTTTTTGAAGCTACGCAACCATCCACGGCTTCTCGTGAAATCACTGTATGTCGCGCTCCAAGTTGAGGCGCATTACGTAGTAGGTCACTATTATGCACATCCTGTATCGAACATCCTTGAAATGCGCAAACAGAAATTTTTGTTAACAAGTGCGTCTTGTCCTCCCTTGTACGTCCATAGATTTTCTTACGCACTACACGGTCATGTTGCTGCGGTCTTTTTTGAAATTTGTTCACAGGTGCTTTTTATTATGTTGTGGATGATCTTCCACTAACGTAATTACGTTAGCGCCCGCTCCTTAGACAACGATTATCCTTTACTGCGTTTCACCGGAGAAGTGATTTGTGGCTCCCTGTCCGACAAGGATGATTTTGTTTGTTTTGTTTAGCTTTAGGACGCAAAAACCAACTGGGGTCATACGCCCCCGAATCAAAACTACAGAACACGAACACAGTGAGGAGTTAAACGACTATACGTCAGTCCCAATGGACAGAATAGGAGATAGCGAAAAAGAGGCACGGGGAAAACGGGCTAGAAAAAACGCTATACTGAAATGGACGACTAAAACTAAAAAACTAAATGGCCTTCGTCATATTGCATCGGCGGATAAAAAGTAAAACGCAGTCGACAGCCCGCGCGTCATTCGCTAAAACGGCTTATAAAGCGGACGGCAAACACAAGCTGGAACGTAAATTGTTAAAAAAAAAAGGGCATTCGAGTAGGAAGTGGCGGATAGTTAAAATTTGCGAGCAATTTGTATGAAGTGGTGGGGTAGCGCCACTTAGCAAATGACGATGGCTAAAATGGCAGTACCCTATATGCAGCCGAGTTAAAATAATCTCCTCCTGGCGGGACGACCGAGAGGAGTTCGTTCAGTGATCTGGGAGAGGCTTAATAAGCCTAAGCCTATTCCCGTGAAGGGAGGACCATTGGCGATGTCAATGGGACACCACCACCTGATAGACGGCAATGCAGAGATCGGAGGGTATATAGGAACTCGCGGGCTGAGGTACGAGGACTGCAGCCTTGGCAGCAGCGTTAGCAGCCTCGTTTCTTGGCAGACCGACATCACCAGGGGACCCACAGAAATATCACACTGGCTCCACGAATAGTGAGCAAGTGACAGTTTGCCTGTACCTGCTACACCTTTAAGAGATGAGCAGTGTACAACGCACATAGACCTTGGAGGGCACTGAGTGAGTCTGAGCACAGGACACAACTGGAAAGGCCGTGTCGCCTGATGTACTCCGTGGTCTGATACAAGGCGAAGAGCTCGGCTGTAAATACTGAGGAGTGTGCCGGAACCCGATATCGAAAGACACGGGTGCCAATGACGAAGGCACATCCGACCATACGGTCAGTCCTAGAGTCATCAGTATATACAAAGGTTCGATCGCGAAGTTCCACGCGAAGGTCGTGAAACTGGAGGCGGTAGACCGAGGCTGGAGTAGTGTCCTTAGGAAGTGAATGAAGGCCATGGTTAACACAAGCTGCTCCACGAACTTCATGGCTCGACACCTCTTTCAGTATCACTTTCACTTGTTAAGCGATTATTGTCATACCAGTACTCCTCATGCACATAGTCCCCGCAGTGGAACATATACGACACAACACATTCCACTGCCCCATCTTGCAGAAACGCTAATATTTTATTTGCCACTTCTTTCTCACTTCGCAAAATTCCTTGGGTTCCATTCTGACGACATGTCAACTTCGACAATTGTTGTTGTAGATACAATGCAACGTTTGCTTTTTTTTCGTTACCATAGCTTTGCTTTGTATCAACACCACCAGCATTGTAGCACTGTTGTGATTTACTCGTCGACCAAGCAGTTCAATTACGCTCAGTAGCATCATGCTATGCTAACAATTGGATACCTCCAGTCCAGCCCCGTGTGGCCTTAGCAGACAATATTTTGAGTGAGTGGCAGGCAATATCCAGAGTGTCGAATGTCAAAAATGTTACTGGTCTTTTGCGACCTGGCACCCACCACGTTCCTTGTCAGTGTCGCTCTTGTAGGTACACAGCACCATAGCAGGGGGGGCAGGGGGGGTGGCGAGACAGGTTCACCATCGAGGGTGCATGCGAACAGGGGGCGCAAAAATGTACTGAAGGTTCCGTACAAACTTAGTTACGTATACCGATATTTGCTCTATAAATTTTTGTGAATGAGTTTCCGAGTATCAAAATACATGACGTAAATGGCCGTGTCTTTAGACTGAGTTGACTTAGAAGCTGAAATGTTCTACACTGCTAATGGACCGTAGACATCAGTACATGACGCAAATACCAACCTGATATCTCTAACTCCTCCTGAGAACAAGGGGTCTTAACAGACAGAGAGACATACAACAAAATGTTCCTATAAGAGTTCCGTTTTTACCAAGGTACGGAACTCTAAAATAATAGTAGGAATGATGGTTGAACCTTTTCTATATGAATTACTTTGTTTGGAGTGAATGATATTACTTTATGGTTCTTTCTGTTAACGTCATAATTGGAAGTAACAATTTGAAAACTATAGTCCCTGTCGTTTCGTCTTCCAAAAGAAGAGAGGCGAGACATAGAGGATTATTCACAGGTACTTCCGGGGGTTCTCAGAAGCCAACTGTGCAAAAATTACCAGACATTCAGAAAGCAGACACACAGGAGTGGGCAGAGCATCTGTTCTAGTTTTTAACTCACACTTCAGATCCTCAGTATCGCCACCTCCTGTGGCCTGACAAATGTCAATACGTGCGTGCAATACAGGGCCGACCATTCAATAGAAGTCTGGTAAGTACTGCATACCCAGGATGAAATCGTGACAAAGGCGAAACGAATTGAAAGATAAAATTTCAATAGCATTCCTTATATTGGATGACAAATTTGATAATGTACAGCATTTCTGGTTTAGAGCTGCTGACTTTTGTATGATTTTCAGCAAAATTCAATAGATATCTCGGGTTGTCGGCTGTTCTGCCGTATATCAGCGTCGTACTTGCACAAATTTTCGGTAACGTAGCCCATAACCTTCATCAGGTACAACTGAGACTGCTCCTCGAGTGTACCTGGTCAAGTATTTATGCCTGTGGCCTTCCCCTCTACCAGCAGTTTCAGGCATTCCCTTCTGCGCTCCGCGCCCACTCTCTGCGATCTTGTGGAAGGTTTCGGGTTCCGTTTTCCGTTCGCTGGGGTTCTGGATGTTCCCTTTGCGATTCGCACCCATCGCTTTCCGCCTGCTGCAGTTCTAGGTGTTCCCTCTGTGGTCCACGCCCACCAGACCCGTTCCTGGGTGTTCCATCTTCGGTCTGGTACATCTGGAATTCTGTCCGAGGTACCAGACTTCCCTCTGCGGTCCGCTCCCGCTCACTGCGATCTGCTGGAGCGTTACCGTTCCGTTTTCGGTCCGCTGCGGTTCTGGATGTTCCCTCAGCGGTCCGCGCCCGTCAGACCCGCTCCTGGACATTACATCTTCGGTTCGCTGCGCCTGGCACTCTGTCTGGTGATCGTTTTCCATATCCATGCCTTCCATTCTTCTGTTCGTGTAGTGCTCCAGCTGTCCCCGTTGGTCCTTTAACTATTCCAGAGCAGGATCCCAGGCTCTATCCAGCTGGTACCCCATGAGATTGTTAGTCACTATTATCTCAATCGATTCCCCTATGACACTGTCCCAAAATCTGGGTGTATGTTCTAGAATCTTGGTTTCCTCATACTTCGTGGCATGATCTAGTTCTAGACATTGTTCAGCAATGGTTGACTTCGTCACCTGTGTTAATCGTATGTGCTTCTGATGTTCTTTGCATCTGATATCCACTGTTCTTTTCGTCTAACCGACGTAAGACATTCCACATTGAATGGCCAGTTGCCGTTTCTTGATGTACTAGTAAGGAGGAAAGCAGAAGGATCAATTGGCCACAGTGTGTATCGAAAACCCACACAGACTGATTTATATCTGCAGGCCAGCAGCTGTCACCACCCGGGGCGGAAGAACAGGCTACTTAAGACATTGGTCCACAGAGCACGATCCCTGTCAGACCAAGAGAGTCTACTGACAGAAGGAGGGCATCTTAAAACTATGTTCTGCGAAAATGCATACAAGACCAAACAAACTGAGAGGGCACTCCAACGAGCCACTAAACCACAGGTTCCAGAAGCAGAGCAAGATGAAGCAAAGAAGGTGGCGTATTTGCCCTATGCCGGTTCTATTTCTGGTAGAACCAGTAGGATCCTCCGTAATTATAGTATCAAGTGTGTTTTCTATCCATCCAGCAAGATCAGGGACTGGTGGGGAGTGTTAAAGACGACCTGGGGTTACAGAAACCAGGGATTTACAATATACGTTGTCAATGTGGCATGTCCTACGTTGGTCAGACGACAAGAACAGTGGATATCAGGTGCAAAGAACATCAGAGGCACACCCATTTAAGACACGTGATGAAGTCAGCCACTGCTGAACGCTGTCTATAGCTAGATCATGCCATGAATTATGAGGAATCCAAGATTTTAGCACAGACACCCAGATTTAGATACATTTTTATAACGGTATCGACTGAGATAAAAGAGACTGTCAATCTCACGAACCACGACATGGGGTACCAGCTAAGTACAACATGGGATCCTTCTCTGAAACTGTTAAAGGAGCAACAGGGATGGCTGCGACTCTCCATGAATACAAGAACGGAGGGCATGGATATGGAAAACGATCACCAGACAGAGTGCTATGCCCAGCGGGCCGAAGGTGGAACGTCCAGCAGCGGACCCGGCGGGCGCGGATCGCAGAGGGAACGTCTTGAACCACAGTGGATCGAAAACGGAACGGCAACGCTTCATCAGATCGCAGTGAGCGGGAGCGGACCGCAGGGGGAACGCCTGGTTCCTCAGACACGATTCCAAATGCACCAGACCGAAGATGGAACACCAAGGAGCGATTCTGGTGAGCGCAGGCCACAGACAGAACACCCAGAACTGCAATGGACGGAAAACGGAACGGCAACGTTCCAGAAGACCGCAGCGAGCGGGCGCGGACCGCAGAGGGAACACCTGCAACTGCCAGTGGAGGGGCAAGGTCACGTACATAAATACTGGAGCAGATCCACTCGAGGAGCAGTCTCAGATCGCACCTGACGAAGGTTACGAGCTACGTTACCGAAATATCTTGCAAGTGCGACGCCAATAAAAGTTGTAATTTTGCCAAATGAAACTATAAGTCTCCAGAGACCTATGCGAGTATCAACCATCTATGATGTATGTATGCAAACTGATGCGAAAATTTGCACCATGGCCAGGTTTCGAACGAAGGTCTCCTGCCCTCTAGGCAGATGCGCTAATCACTAATCCACCCTGGCACAATGGCTTTGCACAAATGCACAGACTGCCTAGCACGACTCCCTCCGCAATCCGAATTCCTGTTCACAGTTGTAGTTGTGAGCAGCTACTATGCCAGGGTGGTGTAGTGGTTAGGACATCTACTTAGTGAGCACTAGACGTCGGTTCCAGTTCTGGCCTTGATAGAAACTGCAAATTTGTGTCTGATCCTATGCTGAACAAACTCGTGATTAAGGTGAATGATTAATTACACATGATGTATATAGCTTTACGTTGTCTCTACGCAGAAATAGCGTTAAATCTTTATATCAACCATCATTCAGAATATCTGCTGTTGGGGGGAAGGTAAACAAATACTCTCGTCGCCTATCGTACCGCTGAGTGGTGGAATCATGGAAATCCAAGCAGAGCAGCACCAGCGTGAATGTCGGACTGTGGGTCATTTCCAAGAGCAGAACAGAATGCAAATGGGAAGACCTACAACTGAATCATGAAATTGGGAATGCAATGCTGATTCGTGAGTACTTCCCACCTAACATCAAACACGGGCTACACCAGTTGCCTGCATTTTGAGGCAATGGCATCATACACCACGCCTCCCTTATCTATCGCGTACAAACCATAGCCCCTTATCTATGTCGTCACAAACCAAGATGGCCTTAAGTCAAACCCCTCTCCTCCAGTCACAGTGGAGTATTTTTCCACGAAAGAGCCATGTACTTCAGCAGACATTACAATGAAACAGGTCAATCAGAATATATCTGACATGTTCAAAGGCATTCAAAATACACTTATTATGTCTTATAAACACGTAAAGAAAAATGTTCTGTCAAATACCGTACCTATCAACTTACATGAGCGCACATAGCATCAAATGTATGTACAGGGCGTAACTTGCTGTGTTTCTACATCTAAAATACATCAGCGAAAACCACACACACACACACACACACACACACACACACACACACACACACACATAACACACACAATGTTTAGGCCACGACTTTAAAAATTAAGCAGTATTAAGAAGATCTCCTTGTGCATTATGAAAATATGAGGCTAATCCTATAATGGTGCTTAGTCAGTTCATCTGACTATGACTACGACGCATGTTTATGTATTTCTTGTTCTGAACTACTACCACTCGATTTTGATATTACTTAGTAGCTGATCATGAAAATACAGTGAGTAAACGTTTTGCATACCCTTGGCAGCATAGTTCGAATGGTATATGTTGCAGCCTTCCTCGAATGTTCGTTTTTGTTCATGACCTAAAATAGGCATAAATTATTTGTAATAGAAATCTATATAAATCTATCAGTACTATCGATTATATTTTTCTAGTGTATAACATGAAACATTATCTTCTCCCCCCCACTGCCCCACATAAAGTGGTGCTTGGTATGGTGAAGCATTACTAAAAAATTGTAAAAACGTCAGGTGATCACGGTTCATTCTAAGAAACATCAGTGACACAGCCTCGAATCAAAATGTCAACACCTTCACGTATTTTGACAGACTTTTTAGACAACGAGATACCACTGCAACACTTGATGTAAACATTCTGTGTGTGTATGTATGCGCGCACACTGACAAATTCTTTGACAATATGTTGAAATAACATTAACGTAAACATTGAGTTTTTGATGAAATTTACTTGTTTTTGTAGACGTTTTAGACGCTGAATTAACATTGTGGCGCTTTAAAAACATCATAGAACAATTTGGATGTGAAAATCTTTAATTTGAGTTTTCATTGCGCCTTTAACCAGTGTCAGCCTAAAAATCAGATGTCAGCTACCTCCTTGGGATATAATTTTTAACCCCAAGCATTTTGCAACAATTTAGATGTGGAAGTGTCGTGACGGCACTTAACTTAAGAGTCCACAGCCATATTTGAGGCATCATTTTGATGGAAGTGTGTGTGTGTGTGTGTGTGTGTGTGTGTGTGTGTGTGTGTGTGTGTGTGTGTGTCTGTGCGTGCGTGTTTTGATGTATTTTAGATGTGGAAATGCTGCAAGTTATACTCTTTGCGTAATTTTTGATGCCGCCTGTGCTCACGTAATTTGATAAGTACAGTATTTGACACAAGCATTTTTTTGGTATTTTTTATAGATAATAAAGACCGTTTCGTTACGTTTCAATAGGCAGCTGCATCCTGATTGGTCCGTTTCACTTTGACATCTGGTAAAGTACTAGAGTCTCCAGGGGTAAGGCACCGGTGGTCGTTGTAGTCTGGTCTCTTCGGCCCCCACAAACCAACCAACCAATCTTCTGGGGTAAAATACTGCACTGTGATTGGAGGAGAGAGCATAACTTATTGCCATCTTGATTTGTGTTACTTCTTCCATAACTTCAAAAATATGATGCTGTATGAATTTAGAATCAGCACAAAAATTTCTTTTAAGATGAGACACTTTATAGATAAGATCTCACTCCTTTTAAATCTCGTAAAAATTGCACTTATTGTACCTTGTTAAGATGGTAGTCAGGTTTTGGCAAATTATAGTGAACTCAAGTGTGGTTGCTATTACATTAATATACATCCAAACAGATTTAATATGACACAGAAAAACTCTGTGAAGTCAAAATAACGCCACATAAATAAAAACTGAGTTATCCATAGGGCAGCCTATTCTATTATTGTATACATTTTTATACCTCGTTTAGTAACATCACATCGCTTAAACTGATGGGGTGAGTGATGTCTTTCAATACATGTAGTGTACCCCCAAGCTTCAGCTGAAGGACAGTTGATGCTGTGGTAGGTCACATAAAACAACAATATTTTAATTTTCGTTAAATTCGCCAAATATAGATTGGCAACACCGTATAAAATGCCCGACGTCAGTCATGAGCGACTTCTGAGAGTTCCTTACAAAATAATTGCTGAGCTATGAAGACATGTTTTGATTAATCAATATTTATATTGCACATAGGTAGAAAACCTGACAGTGCAAGTAAAAGCAGTTTGTACGGATTTTTCAAAGTCTGAAGTGCAGCTTGAAATCGCATTGTCACCTCAGTCGACTGAGCGCTTCTGGCACCATCGTGGCCGTAGTGTACCTCACCTCCCAGCGTCACGCAGGTTCTGCGCACGCGTGTGGAGCCCTCTCTCCTAGCTGCACACTTCCCATACAACCACTGCACGCTGTCTGACCGGCGGAGGGGGAAGAGGCAGAAACTGCGAAAGTGCCATATTTAGACGGAAATGACGTTACGCAAGGAACGCTGAACAGCTTGCGTACAGCTTGGTTACATATTCCTCAATACAATATATCGTAAACTTTGGAGCACTTGAGGAATAATAAAATTTTCATCTGGTACAAATTTTCGGTATTCGGGCAGTTACAGTATAATCGTGACTTATGCTGCCTCGATAGCTGAACGGTCAACGAGGACTGCCGTCCTAAGGAGCCTGGGTTCGATTCCCGGCTGGGTCGGGGATTTTCTCCGCTCAGGGACTGGGTGTTGTGTTGTCTTCATCATCATTTCATCCCCATCAGGCGCGCAGGTCGCCCAATGTGTTGTCGAATGTAATAAGACCTGCACCAAGGCGGCCGGAACTGCCCCGTAGGGGGCCTCCCGGCCAATGACGCCAAACGCTTATTTCCATAATCGAAAAGACCTTACATGCACGTATGTTGATCGAAATATTGTATCACGTTTCAAATCTCAGCATGGAGAGGTGGGAACTCTCGCAGAGGAAAAATATGTAGAATTTCTGGACAGTTTCAACTTCAAAGAATTTGTCTTGTAAACGGGAATTACATAGATTGGCAAACCGTCTCGAAAGCAGCTCAAAAGCAGATATAAGACTGGCAGTATCCTCAAAGCGTTTAGGGTATCCTTGTATTCTAAGTGCCACAATCAAATGTTGAAGATAGTGAAATGGACGGCTTTTTTGTCAGAATTTCTCCTGTATACAATGCCATTCTCTTCTTAAATGCAATGTCTTATTGTGAGCGGTGGCTAGTCAGTCCTTTCCGTATGTTTCTCTAAATTTCGTTCCTGCTTTCCTTTTTCCTTCAGAAACTCAACAACAGCGGGTTTTCAATCGAAAAATCGGTCCTCTCATTTCGCTTGACTAAGCAAAGTACTTTGCAGTTGATGTGAAGGTCGATGTCAGCATGTCATGATCTCACAAATGCAGGAAGCCTCTCGATCGGTACCCCTGGGTTTTGCTGTGTGATAATAGAGGCTAGCACGATTGGGGTGGTTGTAGGATTCTGGAACAATCTATAATAATTAGTACTGGAATACTTTAGTAAATAACTTTTACTTAACTTTGTCCTGCTACTACACTCCAGCAACATAACTAGTGACAACTATCTTTCTTGAATACAAGTGACTCATTAACAAACATTAACTGGATTATACAACAAGCAAGATAACTCTGGTATTACATGCGTAATACATGCGCGGCTGCGAACCTAGCGAGCTGAAGGCTGTTCTAATCTGACTTCGCTCACGGCCTGTAGCTGGCTCGGTCGGTGCGATCTGCCAGTCTCTGTCCGTGCCATACGGCGGCGCTGCAAGTGCCAGCGAGTCCAGAGAGGTTGCAAGTGCTGGATCGCTAACGATTATCACAACGTCTTGTGTGATGTCTAACGTTGACACCACAGCAGTAATATACAAACTGCCCACACTCTTGTTCAGTCCCATTAAAAACTGTAGACAGTGTAACATTGCGTCTGACTTTAGAAAATTTGCTATTCGCACCATGGCTTTCATCGTGTGTTCTATGCCGGCAACTCATGAAGTGTTTTTGATGTACAGTGCAATAAATTCTGTACAACTCGTGTGTCAATAATTGTAATTTTTCGCTCATTGATTGTCAATTAAATCTTCAATTTCGGTACACATCGATATATCGATTATGCGAATGAATAATAGGTATTTAGAACTCTCATCCTTCTCCTCTGTTATCCCCATTCGTTTTTTGTTTTGAGCAGTTACTGGCTCTGTAAACTTCCTCCATAATACGAATAAATCGAGAAGGATACTCAATGCTGACACCACGATTTTGTCGAACTAGAAAAAGTCGTTCTGACCGAAAAATGTCACACCGCACTGCTAATCTTAAATTTCACGCTGTACATAGTACCTCCAGAAGGACCGAGCCAAACGGAGATTTACCGAGCACCGCCCAAACAGGTCGAGCCTCGGACCGTACGTGTGCAGCACAGTCTGCACACATGCAGTTTTGCACGCCATGGCCGACCCTGACTTCTTAGATGTAAGACTGCTCCTGCTCGAAGGGCTTATTTTATACGAACCTAATCATGTTTTAGAACATCGTTTCTGAACCTCCTTGGAACTAATGATCATAGCACCAGCCTGTCTTGTTGCACCTCTCACCGTTTGGTGACGGTATTGGGCTAGCGATCCACTGGTTATATGGGTGACTAGAATTTGGGAGAGTTTGGGATATAAAATGTGTTCCAAAAAGAATAACCTGATTTCTGAACTCCTTATTCGTTGATGAAACATGGTATGTGAATTGCAAAAAAAAAAAAAAAAAAACTCACAAAATCTTAAAGTTTTATAGCTATGCCATTAGAAACGCAGTATGCGTCCACCAGCAGCAGCTCGAAGAGCCTCTAGACGATAGCTAAATTCGCCACAAACTTTACAAACGTATCTGTTTTTACAGAAGTTGTGGCTGCTGTCATTTCCTCTATGTCATGACACTAAGGGGGAGATGAACACATTGTCCTCCACATATTACCACAATAAAAAATCGCATGGTGTCATGTCTGAAGATCTTGGAGGCCAAGACTGCAGGGCAGTGTCTCAGGGCGCAGTGTACCCCATCCACCATTGAGACAATGTGTCATTGAAAAACTGACGTGCCGGCCGCTGTGGCCGAGCGGTTCGAGGCGCTTCAGTCTGGAACCGCGCTGCTGCTACGGTCGCAGGTTCGAGTCCTACCTCGGGCATGGATGTGCGTGATGTCCTTAGGTTAGTTATGTTTAAGTAGTTCTAAGTCTAGGGGACTGATGACCTCAAATGTTAAGTCCCGTCGTGCTTAGAGCCATGTGAACCATTTTTTGAGAAACTGACGTATGTTGTTGTGTCAGCATGGTGGAGCTCCATCCTGTTGGAAAATGAAGTCATCAGAGCCCCCTGAAGTTGTGGAGAAAGGCAGTTCTGCAGAGTTTGAAGATAGCTCATTCCAGTCAGTGTGTTGTCGTCAAAGAAGAAGCGCCATACACTTTTTCACGAGAAATGGCACAAAAAACGTTTACTTTAGGTGAGTCTCTGTCGTGCTCAAGCATGTCATCGCGGATCTGGAGTCTCCATATGCGCTCGGTAAGTCGGTTTATTTTACCGCCAAAATAAAATGTTGTTTCTTTACTGAAAATTAACCGTGGTAAAAATGTATCCTTTTCCATGTCCTCTAGCAGAGCACTGCTGAAGTCATGGTTCCTTTTATCAGCAGCCCGAAGAACTTGCATTAATTGTATTCTGTATGGTTTATGGACCAAATGATTTAACACTCACCAGATAGCCGTATGAGGCACTGTCAGTTATCTGCCTGCGCGGCGAGTAGACTTTCGTGGAATCCGCTCAAACGTTTGCCCAATTCTTTCCACCATTTTATCAGAAGTGTGAGGTCGACATGGGCTCTTACCTTTGTACAAGCATCCTGTCTCTTCAAATTGACGATACCAACACTCAATGTTCGTGGGTGGATGCAGATCAATACCTAAACGCCGACGAGAAGCTGGACCAAAAGCACTGATTCATTCTTTGCACAAAACGCCTTCTGTTGAGCGTATGTCATCTTACTTCTGACTGCAAACTGACCAGACGCATTGACTGTCATATGACGGTGGTTTTCTGAAGCTCTAGGCCACGCCCATTCGAACAACACATATTTACTTGCCGATACCTCCCCTATTTCACAATTAATACCATCTGAAATCAAGCCATTCTTTTTGAAACACCCTGTATATTCGCAACTAATCTGGCTTCAGATTTGTTTCGCTAAATGATTTAAGAGTAATGCTGTGATGTTTCCTTTGACATAGCATGAACTATAGGCTGAGCCACGCCGTGTTTGTTCTCTGTATTGTAACAGAGTTAGTAGCAATAAGGAGCGTCGACCCCACTGGACAGTGAAGATGGAGGTGTACGCTTGTCAAGATGGCTATTCTAACTTACATCACCCTGAGTGTTCAGGTTCTATAGCAGGAGTAAAGTTACTGACGCTCAGACCGCATTCATCAGTATGGGTCATTGCACAGCGAGAGTGCAGGTCCACGTCCAGTGGGCAAACAGATGTCTTTCTTGGTGGTGATGCTTTGTCAGCAGATTCCTGACCACAGCTGAGAAGAGCATATCGTGGCTGTGGCTTCATTTCGCCACTGCGCACCTCTGTCAATTGTAACTCTCGTTTAATTTTTACCCTTTACAGCTGGCTCAAATGGGTCTGAGCACTATGGTACTTAACATCTGAGGCCATCAGTCCCCTAGAACTTAGAACTACGTACACCTAACTAACCTAAGGACATCAAACACATCCATGCCCGAGGCAGGATTGGAATCTGCGACCGTAGCGGTCGCGCAGTTCCAGACTGAAGCGCCTAGAACCGCTCGGTCACATCGACCTGCCTTTACAGCTGGAAGTTGAGCGCTCATTCTGGGCAGGCGCCTGACGGCAGCCAATACTGCAATTACAGTGACGTAGGGCAGGCACGCTGCACGGCCACACAGTGATGATGTTGCTGGCTGCCCTGGCAGCAGACTTGTAGTAATACTTGCTTCATCCAAGGTGCAAAGTCCAGCCCACAAGGTCTGCCTGGCAACAACTGGTGGCGGTAGTCACTAAGCAGGTGCTGGCGAGTAGGGCCGTCGGTGCTAGATGCGGGATTGTATGACAGGTGACTGACTCTGATGGCTGCATCCGGACCCCACGGTAGTTACCGGCTTAATGCCCTTTCCAGTTGGATTGGCGCTGTCGAGTCATCTTACCACGTAGGTGCCCAATGCTTCTCCAAATCCCACCGTAGTGGCCTGCTCAGCACCAGTCGTGGGCTTAATACGCTTTGCCAGCTGGATATTCACTTTTTATACATTCCCTGACCAGGCATGTTATCATGGAGATGTGCAATGCTTCTCCAGACCCGATGGTATTAGCCTGCTTGACAGCTATTGTGAACTTAATGCCCTCAGCCAGCTGGGTGGGCGCTGTTTAACATTTCCCCTGACTGGTAATGTTGTTATGTAGACACGGAAGGTGTACTGTATTTCCTATCACTGAAGTGGCTTCCCGGATTTTTGTATACCGTATTTCGTATCAGTGAAGTGGCGTCCCGGATTTTTGTAACACTGCCAGTTGCTTAACGGCTGTCGTACCGTGGGGCCAAGGTCTGACAGAAGACGTAACGTTGAAGTAGCGAGAAACAGCACTTGGCAGTGGTTACGATCTGTGAAAGCTGGCTAACAGAGTTACAGTATCCTCTGACCTCATCAGTGAAGGGATGTGGAATCCCGATCTTCCTTCCGTTAGTGAACCGTATAAGCATGCTTGGAACATTCCATGTCAGTAACTGTATTTTTCCAGTAAATGGTTTTTTCCTCCGCGATAGAAACCTGAGTAAGATGAGAGCGGTGTACCTGCCTGGGTAGCTCGGCGAAGCGCGGCTCGAGCAGTCGCAGCTGGGCCACTGGCAGGCAGGCGGTGGTGGCCTCGTCGACGGAGGCGAGCCTGGCGCAGCCGGCGCGCATGCGCACGAGCGCGGCGCGGCACCAGAAGCCGCGCAGCGGCGCCGCCACCACCTGCCCCAGCCGCGGCCGGCACACCGGCAGCCCCAGCGCGCGCTGCCCGTAGAACTCCTCCAGGCCGCTCATCAGCCGCCGGAACTCCGCCTGCACAGCGCGCGCCACTTTACAGGTGGGGAAAAATCCGCCGAGTGCGGGGCGACACTGCTAACAAAACGAGCGAACTTTGTAGCTTCGTCACAACGTAGCGGCACCGATGGACCCAGAAAGCGTTGGAACGCATTTACAATTAGAATTTTTTTAGCTGCCGATTCTCCGTGCTTTCTACACAGAAACTGTATGGTGCATCCCCGAGAATCGCCAAGTATTATCACAGCTACTGAGTATTATTATGTATCGCGAAAATTAATGTGACAATCTAATCATGAATGCTGTGGAAGGTCACAGATTTAACTGTGGAACTGTAAATTTGATCGAATAACAGATTATGAAATAATGTTCGTATTCAGTCTGTTGCTAAAATCCCAGTGACAGTTACACATATTTTGCACAGAGCAAATGAAGAAGTTTTACATTGAGGACGTAACAACTGCTTATTAATTGCCAACTTCGTTCATAACTAAGAAAAACTGCATTGTAGCTACACCTGACAAATCTGATACAAATCAATTGATAGCCGTAATGACACTTGATAATGTTAACTGCACTGACCTCAAGGAAGAAGGAAGTGGAAGGTGTAGTGGTAAGGAAATTACATTGTGCATGCGCATGCTTCAAATTCGGATGTAAATATAATTGTATTTGGTGAAATAATTTATAATTTAAAATTAAATAAATTTTTTATCTATATCAATGGAAAATCATAATTCACATGATATTCATATTTATTGTTTAAAGTGTTAAAAGTTTACTGATTTGCATAATCCACATTGAGTAACAACTAAAAATGAAAGACAAAGAACTGAAGGTCTTTGTACAATTTGTAAATCTAAAAACAGTGAATTCCTTAAAAAATTTATAAGTGCTGGTGAAGGTTTAAACAATATTTGTGAAAATATAATAAATGAACTACATAAACCAATGAGAAAGAAATTCAAAATAACATATGTTGTTTCTTTTAGTACAGGTGATTTATGACAAGCTGATTTATTGAAATGAATTCTGGAAATTTAAAAGGAATTTCTAAAATAAACAAAGGATATAAATATTTATTGACTATTATTGATGTTTTCTCAAAATATGTGTTTTCTATTCCTTTTAAAAATAAAACAGCTAAAACTATAGTTGATGCATTCAAAAGAATTTTATATATATAAAGCAACATAATTTACAAACTGATAATGATAAAGAACTTTATAATAAAGAATTTAAAGAATTATTTAAAAAAACAGTAATCATTATTCAACTTTTTCAGAATTAAAAGCATCTGTTGTTGAATGATATAACAGAACACTTAAAGAAAAATGTGGAAGAAATTTTCTTTACAAGGAAATTATAAATGGATGAACTTAGTTAAAGATCTAGTTGATGAATATAATAATACAAAACATTCTACAATAAAAATGAATCCAATAGAAGAAAATGAAAAAATTTAAAAATAAGTAACATTACATCTAGTTGCAGACTAAAGTCTGCTTCAGCTGACACTAATGAGAAAGCTAAATTTAAAAAAGGTGACAAAGTTAGATTTAGTAAACTTAAAGGCCTTTTTGAAAAAGAATATACAGCTAATTGGTCAACAAAAATATTTGAAAATGAAGATGTTATTTATTCTAATCCAGTTACATTAAAAATTAAAAGATACAAAAGGAAATTTTTATGAACAAGAACTACAGAGAACTAAATATCGAGATGTATACGTAGTTGAAAAAGTTTTAAAAAAGAAAGATAATTAAGTTTATGTTAAATGGTGAGGTTTGATAATTCACATAACAGTTGGGTACATAAAGATAAAGTAATTTTATAGTAGTTCAGTATAATTAAGACTAAATATATCATTAATTAATTGTTCTTGTGTATAGATATCCAAAATATTGAAATAGTTCATATGTCAGACAATCCTCAAATTTTATTTCATTCTTTGATACAGATTTATTGAATTAGGATTATAGTTCAATCATAACATTTCTTCACAATTTGGACGTCTATCTGTGATTTTATATAGTTGTTTACGTAATTTTTTTCGTTTTGGTCTAATGACCTAATAGTTATATTCACATTCATCATCAAATAACTTTAAAACAATCAATGTTGGCCTTAAACTGTCATCAATTGTTTTAGGAACTACATGTGGTAGTAAACTATTTATTTCTTCATTTCTTTTACCAATAATTTCTGAAGCAATACTAACTGTTTTTCTCAAATTTTGAATATAATCATCTTTCATTTTAATTCTATCAACTTTTAAATGAATTATTTCTGTGTTTAATTTATTCAATTCTTGTAGTTGTTGTATACAATTATCTTTGTGTTTAATTTGATATTTATAAGCATCAATCATCTCTTTTCTAATCTTATATTTTCTAATTGATGGTAAAATGTCATTTGTAACCCATTTTTTAAATTGTTTAGCTTCTTATTTTTCTATTTTAAAATTAAAGAATACAATCCTGATTCAATAATAAATATTGAAGATTTTTCATTACCTTGTAACTGTGGTAATTTACTGGGTTTAGATAAATGTTCATATCATCAATATCAACATGTTTTCTAATTGCATTGTCAGTATCTTTATACTCTAATATCGATGAAACATCTTTTGCTTTAAACCATGGATTATTTTCTTCATCAATAATCATGAAAACTTCTTTATTGTTTTACGTAAGCTTTTTGTTAAACAGATCTACAATCGATTCCATTTAAGAGAAGTATTTTTTATTAGTTTTGCAAAAATATATATTATGTAAAATTTGTAGTTTCTATTTATGATTAAATAGGAGAATTCAACTTTCTTATAAATTTAATAAAAATTATTTTCGTATAAATGGAGAACCGATACAAAATGCAAACTAAACTAAATGAAACTTATGTACCAAATGAGGTATGTGAAAAGATATTAATTGCCCTATTTGTTTAAGTGATGAAAATAATAATCAATTTGTTAAAACAAATTGCAACTATTTTTCATAAAGAATGTATTGATGAATGGTTAAAGGAAATAGAAAATTGTCCACTTTCTAGAAATATTATTAAAAATAAAGAACCAACATCAGTTGACATAATAATAACACTTGATTCATTACCAGTAAATGTATTTAGTTCTCTTGATGTATCTTTTGATTCTCTACCAATAACCACAAGGTCTTTTGATCCTTTATTTGATAGAAATCGACAATTTAGAAATCACAACTAAGAATATAATGATGATTCTTATGATTCTGATGATTCTTATTTTTAAAATAATTAATATAACATAAAATTAAAAATTGTTTAAATTTACTTTTTTATAATTCTAATACATTTTTTCTTTATAAATGGAGCACATTCAAGTTCAACAAGATTGTTCTGTGAAAACTAAATTTTGTAAATATTGTAATACAGAAAAATCAATTGATAATTTCAATTACAAAGTATACAAAAGATGGTTATAGAACTATATGTAGACCATGTTTAAATAAATATCATGCAGAAAATTATAACAAAAATCTAATTCCTTGTGTATGTGGAAAAAGTGTTGCTAAATATTATTTTAAAGAACATTTAAGACGAAATCCAAGTGAAGAACATACAAAAATGGAAAATGAATCGACAATGAATAATGGAGAAGTTATAAGTGAACAAAAAAAAGAAATTTGTCAAGGAATTAAAGATTTAAATTGTTTTTACATAAATACTTCACATTAAGCTTAACATAATAATAAATGTAAGAAATGTTCCTTACAACACATTAAGAATAAGAAAGCCTTAACTATAAATTATTAATCCTGTATGAATAATTATCTATCCATCTATTAAATAATTATTATTTTATTAATAAAATTAATTCTTATATATGTAATGAATTTTTTGTCATAAATAGAAGAACAAACTAATTCATTGCTGAACTAATTCGTTAAAAACCAATTGATTGTTAAACTAAGTAATAAACTAAATGTTTAAAAACTAACTGATTGTTAAACTAATTCTCTTTCAGATTAATTATTTATTAAATAATAATCCTTGTCCATCTATTAAATAATTATAATTTTGTTAAAAAAATTATTTTTTACAAATCTAATAATTTTTTTTATAATATATAGAAGAGAAAAATGGAAAGTAACTTTGATGTTCAACTAGAACAAATTGCTTATCGACAACAACGATATACTGTGAATTTTGTAAAGAAAATAATTTAAGAGGATATTCAAATTTGCATAAAGCTGATTTAATTAGATTAATTATTAGTAATCGTTCAATTATTATTAGTAATCATCCAAATATTGTTAGAAATAATACATCTGTAGTAAGAGAAAGTAATACAACTGAAAATAATTCAAATATCGTTAAAAATAATAATGTGTCTGAAGTAAGTAAAAATCATAAGAAGTATTTAATTGAAGTAAGTAAAAAATATAAAAATATTGCTAATATTTATAAACATGAAGAAGTAAGTGAAAATCAAACAAATATTGTTAAAAGTAATCACACTGAACCTAATGAAAATCATTAGAAATAGTTACCATTTTATGATTTACTAAAGAAGATAAACCATTAAAAGCAATATTTACAAATATATTTGTAAAACCAAAATATAGAAAAACTATTAAATATTACTTATTTGTAAAGCCATTTGGAAACAGATTAAAAACTACAAATTTAGAAAATAATATGGGTATACTTGGTCCTAATCATTTATGAAATGCAGTAAAAACAAAAATTTTTTAAATTGTTAAACGCTATTTGAAACTATATCACGGTGTAAAGATAAATTTTAATCTATATTGTAAACATAGATTACAAACAGATGAAACAAATAATACTATTTTAACAGAAAAAGATTTTTCAAAAATTTCATATATGGTAAAAGACATATTTTAGAAAAAATAATTAATTTTCAAGCAGAAGGATCAGGATGGTCATTAAATAGAATAATTGGTTTACAACTAGCACTTAACAAATATGTTGCACTAAGAGGATCATCTTATATTGATTTACCAGATAATATTAAAAACAAAAAAGCATGTGTTAATATGAAAAATAATGGTCAAAATTGTTTTATGGTCTATAAAAGCAGCTGAAATGACCATCCAGAAAGAATAACAAGGTATAAAAATGTTGGTCTTGGTCTTAATAAAAAACTTGAAAAAATTTAATTTCCTGTACTAAAGTGCGCGTCATTTATGTTGGCGGCCGAGTTTAGGTTCGTTCTGCGCATCTGACGTCACAAAAAACAGTCAGCCAATGAACAGAGAATGACGTTGCCAGATCTCGACTGCAGTGCAGAGCATGGACGAGTGTCTTCAGTTTTAGAAACGTTCAGTCATAAATAAAGTAATAGAACAAAAGCAATGTCTTGATAGCAGACTTTCTTTTATACTGTTTTTTCGCAATAAAGAACAGCGATAATTTTTTATTTCCTATTGTACTTCGACGAAGCATGAGTAATTCATAGTTATACAAACAGTGTTTGTCAGTATTTTGCGTGACGTGTTAGAGTCCTCATGGCATGGTGTAGGTGGACGAGAAGTGATAGCATAACGGTTAAGGTGTTTGGCTTCTATGTGAAAGGTTATGAGTTCAAACCTTGTGCAGTGCTTAATATTTTCATTATTTAAAAGCAATATTGAAGTGCCTTACTTCACAAATTATATTCATTTGAATGCAATTTTTTGAAATTTCTAGTGCTTTGTCTCTTCATTAACCCTTTCGCTGTTGCAGACATGTTCTCCCCGCATTCCGCACTGTGGGCAATTTTGTCATCACTGCACTGCTCGCCTGTGCAGACACATGGTGTTCCCACTGCTTTGACATGCTTATCATCCGATTTCACAAAAACTATTTGGCCCAAAAATTTGATTTTTGCACGTCTTCTTGACTGATACCCTCCCCCCATAAATGATTTAATTTTGTTTCGATGTTCAACGCAGTTATTATGCAGCATTAAATGTAGTAAACCATTGCACGAAATTTTGAACAGTTTGAAGGGCAGAAGTCCATAGCGTATACTTTCTTTATGGTCGATTTTAGTTGCCACAATGTTGAGAATGAAATATGGACCAGATACCTAAATTTCATGTAAAATTTACTGTATAACAATACCTCATTTAAGTACCACATAGGTCTCGTATGTAATATTGAGAAGTATACTCTATGAACTTTTACCTCTGCAAACTCTTCAAAATTTCGTGCAATGGTTTACTACATTTAATGCTGCATAATAACTGTGTTGAACATCGATACAAAATTAAGTCATTTATGGGGCGAAGGTATCAGTCAAGAAGATGTGTAAAAATCTAATTTTTGGGCCAAATAATTTTTGTGGAATCGAATGATAAGAGTGTCAAAGCAGGTGGAACACGATGTGTCAGCACAGGCGAGCAGTGCAGTGACGAAATCACGCATAGTGCGGAATGCAGGGAGCACGTCTTTGTAGCAGCGAAAGGGTTAATGCGGCTGTGGTGGCTTTACTTCATGAACTGCGTGCTCCCCCCTAAACGTAAGCTTGCGAACTATGCTATGCTATGGCGCTGCTTCTATTGGCATGTGCGTCATGTGCAACTGGCAATGCAGCAATTTTCCACGTCTGAGCGGGCATGCGCGTGCCGCCACGATAAAAGAATTGAACTATAGTTGATCATATTCCAAAAATAGAAAATATAATTAATGTATCTATTCATGTTTATTCATTTGATGATGAAAATGAAAGTTAACAAGTGTATCCATTAAAAATAACAAAAGCTAAAAAAAAACATGTAAATCTACTTTCTTTCAAGAAAGATAATAGTTCACATTATTGTTATATAAAAAGTTTATCTAGACTCGTATCAAGTCAAACGACTAAACATATTGAAGTAAAATCTATTTGTGATTTATGTTTACTACATTTTAATAGTAAAGATAAATTAGACGAACACACAAAAAGTTATTTAACTAATAAACCATTAAAAATTGAAATGCCAGATGAAGGAGAATTTATATATATGTTCAAAATATCGATTTACACCAAAGTTCCATTTGTTAATAATGCTGATTTTGAAAGTTTACTTTTGAAAATGGATAAATGTGAACCAAATCCCAAAACACCAAATACAATCAAATATCAAAAACATGAACCAAATGGGTATTGTTATTATGTTAAATATATATATGGGATTTATGAAGATTCTGTAGTATATAGAGGACCAAATTGGCATAAAACATTTATAGAATGTATAAAACAGGAAGTTGAAGAAATTGGAAGAAAATATTCTGTAATTGAAGAAATGAAACCACTTGATCTTGATGAATACAAAATGTATCTTAAATCTACAGTTTGTACACTATGTAAATGTCCTTAAACAAAAAAGAATAAAAAAGCACAGCATCATGATCATTTAACTGGAAAATATATTGCTCCATTATGTAATATCTGTAATTTAAAACTACAAAAACCTGATCTTGTATCTATTTATTTACATAATTTATCTGGATATGATTCACATCTCTTTATAAAAGAACATGGTTATGATAACAAAGAAATATAATTAATACCAAATAAATATATTACTTTTAGTAAACATACAAAAATATAAAAAATTAGATTTTGTTAATACATTTAGATATATGGCTCCTTCATTTGATAAACGTTTGACAAATTTAAAGAAAAAGCAATTCAAAATATTAAAAAGTATTTTTCTGCACAATTATTTAACTTACTAATTAGAAAGGCGTTTATCCTTATGGTTACATTGATTCACTGATTCTTGAAAAAAGTTTGAAGAAACACAATTATCAACAAAAAATAAATTTTATAGTGAGTTAAATGATTGTGGCATAAGTGATGAAGATTATGAACATGCAAAATTAGTTGGTGAAAAATCAATATTAGAAGTCTTGGTGAATATCATGATTTACATCTTAAAACTGATGTATTATTGTTAAGTGATGTATTTGAAAATTTTAGAAAAACATGTATAAATACATATATTTTAGATCCTTCTTGGTATTTTGCCACACCAGTTTTATCTTGGGATGCAATGTTAAAAATTAGTAATCAAAAACTTGAATTATTATATGATATGCTTCTAATGGTTGAAAAAGGAATAAGAGGTGGAATTTCATAATGTTGTAAAAGATATGTAATAGCAAATAATAAATATTTAAAAATTATAATAATAAAGAAATATCAAATTATATAATGTATCTAGATTAAAATAATTTATATGGTTATGCTATGAACCAATATTTACCATATTGCGGATTTAAATGGGAAAAACCCAATAATTTTAATTGTACAAAAATAAGCAGAATGTCAAACAATAGTCAAGATTCATATATATTTGAAGTTGATCTAGAATAATGGAAAGAATTACATGATTTACGTAAAGATTTACTACTAGCTTCTGAATCAAAACTTGTTCCAGGTACAAATGAAAGTAAATTAATAACTACTTTAGATGAAAAGTGTAATTATGTAGTACATTATAGAATTCTTAAACAATACTCATCTTTAGGAATGAAACTTTCAAAAATACATAAAGTTTTAAAATTTAAAGAATCTGACTGGGTAAAGAAGTATATAGATCTAAACACACAGGTAAGAACTAAAGCTACAAATTATTTTGAAAAAGATTTCTATAAATTAATGAATAATTCTGTGTTTCTTAAGGCAATGGGAAATATAAGAAATATACAAGATATAAAGTTAGTTTCAAATAGTAAAATATGTGATAAACTTGTAGTTAAACCAAATATAAACATAGAACTATATTTAATGAAAATCTAGCTGCTATTCAAATGAATAAAACTAAAATGCTATTTAATAAACCTATTTATGTTGGAATAAGTATACTCGACGTATCTAACGAATTAATGTATGATTTTCACTACAGAGTTATGAATCCTAAATATGGAGAAAATATTGAATAATGTTATCAAGATACAGATAGTTACATTTACAATACTAAAACTGAAGATTTCTATGAAGATATGAAATCAATGATTGATTACTTTGATTCAAGTGACTATCCAACAGATAATATATATAATATTCCACAAGTAAACAAGAAAGTTGTTGGTAAAATGAAATATGAATGTAATGGAAAAACAATTGAAGAATTTTGTGGTTTAAGAGCAAAAATGTATGCTTATAAATTATTTCTACATAAATGGAGACTATAATCAAGAAGCTTAATGATGTTAATGTCTCGAAAGAGGTTAAAAAAAATAACTGAACTACAGATTAATGTTTTATATAATGTTACTGACTGTGAATATTTAAATACTACATATGGAGAAAAAATTTGTGTGGAACTTAATAAAGTTTTTTAAGTTATTTTACCAAATAGATATTACAAATTAATCGATCCTTGGAAACTTGAAGTAATTTAGAAAAATGAAACTGAAATATAAGGGAATCAAGAAACTTAGAAATAATGAATTTCATGATATAGAGTTCACAATGCAAATTTTTAAAAATATTTCTAAATAATTTACTTACATTCAAAAAGTAGATAAAGGAAAAGTAATTTTCCTACCTATCGTATTCAGATTTTTTACAGAACCAGAGAGTCAAAATTTAGGTCCTGAAATTATATTTACTTCATCTATATATTCTTATGGCTGCTTAGCAGAAATTAAATATTTTATGTACTTATTCTTTAATATAATTTTAAAAAACACGTTTTTCACAGAAGTCAAAAATAGGACATTTTTGGGACTAAGAAAAAGTTATAAAAATGCTTTTTTAAAAATCGTTTTTGAAATAATAGTTAATTCTCTAATTTATTTAATTACATGACATTCGCCTATGGGGAATATATGTAAAATAAATGATTTTTATTATAGTTATTATTATATTATTTTATTATATTATATTATTATTAGGTGAAAGGTATAGTAGATTGTTTTTGTACGTTCTGGGAGATTAGGACAAGTTTGTGAAAATTAAGAAAATTGTGAGTGGCACAGTCACAAGAGATTTTTTTTATTTTTTATAAAATTGTCCTAGTGTCCCAGAACAAACAAAAACAATCTACTATTATAATTCACTCATACAATGAAGTACTGTTAAAATATTTATTTACCACATTTGTCACAGGGTTTTCAGATTCATTTAATCTAACAGGAGAAAAAAAAGAAGACTCAGATTAATTATCATAATAACTGGTAACCCTCCCTCCACCCCAATTTGTTAGAGAATCGAACTCCTACACATGGAACGGCTTCAAAAGTCCGAATGATTTTCACTCTGCTTTAAGAAAAGCTGCTCTTTCTCACATCTCGGTGTTATTTACGTCGTATCTCGTTAGGTGTGTGGAGTACAGTAATAAAATTTTGGAGCTGCCGTCCATGATATATGTGGTTACTGTCTGCAAAATGTTTTGATAATGGAGTTAATAGTAAAACTGATGAATTACAAAGTCATTTACTATGTGAACATGAAAAACGTCGAAACTGACGGTTTTGTCGACTTTTGAGTTATTCGTATTTGATATACAAATTACACAACGAGATATACAAATCGAAAAAATTTTATTTGTAAATAACGTATTCCTTTATTTTGATTAAAGATTACTCACATATTCGCTTCATTTAATTGTCTTATCGGCAGTGATTGCTAATACGTCAGGTACTTGTATCAGTTACATTTTTAGAGAAGTGGTTTTGACTGGGCTGGCAGTTTTACAGCCAAATAGCAGAGTAAAGCGGACGGAAGGGCACCATTAATGCAGGTCGTGAAAAACGTGGCTCCAGGTAGGACAACATTACGCTGGAGGCTATTGTGCGCAGTGAGGAGGCTAGGGGGGCACCTCTGGAGATGCAAGACAATACGCCATCGGAAGTAATGCAGCGTCGCTCTGGCGGAAGGAATTTGTTGACTATTTTACTGAAGAACAGTTGCATGTCTGGCCTAGTAGGCAGCAACAGGCTTCGTACAAAAGAGCAGAGGGAGAACGGTGCTGGCCTGTCGCTAGGAAGACAATGCAGCACTGGGAGGCATAGATTCTGTGAAAGTAACAGGGAGAGATTGTATGCAGGCTGTTTAGGTTTTTATGTTGGTAGCGCCACATAGCGCTCTATATGAAAATCTCTGACTGTGCCGTGTGAAGGCTGTGGTTGGTTTGCATTGTTGGAGTATATGCTATTGTAGTGTTGGGCAGTTGGCTGTTAACAGCGCGTAGCGTTGCATAGTTGGAGGTGAGCCGCCAGCAGTGGTGAATGTGGGAGAGAAATGGCGAAGTTTTGAGAGAGGATGATCTGGACATGTGTCCATCAGAGACAGTAAATTTGCAAGACTGGATGTCATGAACTGCTATATATATTATGACTTTTGAACACTATTAAGGTAAATACATTGTTTGTTCTCTATCAAAATCTTTCATTTGCTAACTATGCCTATCAGTAGTTAGTGCCTTCAGTAGTTTGAATCTTTTATTTAGCTGGCAGTAGTGGCGCTCGCTGTATTGCAGTAGTTTGAGTAACGAAGATTTTTGTGAGGTAAGTGATTTGTGAAAGGTATAGGTTAATTTAGTCAGGGCCATTCTCTTGTAGGCATTATTGAAAGTCAGATTGCGTTGCGCTAAAAATATTGTGTGTCAGTTTAGTGTTGATCAGAATAGGTAAAGAGCGAAATGTCTGAGTACGTTCAGTTCTGCTCAGCTGTTTGAAAATCAAATAATGTAAGAGGTTTATCAGCACAGTAATTCATTAATTTTTCTAAGGGGACGTTTCAAGATGAAAAGGTCTTTACGAACCTACGCTCTTGGCGAAAGATGCCACGAGAGGAGCGAGCATTACATAAAGTGTGAGACCGCAACTTTTTCGTTCCAAAATACCTGAGCCGGTTCCTTCTGAAAAAAGCAGATAGAAATCTTAGGGGGTTTAGGGATACGTGCTGTTACACTGAATGACGGGCTTTTTTAAGTCACAGACAGGACAGTGCCAAAATACATACATCAAAAGAAGTTTTGCATCACCTCGGTTTCCAGAACTCCTGAAGACAGAGGTTGACTATGAATATTGTATCACAGACACAGTCCCTTTGACTGTTCAGAGATGTCACTAAATCTGCGGAAAGATGAAAACAACCCTGCATGAGCAGCGTCTATTACACGGGGGGGGGGGGGGGGGGGGTCCGACAGCCGATTAGTTCCAGTCATTCCACCAGGAAAGAGGTACAGGGCTCCTGTTATCTGTAGTTCAACCACGCCTAGAAGATCAATACCGCGGTTCGATTGCGTCCGCATTGTTACTTTGTGCCAGGAAGGGCTCTCAACAACGGAAGCGTCCAGGCGTCTCGGAGTGAACCAAAGCGATTTGTTCGGACATGGATGACGTACAGAGAGACAGGAACTGTCGATGACATGCCTCTACCAGACCGCCCAAGGGCTACTACTACAGCGGATAACCGCTACCTACGGATTATGGCACGGAGGAACCCTGACAGCAACGCCTCCATGTTGAATAATGCTTTTCGTGCGGCCACAGGATGTCGTGTTACGACTCAAAATGTGCGCAATAAACTGCACGATGAGCAACTTCAGTCCCTACGTCCATGGCAAGGTCCATCTTTGCAACCACATCATGCAGCGCGGTACAGATGGGCCCAACAACATGCCGAATAGACTGCTCAGGATTAGCAGTAACGGGTGCACGATAAGTGAACGCCATCCTCCGACCGATAGTGCAACCATATCTGCAGCATATTGGCAAGGCATTCGTCTTCATGGACGACAATTCGCACCTCCGTCGTGCACATCTTGTGAATGACTTCCTTCAGGATGACGACATCGCTCGACTACAGTGGCCAGAATGTTCTCCAGACATGAACCCTATCGACCATGCCTGGGATTGTAGAGTGCCATTTATGGACGACGTGACCCACCAACCACTCTGAGGGCTCTACGCCAAATCGCCTTTTAGGAGTGCAACAATCTGGACCAACAGTGGCCTGATGAACTTGTGGGTAGTATACCACAACAAATATCTTAAGCAGAGGTCAAAGATAAAGTCACCTCTGTTTGACCTCTGCTTAAGGTAGTATTACTACTCAGGGCACATATTGGGTGAAAGCACCGATGATGGCTATTAGTCAGTTCAAATCGATTTGCAAAAGTGAATAAATGAAACATGATTTTGCGACTGGTTGCTGCATATTTGGTAATTTTTAATTGCATATGTATTGATGACGCTGTTGCAGTCATTTTGCATGTGTAAATCTTTGATACTGTCACTTGCATTCGGCTACGGGCTGACGACCTACCCTGTTCTGGGTGTCCAGTAGTTTGTAACAGGAGAAGAGCTCTCGAATTACTGTATGCCTCGCACCCTTTGCCTGACGCTGGGGCACAGAGATTGTTTCGCCATCGCACTAATACACGCTTTCTGCAGACCGCCTACCATGACACATAATCGGTACCAGCACTGCAGGAAGCGTTGGTCAAAGACAATGTGAGGAGATCTTTCGTTCTTTAACTTTATCCTAAGAATGCGAGAATGCCCTGTGACTTCCACCCACACCGAAAAAGATCGTAAGTTACGCGCTATAGTCGAAGTGCTAGAGATGTGTAGGTCGCTGTCTGGTGTACTTTGGTGTATATGTTAGAGAATTAACAATGAATGAACGAACTGCACAGTCATCTATTTACATTCGCAATAGTATTCGCAAAGTAGTGGAGAGGCTGTTTAGCGATGATACAGAAACTGGGAAACATGCTGTCGCATCATTGGTCGGTGTTGAAATTACTGTAAAATTGCTGAAATTGATTGCACTCTCAACTGTGATGTTTATTATTGCAGTACATAGACGGTGTCTTTTCCATCCCATCTGTCCACTAGTATGCTCTTGATTACCACCTAGTGACTGACTGACAGCGCTTGTTTGAGATGGGGAAAGAGGCTTGGTGGAGGGGGAAACACCCGGGGATGGCTAACACCAAAACAGTGATCGCGTACATGACTGTGACATGAGGAAACAATCGAAACGGAACACAGAGCCATCTGCTAACCCATCACGGTGACAGATGAGTTTAAATGTAGAGGCCATCAATCTCCTTCAGACAGCAGTTTGGAAACGCACCACAACGCTGCAAAACTCTTCCAAATCCGTTATGTTGTGACAGTCTTTTATTTAAAATCATCCAGTGTGTGTGTGTTTTGTGGTAGCAGAGCAAAAACATGATTTACAGCGTGCAACGTCTAGTTTTCTGTGAGAGGCAATGGATCAAAACGTGTTAAAATCAGTTTCGAACCTGCCACAGACCTCGAAGTCGTGGCAGAAAAAATAAAATATATCGTCGCAGCGTACAAAGCGTGTTACAGCAGGAAAAGAGGTTTAGCAATAAAAAAAGGGACCTCCTCTTGCGACTGATAATCTGTGGTAGATGGTCCTCTTACAGTACAGGAGATGATCTGTCCAAGCAATGTCAATCACCGGCCACCTGCTCCAATGGATCAATACGTCTGTATTTAATAAGATCGCCACATCTGCTCGATGCCAGCACGCAGGCGGTAGTTCAGAGATGTCACTAAGCCCGCTGAAAGATGTAAACAACCATGCATTAGCAGCGCCTTTTTGACGGAGGGGTTCCGACAGCCAATCAGTTCAAGTCATTCCACCAGGAAGGAAGTACACAGCCCGTGTTGTCTGTAGTTTAACCATGAACAGACGGTCGATACCGCGGTTCCGTCGTATCCACATTGTTACTTCGTCCTAGGAAGGGCTCTCAAAACGGAAGTGTCCAGACGTCTCAGAGTGAACCAAAGCGATGTTGTTCGGACATGGAAGAGATACAGAGGGACAGGAACTGTGAATGACATGCATGCCTCGCTCTGGCAGTACAAGGGCTACTACTGCAATGGATGACAGCTACCTACGGATCATGGCTCGGAGGAACCCCGACAGCAACGCCAACATGTTGAATAGTGCTTTTCGTGCAGCCAGAGGACGGCGTGCTACAACTCAAACTGTGTGCAACAGGCTGCATCATGTGCATATTCACTCCTGACGTCCATGGCGAGGTCCATCTTCACAACCACAACACCATGCAGCGCGGTAAAGATGGGCCCAACAATATGCCGAATGGACTGCTCAGTATTGGCACCGCGTTCTCTTCACCGATGAGTGTCGCATATGCCTTAAACCAGACAACCGTCGGAGACGTGTTTGGAGGCAACCCTGTCAGGCTGAACGCCTTAGACACACTGTCCAATGAGTGCAACAAAGCGGAGGTTCCCTAATGTTTTGGGGTGGCATTATGTAGGGCCGACGTACACCGTTGGTGGTCATGGAAGGCGCCAAAACGGCTGTACAATACGTGAATGTCATTCTTTGACTGATAGTGCAAACATATCGGTAGCATATTGGCGAGGCACTGGTCTTCATGGACGACAATTAGGCCCCCATCGTGCACATCTTGTGAATGACTTCCTTCAGGTTAACGACATCGCTTGACTAGAGTGGCCAGCATGTTCTCCAGACATGAACCCTATCGAACATTAATGATCTTTTGGGTAGGGTGCATAGCAATGTGTGGCTGTTTGCTGATGATGCTGTGGTGTACGGGAAGGTGTCGTCGTTGAGTGACTGTAGGAGGATACAAGATGACTTGGACAGGATTTGTGATTGGTGTAAAGAATGGCAGCTAAATCTAAATATAGATAAATGCAGATGAATAGGAAAAAGAATCCCGTAATGTTTGAATACTCCATTAGTAGTGTAGCGCTTGACACAGTCACGCCGATTAAATATTTGGGCGTAACATTGCAGAGCGATATGAAGTGGGATAGGCACGTAATGGCAGTGGTGAGAAAGGCGGATAGTCGTCTTCGGTTCATTGGTAGAATTTTGGGAAGATGTGATTCATCTATAAAGGAGACCGCTTATAAAAAACTAATACGACCTATTCTTGAGTACTGTTCGACCGTTTGGGATCCCTATCAGGTCGGATTGAGGGAGGACATAGAAGCAATTCAGAGGCGGGCTGCTAGATTTGTTACTGGTAGATTTGATCATCATGCGAGTATTACGGAAATGTTTCAGGATCTCGGGTGGGAGTCTCTGGAGGAAAGGAGACGTTCTTTTCGTGAATCGCTACTGAGGAAATTTAGAGGACCAGAATTTGAAGCTGACTGCAGTACAATTTTACTGCTGCCAACTTATATTTCGCGGAAATACCACAAAGATAAGATAAGAGAGATTAGGGCTCGTACAGAGGCATATAGGCAGTCATTTTTCCCTCGTTCTGTTTGGGACTGGAAGGGGGAGAGAAGATGCTAGTTGTGGTACGAGGTACCCTCCGCCACGCACCGTATGGTGGATTGCGGAGTATGTATGTAGATGTAGATGTAGAACATGCCTGGGATAGATTGAAAAGGGCTGTTTATGGACGACGTGACCCACCAACCACTCTGAGGGACCTACACAAGTCACCATTCAGGAGTGGGACAATCTGGAGCAACAGAGCCTTCATGAACCTGTGTATAGTATGCCACGACAAATACAGGCATTCATCAATCCAATAGGACTTGCTACTGGGTATTTAAGGTACCGGTGTATACAGCAGTTTGGACCACCACCTCTGAAAGTCTCGCTGTATGGTGGTACAACACGCAATGTGCGGTTTTCATGAGCAATAAAAAGGGCGGAAATCATGTTTATGTTTATCTCTATTCAAATTTTCTCTACAGGTACCAGAACTCTCGGAGCCAAGGGGGTGCAAAACTTTATTTGATGTGTGCATCAGTAGAGAGAGATGCGGTAAAAAATATATCGGATGAAGTTACGGGAGATTTTATAGTTCGTAATTTTTCTCTGTTGGATGGTACATAATAACGATGATACAATGTTTCGGTGACGGATGTGAATGGACCCTGAGGGATGTGAATCTGCAGTACCTGTGTGATGTTGAGTCTTCCTAGTTTTCCCGATAAGAAACACCACAGTAACTGTTCGTACTCTCTTTTATACTACCTCATGTTGCAGGAGCCGGTTTCGTTTGGCCCTGACATTACACATCGTACACGGTTAGCGGAGCTACGACAACATGTTTCTATTTCCACCTAGTGGTCAAAACACGGTCCTATTGGATTAACTCAGCTCACTCTGTTTCTACACAGCTTGCAGAATGTGGTACGTATAGCTGTCTTCGACTTCTGCTCAGTGCAGGCTTAAATTGGGACAATCACATGCACAAAGATGCAGGGCTGGCGAGGCGGAGTCTGAGGAACAGTTACAATATGCTTAGGGACTATCTAAAACTAAGTTGGAATTTTACTCTAACAGACAGGTTCGAAAAAGGTGACTTGTTTTGAGATGAATATGATTTACTAGCGGCTGTAATCATTAAGAGACTTGTCTGTAGGATCCTATGCATGTAAACGGTTGAATGGAATGACTTGATTACAAATCGCAGACAGAATTTCTACCTGAAAGTGTAACACAAGATATCTGAGAAGCCAGTGTACATTTCTTACGATCTCAATCAACACACCATCTACTGTATGTGATAATTCTCAATCACCCATTGCCTATTACCGAGCGGATATATCACAGAACCTCTGACATGGTATCCAGACAAATGCGTTACAAATACTGGAGAAATATCTAGCGGCGGCATGAGGGAGTTGCAAATTCCGGCTTCATACCGCGTTCCTTAGCTGAATCACTTTCTAAATTAGGTTATTTTATTACGAGCTTAAACCGTCGGCGACGTGTAACATCACTGCCGGTCTGTTAATACACACTCAGGCAATCAATGTCTATATTCAATGTCGAGGTATTTGTGTGAAAAAACTACGTCGTTTGGAGGTAAACCATACATGGCTTGTATAGCATTTATCATAGATATCATTGGCGATACTTGTGAGAAACTGTAGAACCAAGACCACATGCGGCAGTAATATGGCCGTTGCGATCGTGTTTTTAACATCTAGCGGTTTCTAAGACGATGACGCCTCTCTTTCTAAGACACAGTGATACCACACGCAAGGAAAAAACTTATAAGACATGTCCACCCGTCGCTGATTTCCGCTCAGTATAGTGTCATATAACTAGTTATTGGTGAAGTATTATACTTAGTAGTAATAGGGGATGCGTGATAGCTTCGCCTTGAGCAGAAGGCTTGTAACGTACGCTTGTGTTCGACATGTGGAAAGAAAATGACTATGTCCTGTCTTAAGGGAAGCTATGCATTTGGCGTGAAAAACTCCGATAGCGTAACTGGAATGAAGGCTTTTTTTTTTTTAGACTGCTTATGAAGGAACAATACAGGAGTCCTCTCGTATGATAAATAGTTTGCTGGATATGGTCTACCTCCGGTACAAGCTACTAAATGTTGAGAAGATCTGCCCAAAGGAATCAGCTCCAGTGGAGTCATGCAGTATATGTAACACGCTCAATGACGACATGCAGACGGTAATGGTTTTTCGTTATATCTGGAGAGAGAGGCGCGGTAAAGTCTTATAGGAGGTTCAAATACAAGGAGTGCTATAACTGGTTAAAGTTTGGAAGCAGATAGGTCTCTCAAAACTACACCGATTTTCCTCATAAAACTGATTGGAATCGGCTGTCTCTCTTCTCGTGTACTCCTGACCTTTTTTATTATCGTTGTCACGACTGTGTGTTTAAAATATAGGTGTTATTTTATACTTCATAACCTTTAATTGTAAAGTAGACACCACTTTAATTATAGTACGTTGTGGAATCTGGAAATGATAGTGTTTTTTTCCGATGTGTCAGTAGATTGCGTGAAACAGGTTGTGATGGTCAAATTACTCACAAAACTAGAATGCAAGAATCTGCTGCTGTATGACAGAAACTTTACAGACATTTCTTAAGAGGTAAATTATGTATCAAAAATATGAAGTATAAGCAAGCAGATAGTAATTGGTTTCTATGTAACGGAAGAGACGTTGGTTAAATCTTATAGGAGGTTCTATTACGAGGTAGATTCGCGCGTTTTGTTTCGTAAATGCCTGTATGATATAGCATCGCAATGACAAAACGAGACCTCCCGTAGTGTATAGAACAGCTACCTCCTCTTGAATTCTAGCTTGTTGTTGTCGAATGTAAAGTGATTGTCTTTTTCTCCGACACGTGAGGTAATAGCATGAAATATTGTATTCTGTAATGTTATTTCATTTGTCCAAAATGTTTATAATGTGATTACCTTTTATTGGCGGCGATGCACTTTGCTAGATGTTGCAAAATAAAGAGGAGGAGGAGGATATTAGTGTTTAACGTCCCGTCGACAACGAGGTCATTAGAGACGAAGCGCAAGCTCGGGTGAGGGAAGGATGGGGAAGGAAATCGGCAGTGCCCTTTCAAAGGAACCATCCCGGCATTTGCCTGAAGCGATTTAGGGAAATCACGGAAAACCTAAATCAGGATGGCCGGGCAAAATAAAGAGATGCGAATTGTATCCCGCAGTTGAATATAAAAACTATACTGATTTTGCTCATAAAACTAAAAGAAAACGGCCTGTGCCTATTTTTGTGGAAAGAGGACACTCATTATCATCATGATAGTGTTTCCTTTTTTTAATAGTTGTATTATTAGAGGATTCGCGTTGATGTTAAATACTGTTCTCAGTACGGCGTGGTGGGCGAGTTCCCTAAGAGGCTGCGGCTGTCCCTTTAGACAAACAACCGATGGTCTGGATAGCCCACATTTACCACGGTTTTGTTCTGAGGGATGCCGGCATCATGCTCTGTTGTATGTGTAGCCTTTGTCAGCGTCGATATCGCTGACAGGCCAGTAGCGTGTTCGCCAGAGCAAAGGGCGGAAGGCCAAGTGCGGACAGCGAGCAGCTCATGTCGCGAGATGTTCGGCAGAGCAACTGGTCATTTGAAAAAGCCTTTATTCTCCCCATAGGCAGATGGTGGAGGGGAGGTGGAGGGAGGGAGGGAGAGAGGTGAGGATGAGGGGCCTCGATTTTCGGCAGTTTGTGATTGTACATCGAGGGGAACGCACATTCTACTGCCACCCCCTCTGCAGTCTTGTAGGACGACGATATTCTCCAGTACATGTGCTGCATCTTGACCCATTTATTACGAGTGATACTTTTTTTTTACGAAAATTTCGAATTGCAATTAGAGCTGTGATGCATTTTTTCCATTAGTTGCGACAGTGTGTATTGTCTTTTGTTACCTGGGGTGCTGGGTGATTTTTGAGCACTGTGTCTGTAGCGAACTCTGATGTCAAACAACAATAGATACTGTCCTCAGCTGTATGCTTACAGGTAATACAGTTCTTAAACTCCTCTCTGTCCAACACCAACATCTTATCACATGAACGTATTTCCAATAAAGGTAGTAACTCACACCCTAGCCTTTTCCTGCGAGGGTAGTGTTTGAGTGCGTCTATCACTAGTTTCGAATGGTATTGAGAAATTTTTTTCCCAGGAGGATAACACTAGCTGTATGGTATCATCAGCTGTATTGCGATTTCGGACTGTCTTTGTGTAGCGCTACACATATAGTTGTGTAGTTAGGCCCAATCTTTATGATTAATTACATAATTAAAACCTATCTTTACTTCATTCTGCCGGCCGGAGTGGCCGAGCGGTTCTAGGCGCTACAGTCTGGAACCGCGCGACCACTACAGTAGCAGGTTCGAATCCTGCCTCGGGCACGGATGTGTGTGATGTCCTTAGGTTAGTCAGGTTTAAGTAGTTCTAAGTTCTAGGGGACTGATGACCTCAGAAGTAAAGTTCCATAGTGCTCAGAGCCATTTGAACCATTTTTTTACTTCATTTTCCTGACCGAAATGAATAATGTACGGTAACCTAAACTTACTGTTGGCGTGTGGATAGTTTCTATGTGTTGGGAGGAACACTTGGGCTTTTCATCTAGTAGAACCAGGGTTCGAGTCCCAGAAGGGGCACTGCCATTTTTCATTTCCCGTGAATTCCTGGGTGAGGGTTGGGGTGGGATGCCATCACACCCTCGGAACAAAGAAATTGCCATTAGAATTAGAAATTCCCGCAAAAATTCGAAATTCCCGCTAATAGGGTGGTTTGCGGGACAGGGATGGCAGAGTGGAGGGAGGGGGGGAGGTGGCTGGGGCCCACATGCAGGCTGAGAAAAACACGAGACGTCATCGGAGGTGGGGTGGGTGTGGTCAGGGTTCGAGGTGGGCGTGGTCGGTGGCGGGAACAGTCGGGGCAGGGTAGATTAATTGATCAATTTAATTTATTTTCATATCAATTTGATATCAAAAATATCCTATTACTGATGCATGCCATTAGGCCATCACTTCGGTAGCAAATGTGAGTTGTGACGCCGTCTCCCCTACCGTCACTGTGTTTTGCCGTGTCCCTGCTGTGGCTGTGGGAGGCCTACATACGTCAGGTGCTGTCTCGAGACCCGGACACGGCTAGGCCCTTTGTAAGGTGTTCGGCCCGTGATACGTTATCGGCACAGCTGTCTCATGCTGGACGACTCGGCTGGTTGGAGCTCTATTTCGTGTATCGTTGACAGGCTGTAGCAGCTTTAAAAGACCTTTCTGGGCATTAATTACCATACACAATTTGTCCTACAAGATACCCTCTATCATTACATTTTTGTATTTTTTGATGCGTCCAGTATTAGAGAGGTTGCAGCAATATGACGGGTTACATGAAGGGTGCAGTTTTACTTTCGAGGAAAGGGAGAGCGTAAAATTTCGCCATGGGGTATCTTTGCATGCTGTAAAATAGCAATTCGGACACGTAGCCAAGGGTTCAAAAAAATGGCTCTGAGCACTATGGGACTTAACATCTATGGTCATCAGTCCCCTAGAACTTAGAACTACTTAAACCTAGCTAACCTGAGGACAGCACACAACACCCAGCCATCACGGGGCAGAGAAAATCCCTGACCCCGCCGGGAATCGAACCCGGGAACCCGGGCGTGGGAAGCGAGAAAGCTACCGCACGACCACGAGATGCGGGCAGCCAAGGGTTCAAAAAGGGCACTGTGTCTGGTCGGAAGTAGCACCGTTACCTGGCACATTACTGGTACCAAGGAGAAGGCTGATAGCACGATGCTCGCCTTCCAGTTATGAGTCTCACCATTTACTAATAACCTAATGATGTGTAAAAATGGTTCAAATGCCTCTGAGCACTATGGGACTTAAGGTCTAAGGTCATCAGTCCCCTAGAACTTAAAACTACTTAGACCTAAGTAACCTAAGGACATCACACACATCCATGCCTGAGGCAGGATTCGAACCTGCTACCGTAGCTGTCGCGCGGTTCCAGACTGTAGCGCATAGAACCGCTCGGCCACCCCGGCCAGCAATGATCTGTCAAGAGACGTGTTGCTGTACGTGTTAAAATATTTAACTGCCAAACGTTTTCGGACATAGAGTCCATCATCAGTAACATATAAAGGGAGTGGGCAAAAATATGGAAGCACCACAGAAACAACACCTCACCACTCCTATAACCGTATAGGAAAATCGTTGGCGTTCGAAATACGTTCCAGGCCTGTCATAATGGATAGATACAAATCCTGTATGGTTTTCAAGGAACTCTTATACCATTCTTCCTGCGAAATAGTCGCAACTTGAGGTGACAAAGATACAGGTGGATAGTAATCACTGACCCTTCCCTGAAAATCTGACCACAGTGCCTGAATAATAGCGACGTTTTATAACAGTGGTGGCCGGGGGAAATGTGACAACACATCTTCATCCAGACAAAAACAGTCCTGGATATTGTGAGCTGTGTGAACAGGTGCCATGTCGTCTTGGATGGAACATTGTACCGTGGGATGCACCTGATCAGCCAAAATGAACACATGACCTTGCGGCCTACGGAATACCACGACATGACTCCCTAAATTATCACAAAACCCCGTCCATATTTCAATCCTGCTACGAAATCTCGCCCAGAACTTCGAAACAGTACGAAACAAGACCCATCCGATCAAATTACTTTATCTGATTGCTGCCGGCCGCGGTAGCCGAGCGGTTCTAGGCTCTCAGTCTGCTACGGTCGCAGGTTCTAATCCTGCCTCGGGCATGGATGTGTGTGATATCCTTAGGTTAGTTAGGTTTAAGTGGTTCTAAGTCTAGGGGACTGATGACCTCAGACGTTAAGTCCTATAGTGCTCAGAGCCATTTGAACCATTTATGTCGATGGCTTCGTGGGTCTTGCGTCGGTCGTCTGCTGCCATACCCCATTAACACCACATTTCCCCGCACTTAACCGATACTTTCGTGTACTTTCTACATTGATTTCTGCATTTATTTCACACAGTGTTGCTTGTCTGTTTGCACTGACAACGCGACGCAAACGTCGCTGCTTTCGGTCGTTAAGTGAAGGGCGTCTGTGGTAAGAGATAATGTCTGAAATTTGGTATTCTTTGCACACTCTTGACACTGTGGATCTCGGAATACTGAAGTCCCTAACGATTTTCGAAATGGAATGTCCCATATGGCTAACTCCAACTACCATTCCCCGTTCAGAGTCTGTCAGGCCTCGACGTATGGCCAAAATCATGTTGGAAACCTTTTCGCATGAGCCATCCGTATACAAATGGCAGCTGTGCCAATTGACTGCCCTTTTATACTTTCTGTACGCGAGACTATACCGCCACCTGTACACGTGCACGTCACTGTCCGATGACTTTCGTCACCTCAATTTATGTTCACCCAACCGCTGTGTTGTGTATGTATATGGCAAAGGACGTGTGTGTTAAGTGTGAAATCTTTATTATATTAAAATTCACGTAGATCTCTGTGGTACACAGATTGCCGTATGTAGACATTACAGCTGCCAAAAGCTGAACGGCTACACTTCTTGGTGGGATTGGACACTACTGTCACAGGATGATGAGTGGGTATGCCAAATTTTGTAGTAAATTTGTCCTAAATAATTGAGGCAACTAAGTCGACGTAGCATTAGTCTCCGGGTGAACTATGCAGACATGGCATCGGGCTTATTAGTAGCAGTGGAAGCGTAATGTTCAGTGATTAAAGGTTGGAATTGAAGTTTCAGAGTGAATGCATGCCCTGGATTAGCTGGACACCTTCATGTTAAAGAAATAATATCTGCATGCAAGAGAAAGCAACTTTTGTTAGTGTAAGCTATCGTACGTTAAGCTGGGACACATGGTAAGAATTCACATAGAGTTTAAATATTCTTTTTCTTCTTAATTATCACTTCAGCGTTACAGAATATAAGCGTCCTTTACATCCTTCCACCAACCACAGAATCGATTTTATAGCCCATTCTCCTTTCCTCATGCCCATCGCTTCTGTATCCTTGTTAATATCATACTTCCACCTTTTCTGTGACCTTCCCCTGCCCTTCTGCCCACCGTGGATCCTGAGAATGCTGCACGCGATAATCCTTCCCCTTCCGTTCTAATTAACTGCCATGTTCACATCACCTTCCTTTTCTTCACCATTCGTCCTGGCGAGTATAGCTCTGTCATTTCCTTTTTAGAATCCTCTACTCCTGTGACTAGGTGTCCCTGTCGGGGTCAAACATTTTTCTTAATATCTTTCTCTCGAATGTTAGCAGTTTTTGTTCATGTGTTTTCTTTACTGTAAATGTTTCAGATTCATACAGAGGTACCGCGAGAGTATCACAAGGGAATAGCCTGATTCTAAAACTTCTAGAAGCGGCTTTACTGCGTAGCACGTCCCGCATGTCAAAATATGTTTTATTTGTCGCTGCGATCCTTGCCTTAACTTCAGTTTCCACGCTATTCTATTTTTTCTGTCAACCGAAACCGTGTGAACGTCAACATTATGTTTCCTAGCTTTCTTGGTTTCGTGTCTGAGCATAAACAATTGATCTATAGTTCACGTATTCCTTCCGAAACTTGATAGATTCTATAATTCCTTTTGTAATTGGGATTATTCTCTTCGGCAGACACTGAGATAGAATTTTGTAGTTTAACTTAAGGATTGCAATCCCTCTATGATTATCACATGCTAGTGGGTCGTTCTTTTTTTA
This sequence comes from Schistocerca piceifrons, assembly GCF_021461385.2. Taxonomy (NCBI): domain Eukaryota; kingdom Metazoa; phylum Arthropoda; class Insecta; order Orthoptera; family Acrididae; genus Schistocerca; species Schistocerca piceifrons. The sequence continues at coordinate 63,590,881 of NC_060140.1, read as the reverse complement.
GCATGGGGGAGGTTACGGTTATTTTTAAGTCGTCAGGCAACAACTTCGTTATTATTTTATTATTTTTACCGGTACCGGTCCTCAATTCCTTTCTAGATCTCCTGAAATTTCAACTTCGCCGAGGGCCTTATTGTTTTTTAAGTGTTTGATTATAATCATAAACTGACCAATTAATTAATTGTTGAACTTGTTGTCCATTTGGGTTCTCCACTTTGCTGTCTATCATATCTGGTACAACACATGGAAGAGACTGAGTGGAGTCATCACAGTTAAGTACTTCTGCAAACTATTCTATCACCGTTAACATCGGTTTCATTAGTGACGGTCTTTGACTGTGCGTCTTTAATAAATGTTTATTTTTTCTTATATTTCTGTGTTACTGTCTTTAGTTTTTGGTACGTTTTTCTTGTCCTGTGATGAACACAGTCCTTTTTGACTTCTTCTATTATATCCTTGTAATACAGGATGAGCGCAGAGTCTTGCCCTGATCATAACATTTTATTATAGAAAAACCGTTTGACATAACAATTTACTTTTTATGCCGTCACATAGGTTAGTGTTACTGGTTATTTTAAGACCACTTACGTTAGTAAACCTCAACGTGTGCTTCCTTGGTAGCTCGGAGAATGTCGAGGAGGTATTCCAGTTCCCGCCAGGTGTTTCTTAACATGTGTTCTGTCACAGTACCCACAGTATCCTAGGCTTCAGTTCGTCGACGTCAGCTACTGGTGTGACGAAGACTCTGTCCTTGATACAGCCCCAGAAAAAATAGTCAAGGAGTGCAGGGTGGCCAGGGTGTTGGACCGTTCCTTCCGATCCACCGGTCCCCAGGAAATCACGCACTGTCACAGCCCAGATGGGGAAAGTATCCACGGTTGATATTCTTCTAGCTGTGGGCCAATGAACGGTTGCAAAAGTGTAAATAAATGTGAGCGGTAATGGATTTTTCTGCGGAGAAAAAAGGTCCAAAAACCTTGTTATGCATAAAGTCACACCAAAGATTCACTTTTTCGCTGTCTCGCTGTAACTGTACAGTAGCATGTGGAGACTAAACCCCATATACGGAAATTATACTGACATGTACGGTGGATTCATTGGTAAAGCATATGCGATTTAAGTAATCGTTAGCGCCATTAATTCTGTTGATAATTCGGTTGCAAATTCATCACGTGTCAGCAAATCATTCGGTTGAAAGGCCTGTACCATTTCCGCTTTGTAAGCGTGCAGCCTAAGCCTTTCACGAAGAATGTTCACCACATTTGCTTGCGGTATTTGAAGTTCACGTGATGCTTGACGAGTTGATTTAGATGGACTCCGTAGAAACGATTGCCGAACACGCTCAACAGCTGCATCACTCACACGAGGCCTGCCACTTCGAGGACGATCTTCAACGCTGCCTGTTTCGTTAAACTCTGCATACCATCGCTTTATTGATTTAACATCAGCAGGGCTGCGTCCATAAGAAGCCCGAAATTTACGCTGAACACTGACGGGCGATTTCGTTTCGTGAAACCAAAGCACACATTGCGCTTTCTCCTGCTTCGACGCCATTTCGCCAGCAATCAACGTGACCTAACAGAAGGCGTCGGAGTTGTGGAGCCCTAGCGCCACCTATCGGTCACAACAACTAGTAACACTAACCTCTGTAACAGCATTATGTCAAACGATTATTCTGTTATAAATTTTTATATTCAGAGCAAGACTTTGTGCTCACCCTGTATTTCCGTTTCATCTGCCTTAGTATGGTTGCCGTTCCCTTCCTTATTCTGATATATCTGTCTTTAGACTCATGATTCTTCATATTCTCTAATGATCTCTCTCTAGACAACCTTCACTCTTCAATTTTTTGCTTGCATACTTGATTGAACCACACCTTATCTGACCTCTTGTATTTGCCTAGAATTTCTGAGGCTCCCCTGTTTAGCGTTTCATTAATCTGAGACCAGCCACCGTTGACATCACAATTTCCTAGTTTTTCTGACCTTCAGTTAGGTTTTCTGCTGGTGTTGACCGTATTTTCTATTTATTTTATCTCTTTAAGCACATTTGTACCACTTTACGTAGTTTGCTTAGCTGTTCTACACGTCTTCTTAAATTTAATGTGCATCTTACTTCTCGCCAGGAAGCGATCAGTGTCACAGTCTGCTTCTCTATAGGTTCGTGTATTTTTGTTCCTGTTTGCATAAGTCTTCTGGATGCATACATGGTCTATCTATTTTACTATTTGCCTGCCTGGTGCCGCCCATGTCAATTTACAGACGCTTTTTATATTGAAACCACGTATTCAATGTGTAGATGTGTACTGTCAATTAAAATATTGATCAAATGAGTGATTGTGACTGCTATCTCGATGCAGACTTGCATGATCGATCAGCAGTTCATAAGTGTCTGCTTCTTCCACATTGGCATCAAAAGAGTTTAAGTACAATAAATTAATTATTTCGTCTAATCTTTTATGTAATAAGTCTTAATGGTTATGCTCCGTCTTGTACTCAGTGTCGTCTCGACTTCCACACGGTCTACTGTTAGTGTGGTCGCTATTGCCTAGAATCACATCACTGGGTTTGAAGCCGCAGCCTACGACGAAAAAGAAGGAAGGCTGCTTGTGCCAGCAGTAGTAGCATCACTGACAGACAACTAATGACTTCCCACATTCTCCCGTGCCTTCTTATCAGTTACAAAACTTCTCTTACCCTCGATTTTTTCTTTCGAATTTCACTCTACTGCTCATGGCTGATAGATAACGAATTCGATCCAAATGGGCGCCGGGAGTGGTTAACACTTGTGCAGATGGTTACTAAAATTCCCTCTACATACTAATTCCCTCATCCGACATTTATTTCGAAATATACGTAAGTCTCTAGTTTCTTTTCGACTGACCAATCATTTTGTTTTCCTTTCTCTTCTCTGCTGTACTACAGTAATTGTTGTGGACTGGCAAGACAGCCAATCCACTAGGAGGAAGCCGAAAGGCACGCGTTTAAGCTCACGCAGGCTGGCGTGACGTCTGGGACAGGACAAGTAAATGAGACTAACAAAAATAGTACGTAGCTGCTGGAATACTTAACATTAATCCACAATTGGTGAGCATCACTCTTGACGGTACATGTTTTACAGCATCAATAGTTACTGGTAATGGCGCCTTGCTAGGTCGTAGCAAATGACGTAGCTGAGGACTATGCTAACTATCGTCTCGGCAAATGAGACCATATTGTGTCAGTGAACCATCGCTAGCAAAGTCGGCTGTACAACTGGACGAATGCTAGGAAGTCTCTCTAGACCTGCCGTGTGGCGGCGCTCGGTCTGCAATCACTGATAGTGGCGACACGCGGGTCCGACGTATACTAACGGACCGCGTCCGATTTAAAGGCTACCACGTAGCAAGTGTCGTGTCTGGCGGTGACACTACAGTAATCATATGAGGTTACCAGAGTCCCGCCATTCCTACTTTATCTTTTTCTACATCTACGCCTAACCTCCACAAGAAGTGTGCAAGCAGCGTGCAGTGGGGGGTACTTCGTCTACGAGTCACTCCCCTCATTTTCTGTTCCAGTGTTCGTGGGCACAACGATGCTGATGAGCCTCTGTGTGGGCTCGAAACTCTCTAATTTTAACTTCGTGGCCTTTTCGCGAGATACGTGGTGGTGGAAGCAATATAACGGTTGGCTCTTCTACAGGGTGTTTCAAAAATGACCGGTATATTTGAAACGGCAATAAAAACTAAACGAGCAGCGATAGAAATACACCGTTTGTTGCAATATGCTTGGGACAACAGTACATTTCCAGGCAGACAAACTTTCGAAATTACAGTAGTTACAATTTTCAACAACAGATGGCGCTGCGGTCTGGGAAACTATATAGTACGATATTTTCCACATATCCACCATGCGTAGCAATAATATGGCGTAGTCTCTGAATGAAATTACCCGAAACCTTTGACAACGTGTCTGGCGGAATGGCTTCACATGCAGATGAGATGTACTGCTTCAGCTGTTCAATTGTTTCTGGATTCTGGCGGTACACCTGGCCTTTCAAGTGTCCCCACAGAAAGAAGTCACAGGGGTTCATGTCTGGCGAATAGGGAGGCCAATCCACGCCGCCTCCTGTATGTTTCGGATATCCCAAAGCAATCACACGATCATCGAAATATTCATTCAGGAAATTAAAGACGTCGGCCGTGCGATGTGGCCGGGCACCATCTTGCATAAACCACGAGGTGTTCGCAGTGTCGTCTAAGGCAGTTTGTACCGCCACAAATTCACGAAGAAGGTCCAGATAGCGTGACGCAGTAATCGTTTCGGATCTGAAAAATGGGCCAATGATTCCTTTGAAGAAATGGCGGCCCAGACCAGTACTTTTTGAGGATGCAGGGACGATGGGACTGCAACATGGTGCTTTTCGGTTCTCCATATGCGCCAGTTCTGTTTATTGACGAAGCCGTCCAGGTAAAAATAAGCTTCGTCAGTAAACCAAATGCTGCCCACATGCATATCGCCGTCATCAATCCTGTGCACTATATCGTTAGCGAATGTCTCTCGTGCAGCAATGGTAGCGGCGCTGAGGGGTTGCCGCGTTTGAATTTTGTATGGATAGAGGTGTAAACTCTGGCGCATGAGACGATACGTTGACGTTGGCGTCATTTGGACCGCAGCTGCAACACGGCAAACGGAAACCCGAGGCCGCTGTTGGATCACCTGCTGCACTAGCTGCGCGTTGCCCTCTGTGGTTGCCGTACGCGGTCACCCTACCTTTCCAGCACGTTCATCCGTCACGTTCCCAGTCTGTTGAAATTTTTCGAACAGATCCTTTATTGTATCGCTTTTCGGTCCTTTGGTTACATTAAACCTCCGTTGAAAACTTCGTCTTGTTGGAATAAACCATGTTGTCTACAGCACACTTGCATGTTGTGAACAGCACACGCTTACAGCAGAAAGACGACGTACAGAATGGCGCACCCACAGACTGCGTTGTCTTCTATATCTTTCACATCACTAGCAGCGCCATCTGTTGTTGAAAATTGTAACTACTGTAATTTCGAAAGTTTGTCCGCCTGAAAATGTACTGTTGTCCCAAGCATATTGCAACAAACGGTGTATTTCTATCGCTGCTCGTTTAGTTTTTATTGCCGTTTCAAATATACCGGTCATTTTTGAAACACCCTGTAGGAGCGTGCGCTTGGGAAACCACACCGTGATGTGGAACGCCTCTCCTCCTGCGTCTGCCACTGAAACTTCCTGGCAGATTAAGACTGTGTGCCGGACCGAGACTCGAACTCGGGAACTTTGCCTTTCGCGGGCAAGTGGTCTACCATCTGAGCTACCCAAGCACGACTCACGACCCGTCCTCACAGCTTTACTTCCGCCAGTACCTCGTCTCCTATCTTACAGACTTCACAGAAGCTCTCCTGCGAACCTTTCTTCCAGGAGTGCTAGTTTCTGCAAGGTTCGCAGGAATGCTTCTGTGAAGTTTGGAAAGTAGGAGACGAGGTACTGGCGGAAGTAAAGCTGTGAGGACGGGTCGTGAGTCGTGCTTGGGTAGCTCAGATGGTCGAGCACCTGCCCGCGAAAGGCAAAGGTCCCGAGTTCGAGTCCCGGTCCGGCACACAGTCTTAATCTGCCAGGAAGTTTCATATCAGCGCACACTCCGCTGCAGAGTGAAAATCTCATTTCCGTGACGTTTTCGCGCTCACTGCGAGGGGCGTTCAATAAGTAATGCAACATATTTTTTCCTCTGCCAGTTTTGGTTCAAACAACGTGTAATTTTTTGTGGGACGTGGCGGAGTATTCCCGCTTCAGCTCCGACAGTTTCACGAAGTTCCGATAGGTGGCGGCACTATGCAGTCTTCAAAATTACTTCTGTGACGGAGATGCGTTCCAAGCAGAGAGCTATCATTGAATTTCATTTGACGGAAAACCAGAGAATCGCAGACATTCATAGGCGCTTACAGAATGTCTACTGGGGCTAGGCAGGGAACAGAGTCGTTGGGCGAGGCTCCTGTCATCAGTGCAACAACGTCGCGCAAACCTGTCCCATCTCTCGCGTGCCGGCGGGCCGCACACAGTCCTGCTACGATGGAGCGTGCGGACAGTCTCATTCGATGTGATCGGCAAATCACAATCAAACACCTGCCTGCTCAACTGGACTTCTTCGTTGGTAGTGATCACACACTCCTCCACCAGTTGTGTATTCAAAGGTGTGTGCCTGCCTAACAGAAGACCATAAACAGCAACGGACAATCTGCTGTGGAACTGCTTGCACGTTACGAATCTGAAACAATTTTTTGTCAAACATCGTCACAGGCGATGAAACGTTGGTTCTCCACTTCGAACCGCAAAAAAACGGCAATCCATCTTCTTTGAAGAAAAAGTTCAAAGTCGCACCATACCCGGTAAGGTCTTCTGGGACATAAAGGCGTTATTCTGTCTGATGTCCTCCCTCAGCGCGCAACGATCAACTCTGAAGTGCACTGTGCTACCCTCTGGAGACTCAGGAAATGACTACAGTATGTTCGTTGCCACAAAAGTGCAAACGAACTTCTCCTTCTGCATGACAACGGAAGGTCTGACACAAGTCTGTACCCGAGAGGAGCTCACAAAACTTCACTAGATTGCTCTTCCTCATCCAGCCCAGACCTCGCACCTTCCGACTTCCATCTGTTTGGTCCAATGAAGAAGAAACTCTGCGGGAAGCAGTAAGTGGATGATGGGTAGTTTATTGTCGCAGCAAGACGTTGCCTCCTACGCCGAACAGTAGAGTGTTTCCATGCGGGCATATAGGCCCTCCCAGAAAGGTGGTGCGAGGCCGTCGCATTGAACTGAGATTATGTTGAAAACTAGAGTTTTGTAGGCGAAAGAGTGGCGAGTAGTAAGGCGTATTGGAATCCTGAATACGTCAACCTGCTTTCAGAAAAAATGTGCGTCATTGCTTATTGAACGGCCTTGGTAAATTTAGCTGTAACAAGAGCGCTGACTTGCTCGTATTTTTCTCTGTTTTCTCTTCCAGTCTTACCTGACACGAATCCCGCACTGGCAAGCAATATTCGAGTACTGGTCGAACGAGGACTACACTTCCTAAGGATTCAATCTGCCACCTCGGACTCGCATCTTCTCGCCTGCCACTAGTTTTATGTGGTCCTTCCACTTCAAATCGCTCGGTACGTACACTCCCAGATATTTAATGAATGTGACTGCTTCTCGCAATCTTTGTGCAGAAGTGTAATCACACAGTAATTGCCTTTTCTGTCTGCTTACGCGCAGTACGTTACATTTGTTTACACTGAGGGTGAACTGAAGCTCCGATCTTCTGCTATACCTTTTAGCGGTGCGACTTCTCTTTACATAAGAGTAGTACCTGTGAAAGGCCAACGGCCTTGCCGCAGTGGTAGCACCGGTTCCCGTCATATCACTGAAGTTAAGGACTGTCGGGCTAGGCTAGCACTTGGATACTTGACCGTCCGGTCTGCCGAGCGCTGTTGGCAAGCGGAGTGCACTCAGCCCTTGTGAGGCAAACTGAGGAGCTACTTGATTGTGAAATAGCGGCTCCGGTCTCGCAAACTGACAACGGACGGGAGTGCGGTGTGTTGACCACTCGCCCCTCCGTATTCGCATCCAGTGACAGCTGTGGGCTGAGAGGATGACAGGGCGGCCGGTCAGTACCGTTGGGCCTTCCAAGGCCTTTTCGGACGGAGTTTAGTTTTTATTACCTCCGAAAGGCCTTGTGGAACTTCGATGACACCCACTAGGTGATTTATATACAAAACGACACTGACAAACTTCGAGATGTCGTAGAGAGTGTCTTGAGGAACAAATTGAGTGTAGGAAGACACGTCCATAAACGTCGTCACACGACGCTACAAAGCGTAGAAGCTGTAAACGCCGACTCCGGCCGCTAGCCCACCTCCTCGGCAGCAAACATGACTTTGTATGGCGACGGACCGTTGGCGGAACGTCTTGGAATATGATTTGTTGTTCAGTAATCATGACTGATTGCCACACTCGATCCACGGTGGAAGAGATGGAGCTAGCTGGTCCGTAGACAGGCCTTGCTCCTATGAATGTGATGCTCTGTTGTCTGCGTGGGCGTCGGTTTTGGACACATGTTTGTATCCGCGGCTTATTTTTCTATTGTGTACCAAGAAGCATTGTTGGTTTTAGAGGTTTCCAGGAGAAAAATGAACTGCAAATGGAATCCTGTAACTTAAACCGTCACTCAGCAAGGTAACATAGTATCTCATTCCTAGGAGACAAGGGCTGTCTACGAAGCAGCCACGTCCAGCTTCTCCACTAGCGACCGTGGCAATCAGTCGCGATTACTGAATAATAAACAACACCGTGAGCGGTCCACCTACTGTCGCCAGTGTATAAAATCACGTTTGCTACGAAAATGGTGGCCTAACGACAGGCGCTGTCGCCTCTAACTCCGACGCTCTGTAACGTCGTTGGATGACATTTCCGGGCAGAGTTCCTATCACAACACCGCGTTACAACCTCTCGAAGACTGTCTGTCGGTGTAGTCTTGTGATAGGCCGTATACTGTGAATAGTAATGGTCCTATAGCACTCCCACGTGGAACACCTGACATTACTTTTACGTCTGAAGGTTTCACTCCGTTCAGAATGACATGCTGTGTCCTGTTTTGCTAGAAACTCTTCAGTCCAATCGCGCAGCTGGCCTGATATTCCGTAATCTCTTATTTTGCTCATTAGGAGGCAGTGCGGAACTGCGTCAAATCGCTTGAATGAGTCAAGGAAGACGGTACCGAACTAGGCACTCGTATTTACTACTTTCTCCTCTCGTGGATCGTGCTGGCTTTCACGCGATCGTTGTTTCCGAAACCCGTGTTAATACCTAAGAGGAGATTTTCGGTTTCCAGGAATCCATCACAAACATGTTCCAAAATTCTACAACAGTATTTAGTGGTGCTGTACTACGAGTACCGCTGGACTCACGTCGCACTGCTGGCTGATGATCCGCACCCAGACGTGGTCGCCGCAGCCCGTCCGCAGCACCAGCACGGGCCACGCGCCGCACCGCGGAGGCTCCAGCTCCGGCACCCTGCGGGACTCCTCCAGCAGCTGCTGGAACACACCACACCACACGCTGCACACCGCACACAGGAGGCGGGAGGGGCAAATTGGAAACCTAATTTCACCTAGTATCAATTCTTACTGTATGTTATAATATAAATGCAGATTCGATTAAACCTTTTAATAGATCAGACAGGCGGACAAGAATTGATTTGCTGTTTTCATTCTTCTGAAATAACCCATAAACGTGTTTATAGCTCAAATTTCCGCAAAACTATTACATAAGTATTTATTTAATTTACAGCAGAGTTACTGAAGCATCAATCTCTCATAGTACACACTAGAAAAGCAAGTACCTCAAAAAATTCATCGAAACTAACACAAAATTACAAAGTAAAATAAAAATCACTCTCTTTTCTCCTTCATGTAAGACATTCATTTACTTTACTCAAGTTGTCCAACAAAGATACTAACCTTGAGTTTATTCTGCTCTTATCTGAAACAGCCCAGACGCAGCCATGTTGCAGCCAAGTCGTCTCATTATTTTTATGTTTGTTTGCAGGAATAGGTCCCGCTGTCCTGGCACACACTCAAACCCCTAGACCACAATACTGTACCACGCCGCAACAGAAGTCAAATCAAAGCGTCGTATGGTAATTCGTTTTCGAGGCTGCGACAGCCCATGCTATGCTGAGTTAGTGGATGTGGAGGGCTACAGTGCATTATCGCATGACGCAGTGGGCTGCCAAGACGAATCGCATAGCTAAATGTCCAAAGGGGTGTTTTTGCCTCAGAATAACATACCAGTTCGTTCTGCACCGCACTCAGCTTTACATGACGATTCCTTGAACTCCCAAATTTTGCCTCATCCCCCGAATTCTCTAGAGGAAGAAATAACAGCGTAAAAGGCACTTCGAGAATTGCAACAAAATAATTTTCCAGATGGAAAGTTTCTTGAAATGCAGACGTCTACAACCAAGGTCTCAGCCAAGTCATGCATTCTTGGAACAAATGTGTCACACTGAGGGACGCATATGTAGAGAAGGATCTACACCACCGCCACCTTTCCTTGTCTCACCTTGGCTACTTCTACGCACCACAATATTCGCATTTATTAAAGTCTACTGCCATGACCTAGAACTATGTCGTTCGACTCCTGCCTCTCCTACTTAAGAAATATGTACGAAACACCTAAGCAGACTATTGGAGGATCTCAGTGATACACCACATATACTGTTCACCTATTGTTTGTCCATTATTGAATATTCAAATTGACGAAAGAGTAATTATATTTAGAACACAAAATATTTTTCTGTTTACTATAAGCATAGTCATTGGTTTGCCAGGAGTATTTCTCCCTGTTTTGCCGGCCGGAGTGGCCGAACGGTTCTAGGCGCTTCAGTCTGGAACCGCGCGACCGCTAGGTCGCAGGTTCGAATCCTGCCTCGGGCATGTATGTTTGTGACGTCCTTAGGTTAGTTAGGTTTAAGTAGTTCTAAGTTCTAGGGGACTGATGACCTCAGCTGTTAAGGCCCGTAGTGCTCAGAGCCATTTCTCCCGTTTTGTAACAGAAGATTTGTGGAAGCAAGTTTCAGCTGATTCATATAAGGAGTAGATAATGAAACTATCTTTTGACTTAATTATTTTTGTGCTTCTTTTCACGTATGTTGCCAGTGTCTACTCCCAAGCATAGAATTCTCTCCTGAAAGCGAGACAGGAATGCAAGTCTATGTTAGAACTCATTTTTTGCACAAATCATGATGTAAGTGTTACTGTCAGCAACGGTACCGTCGTTAAACAATGAAAGTCTCAAACACGTGATTCCTGAGTAACAGATTTAAAAAAACACACTCTACATGATTTTCCAGCCACTGATTTTGTGGAAAAATTTTATTACTCGCTTTTGCAGGATGTACACCTAATGGCTTTCACAGACATCAAACTTCTCCCACAACACAGAAGGAGGCTACGCAATGACAGGTATACCTCTGTACTCAGAGGGGACACTGATTCGTAGTATCTCAGTGCAGATATACTATTCTTGGCGCCGAAGAGGTGTTGCGAAGAAGAAGGTTCATAAAATTGGATTAAAATACACGAGGAAAATCTTGTCAGGTGGGGGTCCGTGATTATGAAGCGGTAACTCGGTTACGCAGCAGCGGCCGTTCAAAGTGCTTTGACGACCGGCTCGGCCGTTTGCTCTCAGCCGCTCTCCCACTTGCACAAAATTAAATTTACTTTCCGAAGAGGAGTTTGTCCCCTTCGTCGTCCGAGCTTGTCGTACAACAGCGCGCAGCCCATTACGGGTCACGTTTTTGCCTAGCAAGCTACTGACGTTGCATCAGCAAAGCTACGCCGCTCTGTTGAGGCAGCTTCCCGTTTCAGCTATCCCGAACACAGCTGCATCGCAAGCAGCTCATTATAAAATGCTTCTAGAGAACACAGAGTAAAATGTAACATGCAAAAGCTACTAGAGGTGTCAGATCTCACAACAGCAGTTACACATTGTTGCGTCTGCAAACAGAGTTTACTTCTGGTAATGTCAGTAAAGGAAGAACCCTGTCAGTCGCGGTGCGCTTGCCATAACTCCTTAGTGCGCCTACCTCAGCCAGCCACATAACGTGACTCTGAAAACATCTCTGAGACAAACCCTCATTGCTGTCGCAGCTCTTTAGACAAACATTGTTTGCGTCTGCACGCGTCTGCGCTTCGCAGTTGAAAGCTAGCCAACAGTGAAGTCAACTGTCAGGGAGCTTCTATTGCCGACTAAACTACAGGGCATGGCTTCCCAAACAGTGTTCCACAGAACATTGGTGTGCCCGACAAGCGAGTAAGTGCTCCACGAACAACTATTAATAACATAGAGTTTTATTTTTCGACATTTTGACTATACTAAATATTTGTTTAAAATTTTATTATCATTTCTGTTTGTTACGATTTAACATTGAAGTACTCACCGATTAAAACAAGTCTTCTCATTTTTTTTAATTCTTCAAAATGAACAAGATGTTCCATTAAAGTACCAGGATACACCAAGTGTTCTGTCAGAGGAAGAGTTTGGGAACCACTGCTACATGGAACACATTCTGCAACCTTTTCCAAAACAACTTTTACTGCCTGACTCTTTCTAAACAAGATACATGTCCAAAACCTACATTACCCATTTATCTCAAATTCCTCCTTTTTAAATCACAATCATGACAGCTTCTGTACCGCGACTTCCCTTAAAACCTCGCGCCCAAAAATTCTTACGTCCGCCAACTTCACGTAAGAACGTGGGGCACATAATGTGATGAAAGGATTGCCTACCCTCCAGTATTGTGAGGTCTGCCATATTTGAATGTTAAAACAATTCTTCCGTATTAACTCAAAACAGGACGTCAAAATTTCTCATTTAATGATTTCCTGATAAACAACTTATTTGGTAACTCATTTGTCACAGTAATTTCAATTTTAGGGGTATATGCCACTCATCATCATAATTGTTGAAGTATGTCTTGTAACAAGTTTGTCAGAATCACACAGTACCGTACAGCACTTTACTTATTATGGAAAAGCGAATTTCAGTTTAAATTTTCGGTATGTAAATGAAATGTAAATGAAATGTTAACGTATTTTAATTATATCTAAGTCAGTAGAAATAGTAACTTCAAAAGTACAACTGTATTACTGAACAACACTTTGAAGTTTGTGAAGTCACGACCACAGTGAACAACGCTTTACGTAAACGAGCAAATACCATCTGCAGCTCCAGACCAATGGCAGTTACGCATACATAACATTCGTCAATCGTCGATAGTCCACACTTGACATTAGTTGTTTGTTGTAGAAATACAGTTAACATAGAAGTAACAATGTCTAATTCACTCCCTAATCGAGTTAAATGCCTACGCGTTTATTCAGACAGATGAGAAAAGAAATATCCATAATTAGCTCACATCAACAACATTCGTTCATGGCTAAATCCGTAAGTTACTGTTCTTTAGAATTACAATGGTCAGATTTTTTCAAAATTGTTAAGAATGACAAGAAACAGTTGACTGAGCAAAATAAATAAGTAAATACAATTCTACTAGAAATTAACCTCATGGTGGAATGATATATGTTAAAGTTAATTATTAACATTCTGAATGGTTTGTAAATATTTAAACAAGCTTTGTGGTATTTACATTCCAAGAAATTAATACAGTATTTTACACTACATTAATTGGCATAATTTTTCTGGCCGTTGTACTCTGCATGTATAGCCCTCAAAGGAAAAAGAACTGTTGGTCAAAGAGAAACTTTGGAGTTATCACTGGTGTCCCTTATTGTGGTGTTGTAGAAGTTGGCAACCTTATATCCTCCGTGGAAAACGACCGAAAATGCCTTGCTACATCGCCAGTTTGCACTTGGCCTTGACCCTGCGTCACATGCTCCGGTAGTTTTGCATTCTGGCAAATGTCAACGCTGGGGCAAAATCTCGGTGGAACGATGTTTCTATTTCCGACTCGCTCTCGAAATTTTTACGAGAGTAAGCAGAGAAGTAACGACGTATATAAATATTGATATCTGCTTTATATCCAAGGTTTAATAGTTTCCTCGAAAATTCGTCTCAGTGTTATGCGACTGCCATTCACAAAAATGTGTTATTCACACATTCTCTGATTGTTTAAAACGGACTATATGTAATAGTGAGCCATATGCTTTGAGGTCAAAATGTGTTATTCAGTAGCCGAATGCTGGAAAGTTGAGATTGACCATCAACACTTGGAAGTTTGTGGTGATAGAGTAATAAAACAAGCAAATGTGAGAAACTGCCGTGGAATATTCAACAATGGAAGACAAAATGTGATTAGCGAAACTCGAACCGAATGTCCGTCACTCATGATATAAAAAACTCAGGCAATATTCATAACGCTAGACTGATTATGCATTTCTTTCCCGATATTCCTCATGTTTTACTTCGTAAAATTGTGCCCCAAAATCTATGCCAAACTATGTATGCAGCAGGTTTCCAGCAATTAGCAGCTCCATTGATGACTACTGTTTCTGCCTGCACTCGTTTTTAGTCCTCATCTTAAAGCTGGAAAGAGCGCTGCCACCTTCCAGGAATCAACTCTTGCTGATTCTACTGTAGTAATGAGACAGCATGATGCAGTAGGAGGTTAAGTGCCACAAGGAAACACTTTATTAACAGACGTTAAGTAAAACAGGCAGCGACCACATATATGCACCAAAAGATAAGTCTCATTATCTATCGTGTAAAATCGGTTTTTAGCTAAAAATAAAATAAAAAAAAAGAATTTTGTAAAATAACTGCTGGTGTCGGGTCAGAAACAGACTGTCGAAACTACAAAGCTGAAATTTAGTTCACCAGGAAGTCAGTGTCGACTGTAATTTGGTCACATTAAGTGTCGCATATGACGAATTTGTTATCACCCTTTGATTTCGTGTGACGCTAGGTAAATTGGTACTGGAGGCAGAGAATAGAAACTTTGGAATTTTGTCATATAACGGATGTTTTTATGTAACACGGGTGACTGGAGTGGTGGCAGCCATAGTTGAAGTCGCGGGAGTTACGTGTAAATTGTTCAGTTCAAGAGGACATTAGCATTTTGCTGCCCCAAATAAGTATCAATTAAAGGAATCCCTTTAGTTATTCAAGACGACTGCATTCCAACTCACCAGTTGCATTGTCAACCACATGCAATGAAAATTATAAAGAATACAGCTAACGTTTGGCATAATGAACTAGTACCAGCCAAATACGATATGGGAAAACTAAAGCTCGTAGATTTACATAATGGAGGTTTTGCAAGTGGCAAGTCTTTTACTCGAATAAAAGATATGTCTTGAATTTATTAAAGCACAAACGATTGTTACTGCCTAAATAGCCTTGGCATAAACAGCGCAAAATTCTTACACACAATTAGGGTCATAAGTCAAAGTATTTCCAAAAAAATCATTGAAATATTTATTATGTTTTCTTACTGACAAAAATATTTATAATAGTATAAAAAACGGAACACTTTTTCTCCGCTGTACCATTTTCTTTGGAACCACTGACTGCACAGCTTGGAAAAAGAGTCAGAGTACAGACAACATTCACATAACTGTTTTATGCCTCGCGTTTCCTTCCCTAATGCTGATCTGTGAAAAAGGCAAGTAATTTACTTTACTACAACAAAAATATTCAAAAATGTAGCACAAATATCACCTACATCATAATTATGTAACAATTTTTTCAGGAAATAGTAGACAAGGGAGGTAGAGGAGGTCATTCTAAACATCTATACCAATTTTTGTGAATTTAATTTCCGTCACTTAGGACAAAAGTGTACCTGAATGATGAAAATTCAAGTTTTCGGTAAAACGCAAAAGAAGATTTACAGGTCTATTAACTTACCACGATGCTCGTTTAGAACATTCCAGCTGCATACTCCAGATGTCCTTCTGTTTCCTTATCCTCCATAATCTTTCTCTTCACTCTTTTCTTTATCTTTGACGCCTTGGTAGCAGCTTCCGCAACTGTCGTCTCTGCTTCGGTTACCCGCCGCTCATCAATGGCAGTTACAGCTGAAGCCGTATTCCTTCCCATCTGGATGTTCAGTTTCTTCATAACATTGATCCTTGAAATTGCGCCATCATTGAATATTATTATTGCATCCATTACACCAATCTTCAGCACTGTCAGCCCAACAAATACAGTTTTGGGTATTCTCTCCCATATACAGCTGCTGAAGCTTTCATTTGCATTCTGAGAGAACCATGCATACATTTCCTAAGTAGATTTTATTTTCCAGATCCCTGTATATAGGCCTAACTACCTCCATTACAGTAAGTGGTAAGGAACACTTGTGGGTATATTGTATGCCTGTAGCATCGCTCAACCAGTACTTGCACCACGAATCTTCCCCTTTTGGACATAAACCATCCTTTGGGGTTTCATCTGTTGACACTCTGTGAAACAATGTTGCCCAAACAGCTCGTCTCATGTTCTCCAAATCTCCTACATTTCTCCTTATTGCTAGTCCATAATATTGAGTCAAAGACTCAATTTCACTTTTTGTAAGACGACCTGGAACACCTATGTGTTTTCCGTCTGACAGTTTTTTTTCCACTGAAGTATTTACATAATTTTCTCAGCCGAGCTCCCATTATTTTTTGTACATGCCCAACACAATCAAGCTTTTCTATCAGAGTGTCAACATATGATCTGTCATTAACAACAGTAGTGTGTCCTTTACAGTCTCCATCCCCAAGGTAGCCTACATACCTCACACCACGACTGACCTCTGACCTTCTAAAAATGTTTAGAACTCTGTTCGTTACCACGTTTCCTCATGGGACATCAGAGTTATTTACACAAACATGGGTGCCAATAAATTTACATGAAAATTCCTGGAAGTGCTTTGTTAGACATTCATAATCTAGTATCTTACTAGTTTCAATATATGTGACAGTTACAACCCCATTCAGAGAAGTATGACCTCTCTTCTGCCAAGATCCATCAAATGTTGCTATAATGTCTGTATTCTCAGACAGGGCTACTGCTTCTTCTGCTGCTCTTTTCATTGAATGTTCATTTACACCACATCAAACATTATATACTAATTTATTGTATCTATCAAATCTCAGTGGAGGTGGAGGCAAATCCATCAGTGCACAAAAAGTCTGGGCAGCTCTCCTTCCTCTTCCAATACATCTCATTGCATAAGCAAGATAAATATTTACACTGTAATGTCGACTATCAGTTAATGGCTATGTCATAGTATCACTGTGCATCTTACACGAGTTACAGGCAACCACTAGCCGACCTGAAAGATCCTTCCTTGCTAAAATGTCCGCAGAAACGTCAATATTATCTTCACAATTGCAGTACTTACATTTCACAGCACTCTTCAAAAGTCTTGACAGCATATTTAGGTTCACACTAACATTTCCGTCGTTATTGCTGCTCACAATACTACTAGGCTTGTTCTTATTACATTCAGAAAGCGAAAGTTTACGTCTGGAAGCACCGCCTATAGACACAGTTTCTGCGGGCGACTTTTGAAGCAACTGATGTGAATCATTCGGTTGTGTTTGAAACTGGTTGATGCGAAACTTTCGTTTGAGGCATTTATGTGAGTGTCGGTTAGACTGTCAGCGAGAGCAGCACCGCTAGTTCATGCTTCTACTAAGGCGAGTACACCGTTCGCTTGTTACATATTCTTACGAGCCTCAAACAGGAGCGACTTATTTTCAGTTATCTGGGTAGTTACTAGTTTATTTTTGTAGTTTCTTGCGTGTTTGAGTGCTTACTAAGCAAAAAAAAAGTTTCAAATGGCTCTGAGTACTTTGGGGCTTAACTTCTGAGGTCATCAGTCCCCTAGAACTTAGAACCACTTAAACCTAACTAACCGAAGGATATCACACACATACATGCCCGAGTCAGGATTCGAACCTGCGACTGTAGCGGTCGCGCGATTCCAGACTGTAGCACCTAGAACCGCTCGGCCACTCCAGCCGCTTTACTAGGCATAACCTTTTTTTTCAATAACAGTGTAGTGTACAGTACCGCCGCTGTTATCGACGCTTGTATCAACCCTCGTATCGTACAGGCTTTTGTTTGTTTGGTTAGAACAGCTCAGTGTCGGTTAGACCTTCAGCGAGAGCAGCACCGCTAGTTCCTGCTACTAATAAGGCGAGTACACCGTTCGCTTGTTGCATATTTTTATTAGCTTCAAACAGGAGGGACTACAGTAATGGATAGGAACTGTGATTGTTGTGTACAGATGCGAACTGAGTTGATGACCCTTCACTCACAGCTCCAGGCTGCTTTGGCTTCCATCACACAGCTTTAGGCTGCTGCCAAGGGGGGGGTCCTGTGTTGGATCGAGTGTGGGGATGCAAGGGACGTGGAGCACATCCCACGTGTCCTCCGATCGGTCCACGGCTGTGACCTCCCAGGGCACTGCCTGCACTGGGGTTGACCCCTCACCTGTGGTCAAGTGGGAGATCATTCCAAAGTCTGGAAGGCAGCTAAAAACATTCCGAGGGGCCGATCGTAGGGCCTCCCCAGTTTGTTTCACGAACAGGTTTCGGGCGTTATCTGTGGATGACGATGTCTCGGAGTGGGATGCAGTCGTCCACCCTGTTCCAGAGGAAGCTTCTCGGCCCGCAAGGTCTGGGCATTCACAGAGGGTGGGTTTGCTGGTAGTTAGGAGCTCCAATGCTCGGTACGTAATGGGGCCCCTTAGGAACATGGCTGCCAAGGAGGGGAAGGAAGCCAGTGTGGGGGGAGTCATTCCGGATGTGGAAGGGTGCTTCCGGATGCCATGAAGAGTACAGGGTACAGCCAACTGCAGGTGGTGGCTCATTTCGGTACCAATGACGTGTGTCGCTTTGGATCAGAGCAGATTCTGTCTGGTTTCGGGCAGCTAGCGGAAATGGTAAAGACTGCCAGTCTTGCTTCCAAGATTAAGGCTGAGCTCACCATCTGCAGCATCGTCGATAGAACCGACTATGGTCCTTTGGTGCAGAGCCGAGTGGAGGGTCTGAATCAGAGGCTGAGGCGGTTCTGTGACCGTGTAGGCTGCAGATTCCTTGACCTGCGCCATCGGGTGATGGGTTTCCGGGTTCTACTTAATAGGTCAGGAGTCCACTACACACAGGAGGCGGCTACACGCGTAGCGGGGCCTGTGTTGAAGGGACTGGGCGGTTTTTTTAGGTTAGAGGGTCTCAGGGAACCACAGAAGGGACGTTCGTCTAAACGTGGTCAGGTAAAACACAGTAAGGTAGTTGTAGAAACGAATGGTATTGTAGTTGTAAATTGTGGTAGCTGTGTTGGGAAAGAACCAGAGCTCCACGCCCTAATAGAAAAACCTGAAGCTCAAATAGTTGTAGGTACAGAGAGCTGGCTAAAGCCGGAAATAAGTTCAGCCGAAAATTTTTCAAACGATCTAACAGTGTTCAGAAAGTACAGATCAAATACAGTCGGTGGTGGAATATTTATTGCTGTCAGAGGTAGTTTGCCTTGTAGCGAAATTGAAGTAGACAGTTCTTGTGAAATAGTATGGGTAGAGGTTACACCTGACAATCGGATTAAACTATTAATTGGATCGTTTAACCGACCCCCGACTCTGAACATATAGTTGCTGAACAGCTCAAAGAAAACTTGAGACTCATTTCAAATAAGTACCCCGCTCATACAATTATAGTCGGTGGTGACTTTAATCCACCTTCGATATGCTGCAAAAATTATACGTCTAAAGCCGGTGACAGGCGTAAAATGTCATCCGAAATTGTACTGAATGCTTTCTCAGAAAATTATTTCGAACAATTAGTTCATGAGCCCACTCGAAGCGCAAATGGTGGCGAAAACATACTTTACCTTTTAGCAACAAATAATCCTGGACAAATAGTGAGTATTGTGATGAATATAGAGATTAGCGACCACAAGGCAGCTGCTGCTAGGCTGAATACTGTAACACCTACAACCATCAAAAAGAAACGCAAAGTATATCTATTTAATAAAGCTGATAAAAATGCTCTTAACGCCTTTTTGAGAGACAGTCTTCATCCTTTCCGATCTGATCATGTAAGTGTAGAAAAGTTGTGGAATATTTTCAAAGAGATAGTATCGACAGCAATTGAGATATATATATCACATCAATTAATAAGTGATGCTATAGATCCCCAATGGTATACAAAACGGGTCAGATCGCTGATGCAGAAGCAGCGAAAAAAACATGCCAATTTTAAAAGAACACAAAATCCCCAAGGTTGGCAAAGTCTTACAGAAGTTCGAAATATGACGCGTACTTCAATGCGAGATGCTTTTAATAATTTCCACAACGAAATTCTCTCTCGAAATCTGGCAGAAAACCCAAAGAGATTCTGGTCATACTTAAAGCACACCAGTGGCAAGACGCAATCAACACCTTCACTGCGCGATAACAACGGTGAAGTCACTGGTGACAGTGCCACTAAAGCAGAGTTATTAAACACGGTTTTCCGAAACTCCTTCACCAAAGAAGACGAAGTGAATATTCCTTAATTCCAATCAAGAATAACTGCCAAGATGAGAAACATAAAAGTAGATATCCTCGGAGTAACTAAGCAGCTTAAATCACATAATAAGGGCAAGGCCTCCGGTCTAGATTGTACACCAGTCAGGATCCTCTCAGAGTATGCTGATAAAATAGCTCCATGTTTAGCAATTATATACAACCACCCGCTCACGGAAGGATCCGTACCTAAAGACTGGAAAATTGCTCAAGTCACACCAATACCCAAAAAGGGAAGTAGGAGTAATTCACTGAATTACAGACCTGTATCACTAACGTCGATTTGCAGTAGGGTTTTAGAACATATACTGTATTCGAACATTATGAAGTACCTTGAAGAAAATGATTTATTGACATATAGTCAGCATGGATTTATAAAATCGTTCTTGTGAAAGACAACTAGCTCTTTATACTCATGAAGTAATAAGTGCTATTGACAGGGGATGTCAAATTGATTCCATATTTTTAGACGTCCAGAAGGCTTCCAACACCGTTCCTCAGAAGCGTCTTCTAACCAAACTGCGTGCCTACGGAGTATCGCCTCAGTTGTGCGACTGGATTCGTGATTTCCTGTTAGAACGGTCACAGTTCGTAGTAATAGACGGAAAGTCATCGAGTAAAACAGAAGTAAATCCGGCGTTCCCCAAGGAAGAGTTAACGGCCATCTATTGTTCCTGATCTATATTAACGGCATAGGAGACAATCTGAGTAGCCGTCTTAGATCGTTTGCAGATGATGCCGCCATTTACCGTCTTGTAAAGTCATCAGATGGTCAAAACGACTTGCAAAATGATTTAGATAAGATATCTGTATGGTGCGAAAAGTGGCAATTGACCTTGAATAAGGAAAAGTGTGAAGTTGTTCACGTGAGTACTAAAAGAAATCAGCTTAATTTCGATTACGCGATAAGTCACACAAAACTGAAGGCTGTAAATTCAACTAAATACTTAGGGATTACAATTACAAATAACCTAAATTAGAACGATCACGTAGATAATATTGTGGATAGAGCAAAGCAAAGACTACGATTTATTGGAAGAACACTTAGAAGGCTCAACAGGTCTACTAAAGAAACTGCTTACACCACGCTTGTCGGCCATATTCTGGAATATTGCTGTGTGGTTTGGGATCTGCTTCAGGTGGGACTGACGGATGACATCGAAAAATTACAAAGAAGGGCAGCTCGTTTTGTATAATCGCGAAATAGGGGAGATAGTGTCACAGACATGATACGTGAATTGGAGTGCCAATCATTAAAACAAAGGCATTTTTCGTTGCGAAGGTATCTTCTCATGAAATTTCAATCACCAGTTTTCTTCTCTGATTGCGAAAACATTTTGTTGGAACCCACCTACATAGGGAGAAATGATCATCACGATAAAATAAGAGAAATCAGGGCTCGCACAGAAAAATTAAGTGTTCGTTTTTCCCGCGTGTCGTTCGAGAGTGGAACGGTAGAGAGAGAGCTTGAAGGTGGTTCATTGAACCCTCTGCCACGCATTTCATTGTGAATACCAGAGCAATCACGTAGATGTAGATGTATAGCACAGGAAACACATACGCAGAAACAAAACAACACACAGTAACTACAAAACAAAACGCGTCTGAAATGTCGAAATCATATATTCTCAGATCGTCGTTTACATTCGAACCATAGCCTTCTAGACATGCCTGTACTTTGGTTCTGGGAGTCAGTGCCTTCTAGAATACACATGTGTTACCGATCTGTAACTAACAACGGAAAGAAACTGAAGAACAAAATTATGCATCATGTATTCTGCCACACTTCAAACTGACTGTGGCCCCTGTGGAACATTACGTTCAACCTCAATTTTAGAACGAACGAAAATGATAATGCCCATAAACTATACATTTTTTAATCAGCCTGAAATGCTCTTTTATGCAGACCAGGAAAATGTTTTCAAATTGTTGGTCATTTTCACAGGCATGTCACATTAAATGAGTTTCTTGTGTTTAATCTAAAAAATTAAATTAAGGACATGTACACTCCATTCTCAAATGACTAAATATTCATTCGATGTGGCAACACTCTAAAGTTTCAATTCAGTTAGCTTTACCAGAAAATTATTGCAATTTTACTTTTCATTTAACATAATTTCGATGTTGACATTTGCAAAATATTTCCAGTCAGCTATGATAACTTAAAATCATGATTTGATCAAATGAAACTACTATAATTTGTGCTGTAATGTGTACTAAATTATTTGAAACTCTTTTGATGATTTATCAAAAAAATGACTGACACAGAGTAAACAATTATCATATTCGCAGAGAGCGCGGAAGTCTGTTGTACATTCTTCTTGGTTAGAAATTTTCTTTTTGTTTTTACAAACTACAGGAGTGTTGGAGATCTGACGAAGGCAGAGAGGTCTTGGCATAACATTCTCTGCACAAGGTGAAATGAGAACATGAATTAATGAATAGCAAATAATATTTACTATGCCAGATCATATATCCGTTATGTAAGATTATTTCGAATTGTATTCCAATTTTAATTAGTACAATCTTGAAAGTATTTGTGTTCCAAGTGGAATGTAGCGTCCTCTGTTTTCACAGCTTCAAATAACTCCATCATTATATCTATCAGTAGTCATGAATGAGCATGCAAGGAAAAGCTTCTTTTATCATTCTTGTCTTGGCAGAATACTTTTCAAATCAGCCATCATTTTTAAATCTCACAGCCTTTGTCGGTCTAGTTACACACTGCCTGACGTTTGACATCATAGACAGAATAGTTCTTTCAAGTCCTAGGAGAATGTACCGTCATTGGCTATGCTTTTTTCTTTGGGATATTTTTGTGAGAAAGACCGGGAAAGAAATCAGTATTTGTTTTTATGTGTCATTACATTTTATATAACGTTCTAACATCTACTGCAAACCATAATCAGACGATCAATCAGGTCTGAAACATTATCAGTTTAGAGCCACAGCAAAACCAACAAGCAAAGTAAACATATTTGAAAATACCGATACTATACTCCAAACTGAAAATTCACACCGATTTAGGAGCGGCTCATTATCGACAAACGTGCAAGTCATTGCACTTCATTGTAAGCAGTATCGACATCACTGTTTTATAATACAGTGGACGTAAATTTCATCCTCTAAAGTTTCAGTCCTCCATTTCCAGAGTCTGTTTCTTATTTTACACAATATTTTAATTGTTAACTAAAATGTAGACTGAAGAGCGTCATTATGACTGCTGGCAGCATCCTCTCTATGATCTCTAATTTTCTCCCACTAGGGATAATCAAATACCAAATACAAAAACTAGTTTCATTGATGTTTCTTTGCTGAAATATGTGAGGATATCAATAAGCATGTATTTTGTCCCATTACTAAATTATGCTATAAATAACACCATCTGTTGATACGTCCTACTACATATACTCTGCTAACCATCGTGAAGTGCATGGTGCGTCGCACAGGGTACTGCTGTCCATACCATACATTAGTGTTTCTTCACATGTGTATGTTGTACAGGTAGAATGTGAAGATTAGTTAATCTGTCCACACACTAATTAGGCTAATCGTCATAGAATCGTCACTTCATACTGATTATCAGTACTCTGAAAGTTTTGGCGGGAGAGTCTACCTTCCGTGACGCTCTCGTTTTTCATGTCACACAGTCCTCAGGATTTACTGTATGCCCATAGCAAATTATGTGGGACCAGGCCTGAAGTTTTGGCAAAAAACCAAGGTAGAAAGTTCACTTAATACGAACACTGTACTGAAGGTCAAATGTGAGCTTTTGTATATTTCTTCTTTCCTTTCTAAAAAGATTCTTCGAAAGTGTACAAATGCAGAAACTTATGCGAATGGTCGATAGTGTGGTACAGTTGGCACTAAAATCCACTGATGCAGCTCTGGAAAGCGAGCCTATGTTGGTCAGTTACGCGAAAACAACCGATTGCAGTCACTGTCCTAACCCCTTTTCACGATATTTACGTTGCCTTTGTCTCTGCAAGTAGTTTTCTTCGTTCACTTAAGGTTATTCATTGACTAAGCCTGTTGAGAAAAGGGTTAGGAGAAACAGTTATACAATTCGAATTTTAAAATTATATTGGTTTTATTTCCTCGCGAGTCTGATCAGTAGCTGGTTTCCCTGTTAGGACGTCCTCTTGTCTATTAGGGACACAAAAGCTAGTGTCTGGCTTCAGGTAAAATTTGAGATTATCCGCAGGCTTGGAAATGGTGAGTTGGTCTTTCCCCAATCAAAGCAAATTATTCTGTAGGGGAGGTATACAATATCTGCTGAGTGTTGTTTGGAAAGCATGTCATGCTATATTAAAAGTGAGACGCTCTCTCGTGACGTCTGTTGCTTTTTCAGCATCTGTGAATTTGGAAAAAATCTTGCGACAGGTCCTATCATGTCGTTCTACGAAAATGTAGACTTTTCCGTCGTCCGTTTGGCCAGTTTTGAGAACAGAGACTCCGGAACAGCCTGGCACGAAGGGTTTGGCGTCAGTCTGATGGTGGTGGTGTGCAGTGAAAGACGTGCATAACGTGGGCTCGAAGTTTTTGTTATACAGAGTGAGCATATAGTCTTTCCCTCAATACAAACATTGATTTCTAAGGAAATAGGCAAACAGTTATGCCGTTAATTGCCAATCATAGCTTAACTCATAGATTTTCATGGATACACATCGGTAGGTCTATGAAGACAGTTATTAAATGGTAGCTTATGTCATGAAGTTGTTATTGACACACTTATAGACAAACTATGACAGCAGACGACTTCTTCCCCCCCCCCCCCCCTCTCTCTCTCTCTCTTCTTCTAGACTGCGTAATTTAGAAGTTCTGCTGTTAGCATGGTGTCTATACAGAAGAAAGGACAATGTGTTTCATGGTTTTATGGAACATGGTCGCCTATTACAATTAAGTGACAGTCCCAAAGTACCTATGTTCGAGATCCACCAGATGTGAAGAGAATGAAAATGGCGGTGTGAAAAGCTTAGAGTGACTGTCAGTGTTGGCAGGAAGCAGTAGACCTGGAATGAGTGACAACACTTTTACAGTACTGTACTGTGTACAGTATTTCCGCACAGTTCATGGAAATTGACATGCCATGTTTCCATGCCTTAGATCACTGCAGTCGACATTTTACACAAACACTTGCATTTCCATGGATACAAAGTGCAACTCCCGCAACCTTTGTAACCATATGAGAGGCCTAGACACGACGAGTTGTTGTTACTGGTTTACTGGTTGTCGAATATGAACATTCTATGTCCCAATAGTTTTATGGCTGGAAAACATGTTTGCTACCTGTCTGCCACACATTTCGATAAAGGGACACCCATTCCACAGACCTTGACGATGGCTTTACTTTACGAAAGTCTAATTATACCTAATGTTGTTATACTTGACAATGCCTTAACGGCAAAATCATGGTAACAACATAAAATTAAGAAATTTTTTCAGTCATCTGACAGAAATATCATTGAAACGTTATTATGTGACTGTGGCCCAAAAATATTAAATGGTTCAAATGGCTCTGAGCACTATGGGACTTAAAATCTATGGTCATCAGTCCCCTAGAACTTAGAACTACTTAAACCTAACTAACCTAAGGACATCACACAACACCCAGCCATCACGAGGCAGAGAAAATCCCTGACCCCGCCGGGAATCGAACCCGGGAACCCGGGCGTGGAAAGCGAGAACGCTACCGCACGACCACGAGATGCGGGCCAAAAATATTAAAAGAGTATCATAATTTAGTTAGTTTCTCCAATTAAGTGTGATAGTAATTGTATAATTATATGATAACGGAACAAACACTGGTAGCAGTTACTTCTGTAAAATATCTGGGAGTATGCGTGCGGAACGATTTGAAGTGGAATGATCATATAAAATTAATTGTTGGTAAGGCGGGTACCAGGTTGAGATTCATTGGGAGAGTCCTTAGAAAATGTAGTCCATCAACAAAGGAGGTGGCTTACAAAACACTCGTTCGACCTATACTTGAGTATTGCTCATCAGTGTGGGATCCGTACCAGCTCGGGTTGACGGAGGAGATCGAGAAGATCCAAAGAAGAGCGGTGCGTTTCGTCACAGGGTTATTTGGTAAGCGTGATAGCGTTACGGAGATGTTTAGCAAACTCAAGTGGCAGACTCTGCAAGAGAGGCGCTCTGCATCGCGGTGTAGCTTGCTGTCCAGGTTTCGAGAGGGTGCGTTTCTGGATGAGGTATCGAATATATTGCTTCCCCCTACTTATACCTCCCGAGGAGATCACGAATGTAAAATTCTTCCCGCGAACCATACGCGACTGGAACATGAAAGGAAGGTAATGACAGTGGCACATTAAGTGCCCTCCGCCACACACCGTTGGGTGGCTTGCGAAGTATAAATGTAGAATGTAGATGTAGAAGCATAAAGTCAGGATCTGGGGGCTCGAGAACCGACAAATAATGGTACAGTCGATAAGGGACAGCCAAAAAGTGAATTTGTGGTGTGACTTAATTTGCAATGCAATTATTGAATTATTCTTTTTCATTGAGCCTTCCTTTACGACAACAAGTTACATGAACAAATCAGAACTTTACGTTGTACTCGAGTTACACGAATTTCACTCACGCGTAGTGCTTCAACAAGATCTACACCGCCACACTGGAGGTTATTTGTTCACGAGTTTTTGGATGAATCCTTTGCGGACAAATGGATCGGTAGAGACAGTCCAAAATCACGGCCACCACATACATCAGACATAACCATCCTTGAATTTTTTGTGGGCTTACGCTAAGAATCAACAAATCAGTTCACCAGTTCCTGACATAGCAAACCCTTTGGTACGAATACGAGATACTGTATAGCCTCTGACAGAAGCGAATCCAAAAAGATGGAGTGAAATTGAGTATCGTCTAAATGTTGTACGGGCAGCAAATGGAGCGCATCTGGAAGTGTATCCATAAACGCCACCAACGGCAGCAAACTGTTTAGTTGTATCTAACATATTTTCATAGAAATAAATTTTTGTAATCGGGAAAAAAATCTATACTCATGCTGTATAATTTAGTCAGTAATTAATTTAATAACGATGTCATACGAGAAAATTTATACATAGTGCAAGAATGTGTTTTATTCTCCTTCAGTTGTGTGTTGTTAATTCACGCTGCTTGTAATAAATTATGGTAGATTTAATGACTAAAAACATTGTCAAAGACATACTGACAAACGCCTTATGGAAAGTCATGCTCTGTGGAGAATTCTCCAAAAGCTATGTAATAAAAACAGGAGTCAACACTTTTCAGTAATGCCCTAGAAAAAGTGATTAGAGAGTGGAGAAGATCAGATAAGAAAGGTATCAAATTAAGAAACCGAAAGGATAGCTTCCATGCAGATTTCTTGGCACTCGCAGATGATATTTCCCTGACCACAGACACACCGGAGAATGCGAAAATCCAATTAAAAAAACGTAATTGAGCAAGCAAGAAACGTTGGTTTGCAATTTTTTTCACAAAGACAGAGTTTATAGCAAAGCAAAAAATTGCTCAGAGAAACTATTCATAAATCAAAACAGAATCAGGAAAGTCAATTTATTCTAATATTTAGGTGAGTGGCTAACCACAAACAATACTGAGAAAGAAAGTTTGTAAATAAGATCAAAAAAGGTGAACATCGCAGTCCAGACCAGCAGAAACATACGCAAGAAGAAGTCATTATCACAGGACATCAAAATTAAACACTACAACACAGTGGTGAGAACAGAGGCTCTGTATGGTGCCGAAACACTAAACTTAGTACAAATGATGGGATAAATAAAGTAATGAATATAGAAAGGAGACTCGTTAGACGCATACTCGGACCAAGGACAACAGGAATAGAGTACAGCAGACCACGATACAACAAAGACATCTACGAACATGTAGCGAACATAATACATACTATGCGCAAAAGAAGAGTATCATTCTTTGGACGTTTGGCTCACAAAACAAATATTTAATAAAATAATGAAGCTTAAAGGCCAACAGAGTGATTTACACAGACTTTAAATGGCCTCAAAGAAGCAAACATTGAAATAATGGACACACACCACAGAAATTTATACAGGAATAAGATTCGGAAAGTAATATTAAGGGAAGCACAAGAGAGAAAAAGAAAGCAGCCTAATAACATCAAAAAAATGGTTCAAATGGCTCTGAGCACTATGGGACTTAACATCTATGGTCATCAGTCCCCTAGAACTTAGAACTACTTAAACCTAACTAACCTAAGGACATCACACAACACCCAGTCATCACGAGGCAGAGAAAATCTCTGACCCCGCCGGTAATCGAACCCGGGAACCCGGGAGCGGGAAGTGAGAACGCTACCGCACGACCACGAGCTGCGGACCCTAATAACATCGAGGAGCTCCGAAGACAGAGGTCGGAACGCATGAAATTAATGTGGGCAGAAAGGAAGAAGGAAGAAAGCAAGAATTGACGTATTGACTTAACGTGCTCTGTAAAAGTGTCTTTCGAATAAATAAAATAATAAATATAATGTGACACACATTGCACAATCGCAATTTAAAAAAAAAGTATTATGACGTCCTTAAAATTCGCGCAGTTATTCACCAATAGCGTAGCGATTCTCATTTCTTTTAAGAGAAGCGTCATGAGTTGGCCTAAAACTATGCGACATCTTCCGCAAAGGGGACACAGGTATAGCAGAAGCAACATGAGTGGACAGAACATTTGCAACGTGTACCTGTCCGACTACAAAACTTGCATGAAATGTCGGCCTCTGACAAACAGTCCGCATCATCACATTTTTTGGAGTAATATCGAGTGGAGTTGTTGCTAGATTATCTGAGAAAGTATCAAACGATAAATCTGAGTAGATGTATTATTGACTGCCAGCAATGTATTTCCCATTCCATTAGTCAGAACTACGATTTGGACTCTGTTAGATCACTAAACAGCATTTACGTTTGGTGTTGGACGAGACTCTATTTTAAATTTGAAAGTTCGCATTCTTGATGAATTTCATTGACTCTTGAAGTCTGAAGGTATTTCGCCTGTGTCGTACATCCTTGTCACCAGCTGGAAGAATTTTGTCTTGGCTGGCTCTCCCAAGGCTATCAGTGCCTGAAACCCAGGTATAGATGCTCTAATCAAATGAAACTATAGATGCTCTAATCAAATAAAACTATATGATTAGAGAGAGGTTTTCAAGTCTCAAGCATGTATGAAGTATTTACGCAGACTGAAACGACGAATGGAAATTTATACCAATACCAGAATTCGAACCTGGGACTCCTTACTAACACGACAGGTGTGCCAACCACTACGCCACCCTGGTACTTGCTTTGCACAAGTACAAAACTACTCTAGCACGCCTCCCTCCTCAATACAAATATCCCTTTCCGCAAGAGAGGTGAGATGTGAATGAGAATTTAGATTCAAGAAGGAGCCATGCTAGTGGTCGCCATCAGAATAAACTGATCAACGTGTAGTGCGGTTTGAGCAAATTTCTTATTTTCCATCTTATAATGAAGTGTCGGTGCTCTGTATGATACTGATATTTGTATGTATGCATATGCAGATCGAAGCGATGAATTAAAGTTTGTGCCAAGGCCGTGATTCGAAGCCAAGTCTCCTCCTCATTATGCAGTTAAACTAACCACTACGCCACCTCGGCACCTTGGCTCTTGCACAACTGCACGGGTTACCCTAGCACGCAAACCTCCTCAGTTCAAATACCCAATCACACCTCAGCCTATTTGGTGTTCCCCCTAAACTGAAACAGCATTACAGAGGCTCTGCAACTGTATTGAAATACATCTCAGCATCGAATAAAACTGGCTAATCTGCCCGAAATGAAATTATATGGTTCCGTGAGATCTTTTCAAGCCTCAAATAACTACGGTGTGTAAATGCAGACTGATGCGACACACGAAAATTTGTACCAAAGCCAGAGTTGGAAAACAGATCTCCTGCTCCCTAGGAAGATGGGCAACAACTATGCCATCCAGGCACAGTGGCTGTGTACTGAGCAAGCAGTAAAGGAAACAAAGGAAAAATTTGGAGTAGGAATTAAAATCAATGGAGAAGAAATTAAAACTTTGAGGTTCGCCGATGACATTGTAATTGTGTTAGGGACATCAAAGGATCTGAAAGAGCAGCTGAACGAAATGGACAATGTCTTAAAGGCGGATGTAAGATGAACATCAACAAAAGCGAAACGAGGATAATGGAATGTAGTCGAATTAAATTGGGTGATGCTGAGGGTATTAGATTAGGAAATGAGACGCTGAAAGTAGTACATGATTTTTGCTATTTGGGGAGCAAAATAACTGATGGTGGTCGAAGTAGAGAGGATATAAAATGTAGACTAGCAATGGCAAGGAAAGCGTTTCTGAAGAAGAGACATTTGTTAACATCGAGTATAGATTTAAATGTCAGGAAGTCTTTTCTGAAAGTATTTGTATGGAGTGTAGCCATGTATGGAAGTGAAACATAGACGATAAGTATTTTGGACAAGAAGAGAATAGAAGCTTTCGAAAAGTGGCGCTAGAGACGAATACTGAAGATTAGATGGGTAGATCACGTAAACTAATCAAGAGGTACTGAATAGAATTGGGGAGAAGAGGAATTTGTGGCACAATTTGACTAGAAGAAGGGATCATTTGGTAGTATATGTTCTGAGGCATCAAGGGATCACCGATTTAGTATTGGAGGGAGGCATGGAGGGTAAAAAGGCCAAGAGATGAATACACTAAGCAGATTTAGAATGATGTAGGTTGCAATAGTTACTAGGAAGTGAAGAGGCTTGCACAGGATAGAGCAGCATGGAGTGCTGCATCAAACCAGCCTCTGGACTGAAGACCACAGCAACAACAGCAACAATAAACAAGTGGGATGAAGCGTGTGTGGACAAATGTATTGAGGAGGGAGGCATGCTGAGGTAGGTCGAGCACTTGGGTAAAGCCACCGTGCCAGAGTGGTATAGTGGTTGTACATTACGTAGTGAGCAGGAGACACTTGTTCGAATCCCAGGCTAGGTACTAATTAGCACACATTGCTTCAGTTTTCATATATACATCGTAAATGCTTGAGAGTCGAAAAGGTCTCTAGAGCCATGTAGTTTCATTTGATTAAAATTTCTATGCATGGATTTCAGGCAGACTCACCTGTTTCAGTCGTTGGTGAGGTGCTATCCAACACAAGTTGGAGAGCCTCTGCAATGCTGTTCGAGTTTAGGGGGAATGTGAAGTGGGCTGAGGCGTGAATAGGAATTTGGTTTGAGGAGTGAGGCGTGCTAGGATAGTCCGTGCAGTAGTGCAGAGCCGCTGTGCCAGGTTGTTAGATCGTCTGCCTAGTGAGCGTCAAACATTTTTTTTCTCAGTTAATGCATCAAATTGTATCCAGTTTAATCATCTGATACTGTTAGCTTCATTTTAACATTAAGACACATCACAAATTTTTTTCAGATGTAAACGAATACTTTTTTTAGTATATGGTGCAAATAAAGGCAATAGAAAGTAATAGTGATACAATAACATCGTCTGTATCCCATGAGGTACAAAAAACACAAAAGTTAAGGCTAAGTTATATAACATATTATATTAGGAACTGCCTCACAATATCACGGGTACGTCACCGAGGTGACTGGCGAACTGTTTCAAGAATCTCCTTCTCTGTTTACAGAGTACTACTAGTCGTTGGACGACCTCTGCCCATTACTCGTGGACAAGAAAAACATTCTTATCGGGATGGCATCTTCGAGAGGACCATGCAACATACGCACGAGCATCGGTGGGTCGGTTATCGGGTGCACCCAGCATCAAAAGCGTATCGAAGTATTCATCGTTTGTGTACTCCATCGGGAAGGTGCCTCAACATCAACTTGACAGGACCAGTTATGTTGTGCACTGCGTGATAAATAGACATGTGTACTCATTTCAATGGATCACACTGTCATGTGGTAGGCTACTATCAAGTGACGAAGTGATGTCCTGCTTATAAACGACGTGAAGTAGGCAATGAACGTTTAAAAAATAAAAAAAATAAGCTGATTAGGATTCTAACCATAGCTCTATGCTCCATGTTCCAGCAGCGTACTCAGTGAACTACGACGACCGGTAGATAGTGTGGTGTGATACACATTACTCTGTACATTCCGATGTGCTGCATGATGTGACAGTGTTGCCAGCTCCTCGTTTTCATCCACGTGTTTTCAAAATGCGCCCGATCACATTTTGCTAGACAAACTTTTTTGTTGAATCTGAATGAGAAATCGCTCGCTGATCTGCAAGTGCGGGGTACCAAAACCTTCGGAGAGCCTCTGCAGTGGTGTGTGAGTTTCGGGAGAATACCAAGTGGGCTGACGTGTGAATAGGAATTTAGATTGAGGAGTCAGGTGTGCTATGGTAGTCGGTGGTGTTGTGGGTAGCACATCTGGCTAGCAAGGAGGAGACCCAGGTTCGAATCCTGGCCTTTGTTCAAATTTTCCATTTGATGTTTGTGTGTTCCAGTCGTCTGGAGTGTGCACACTGGAACTGCATGAGGTAGATTAATCACGCACATTTTGAAGTGGATGCTGAGATCATGGAGTCTCTACTAGGGGGCGACAGTGCTCCGAATACCCTGACAATCACTTGGCCCTGTCCATTTCCCGTGTTCTTGCCAAAGAGCATTCCTGTCGAAATCACGCAATCTACACCCTACGGAGGCTATTTACCTCCAGTGAGCACTACAGAATCGTCAATTTCAGTACAATAGCCATCCTCTCGTCCATGCCGATGCCCATATTCATGCCCACGGCAAGTCCCTTTCAAATGTTCTTCCCACAAAGGTTGCAAGTCAGTCTAGATATCCATAGGGACATGAGAGAGGGGCCTACAGAAGTAGAGCAGATCCGATAGATGCTGCCAATATACCCTCCAACCTCAATTCCCATAAAGGTCGCACTGTTTTGTTCCCCAGAATAGCATTCCAGACAGACATAAAAGAGCCGGCCGCTGTGACCGGGCGGTTCTAGGCGCTTCAGTCCGGGACTGCGCTGCTGCTACGGTAGCAGGTTCGAATCCTGCCTATGGCATGGATGTGTGTGATGTCCTTAGGTTAGTTAGGTTTAAGGAGTTCTAAGTCTAGGGGACTCATGACCTCAGATGTTAAGTCCCATAGTGCTTAGGGCCATTTTTTGAACCAGACATTAAAGTCGATGACCTGCGCAGTGCCAGGAAACACTGATCGAGTAGCAGTGAACATGGAAGATACTGTGACACTTCAAACTGGATGAGCACTCCAGCAAGCGAACATGGCACAATAACAGGGATACCAACATAATGGTGACTCTGCAGAGTGTCGCAAGAGAGCCCAGGGCTATCACAAGTGTAACTATTCAGTTAGTGACCAGCGTCTGAAAGGTGAAGCCGAGAAGTCCTGAAACAACCAAGAGAGCTGACCAAACGGGAAAACCAGTACGCACGACCAGTCTGCGAATGTTTCTTTCACATACAACTTGAAACGTCAGATCTACGTGCAGTAATCGCTCCTGGATATCTGATGATGGATAAATTCCGAAACGCGTCATATGAGCAATAAAGCCATTCCTTGCCTGATGTTTAACTTTTAACATTGGGACCCAGTCATCAAGAGTGCAGAAATACTGATTGTTTTAATTGTAGGTTTGATGTCGGAAAACAGAAGACAAAAAGAAACATTTTTTCGTATTATATAATTAAAAATTAGTAATTTTCTGATTTTCTACTCTAATTGTACTGCGAAACCTTGCGTCTTGCCAAATTTCTTGAGTCTAGGTCAACGGGACATACCTTTAAGTTTTGATGAGCGAATTTGCAAGTCTCAGAATATGTGGTATGAATGGCTGTATCTTTTGATTGAATTGACTGTGAAGTTTCAGTTTCTTCTGTCACCAAGGGACCATGCAGTTTAGTATGTGATATGAATTTCAACTTGGTACGTCTTCTCGTTCCTGAGAAAAAAGGGGTCTTAACAGGAGGATGAACAGACAGTCAGTCTGATAACAAATGACAAAAAAAATTTTCGTGTGATATAATTACAAATTTATAGTTTTGGATTTTTTCCTTAGTTCTACTTGCTTCTTGCCAAATTGCATGACTCTAAGCCAACATGAGATATCTTATAGGTATTGACGAGCGAGTTTGTGAATATCTAAATATGCTGCCTAAATGAGTATCTTTTGGTTGCATTGTCTTAGAAGCTTTTGCTTAGTACATGGACAAGGACCTATGACTTTCAGCTTCATACGTCTACCTGTTCATGAGAAATTTGGGTCTTAACAGACACACAGAGTGTAAGATAAGAAATGACAAAACTTCTTTTTCATGTGATGCGATTAAAGATTTACAGTTTTCGGATTTCTTCCTTTAGTTGTCCTATGAAATCTACTATGTTGCCAAAATTCATGATTGGAGATCAACGACAGGTACCCTGCATGTTTTGATGAGTGAGTTTGCGAGGATTAAAATATGATATAAATGGCCGTAGCTTTTGATTGAATTGACATGGAAGTTTCAATGATTTACACCGCCAAGGGACCACGAACCTCGGTATGTGATATAAGTTTCAATCGGATATATCTACCCGTTCGTAGAAACTACAGACTGATGCATGGAACCCTAAAAACATTGCATTGCTTAACATAGCTTCTGAGAACACAGGTGTTGCCGTTACAAGGACAATCTCTTTAAGGAAACTAACGGGAATTTCTTAAAACTAATAGAACACATCGGCACCTTTGACGTTGTGTTGAAAAAGGATTTGTGTAGAGTTAAGGGGGGATGTAATGAAAAATGTAAACATTTATTTACAAAATCATTACAGCCATAATTATTAATGTACACATCTACAATTCCGCATATTTAAAACAAAAGAGTAGTGTTTTAACGGAAAATATAATAAAATACGCAGGATTAATATTATCCCAGAAATTTGAATTTTGAATTTTTTTATTTTCTTTCTTATAGAAAGTCATAACTCAAAATATAATCATGCAATTAATCTGAAAATTTTATTGTAGTGTCCGGAGAAGGTTGTAAGACCACTGAATTACAGTTATTAATTTGTGATACAAATTGTATCATTAATAGAGTTTTTAATTTTGCACATCCAAAATTAATTTTTTTTTCTACATACAGGTACAATCATCTAAAAATCAGAATGTAATTGCATGATCTCGTATCTTTTAGTTCCATGGAGATAGCAACACGTTGCGAACAGTTCCTTAAAATTCCATTGCATTATCACATATGCTTTTTGAGGAGAAGCTTCTAATAAAGCAAAAAATGTAAAATGGAGAAAATGAGGATTAAAGATTTTCTTCTCATACTTCTACCTGTAATAAGCTTTCCTCAATTTTAAAATTCTCCATGCTGATAGTCCTCATCCTCCAGGTTCCTCTTCTCTCCTCTTCGACTCTGCCTGGCCTGTATATTTTCAGGTAAGACACTTATCTGTTAGCTTTCTTGACCTTGCTCTCGTTGATGGTGTAAAACGTTTTTGTTATAAACACACCAGGATCTATACCAACTCTCTTCAGCACTTCAGTTCTACCATTATTTCCGTTATTGAAACATAGAACTAAATCGTAGACACCTATTTTGAGTACATCAAGTCCACAGAATGTCCTTTTTGAGCATCTAATCAAAATTAAATTATTGAGGGTTTCGTTGCAAGACACTTCCTCAGTATATCAGGATTAGCAGGAAACCTGAATGTGGGCTTAATTTCATTCATAACAGGTCTTGGTAATGAGTGATTATGTGAATACGTCTCATTTCTGTTGTTGAACTTACACCAATCGTCTTTCGGGCAGAGATTGTGCATTGGTGTTTGGTGAGTGGATAATTTGTGGAAAAAAATTGCCCACACAACACGCCTCATTGCCTCTAAATTATGTGTCTTCTTCCTGATAGCTCTCCCATAAAATAATTGAAGAGAATCAATTTCTTTCGGAATAAGCCTGCCTTTTCCTCCTAGCGGTTTTCCATCCTCAAGTACTTCACCTTTCTTTTCTTTCAGCAAACGACGAATCCTATCACCAAGCCTGATTTTGATGTGGCCAACACATTCCAACTTTTCTATTGTTGTATTGTACGGATTTTTATCTGTTACAGCTTTGAACGAAGAGGAACCCCCATCATTTAGTACATCTAACACCATTCTGATCCTCAGATCTGGAGAACATACTCCACAACTTCAGTAGCCCCACCTGAGCCACAATAATTTTTAGAGCGTGCTACTGCATGCTTTTCTTGCAACAGTTTTTCACTGACTTCATTGTTGGACATTTTCCTTGTTGCACACTGGTGGTAACATTTAGACATAAATTCTACATATAAAACTTTACCTGAGTCAATACCAATAGCAAATGCAACTCCATACAGACATTCGTGACCTCTTTTCATCCAGGTCCCATCTACAGACACACACAGGTCAGTAACATTTGTAGGAGTTCCACTGTCATGAATATTTACCCCAGGATCTATTTCTTTTTGGTTTATTTCCACCAATCCCTCCACAGCTTTCTTAATAGAAACTTTGACAGTATCGCATACAACATCAGACATTTCTTTGTTTATTTTTTCAAAGATTGCACAAGGTGGAGCCATTATCAAAAAACCACGCAATAAATTACCTACTTCCCTGCCCTGTCCAAGGCATCTCAGAGCATATGCTAATCTAAAATTGCTTTCATAGGTACCAGTGTCAGTTTTTTTGGAGGAGGAAAATGAAAATTCATAGCCACACGAATTACAAATAAATTTAAATTCACAAGCTATTCCCACTCTTCTTTCTTCAACAACAATCATGCATTCCGTATTTTTACAGCTAACGCATGAACATGAAAACCTTATAGCCTAGCAGAGAAGCTCTAAATCAGTAAGTCTGAATCCGATGGAATCCATATCAATATCATTCATGCAACTGTACAATTCTCCTGTCCCAAGTTTAGATGCTGAAGCTGAGAGCTTATGTTCTTCATTTCGAGTTGCTTCCTCTTTTTTGTTGGTAATCCAATTTCCATGAAACCTCCATTTTCCAAACTCTGTTTTTCCACCACCCATTTCCACGTAAAGGCTTCCGAATTCAACCTTCCACCTACTAATTTGTGTTAGTATTGTCAAAACGTAAATAAACCACACACAATAAAGTTTTCAGGCAAAGCTATAGATGTCAACCATAGATATAGAAGTCAACCAAAGATATCGAAAGAAAATAGCCTTCACACTGACAAAAATTGCACTCAAGCAAGTAGTTTCCCAAATTTCGGAGAAGGTAGGAGTGGCCACCAATGCAGAGTTAATCAATTTAACAATTTAAAGGCATTTATAAAGCTGCTATCACGATAAAATTCACACACAACATAGATTAAACTTTGTAAATTAAGAAAATAACTTTTTTGAAAAATCGATTTTTTGGTCCAATATCCTTGAGTGTTCGTGAAACAAATATTGGCTGTCTCAGTAACCTAGTACGAAATGAATTCATCACAATGTTGTCAAGGTCTAGCCAGGATTACATTTTAAATGAACTTACAAAAGCAACATACCACTGTACCCGTGATGCAAGTCATAAGGTCAATGTTCGTTCGTTTTGTTCGACAGAGCCGGCGAAGACATAATTATCAAAAAACATTTTATTTACTTTATTCGAGTTACAGACATTACTGCTGATTGAATGTGTGATTGATGTTATTTAAACGAGTTGGTAAAATGGAAGATTCCTCTGAAAAATATGCCATGGGAGGCCAGGATATATTAACGGTTGAAATAGGAAGTGTCCCACTTCTTCTGGTGGAAAGCGAAATAATAAATAACTACAGAATTAAAAAATTCCGTATTTAACTAAAAAATTAAAAAATTGAAAAATAAATAAAAACAGAAATTTTATATTCCCATTGCTTACACTTACGCTAATAGATAGAGGATTTTTATTTAAGATAGTACAATACAATAGATTTAGTTCTATCTGTCTTCACTAAGAGCTTTGATGGATCTCAGAAATTTCGGAATTTACCTCAAATGGAAATGAAGTGCTTCTCCTTTTTATTTTTAGCACTGGAATTTACTTCTATTGCAGTAGTGCTATGTAGTACATATTTTGAAAGAAAGAACTGTCTACTCCAACAGCGCGAGATTTAAGTATATTTTGAAAAGTCTTGCCCAAACCCCGATGATGGGCAACTAGTTTCGGAGGGATAAGGGAGTGGGAAAGGGGCTTATGTGGAAAAGTGTTCTCGATCGTGCTTTGATTCGCAACTAGTGAGACAGAAGATAAGTGAAGGAAGCTGCACAGCTTAATCTTCTACACCTCCAGCACTGCGACAGACGCGTCGTAAAATACTGCAATCGACCCTTATAGCGCGGTAGTTGACCATGTCATTAGGGATGCAGGGCTGCAGCGGGTGGAGAGCACTGGAGGACGGGACTCAGCGTGACCCTAATGCAGGAGACGCTCTCACATCCACCTGACGTGGATAAGGGGAGGAGACTAGGATGGAGCAAAACGACTATGGCGGCGGGAGGGGAGGATGCATACCGTGATTGTACAGTTACCTGCTGATCACACCAGTGGATCACATCTGCGATTAGTATAAGCAACCTCAGACCCGCCTCGCCTCCCTCAAGAAGAGCCAAATTAGTTAATACAAAACGTGACGTAACAGCGGCGTAGAAAGGTATTATCAAAAACTCTCCTGAACACAGTTGAAGATACTGGGAGAATATCAACGTGGTCTTAGAACGAGTACATCCTTTACAACAGAACGAATTTTTAACTTAAATTCAATAATTCGCCATGATGTTAATCAGCAAAGCTATGACAGTATCATTTATTGAGTTAAAAAACGAATTTGATTCGAAACATACAGAAACAATAGGAAAAATCATTAAAGAATTTTGGTGTTGAAGCAAAGTTAGCAATGTCAAAAAAAGATACATGAAGTCGACATTAGGGCAGAAGGGTCTCAAATATTTGACATAAAGACTGGTGTTTAACTGCATTTTAGAGAAAACTGAAGGACCTGGAATTTGGAATTAAAAAGTCAATTATCACAACTAATAATTCTGGGAAGGCAATGAGAGAATTAAAGTCCCTGGCTCGCGCAGACTATTTTGCAATACTTATAGAAAATCTGATAGAAGCAGTCACTCAAACAAATCTAGAAAGAATAACAAACAGAGTTGATCTTAGAACTTCAGATGAAAAAAGTCACATTCATTACAAATACAAAAAATGCAAACAATACATAGAAACACAAGTACCTAAAACAGAGCACGTTCATAAATTGCAATATGTTGAAGAAACCATGCAGCAGGCGAACTACAAATATTTGCAATAGGCATCAGGGTTGATAAAACGCTGACAGCATATGGTCTGACAAAAAATATTTACAGCAAGAAATGCATATCTAAATTAGAAGCTCTATACCATATAGGTAAGTCCAGAAGATTTATATGCATGTGAATGTTTAACCACGACATATAAATTGGACAAACGGATTATCAGAAAAATAATGTGTACAACAGAAACTAGAAATGGTTGAAAAAGAGAAGTAGAGGGGAAAGAGAAAAGAAAATATAGAGAAAATTTCAGAAGTAATGGCAGAGTGATGATTAATCTTCTTTGGACACTACCAAACGAGTGAGAACTGGTTAAAGACACCAATATTCCTGTGTTTCTGAAAAAAATAAATCGAAAATACTGTTGGCTGCAGGAATAAGAAAAGTAGTAAAAAAGAATCAATAACAAAGAACAGGAAATAAAAGAAGGAAATCATTTTAAGAATAAAATACTGAGTTGAGAAGGCTTTCTAGACAGAGGAAATGAGAAATCAAGAACAACATATAATGAAGAAAGGTAAAGACAACATTGGAAGAGGCGAAAGAGTACTGGACAACAAAGAAAGTAGAGGACCAGAATTTGTTACGTGATCCTGGTAGGTCAATGCGAAAATAATAGAAAACGTGACCTTCCCGACTTCAGTTTCAGAGACAGTAACTCTCTAAGAGCCGCATCAAATCAACATCAAAAAATTCGAAACCGCTGTAGCCTAATGAATATTACTACGGCATAAATTTTAGACATCACAATTTACAAAGACTTGTGGGCCAAAATATGAAAAGAAAGGTCAAGTAACTTATAAGTATGGCTCGATGTAAAAGGGGAAGTTTTAGATCATAGTAAATACCATGTCTGACAGTGAAAACCATCTTCTTAAGAACGCACTATTTGTTCAAATTAGTCCGTGTTTTAGAAGAAACGCTCATCACCAGCGAGTACATTCAACCGTTGAAGTACAGTTCTGCGATTTCATTAAACATCCAAGTCTACAGCTGCATAATCTCTTTCGTGGATTAAAAAACGTTTTCTAGCCACAAATTTCTTCACATCTGAGAATAGGTGGCATCCAGAGGAAACTAATTTGGTGAATATGCTGAACGTTTCAACAACAGGTACCTGAAATCGCTGTTTCCTCGCCGGCATTCCAATTTTTTTAAGCCGGCCGAAGTGGCCGAGCGGTTCTAGGCGCTACAGTCTGGAGCCCCGCGCCCGCTACGGTCGCAGGTTCGAATCCTTCCTCGGGCATGGATATGTGTGATGGTCTTAGGTTAGTTAGGTTTAAGTAGTTCTAAGTTCTAGGGGACTGATGACCTTAGAAGTTAAGTCCCATAGTGGTCAGAGCCATTTGAACCAACTTTTTTAAGTAGGTTCAAACTTCTTACGAGAAAGATTTTTTCAGCCTAGGCCTTTTTCGTGTAATTTTTCATTCAAAATTATGGGAACTGGCATCAGATTGTTTTAGCAATCAACAAAATCTTTTTATATTACTATTAATGCCCAAACATGTTTCGCTAATTTGTGTCATCAACGGGAATTTATTTGAGTGCCGCCTTACTTTCTAGATAGTTGGCATTGTAGGATCTTTATTAACTGGCAGGTGGTTTCTCGGAGTTTGGATCTTTGTCGTTTTCATCATGCATATATACTTCTCCTGCAAACGGGGGTGAAAAGGTGCTGTGCATGTTATTTTCATTAACAACACTCACAAGTGTAACCACTGAGCCCCAAAATTCCAAAGCAAGAGTGGCTACACATGGCATGCAAAGCCATAAAAGCACGCTTGACTAGAGGAAACACAGATGCCGCCTACATGAAAATTTAAAAAAAAATCGGAGAAACGGATAGTTCCTGTATGAATATTAAGAATCCAGATGGAAAACCAGTATTCCATAAAAAATGGAAGACTGAAAGGTGAAAGAAAAATGTACATGGGCTAACTAACTTACACAGAGAGAAGAAGAAGCAGAGGAAGATGAAATTGGAGATATGACATTGTGAAGAGAATATGACAGAGCACAGAAATCTGTAGGTCGAGACAAAGCGCCTGGACTGGCCCACATTCCGTCAGAGGTATTTAGATCTATCGGAGAACATACCTAGACAAAACTGGTCCACAAGGTCTACATCCTCAGATTTCAAGAAAGTATAATAACTCCAATTCCAAAGAAATTTGTGCTAAAAGGTGTGAATATCGAACCAACAGTTCAGTATGTCATACTTGCGACGCGCTCACACGAATTATTTAGAGAAGAATGGAAAAAGAACAACAGAAACTGACATACTGGAAGATCAATTTTGGTTTCAAAGAAGTGTAGGCACACGCGAGGTAATACTAACCCTACGACTCATTTTAGAATATATGTTAAAGAAAGGCAACCCTACCGTTATAGCAACTGTAAATTTATAGAAAGATTTTGGCTATGTGGACTAGAAATTCTGAAGGTAGCAAGCATAAAATACAAGGAGCTAAAGGATATCTACAACTCTTACACGAACCAGACCACACTCATAACAGCAGAAAATCATGAAAGGGAAGCGGCACTTGGGAAGAGAGTGAGACCCTATGTTATTCGTTCTGTACACTGCGAAAGCAGTCAAGGAAGCCTAGAAGTAATTTGGAAAGGGAATAAATAGCTCAGAGAGCAGAAATTATAACTTTGCGTTTTACCAATGGCATTGTAATTGTCAGAGACGGCAAATGGCTTAGAAGGACAACTGACAGGAATGTATAGTGTCTATAAAATGAACATCAATGAAAATGATACAAGGTTGATGCAACGTAGCCGATTTCATCGGTGGTTCTGAGGAAAAATGAGACATTAAAAGTAGTATATAAGGTTTCTTACATGGTGTGACGGTACAGCCATCAAGAAGGCACCTTACAAACTTTGGAAGCTGAGGCAGCAGAGAGGGTGGAATTTGCTATGCTCTGTGTGACAGTTGCTCGAGCTTACGTTCGACAGATAAGAAGGGCTGGTAGTAGGCCACGTGATGGCTCAGCGTGGCTGCCCGCAGCGGCAGCAGCTTTATACTTCGTCTGCTAGACGTGGGCGCTGTCTGAGCTCTGCTATTGGAGCGGACACTGTGTTTGAGAAATTTTGAAGCTAGGAGAAGACTTACTCATTCTGAAAGCACGGGGCCGGTATTTCAGGTGCTCGAAAGCCGTTGGGGAGAGAAATGATGGAAAGCGTCTCCATGAGAGACTAAAGGATCTTGCTAAAGACTGAAAAATCAGATGTGTTCTAATAAAATGTGAACCCAGTAAGATACTGGAAAGCCAGTACCACAGAAATAATGGCAA
Source organism: Schistocerca piceifrons (assembly GCF_021461385.2). NCBI lineage: Eukaryota > Metazoa > Arthropoda > Insecta > Orthoptera > Acrididae > Schistocerca > Schistocerca piceifrons. The sequence continues at coordinate 63,548,181 of NC_060140.1, read as the reverse complement.
AATTACAGCGAGTACGATGGTGTAAGTGCGCCGTAGGTGCGGTGAGTAGTTTTTAAGTTATTCTGCATTAAACAACTTATAAAACACCGATTTTCATAAACGAAGTGTCAATGGATACAGCTCGTAGAGACCTATTGAGTATTAAACCAAAATTGTGCTAAACATTAAGTACTTTGAACCACAGGTCGGAACGTGTACTCCGTGCAGCAAAATCGACAATTTAGCAGCAGTATTAAGATATATCGTAAAAGTAGCGGCAGCGTTAAAGAATAACAGCAGTTAGGAAAGTAGAAATAAGTTAAATAAGTTCATAATTAATTGTTTGTATTTGTTAACAGTAACATCACCAAAGGTAACGTCTTCCATGTTGGAACTGTAATTTATGTGAAAAGCCTGTGTACTAAAAATCTAATTTCAGCATTGAAAATCTGATAAAGCTTGGAAGAGATTTTACATATAATACTTGCAAACATACCAATATATTTATATTTTTACATGATCAGGAAACAAACATACCTGATTTGAGTATAAATACCCGGCTGCCATCTTGGTTCAAGGAGGCTGGTTTGGGCGGTATTTGCAAGCAGGCCCTGTGTGAGTTGGGTGGGCAGCGAGTTGGTCGTCTCATGAAAATATTGAGCTTTTTCAAAGTGCCGAGTAGTGGGCTTAGAAAATTTTCGTGTGTTTCGCCAGTGAACATTCAGTAATATTTTCATAGAGAATCTTTTTTGTCAGGGGACGATTACCAACTCGATCTAGAGTGTGGACCTGGACTAGTGACTTGTGGCATTTAGCACCTGAGAACATTAAAAATTTTCGAGGCTTTGAAGTAGGTGGGGACCTAGTTTAGATACTGCCTGGCTTATTTATTTTTTGCATAGGGTAAGCATTCAACCTTGGAAGTTGATTAAATTTGTTGCTGCGGGTCATAAGGAAAACAAGTCTAACCCTTGTGAACTTCATTTCGCAAATCTATGCCTGCATTCTGTTGAACAATCTGGGCAAATGCGACGAGTGCATAGCTGGTCCCTAGAAGTTAAAGCAGCCAGACTTTAGAAGACTCTAACCTTTCACTGTGGCCTGTTGACGGTGTGCTGGGAGCTCAGAGCTGTTTTAGTGATCTATTGGACATTGACTTTCAAGTGACATTTGTTTAGTTCAGTAGTTCAATTTTACCTTCACGTTTTCAAGATAGCCTGTGTACTCAGGAATATGTAGACAGCACAATACGGTCTCATGGGAAGCAAAAAATATTACATGTACAAAGTGTAAAGGATATGAAATGCAGATTGGTACTAGCAGAAGAAGCATTTTTGAAAAGGAGAAATTTGTTACCATTGAATTTAAATATACATTTTAGGAAGCCTTTTTCTCTAGGTAGCGTTGAGCGACCACTTTTGGTCATCTTAAGTACAATTCAAGGTAGCCTTTATGTTCACTATAGGAAAGAAGCTTACAAATTACCCCAAAAATCATATCTATTATTTCAAAGTCTGTACATTACAACTACGTAGGAACAAATTTTCAAAGTTTTCTAACCACAGCAAAAAATATCAAATACCAAATTCCTCAGTTTCGATCACATTTACCTCTAGTTACAGCCAATCATCTCGCCACTTTCGACCGATGCATATTGTAATAAAACTGGGGCTTTAAGTAACTGTTGAATCAACTTGCTAGAAAGTAATTTGTTCTTTACACAAGCACGTAAGAAAACAAACACGCATAAAGTAGATAAACGTTACAGCAATAGGACCGAACAGAAAAACAGTTAACAAAAAGTATCGTATTTATTGGCCTAGATACAATCTATGATTACTTCTCCTTTAGGAGCCAGGAAAAAAGAGGTTTAATCCATATCATAAACTCTTTTGGGGTCATTTACCATATCATGATCATTCAGTATTTCACATAATTTCTGGAAGCAGTTTCTTACTTTCCATCCCTGTAACGGGTCCCATAGCCTGTAATGAAACTGCTACTCATAAAAGAAAAATTAATTAATTAATTTGCTTGCTCTTTGACTTCTTGTCTTTGACAAAGATGAGGCAGGTACTTTTGAATGCCTAGATGCATACATTATAAAATTTTTACCCGTCTAATACAAACAATCTGTGAAATAATTTGACTGTAGATGAATGTGTTTTTCTTCATGGCTGCTGTAAGGAGAGAACGGGTTAGGTGCAGGATGAGTTGGCGGTCGGATGTTTCTGCTTCTCCGGTTCTCAGAGAACGCCAGGCAGAGTCGGAGTAAAGTGCTACAACTCGCGATGACGTCGCCGTCTCCCTACAATATTCACAGTCGCCGTAAGATTTTTCTTTTCTGGAAACACTTTCAGAATGATACGTTTGAACAACATTGGCAGTATACCTTCCGACTAACAAGCTGGTCGCTTAGGAAACGGCTTGAACATAAAAGCTGACGGCGAAATATTTGCGCGTCGTTCGGACCGTGATAGTGGCAGATTCGCCCAGTATTGTTAATTCGCGAAGAAATCATTATGCACTGTATTGCTAAACACACTAATAGTTTTTATGAAGGTCCGAGGATCCAACATCGAATAAAGGTTCGTAAAGATATATACCTTCTCCCTTTTCTCTCAGAAATTCAATTTTTATTCTTGATAATCGCGATTACATGTTGACCTCTGCACTTCAAAATTACTTCTGTATGCAAACTTATCTCCAATAAAAAACACAATGCCCAATCGGCATTACTTATTTCCAACAATCACAAGAAAACCTAGATACTCCTCTTTTTTTTTCAGCAAAGAGCGTTGTCATATCAAATTCCGGTAGCGCATCATCGTTGGTACTCGCAGCCGGAATATTACAATCATATTACATTATGTAGGAACATTACAAACTCTATTCGCTGATACCATCTCATTGTAACTACACTTCGTGTTATTTACAAAAGGTGTAACATAATCCTCTTTACGGAGAGATTGATTGCATTGCATGCTTGAAAGTTTACAGATCTGCCCGTACTAAACAACTTTTTCGTAGGTAAGTGGTGTGTTACTTTACCATCTAGATACCTCAATTTGGAACCGTGCGGAAATAGTCACAGCAACGTGTTCTTTATCTGTTTCCTTCCCCTCCGAAGACAGAATGTGGGCCACAGTGTCCAGTAGTTCACTGTACAAGTTTTATTTCACACTCTAGATATCGGTCTTAGGCTATTATCAATTGTTACAAGTGTTATACACTCCTGGAAATTGAAATAAGAACACCGTGAATTCATTGTCCCAGGAAGGGGAAACTTTATTGACACATTCCTGGGGTCAGATACATCACATGATCACAATGACAGAACCACAGGCACATAGACACAGGCAACAGAGCATGCACAATGTCGGCACTAGTACAGTGTATATCCACCTTTCACAGCAATGCAGGCTGCTATTCTCCCATGGAGACGATCGTAGAGATGCTGGATGTAGTCCTGTGGAACGGCTTGCCATGCCATTTCCACCTGGCGCCTCAGTTGGACCAGCGTTCGTGCTGGACGTGCAGACCGCGTGAGACGACGCTTCATCCACTCCCAAACATGCTCAATGGGGGACAGATCCGGAGATCTTGCTGGCCAGGGTACTTGACTTACACCTTCTAGAGCACGTTGGGTGGCACGGGATACATGCGGACGTGCATTGTCCTGTTGGAACAGCAAGTTCCCTTGCCGGTCTAGGAATGGTAGAACGACGGTTTGGATGTACCGTGCACTATTCAGTGTCCCCTCGACGATCACCAGTGGTGTACGGCCAGTGTAGGAGATCGCTCCCCACACCATGATGCCGGGTGTTGGCCCTGTGTGCCTCGGTCGTATGCAGTCCTGATTGTGGCGCTCACCTGCACGGCGCCAAACACGCATACGACCATCATTGGCACCAAGGCAGAAGCGACTCTCATCGCTGAAGACGACACGTCTCCATTCGTCCCTCCATTCACGCCTGTCGCGACACCACTGGAGGCGGGCTGCACGATGTTGGGGCGTGAGCGGAAGACGGCCTAACGGTGTGCGGGACCGTAGCCCAGCTTCATGGAGATGGTTGCGAATGGTCCTCGCCGATACCCCAGGAGCAACAGTGTCCCTAATTTGCTGGGAAGTGGCGGTGCGGTCCCCTACGGCACTGCATAGGATCCTACGGTCTTGGCGTGCATCCGTGCGTCGCTGCGGTCCGGTCCCAGGTCGACGGGCACGTGCCCCTTCCGCCGACCACTGGCGACAACATCGATGTACTGTGGAGACCTCACGCCCCGCGTGTTGAGCAATTCGGCGGTACGTCCACCCGGCCTCCCGCATGCCCACTATACGCCCTCGCTCAAAGTTCGTCAACTGCACATACGGTTCACGTCCACGCTGTCGCGGCATGCTACCAGTGTTAAAGACTGCGATGGAGCTCCGTATGCCACGGCAAACTGGCTGACACTGACGGCGGCGGTGCACAAATGCTGCGCAGCTAGCGCCATTCGACGGCCAACACCGCGGTTCCTGGTGTGTCCGCTGTGCCGTGCGTGTGATCATTGCTTGTACAGCCCTCTCGCAGTGTCCGGAGCAAGTATGGTGGGTCTGACACACCGGTGTCAATGTGTTCTTTTTTCCATTTCCAGGAGTGTATATCATTAGACTTGAGTAGAACCCAAGTTATCGTCAAAATATGTATCTCCGGTTATATAAACCAATTTTGTCGAAATAAATGCTAGGACATTTGTGTAGTATGCTAATTTACTGGAAATCGGCATGACTCAGTTGATGTGGTTGTGGAAAAATAGATGGCCAAATCACAGCTTTGCTACACTGTGCCTAAGCAGTGGCTGCTTAGGAAACGAGACACTTAAAGTAGTAGAAGACTTTTGCTATTTAGAAAGCAAAATAATTGGTGATGATCGAAGTAGGGACGACATAAAATGTAGACTGGCAATGGTAAGAAAAGTGTTTGTGAAGAAGAGAAATTTGTTAACGTTGAGTATAGATTTACGTGTCACGAAGTCCTTTCTGTAAGTATTTATATGGAGTGTACCCATCTATGGAAGTGAAACGTGGACAATAAACAGTTAAGACAAGAAGAGAATAAAGCTTTTGAAATGTGATACTTATAGATTATGCTGAATATTGGACGGGTAGATCATGAAACTAATGACGAGGTACTGAATAGAACTGGGGAAAAGAGGAATTGGTGGCACAACTTGATTAGGATGAGGGATCGTTCAGTAGGAAACACTCGGAGGCGTCAAGGGATCGCCAATTTAGTACTGGAGGGAAACGTTGGGGGGTAAAAATCGTAGAGGGAGGGCAAGAGATGAATATAGTAAGCAGATTCAGAAAGGATGTAGGTTGCAGTAGTTACTTGGGGATGAACAGATTTGCACAGGATAGAATAGCATGGAGAACTGCATCAAACCAGTTTTCGGACTGAAGACCAAAATAATAACAATAACAACACATAATGTCCTAAGGCTGAAATCTCGGTTGAGAAATAAAACCTGTTGTACAGTCAAATGGCGGTTATATCTTTCAGAATGCCTTACTCTATGGTTGACACACAAAAACCTTGAGTTAAAAATGTTATACTTTCACAATTCGTATTACATATTTTTTCGGAGGAAGGCAATGGCAAACCACCTCCTCTAGGACCTTGCCTAGTACGGCGGTGCGGGTTTCCCGCATCGTTCCCCTACGCTCTGCTACAGAGTATGGGACTTCATTTCCATTTTTTTTCATTTTTATTGTGTTAGAAGGATAGATAAATTAAATTGTGATGCTCAGGCTGGACTATTAATTAGGTCTATCTTGATATAAAAAGTGCCAGAAATGTTTTACATAAGCCTACTAAAATAAAATTAGTCTAGTTAGAATACAGATCAAATGTACATTATAGGTGTTTTACATAAATTTTTAAAAGTGAACAAAACATACATGACCATAACAGAAAACCGAGACTGAATACGAATATATCAATGGCCACAAAAGCTTAATGGTATGGTTTACGGTTGTATCATCTTCATCTTGTATGAAATGAAACTATAATATTTAACCTTACCTCCCAACAGAGCAATCTTCTGATGTTTGATTTAAACGCTTAGAATACGAAAAACTGATAATACGTTCTTTATAGAAGAACTCTAGCAAACTCAACTTTTCATCACAGAGTTTTTCCCAAAACTAGGAGTCCAAGCAAGAACAAACAAAGAAACGTTTCTATACGCAATTGAACAGCAGATTTCATGTTGTCTATAATAAGCTTTTGTACGATTGGTTGGTTTTCAAAAGAAGCTTAAAAGTTCACTAAGTACATCAAAGTGGCCACAAGTGGGCTAGTGGCCAAATCTGGAGCGTAGATCCTATCTGTCTTGTGTGGTATTCGTTATACGTTAGGGAAACGTGCACAGTAAACAGTTCAGCTAAGAAGAAAACACAAGCTTTTGAAATGTTATCCTATGGGAGAATGCTGGAGATTAGAGGGATAGACGGGCTAATTAATGAGAAGGTACTGAATACACTTGAAGAGAAAATAAATCTGTTGCACAACTTGATTCAAAGCAGGAATCGTTCTATAGGACACATTCCGAGGCGTCAAGCAGTGACCATTTTACTAACGAAGAGAAGTGTGGCGGTTAAAAATTGTAAAGGGAGACAAGTTTAACTAGATGTAGGTTGTAATAGGCTTGTACTGGAGAGACTGCCGCTGAGAGCTGCCTGAACTCAATGTCTCCCATACAACAGTTTGTAGGAGGGGAAGAAGGGAGAGTAGAGCGGCGGGTACTAACTATTTTTAATATTTTGGAAGATGAATGGCGAATTGTAAGTGTTACATGTTCCTTATTCCTTACACGCTGTGTGGCTCTTTAGTGGATACAGGAGCGAGGAAGAATGCCGTTCATGAACATAGAAGTCAGATATTAATTTATTCTACATCTAATATCAAAAAGTAAAAATAATACATAACTTAGTTGCTGTAAAGTGCAGGGTCAGATGGTAACTGTAGATATGAATTTAGAAATATGTACTGATACAAAAGACATAAATCTGTCACTCTTCAGTGCAATGTCTATTCAGAAGATGTCGAGCCCTGGCCACCATGAAAGACTGTAAACGTTATTCACATGACAAACACACAAAAGGGCCTCTGTGCATGAATGTTGGAACATTGTAGTGTGAAGATTTTAGGACAATTCTTATAATCTTCTCCAAGAGAGGCGACGCATTGGTGAACACTAAATTCGTATTGGAGAGGATGACGGTTTAAATCCTTGTCCGGGCATTCAGAGGAAGGTTTTCCGTTATTCCGCTAAACTGTTTCTGGCGAATTACTGAGTGATTCCGGTGAAAGGGCATGGCCGTTACCCTATCCTTACTTTTCCATATCTGAGCTCATTCTCCGTCTTCGATGATCCGTCGTCGATGAGATGTCAAACTCTGATCTTCCATTTCTTTTTCTCGTAAGCTTCCCTTTTGCGGAAAGATATAAGCCAAATAAAACACTGGTAGTGGAGACTGATACGTAGCAGATGTGCATAAATGAGGAGAAATAGTGTTTTGATGAAGTTGCATACTGTACCTATGTGTTAGATCCCGCAGAAGAAACTACTGAAAAGACTGACGTTCCGTATAAGTGTATCACTGTCTAGAAAAGAACTTTAATGTTGTTTCAGTACTCTGTATTAGGAAGTTATGAGTTAAGAAAAGAATTAAACTTTTTAAGTTATTGAAAGATTACAGTTGTGTCATGTCAGTGATAATTTTATTAACAGCAGCGCTCTAAGATCTCTGCTAACTCTCACGTGTAATACGTATTATGTACATTTCTATTATGGCCTACGAAAGTCATTAATCGCCAAATTCGAGAGGCACAAGATGTTACAAGCAGCAAAGTAAAGCCACTAGTTCGCATACGTTGAACATAAACGTATATCGCATGTTACCTACAGAGGCAACTGGAGATTGTGTGGAAAGTAGTATCACAGTAAAAGTTTCCCGTTTGCCAGTAACTAAACCTGTTAAAATTTTAGCCACCTCACTGTCCCCAATGGTAAATTGAAGAACGTATATTCTCAAGACACTAGCACTCAAAACCGCCAAGAATTTGCTCGTAAATGTTGAAAAGACTGTTTATGAGCATGGACAATACGTCAGTATACTAAATTAGCACAATGTAACGAAATTTGATTTATGGAGTGAATACTACAAAATAGGCTAACACAACAAATTACTCGCAATTTGGAATATTAGCGGACCTATTATTAGAGTTCATTTATTATCTGAAATCGTCTATCGGATAAAAAGAACCCATTTTGTAAATATCGTTACATCAATGCTACAACATATTAAAAACACAAAAATAGCTCTTAAATATTGTGCTCTACAGCCAAAGTAGTCTCTACGAAAAATTGTTCTCAACCACGCAGCTATACTCTACGCCAACAACTGACTAAAACAGAAACTTTCTCGAAAATGTTATCTTTACGGTCAACAAACAAAACTTCGTGGGCTGTATAATTATTGCTATTACTTAACGTATTGCTTAATAAATCCTTATTAGCTGTATGTTTCTGCCGTTCCTTAACTCATGTCATAAATTTATCATGTAACCTCATTATTAAAGCAACGTCATCATTCTGGGATCGAAAGATTTCGGTCAGCGGTTTTCACATGTCGATTTTGAAATAAAAATAGGCAGTAGAACACATCCCTAGGACTAACTCGTAACCGCACGAAACTGGCCCGCGACAATGCTACTGCAAGTAAGTGAAGTTATTGTTGTAAGGTGTCGATCCAAAGACAGAAATTGAAAATATAAAATTAATGATAATTATGTACCCATTGCTATGTTTCAATAGATTTCCGCGACATCCAGTAGGGTTGCAATCAAACGTCGTTGCATGTGGTCTTGAACTCCTGAATTTGGATAATGCCGATTTTGTCCATTTCACTTCCAACCCACGCCGTATAAAATCCCTGCACACGACTTACGGGTTCCTACACTAACGAGATAGAACCAGACCGATTGTGAAGCAGATTTTATTAAAACGCGTCTTGTCGATGCTGCCTTTTCGTTGAGCTGCTAGCAACAAACACACAGAGGAAAACAAGATGGCCTGAAAGCTACAAATATTAACGAAAGTATAACTACTGAGTGTGTTCTAACATCGATACTGGCGTACCTCCTCTTCCGCAAGCTTGGCGTCATGTCGCCTTGTTATGTCGATGATCTTCTTCAGTTGTGGTGCCATTGCTAACGATGTCATGCAGAGCGACCTAATGAGAAACGAAGACGCAAAAGAATACATTTCCAAGAAACGCTGTTACTTCGAGCGGACTATTCTCATTATGAACACTTTAGTGTAAAAATGTGAAGATTCCTTAGTAGTCAAAAACAGTGCTATTATAATTTGATGTTGCCGATTGAACATTCAATAACAAATGTATAGCTAACAAAATAAGTAGCACTACAATGTACATATTTTAAAAGGAACTTTAATACACGTACCGTTTTCCATTTCATCGGCACCCTGCCGGAATATGATGTTAGGCATATTTCCTCATCAAAACCTTTGCGTAACATAAATATTATCTAATTTGCCTCCAGAGATCTTATTTCCGTGTCGCAATGGATCACATCAATGCAAGGAACGCACGAAGCATCTTCCACACTTTTTATCTCAGACCAGAGACAAGCCTCTTGTCGCGTAGAAATATTGAGGTCACTGAGTAGAATCAGGGTAACACTCTTTTTACAAGAATTTCTGGAAACGTGACGTCACTTTGACTTCATGCGCAGTATCGAAAGCACGGGAACTGCTTTCGACTTTGTGACAAGGAAAAATGAGAATCTTATGTCTCCTGATTCCACTCGTAGCAGATTAAGCTGCCCTCCTAGATTCCTGTCAACCACACACTCGGAAATAGACACATTTTCGGAAAAAGGAGCCAAATATATGTGAAAGGGACTAATATGAATGTCATTGCTCCTCGTTTTATACGCGGTAATTTAAGCTGCCTGATAACACACTCGGAAGTCGCCAAATGTTTATTTGAGCTTTCGTTCCGTAACGAAATACCAACGAATATTCCAGGTCATACTTGTATTACATACCTCAGAAAGTTCTAGAATATGTTAACGACACTAAAATGAAAAAAAAAATGTGTTGCGGGATGCGAACAGACATCCTTCGATTCCATAAACCACAATGTTACCCACTATGCTAGAACTTCGTTGTTTAATAGCAGTTTCCTATCTTGGTTAACACTTTACGTCTTGAAGACGCACGAAGCGTTGATCTATTACTAACTGATATTTAACGTTGACGGTGACATGTTTGTGATAAATTTTCAGTGCGTCGGTCCTTGACACGGCGTACTGCAAGTTATAATACAAGTGTGTTTCTTGTTTAATTTGTACACTGCTGAAGCTCACAGCTCTCGCCTGAGAAAGTGCCTTATATGAAAGCATTAACTGTCCATAAATCATTACGTGACGATTAATTACAGCAATAATTATAACAAATCATACCAAAAATGGAATGTTTTTATAAACCTCGGAAACGCGTGCATCAAGTCCTGTTAGAGGCCCGTATCGAACACTAACGAATGTCGACAGCAGTTCCTGCTGTTGTCGATATTGCGGGTGACGTCAAAATGACGTCACATTTTCAGAAGGTTTGTGAAATGAGTATTACCCACCTTATCAAAGCAAGAAATAGTATAAAGGTTATTGCCTATTATGCTACAATCACGCCTGCAATACCTTGCCCCCAGAAATTCTTTCGAACACTTTAAATATATAATTGCTGTTTCATATTAAAGTATTTGATACTTGGGTACTCGGGGAAACGTCTCATGCACTAAACAGTTATTTTCGTTTAGGTAATGTATACACACACATAAATACGTATCTGTGTACACTTTCATCCATAAATTTTCATGAATTACTTTCTTTAAACATCGCCTTCGTGGTCTTTCGCCGTATTTCCTGAGAAACAAATGACACGATTCATTCTTAGATTTCTGTTTTTGTACTCATCTGTCCCAAGAATCTACAATGCCAGCACTTATTTATAAATCTAGATATACTCTAATCATAACGCTCTTTCGTCTTGTTTCAAACTCATTTTTAACACCATAATAACTAAACGTGAACACTGACATCAATAGACGCAAGGATATTGTCAGTACTGCCCACAGACGGCACAATATTTCCGGACAGTGCAAAATATTTCAAAAGTTTTTGATATTCTCAATATTACTATGCAACCTCTCAATCTCGCTCCTAGATGTTTAATGTTATTGTGCTTCAGGGAACATTGTGCAACATTATTGACAGTCTAATGGGTGCATAAATAAAAAATTGTCAGATTTCAACGACTTTCCACAAAGTTTTTACCGGAGATTCTTGGAAGTTTGGTTGGACTGGGATTGGGCAAACAATCAATGGCAATCTTTTTGAATAAACTTTACTGTCATCCCAATGAGCTGATTCGGGGGGAAAACGAGGACCTTTAGCAATTAAAGTCCCATTTAGGACGACGTAATTAGAGATGGGAAACCACGAAAAATCAGAGTCTGTATTTCTGAAGAAAGTTTAGAATTTCGGTCCTACAGAATGTGCCATCGCACAGGTCACTCTGGAACATCTTTCGTGTTAATTTATGTTAGTCAAGGTGAAAGGTGGCTACACTGTGCCACTGCGCCAGAGAGTGCGCCAAAGAGTACTATTAAGCCGCCTCCACAGTGCTTGTTATGAGATTGTAGAAGTGTGGTTGTCGAGAGTTCATAGCAGTCAGTGCTAGCAGAGAGCTCGTAGAGGACAGTGTGTGTTAAGAGCTCGTGGTTGTCGTGAAGTTGGAGTAAGATGTTGTAGTAAAGAGTGTTCCATGTTTTATGCAGTTATTTGATGGGAGAGATAGCAGATGTTATTGTAATGAGTGCATTTCGTCAATATATATGAAGGTAAAATTTATAATGTTCCTTTATTAGTTGTGTATCTGAAATAATGTGTCACTACAGGTTCAGTCAACAAAGCATCTGGCTCGTGTTCTTGTATTAGAGTGAATTTTGGTTTTCTTGCGTAATTATAGTTTTTCTAAATTTCTTTTGTCACGTCAGTATAATTGGTATCAAAATTCTTGTCTTGTTGGAAAAGAACCGTGCCAGATGTGGGCGTTGAGTCACACTCCCACATACAGAACAGTTACATTTGTGCTTGGATTTTGTAGGTTTTTTAGTTGCTGGGGACTTAATTAATTAACTGTGTTTACGAAAATTTTCTTACATTGTTTGTTGCAGTCAGATAGCGTAATAATACTAGTCAGGGCCAACCGATTACGAGACTGCGTAATCGGATATACAGCTACAAAAATTAAAAAAGTATTTTCAATACCAAATTTATTTAATCTGTATGTGGGAGTGTGACTCAACGCCCACATCTGGCACGGTTCTTTTCCAACAAGACAAGAATTTTGATACCAATTATACTGACGTGACAAAAGAAATTTAGAAAAACTATAATTACGCAAGAAAACCAAAATTCACTCTAATACAAGAACACGAGCCAGATGCTTTGTTGACTGAACCTGTAGTGACACATTATTTCAGATACACAACTAATAAAGGAACATTATAAATTTTACCTTCATATATATTGACGAAATGCACTCATTACAATAACATCTGCTATCTCTCCCATCAAATAACTGCATAAAACATGGAACACTCTTTACTACAACATCTTACTCCAACTTCACGACAACCACGAGCTCTTAACACACACTGTCCTCTACGAGCTCTCTGCTAGCACTGACTGCTATGAACTCTCGACAACCACACTTCTACAATCTCATAACAAGCACTGTGGAGGCGGCTTAATAGTACTCTTTGGCGCACTCTCTGGCGCAGTGGCACAGTGTAGCCACCTTTCATATGCCCCTCCTCCACAGGCCAGAATTTGATGGTATTTTTGCCAGCATTGGTGGTGAAAATACCACCAAATTCGTCCACAAAAATACAGACAAAAATAAAAGATAATATTAATACCTAAACATCACATAATTAGTTAAAAATTTTGGCTTTGCACTGACCTTTCACTAACCTAATGTATGAAATACAGTAAGCAATACAACTTCTTTTCATGCATGTGGCTTTACATAATAGTTTACACAATATACAAAAAATCAGTTTATACAAATGTTCACATAAAATGCTTTCAATGATTAGTTTATACAAAAAAGACACTAACAGGTGACATCTTTTCAGTAGAAGCAGTCCATCAGTTGCACCCAGTAAAGTTTAGCAGGTACACCCAGCAACAAGTAACATTAGTTCAGTAGAAGCAGTTCATCAGAAGCACCCAGCAATGTTGAGTAGGTGCAGACAGCAACAAGTGACTTCATTTCAGTAGAAACAGTTCATCAGTTGCACCCAGCAATGTTGAGTAGGTGCAGACACCAACAAGTGACATCATTTCAGCAGAAGCAGTTCCATCTGTGGCACCCAGTAAAGTTGCAGAGGTACACACAGCAACAAGTCACATTAGTTCAGTAGAAGCAGTCCATCAGAGGTACCCAGCAATGTTGAGTAGGTGCAGACAGCAACAAGTGACTTCATTTCAGTAGAAACAGTTCATCAGTTGCACCCAGCAATGTTGAGCATGTGCAGACACCAACAAGTGACATCATTTCAGCAGAAACAGTCCATCAGTTGCACCCAGCAATGTTGAGCAGGTGCAAACACCAACAAGTGATATAATTTCAGTAGCAACAGTCCATCAGTTGCACCCAGCAATGTTGAGTAGGTGCATACAGCAACAAGTGACTTCATTTCAGTGGAAACAGTTCATTAGATGCACCCAGCAATGTTAAGCAGGTGCAGACACCAACAAGTGACCATCATTTCAGTAAAAACAGTTCATCAGTTGCACCCAGCAATGTTGAGCAGGTGCAAACAGCAACAAGTGACTTCATTTCAGTAGAAGCAGTCAATCAGTTGCACCCAGCAATGTTGAGCAGGTGCCGACACCAACAAGTGACATCATTTCAGTAGAAGCAGTCAATCAGTGGCATCAGCAATGTTGATCAGGTGCACACAGCAACAGGGGACATCTTTTCAGTAGAAACAGTTCATCAGTTGCACCCAGCAATGTTGAGTGCAGGTGCAAACAGCAAAAAGTCACATCTCTCAGCAGAAGCAGTTCTATAAAATTCACTAGCACTGATCACACAGTTCATCAGCAGAAATTAAACACGACCAAATGTCACACATCATGTTGAAAAGTGCAGGTAACAGTTCAGAATATTTATCTTCACTAATCAGACAGTTCAGGCATGAACAATAGTTTGAATGCACATACAGATGCTTTTACAGTAACATACAAATCATAACAAACACACAAATGATATCAGATAATTGTCCTATTAACTATTACAATACACAAATACCAGTAAACCTATAATATTCATGGGTGTCAGTGCAAGCCACTACAAACAAATAAAATAATATTTAGGAGATAGGTGGTTAGGATTAGGAAAGGAAAACACACAAAACACACTCACTCATCTCTCATCCACATTAAGTACTACTGTGTAATTGAATAGTGTTAATTGTGTAAATGTAATTCTGTCAAAATCTGATGTTCATCATGTGTATCAAGTAGTACTGGCAGCAATGTATAACAGTCAATAATAGTTAAGTCAACGTCATAGTCATCATGTCAAGACCAATGTTTGCCAAACCAGATCAAAATGTACTGTTGTTGAACAACTGTCAGTGAGCCAAGATATGCAATTACTTCCTCTCTCCAAAAAAAAGTATATACTGCTTAGTGATTTAACAAAGTGTATGCATAGACTATCTTCCTTCTATTTTAGTGTTCTAGTTTGCTCTCTTCATCCTCCTTGTTCCATAAGACCAACAAAAAAATATGCTCCTCACTTACTTTACCTCTTATACACCAAAACTCCAATAATCATCTGCATCACATAATCTCAATACGTCACTAATACCTCTTCAATACGTCTTATCATCAATATCATTTACCTTACCTCTTGTCCACAAAAACTCCAATAATCAACAACTTAATATACTCTCAATACCTCAATAATACGTCGCTACATATAAACCTCAGAGCACCAATATCATTTCACTTCCATAACAACTCTTTCCTCTAGTCAGTCTCCTCGAACAAGTACAGATAAAATCCTAATGCAACTTCAATTCAGCATCCCATACAATCCGAAGACACAGTGTCCACACACAACCTCTGTGTAATCCATCTGACCCAAATTTTCTACTCATTATAAATTATAAGATACATTTTGGTTCCTTGACCATCATTAAATAAAAGAAATGCATACCTGACCTCTAACAGACTTAGTTCGAATAACTCTCAGTAATTAAGTACGATTACGGAGTGTGAATGATCATAATATTTCACAGTGTGTACACCACTTCAAGAATCATAGCAGAAGCAAACATTTGGAGTATTTCTTGTGTCAAGTGTCACTTCCTATTTCAATTGCTCACGAAAAATGCAGTGTAATAACTGTTAATGGTCTAAACCTAGTTTCGGTCTGTCATGTCGTTAGCCTCCTTCCTATTAGCATAAATTTATACAGCTTCCATAAAACCTCAGCTCATGTGACTTCTATGACTTTCTTGTACTAATGTCGTTCGTCGAATTATAGCAGTTAATTTTCTTATCTTAAAATATAAGGCACTGAGCGTAAGCAAAACTTGCAATAGCGAGTAAATATACCAGTAGAGAACAGAATGTCAACAAGTGTATGCAGCATAATTCTTACAACGAGGCTCTGCCAAGCGAACAATCTATAATTAATCCAATAGTGTGACCTAAACTCTATGTTTATACACAGTATATCAGCATTTCTATACACCAAATTAAAGAGCAGTTATGGCAACAAAACAGAAATGTGTAAGCAAAACTTGCAATAGCGAGTAAATATACCAGTAGAGAACAAAAAGTCAACAAGTGGATGCAGCACAATTCCTACAACGAGGCTCTGCCAAGCGAACAATTTATAATTAATACCACAGTGTAACCTAAACTCTGTGTTCGTACACTGTACAACAGCATTGCTATATACCAAATTAAAGAGCAGTTATGGCAACAAAACAGAAATGTGTAAATATGCAATCCATACAAAAAGCAGCAAACATGTCATTAGCATCATATCAGCATAAGCAAATAAATGTTCATATGTCATCTTAATAAGTAAACATGAAGGCGCATGCAGATAAATCACAAAGTATAACTTACATACATATCAGCACAATAAATCAGGTGACAATTATAATTTAAATAACTAAGCACAGCAGGCACATAATTAAAAAAATAGGACATCAGTGAAAAAGCAGCGCAGCCAAGCGATGCATAATATACACAAGTTACAACCCAGTTCATTAATAATCATTGTCAAAATCAGTTAACGTACGCAAGCACGTCGCTTCACAAGTAATTTCATAGAACATAAAATTTAGCACAAGGCATGAATCACGTAATCGCGAGCAGCAAATTACGTCTAAAGTACGTACCTAAGTGGAAACATGTTACCTGAAAAATGAACTCAATTAACAGTTACCTTTTTTAGTTTATTAGTTTCTTCTTCGAAATTACATTCTTTCTGAAATTTTCTCGATAGCAAGTCGTCTTAACGTCGGAGACACACAGAATTTACCTGTAGTTCTTAAATATTTTATACAACCGTATCCTGAAAAATACTGAATGTTAATAACAAAATTCATCAAGTCACTATAGCTTTATACTGAATTTAGTCGGAGAAATTAGACTGTGTGTTTGTTTACGGCTGTCAGTGCATTCGCACTGAGCGCTCGATCAGCTGTAGGCGCGTGACGTAGGAAGCAATTGTTTGCGGTCAACGACTGCCTTGTGCGGCGCGCAGACTTCACTGTTGCTTTGAGTATGTGCCGCCGCCAAAACACAGCGCGGTATCCTTGTACTCTCTGCGTGTTTACATGTAGCTGTTAGTTTCTCACAAGTATGTCATTCCACAAAAATTTTAACGTTTGATATATGATGTATTCCTTTAGAGCGTCGTGATTTAAGAGTTTCTACTTCAACAGTGTTATCATGTATAATTTTGCGAATTCTATATGGGCCGTTATAAAGCAGAAAAAATTTGCGACATAAGCCTTTTCCTTTATGAGACAAACGGTGGGACTTAATTAATACCTTTTGACCAACTGAAAAAGTTTTTAAACGACCAGGACGTTTCGCTGATTTCTCTCTTCTCGCAGCCGCAGATGCAATATTTTGTAGAGCCAGGTTAACAACTTCAGAATGCCGTAGTTTCCGTGAAGGCGGAAAAGGAACGATTTCAGATATGCGATTTGTCGGTGCTTTATTTTTTAATGTCAATAGAGGCGGTAAAGAAGTTGAGTCATTAGGAAGTTCATTCAGAATGTTTTGAAAAATATGAAGATACTGATCCCAAGTTCTGTGATTCTGATGACAATAAAGACGGCACAATTTATTGATTTCCTTCATCCATCTCTCTGAAGCGTTAGATTGAGGGTGAAAAAGTGAAATGAAAATTGGTTTAATTTTACGACGCTGTAGAGTACGAAGCCAAATTTTAGAACGAAACTGTGATCCATTATCTGATATAACCTTATCAACATGACCAACTTCCTTAAGAAAATGTTTGATGAAAGCGTTAGATACTGAACGAGCTGTTGCTTTTCGTAAAGGTATAAAACACACATATTTTGACGTCAACTCCACTGCTACGAAAATGTACGCAAAACCATTAGTTGAACGAACCACTGGACCGAACAAATCGACTGCAGCCATCTCCTTTAATTTCACTGGAATGATGGGAAACAACGGTGCTCTGTGAGAAATCGTTGGAGGCTTAGCCATTTGACATAATTTACATTTGGCAAGAACAGATCGAATACGTTTTTCCATATTACTGAAGTAACAATTTTCTCGTAATTTATGAAAGCATTTTCTGGGACCAAAGTGTGCATAACTGAAATGCGTATACCAAATCAATTTATTGACCCACTCATCAGGAATACAAACTAACCAAACGGAGTTGTCGACCGATTTTCGTTTAAAAAGAATGTCATTGCGAACTAGATAATGCTGTCTAATCGCCACACTTTCCTTTCTCCTCCACTTCTCCTTAATGTCCTTCCAGATTGGATCCTTATTTTGCTCCTTAGCGATATCCTGGAGCGAAGACGAAATAAAGTTCTCAAACGCAACACCTTGAATATACATCAAACAAAAATTGTTTTCCTTGCAGTCCTCTTCAGCACTTTGTTTCAAACCCATAGGTGCACGTGATAAAGCATCGGCAACAATATTTGAAGAACCCTGTATGTAAACAATACTAAAGTCAAATTCCTGTAGGTACAGCGCCCATCGTGACAATCTGCCATGAGTTAATTTCGTTGACATAAGAAATTCCAGAGCTCGATGATCGGTGTAAACCTTAGTATGTCTGCCAAACAAAAATGTGCGAAATTTTGTGAAAGCCCAAACAACAGCCAAAGCTTCAAGTTCCGTAATCGAATAATTCTTTTCTGATTTAGAAAGAACACGACTTCCAAATGCAATCGTCTTCTGTACTACAACGCCGTTTTCTTCTATCTCTTGAAATAAATGTGCACCTAGGCCCTTGTATGATGAGTCCGTTGCCAAACAAAATTCTTTAGATAAATCCGGATGTGAAAGAAGTGGAGCAGCAACTAAAGCATCACGAAGTTGTTCAAATTCTGACTGAGCTTCCTCATCCCAACACCAATTAGATTTCTTTCCGGATAGTTCACATAAACGAGGTGTGGCCAAATCGTCCAATTTAACAAAGCGTCTAAGAAAATTACAGACACCAAGGAAACTACGAACGTCACGTTTTGTGCTAGGAACAGCATAATTACGAATAGCGTCTAATTTCTCTGGATCAGGAAGAATACCTTCTGTAGATATAATGTGACCGAGAAATTTCACCTGAGAACGACCAAATTCAGATTTTTCCAAGTTTACTGTAATGCCAACTTTTGCAAAGATACGTAATAATGAGTCCAAAATTTTGTTGTGTTCACTCCAAGAACGTTTAGCGATAAGAATGTCGTCAACATAAGAAGTAATATTGTCACGAAGACAAACAGGTAAAATTTCATTTAAGCTACGAATGAATGCTGCTGAAGATACTGTAAGTCCAAACGGTAATTTCCGAAATTGGTAACAGTTACCAAAGGCTAAAAAGGCAGTATATTTTCTACAATCAGGGTGGAGTTCTATTTGCCAAAAACTTGCGCGCATATCAATTGTGGATAAGACTTTAATTCCATGGAAATGTTGAAGAAGTTCATCTAAATTTTGTGGGCGGTCAGTTTCAGGAATGATGATATTATTTATCTGTCTGGAATCCAGAACCAAACGAATTGACCCATCCTTTTTAAGAACAACGTGTAATGGGCTAGTATAAGGACTGACTGCAGGCTCAATAATGCCCTGATCTAACATGTACTGAAGTTCATTCTTAACCTTGTCTCTGTAAGCCAAAGGAATAGCGTACGTTTTCCCGCGAAATGGTGTGTGTTCTTTCACTTTAAATAAATATTGTAAGCCTTGTATAGTTCCTGTGTGATGACTAAACACTGTAGCATGTGAAGTCAAAATGTGGTGCAGCTCTTCTCTTGCAACGTCATCCGGCACTTCAGCTTTCTTAACCTTTTCATTAATTAATTCTTCGCTATTAATTATATCATCCATCGCGTCTCTGTATCTGTTGTCATTATCATGAATAAACACACTGTCGTCATAATGCTCAACGAAAACATCAGAAGTAAGAAACCTTAAACATTTTGTATCTGACTCAGATCTTGTTAAACACTCGAAGAATTTTAGACATTTCGGCATTCCAGCAACAGTCAAATTTACACTTCCTTCTTTAAAGTTCAAAATTGCCTTATGTGCGTAAAGAAACTCCATACCTAATATAATTTGTGTACTGAGTAATGGAACAATAATAAAATTAGCAGAAAATTCGTATCCTTGACAAATGAAATTTAAATTGGTCTGTTGTCTGACCTCCACACTTTTTCCAGAAATCGCACCTCGAATTGTAGTTTTAGAAATAGGTAACACAGGACAGGCAATAGTTCTTTCACATATACGAAAAACTGATTCACTAATGACATTCAATGGGCTCCCAGAATCTAAAACTGCAGTGAACTTATTCTTACCCACACATACTTCAATTAACAGGGTGTAAAAATGCGTCTACATTATTTTCCTTTTCGTCTAATAAAATGTCTCTCATGTCTTCCAAGCGTACGTAGTGTAAAGTCGTAGTGTCATTACTTTCTGAACCGTCTATATTGCTGCCAGAAGCCGAAGCTACAAGTCATTGTCGATTGTTTGCGTCACGTCTTTGAGTATTCGCGTCATTTCGCGGATCCATTTCTACGATTTGCACTTGTCTCTCAGAAGTTCTGTCACGTAAAGGATGCCAATTAGGTCCTTCCTGTCTGTTAGATGCAAATTCTTGGCTGTGTCTGTTATTAAAATTTCTGTTTTCCTGTCTGTCTGCATAACTACTTCTTGTGTAATTTCGACTGTCATTTCTGAAATTATTATTGTACCTACTACCCTGGTTATTTCTGTAGTAAGAATTTCTATTACTGTATGAATGATTTCTGTCCTGATGATACCGATTACTGTTTCCGTATGATTGATCATTCCGATACGAATTACCGTTGTTATAGTTGTCTGTGTAATTTCTGTTAGAACGTCTGTTATTGTCATAGGGCTGGTATCTATTGTCGTGTCTGTTACGTCTGTCATTCTCAAAATTACCCATATAACGCCCGTTCCGACCACTATCACTTTTCTCTGAAAGTCTATTGTAATTACTGTTACTGAAAAAGTTACAAGAGGTCCCGTCGTCGTTGTCATACTCCAGTTCTTGCAACAAAGTCTTAAAAGTCTCAATGTCATCTTTACATCTTCCGGCCAAAGCAATTTGTCTTATGGATTGTGGCAACTTAGTTAAACAAATGCGAATTAATTCAGTCGAGCTATAAGGGTTGGACAGGAACTGATTCTTTCGAATCATGTCTTCAAAGTACTCTGCCGGCGTGCGGAACTCAGACTGTTTGAAATTACGCTGCATAATAAGACTGTGTTTGACTCTGTCTTGCGTGTTTTCGGACCAATATGCCGATAGAAATGCATGATAAAAATCATTCAGATTATTACAATCTCTAATGAGTGCGCGCATCCGCGTCGCCGGTTCGTTTTCTAAATATCCACACATAAATTCCAGTTTGTGACTTAGTGGCCAATTTGGTGGGAGTGCGTACATAAATTGATCTAACCATGCACATGGATGTATGTCATTCTTAGAATTGCGGAAGATCTTAAATTTCCGGACAGTCAAAAAGTGTTTATAATCAAAGTTTTCGCCTCGTGGCGACAAAGACCTACCGCGTCTGTCCCGGTCCGAATGTCGATTATTGTAAAGTTCGCGCGCCTGGCGCTCTCTTGTTGCATCCCGTAAATGAAACAAATTATTTTCTTCAAACCCCTCTGCTACCTGTGATTCCAAATTTCTTTCCCCTTCGATCTGCTTGACTTGCTTTCGTAATGCCTCAAATTCCCTTTTCACGCGTTCATTAAATTTTCCCTGATTCTCAACATGCTTATTTATGTTCTGATACTCTTCGGTTTCTGCAAATGGTAATGGGGCTGTATCATCCGAATCTCTGTCCCCATGTAAACTAAGATTTGTCAGTTTATCTGAAATTTCCTCAACTCTTTCCGATAAGTCACCTAATTGTTCTTTCTGTTTATTTACGTCTTCCGTAAGTGTCGCGACTCGGGTTTCAGTATTGTCACATTTGGTAGCTAGCTGTTCATATTGTTGTGTTAGGTTATTTAATCTGTCATTTGGTACGGATTCCTCGATTCTTTCAAATATTTCTTTCTTATCGTTTGCACGTTGTAAATTTAACTCTGAAAGATTCTGTACTATCACGCGATCTCTTTCTTCCTGTTCTCTATCCTGTTCCCTTTGTCTGATCTCTACTGCAATTAATCTATTATTGTGAGCATTCAAAATCGGTTGTACTTCCTCTCTGATTTCTTTCTTTAATTCATCTTTCATATTTTTGAAACATGTCCCTATTCGTGAGTCCATCCGTGTTTCCAAAGTTCCCATCTCTGTTTTAATTGTTCCTATCTCTGTTTTTAATTCAGATCCTAACCGAGTTTCCATTGTTCCCATATCAGTTTTTAATTCAGCCCGTAAAGTTCCCATCTGTGTTTTAATTGTTCCCATCTCAGTTTTTAATTCAGATTGAAAATTTAATATTACACTCATCAACTGCTCCATATTAAATTGTTCAGAATTCTTTTCGCCCCTAACATCTCCCGCAAAACTAACTTCCTTCGTCACAGCTGTAAGGCTATCTGTGTTCGATACTATTTCAGAATCTTCTGTCGTTAATCTCCGATTCTGTGAATTTTCCGATTGAGAAAAATTTTGAAATGGTTCCGGACTGTCTTCCCGACTTATTACATTGTTTTCCACTTCATTATCCATCATACTGTTTTCCTCTGTTGGCGAGTTCGCCATGTTAACAATTTCGTTATTCTCACTATTCATCATTTTTGCCTTTTTCATTGATCGCGTAATCATTTACAAAATATACGAAAGATTCGTCACTGTACGAAAATCACACACAATGACCCCTTATCTCCAACAATACTATTCACACGCAATGTCTCCCTCAAACACGATCAATCGAACAATTGAAATAATTGCACAAGATTGTCAAACGCGTATACAAGGCAATAAAAATTAAATTTTGAAAAATACCATTAGAAGAATGCCAATTACCAAATCTACACATTCAATACAGACTACAATTACTGAACTACAAATTACTACAACAATACTACAGTCTACAATTTTCACAATCAGAAGAATCCAAGGGACGATCCGAAGCAGCGGTCGCCACGTGCATGGGGGCTTAATTAAATAAATTTGGTATTGAAAATACTTTTTTAATTTTTGTAGCTGTATATCCGATTACGCAGTCTCGTAATCGGTTGGCCCTGACTAGTATTATTACGCTATCTGACTGCAACAAACAATGTAAGAAAATTTTCGTAAACACAGTTAATTAATTAAGTCCCCAGCAACTAAAAAACCTACAAAATCCAAGCACAAATGTAACTGTTCTGTATGTGGGAGTGTGACTCAACGCCCACATCTGGCACGGTTCTTTTCCAACAAGACAAGAATTTTGATACCAATTATACTGACGTGACAAAAGAAATTTAGAAAAACTATAATTACGCAAGAAAACCAAAATTCACTCTAATACAAGAACACGAGCCAGATGCTTTGTTGACTGAACCTGTAGTGACACATTATTTCAGATACACAACTAATAAAGGAACATTATAAATTTTACCTTCATATATATTGACGAAATGCACTCATTACAATAACATCTGCTATCTCTCCCATCAAATAACTGCATAAAACATGGAACACTCTTTACTACAACATCTTACTCCAACTTCACGACAACCACGAGCTCTTAACACACACTGTCCTCTACGAGCTCTCTGCTAGCACTGACTGCTATGAACTCTCGACAACCACACTTCTACAATCTCATAACAAGCACTGTGGAGGCGGCTTAATAGTACTCTTTGGCGCACTCTCTGGCGCAGTGGCACAGTGTAGCCACCTTTCAAAGGACCCCCATACGTTAGTTTGTACGGGGCGAGGGCATAGACGTGAGGGTACGGAGTATTTTTAACATTTTGGAGACCACTGGCAAGTAGCCATAAAGTAGTTCTAGTCCTGAACCTGTTAAAAATGTGGCAAAAGCCAACTTTGAAATCATTTTCTTAAAAGAGAAACACCTGACTAAACTATATTATTTCGTTCCCCTGAGAGCTACGGGCGGCAAGGGAGAGGGGGTACAGTGAAACCACGAGTATGTGACAGGTGTTGGGTGTTCGCACCTCATCACAGAACATGAAGGTCGGAGGCCTGCCCCTCTAAAAAGTGGGATAGGCGGGGTAGACACATGTGTTTCGGACTGCATAGTTCACCAAGCATTTTGAGATTCGGAGCTTTGTGGCAGACGACTACTTCCTACATCTGCCCTGGCTCACCCAACGACGTCAGTTACGACTGCAGTGAACACGGCATCAACGAGACTGGGCCGTGGATGAGTGTAAATGTGTCGCCTTGTCGGATGAATCTCGTTTCTTGTTACAACAGGTCGATGATCGTTTCCGGTTACGCCGTCGTCCAGGGAAACGTATGCTCGAAACATGCACCACACCATTTACACAGGCTGACCTGTGGTACTAATCGAAAGCACTATGACAGCTGTGGACCAACTGCATCAGTATCCGCCTGCTTAGCTGAGTAGTAACGCGTTTGCCTACCGTGCAGTGGGCCCGGGTTCGATTCCTGGCCGGGTTTGAGACTTTCTCTGCTCGTGGACTGGGTGTTGTGTGGTCCTCGTCATTGTTTCATCATCACCGACGCGCAAGTCGCCCAAGGTGGCGTCACCTGAAAGAAGACATGCAACCTGGTGGCCGAACTTGCCCGGATGGGGTCTCTTGGCCATCAATGCCACAAGTTCATTTTTTTCCTCAGTTATTCCCCAAAGGCAATGGTATCTTCCAGCAGGATAATTGTCCCTGTCATTAGCCCATAATTGTGCTGCAGTGCTATTCTTCAACTGATTTATCCTTTGGCGAAGCGGTTATTGAGTATCATTATTAGTGAAGTATTGAGAGTTAAGGGTAGTCTTTCCGATTTGCGGAGGAAGATCATTGAACATAAATTCGCTCGACGCATTAAGCAAGATTTGGCAGGCCAATATTTTTATAGTGTCCCTTGACAAGTATATTGATGAAATTCGTGTCGCCATTACAGCGCTGGACTTAAATATAACTGAGAGGCAGGCCGTAGAGAGTTTATTGCAGGGCATCAGACCGGAGGATAGGTCGTGGGCTATGTTTGCCCCTAAGCCAACTACCTTCAGTGAACTTGAGACTTTGGTTTATCAGATCCAGGGGTTCCGTTTTGCTGATATAAGAGAGCCAGTGTACGAGAGGCAGATCCTATAACTACCTGGGTGCAATCGGATCATATTGGAGGAAAGATAAATGATTTTGGGGATGGGAGCTGTTTTCGTTGTGGGACTTTAGAGCATTTGGTACGAGGTTGTCCGGAGAGATGGAAGCCGCGCCCGAGGAACTGACGGTTAAGGAACAGGGACAACATTAGTCAGGAGCGTCCGATGAAGCGACGGTAGCCAATCGCTGCCGTTCGTGTGCGGCACCTTGAACCATGAACCAGTCTGTGTGTTAGTAGATTCCGGCAGTAGTGTGTCCTTGTTAGATGACCACTGGTATCAGAAATATCGTTCAGTATGTAAGCTACCTCCGTTGCTACCGACCTCAAAAGGATGTCGTGCGGTTAATGGACAAAGTTTGCCCCTCATGGGCTGTTGCCGGGGAAGTGTATCGATACAGGGGTTTTCGTGGCCGATTCATTTGTTAGTGGTGGAAACCCTGTCCGTTAATTTGTTATTGGGTTACGATTCGATACAACGGGTGGGTTTCGTGTTAGATTACGCCAGTAGAATGTTTCATATTCGGTTCACACATGCGAAGAACTTAGTTTGTGTTCATGCCAGGGGCAGACCGAGGTAAACAATTTATCTGTTCAGGATTCTGAATTTGGGCTCGGTTTCTTGCCAGGTAGTCAGGCTGAGGAATTATTGGCCTCTCTGAGTCTCTTTCCTGATGTGCTGACTAATAAGCTCGGTGTGACGGATAAAATTCGTTACCAAATCCGCTTGACCGATGATGTGCCAGTTCGACAACTACCGCACAGACTATCACCGCCGAAGATGGAGGCGTTGCGCCATTTAGTTGATCAGATGTTGGAGGAAGGACTGATCAGAAAGTCGAGCTCTCCTTATGCTTCTCCGATGTTTTTGGTGCCTAAGGCAGAGACCAGTAGTGGACTATAGACCATTAAGCCAGAAGGTTGTTTTGGAGTCGGTGGCCTAGCCCGACTTGACCATTGTTTTACCTGGTTTGCGGGAGCAAAGGTCTTTACCATCCTGGACCTCAACCAGGATTACTACCAGATTCCGTTATCCGAAGATTCTAAACCAGTCACTGCGTTAATCACGGAATGGAACCTTTATGAGTTTAATCTGGTGCTATTCGGGTTGTCCACGAGCGCGGCAGTCCTGTCTCGGCTGTTAGACAACATCTTGGGGGATGTCAAGTACAAGTTTGTTTATAATTACCTCGACGATAGTCCTACGTTTGAGGAGCACCTTCAGCATTTGGAGCAAGTCTTACTCCACTTGCGGGAAGCTGGGCTCACTGTCAACCCTTGTAAGATAAGTTTGACAAGCAAGGAGATTTCGTTTTTGGGTCATTTGGTCTAGGTAGGGGGCGCGAAGATTGACCAGTGGAGAACGAGGGATCTACATAAGTTTCCGCCTCCAAAAGACTAAGAAAGGAGTTGCCCGATTTACAGGGATGGGCAATTTCTTCCGTAAATTTGTGCCCCATTTTGCGCAATTAGCTGCTCCACTAAACCAACTTCGGAAGAAGAACGTGGATTTTCAGTGGGGTGAATTCCAGCAATGTGCATTTGATGCTATTAAGGAGGCCTTAGCCAATCCACCGTTTTGGCTATACCAGAGTTTGGTAAGCGTTTTATAGTTCACACAGACGCGTCTAATTCTGAGGTGGCAGCAGTGCTGCTCCAGGAGGATGAAGGTGAACGTCCTCCGACAGCATACGCATCCAGGACACTGTCGCCTGTCGAGTTAAAATATTCTGTGTACGAATGGGAAGCGTTGGCAGTACTCTTCGCATTAGAAAGGTTTCGTTTCTACCTAGAACGTAGACATTTCGACTTGGAGACCGACAACCAGGCATTAATCTGGGTACTGGTCCGCCCCAGGAAAACCGGACGTAACGTTCGGCGAGCAGTCCGCATATCTGCCTTCAGATTCAGCGTTAAGCATATAAGGGGAACGGAAAATTCTATAGCGGACCCGCTGAGTCGGACGTTTGAGGAGGGACAGGAAGGAGACCAGGAGACTACTGGCGTAAAGAATGTAAATTTGGTTATGGGCTTTTAACTGAAGATCCGGAGCTGTTTGGCAGTCTGAGAGAAAAGCAAGGCGTGGATCCTACCTTGAGTCCCATAAAACAGCAGCTCCTAGAAGGGAAGCAGGTGCCGGGCTATAGCACAGAAAAAGGCATCCTATGGTACCAAAGGAAGAGCGATGGAAGGGTTAAGACTTGTCTGCCGAGTGAACAAGTCTCGGTGATATTCCATTATTTCCATAATTCTGTGGTGGAAGGCCACTTTGGGAGTCGCCAAACTATTGCTAAGATTCGGGAGCATCTAACCTGGGAGACACTGTATAAGGACACTCATAGATTAGTAGAGCAATGCCACGTTTGTAAGGAATCCAAGCGCAACTCTAATGCGAGGAGACGGTTGCTGCAATCTACCAGGGCGAATGTACCAATGGACGAGGTGCTCATTTCTTCAGTTGAAACTACCGGTCTGAGAGGCCGTGGTAGATGTATAAAATTTACACCTAACGTTTCGTCTCCATCTGCGGGACACATCTTCTGAGGTCGTCCAGCTACTGCCACTGAGGCTCCAGGTACTCTCGCATTTATAGAGCGCATAGAGGGCACCACCATTCGTCACGTGATCATCATCATCTTGGACAGTTTCCAGCCACTGGCTGGGTCTGTCGGGAACACAAGCCTCTCCATCGTGTTCTGTCTTTCCACCATTCCCCCTCTTCCACCTTCGTCCAGTTCTCTCCTCTTCTCGTCACACATTCCTTCACTCCCTTCACCCATCTATCTCTTGGTCTTCCTCTGGGCCTCTTCCCCTCCAGTTGCAGATCAAACATCCTCTTTGGAATTCTTCCCTCATCCATTCTCTTCATGTGTACATACCACTGCAGTCTTGATTTTTCTATCCTGTCCTGTACTGGTTCCTCCTTTAGTCTTTCCCTCACATACACATTTCGCAATCTGTCTCGTCTTGTTACACTCAACCTGCTCCTCTGGAACTTCATTTCACTAGCCTGTATTCTACTTTTGTCGCTTTTGTGCATTACCCATGTCTCACTTCCGTATGCCAATATGGGGACAAAGTAGGTTCGGTATATAATTCCCTTGGATTTCTGTGGCACCTCCTTGCTCCAAATAAGCCCCCTAATGCATTTGTAGAACTGCCCTGCTTTTCTGCACCTTTCATTTATTTCCATTACGTTTCCCCCCTTACTTTCAATCATGCATCCCAGGTACTTGAAGTTCTCTACCACTTGTAGTTTTTCCCCTCCACAAGTTATATCCACATTTGGCCTATTCTTCTTCCTTGTTGTGACAATTATTTCACTTTTCTTTGCAGAGAAATGCATTCCATATTGTGCTGCCGTTGCCTCCCATACATCTAACTGCTCTTGCACCTCCTTCTTGCAATTTCCCCATAACATCAGGTCATCGGCAAAAAGCACTGCTTTCATTTTATGATCTCCAATTGCATCTGATACTTGCTGTAGGATTTCATCCATAACAATAATAAACAATAAAGGCGAAAGTGCACTTCCCTGTCGCAGCCCATTTTCCAGCTTGAACCATGCAGTACGTTCCCTCCCCACTTTCACACAACTCTCACTTCCCTCATACATTTTTCTGACTTTTCGTGTTATCTCTTCATCTATCCCTTTTGCGTTCAGCACATCCCAGAGCTTGTCCCTACAGATACTGTCATACGCCTTCTCAATATCTAAAAAGGCAATTATTAAGTCCTTCTCGTACTCATAGTGCCTTTCCTGCAGTTGCCTTACCGCAAATAAGAGGTCCGTTGTTGATCTTCCCGGTCTGAAACCATACTGCTCCTCTTGCAGTCTACTTTCAATACTGCTTCTTATTCTCTTCTCCAGGATCTTTTCATTGATTTTTCCACAGTGGCATAGCAGGGTGATTCCTCTGTAGTTCTCACATCTCCTTTTATCCCCTTTCTTGAAGATCGGGACTATAATTCCTTTCTTCCAATCCTCAGGAATTCTGTTCTCCTTCCACACTACCCTCAGCACTCTGTATAGCCACTGGGTTCCTACTTCTCCTGTTGCTCGTATCATATCCACTGTTACTTCGTCCCAACCTGGTGCCTTGCCCCCTTTCATCCTCTTTATGGCTTCTTCCACTTCATTCCAAGTTAGATCATCAATTTCCCCACTATTATAATCGTCTACTGCCTTAGGCTCTCCATCGCTGTTAGTTACCCACTTGGCGGCATTCAACAGATCTTCAAAGTACTCCTTCCAAATCTTTTTGAGCTCATGCATTTCCTCCACGACTCTTCCATTATTATCCATGATCCTCAGGCACTCGCTTCTGTCGTTCCTCTTACTTCTTACCATGGTGTAAAGTACTTTTTTGTTCCCTTCACTGTCCTCTTCTAACATTCTTGTCCATTTTTCCATCCACTTCTTCTTCTCCGCCCTTACTATGATCTGTGCCGTTTTCTTGCTTTCCTTATATTTTACCCTAGCTTCCTCTGTTCGGGTCTGGAACCATTCTCTGAAGGCTTTGTTCTTTCGAAGTACTGCCTCTTTACATATGTTGTTCCACCATGGGGTTTCCTTACTTCTCCTCTTTGTGCTAGTTCTTCTGCACACAGTCTCAGCTGCCTCAACTAGAGCCCTCTTAAAATCTCCCGATTCTTCTTTCACTGTTCTCTGATCTTCCTTTGGCAGCTTCTTCCTGGTCAGTGTCTGGTACTGGGTCCTCCGTTCATCCTCTTTCAGCATCCATGTCTTCAACCTTTTCTCCTGTATATCTGTTGCCCTCCTATCTTTTTTCTCTCTCAGGGTGGCTACCAACAGCCGATGGTCACTGTCTTAGGCCTCAGATGGAATGACCTTAACATCTGTGAGGCTGCTCATCATCTGCCTATCCACTAGTACATAGTCTACTACTGAAGTTTGGGACCAGTCTCCACTGTACCAAGTTATTTTGTGGCTACTTCTCTTCTTGTACCAGGAATTTGCGATCGCCAGCCCATTCCTCTTGCAGAATTCCAGCAACAATTTTCCTTCTCTATTTCGGTTCCCCCAGCCCTCTGGTCCCATTATCTCCTCGAATCCTTTCCTGTCTGTGCCAACATGTGCATTGAGGTCCCCTATTATAATCTGATTACCTCCATTTAGCTGCTTTTGCATGTCATCTTCAAATTCCTCCTTCTCCTTTTTTGTACACCCCACCTGTGGGGCATATTCTTGGATGATTTCAATGCTTTTTCCTTTCACTCGTACTCTGGCTTTTATCATTCGATCATTGATACCTTCCACCTCCTCCTGCAGACCCTCTCTGACCACTATTGCCACTCCATTTCTTCCCCTCTCATTCCCTATCCAGCACAGTTTACATCCTTTACTTAGTGGTTTTTCACCAACTCCTCTCCATCTAGTCTCAGCAAGTCTCAAGATGTCCAATTTCCTCCTTTCCATCATTTCTACAATTTCTTCTAACTTCCCAGTTAGAGTCCTTATGTTTAAGGTGCCCAGTCGTAAACCATCTCGTAATCCTTTTCCATTGCTTGGTCGGTTTCCTTTAAATCCGTTCCGTGATCCGAGGCATGTTCCCTTTTTAAAAGCAGTTGATTTATCCACTACTGGCTTGCTAGGCCTATCGCAGCTTCACCAGAGCCCCGTTAGCCGTCACGTTTCAGGGTTCCCATAGGCCCTTCCCAGCTACCGTAGCGGTCCTGGGGCACACGAAGTCCCCGCTGTACATCGCCCCTATAGGCAGTCCCCTACTTTGTGCCGTTGCCCATCTCCCACGACTTGGACGAGGGGTTGGACTTATGGGAGACATTCGTGATGCCGAATTTAATTTCGTGGTTCCCATCTCGAAAAACATGCTCAGCTACGGCCGATTTTTCGATGTGTCCTAAGCGACAATTTCTTTTATGTTCGGCTAAGCGGTTGTTTACACCTCTTTTTGTTGTTCCAATATATACTTGTCCACAACTGCAAGGAATTTTGTATACCCCAGGTGTTGTTAGGGGGTGTCGGGCGTCTTTTGCAGTTCTGAAATATTCCTTAATCTTCTTGAAGATTGTTTAGATCCCATACTTGGCCAGAACTTTCCCGATACGGTCCGTGACCTTATTAATGAACGGTAGGAAAACTTTTCCAGTAGGTGACCGTTGTTGCTCTGGACTTCTGGCTTCTTTTCTTCTTTGATGGAGGGCTCAATCAATTTCTTTGCTGGTATATCCGTTTTTCATGAAGGCTGACCGTAAGTGATTTAGTTCATCTTGTAAGTAAGCCGGCTCGCAAATTTTGTTGTCTCTGTCCACCAAGGTTTTCATGACACCTCTTTTTTGCCTTGGATGATGATTTGATTCCTTGTGGAGGTATCGATCCGTATGAGTGTTCTTTCTGTATGCCTTGTGGCCCAGCGTCCCACGTTCAGCTACAGGCAACGCAACGAATAGTTATGTGATGCCTAGGATTCCAAGCCCACGAATATCGTCGTTGTTGACCTCACACGAAGAGGTGTCAACTATCCTATACCCTTTCACTAGTAGGTAGGATTGCGTCGTTCGTAGAGACCTGGAGGAGTTTGGCATCGTGAGGAAACAACGAAATAATGGGACAGTATCATCTCAGAGAGCTCAAATCCTGAGAAAATTAGGATTTGAAGCTCGAATGCCAGTCCAATGTCAATATTTTCAAAATCTCTAGGTTATATAAAATAAGAAATTTAGATCCTATGACCTTACACGACAGTTGATTGGTGAACTAAAATAACATTATTAATGTAAGAAGAGACAGAGTTCCTGCATGCAGCGACTTCCGCCTCTGACGGCCGAAGCTAATACATCCGTCTTCCAGTCAGTGGCGAATGCACATGTTTAGTGTTTATTCGGATCCACTGCACAGGCCTGAATGGACTGTTATGTTTGTGGCAGTTAAAATCTGGTACCCCGAACGGAAATCTAAAGCACCCCTTAGCCATTATAAGCTAGTGTCAGTCCAACCAACCACCTAATTTCACATGTGTTACCATCGTGTTTTTGTCATAACGCGGTACGCAGCACATGGTACAAGAATGTTAACTTCCACTTGAGCTGCTGTTGTGAATCACCTAATCGTGGTCCAGTGGTCAATGTCATGCAGTGTGAACACAAAGCCGTTATATGAAACCCATCAAAGCCGTATTCCATCTGTCTGCTTAGAGCATCAGTCTTACAGGTCAGAGACAGTTTCGTTCATTTTCTAACCAACCAGTAATAGAAAAATTTTGCCGAAACATGTTTGCCAAAGGGCTCACGGGTGTTTGCCATGGTAATACCAATCTCAGTGCATCAGACAGCGGCCGCTAGATACAGACCGGTGTCCTGGAGATTTCCAGCCGACTTTCGTGTTCTCAAATTAACGAGTATAGCATTATGTAACATTTTGTATGATATGTTTCAGCATACTCTGTGGCGATTTTTTATGGCATGTTGCTACAAGCGTATTTAACTGCGATCCTATTTTTTTCAAGTGTGTAGTATGGCTTGTGCCATGACAACATCAATATTTCTCATTTTTGACGTTATGAGGAGCGTCGTTTATGCATTAATAAACGGCGTTAAGTCTAACATTTGTGACACTGTCTTCTGTTTGTGTTTAATGAAAGGGTGAAAGCAGTGGAAGCAGTTCGAAACACCTGTGCCCTGTAAGGAGTGAGTGCTACCGAGAAAGTCAAGTTGCATCGTTTAAAGTACGATAGTTTTGAGATAAATTAATCATCACATTCAGGAAGACAAACAGGCGTTGATGAAGGACGTTTCTGCGATTTACTACAACTATGGTCAATGACAGTGAATCCTATAACTGGCACGTGTGACGACCAATAAGGTTTCGTGTGACACTTGCCTTCAGTAATCATACTGAGATTAAAAGCATGAAGGAGGATTATGGTACAAAGTCTCGCCGAAAACGAAATTAGACGCAAAGCAGAATCTCAAACTGGGAAGGATAGGGAAGTCTGTATTCTTGGAAGGATTGATCCTGGAATTTGTCGTTATAGATTTAAGGAGGTCACTGTAAACTTAAACTAATACGACGTGATGGCATTTCAAATACCGTATGTAGCTTCATGAGGAGAAAATAAAGGGTAAGCCATAAAGAAACATAATCTCAAACGATGGCCTGTATACGTCTGCAAAATGTGTTACTATCGATGTATTGTACAGAGGTGTTGTGTGTAACGAACTGCCTCACAGGGATGTGTCCTTCGCTATTGACATTCGTTACTAACCTATGAGATGGCTTGTAGTCGTGGAGTAACAAACTAAACCTTGAGGACAGCACCAAGAAGCTCGGTTGGCAATAGGTCTACCGCACATCTTGTAATCTGGCACCCACATGTGTTTCTCTTCCTCGCCCCTTATCAGTCAACCACGAAGACAAATAGTTGGGTTTCTATTGTTCGTTTTTGTTTGTTTTGTTTTGGGGATTGCACTTTAAGTGTGGCTTAACTCAGAATCAGCAAGTCGCTACATGTGTGGGATCAAAAAATTACCTGCACATGATCAGACGCTTTCGATAACGAGGTGGAATATATTGTTAACAGTTTCTCTAATATTTGTGTCTATTTTGTTCAGTAACCTAGTGGGAAATGCTACCGATATGCACTACACTAATACAACTGTTGTCTCATCATAATACCATACAACGAATGGCTATCTTACTTAAACGTGAAGTCTTTTGTCATACTCCAGTAGCTTTTCCGCACTACCACGTAAATACAACAACGTCGCTGTGAGAGCAGTTGCTGAACGAAACACAGTTAACAGAGAACACAGTGCTACGATTTCATTAACAGATTTGTTTATTTTCAGTAGCATTTAAGCAGTACTTCATGTTAATTACCTGCACATCTACTGTTTACTGAATGTAGCGAGATGTCTTATGATGACAAAATTTCTAAAGATGTCGTTCTGAGTTCGCTATAGTTGTTTGTAGCTCTGTCACAGAGGTGTTCAATGAAATACCCCGATATATATTACCTATTAACATCACCAGCATGTATTTGGAAAGCATCATTCATGTGAGACACACCTGGCACTTTATACACACGATGTACTGCTCACAGAGTCTCTCATATTGATTCCATATTTAAGGACGTACAAAAAATCTTTTTGAAATCATTACTGATAAGCGGCTTCCAACCGCTACGGGAAGTTGGAGATCCTCTGCCCCTACAATTCCTTCTTGAGATCGTGGTCTTGCACGGACAGGAGGGAATATTTACATCACAGCAAGCAAGAGTTGGAAAATGAGCCCCAACAGAACTACGACTATGGTATGAGCACCGTTTTTGGACAATAGCTGGTCAAAAAAAGTTGCTTTTGCTTGGTTCCCTTTCTGCGTATAAAAATCATACTCCTTTAGAGCAAATTATACCTCCTAAAAACTGTGTGACACTGTAATTCATACCACATCAAATCATTGGATAAATTCAGCCATTGGATGTTTGCTTTTCCTTTTCCTTATCCATAAAACTATTTTTGCACTATTTGCAGCTATTCCTTAAAGAATTGTTAGCTTCATGATAAGATTCACGACAGTCTGTTCCGAATTCAGTTGCATGCCACCACATTTCATCAGTTCTCATCACCCCATTAGACTAATATGATTCTATATTTATTCTTTAGGAGTGGATACCTAGCTGAATGTCCTCTACGGTTTGTAATTCCCAAGCAGTTCGCTTTTGTTCTTGATGGTACCAACCTTTGCGATCGCTGTGGCGCAATTTTTCATTCGGTGCTCACAGTGCAAGTTAATGGCTTTTTTGGAACATTTCTTGAATGTTGATGATATCTGATTTATGAAGTGTAATACATACATCCCACAGACGGTAGATTTCTGCACCACACACTCATTTTTTGTCGTCCTCCTGATGCACATGTTGATCCATTAGCAGTTAATTTTTTTCCTGTTATAACTGTTAATACAACGCTTTCAAATGATCCTTGCTGAAGACTGAAGTTGTGACCTCACGCTGAAAGGGTTCCTTGTAACCAGGAAGGTAGCGACGGCACAAGTACTAGGCAAAAACTTGGTGGGATGTTCAGCAGCACAGAGCGCTGTACAATAAACAGCAGCAGCACAGCACGCATGATGGCTATTGATGCGAGGAAGCTAGACTGGGACCACGAGTAGTCGTAGCAGCAAAGCTAACGGGAGAGGTGCTTACAGAGATCCATGAATCGAAGGGCGGCAGAAAAATAATGTGGAAAGGAAGTAAAAGTGATGCCAACCCCTGCTTCAAGAATTGTGTGCAATGTACAGATTTAAGTTCAAAACGATACTGTTGCAGAGATTGCCAGAAACAATGGAACCCTTTCGTTTTATTGGGGTGGATGTGTTAGGACCATGTAACCTAATTCCAGCAGAGAATCATTTTGTGCTGACTATAACAGATCATTTCTCTCGTTATATCAATGTGGTGCTGATGTCGAATCAGTGGGCAGTCACTGTCATGGAAGAGTTGGTGAATAGATGGGTGCTGAAGTTTGGGGTGCCAGAGGCAGTAATAACAGATCAAGGGACGAACTTCATGTCGCACCTGATGGAGGAGTTACGTTGGTTGTTGGTTGTTGAGAGTGAAAAACATTAAGTACTAGTACACTTGATACTCAGTCAAACGGAAGGACAGAACAGGTTCATCGAACGATCTGGAGTGTGCTTAGTTATTACGCTGTAAGGTGTCAGGCAAATCCAACACCTTCAATGACAACCCTGACATGATAAGCAAATCCAGTAGTATGTCACATAGCTCCGAATAAATCGTTACATTAAATTAACCAAAGTAATACGAGTAACGAGTGAGCAAATGCAATACCACAGACTAACACAAGAATGCCTAAATGCGTGTCATACCTTCCCACCGTGAGACAGACGCAGTTCCGAGGGGAGAAACGAGAACAGAAGCCGAGAGCAGAACCGTGTTAAGCTAGAAGGCCCTACGATAAGGGACGGACAGCCACATCACCAGCTAACCGCTAGGACCATCCCCCAGCCCGTATTAAAAGCTAGAGCCATCCAGAATAACAGTATAGATCTTACAATAACTCTAACTATAAGTAAAGCATACAACTGGAGGTAGTAGTGTAGTGCTATGTGGCATTTCATTTATTACTTCTTGAAAATCTTTAAGGTGTATATCCCAAGTGTTGTGTCTTTTGCCTGTATATAATCGGCATAAAGTGCCTATGTCCTTCGTAGATCGTTTTGCTGGATTTACGCTAGGTTTGTACTTAGATATGTAGATGGGTTTTATTTTGTGTTGTTTTAACGTGTTCTGCCATTGCACTGATTTGTATTGTGGGCCATTATCCGAAATTATTCGTTCCACTCGACCTACTTGTCTGAGAAAATCTTGTCTAAATGCTTACTTATAGTAAGACCTGTTGCCTGTTTTAATGGTGTCAAGGTAACATATTTAGAAGTCAGTTCCAAAACGACAAATATGAAAATATATCCATTTTTTGTGCGTGGGAGGGGCCCCATCAAATCTGTTGCAGCTATTTGTTTTAATCTTTTAAGGATTATTGGAAACATAGATGGCTTCATTTGGAAAGTGACGTGTTTAGCCCTCATACATTTTTTTGCATTTGACTAATACTGTTCTAATTCGTCTTTCCATATTAGGAAAATGGCTTGTTTGTTTTATTTTTAAAAAGCATTTCTTTGGTCCAAAGTGGCCATTACTTAAATATGTATACCATATGTACTTATTAATTAGTTCATCTGTGATATAAATTAACCATTCATTCGTTGCAACATTTCGTTTAAAAAATAAAACCTTGTTTTTTACGAGATAGTGCTGTCGAATGCCTGGAAAATCCTTACTTCTCCACTTGTATTTGATTCCTAGTATTTCGGGATCCTTGTCCTGTTCTTTGCCTATGTTTTTCAATGCTGTCGTAATGTAGTTTTCGAAAGGTACTTGTTTCATATAGTACATTGTAAACTGGTCTTCTGCTACTTCCCAACCTATGTTATTGGATGCACCCTGTGGACATCGTGATAAAGCATCTGCTAATACATTCGCTGGTCCTGGTATGTGTGTAATAGTGAAGTCAAATTCTTGTAGTATTAACATCCATCTGGCTAACCTCCCATGAGTTAGTTTGACGGATAACAGAAATTGTAATGCTTTGTGGTTTAAAAATATTGAACCCCCCAAACATAACCAGAGAAAATGTTAGATTTCCTATTGTACCATGTAGACAGCACAAACAAGTCATAGCAACAGCACTCTCCAACATCAGAAAGGCAGCCATTAAAAGAAAGAGGAGGTAGAACAGCAATTAAAAGAACATTCTCAGTAGCCAGAAAGTATTTGTAAAAACACACCATCTCTCCAGCAAACAGAAACACAAAACACATAAGTTTTACGCTGCATACAAAGGACCTGTCATAATTAGCCGAACTGCTCATGATAATGCTGTGGAACTAATGAACCCAAAAACAGGTGAAACCTTAGGACTTCACCATGTGAGCCACATCAAAAAGTTTGAAGATTAATTTTATTACTGGTAAATAATCAGCACAATATTTCAAGATTATGTTGCAGATAAGATCGTCAGGAGAAAGAAGAATGAAGAGAGAGGAAGTTGGGAAAAAGAAAGTAGTTTCAATGAAAACAAAAACAAAAATAACACCAATAGTACCATAGATTAAGGTGAAGGGATAAAGCGTAGATAGTCTAACACCATGAAATACTAAAATGCTATACACCACGATACTACACAAAAATAAAAAACGAATTTGAGGATTCTTGTAGACGTTAAGACTCAAAATATCTTAGAATTGTAACATGGACAGGGCGCCAAAATTTGTAAAGCTTTTAAGAAGGTGTAAAACGATGTAGATACTAGACGTATGTTGGATGATTATAAGTAAAACTTTTTGTAAGAAATATTGTAAAAACTCCAGCAAGGACGAGTTGCAACGACCCACAAGTTGCAATGCGAGAAGTATCAAGAAAGGAAAGGACGTAATTAGCAAGACACAATTTCTACAAGGCAGAAGCGTCGAGAGAAGGGGAAGGACAGCGAGACCAACAGAAGGCCCTTGTAGCCGAAATGGGCAGTAAATAAATCTGCTGCCAAGCTGAACGACAGGGTGGCGGAACCCTGCTGGAACAGAACACGGAACCACACAGAGGCGGAACCCTACAGAGACACGACAGGACACCGAACGCCAGAAGGGTCTCCGAACGCCCCGACTCAGCGGAGCGAGCAAAAAACGGCCCGACGAGAAGACCGCTTGGTCAAGCCGCCACTGGCAAAAAAATAAATAAATAAATAAATGTGTAAAAGTCACACTACTGCTATTAAACAGCACGCTGATGCACGAAACTGAAGAAAACTTCCACAAAGTAAAAATGACACACCCAAACAATTTATCGAACTGTTACTAAGAGGAGAACTTCAAAGCGACTAGTTATCAATAAATATTTGCATATCCTACCCAGACAAGAACCAAGAACCAAGTAAGAAGCAGAGAAAAAGCAGGATGAACAGAAGTTGAAGATTCGCAAGATTGAGACCAAGAAAGAAGATGGGTGAAGAATAGACGACATACCTTCCCAAATCCCTATCCTATTGTAAACTAGTCGTCTGCGAAGTATTACAACGAAAAACGACCGCCTTTAGCGACACATAACGATGACTTTCACGCATACAAAGCCAGTAAACCACGAGATTCTGCACTCACAGCTCCATTCCATTATGGGACCTCCACAACAGCAACACACACTTGCAAAGCCAACAAGGAACGATGAACGAAGCTGTACATCAAATACTTGCCCACATCCATCTCACTCAAGTCCATCACCTTCGTGCAAAAAACATTCGCCAACCTCATGCTTAAGCATTCATAGGATTGTGTGAATGTGTGAAATCAAATTATGTGATGTAGGAATTGTGCAAAAGAAACGTGTAAAAAACTAAATAAGTTAAGCACACCAGACAGCTAATAAACTACAAAATAACAGTCATTCACTATGCACTTAAGTAAAAAATAGACTATCGATAAAAATAAGTCATTAGTTCTGAAATGGACAGTATATGAAGAACAAAAGTAAGGCATAATAAACACTAAAACTATATGCCACTTATTTTCTTCTCATAAAAATAGAAGAATAACTATATTTTACTTACTTTCTCCTTATAAAAACAAACAATAAAAAAGTATCTTGTTGGATGTTTTTCCTTTTTTTAACATTTGTACAATTTGTTAGGACAATAATCCCAATACTTGTGTATGTATATTTCTTTGTCAATGCAATTCTTGGAAATAATTCTTATTTGTTAGTGTAACAATGTTGAAACAAGTGTCTAGAAACAAAAACATTTTACTTGTACATGATATTTAGAAAATGTGTTAGGAATAGATTTT
Organism: Schistocerca piceifrons; assembly: GCF_021461385.2. Lineage (NCBI taxonomy): Eukaryota > Metazoa > Arthropoda > Insecta > Orthoptera > Acrididae > Schistocerca > Schistocerca piceifrons. Next base: position 63,508,622 of record NC_060140.1, on the reverse strand, counting down.
ACTTAATTACTACATTTATAAAAACAATACCTCTAAGAAAATCGATGTGAAAGTCTCCTCACTTTCGATAACAAACTTCTTAAAAAACAAACTTCACAATTAAATAAAGAAAGAAAATAATTAAAACATAATAATTATAACAGAATAAAAATATTCTTCCCTTGTCAATATAAACATATTTTTGCTAATAATGTGAAAGAATATAACAATATAAATTAGTAATACAAACTTGCAAGAACAGAATAACGTGGCTGAACAGTAGGCAACAAAATTTAGATAACGGAATAATTTTTGACTGGCTTAGACAACAATTCAATCATTGCCTAACTTCAGTACAAAAATTAAGTTCGAAGGGTGGTGATATGTAAGGTGTCAAGCAAATCCAACACCTTCCATGAAAACCCTGACATGATAAGCAAATCCAGTAGTATGTCACATAGCTCCGAATAAATCGTTACATTAAATTAACCAAAGTAATACGAGTAACGAGTGAGCAAATGGAATACCACAGACTAACACAAGAATGCCTAAATGCATGTCACACCTTCCCACCATGAGACAGACGCAGTTCCGAGGGGAGAAACGAGAACAGAAGCCGAGAGCAGAACCGTGTTAAGCTAGAAGGCCCTATGATAAGGGACGGACACCCACGTTGCTAGGACCACCCCCCAGCCCGTGTTAAAAGCTAGGGCCCTCCAGAAGAACAGTATAGATCTTACAATAACGCTAAAAGGGCCACCCCAGCCACAAGTTTTAGCGTGAGACGTTTTCGCGTCTCTGTTACGTCAGGACCACCCCCCAGCCCATGTTAAAAGATAGAGCCCTCCAGAAGAACAGTATAGATCTTACGATAACACTAAAAGGACCACACCACCTGCAAGTTTTAGCGTGAGGCTTTTTCGCGTCTCTGTTACGTTGCAAACTTTAAAAACATTGCCCCACCACGAAAAGTATAACGTTTCTCATTCGATAGACAGAATTTTCGTAGGCGGAGCTTAACATTGAGACCCTGATTGGTCAGATAAAAACAGAACCAGATAGTTTTTTTAAACCAACTCCGGTAAATTGTAGTAAGGAGAAGTTAGGAGAGAGTAGCTTCCGAGACGGCGAGGTGAGCGGAGCTGTGCTGTCGCCGCCCCCTGATGAACACCGACAAGGTAATAAACGCACGCGATGCCGCATAACAGCGCATAAAGCTTCACTCAGAACTGCAGAAGTCTCATCTGTTACACCCCCTTTTTACGTAATACTAGTGTCGATCGCCAATTAAAGCTCATGGTGTTCACATTTGCCACTTGAAGTAAAAATCTGAAACGCGACGATTTTTCTGTTATTGAGAAGCCACATCAGCCACTGTAATTTACGACAAGTTAGATAAGTAATTAAAGATAATTGAGGGTCACTGTAGACCATTTTGATAGTTTTCTCTTTTGTGAAACTTAATTTAAACCTAGATTATAGATGTGATATAGCATAGGTCATCCTTCGTTCCATTGTAGAACTTGGAAACCCATTCAGGGAATATTCGTTCACATTTTTGATGAACGCAGTTGGTTTTTACCATCCTGTATTAAAACATTTCCTTTTATCAATAGTGCAATTTATAAACAATGTTTTGTGAGTAGAATAAAATTTCCAATGGTAAACTTAACTGCTTTTCCGACGTTATTTTACCAGCTAACTAAAAATAGGAAAGCCTTAAACCCCTTCCACTAGGTTTAGTTAGTATTAAGATTCTTTTACAGGGAGTGCAGTGGAGCTGACGCTGAAATCATTAAGTATTTGGTTATATCATCGCTAGTCTGACTGAACTCTTCTGAACTCTACATGTCATGTGTGGTCTGACGTCTCCTTACCAGCAACCGGTCCCAGGTTCAAACTAGTCAATTCCCTAAAAAACACGCTCAGAGCGTCGTTGCGCGAAAGTGGTAGGGAGACACGACATAGAACAACAGACGCAGAAACCACGCAGAATGTTAGAACGCCAACTCCCATATAAGAACTGGGATACAATTTATAGTCAGCATTCGAGTTGGCATGGTGAGAAGATGCCATCGCCGTTTGATATGATTAAGCAGAAAGGGAGCAGGAATAAATGTTCAAATGTGTGTGAATTCCTACGCGACCAAACTGCTGAGGTCATCGGTCCCAAGGTTACACACTACTTAAACTAAGTTAAAATATCTTATGCTAAGAACAACACACACATACATACACACACACACACACACACACACACACACACACACACACACACACTCACTCACACATGCCCGAGGGAGGATTCGAACCTCCGGCGGGAGTGGCCTCACAATCCGTGACATGGCGCTTCAAGCTGTGCGGCCACTCCGCCCGGCGGAGCAGGATCAGAGATTTGGTTTGGGATATTGTGAGAACTGTGAGTAAAGTTTGGTAGAGGATCGAAAAAGTGAACAGCAAGGTGTTGGAGAGGCAAGAGGAGGCAGTGAAACACATGGGAACCTTGCCTCAATACAACGTTGGCAAGTAGATGATGTTGTCGAATACATATACACCGAAAGGAAAAACAACGAAGCTGGCGACATGATACCAGGGCCTGTACCTGTGACTGTGAAGCTACATTTATCAACGAGGTAAACAATCGTTCAATGTCCGACGTTTACGACCGTTTAAGGAGGCGCCACGATCGATCATAGGAGGGGTATCGGTAGACCCAAGGAAGCGAGAGAAAAATGAGGAGTGGTAGAGAGAGCTGCAGGAGAAGGAGGCCCATTTGCCTAGTATACCATATTCCTTAAGGCCGAGGAGGTAGTCAGTGCGTTTGATGTTCTATTACAATTCTTGCAACATTTTGTGTGTGTCTTTAAAGCAGGATTGGGTAGTATCATATGGGTATGTTAGGACAAGGACTGCGTGACAGATGCTGACCAGAGACAGCAAACTTCTGGGAGAGGGGAGGCGATAATGATCCCTGTTCTCAGATTACCGTTCAGCGAGGGCGAGGAAGGAAAGATGCTAGTTTTGGCGGTGCTGTGCCTACTCGCCTGGGTGGAGTAGGGACGGTGCAAGATCTTCACCTATGTGGCAAATCTATGATTTCCAGGCAGCAGGATGTGGTATTGCCTAGTCACAGGTGGACGCTAAACTTGGTGTGCAATTTGTGGCAACTACGGAACGAAGTAAGGAGACTAGAAAAACTATTCTCGGGTTTGGGACACCTAGCGAGCATTAATGGAGTTCTTAGGGACAAGAAGTTGGTCATAGTGTATGCGCGATTGGAATTGAAAATGCACGTAGGATGGTGCCACGAGAACTGCGGAGGAAGAAACAGGGAGTGATAGATGCTGGGAAGGAAACTCAAGACAATATTTGGGACAGCAGATCCAGTGAGGGAGAGTGAGCTAAGCAGGACAGCAGAAGCTGCAGGACACAGTTAGCAGAAGGGAACAGAGTGACGAGCATGACATTCCACACAGTTTGCGAATTTAGAGATCAGTGTGTTGAACAACACATATATGCTTCAACAACTAACTATGCAAGTAATGGATTTTGCTAGCACTCTAAACCAGGATTGGAGGCAGTTCAGACATGAATGAAATTATTGACTGCAAGAATAATGCTAACAAGACTTTTACAGTCACTGGGATATGGTGTCTGGATGCAAGAGCGGATTTAACGAACTTGCAGAAAGCCCTTCATCAGGCACTGCATAGGCGATTGAGACTAGTACTGTTGTCACCTAAGCAATAGATGAATGGACTGATAACTGTGCAGAAAGAGCTATCGATGGAACTACAGGTAATAGCAGAGCCTAACAGTCATACCTGCCTTTCTATTAACGTGGAATAGTTATGCAAGTGAGAACGGATGGTGCACGTTTGTATGCGCCATGAAAGCACCAGTAGCGAATAAATACTCATTGTTTCGGTGTAACAGTGGAGTTAACGTTTTGCAGGAAGTCGTTCATCAGGCACTGGATGTGCAGCTGATTCCGGTCCTGTTGTCGCCCAGGTAATATCTGAACGGATCGAGAAAGTCGTGGAAAGAACTACCACCGAAACTGCAGAGTTCGACGGTCAACGTCTGCCTTTCTACCATAATGGTGCAACTGTGGAAGTGAGAATGGATGGAGTATAGCTGAATGTGTCATTCAAAGTACTAGTAGTGAATGTATGTGCACTGTTTAGGTGTTACACGATACATACCAACCCAGTAATGTTAGAAACAATGGGGAAGTTTGTGCAGGCCACATGGGAGGAGGGGGCGGACAATGTAATGTTGCTACCTAGTCTTAAGTGAAGCTTCTGAGAATCTGAATGAAATCTCGACAGACCACTGTATTAGCAACCGAGAGCTGGTGAGTGCACTGTGAAACCATGTAGATTATAGCAATATGTACATGAAAGGGTTATGAGAGAGGCTAGCTGTGCTCCAAGGAACCTGCGCCGTAAATGGTAATAGCCAACACATGCAGGACCGTGTCACCACACCAGGGCTAGGACTGTGTTATGAGCTACATGACCATGTCCAGGCAACAGTGCAACAAATGCACTCCAGAACAATATAAATAACTGAATTTTGAGACACATTTATTTGGACCCAGCAGTACTACCACAATGCCAGGACAGTGTCACCACACCAGGGTTAGAACCGTGGTATGAGTGCATGGCCATGTCCCAGGCAATAGTGCAACAAATGCACCCCAGAACAATATAAATAATAGTGAATTTTGAGACACATTCACTTGGACCCAGCAGTACTATCACAATGACAGGGCCACACCAGACAACGATACGACTGGGCGCCGCCAATTGCAGCCACGGGTTCAAGACTGCGACAGGGAAGCTGCTCCTGCACTACGTCCACCTTGTGCGACTTGGTGCCACAGTCCACAGACCTCCACGTCTGTGCCTGCTGATGCTAGGAGGCAGTGGGTCATCTCACGTGCACAGGGGTCTTCCCTTATCACTGCTGAAGATGCGAGCTGCATCTGAGGCGCCTTGATGTGGGCATTCAACAGCAGAAGTCAGTTGCACCAAGAAGGAGAAGAACGCCGCTGACGTCAGGGCCTTCCTGACTTGTTTCCAGGCCTGACGTCAGCATTGCCAGATGCTGACGTGAGTACCGTCTCACTGGCTGAAGGCCAGTCGTCTGCTGATCATTGGCAGCCAGCCGCGCTGGAGTGGGGCGTTTCTGCCTCATAATGAGGATGAAGAAAAGTGTAATTGTGAAGTAACAAAGGGTTTTTCTCGACCATGAGTCTTTGTCTAGGTCCCGCTGGCCCTCCCTCTCCCCACAGGTCACAATGGGTGGGGTCAGAGGTTGCGACCACCCAACACATTGTCAAGCACTAATGTTGGCAGGAATCGTAACCAGAACACAATCAACAGGAAACGTTCCAACTTGCTCCGATGTTACATAGTGAATACCAGAGGACAGTCAAACTTTTTACTTTACTCAAGCAATGAACAGCAAGTCAACGCTGAATAGGCTATAAAACAAAAAGAGATTTTGAAATAATTGCTTGTAAGGATAATCGATTACGTAAAACTACTTGACTTGAGAGGAATGTAGGTATATCCATAAACAATTACCAGAATATTACGATTAGTTGATTAATAGTAATTAATCGTCAGTCGCTAGATTTAGACTGATTAGACTCTGAGTCAATAGGACATGTGTTGTGAAGTAATGTGAAAATGTGAAATGAAGTAACAAAATGTGGGAGATTCGAACTAACAGTCTGTAATGTTTCACTTAACGGGTATGAAATTAATCGGCACCCTGAAATCATTTCGAAACAGGAATCATCATGACTATCGTGCCAACATCGACGGTGACCACAGATGGATAATCAGCACCATGTAACAAGGAGGAATGTTCTTTTGGTATATTATCGGTTTCAAAACATTATCTACCTTTTACTCTTATTTCTTCTCAAGATGTGAGAAAATATACTACAAACGAAGTCACAAAACTGATGGAAAAAAATCGCAACACCAACAAATAATTAATGTAGAGTAATGAAATTTCGTGAATACATTTGTCTATGTAACATATTCAAGTGCTTAACAATGTATTATCAAAGGTTAATGTAAGGACGAGCCAAGCCATTCCAAATTTCAAATGCTACACGTTAATGACCAATTGCGACAGTTTAAAACCATTAGACGAAATTTAAATATGATCCAAAGCAGCAGTTTTCATGTTATTTTATCCCTCCCGTTTCCGCGCCCTCCTGTGGCGTGATGACGAGATGGTTCGACATTAACACATGCCTTAATGAGGTGGCAAAGTGTTCGTCTAAGATTATCCAGGTGGACCCGATTCTCGGTGCCATCTACGCACCTCTCTTGAACATGCTACAAATGTGCCGGTACGAAGCTTCGATACCAGCCTGGCTCGTGCTTTAGCGCCTGCGTGTTAGGCATGCCCTTCTAACCCTTTGGGAATTTGCCTCCCTTCAGGCGCAGCAGCTGCCGTGCGGCTGAACTGTTGTCGAAGTTTCTGACATGTACATTTTCAGTGTCCTCAGTAAAGGTGCAAGGGTGGCACCTAGGCTGCTGCCGAACTGGTTGATACAAGAGGGACACTTTGTCACGCCCAGGTGTTGCCAGGAGTGGCCAAATTTGTCGCAAACAGTGTGCTGCAACGCACTGACAACTGTCGTTTTCGACCGCGAAATGTGTGGGAATCAACGCCCCAAAGTTGATTTAACTGAAGCACTTTACGTCACCCCCTGAGGCCTTTCGTGTTGATTCTGAACAGCTGTATGTCTGGAACATTTTCCTTGGCCACCCATACGAAAACCGCGTGGTTTCAACGCTGGGTGTTGAGGGTCTGACCTCCATTGCCCGCGTCCAGACAAGGGGTTAAATGTGGGTAGGATCGGGTGTGACGATGTTCCCATCGTGACGCACGCCCACGGAGGCGTTGTGGTGAATTTTGTTGCCAATGCAAAATCATTAACCTACCTTACAGGTCACGTAAACCCCTCAGCTGCGGTCTTTTTTTAACGCGTATGGGCACTTCGCTGAAGTGTCGCTGAGCGCTAGGATGAAGTCACAGGTTGCCATGCTTTTGCACCGTTACAGAGGAATGTTGTAGGCATCTTTGAGCCAAATTTCAAACTTACATGCCACAGTGGGAGACAATTACGAGGTTTCGAAAAAGTATTATCAGCTAGCATGTGTTCTGTCCTTGGGCAAACTCTCTTAATCATACGCTGCATTACTTTTGTAACAAGGTACTGGGTTTACGGTGCATTCGCCAAATGCCTAGGGAAGAAAATTTACTTAAGAACAACGTTTGTATCTCTCCGCCATCAGTAAGCGGAAATCAGTGCCGTATCTGAGCACCAAACGACAGACGATCTCCTTCATCCCTTAGACTGCAGTTGTCTATGTTTTAACTTCTGCCTCTCTCTCTCTCTCTCTCTCTCTCGACTGAACCTGGTTATTCAAAGCTGTTTAAATATAGATGGCCTATTGTGAACTGGCCGGATCTGTTGATATTCTCGACTCATCGCTAAATTCGTAAGAGGAAACTTTAACCGTTCGGGGATGGGACTGCGGATTAATGAATACGGTGTTCATTATAGACGCATTGTCTGGGAGGCGGCCCTCTCGCGACGACAATTAGCTCCGCTCCTCCACCCCCTTCCGCCTCCCTCCTCCCCCCTCCCATCAATCCCCTACTTCTTCCCTCCCCATCCCCCCCCCCCTGACGCTCTCGCTTCGGCTCTATTTAATTGCTGTTCATTTGCATCCCGTCTTCTTCTTCTTGTTCTCTGTCTCCGCCGAAGTTAATGAGCGGACAAGGAGGCAAGGTGCCGGAATATCCTCTTATCTACTCGACAGGAAATTAATGGCAGTGATATCGAGTCCTTATTATTGGGCTCTGAAAGGCGGTCAACAACAGAAGTAAACATCATAATTTGTTCTCTTCTGGGTCCGCTGGGTCGTACAAGGACATTACACAGGGCGATCATTAATGAAACCGAAAAACTGCGGGGATGGATTCCTGACTGTAAATAGAGGAAAAAAAAGTCCTATGAACATGTATCCGGAAATGCATCGTTGCCACGGTAGTTGGTACTGACAAATAACAGTTGCTCTGACAATATACCGTGTCTGTAGTCCACAAATGACGATTATGCAGATTGATGATGCCAGTTCTGGCGAAGATTGCTTCGTCGGTAAAGAGGACTGATGACAGAAATCCAATAATTGTGATGGTCTGGTGCAAAAGCCATCGGCAAAATCCTTCCCGTAGAGCGAAATCCGCTGCTGATAATCCTTGTTCTTGTTGCAAGTGACGAGGATAGTAGCGGTTGTCATGCACGATACACATAATCATACTTTGGCTTACACCACGTTGCGAATTGCCTGGGGTTCGTCTCAATATCCTGTCTAACCTCATCCTCCAAATCTCTTGTACGCACAGTCCGCCGCCTCCGTGCAAATTCGTCTTTCTGAAAGGACCCAGGGTGACACAAGCGCCCCAAAAGGGCTTGAAATGTGTGATGCGGTTGCTGTCTGTGAGGGTGCTTCTTCTGGTAAAGCCGTGGTACCTCTCGACCGTTTCGCCGGCCACTGTGATCGAGCGGTTCTAGGGGCTTCAGTCCGCAACCGCGCTGCTGCTGCGGTCGCAGGTTCGAATCCTGCCTCGGGCATGTTAGGTTTAAGTAGTTCTAAGTATAAGGGACTGATGACCTCAGATGTTAAGTCCCATAGTGCTTAGAGCCATCTGAACCATTCAAAGGTTTCCATCTGCTTGGCCGTATACAAACACCATCTCGACTTGTTCCTGTCAAGAAAACCGGACCATTCTGCTGCTTACAGACGCTGCGTCAATCACACAGCCTGAAATACACAAGGAACACACGGCATGTGCTCACAGAAACTTTCGTTCGTCAATACCATCTACCGTGGCAACGACGCATTTCCGGACTCATGTTCGTAGGACCTTTCTCCTCCATTTGCAGTGAAGAACCCGTCGAAACAGTTTGTTGATTTATTAATGTTCACCCTATGTACTACGTTATAAGACCAAGACGCGTGAGTGTTCGATTGTATTGTTTACTGCAACAGACCTATTATGGCATGACCCATCTTTTGGTCGGGGCAGGCGCCACGCGACATCCGTTTAAGTCCATTGTTGTTCCCTTCAGTCAAGTTTCTTTTATAACAGAGGACAGCCAGCGCATGACCAGATACGCTGAGCTATCACGCCGGCGTGTATTTGACGTGATTCGAACCTTCGACCTTCTACACGTTCTACATCTACATCTACATTTATACTTCGCAAGCCACCCAACGGTGTGTGGCAGAGGGCACTTTACGTGCCACTGTCATTACCTTCCTTTCCTGTTCCAGTCGCGTATGGTTCGCGGAAAGAAAGACTGCCGGAAATCCTCCGTGCGCGCTCGAATCTCTCTAATTTTACATTCGTGATCTCCTCGGGAGGTATAAGTAGGGGGAAGCAATATATTCGATACTTCATCCAGAAACGCACCCTCTCTAAACCTGGACAGCAATCTACACCGCGATGCAGAGCGCCTCTCTTGCAGAGTCTGCCACTTGAGTTTGCTAAACATCTCCATAACGCTATCACGCTTACCAAATAACCCTGTGACGAAACGCGCCGCTCTTCTTTGGATCTTCTCTGACTCCTCTGTCAACCCGACCTGGTACGCATCCCACACTGATGATCAATACTCAAGTATGGGTCGAACGAGTGTTTTGTAAGCCACCTCCTTTGTTGATGGACTACATTTTCTAAGCACTCTCCCAATGAATCTCAACCTGGCACCCGCCTTACCAACAATTAATTTTATATGAACATTCCTCTTCAAATCGTTCCGTACACATACTCCCAGATGTTTTACAAAAGTAACTGCTACCAGTGTTTGTTCCGCTATCATATAATCATATATTAAAGGATCCTTCTTTCTATGTATTCGCAATACATTACATTTGTCTATGTTAAGGGTCAGTTGCCACTTCCTGCACCAAATGCCTAACCGCTGCAGATCTTCCTGCATTTGGGTGCAATTTTCTAATGCTGCAATTTCTCTGTATACTACAGCATCATCCGCGAAAAGCCGCATGGAACTTCCGACACTATCTACTAGGTCATTTATATACATTGTGAAAGCAATGGTCCCATGGTATACGCTAACCGCTATGCTCTGGCCTTACGCTGCGAAAGGCTGCCGGCCGCTGTGACCAAGCGGTTCTAGGCGCTTCGGTATGGAACTGCGCTGCTGCTACGGTCGCAGGTTCGAATCCTACCTCGGGCATGGGTGTGTGTGATGTCCTTAGGTTAGTTAGGTTTAAGTAGTTGTAAGTCTATGGGACTGATGACCTCAGATGTAAAGTCCCATAGTGCTTAGAGCCATTTGCAAAAGGCTATGGTGGCGCAGTCGCAGCGATTAGTTGACAGCTTTCAAAAATATCGGCTTCGCGCAATGTCGTGCGAAGCTTACTTCATGTACGCTGATTTCTGCGGTTATAATAACTGTATAAAAATCACTAAATCGCATCTTGTGCGGACGGATCCAGTAGTGTTGGTTAGTGCTGTGTATGAAAGATGTTTGTTTCGTTGGCATCGTTGTGTGTCTGTGTGTGTGTGTGTGTGTGTGTGTGTGTGTGTGTGTGTGTGTGTGTGTGTTCTTTTTGGAGTGGTTATCAAGTGTGATAAAACACGAAATAAAAGGGCCATATCGAGGATTCGGAATCCAAATACGTCAAGAAAGAAAGACGGACGAGGAACTGGAAGTTAAAGAGACTAATTGTTGAGACAGTTTGGCAACAGCGAACTGTTCGGGCGTGACGCTGGGCGCCCTGATTGGAAGACACCAGCTCCAACGCATGAAGTATCAACTATCAAGTAATTTTAATCGGATTATAGTACTGCTGCGTGGTTACCGCTGCAATCGAGTGTCTGGGCACTCAAAACGATTCCTGACGCCGTGATATCGCAGGGAGAATGCTCGGGCCGTTACTCGCTCGTGCTCATCGAGCCTGATAACCAGGGTATTTACCATGGCGATCTTGTGCGCAGGGTAACGCAGCTGCCTGACTGTACTGACGACACACTAGCTACTACTCAGGATATATCGGCCGGGCAAGGGGAGGGGCTGATTTGAATCCCACAACCCCTCTCTTCCGTGCACTCATGGTCCACTGTACTGGCTTCATTTGTACTGAAACTGCATTCCTTCTGGAAGTCGCAGTTGGATCTTTAGGCGTCGCTAAAGATCGCCTAGTTCTGCAAGTTGTACTGACCTGGTGTCTTCACTCCAAATACTTTTCTCCCAGCTCAGTTGAAAGCGAGGTGTCGAATCTTGATCGGGCACTATTGGCTGATATGGACTGCTACTATACGTGACCCAGGTATTCAGGTTCACGCAGACAATGAAGTCGAAATTTCAAAAAGTATGCCATTTACTTTATTCACGATTTCACTATTGGTAAAAATTACGAAACCACAGTCGTCACAAAGCCGTGTTCTCAACTCAGTAAGCGATATACAGATGGACTCCCAAAATTATCTACACATATAATGACTGCGTTTTTCATGCACAGACTGGGATGTTGTGTTTCGCCCCTACTTTTAGCAAGCATTGACGGAAATAATATAAGGATTGAAGACCGGGATTAAAATTCAGGGTGAAAGTATATCAGTATTAAGATTCGCCGATGAGAATACACTGCTCAGTTAAGTGAAGAAGAATTAAAGGATACGCTGAATGCAGTGAAGAGTCTAGTGAATACAGACTATGGATTGAGAGTAGACAGAAGAAACACAAAAGTAATGAGCAATAACAGCAATGAGGCTTTTGATAAACATCGAAACTGCAACCACGGAGTTAAGGATTTATGCTACCTTAGAAGCAAAATTACGTGTGACGGCCGAAGCCAGGAAGACATAACAGGCAAATTATCAGAGGCAGACGGACCATTCCTGACCAAGAGAATCTGAGGAAGAAATTACTGAGAACGTACGTTTGGAGCGCAGAGTTGTGTGGTAGTGAAACACAGAATGTGTAAAACTGGAACAGAAGAGTATCGAAGCGTTTGAGATGTGGTGCTATAGAGAAATGTTGAAAATCAGGTGAAGTGGTTGTTGTTGTGGTCTTCAGTCAAGAGACTGGTTTGATGCACCTCTCCATGCTACTCTATCCTGTGCAAGGTCCTTCATCTCCCAGTACCTACTGCAACCTACATCCTTCTGAATCTGTTTAATGTATTCATCTCTTGGTCTCCCTCTACGATTTTTACTCTCCACACTGCCCTCCAATACTAAACTGGGTTCCCTTGAAGCCTCAGAACATGTCCTACCAACCGATCCCTTCTTCTAGTCAAGTTGTGCCACAAACTCCTCTTCTCCCCAATTCTATTCAATACCTCCTCATTAGTTATGTGATCTACCCATCTAATCTTCAGCATTCTTCTGTAGCACCACATATCGAAAGCTTCTGTTCTCTTCTTGTCCAAACTATTTATCGTCCACGTTTCACTTCCATACATGGCTACACTCCATACAAATACTTTCAGAAAAGACTTCCTGAGACTTAAATCTATACTCGATGTTAACAAATTTCCCTTCTTCAGAAACGCCTTCCTTGCCATTTCCAGTCTACACTACTTCGACCATCCTCAGTTATTTTGCTCCCCAAATAGCAAAACTCGTTTAGAAGATAAAGAATTAGGAGGTTCTCCGCAGAATCGGTGAAGAAAAGAACATATGGGAAGTGCTGACGAGAAGAAAAGACAAGATTATAGGACATTTGTTAAGACATCATGTAATAACATCTGTGTTACTAGAGGGAGCTGCAGGTTAGAAACTGTAGAGGAAGAGAGAAATTGGAATACATCCAGAAAATAACTGAGGACGTAGGTTGCAAGAGCTACTCTGAAATGGATGTTTCAAAAATGGTTCAAATGGCTCTGAGCACTATGGGACTCAACATCTGAGGTCATCAGTCCCCTAGAACTTAGAACTACTTTAACCTAACTAACCTAAGGACATCACACACATCCATGCCCGAGGCAGGATTCGAACTTGCGACCGTAGCAGTCACGCTGTTCCGGACTGAAGTGCCTAGAACCGCATGGCCACCGAGGCCGGCTTCTCTGAGATGGAGAGGTTTCCACAAGAGGAATTCATGGCGGGCCGCATCACGCACGTAGTTGTTGGAAGACTAATTCCATTCACTAAATTATTCATAAATAAAAATACTTTTTACAGCCCATATAGTATACTGGATATTTATTTACGTTCAGATTTTCCTCCTTCAGTGCTTTATAAATCGTTTCACACGTGTCTGGAATTATTTTGCTTAATGTGCCGTATGGTAAACTAGAGTATCTGTCTCCTTTATCAAGAAATCGCAGTGTCAAAGTGGGCCTGTCTTCTACATCTATAGCATTTCGCAAGTGAGTATTCTGTTTTTCAATACGAGAAGCCACTTTATTGAGCAAATGCTGAAATGCATTCTCACCTCTTCGTAATTGACGTCCTCCACTTGCAGGGTTCGAGACAAATGTTGGTGAATCTTTTTATTATCACGAAGTAATACCCATGGCTTCACGCAAGTATGTTTCCTTTTTTTCCGCCGCTTTTTCTTCCAAATGCACACGCAGTACAATTGTGGAACTAGCAACTGCCGCGCATTATAACAAGTTGCTGGTGCCCGCCATCTTGAAATTCGACGAAAAATGTGATAACAGTGTAATACCCTTTGTCAAAGACATTTGACGAACAATAGCAGTGTAATACTGACCTAAGCACCTAGTGTTGCCGCCGGCAAGACCAGAAACGTGCTCACAGCAAACTCGTATCATTTTGTAAGATATCGTTCCTGACAACGTTGACATGATTCCAGCTGTTCTTTGATTTTATCCATACTGCGTGAGAGGTCGTGGTTGTGAATGTCAATGTTAAAAAATATATCGGCTCAACCACTTGTTTATAGTGTAAATCAATAAGATTGACGCGTTTCGAAGTCAAGCTTCCATCATCGGAAAATACTTACTTTTTTATTATTCTGACTTCCGAAACGCGTCAATCTTAGTGTTTTGCACTGTAAGACGTATATATTGCCGGCGATGGGCGAGGCATGACAGAATCTCTGACCTGGTCAGAGATTCTGTCATGCCTCGCCCATCGCCGGCAATATATACGTCTTACAGCACTATAAACAAGTGGTTGAGCCGATATATTTTTTAACAGCTGTTCTTCACTTTTCTAATGTTTAAAATGTTACTATCAGATTATTTTCACTATTACTTCCTAAAGAATACACTAATGAGACAACATTAGCAACCATACACATTCCTGTTTGATGTCTTTTTGGTCAAATGCCTGAAGGGAACTCAAAGACTAGCTGTAAATTACGCAATGGATTCTTGCCCGAACTTTCATTGCGTAACAAATAGTGGCAAATGCGCAAGTGAGGCATCAAATCGACCAGCATGGGGTCTAGTTCAAAAGTATACTTAACGGAAATTTTCCGGCAGATTAGAACTGTGCCAGTTCGAGAATCAAAATCGTGAGCTTGGCCTTTCGTGGGCAAGTGTTCTACCTTGTTAGCCACCCATGCAGGACTCACGACCCACCCTCGCAGGTTTACATCGGCCAGTACCTCATCTCTTACCTTCCAAACTTCACAGACGTTCGCCTGGATACCTTGTGGATCTCGTACTCCTGGACGAAAGAATAAAATTTTGGGAGATACGAGGTGAGGTACTGGTGGAAGTAAAGCTATGGAGGCGGGTCGTGAGTCAATATGGCACCTTTCCACAGAGGCACAGGTCCCAGTTTCGAGTCCCAGTTCAGTACACAGTTTAAACCTGCCAGGAAGTATCAGATAGGAGCATACTTTGCTGCAGTGTAAATTCATCCTGCAAAATATTTAATTGCTTGAAAGTAATCAGCGTAATTAAGCAGAATCCACCAGACAAATATCCTCTAGTACGCTTTAAAATTGAAGGTAAGCATTGAACTTTAAATTCGCTTGATCTACATACTCTTAATAACAATACACGCTCTTAATAATGCATACTCTTAATAATAATACAACACGGTTCAAAAAAAATGGATCTGAGCACTATTGGACTTAACTGCTGTGGTCATCAGTCCCCTATAACTTAGAACTACTTAACCTAAGGACATCACACACATCCATGCCCGAGGCAGGATTCGAACCTGCGACCGTAGCGGTCACGCAGCTCCAGACTGTAGCGCCTAGAACCGCACGGCCACTCCGGCCGGGAATACAACACGGATTCGACATTTCATGCTTTCTGAAGAAAACACGAAAATAAAAAACACGCTCAAATAATATGTAAAGTGATTCGTCTAAAAGTAAGTAATAAAATAGATTACAGAAACATTTGATGTGCGTTTGGATGATGCTCGAAATCATATACGGGAAATGAGGTGGCGATTAAAAATTAAAAGTTCAATGTTTAACTTAAAATCAAAAAACTTGAAAGTATACAAGAAGATACTTGTCTGGTGGATTATACAGGGTGCGGTGCCAAAATCCAGACTAATAATTTTTTTAAAAAAAGCAAATGTATTAAAACAAAATGAAAATCAAAATCCTTTTACATATAAGTGGTGGTATCTTTCAAAAGTAACATAACTCGATATAACCCCCTTCAGCCACAACGACGACCACCAATCTTGTCCTGAAACTTTAAAACCACACTGTCCATATTCGCGAATGCTGCTTCGCTAGCGTTGCGTAGAGATGCGTCATCAGGGTGCCTCGTGTTAGTGGCAACTCTTATACTACGCACCAAACATAACAGTAGAGGGGGTTCAAATACGGGATATTCGGGAGCCAGAATACCGTTAACTAGAGCATGTGAACAATATCCGACAGCCTGTTTTGGACCAAATGGCTCGTATGAGCCGGTGCACAGTCCTGTTGAAAGACATATTGTCTACCCGGGGCCACAGCTACCATCGACGGTTTCACGACATTCGTCAAAGCTTGGAGATAAACTTCTTTTGTTATAGTTTTTCCATTTTCAGAGAAATATGGCGCCATGATATCACCATCACTGGAAACAACACCTAAGACGTGAACCCCAGACTTCTCCGAAGCATTATACTTGGCCACAGTATCGTAAACAGTTGATCTCGGGTACCAGAAGACTCGATCTATTAAAGTGGGCGAACATCCAGCGCGAAGACCTTAGATAGTCACGGTTCTTCCGCTGCACCCTGCACTTGTCCGTAACATATACTTGGCCACAATATCGTAAACAGTTGATCTCGGGTACCAGAAGAATCGAACTATTAAAGTGGGCGAACATCCAGCGCGAAGACCTTAGATAGTCGCGGTTCTTCCGCTGCACCCTGCACTTGTCCGTAACATATACTTGGCCACAATATCGTAAACAGTTGATCTCGGGTACCAGAAGAATCGAACTATTAAAGTCGGCGAACATCCAGCCCGAAGACCTTAGATAGTCACGGTTCTTCCGCTGCACCCTGCACTTGTCCGTAACATTTCGGCCATTTTGAGGTTATGACTGTTTACTAGACGCCTATGGCTTTCAAGAACGTCAATCGCAACCTCCGGCGGAACTACGATATGGTAGGAAATTCAAATTGAAATAATCCGAATTTAAGCGCCGCACCCTGACTGTGCTGTCTTTTGATGTTGACATATTTCTATCATCTATGGTCGAGAGCGTAAGAAAGTTGCAACAATTTTTCAGTCTCGAAACATTTTCGTTAGAGAATCCATCAAATATCAGGAAATAGAGTGTGTGTGGCACATGGACTAATTCTCCCATGCAATTGAGTGCAGGCTTTTTCGGGGAAGATGATGGAGACGCATTACATCGTAACATTGCTACGAGACGACGACGCTACTCGGCTGACAACACGTCAAGACTTCATATATCTCCCATACAAGTCTTGTCGATATCATTGTTCTAGCTCACTTACTTTTCCTGGTAAGAAATAGAATAAACTGAAACCACAAATCAGAGAGCAGTTCCAGTCGGACACTGTTTTCTGGTTAGTGCTCTTTCTACATAACTAGAGTATGAGCGCTGCAGGCCATCCCATTCTTTGCTTATGATTTTAATCATTCAAATATTTGATTTTGCAAAGCAACGTTAACCTCATTCTTTCTTCAATGTCAGAATTGCTGTACATGATTTCGAGCATCATTCGAATGTTTCTCTCATATCTTTTACTTCTTATTTTTAGACAAATCATTTCACAACACCTTTGACTGTCTTCCTTTCTAATCAATTTTTTATACAAATAATAAGCAATGACGATATATATAATTTCTGACTCACGTGCAACAACCCTGTAGCCAATCCCAGTGCAGCACTGCGCCACCAGGGTCACCTCAGGGTAGGCAGGAACCGACCGCATTGTGGGCGCAATCAACGGAGAACCAATAAGTGGGAATAGGGAAAAAATTTATTTGGTTGCAAATTTTTGTACATTGGTAGAAGTCTATTTTATTGTTTTAAGCTGTAGACAATTTGCAGGTGTATTTGTGTTTTTCCCATATTTTGCTGCAGATCTGACGACGGTCATTATAGCTCAAAACCGGTAGAATGATTACAAAAAATCTGTGGCCATACACGTGATGTAAAGCAAATTTATTTTATATTCGGGCCGGCCGCTGTGGCCGAGCTGTTCAAGGCGCTTCAGTCCGGAACCGCGCTGCTCCTACGGTCGCAGGTCCGAATCCTGCCTCGGGCATGGATGTGTGTGATGTCCTTAGGTTAGTTAGGTTTAAGTAGTTCTAAGTCTAGGGGACTGATGACCTCAGATGTTAAGGCCCATAGTGCTTAGAGCCATTTGAACCATTTTCTATATTCGGGTCACTGTTCAATTTGTGACCATGTCGCAGCTTGTGAAGGTCATTTGTGCCTCTGCAAAACTAAGAGCGTACAAGTGAATCCCCACTCCCTCTACGCCTCTACGTCGCTGCAAACAACGGCACGCTGTTTCACAGTCGCACCGACGCTTCCGCAGCACGCCTTGTAAATCAAATCACTGGTGATGCAGTGCGCAGACAGAACCGTAATTTCCACAAAAAAACCTAGCGCGCAGACGCTTCTGGGAATTGTTTGTTTTAAACAAAATGCGTTAATACTAAATGGAATACTGATATTAGTTACTAATAAAATTACACATACGAAGATAAGTACACTACTGGCCGTTAAAACTGCTACACCAGGAAGAAATGCAGATGATAAACGGGTATTCATTGCACAAATACATTATTCTAGAACTGACATGTGATTACATTTTCACGCAATTTGGGTGCATAGACCGTGAGAAATCAGTACCCAGAACAACCACCTCTGGCCGTAATAACGGCCTTGATACGCCAGGGCATTGAGTCAAACAGAGTTTGGATGGCGTGTACAGCTTCAACACGATACCACAGTTCGTCAAGAGTAGTGACCCGCGTATTGTGACGAGCCAGTTACTCGGCCACCATTGACCAGACGTTTTCAGTTGGTGAGAGATCTAGAAAATGTGCTGGCCAAGGCAGCAGTCGAACATTTTCTGTATCCAGAAAGGCTCGTACAAAACCTGCAACATGCAGTCGCGCATTATCCTGCTGAAATGTAGGGTTTCGCAGGAATCGAATGAAGGGTAGAGCCCCGGGTCGTAACACATCTTAAATGTAACGTCCAAAGTGGCGTCAGTGCGAACAAGAGGTGACCGAGACGTGTAACCAATGGCACCCCGTATCATCACGCCGGGTGATACGCCAGTATGCCGATGGCGAATACACGCTTCCAATGTGCGTTCATAGCGATGTCGCCAAACACGGATGCGACCATCATGATGCTGTAAACAGAACCTGGATTCATCCGAAAAAAATTACGTTTTGCCATTCGTGCAC
This sequence comes from Schistocerca piceifrons, assembly GCF_021461385.2. Classification (NCBI taxonomy): domain Eukaryota; kingdom Metazoa; phylum Arthropoda; class Insecta; order Orthoptera; family Acrididae; genus Schistocerca; species Schistocerca piceifrons. The sequence continues at coordinate 63,489,730 of NC_060140.1, read as the reverse complement.
CCAGGTTCGTCGTTGAGTACACCATCGCAGGCGCTCCTGTCTGTGATGCAGTATCAATAGTAACCGCAGCCATGGTCTCCGAGCTGATAGTCCATGCTGCTGCAAACGTCGTCGAACCGTACGTGCAGATGGTTGTTGTCTTGCAAACGTCCCCATCTGTTGACTCAGGGATCGAGACGTGGTTGCATGATCCGTTACAGCCATGCGTATAAGATCCCTGTCATCTCGACTGCTAGTGATACGAGGCCGTTGGGATACAGCACGGCGATTTGTATTACCCTCCTGTACCCACCGATTCCATATTCTGCTCACTGTCATTGGATCTCGACCGACGCGAGCAGTAATTTCGCGATACGATAAACCGCAATCGCGATAGGCTACAATCCGTCGGAAACGTGATGGTATGCATTTCTCCTCCTTACACGAGGCATTACAACAACATTTCACCAGGCAACGCCGGTCAACTGCTGTTTGTGTATGAGAAATCGATTGGAAACGTTCCTCATGTCAGCACGTTGTAGGTGTCGCCACCGACGCCAATCTTGTGTGAATGCTCTGAAAAGCTAATCACTTGCATATCACAGCATCTTCTTCCTGTCGGTTAAATTTCGCGTCTGTAGCACGTCATCTTCATGGTGTAGCAATTTTAATGGCCTGTAGTGTGCGTAAAACTGCACACACCGCCTTGCAGGGCTATCAGGGAAGTCGTCCTGTACGACTGTTGTGGCGTTCTTCCGGGAAAGGTCAGTTGCCCCACGAACCACACCTGCTCGCTCTTCAGTTCATCCATCTATATCCTCCCCAGCATTTCATGTGTCTATGTGAGTGCACAAAATAACTTCACTGTGCTCATGTTTAAATACCATAGTGCACAAACTTTTAGTTTATTAAGTGAGTACTGTACATGTCAGGATGGTAGCAGATGGGCATCCATCGTGTTTTTCGCACACGTAAAATGATAAATGCCAGGATTCATGGGAAAAATGGGTTTTATTACCAAGAACTAAAACTGAGGGATACAACGTTCATGAAAACTGGCTACGGCTTCTAAGCGAACCGCATATGGTTCGGAAAGACCATTTCGCCCTCAGTAGGAAGGACTGCTGAAGACGTCGAGAGGGTAAGGAAGCTGGCAGACAAGACAGCGACCCGCAGTTGCGGCCGCTATCTCGCTGGCCCTCTTGCGTACCCTCACGTGACGGCAACCGGTCCTCCTATTGGCGGGTTTGTGGCAGAAAGTTCACGTCTCACTCAGCTATACCGTGTTGGGGCCCCTAGCTCAGCACAATGGAGTGGGAAACAGCCACAAGTACTGCTACTCTCGGGGCTAAGTCAAAATGATGGAAGTAAGATACAAGTAAAATTTTTACTATATTTACCCTTTACCATGTACTGTACATATTTGCCTTAACTTTTGTATAAAATATTCCTATAAACGATGGCTGACAGTTGTTCAGTCTGCGAGCGTGATGTTGTCAGTGACCTATGCAACATGCGTGAGAGAGGAATACGTGAACTGGTAAATGCCAATTATTTGAGAAAAGATGAGAAACCTTATACTGCATCCTGCAGAAAGCAGTGCACCATAGTTAAGTCAGTTAAACGATTTCTAGGAGAGGCTGTTTCGTAGGAACGGCCTTGACCGTCAGCTAGAGTCAAACTTTGCGTTCAGCTGACGCGAAATTTGATTTTAAAACCAGCCGTCTGTTTTGTACGGAAGGTACTGATGGTAATTTTTTGATAAACAGAATAAAAAAAACCGAAAACGGCGGCAAAAGGTTAGCGGTGTTCGGTCCTTCAGTTACGATAGTCACGACAATACAATTACAGTTCGTGCAGAGGAGAGAGAGAATGAATGAGGAGACACCATCCGAACACGTGTCTGTTCTGTCGGGGATCGACACGCTGCAGATGTAAGGTATCACGAGGCCTCCGCTTTGAAAAGTCCTTTATAGGCTCAGCAGCTAAATCTAAAAGAAGTGGACGCCCTGAGAATAAAAGTATTAATGCGTCAATGGAGGAACTATTAAATTACGTAGGGGGGGGGGTGGGGGGATAACAACTGCCAGTTCACCTTAGACAAGTTGTCGGGAGCAAGTTTCGGGAACATTACCTCATATCACGACAGTGAAAGACAGATTGCCAGAAAAGTATGGGGACCGCATTGTTTTCAGCAGAATCCGCTCCATAAAAATTTATCAGGTGCCTGAACATCCGCAAGATCTGAATAAACTCCCATGTGCTGCCTTCTTGAAATCTTCAACAAAGCCAAATCCAGACGTCGCTCCACTTCTGTCAACCACAGAAGCTGCGCACCAGCACTCTTTTAGAACTTATTTACAGGTATATTAATTGTCTGATTTTTATAATGCTTCTTACAATACCGTTTCTTGTTACTTACTTATTTACAAGTACAACAATGGATCAATAACACCCTACTGCAGCCGAATGGGTTTGGAACCGAGAGATGGCTGAATTGCTCTAGACAATGACAACCAAGTGGCATATGAAGCTATAGCGAACAACACCTTTTGCCAATGTTCTGCTGGGTGGAGGTGGGGGGGGGGGGGGGGAGGAGGGAGGGGTGTGACGATGTGGATGCTGAAAAGCCGGCTTTGCATGTTCGATGGAAGTGCCATGGTTACGTGTTCTCCGTTACTCGATCGTCTTCACAGACAATGACGGTGCAGTCCGATATATACCCATAATGATAAAATGTTTTAGAGTAGCTAGCATATATTTTGTGTTGTTTCTCGGCGTTATCAGTGATTTTATACCATTAAAACACTATTTTTAATAATTTGCGATTTTTACGTTCCCTGAAGCGTGGAAGCTGTCCTAGAGAAAAAGTGAGTAGAGAATTTTAAATGTAGTGCAGTTTAATTCTGAACTAGAAAACATTTTCGATAGAAGCAGCGGTTATCCCAGCATATCATTGATGACACTCTCCCTTACCACTGCGCTAAAATTTGTGAGTAGACGAATTTTTCCTCTTATTTTCTTTCCTTGAGTGCACCATGTAGTGCCGTGTGCAAAATGATAGGAGAAATGGTAGCACATTACCATCAGTCCTTTCTCTTAGCCGTGTGCTCCGTTGTGTAGAATGTTTTGATCGACAGTAAAGTAATCATGGCTGCGAGAGCCAGGAATGTTACAAAAGCACACGTAGGACGACATTTCACTTCAATCGTTTCCGTTATTTTATTTCAGTGAGAGGCAGAAACGTAAAAGGAAACAGTTACCACAGTGAGAGCGGAGAATGTGGAGTACGTATGTGGGGCGGGGGGGGGCGCTCATCAGAAGAGATGGAGAAGCGAACGCAGCCAGCAGTGGTCGTACAAAGAGAATGCGGAATGGCCCGTGTCCCACTGCGGCGCGGCTATTTTAAGTCTTCCAGTACCCTACCCTGCCCCCCCCCCCCCCCTCCAAACTCCACCCACCAACCCAAACCTCCACCCCGCCTCGCGACCACCCTCCTCCCACCCACCGCGGGAGCAGTATCGACTTCCGTATCGGTTTCAGGGAAGTAAGAACCTTTCACGGCAGGGAGAACTCTCGGCTAATGGCACTCGGCTCATAATAACGTAGTCCCATCTCGCGACCAATCTGGGCGCGCTCCCCTTCTTAACTCCTCCGCAGTCATTCCGCGGCTACAGTCCGTTTGCACGAGGCAACATCGCAGAAGAAGCCGCAACAAACTTCTTCTCTCGGCAAGCTTGGCCCCACGGTTCGTTGGAAAACTAACCGTGCTCGGAAATGCTGGTGAATGACGAACAGCAGTGCAACAGTACACCAGCTGTATTCTTTACTCTTTATTTATGCACGTCCAGATGATCAGTATTTCTGCTAGAGTGACCATAAGAATACTCTTAAAGTAGTACTTACATCACAGGATGTTGCAAAATTTAAGAGTCAAAATTATACTTACGTTGGAGTATTCTAAACTTACAGACTCTCCTAGATCTTCTTCATACTACAGCATTGGAAAGTCAATGACCAGAAGTCAGCTTCCTGACTCAGTAAGGCGAAAAGCCCAAAAATAATGAAAAAATTGCCTTTAAAGAGTATATTTTCGACCACTGTTATTAACAGACTTTTTTGGTTTACTAATATTGTAATGTATTGATTATTCCTTGCTACTGTAGTGTTATCTTGAAGTTGTGAGAAAGGAGAGGAAGCAGAGACGATGCTGAAGGCAGACGAAACTAGGAGAGATATTGTTACATGAAGTACACCGTGAGGGAAGAGCCTTGCGAAAATGCAGACTCCCCAGACGCGGTCCCAGGGCGTTAGTTACTTTTCAAGGAATTAACATATTAACATGTAACTTCATATGTAGTCTAGACGCTTGGGTAGGTTGCCACCGTTGAACTTTGTAACCAACAGGCACGCAGTAGCGTATAAAGCCAGCTTGATACCAGCCCTGAGAACAGCAACGTCAGTAGACTCACAAGGGTTAGAAACAGCGACAACGCCAAAAAAAAACTGTTGATCTAGCAGTCCCTACTCCGGGGATCCCGAGGGGCGGGGCTAAATGACGTATATCAATAATGTTGCAAGCTTTATTGGGCAGAGCAGGTACATTTAGCTTTCAGCTGAACAATGTTGATACGAAATACGGACTTAGTTGGTGCAACTGCATTAACATCCCCGCCTTAGGAACAGTAGAGGGGACCTAACTAAACCGTGATTCGCAGGAACCTGCAAGAGACCTACGGGAATGGCTGGCTGGCTTTATGTGGGAAAAACAGTGCCCCCTTCCGACTCTTTAAAACCCCTAGATTCCGCATTTTGGCGGAGTTCTCAGTCACACGATGTGGGCGCCGAATCCGCGTCCGTCGACTCCAGCCTCGGTCCAGCTCCGCGTAACTCTGCTCTCTCACTTGAAGTACCTCACTGAACAGTGTCACATTCAGTATGTCTTGTTTTGCAACTAATTTGTTGCCATAAGATGCTGCTAGTGTTTGCTACTGTGGTTACCTCCACTCCTGGGACTTCTGCACTGGCTTCTGTTGTAACAGTGTTATTCATGCTTTTTCTAACCCTAGAACTAGCCTCCACTGTATTCGTTCGTCCTGTCTGGAATAAACAACTATTTCAAAACCTTGTTTGTCCGAGAGTCTCCACAACGAGTTCCCTACCGACTCTCACCACCTGCATTTCTAGTAAATGCCTGTACCAGTGCAGGCTCAGATAGAAGAAAACAGTCAAATGCCTTCACTGTGAATTGTCCTTCTGCCTTCTGCTCTGTACCGCTCGGGAGCGCAGACCGACCCCCGTTTTTCCCTCTCCCACGTAAGTGGCTCTGAGCACTATGGGACTCAACTTCTGAGGTCTTTAGTCCCCAAGAACTTAGAAATAGTTAAACCTAACTAACCTAAGGACATCACACACATCCATGCCCGAGGCAGGATTCGAACCTGCGACCGTAGCGGTCTCGCGGTTCCAGACTGGAGCGCCTAGAACCGCACGGCCACTTCGGCCGGCTCCCACGTAAGTCAGGACATGACAATATGTACAGGGTGTATCAAAAAGTCATCCAATTTTTTAGAAATCATAAATATAATGTTATTTGAGATATGTGCGTGAACAACGTACTGTTGGAAAGAGCAAACTTTATAGAGTTTTACGTGGTTCCCGCTAGGTAGCAGCAGTGTGCGCCCACTTCAGTTCTAGTAAGAATCGTGTCGGGACAACAGAAAGCGTTTTGTGTTCTACGTTTTGCACAGTTCGGGTCAGTAATAACTGTTCAGCGTGACATTCGTACTAGGTATGGTGTGGATCCTCCTACAGCACAGAGCATTAGACGATGGCATGAAAAATTCCGAGAAACAGGTTGTTTGTGTAAAGGCAAATCGCCAGGCCGTCCCCGAGTGTCTGACTCAGACGTCGAACGCATCTGCCATAGTTCCACAAGGAGCCCGCAGAAATCCGTTCACCGTGCAGCTCGACAGCGCAACATGCTCCTGAGGTCTGTTTCGCCCATTTACCAACAGAATGGGGCACCGCCACACTGGCATCTGGAAGAGGGAAAATTTTTAAATCGAAGGATTACTGAAGATTGGATCGGTCGCACTGGACCGAATGATTCAGCCTTACATTACTGGCCATAGATAGCTGCAGGGATGTGTAAGGTCGAATGGGCTTGCAGCGGTTCACCAACTGAGCGCCCCCCCCCCCCCCCCCTCCAGATAAACCTGTGGGCTACCAACAATGTCTCCTCAAAGACTGTTCAGCAAACGTGAACCTTCATTGCTGAACCTCCTCTGCTGACAAGTGGTTCATGCATCCATTCAGCTATTCATCGCTGACGAAAGGTGGAATTTGGGCGCTATAAGACCGGAGCTGGACACCTACTGAGTGGAGTCAGATGACTTTTTCAGATGAATCAGTTTTATGCTCCATCGGACAGTTGGCGAGTACGGCGTGAAACGTCTGAAATGAAATACCGTGCAACAATCGTTAGAACTTTCCAAGCTAGAGGCGTTCCCTAAGTATCTCGTCATTCTAGAAGGCTCAATGGATCCTCACAAACATGCATATGTCATTGGTGACCAAATCCATCCCCAGGTGCTTTCTGTTTTTCTTCGGCATGATGGCACCTACCAGCAGGACAATGCAACGCGTAATACAACTCGCAGTGTACAAGCGTGGTTCGAAGAGCACCAGGCTAAGTTTACGGCACTCCCATGGCGACCAAACTCTCCAGATTCAAACCCAGTCGAAAATCTGTGGGACCGCGGCCATTGAAATCTCCGCGCCGTAGATCCTCAACCGAGAAACCTACTGCAGCTGGCCACGGCAGTGTGGAGTCAGCATGGCTCCACATCGCTGTCGGTACCTTCCAGTACCCCACTGACTCCCTTCCTGCGCGTATCGCAGAGGTCCGCGCAGCAAAAGGTGGTTATTCAAGCTTTTGTCATATGGTCACATTAATGTAACTGGACAGTGTAGTATTGCAACTTTGAAGTCGCTTCTTAGAATCTTACTATTGGCACACTGCTTTTTATTTATACTTTAATTCCGTATATATTACTTAACAAGTACTGAATCACTATTTTAATAACAATTACATCTTATCATTTTTAATTCTTATTCGCATGAAAATGAGAATATTCACAATAAATTGAAATTTAACCCGTCAGTACATGCAGGTGGTCTGTCAGACGAAGGAGAATATTTTCACATTAATGCAATGTCTGAAAGTTGTTTCCAAGAAGCTATCTGCTCATTTCCTTTAAGTGAGTGTAATAGGAGTCGTTTTTGTATGGTTTATCTGGTATTTCAACAATAGCACTTCCGGTTAGTTCACAACAAAGAGGTCTAGGGTCTCACAGGCCAGCCGCGTGCACTGGTGTCAGTTTATTGTCAGCTCCGCCAAGGTTATTCACGAGCGCGCATATTTGCAGTGTGCTTAGTTTAGTGGTAGAACAGATTTTTTCGTACTTTGTACCTTATTTTAGTGTGTTGTAAGTGTTTTAACTGCATCATGGCTTATTCTTACGAGGCACAGGAGGAGAGAATTAGGAACTTGATTGAAGTAGTAATGGCTGAAAGTGAGGATGGTGATTCTGAAGATGGAGAAATCGACTTTGAAGAAATCCAGGACCCAGAGTGGAAAAGTGATTCCGGCACCGAACAAAAAAACGTCGAGTGATGAATCAGAAGTCAGTGATTGTGGTGCTGGCAGTGATGTGTTTGTCGGTAAAGACGGAACAGTGTGGAGCTCACGTGCTCCGCCAAAGAACTCCTGCACATGTTGTCATAACATCATAACTCATTTATCAGGTGTCAAAGGTGCTGCAAAAAGTGCTGGAAATCCTCTACACATACACATACACATACTCGTCGACTGCACTAATAGGTACATTCAGAGTATCCAGAGAAACTTTTCAAGGGAAAGAAATGCACAACAAACTAATAAAGCTGAAATAAAGGCCTTATTGGGATTGTTGTACTACGCTAGTGTAATGCGTGCCCATCGACTAAGTCTACAAGATTTGTGGCGAACAGATTGCACAGGAGTTGAAATATTTCATCTCACAATGGGCATAAACAGATTTCGTTTTCTCCTTCGATGCCTCAGATTCGACGATAAACAAACGAGAATGGAAAGGGAGAAAACAGATCACATGGCTGCGATAAGACAGGTGTTCAGTCTAATTGTTGAAAACTTTCAGAAGGCTTATACAGTTTCTGAATACGTGACAGTTGATGAAAAACTAGAAGCATTCCGTGGAAGATGCAGATTCCGACAGTACTTGCCAAATAAACCAAACATGTATCGAGTAAAGATTTTTGCAGCAGTGGATGCCAGAATGTTTTACACATTCAACATGGAGGTGTATGTTGGGCAACAGCCTGAAGGCCCTTACAGACAGGACAACAGACCAGTTGAACTTGTTCAGAGACTTTGCCAACCTATCCTGAATACAGACCGCAACATAACTTCCGACAATTATTTTACGAGCTTGCAAACACATCGATTACGAAAAAGACGACCATCGTTGGTACCCTGAGGAAGACCAGGAGACAAGTCGCAAGGGGATTTATTAACACTAAAAACCGACAAGAAAAGTCATCTATATTTGGGTTTCAGCAAATTGCACCTTAGTCTCTTACGTGCCGAAACGAAATAGAGTGGTATTACTACTGTCAACGATGCACCACAATGGAAATATAGACGAAAATACAGGGAATGATAAAAAACCAGAAATTATCACTTTCTATAACCTTACTAAGGGTGCAGTTGACGTTGTAGACGGAATGAGTGCAACATATAATGTAGCTAGAAACACAAGAAGATGGCCAATGGTAGTTTTTTATAGCATCATTAAGACAGCTGCGATAAATGGAGCTATTATTTTCAACTCAAATCAGAAGGAACAACTGAGAAGAAGAGAGTTTTTGAGGCAGCTTTCTTTTGCGCTTCTGCATTATCATCTTCAGCAAAGAGTAACGTCAAAAATACTGCCAAGGAAGATAACTGAGAGAACTGGAGGGCTTTGCAGTGTGAAAACTTCTGAAGTGGAATCAACTGCGACTTCATGAGGACAGTGTGTGGACTGCAGAAGCAAAAACAGAAAAACAAGATATATTTGTAAGAACTGCAAGAAATACATTTGCCTTGAACATTCTGTTACTTTGTGCCAAGACTGTATCGACAAAAATCTAAATACATGCATTATTTTGATAACAGCTAAATTTTATGTATCTCCATTTGTGTAAATATTTTTGACCAAAATATTAAATTTATCCCTTAAATATATTTACTAAACTGTTTTTTACTGAGATCATTTAATAACGCTTCGCTCCATAACATACATCTAAATGCAAATTCAGAAAGTTAGAAACTGCAAGGGTCTGTGAGACCAGCTGCGTGTACAGCGGTCTTGTTTCCAGGTGCGTGCACCGCCGGGTTAATAAAAGACTTGTGAGGCGGCGGGTGGAAAATTTATATTTCTGTTATTTGCCATTCTCAACACAGGCTCTCTAACTACAATGCTGGCAACTAGAAAGTGATCAGCAAAAACGTGATGCCTGCAATTAAAGTTCACTGTGCCCACTCTGATGGAGAAATGAAGTTCATTACTCTGAGGATTTAGGATGATGTCTGGGATTCATAGAAAATGCAGTTTACTATAACAATTTACACTATATTCTGAGAACGATAAAGCGTAAAGTTTCAAATAAATATTTAACCAAGCAATGCTACTATCAGCTTTTGTACTATCAGAGCTGTTCAGAGTCTATTGCACGGATCCAATTATCTCTAGATAACGAAACTGTTCAATAACCGTTATCGATGTAAATGTTCTAAGTGAATGGTCGCCAAAATTTGCTGTTAATACTCATCAAACGCGACGCTAGTAATAATAGAAGGTCTGTCCTGCGGCGACAGGTGAAGATACAACATAAGCAAACTGAGAACAAATCACTAGTCGTTCCACAATTAACACTTTACCCCAATGCGAACTCATTGTTACGTGCATAGCGAGTTACGTAATACGGCATCCACGGCTGTTCCTTGCCACTGCACAAACGCGACGCGGTTTCCGACACGGAGTGCGCGCTGATACGAATCTAGAAGAGAACTGGGGCCTGGCCCTAGCACGCAGCGCTCTTAACCCTCCGACAGTCGCGCATGTATCTGTCAGATACATGACCTACTTTATCTCTAATATTACGCAATGAACAGTGGTAACGGTTTGCTGGCCCACTACATCTTGTGTCATACCTTTCTTATTGCTTCACAGGAATTTCAGTCTTATCCAGATAATGACAAGGTCATAAATGAGTCAGGTGTGGGAACGTGTACTGCCTGTATCTCTCAGATACAGCGCGCCTACTCGGGTAACGCTTTGTCGCCACTAATGGCTGCAGCTGTTGCATTGTTTGCAGCGCACGCAAGTCGGCAGTTGCGTTGTTGTCTTCTAAATGAAGCATCGTTTCGTTGTAGCTACGTGTACTCTCTTTCAAAATGAGTAAACGATATGATCTAGAAAATCCTCAAGATTTGGAAGAAGTACATCGCCTTCTTCTCGACGACGAGGTATCCATTGAAGATGAAGATGATCTTGCAGAAACTGATTCAGAAACCGAATATATACTCGAAACACGATCTGTAGAGTCAGACACAGATCACGAATTTGATGAAGAGGAAAATAATGATGCGCAGGAAACTGATGAACATCACTATTTTGGTGAGTAGAAAAGACAATAAATATGCTTTCAGATGTAATAATATCAACAATATCTAATAATGATGTAATGTACTTATTTTTTTATTCTTGGTAAGGATGGGGCTAAATGGAGGAAAGTGCCTTGGAAAGCAACACAGACACGGCCTCATAATATACGAACCAAACTGCATGGGGTAGTTGGAGACACAAAGAAAATGGTAACTGAAATTGACTGCTGGAGCCTATTCATCAGTAATGATATCCTAGATCTAATTGTGGTCAACACTAACAGGCGTATAGCTGATCTAAAAGGAAACTTTGCTCGCGAGAGTGACTGCAAGGACACAGACGCAATCGAAATAAAAGCCTTTCTTTGCTTGTTATACTTTGCTGGTGTGTTCCGTGGTGGTCGACAGAATGTTCACGACTTACGGACAGCATATGACCTTGGTCTGAATATTTTTAGAATGACCATGTCCGAAAAACGTTTCCTGTTCCTAATAAGATGTGTTCGTTTTGATGATGGAGCCACAAGACAAGAACGGCGCAAGATAGACAAATTAGCAGCCGTGAGGGAAATGTTCACCTTGTGTTTGAATAACTGCAATACACATTCCTCCCTCGGTCAGAACGTCACAGTTGATGAGCAGCTACCAGCATTTCGAGGCCGGTGTGGATTTCGCCAGTTAGTACCATCCAAACCATCTAAATATGGCATCAAAATTTTCTGCCTATGTGATGCCAAGCTTTATTATACTTACAACATGGAAATATATTGTGGATTACAACCAGAAGGACCCTTTCAGAATAACAACTCCGCCAAAGAAGTAGTTCTGAGACTTGCCGAACCAATATATGGGACGGGTAGAAACATTATAGCAGATAACTGGTTCACTAGTTTGGAGTTAGTAAGAGAACTGCATAAAAGGAGACTGTCGTTTGTAGGCACAATTAGAAAAAACAAGAAGGAACTGCCATCGAATTTCGTAGCACCAAAAAGTAGACTGCAATATGATAGTGTATTTGGCTACAGCAAGAACGAAACCCTTGTGTCGTATGTACCGAAAAAAGGGAAAACTGTAGTCCTCCTTTCGAGTATGCATGTATCGTCAAGTGAGGTTTCGTAAGGTTTAGAGAAAAAACCAGCAATTATTCTACACTATAATGACACCAAATCTGGAGTTGATGTATTTGACAAACTCTCTGCAAGCTACAATGTAGTTAGGCCAACAAGAGGATGGCCTATGGTGATTTTTTTCCACCTGTTGAACATTGCAGGCATCAAGAGTAATTTTCTTGGGTAACAAGAATAAATACTCAAATCGGCGCGTGTACCTCAAAACTTTGGCTCTGATTCTGCTGCAAGATCATCTCAAAAGAAGAGCTCTTATTATGACTCTACCTGATGATATAAAGTCAATGCTAGTAAAGTACAAACCTAAAGGAAAAGAGCAAGAAAACGCTGAACAATCCTTGGAATCAGAAAACAAGAAAAGAAAAAGGTGCCAGTCATGCTACAGGGAAACAAAAAAGACTTGTCTCAGCAAGTATACATGTGAAAAATGCGGTACACATCTCTGTTTGCAAAAGCACACAAATATAATTTGTGAACAATGTCTTTCTGTAGAGGGCAATCAGTATAAAGAGACATGCTTTCATTAGTTCAGTAATTTATTTGTATCTATAATAAAATCAATTTTTAAAAGAATTTCATGTACTTCTCCATTACAAAATGTCAAATATTTCTGTTAATTTGAAAGTGTAATTAGCCTGATGGTCACTTCCGTATTTGTGAAATCTGTAACAATAAAGGTAACTGCAATTTAAAACAAAAACAAAAGAAAAATAACCTGTAAACAAACAAAAAACCACAAAAATCGTAGCATGTATCCACGAGATACATCGCGACTAGTGGCGTCATGAAAGTTGACGCGCCTGCTGGAGGGTTAATTATATAGCCGAGGTGCGGACCGCCGAAGGCGCAGCCGACAAAATTTGCCTTCCTCACCAGCCGCCGGGGCTAGTAAAGCACCACTTCGAGTTGCTAAATAATTAATTGCTTCATTCGCTAAAGGCCAATGAAGCTCTCGATTTAACTGTGCTATCAGCACACAGGTAAGTATCTGTAATAAAATTCTGATGTGGCTAGGTTAAATACTTTTGGCGAGAGAATTATATTAGTTGCACTGCACGCAACAGAACTTGCTCTTTGGAGAGACGGTACAGCTATAGTTTTATAGGTACCTTTTGGAAACTTCTCACATCTTTGTTATTATAGCGTATCTCCATCCTACCTAAATCTAAACATCCTAGCTTTGTCTAATCACATAATCTATCTTGCTTCCATACTCTTAGGACACAAAAACAGAAAATCATGAATTTCAAACAAAATATTACTTTGTAAGATCCAGCATGCTGTTTCCATTAAGTTGCAATAAAAAAGGAATCAGAATATAAATTTCGACGTTTCTAGCTCCTTCCTGTTGCACCAATGATTTTTTTACATAAAACGTCCAAATTTCGAAAACTGTTATTAAAGTTACTAAACTGAAACTTAACACATTATTATTTTAGCAACATTCCTGACATGCTATTAACTTTTCAGATTATTTACTTTACTTGTAAGGTATTGCGCAACATTCGTGACGTCATAGCTAGTTATAGCGGACAGGGCTGGCACACAATGGAAAGCATATGAATTCTATATGGCGTGAGTAGGCTGCTTCCCTACAGACTGCTAAATTAAAAACAGAAAACAAAGAACTTATTTATTTGTACAGATAACAAAAAGGTGTTTCACACATCTGTAGTACATTTTAATTTATTTTCATACCACCAGTAATAAAAATTAAAAAGCTCGTTCTTTTACTAAAAATGAGACCTCATATTTCTTACTTAACGTTTCCATAAGAGAATAAACAAAAAAGTTGGTCAAAAGGAAAAAGAGTAGCTTCTAGTGAGAATCGAACCAAAAACATCTCGTCTACACGTCTCGTACACTGTCTGATCAAAACTAAATGGACATAAAATGGGGTGTGTCCACCCTTCTCCTTTATGACGGCTTGAGCTCTTTTGATGAGGTGTCTGAGTACGTATGGGCAAATGGAGGTCCATTTTTCCTTAAGAGCCAAAACCAGAGAAGGTACTGATGTCGGACGCTGGAGTCTGGAGCGAGGTCGACATCCTACGTCAGATGTTCCTCTGGCTTCAGGTCGGGAGTCGGGGCAGGCCAGTCCACTTCAGCAATGTTATTGTGCAACAGAATATTGCCTCAAAGATGTTCCTTTAACACAGAGTGCACCGTTATGCTGTTACAGTCATTGTTTGCGAAGGATTCCTCTTCTTCACACAGCACACAGCACACAGTGCTGTACAGTGTGTTCGGTGTTCGTATCCTTTTTCATCTGCTGTTTTTCCAAGCGCAATAAGCCACAGCCCAAATACTTCACTGTTAGCACTACACACGGTGCAAGTAACGTCCTCCATACATTTGCCAAATCGAAACCATTCCACCGCACTGCCACGGCTTACAGCGCGACTCATCACTCCAAATTACTTTTCCAGTCGTCCACTGTCCAGTGGTGTAGTCCTTTGTACCATCTCAACTGTCATTCATCATTTACTACACGAATGTATGGCTCATGTGGAGCTGTTCGACAATTGTAACCCATTCTTTACATCACCCTACGCACTGTATGGTAGCACTTTGGAACTCACTAGTTATTCCTTCTGCTGATTCTGTGTGATTTTTTACGACTGTCGGCTGTGATCGACAATCCTTGTCCGTCAGCCTGGTCTCGGTTCAGCTGGGGCTGTGCCTTCGCTTTTCCGCGTCAGTAGCAGAAAACACAGGCATCCTTAGAAGGGCTATTTACTCAGGCGATGTGGAATGACCAGTCCACCTTCGAAGTCACTGAGCTCTCGTGACATCTGGTGCTCAATTTTGCATTACATAGAGGTCTTCGGATGATTTTCTTAAGATAGTGTCGAAACGTCCCCTTTGGAAAATTAAGAATCACTGTGCTGGTAAACTTCTACAAAGACAGCTGAGTAAGACTGAACGTACTCAGACAGTTCTCTCTTTACTTACTCTGATCATCACTAAACTGAGACACAATATTTTTTTAGCGCAACGCAATCTGACTTTCAATAATCCCTACAAAAGGATGTCCCTGACTAACAATAACCTATACCTTTCATGAATCACTTACGTCACAAAAATCTTCGTTACTCGAACTACTGCAATACAGAGAGCGCCAATACTGCCAGCTAATAAAAGATTCTAACTACTGAAGGCACTAACTACTGATGGGCATAGTTAGCAAAATGAAAAATTTTGATAGAGAACAAACAATGTATTTATCTTAATAATGTTCAAAAGTCATCATATATATAGTCATCAATTCATGACATCCATCTTTACAAATTCCCTTTTTCTGGCGGACACACGTCCAGATCGTCCGCTTATAGTAACCTCTCAAAACTCTTGGCATCTCTCTCTCCACATCCACCACTGCTGGCGGCTTACCTCCAACTGCACAACGCTACGCGCTGTTCACAACCAACTGCCCAACACTACAATAGGGAATATTCCAACAATGCCAACCAGCCACAGACTGCACACAGCACAGTCAGTGATTTTCATACAGAGCGCTACGTGGCGTTGCCAACATAAAAACCTAAACAGCCTACTCACAGTGCGTGTAACGACAACTATAAATCGGGATCAATTTTCACTCTGCAGCAGAGTATGTGTTGATTTGAAACTTCGTGGTACAGTAAAGCCGTGCGCTGGACTGGGATTCGAACCTGGGAGCGTTGCCCTACGTCGGAATATGCTCCACCCACTGAGCTAGGCAAGCACAATTCACGGCCTGCCCTCGTGGCTTTACGTTCGCCAGTTACTTTCCTCCCACTTTCAAGACTTCATATTCCTCCTACATAACCTGCTAGACTAGTTCTCTTGGAAGAATGAATGTTGTGGAGAAATGACTTGGCCACAACCTAGGTCATTCTACACTTACATCTACGACTCTGCAATTCACTATTAAGTCCTAGGTAGATGGTGCATCGAACCACCTTCAAGCTGTTTCTCTACTGTTCCCTCTCGAACGGTGCGAGGAAAAAATAATACTTAAATGTTTCTGTAAGAGCTCTGATTTCTGTTACTTTCTTATGACGATCATTTCTCATTATGCAGGTGGGTACCAACAATATAGTTTACCAGTCTGAGGTAAAAGTTCATGATTGAAATTACACTAGAATATCGTGCAGCAACGGAAAACGTCTTTGTTTTAATGGCTTTTATGTCAATTCACATATCACGTTCGCGGCACTCTCTCCGCTATTTCACGATAATGCAAAACGAGCTTGATATACGGACGTGTTGTTTACTGTAAACTGTCGTAATTATCTTCACTGTCTCGTTATTGTATCCTAAATTTCACACCGAACTGACACCAGTCTTTATTTCAACGAATCTAGCATATGTACTGTTGTGGCTCTATATCAAATGAATTTACTGTCTTATGCACAAACACAGTGACACAGCGGCAAAAAACAGATAGTTCACACTCCCTACCTTGTTGTCAGAAATACAGGATGAGCCAAATAGGACCTTACAACTGTGTAATTATACTGAAATTTATTGAGATAGACAATCGGTAGATGTGTCATTTTGTAGCAAACAATCTCAAGTTTCAAATAAAAGTGTCAAGTGTCATTTTGATTGGAAGTGATTACCATTTGCAATGCGGCGAACATTCCACCGCTAATCAATTTCTTCGCACACTCGTTGCGGCAAATCGGGCGTAACATGTGCAACGGCAGAGTACGTTCGATGGTTTGGTAGGGGAGGAACATACAAACGGTCTTCAATGAAACCAAGGAGAAAGAAATCCAATCATGCCGCGTCTGGGGAGCGAGGTGGCCGTGCGACTGGCAGTTCACGGCCAGTTCACCGACCTGGGATGCGACTATCGAGGAAACTTCGAACTTTCGTGAGGAACTGACTTGGTGCACCGTCTTGCTGGTACTAAACAATCCCATATTGGTCATCTTCATCGATCTGTGGAATTAAAAAGTTTTCAAGCACATTCAGATACACAATACCAGTGAAGAAAGAGGACCGACCGAGCGAGGTGGCGCAGTGGTTAGCACACTGGACTCGCATTCGGGAGGACGACGGTTCAATCCCGCGTCCGGCCATCCTGATTTAGGTTTTCCGTGATTTCCCTAAATCGCCATAGGCAAATGCCGGGATGGTTCCTTTGAAAGGGCACGGCCGACTTCCTTCCGCGTCCTTCCCTAATCCGATGAGACCGATGACCTCGCTGTTTGGTCTCTTCCCCCAAACAATCCAATCCAACAGAACGTCATGTGAGCAAGAGGACCGAACACTTTCAGTTTGCTGAGGACACAGAACACATTAACTCTGGTGCTGCCACGGACGTGTTCCAGGGTTTTTCGCTGCCCTATGTTTTGCAGTTGTGGGTGTTCACCATGTCACTGATATGAAATGCTAATTCATCGCTGAAAATTATTGTCTTTGGGAAAGTCTCGTCGTCCTCTTTCCTATGCAATATTTCCCCACGAGCAACCTCATATGCAACACTGATGTGCTGTGCCATTGAGAATCTGTACGGTTTCAAGTGTAAACGCCTACACAGGACTCGCCAAACAGTCTTTTGTGGACTCCCTCGCAAGACGCACGTCGTGTTGATTTTTGTGGACTAACCTGTTCGACATAGTCATCAACGCGCGGGCGACCTGGTGATTTATATGTGGCAGTGAAGAACCGGTCTCAACAAAGTTCTTGTGTGAAGTGTATACTGTAGGCCTGCTTCGAGGTTCTTTGGCGTTTTCGATGCGAAATTTACTCCGAGCAGTTGCTGCAGAGTTCGTTACTTGAAACCAAAACACACAGCGAGTACGCTGCGCGCCAGTGGAAGTAACCATTCTAACTGCGCACTGTGCTGTCGCTTCCGGTGGCGGAATGGGATACAGATGCACTACATGAATCTGACTTGAGGTTGTTTGCTACAAAATGAAACATCTGCTGCAAGTTTTCTCAACAAACTTCTATATCATTCTAAAGTTGTCAAGTCCTTTTCCATTCACCCTGTTTTCTAGATAACTACAATCAAGCTCATAAATTAAGGATAATGCTGATACATGGTGAAACAACGCTCTGGTGGACGGTTTGTGGGTTTAAATCACCGCGGGAGGTGACCATGCGGTGCATCTGACTTGTGGTCGTCGCATGGTGGTGCTGGCAGCAGTCCACATATGCAGAGGTGTGTCGGTGCATGTCAGAGTACAGTGCAGCGAGTAGGTGTGCACACGTTTTCAAACGTGCTAATGGTGACTGTGTGTTGAAAATGGCTCAAAGAACACATATTGATGACGTTATGAGGGGTAGAATACTAGGGCGACTGGAGGCTGCTCAAACACAGCAGGTCGTCGCACGGGCCATCCGTGTGCCACATAATATGATCTCAAGATTATCGATTCCAGCAGACAGAAAACGTGTCCAGGCGCTACAGTACGGGACGTCCACAGTGTACAACACCACAAGAAGACCGATATCTCACTGTCAGTGCCCACAGACGGCCACGGAGTCCTGCAGGTAGTCTTGCTCGGGACCTAACCGCAGCCACTGCAACAGTTGTCTCCATAAACACAGTCTACAGACGACTGAATAGACGTGCTTTATTCGCTCGGGACCTGCAAGGTGAATTCCACTGACCCCTGGTCACAGGAGAGCCCGTAAAGCCCGGTGTCAAGAACACAGTACATGGCCAATGTAACAGTGGTCCCAGGTTATGTTCACGGACTAGTCCAGGTATAGTCTGAACAGCGATTCTCGCCGGGTTCTCATCTGGCGTGAACCAGGAACCAGATACCAAGCCCTTAATGTCCTTGAAAGGGGCCTGTGTGGAGGTCGTGGTTTGATGGTGTGGGGTGGGATTACGATTGGTGCACGTACACCACTGCATGTCTTTGACAGAGCAACTGTAACATCTCAGGAGTATCAGAACATCATTTTGCATCAGCATGTTTGTCTTTTCAGGGGTGCAGTGGGTCCCATATTCCCCGTGATGGATGATAACACACGGCCCCGCCGAGCTGGCATCGTGGAGCAGTACCTTGAAACAAGACATCAGGCGAATGGAGTGGCCTGCCTGTTCTCCAGACCTAAACCCTATCGAGCCCGTCTGGGATGCTCTCGGTCGACGTATCGCTGTACGTCTTCAAACCCCTACGACACTTCTGGAGCTCCGACAGGCACTGGTGCAAAAATGGAAGGCTATACCCCAGCAGCTGCTCGACCATCTGATTCAGAGTATACCAACCCGTTGTGCGACCTGTGTACGTGTGCATGGTGATCATATTCCATATTGATGTCGGGGTACATGCGCAGGAAACAGCGGCGTTTTGTAGCACATGTGTTTCTGGGCGGTTTTCCCAACTTAATACCGTGGACTTACAGATCCGTGTCGGGTGTGTTCCCTATGTGCCTATGCTATTAGCGCCAGTTTTGTGTAGTGCCATGTTGTGTGGCACCACATTCTGCAATTATCCTTAATTTATGAGCATGAGTGTAATACACTCAAATTCAAATACAAGAGCTCATAATTTCATGAACAAAACAGTTTAGATCACATACATATAAACTTCTATAGGTTGGAGCTTAAACTTTAGGTTCATATGGTCCACAGGCTAACTATACCAATGACGAAATCCCATGTTGTTCCATCATATATCAGCTAAAAGTGAGCATCAGTTCTCGTCTCGAGTTCTGTTTAAAATCTCTGGTCCCGATAGAATCGGTCGAGTGATGAGAGTGGAGTTACTTTCTTATGACGAACCTAACTAGGTCTTTGTAGCAGGTTGTGAAAGGACCGCCGTGCTACGTTAGGCTACAGGGGTTCATGCGACCTTTTATCGCTGACTTCACCTTGCAGGTGTGGCCCTGCATGTGAAAGCACTTGGCGATAATTTGTGTGTTGCTACCAGCATTATGCATCGGCCGAGTAAACTCATGGAAAAGTAGTTACAGGATATTTAAAAAAAGTGGCACCTATTGCTACACGAAGTGGTGTTGGTCAAAACTAGAATAAACGTTCCTATAGTTGTCTGGAAAGCTGTACCCGTTGAGATACGTGCTAATTTATTTGTGAGAAGTAATGTGTACTACTCATAAAAATGGTTCAAATGGCTCTGAGCACTATGGGACTTAACTTCTGAGGTCATCAGTCCCCTAGAACTTAGAACTACTTAAACCTAACTAACCTAAGGACATCACACACATCCATGCCCGAGGCAGGATTCGAACCTGCGACCGTAGCGGTCGCGCGGTTCCAGACTGTAGCGCCTAGAACCGCTTGGCCACTCCGGCCGGAGTACTATTTATAGATGACTCAGGATTCACAAGGGATGGCATGATGAATTACCAGACTACGTACGCGTCAGCAGATGCAAATTCTCCAACTGTCAGGTAGGTGAGCCATCAGAATAGCTTCAGTCTCGGTGTACGGGTAGGAATTATCGGTGACAGAGTCAGTGGTCCAGACACTTTACCAAATAGATTAACAAGTGTTGTGTATCCCCGATTTCTGCCGATGGATTACCGGCGCTACCGCAACGTTTGACAGACGATGGACTGATCGAGGACGTCCGGTAGCATGGTCTGAATCCGTTGTATTTCTATGTAAGGGGGACATTTAAGGCACTAGTGTACGCCCGGTCCATCGACAATATGCACACGTGGGCAGCGTGTGACCAAACCATGTGAAGTATTTGAAACAGTGCATGATTCTCTGCGAAGAAGAGCTGGAGGACGTGGTCAGGGTGCATGGTACTCAAACGGAGCACATACACACTAGTAGTGTCTTCCACGTAGCACTGAGATGAGAATGACAGGACAGGTTGACCCATGTCTCAGTAGGTATTTGTTTCCAAACGTATAATTGTAGGAAATTTGCTTCTAATTTTGATCAACAGGCCCTCCTATTGGAAAACAAGACCCTTTCTCAAATATGCTGCACACCTGCGGAATATAATTTTATTAGCATCATGTCTCACTCGCCTTCAAAGAAAACATAAAATTAATATTCAAATTTTCACACTCAACGATTAATCTACGTTTCACACTGTTGATTTGACCTGTAATTTGAGACAGCGTGCGGTTATTCTCTATATTTCGTCAACATACTGCTGTTCATTCATGGCCTCCCCTAGTTTTGTTTTTATACGCTCCATCAATACCATCTCCAATCGCATGTTATAGGTTCACACTCCTACATTAGAGACAGCGCCCTTATAACACTGGCCTCTGGACTTTGCACAAACTCTCCTTGATACCAGAAGTACTACAGAATCATGGCTAGACAAGACTTCCCAACATCTGTCAGCAATTCACAAAGGTATAGATCAGAACAGGTCCCAAGAAGTACACTTCCATCTCATAAGCAGCAGGATAAGTGACCTCGTGGCCAAGGCAAGTACCTTCAACAATTCTTATGTAATTTAGTTGTGGTGTCACCGCCAGACACCACACTTGCTAGGTGGTAGCCTTTAAATCGGCCGCGGTCCGCCACTATCAGTGATTGCAGACCGAGCGCCGCCACACGGCAGGTCTAGAGAGACTTCCTAGCACTCGCCCCAGTTGTACAGCCGACTTTGCTAGCGATGGTTCACTGACAAATTACGTTCTCATTTGCCGAGACGATAGTTAGCATAGCCTTCAGCTACGTCATTTGCTACGACCTAGCAAGGCGCCATTACCAGTTACTATTGATGCTGTAAAACATGTACCGTCAAGAGCTATGTTCACCAATTATGGATTAAAGTTAAGTGTTCCAGAAGATACGTACGTTTTTTGCTAGTCTCAATTCCTTGTCCTGTTCCAGACCTCACGCCAGCCTGCGTGAGTTTAAACGCGTGCCTTTCGGTTTCCTCATAGTGGGTTGGCTTTCTTGCCAATCCACAACATTAGTGACAATGGGGAGATCCACAGTCGCACTGAGTAGTCATCCCCCACCCCGCCCCCCCTCCCCCCACCACCACCACCATTTGACTGAGCCATTCACGAGGTGCAGTTCACAAACGTCGTAGTAGGTTTCTACAAATAAATAATTTTAATTATTTTTAATTTTATCTATATTTTGCACTTCAAACGTGACTGTACTCAATACACTCGAGGTATGAATTAAAAACGGCTTCAGTCACAACTTTTTGCTGTTTTATTCAGTACACGATGCATTTCTGACCCTGTGGGTCGATCTTCAGGTGTAATTCGTCTTAGTACATGCTTTATTTTTTCTCTTGAATGAGTTGAAATGCATATTCTAAATAATCCAAGAAAAACGTTTTTAACGTTTTAGCAACAGCAAACGTTTTCTTCCCTCCATCGTTTTCTAACACATCACTTCATTCAAGAGACACATTCTCAAACACATGTTTCTTTATTTTTATTTTTTATTTTTTTATTATTTTAATTATATTGTTGTGTGTTCCCATGCGATCGGTCGCTGAGGCAGTAAATGTTTCCGATTGCACACATGGTCCAGTCACTAGTTTTCTACAATTCTCGTCAATGAAATTTTCTCGTCCATTTTGAACCACTTACTCTTAAGTAAGAATACTCCACAGTTTTAGTTTCCTCTTTGTTGTAACTTACGTAAGCCCAATCAGTTTCTTATTTCCAGTTTCTTTCACATTATGCGTCTTCCTTCGACTTTGACCGAATTTGACACATTTATTCATTTCGAAAAGTTTCCTCCACGCTGAGTGTGTATTGTTTACGTCTTTTTCGCTTTCAGTGTCTTGCAAAATCTTTATTCGCATTAATGTCATGTTTTTGCTCTTCTAATGTCCACTTGCTTACGATTCTAGTCTTTTTTATCTCTTCTTCACTAATGGGTCTTTTCTCTCTATTCTCAAACAAAATTATGTCATCACCATCATCATCATCATTTAAGACTGATTATGCCTTTCAGCGTTCAGTCTGGAGCATAGTCCCCCTTATAAAATTCCTCCATGATCCCCTATTCAGTGCTAACATTGGTGCCTCTTCTGATGTTAAGCCTATTACTTCAAAATCATTCTTAACCGAATCCGGGTCCCTTCTCCTTGGTCTACCCCGACTCCTCCCACCCTCTACTGCTGAACCCGTGAGTCTCTTGGGTAACCTTGCTTCTCCCATGCGTATAACATGACCCCACCGTCTAAGCCTGTTCGCCCTGACTGCTACATCTGTAGAGTTCATTCCCAGTTTTTCTTTGATTTCCTCATTGTGGACACCCTCCTGCCATTGTTCCCATCTACTAGTACCTGCAATCATCCTAGCTACTTTCATATCCGTAACCTCAACCTTATTTATAAGGTAACTTGAATCCACCCAGCTTTCGCTCCCATACAACAAAGTTGGTCGAAAGATTGAACGGTGCACAGATAACTTAGTCTTGGTACTGACTTCCTTCTTACAGAAGAGAGTAGATCGTAGCTAAGCGCTCACTGCATTAGCTTTGCTACACCTCGCTTCCAGTCCTTTCACTATGTTGGCATCCTGTGAGAATATGCATCCTAAGTACTTGAAACCGTCCACTTGTTCTAACTTTGTTCCTCCTATTTGGCACTCAATCCGTTTATATCTCTTTCCCACTGACATTAATTTCGTTTTGGAGATCCTAATCTTCATACCATAGTCCTTACATTTCTGATCTAGCTCTGAAATATTACTTTGCAAGCTTTCAATCGAATCTGCCATCACAACTAAGTCATCCGCATATGCGAGACTGCTTATTTTGTGTTCACATATCTTATTCTCACTCAGCCAGTCTATTGTTTTCAACATATGATCCATAAATAATATGAACAACAGTGGAGACAGGTTTCAGCCTTGTCTTACCCCTGAAACTGCTCTGAACCATGAACTCAATTTACCGTCAACTCTAACTGCTGCCTGACTATCTACGTAAAGACATTTAATTGCTTGCAAAAGTTTGCCTCCTATTCCATAATCTCGTAGAACAGACAATAACTTCCTCCTAGGGACCCGGTCATACGCCTATTCTAGATCTATAAAGCATCGATACAATTCCCTGTTCCACTCGTAACACTTCTCCATTATTTGCCGTAAGCTAAAGATCTGGTCCTGACAACCTCTAAGAGGTCTAAACCCACACTGATTTTCATCCAATTTGTCCTCAACTAATACTCGCACTTTCCTTTCAACAATACCTGAGAAGGTTTTACCCACAACGCTGATTAAAGAGATACCTCTGTAGTTGTTACAATCTTTTTTGTTTCCATGTTTAAAGATTGGTGTGATTACAGCTTTCGTCCAGTCTGATGGAACCTGTCCCGACTCCCAGGCCATTTCAATTATCATGTGTAGCCATTTAAGACCTGACATTCCACTGTATTTGATGAGTTCCGACTTAATTTCATCCACCCCAGCCGCTTTATTGCACTGCAATCTATTGACCATTTTCTCCACTTCCTCAAATGTGATCCTATTTCCATCATCATTTCTATCCCGTGTAACCTCCCCACAAAATTATTAATTAAAAATGAACCATGTGTAACCCACCCACAAAAATAATTAAAATTAAAATGAACCATGAATAAACTCCCCACGGAAATAATAATTCAACGATTTTTTTAAAATATTGTAACCTCTGAACAAAAATTGGTTCCCATTTATAATCTCCGTGCAGAAATGCATTCACATTTAATGTACCCACAAAATTATTTTCTCGTTTAATGTTAAGTTCGAAACAGACAAATTTCTAAACACCAAAATAATAATAAAAAAATTCAGTAACCTGGTAAATTTTATGACGACAGCAACGCTGCGCCACGGCCCTGTATTCTGAATAAAAAGCAAAAAAGTTCTTACCTCAGTAAAAACTGCGAATATATCTGCTCTTACCCAAAAAATTTTACGCACAGCTCCGTGCAATGCTGGCCTATGCTTTGTGACTCGTGAAAGGAATTAATTATTCATTGGATAAAATCTTTAAATTGAAATTAATGCTTTTTTTTAAAAAAAAATTACTTTATATTATAAAAATTATTAGTGGGGCATTTTTTTAAATAAATTGGATGACAGTTCACATATATTACCAGATATGCGCAAGGCTGCTTCTTTACCTTCTACAATAATACTCATCGTCCAGAGTCCCGACCAGAGCAGACTGCAGACAAGCGCAGACACGCGCAGACTACTGCAGACTACTGCAGACTCACGCAGACTACTGTTGACTACCACACTCTAATGCCGACTAGCGACAAGCAACAACTAACCACGTACTGCTCCCTGGTCAGAGACTCTCCTATGCCTTGCCTATTGCAGGCAGCGCATATAGCGCATACCTCTTACACCCGTTAGACATCGAAATCTGAAACATTACTGAACGTATTTTCACCTACATTGACCAACTCTTCAAAATATTCCCTCCATCTGCCCAAGGCATCAACAGGATTCACCAGCAGTTTTCCTGGCCTGTCCAAAGTACTTGTCATTTCCTTCTTACCTCCCTTTCGAAGACTGCTAATTACACTCCAGAATGGTTTTCCAACAACTTGACCCAAAGTCTCCAACCTGTTTCCAAAATCTTCCCAAGATTTCTTCATGGATGCTGCAATTATCTGTTTGGATTTGTTTCTTTCTTCAACATAACTTTCTCTGTCTACCTGAGTTCTAGTATGTAGCCATTTTTGATACGCCTTCTTTTTCCTTTTACAGGCTGCCTTGACTGTGTCATTCCACCAAACTGTTTGCTTCGTCCTACCTCTACACACTACTTGTTCCAAGACATTCTTTAGCCACTTCTAGTACTGTGTCCCTGTACCTTGTCCATTCCTTTTCCAATGACTGTAATTGACTACATTCAACTAACTGGTACCTTTCTGAGATCACTGTTATGTACTTGTGTCTGATTTCCTTATCCTGAAGTTTCTCCACTATTATCCTCCTACATATGGCCCTGACCTCCTCCACTTTCGGCCTCACAATACCAATTTTACTGCAGATTAAATAGTGATCAGTGTCATCAAAGAATCCCCTGAATACACGTGTGTCCCTCACAGCCTTCCTGAATTTCTGATCTGTTATTATATAGTCAATGACAGATCTGGTTCCCCTGCCTTCCCAAGTATACCAGTGAATGTTCTTATGTTTAAAAAAGTCATTTGTGATTACTAAGCCCATGCTGGCACAGAAATCCAAGACCTGTTTCCCGTTCCTGTTGGCCTCCATATCCTCTACAAATTTACCCATAACCTTTTCATACCCTTCTGTTCGATTTCCAATCCTGGCATTAAAATCACCCATGAGCAGAACACTGTCCTTGTCCTGTACTCTAACAACTACATCATTGAGTGCGTCATAAAAACTATCCATCTTATCTTGATCTGTCCCTTCACAATGTGAATATACTGACACAATCCTAATTTTCTTGCTAGACACTGTCAAATCTATCCATATCAGTCGTTCGTTTACATTCCTTATTGTAACTACGCTGGGTTCCATTTCTTTCCTGATGTAAAGCCCTACACCCCATTGTGCTATTCCTGCTTTGACTCCCGACAGGTAAACCTTGTATTCTCCCACTTCCTCTTCTTTCACACCCCTTACCTTAATGTCACTAACAGCTAAAACGTCCAACCCCATCTTACTTGCAGCGTCTGTCAGCTCTACCTTCTTCCCAGAGTAGCCCCCACTGGTATTAATAGCTCCCCATCTCGTTACCACTCGTTTGCCGAGTCGTATCTTAGGAGTCCCTGGTTTGTCAATTAGAAGTGGGACTCCGTCACCTCCAAAGGTCCGAGGCATTTTGCTCTAATTGTTGTCAGCTTCATATTTAAAGTACCAGGGAAGCAGATTGCTAGCCTTACTTGCCCCAGGTCCCATTGAGTTTTACCCCTAACGTTTGAGGGACTAACTGGTGAATTTGGTAGTCTTTGCCGTCTGAGCACAAAAGTGACCATGACTCAGAATATGTCCGACTCCGGTCGCAGGTTCGAATCCTGCCTTGGGCATGGATGTGTGTGATGTCCTTAGGTTAGTTAGGTTTAATTAGTTCTAAGTTCTAGACGACTGATGACCTCAGAAGTTAAGTCGCATAGTGCTCAGAGCCATTTGAACCAATATGTCTGAGATGTCCAGCCTTATTCCAAAGTAACTGGTATCCCAACTGTCAGGACCACTTACTTGGCCACTCATACATTGCCCATTGTTCATGACATGACAACAGGAACCCACACCATGAACCACAAAATTATGTGCTAAAGTAAATTCGTACGACATGATTGGCTGAGAGTCCTTCAACAGGGATGTCCAACGGCACGCTTGCAAGCTTCCTCTCTTGGACGCCACTTCGCCGACCCGTCCAACCTTAAGCCGTCGGCACAGGGACCGTGCTTCCGAACGTGAACGTTGAGCGTGCAGAGTTCGAGATGCTGCTGAACGCTCAGAAACGACGCGGCTTGTCCGTACGGTGCATGTGCCTCAGTGTGATGTAAGCGACAGCAGCGCTCTCCAGCTGCAGTTGTCGGTTCTATCTGGATCACAAAACACACTGTTAGTTTACAAAATGGACGGGCATAGAACTCCTACGTCAACTCTATTAAAACTCGCATTTCTTCCCTTGTCCATATGCTAGTTGTGTTGTTCTGTCTGTAGTTTACATAAACAAAAACTCCTGTACCCATGAACAAGTTGTAAGGCAAAAAGAAAAGTACTAAGTCCAGTAACTAAGGACATTGCCTTATAGAAGTTCCATTACAAATAGTGCGATATAACTTTACAATATTTTTCCATATAAGACAAAAATTATTTCATCATTCCAACTTTTTAGTAAAGCCCTGATGTCGTTCATAATTGACCACTGTTCCTATTCAGTAGCAGAATCTCTACAGAAAGTGAAATACAAAACTTGATAAAAGTGAAAAATATCCTACTGCACATAACGCAAGCTGTCTTCTAGATGAATCCAATCCAGCAAACTCACTCCTCAGAGAGAGCCCACTTATCTTTACATGACATCGAATATTTTCCACTAAACTAACAATAAAGTATCAGAATCCATTACAAAACACGGAGATTAGTAAAAAATGTTCGGGTCCAGTGAGACACGAACCAGTACCAACGTCACGTGTTAGTTCAAATTGAACATCGCTACTCATTACGGCTCGTCGACCATAAAAAGCATTGTACTTGTACTTCGCATCTTCCCGTATTCTGAAAACTTTAATTGTAGATATTAACTGACATTTAACTATAAAAACTGGTACCAAGAACAAGGAGTTTTTTAATGGATCCTCAATGTAGGAGGGTCATTCCAAAAGAAATGCACACTATTTTTTTAAATCCATCTTTTATTCTACATGTTTGAAAGTTTTACAGTGTGTAGATACATCCTTTAGGAACAATATTTTTATTTCTCCACATAATTTCCATCTCTCTCAACTGCCTTACGCCATCTTGGAACCAGCACGTGTTTACCCAGACGGTAAAATTCTAGATCAACTTGTTGGAGCCAATGTTTGGCAGCGTTCACAAGGGAGCCATCATCATCAAACCTTGTTCCACAAAGAGTGTCTTTCAGTTTCCCAAAGAGATGATAGTCACATGGAGCCAGGTCAGGAATGTAAGACGGGTGTTTCAGTGTTGTCCATCCGAGTTTTGTGATCGCTTCCATGGTTTTTTAACTGGCATGTGGCCGTCGTGCAACAGCAAAACATCCTGCTTTTGCCGATGTCGTCGAACACGACTCAGTCGAGCTTGAAGTTTCTTCAGTGTCGTCACATATGCATCAGAATTTATGGTGGTTTCTCTTGGCATGATGTCCACAAGCAAGAGTCCTTCGGAATCGAAAAACACCGTAGCCATAACTTTTCCAGCAGAAGGTGTGGTTCTGAATTTTTTTTTCTTGGGTGAATTTGCATGATGTCACTCCACTGATTGCCTCTTCGTCTCTGGTGAAAAATGATGGAGCCATGTTTCATCACCTGTCACAATTCTTCCAAGAAATTCATCTCCACCATTCTCGTACTGTTCCAAAAGTTCGCTGCATACCGTTTTTCTTGTTTCTTTGTGAGCCACTGTCAACATCCTGGGAACCCACCTGGCACAAACCTTTTGTAACGCTAACGCTTTCAGTATTCTGCAAACACTTCCTTCCCCTATCCCAACGTCGCGTGACAATTCGTTCACTGTGATGCGTCTGTCAGCAGTCACCAATTCGTTAACTCTCTGCACATTGTCTGGAGTGTGTGCAGTACGAGGCCTGCTGCTACGAGGAGAATCCTTAATATTGCCGTGCGCGCTTTCATCACGTAACATGCTTGCCCACCGACTAACTGTACTGCGATCGACAGCAGCATCTCCATACACCTTTTTCAACCTCTTGTGGATGTTTCCCATTGTCTCGTTTTCACAGCACAGGAATTCTATGACAGAACGTTACTTCTGACGAACGTCAAATGTAGCAGCCATCTTGAAGACATGCTGTGACTCACCTATTTTCCCGCCAAAATTAGAACTTTCGGCCATGACGTCAGTGCGACGTTGCCACACCTATGACCACCATCTTGGATCCGTCATCTTGAATAAATTTGGCAACAATGCCGCTACTGAGGCTTTCTTAACTTCTGTGCTAATCAGTGCCAACCACTTAGTGTTTCGTATAAATGGCGGTACGATTTCCAGTAACATCATAGACGGTTCGCCAGTCTAGAATTACGTTAATGAATAGGCGTTAATGTTCTGTATCAATACTTGGTCAGTTAGCATATTTTTTTCTTTGAGAGTTTTTTTTTTTTTTTAGTAAATATCTCATCAGTACCCAGGTGTTCTACTTTTCCTAGGATCAGACTCCAGGTACCAGTCCTGATCAAGTTAGAGTGGAGTATTGTCACAGCTTGGCGAATTAACCCAAATGTTACTATCGGCTACTGGTTGTCAATGGCAGAGCTAATTTAATTCATACTTTAGGAGTGACCACAGCGTTGTGACTCACGGAAACACGTTGAACTAAGTTTGGAAACAAGCGGGAAGGATGTATGTACACAATGTAAAACTTTCACACATGCAGAATGAAAACTGTGTTTTTACAAAAATAGTGTGCCTTTTTTTGGAGTGATCCTCGTACCTTTGCCTAGAAATGGCATCCTTTCATAATAAGCAAGTTACAGTAATTGTTTAATTACCAACATGACATTTCCCGTCATTTTACATCCTCATGCAGAAAAAGCAGAACACCTCGAGCGACTAGAAATGTGACGTTCATACCCAGAGGACACGTCCTGCAGAAATGATCTCAGTCTGCTGATGACCTGTTCCATGTGCGACGGCATCGGCGCGCACAAGGCGCCCTCTGGTACAGCCACGCGTGCTGCATTCAGCTGGATCCAAAGCTCATCTGTGCTGGTTGGCATTGGGTCACGGCACTGCACCGATCGCTTCACCATATCCCACACATTTTCGATTGGCGACAAATCTGGTGATGTGGGGCACCACGGCAAAAGGCTGACATCCTGTGACACCAAGAAAGCACGTGTTTGTGCAGCAACTTGTAGTCGTGGATTGTCTTGCTGAAAGATGACGTCTGAAGTGTTGTGCAGAAAGGGTATGGCTACAGGTCGCAGAATCTGATTCACGTAGGTCACACTGGTCACAGTGCCCTGGACACACACCAGCTGTGATTTGTGGTTGCACCCAACAGCACCCCACACCATAAGGCCTTGAGTTAGCGCTGTATGTCTTGAACGACTGCTGTCACTCTGATGCCACTCCCCCTATTTATAGAGAACCAGAATGTAGCCATCGTTTTCAAACAAACAGAACCTGAACCGTCCGAAAACACTTATCTGATGCCATTCGTGTCCTCACTGACGTCATTTCATACGCCATTGCCGTCTAGCATGTTTTTGCACAATCGTCAAAGGTAGGCGCTGAAGCACTTCGTCCCACACGAGTAGCAATTTCCCGGATGGGTGCATCACGTACTTTCATACTACATTACTGGCCATTAAAATTGCTACACCACGAAGATGACGTGCTACAGACACGAAATTTAACCGACAGGAAGAAGATGCTGTGATACGCAAATCATTAGCTTTTCAGAGCATTCACACAAGGTGGGCGCCAGTGGCGACACCTACAACGTGCTGACATGAGGAAAGTTTCCAACCGATTTCTCATACACAAACAGCAGTTGCCCGGCGTTGCCTGGTGAAACGATGTTGTGATGCCTCGTGTAAGGAGGAGAAATGCGTACCATCACGTTTCCGACTTTGATAAAGGTCGGTTTCTAGCCTATCGCGTTTGCGATTAATCGTATCGCGACATTGCTGCTCGCGTCAGTCGAGATCCAATGACTACTAGCAGAATATGGAATCGGTGGGTTCAGGAGGGTAATACGGAACGCCGTGCTGGATTCCAACGGCCTCGTATCACTAGCAGTCGAGATGATAGGCATCTTACCCGCATGGCTGTAACGGATCGTGCAGCCACGCCTCGATCCCTGAGTCAACAGATGAGGACGTTTGCAAGACAACAACCATCTGCACGAACAGTTCGACGACGTTTGCAACAGCATGGACTATGAGCTCGGAGATCGTGGCTGCGGTTATCCTTGACGCTGCATCACAGACAGGAGCGCCTGCGATGGTGTACTGAACGACGAACCTGGGTGACCGAATGGCAAACCGTCATTTTTTCGGATGAATCCAGGTTCTGTTTACAGCATCATGATGGTCGCATCCGTGTTTGGTGACATCGCGATGATCGGAAGCGTGTATTCGTCATCGCCATCACCCGGCGTGATGGTATGGGGTGCTGCCATTGGTTACACGTCTCGGTCATCTCTTGTTCGCATTAACGGCACTTTGAACAGTGGACGTTACATTTCAGGTTTGTTACGACCCGTGACTCTACCCTTCATTTGATTCCTGCGGAACCCTACATTTCAGCAGGATAATGCACGACCGCATGTTGCAGGTCCTGTACGGGCCTTTCTGGATACAGAAAATGTTCGACTGCTGCCCTGGCCAGCACATTCTCCAGATCTCTCACCAACTGAAAACGTCTGGTCAGTGGTGGCCGAGCAGCTGGCTCGTCAAAATAAGCCAGTTACTACTCTTGATGAGCTGTGGTGTCGTGTTGAAGCTGCATGGACAGTTGTACCTGTACACGCCATCCAAGCTCTGTTTGACTCGATGCCCAGGCGCATCAAGGCCGTTATTACGGCCAGAGGTGGTTGTTCTGGGTACTGATTTCTCAGGATCTATGCACCCAAATTGCGTGAAAATGAAATCACATATCAGTCCTAGTATAATATATTTGCCCAATGAATACCCGTTTATCATCTGCATTTCTTCCCGGTGTAGCAAATTTAATGCCCAGTAGTGTAATAATGCGCCCTCTTTCAAACTCATTGATTTGACGTTACGGTTCGCGTATATGTCTGGCAGGCATCCTGCATGTCTGTTCAAGTCATACTGATCTTTTACCTTCGATTTACAGCTGCAACTAGAATCGCTAGCACATTTTAACGGTAGGTGGTGCTGTTCCGCGATATCGATGTTGACTTCGAACCTGCGGACCAACATGGTTCAAATGCTAATCATTTCCGTAGAGCACACTAATGCACATGTCGAAATGGCTCTGAGCACTATGCAACTTAACTTCTGAGGTCATCAGTCGCCTAGAACTTAGAAATAATTAAACCTAACTAACCTAAGAACATCACACACATCCATGCCCGAGGCAGGATTCGAACCTGCGACTGTAGCGGTCGCTCGGTTCCAGACTGTAGCGCCTAGAACTGCACGGCCACTGCGGCCGGCTGCACATGTCCTTTGAATATGAACGTTCTATCTCTGTTCGTTCAAGGTGTTCTTTTTCTAAAACACGTGTGTATTACAGCGAATCATACAATTAACGACAGGTTTTGAACAGTTCCTCAGTTTTTTTGGTGCTTAGAAACGGCACATATACGTATCGGCTTCAAGTGAAATCCAATATGGCGTCTATCGACTCCGTACTGAAGCGAGATGGCGTCATGTGATATAGATGGACACCTTCCATTTCATCGGTCCACATTCAAACGCTCGTTCAGAATATTTGACATTCAGAATATTGCACGTTCGGAAAGACTGTCCACCGTGCTTTTTCTATGCTATGACGTCAGGAACTCGACACGCTCAATGCTGAACTTTCGAAAGTAGGTTCGTGTACCGACGGCTTTTCCTACCCAAGTGATCCTGCCGAAGAAAAGGGGAGCCACTGTTTAACGCGGAATCTGAACCTCAGTGAAGGGTGAAGGTTAGCGCGAAGGGAGACAAAAATTCTAGTGTCTGGCCGGCATTCAATCCCGCGACACCACGATCTCAAGGCTGTCTCTTTACCACTGGACTACCATGTCCAACTGTTCTGTACTACTTACTTTAATAGAACTTTGAGTACTTCTGAACATTCTTCATTTTCGACCAGAATGGCAATGTCATTAACGAACTCTGCCCTTTCTGAATTTGTTTTGCTACGGTCGCAGGTTCGAATCCTGCCTCGGGCATGGATGTGTGTGATGTCCTTAGGTTAGTTAGGTTTACCTAGTTATAAGTTCTAGGGGACTGATGACCACAGATGTTAAGTCCCATAGTGCTCAGAGCCATTTGAACCATTTTTTGAATTTGTTTCTCATTTCCTTCCAATGTCTTTTCAGTGTACCACTTAGGCAGCACAGGTGATAAACTGTTTTTCATATGTACTTCGTTCATTTTATTCTTCTTACATTTCACAGCTCGTTGTAGGTAACAGTTAAGGCCAATCCACACTGGCTGTCATGTCACGTAATGCGCCGTCAAAACGCTCTGCACTGCACTTCAAATTGCGGCATCCACATTGGCCCTCCCTTCCCGTCACGTCACGTCACGTCACGGCACTGTCACGGTTTATTGGCAAGAAAGTTTTGACAACTGACGTCATCCATTCGTTGTTGATCACGTGATCCCCAAGCTCATTTTCTTCCGATCCACGGCCATGTACAGATCTCCATATATCGCTATGTTGTCGTTTTAGTGGTTAATACCATTTGTTTTTTGTTCGTTATTTGTTATAAAATTGTTTTGTTTCGTTATTTCTTTTCTTAAAACTTATAATAAATGACAGAATATCAATTGAAGCAGTGAGGCAACAGTCTGATTTGTATGACATGAGCATACTAACGTACTTGACCTCTACTACTTTTTAAAAGCGGATTTTTATACATACCGGTACGGTATTTAATATTTTACAATGAAATGCAAGCAACATGCCTGGAACTTGAAGCGAAAAATGTACTGTGACTGGAATCAGATTAATTGTAGGGTGGAATTTATTTGTATATTGTCAAGCATTTGTAGCGTTTCGAAAAGAAATGGTCCAAAACCTTCAGACACTGCAAGTTTTTTGTTTAAATATGTTGTAACTAGGCTGTTTAGGTTTTTATGTTGGTAAAGCCACGTAGCGCTCTGTATGAAAATCACTGACTGTGCTGTGTGCAGTCTGTGGCTGGGTTGCATTGTTGGAATATTTGCTATTGTAGTGTTGGGCAGTTGGATGTGAACAGCGCGTAGCGTTGCGCAGTTGGAGGTGAGCCGCCAGCGGTAGTGGATGTGGGGAAGTGAGATGGCGGAATTTTGAAAAGAGCGGACGATCTGGACCTGTGTCCGCGAGAAAAAGGAAATTTGTAATACTAGATATCATTGCCTTCAGTAGTTAGAATCTTTTATTTAGCTGGAAGTATTAGCGCTCGCTGTATTGCAGTAGTTCGAGTAACGAAGATTTTTGTGAGGTAAGTGATTCGTGAAAGGTATAGGTTAATGTTAGTCAGGGCCATTCTTTTGTAGGGATTATTGAAAGTCAGATTGCGCTGCATCAGTTTAGTGTTGATCTGAATAAGTAAACAGAAATGTCTGAGTACGTTCAGTTTTGCTCAGCTGTTAGAAATTCAAATAACGTAGAGGTTTACCAGTACAGTCATGTATAAATTTTTACTAAGGGGATGTTTCAATGTGTTTGTGGAAGGCTTGTTTATTGTTAAGTAGCTCTCTAGATTCTGATGTGAAACAGTTTTGCAGGCATCAGTGGTCAGTTTTTATGATGTTTCACTTGCGAACCCCAGTACAACACGGGCGCTGATAACCTCGTTGTTGTGAGCCCTAAAACACTGATAATCATCATCATCAAAATCATCCCAGTACAACTAAGGCATTTGAACTATTAAAAGTCAAATAAGATGCGTAAAGATAACCTACAAATCTTGAAGGAAAGATATTGAGGGAGATATGACTACTGCACAAAAATTTGCGCTGTACTGACAGCGAAACTTAACCTTAAACAAACCAGTTATTCACGCAATGTTACAGCAGCTCGTAACACTGCGTTTCTATTCGTAATTCTGTGTGTAATTTGATGTAACAAATAAGAAAACTGATGCTTCGACTTTCCAAAATGTAAAATGAATATTTCTCTACCTCGACCTCCTTGTATAGTGTGTGACATTCCCTTTCTGTACCACGTAGTATTTTTTGGGCCGATAATGTTTTATGTTGTTTTGCACTTCTGTCTTCCTTCTCAAAAATACAAGCTGTATCTGCAAGCTGCAAACCATTCGATTCCGATAAATGTCATTTTCGTACAACTGGGGACTCAGATATCCACGCCTGTAAGCTGTCACAATGTGTACGTGCACTACGCTCGTAAAAACAAATGAAAATCATCTTGGAAGACCGCAAATCCCGCGAAAAAAACAGTTGAGGACAGCCATGCGAGTTGAGATCACGCGACTTGAATTGACTTGGGGTGCCGTGACGAAACGGACAGTGTGAATGCCCCATGACGTGACGGTGCCGTGACGTAACAGTGCCATGACGGCCAGTGTCGATTGGGTTTAGCTGTCTCGAGGCTCACCTGTTCTGGCAGAAATCCAGAACGTGCAGCGTAAGGAAACGCCAACGTGTCTTCTGTATATTATGTGTAGGACTCTGTCTCTTTCGTTCTCTCAATTGCCCTCCTTCCATCCCAACTGATTCCGGTTCCTCCTTGTGAGTCCGTGTGTTGCAACCTCAGTCCACCACTAGCGAGCTTCCGGCGTCACAGACATCCCTCACCCCCCCCCCTGTACCCCCTCCCCCCCTCGCGCAGCTTCGCTCCGCATACAATGGCAAATTGCGGAATCGTCCACGTCAGACGGCGCTCTCGTCTGTGGAGGAACGGTACAGCGATTTCATTCCTTTTTCCGCGTTATATCGTAACTCTGAAATGCGCCCCTTTCTACATTGTTGTGAAGCCTCAATTTGCTACGAAATCGGTGGAGTGGTCGCCAGTAAGTTCCTCTCCAACTCCTCTGCGTCTCGTTTCACCACTACTTGTCAGAGCCTTATCGTTTAAATTTGTCGCAAATCACGTCGGTACGCCCACAGCAATAGCTCGTCCTAGATTCCATTCCATAAACGCTTCAGCGAGACGGAAGTTCAAATGGCTCTGAGCACTATGAGACTTAACATCTATGGTCATCAGTCCCCTAGAACTTAGAACTACTGAAATATAACTAACCTAAGGACATCACACAACACCCAGTCATCACGGGGCAGAGAAAATCCCTGACCCCGCCGGGAATCGAACCTGGGGACTCGGGCGTGGGGAGCGAGAACGCTACCGCACGAGCTGCGGACGAGAGACGGAAGGTAGCATTTTGGCGACAGCAGTTGGTTTGTCCGTTTTTGTGGGACACTGCTCTGGGATTTTGTAAGCGCCAAGCAGGACGTAATCGTATACGAATATACGCGTTCGTACGCAGGCATACGATAGTCGGTTTCGGTTGTTACCTGCAATGTCCGCGTGTCTGATCTGCAGCGACTGGCTTAGCCTTGTGCTTGTTCTAATTAGACTAATGTCAACTGGTTTAGGAAGAAGACACTGTTTGAAATAGCGTACACAAAGCTTCAAATGTCTCTGCTCTTATCGGCTGCCTTGTTAAAATATAATTTTACGACAAACCTGGCAAATTATTTTTTTGCGTCTGTTTGCGTTAGGCCCTCTGCCACTGAGAACAAATACAGGCACAGGTTGAGTCGTTATTTGGATAAAGATTGTGTTAAGAATTCAATTTGTAACTTTCATTACTTGACTTATTCCCTTCATTTGCTGTATTTCGACGTCTTTGTTGACTCAACACCTACAGGTATATTTCCGCTCCCAAGAGGATATTCAGGTTTTAGTTCAAACAATGCATGCGAAATAACATGTTTCAGTCACTGTCTTTCACAAAGATCATTTTATT
The DNA here is from genome assembly GCF_021461385.2 of Schistocerca piceifrons. Taxonomy (NCBI): domain Eukaryota; kingdom Metazoa; phylum Arthropoda; class Insecta; order Orthoptera; family Acrididae; genus Schistocerca; species Schistocerca piceifrons. The sequence goes on along the minus strand of NC_060140.1, from coordinate 63,452,712 downwards.
CTCATCATTCTGACACAGCACAATTTCAACTATCAAGTACAACTGAAACTCAGAATGCGACATGACACACATTGTAGAGCAGCCTTCCCCTGGCTCCCACAACAGCTTTCGAGCACTAACCAAGAAAAAGAGGGATAATACGTACATCAAAGAAGGACTTTCACGTAACTGACCGACAGTCTTTCGTGAACTAATTCTGATGGTCCATAATAGACAATTCCTGTGTCAGTTACATCAAGTATAATAATATCTGCAAAACCAAAATTTGAAATAAATCCAATATACAAAAAATAATTAGTTCTTGAAAAATAGAAAATAAATTTATACGTGTTAGTCATGTTTGGACATGTATTCAGCACTTTAGGACAAAAAAAAAGACGCACCATGAAGGAAATATCCGAATGGTATGGGAATCGATAGATGCGATGTGAAATCCTCTGTTATACCCACAGGACAGGACAGATAGTTTAATTTGTGGAAAGGGGCCAAAATGAGTGGCTGTCAGTTGCACTCGAACATACTTTATTCATTTGACAAAAATTACAAGACTAAAAAAAAACATTAAAAACAGAGCAAGCCAAACATTAATTTTAGAACTTACTTCCCGGCTAAATGCGCCATTCAATCTCATGCCTCAAGGTCAAAACAACTTTGATTTAAAACTGGCTGAAGGCCAATCACTTAAGACTCAAAAACCTGAATTTGAATTTAAAAAGGCAAAAGGCCTCATCTTAAAACATTTCTCTAAATTAGGCTGAAGGCCCAAACAATCTCACGCCCTAAGGGCAAAACAACTTTAATTTAAAATCGGCTAGAAGCCATACATAAACAAACAACAAGGACAAATAAGAAAAGGCAGCACATCAAATGGCGCTCAGAAGTTTCCAAGGGTCGGCCTGGAATTTATACACTAATGCCCGCTTAGTTGAGACGCAATCGGCCCAACAATTCCCAATCCGACGGCAACCCAACCGACATACAGTCAACGGACCAAGCGACAGGATAACTTCCACTCCACCCAATCAGCACACAACAGGGAGTTGAATGGAACAACGCATAAGATATCGGCGCCCACAACGAATTACACATTCAGCTGTCAAACTATACACCATGCTGGACAGCCACAACACGACGAGGAAAATACACTGCCTGAATTTACGCCAACGGCCAAGGCAGGTAACCGGAATGTTAACAACCACAAGGCAGAAGATTCCGCTGGTGCACTTCAGTTCAAAATAATCAAGTTAAGTTAAACTTCACAGGAGGGCGACTAGAATTTCGCCAACTTGAAAACACATGTTTCTCACGGGAATGTCCCAACACACCACAACAAAATTCAAACGACACATTGTGAACAGTTTGGGCTGGCTGCTAGAATAAAAGTAAAGACTCAACTTTCGTGTCTGGGATCAGTGAGCCACGGACCTCGTAGCAACGGGAACAGCCCCTCACACTCCGACAGCGGGTGGACTCCGCCAGCGGGCCCGGCCAGACACGCGCCACGGAGACATCCTCGCTGCTCCACACCAACCTGCCAACTGCCCGCACACGGCACAGCTGGAAACTATAACTGCCAGGCCAAAGACAGTACAAAGGTGCGAATATCGATACACGCTGCTGCTACGACTCACAGAGAGAGAGAGGGGATAACAGCATAATGGCGATAACCGTGGGAAACTAATCACAGAATAGCAACCAGGGTTTAACGCAAAGCATAACACGAGCCAGCTACAGCTCACGATGGACATGTACAGACAAACAAATAATTATAATTTCAGAAAAATTGTATGATTCATTAAAGGGAAAGAGCTTCACAAGTTGAGTAAGCCAAAAACGCAATTGGCCGCCTATGGCCCTTATGCATGTAGTTATCCAGCTTTGTTCTTATTGATAGAGTTGAAGGATATCGTGCAAAATTCTGTCCAGTCGGCGCGTTAGACCGTCAAAATCGCGAACTGATTGTAGGGCCCCGCCCATAATGCTCGAAACGTTCTCAGTTGCTGACAGATTTGGGCGAACTTGCTGCCCAAGCAAGCACGAAGACAAGTAATAGAAACTTTCGCCATGTGGGGGCGGGTATCACCTTCCTGAAATATAGCCCCTGGTTGGCTTGTCATGAAGGGCAACAAACCAGGTCGTAGAATATCGTCGACTCACCATTGTGATGTAAGGATGCCACGTATGACAGTCAGAACGATCCTGCTATGAAAAGAAATGGCGCCCCAGATCATCATTCCCGGTTGAACCAAAACACGAGCAACAGTCATATTGTTACCCGCCATTGTCCGTGACGACTACAGAACGTCTTTGCTAGTCATCAGGGCTCAGTTCGAAAAGGGAGTTATCACTGAAGACAATTCTACTCTAGTCAATGAGATTCCAGGCCGAAGGCATTTATTGAGGTGCCCCGAATAGCCTTGGGATACAACCTCAAAGACGCCCGCCAACCAGGAGTGACGGTCTGGAGCGCCATTTATTTTCATAGCGCGACCTCTTACGTTGTCATCCGCGACACGCTTACAGCACAGCCGTACTCCAGCCATAATCTTCTGCCCGTTTTCGTGCCCTTCATGGCAAGTTGTCTTCGACTTACATTTTCAGCAAGATATGCCCACCGGCACGGCAAGACGTTCTAATGACTGTCTTCGTGCTTATTAAGCCCCACCTTGGCCAGCAAGGTCACCCAACGTGCCACCAACTGAGAACGTCTACAGCAGCCAGCTCGGGATTTTGGCCATCTAACTCGTCAATTTGACAATATTCCTCAGAACAACATCCAACAACTCTCTCAGTCAATGACGAGCATAATAACTGCTTGCATAAGGACCAGAGGGCACCAATTTCTTCACTGAATTGCTCAATTTTTGAAGCTCTCTCTCTGTAGTAAATCATACACTTTTTCTGAAATTGTAATTATTTTTTTGTACATCTACATCAAATCTGCCGAATTCCGTCCCATTCGGATTGTTTCAAGCTTTACTCGACAGTAGCAGAGCAGTGTAATTGAGGAAGTGTCTTCAGCGTTTTTTTTCCGTATTTCGCGATCTGTAGACCAGTTTTGCAGGATTTAACTGTCAGTGCGATATGACTGCTGTATGTTTCTTTCGATCTGTACAAACTAATTTTGCCGCTGAAAGGCTCGTAATTGGTCCGTCTGCAGAAAATGGCGGACAGTGTTCCCACACCAGCAGCAGCAGCAGTTTAGTGGATGTATACAGTAAGAACCAATCAGGATGCTCCAGTCACATGAAGTACCATGACGTCAGAGAGTCTCACGACATCCTTTGTGCAGGCCATAGGAACCTCAACAGTCTGGTTCGAACAAGACGGGGTAAGGTATCTATGGAAAGTTCTATGACATATGAGAGTAACATGATGTCTTCTTTTTTCAAGTGTTCGGAGACAAGTCTAAGCAGACCATCCTCCTATGGTTCACTCAGGTGCGATGATATCCCTCACCTGTCATATGTGACCATCAGCTGTAGAACATAAAAATTCCAACTGTTTTTCTCGTCTGTAGGCCAGTGCTTCGAATTTTGTTTGTGTAATTGTAAAGATTTTCCCGTCTCTGATTAGACACCAGTGCGTGCTTCTAGAAGTCAGGAAAATAGCGTCCCTGACTCCAGCAGCAGCAAATATAAATTAAGCCCACCCACCATTTCGGAGAAGTGATGAACACCACAGCAGGTGTAGGACTCAGAAATATTTCTCTCTGGCAGTGCTTTCAAATAAGCAACTAAAACTCGAAAAGTGGTTGTACAGATATTTATTTTGGCTTCCTAACATCATCGTTTTGGCCTGTGAAATCGGATATTGCGGCTGATATCGGTTTCGGGATCTGTTTGCCACAAAAGCGTGTGAAGTGTCTGAGGGAGGATTCACAAGTGTGCAGTGATCTTTTCTTAGAGTCCATGTTGAAGCGTGGTGGTGGAGGTATTTCTCAGAATAAAACCTGTAATTACATCGAAATTGTTTAAATATTCTGTAGTGGACTGACCCGACAGCCAATCCACTATGACTTGTAGCCGAATAGCACGCGTTTAAGCTCACGCAGACTGGCGTGAGGTCTGGAACAGATTAAAGGAGTTGAGTCTAATAAATACAGTACGGAGTTGATGTAATACTTAACTTTAATCCATAATTGGAGAACATCGCTCTTGTTGATACATTATATAATCTCAATATAAACTGGTAATGGCGCCTTGCTAGGTCGTAGCAAATGACGTAGCTGAAGCCTATGCTAACTATCGTCTCGGCAAATGAGAGCGTATTTGTCAGTGTAGCATCGCTAGCAAAGTCGGCGGTACAACTGGGCCGAGTGCTAGGACGTCTCTCTAGACCTGCCGTGTAGCGGCGCTCGGTCTGCAATCACTGACAGTGGCGACACGCGGGTCCGACGTATACTAACGGACCGCGGCCGATTTAAAGGCTACCACCTAGCAAGTGTGGTGTCTGGCGGTGACACCACATATTCTAGCATCATCTGCAATGCTCTCTGTTTCTCTCGTTCTTTGTGCAGTGGTACATTTCATTCCTGTGACATACTCAAGCTATGTATGTGACGGTATTCCATATATTGCCTAAGCACCAGACGTAATAACTCTTGAAGCAGTTGGTGTTCAATGACAGTGGGTATCTGTTTGCTGTGGATGGGAAGGAGGAAAGCTGCAGGTATTTCCAATATGACAGGAACTACACAGTTGCCCCTGCAGCTACTAGATGGTGATGCCATGAGCCCAGCACATGGCCTCTCTTGCAGTGGGGCATCGAGACTATGTCTTGCATCTTGTGCTTTGAAAGACTGAGTGGACTTTTATTGAATGATTTACAGTTAAATCAGTCACATTGATCAGCGTAAGTTGCGAAGTGTAACTTAATCCCATCCTACTGCATCTTCACTATTTGATAAAGCGTATTAGTCTTCACTAAATATCATTGCTTTTCAAGCATTGTGTAGAGAGCTATGGACACAGTTCTCAGCTGAATGATTACAGCTAATATACCCATTAAACTCCTCCTTCTCCAGCATCCACTGAGCACAGTAAACAACTGTGTCCATTACCCCAGACCAGCACCTAGACACAGACCGAGGCCTTTTCCTGCCATTTTTCCCCAGACCGCTATCTTGGATTATGTCATGGAAGGAGAGGGAGGGGGGGTCCAACAGCACCCTCAGTTGGCAGGGGTTGTGAAGTAGGTCAGTTGGACTCCAGAACTGATGGTGAACACAATGGTGGAGCTCCTGTCTATGACAACTCAAGTTGTTTGAATGAAGAATGCATACAAAACAGACTTACGTGCGTCCTATCCAGCAGACCAGCTCAGACTGAGTCCTTTTCCCGCCAATTTCCAAATCGAATAGGTGTGACGAGGGGGGAGGAGAGGAGAGGGTGGAGAGAAGGGTTCTGGGGAGGGGGAGGGTTAGTGGAGATAGCCCAGTTGACCTATTTCCGCGCCAAAATTAGAACTTTCGGCCATGACGTCAGTGCGACGTTGCCACACCTATGACCACCATCTTGGATCCGTAATCTTGAATAAATTTGGCAACAATGCGGCTACTGAGGCTTTCTTAACTTCTGTGCTAATCAGTGCCAACCACTTAGTGTTTCGTATAAATGGCGGTGCGATTTCCAGTTACATCATAGACGGTTCACCAGTCTAGAATTACGTTAATGAATAGGCGTTAATGTTCTGTATCAATACTTGGTCAGTTAGCATATTTTTTTCTTCGAGAGTTTTTTTTTAGTAAATATCTCATCAGTACCCAGGTGTTCTACTTTTCCTAGGATCAGACTCCAGGTACCAGTCCTGATCAAGTTAGAGTGGAGTATTGTCACAGCTTGGCGAATTAACCCAAATGTTACTATCGGCTGCTGGTTGTCAATCGCAGGGCTAATTTAATTCATACTTTAGGAGTGACCACAGCGTTGTGAACACTACAGTGACAGCCATCATACATAAACTCACGCAATTAGTCGGAATAGTGTGGGAGTCTGGCTTTCTTACAAAAAAGTGAGAAATAAAAATTCATAAAATAAAACTAGAAGATATTTAATCATTTACCACTGTGGTGATGTAAGAAGAAAAAAGGTAAAAATAAAAAATTAAAAATAAACAAATAAAAAAAGACAAAAATTAAAAAATAAAAGAATCTTTGAAATACTGTATGTCTATGTACAGTGAGCACAGCCTGTCCTAAACCGCTGTGAAATGTGAAGGAATGTTGGTACTGTATTACAAAACTGTTGCCAGAGCCCCTCCACTGTTGCAGCTTCCCCTGACGATCGAGAAATATACGGCTGAAATATTTGTTGTCAGGAAGACGACGGGCCGAAAAGTCCACGTTCGGAAAGCCCACGACACCGCAGCCGATGGGATCCTGGAGGAAATGACGTGCTACCGTGGTAAACCAAGCACCCTCCCCCGCACAGCGCAAAGTGCCTCGGGGACTGTAGGTGTAACACGGGACGCCGAAGACGAGTACACGCCCCCCTCCCTCTGTCTGGCTGCTACGGAGCTGCCGCGGACGTACTCCGTCCCTCCCGCTCTGGCCCGCTGCCACCGGCCGACTAATCGCTTCCTGATCACAGTGGCGCCCGCCTCTGCTCTAATTTAATTGCCGACAGCCTTTCAGCGCGGGAAATTGCCTGGATCACAGTGCGCCGCTGTAGCCGACAGCGGAACCTGTCGGTAGGACCGAGGGCGCAGGGCTGGCTGCCTGGGGGCAGCTTCCCTGTCTAACAACCCTACCACAACAAAGGTCAAAAATTAATTATGATTGTACTGTTGCTCACGCTGCTAAATATTGCAATTTCGGGCAACAACAAAGTTATATTATGTGACAGGTGTCATTAGAGCACAGTTAATAAAGTCATTTCTTGAAATGATGGATAGACTAGGCATTCATCTTTTTGTGTTTCCCATGCTGGTCTCGTTGTGAACTCATGGCTCAATCGTCGAAAATCTAGGTAGTAATGATTCCAAGCTCGGATGCAAAGAGGATTAGGTGTTATTCTGCGATATTCAAAAGTTTTATAGATGTGTTTCATAAACCATTCTTGAAGATTAAACTTTTGCAAGTTAGGACAATGGTGATGTAAAAAAGTAATCAGCACTCCGAATTTAAGTTACACTTCTTTTTTATTACTTTTGTTGCAATATCACGTAACTCGTTCCAAAACATCACTACACAATATAAAACATACTTGAAAATATCTTCCTCACTGTTAAAATTCACATTTCATAAACTGACTACAATTTCCGTCTTTTTAACATGACGACCAAAACTTGACTCTCCAATAACCGCCTACGTGCCCAAAAATCAGAGTTACAAGTACGTCAATGATCATAGTGACAAAAGAAAGAATACACATAAGAATAATATAATTGCAGTATATACATATCGATGTATCGAAGTACCTCTACATTAATGAAATCAAATCTGAATGTTGTCAGAGAAATATGTTAACTATGTTACAGAAACACAGTAGAATATTGCTGGTATCGAGAGGTTGAGGTGAGGTGCCGTAATGGTTACGTAATTCAAGTACCATTACACCTGCCAACACGGAACACTGCTGTAGTGGCAGCAGGTTAGGGCCAAGCAACTGATCCCAGGTGTTATTCAGTCAGTACGTGGGACACGAAGTATAGAAAACCGACGACAAATTTGGAGATGCAATTAATCTTCAGGGAGATGAAATAAGAAGTTAAGACCGTTTTCGAAGTCAACAGGTTTCCTCCACAGCAGATACATAAGAAGCTACGAATGAGACCAAAGGTGGCGTCAAGCAATTCAAAAGAAGACACAGAAAGACATAAATCCATGGCTTTCCTGCCGTATGTATCGTCAGCATAGGATGGATCCTCAGCAAGCACGAAGTAGAAGTGTTGTTCGTCCTCCGCCGAATACAATGGCACTGTTGGCTGCCGTTAAAGATGACTGATGCTCCGAAAGGCAGGGGTTCACAAGATCCCCTGCAAATGTGGCCTCTCCTACATCGGAGAGGCGATTCGTACAGTCCATTGAAGGTGTACGAAACACTGCAGGTACGCCTGCTCCTTACAGTCAAATAAATCGGATGTGGCAGAACACTGTATTCATAATGGTCACTCTGTGTTGTACGAAAAATCCTACATAATTTTTCTGGGACAAGGTGGTGAAAGGGCCAGATGAAATTCGGTTGGCGACGAATTTAATTGATAGAGATAGCCGCTTCAACTTGTATAAGTCATGGAATCCGGCGTTTTCTGTAATAAACGTACGGAGGCGCTGCGACAGTGCGGCTCACAAGGAAAGGTCACCAGCCACCGCTGGTGACCTTTCCTTGTCAGCCGCACTGTCGCAGCCTAAGGTCGACGGAATCACACCCTGCAGCCCTTCACCCTGGTGGGCCATTGTTTGCTAGTAATCGACGAAAAAGTTTTCAGAATTTTGAGTGACTCTTAAAAGCGTTCAAAACAAGCACTTTATACATTGGTTGCGTAGTGTAATGGTTAAGGAGAGGACTTCGCTTGTAGACAGTCTTGGGATCTGATTAGCCAAAGTGGTCACATTATCCATGATCTTGCACAGTAACCACGGTGCTCATGGAACACAACGTTATGGCTGCCCAAACCGTAATCGAATCCCTGTTATCTTTTATTCCTAAGACTAAATCCGGCCAGAAGTTAAAACAGTGTACAAGACTCACCCGACGAAATGATTTTCTTCCATAACTCCATAGCCGGTTTTGGATTTCCAGTTCGCTCTGGAATTCCCAGGATCTGGAGCTACCTTCGTGTTGTTTTGATGATGATGATGATGTTTGGTTTGTGGGACGCTCAACTGCGCGGTTATCAGCGCCCGTACAAATTTCTGACCTCTGCTAAGTCCAAACTCGCTACATTCATGAACGAGGACGAATGATGAGGTCATCACAAACACCCGGTCATCTCGAGGCAAAGGCAAGTGAAAATCCTCGACCCCCCCTCGGGAATCGAATCCAGGACATCGTGCTCGGGAAGCGAGAACGCGACCGCGAGACCACGAGCTGCGGATGTGTTGTTTTGATGTCGGCAGGACTCGCGAGTGGTTTCCGGCACGACCTCGCTGCTGTAGTCCTCTTATTTTTCGTCACAATCCTCTTCAATGACCATCCCACACGAGCACTCAGCACACACTTTCATCATCGTTCTGACTTAGTAGACAGTGCTTTTCCACTTTCCCTGTATGCGGTATACGGCATCTCTTTTAAACACCAAATACTTCGGCTACCTCGGTTACGGAAACACCAGTACGAGTATCAAATAGTTGCCTGCGTTCCAATTCACTCAGATCCACGACTATTTAGAATACTGTCCTGACCACAACTGACCCTTGCATCGCATTCAGGACACTGCACAGGGGCTACTAGTAGTCAGATACGACAGCACAAACCGCAGGGTTGGATAGCATCTGCATTTACGTTCAAGCACGCATTTCTCGCTCTGCTTCTGTTGTGTCTTTGTCGCCACCGTTGTGTTCTCGCCATCGTAGAGTCCTGTACCGTAGGAATCAAGAGAAAGGATGTTGTCTGGTGGCAGGTACCCGCTTCCTACAAGACAGGAAGCCACTTACCTTAAGAGAGTTCATACGTTGTGGTACAAGCAGTTCCATAATGATCCACATTAGCCTCACTGCTGGTGAAATACAAGTCCCCGTACGAATGTCTCTGAGCACTACGGGACTCAACTGCTGAGGTCATTAGTCCCCTAGAACTTAGAACTAGTTAAACCTAACGAACGTAAGGACATCACAAACATCCATGCCCGAGGCAGGATTCGAACCTGCGACCGTAGCGGTCTTGCGGTTCCAGACTGCAGCGCCTTTAACCGCACGGCCACTTCGGCCGGCTTAAGGCCCCGTACGTACCCTGCTCCGGTCGCTATACACTCTCGTTGCCGGTAATGCAAACTAACAGACGCCAACTAGAGCAGTGGTTGAGCTAGCGGCTGACACTTCTGAGACTGAGCCCTCCGGTCTGTGACGGTGATCTAAATACACTACCGGTCATTATAATTGCTACACCACGACGATGACGTGCTACAGACGCGAAATTTAACCGACAGGAAGAGGATGCTCTGATATGTAAATGATTAGCTTTACAGAGCATTCGCACAAGGTTGGCGTCTGTGGCGACACCTACAACGTGCCGACATGAGGAAAGTTTCCAACCGATTTCTCATACACAAACAGCAGTTGACCGGCGTTCCCTGGTGAAACGTTGTTGTGAAGCCTCGTGTAAGGAGGAGAAATGCGTACCATCACACTTCCGACTTTGACAAAGCTTCGGATTGTAGCCTATCGCGATATCGGTTTATTGTATCGCGACATTGCTGCTCGCATTGGTCGAGATCCAGCGACTGTTAGCAGACTATGGAATCGGTGGGTTCAGGAGGCTAATACGGAACGCCGTGCTGTATCCCAACGGCCTCGTATCACTAGCAGTCGAGATGACAGGCATCTTATCCGATGGCTGTAACGGATCTTGCAACCACGTCCCGATCCCTGAGTCAACAGATGGGGACGTTTGAAAGACAACGACCATCTGCATGAACAGTTCGACGACGTTTGCAGCAGCATGGACTATCAGCTCAGAGGCCATGACTGCGGTTACCGTTGACGCTGCATCACAGACAGCAGCGCCTGCGGGTGTACTCAACGACGAACCTGGGTGCACAAATGGCAAAACGTCATTTTTTCGGATGAATCCAGGTTCTGTTTTCAACATCATGATGGTCGCATCAGTGTTTGGCGACATCGCGGTGAACACACATTGGAAGCGTGTATTCGTCATCGCCATACTGGCGTATCACCCGGCGTGATTGTTTGGGGTGCCACTGGTTACACGTCTCGTTCACCTCTTGTTCGCATTGACTGCACTTTGAACAGTGGACGTTACATTTCAGATGTGTTACGACCCGTGCCTGTATCCTTCATTCGATCCCTGCGAAACCTTACATTTCAGCAGGATAATGCACGACCGCATGTTGCAGGTGCTGTACGGGCCTTTCTGGATACACAAAATGTTCGACTGCTGCCTTGGACAACACATTCTGCAGATCTCTCACCAATTGAAAACCTCTGGTCAATGGTGGCCGAGCAACTGGCTCGTCACAATACGCCAGTCACTACTCTTGATGAACTGTGGTATCGTGTTGAAGCTGCATGGGCAGCTGTACCTGTACACGCCATCCAAGCTCTGTTTGACTCAATGCCCAGGCGTATCAAGGCCGTTATTACGGCCAGAGGTGGTTGTTCTGGGTACTGATTTCTCAGGATGTATGCACCCTAATTGCGTGAAAATGTAATCACATGTCAGTTCTAGTATAATATATTTCTCCAATGAATACCCGCTTATCATCAGTATTTCTTCTTGGTGTAGCAATTTTAATGGCCAGTAGTATACTTGCGGTAGAGAGGGCGTTGGCGGCGCACTGCTTCCGAATCTATGTTTGGCCTCTCTCCTGATAGCCGCGCTTGAACCAGCGCCTACTATCGATTTTCTTGCTGCGTCTTTGCCGACCTGTGGGCTGGCGACTGCTTAAGCCAGCACAGTTTCCATATTTTTGTCTATACCCCGTATGTGCAATGAATATTATCCTCTACTAGGACAAATAGACAGATTCTAACCTATAGAGTCGTGGAGTTGAACACAGGCATTCGTATACGATGTTCAATCAAAAAGCATTTGCTCGAACGAAGGACCAATGGCGTGACATAGATGATAGAACAACTCACCTAGAAATCTTACAACAAGAAAAATTTCGCACTTCACGACATTTAGAACCGACGTGGACATTTCGTGGTCACTTTTTCCGTACAAAAATGTCATGAAAGGTGACTGGAAGCTAGTGGCAAGTCATATAAACGATACCTATGTGGGAAGTGCCGGCAAAAGTGAGTACATTACTTCCTTTAGATTTTTACTGCAGTGGAGTCTATACTTTCCAGATAGCCTTCCTTCTTCTTATATTCTGTTCTTGTCTTGTCATGTCCTGACATAGATGGGAGAGGGAGAAAAGACTAACGCGGAGCTGGACCGAGGCTGGAGTCGACGGACGCGGATTCGGCGCCCAGATCGTCTGACTGAGAACTCTGCCAAAATGAGGAATCTAGGAGTTTTAAAGAGTTGCGTGGGGGCACAGTTTTTCCCACTTAAAGCCACACAGCCAATCCCGTAGGTCTCTTGCAGGCTCCTGCCAATCACGGTTTAGTTAGCTATCCTCTACTGCTCCTAAGGCGGGGACGTTAATGCAGTTGCACTAACTAAGTCCGTATTTGGTATTACCATTATTCAGCTGAAATCTAAACGTAACTGCTCTGCCAAATAAGGCTTGCTACACTATTGTTATACGTCATTTAGCCCCGCCCCTCGGGCTCCCCGGAGTAGGGACTGCTAGGTCAACAGTTTGTGGCGTTTTCACTCTCTTTCTAACCCATGTGAGCCTACTGACGTTGCTGTTCTCAGAGCTGGTATCAAGCTGGCTTTATACACTAGTATGTGCCTGTTGGTTACAAAGTTCTACGGTGACAACCTACTACAGCGTCTAGACGACATATGAAGTTACATGTTAATATGTTAATTCCTTGAAGAGTAACTAACGCCCTGGGACCGCGTCTGGGGGCGTCTGCGTTTTCGCAAGACTCTCCCCTTACGGTTTACTTCATGTAACATTATGTCCCCTAGTTTCGTCTGCCCTCAGCATCGTCTCTGTTCCCGCTCCTTGGAACGCCTCTCTCACAAATTCAGGATAACACTACAGTAGCAAGGAATAATCAATATATTACATTCTGCCACCAAAGAGTTTCTTATTGACGGAGTGCCAAATCCTAATCTTCCTCCCTATTTACACTTCAGTGAATTAAAAGTGTAAGCAAATACCTGAGCGCTCGAAATTAATCGAGTGAAATCGTATACACAAACTGCTTCCCGTATGTAATTATCAGGAAATACGCCATGAAGTCTGTTAGGGACACACGCTGTGTATCAGGTGATATCAGTTGATAGCACCACTGTTATTATACTCAACAGCCGTCGCAGGTTCTCAGGCGCTCTGTGACTATGCTTCCAAAGCCTGGGACAAATACGTATCCGGGCAGCCACAGACCTGCGAAGTAAAGCGTTTTGCTAAGCGAGGCGTCCGCCGGAGTCTGTGGCTGTGAAGCGGTCGGCCATTCCCGCGGGTTCCCCTGCTCCTATTCGCTTTACTTTTTCATTGCCGCAGCTACACACTGGCTGAGCTCGCCTCAACTACGGAGAAACTAGGACACTTGACAATAGCTCTTTCAGCCGGCAGCTTTGAGGTTAATGTTGGCGGAAGCTGAAATTTTTACGCAATGTCTTTCACGGTTTCTTCAGTGAACTGGTATCAAAGTCGCCAGCGACCCAAAAAGTATCAATGTAACTGCGCAAAAGCATTCTTGAGAAATGCTCTCGATATACACTTTGCAAAAGCAAAATCTCCGTGTACTTAGTCATCCTCACTTTCAAAACTTAACTGTATCAACAACATTACTTGCTATCTCTCAGTTTCATCTGTAAAGGAAACCAGATACAAGACTAACATTGTTATGTTCGCGTGCTGATGCTGTAACAACAGACTTCTGATTTTGAGTATGTGTAGTGTTTATGCATATTGTATAAAAGCTACAGACCAAAAATCCATCATTAAATATGTGATCTTCTATAACAGTATACAGAGTTCATTGTTACGAGTGCAAATCACATATTGCTGTAGTGACAGAAAGGGAACCAGGATCGTATGTGGCCCTGCGAAAGAAAACACCGACCAAATAGCAAGAACAATGGAACATGTTAAAATGCATTCGGGGAAAGGCACTACACGAAAGTACAACCTGCCATCCGACCGAGACACTTTTTAACATCGCACTTTGTCGAAATGAACAATCAGCACGATTTGTAGGATGAGAACTGGACACAAATGTTTCCCGTCTAACCTGTAAAGACCCGCTCTGTTACTGTCGCAGTGAGTCGATCGCAGATCCAAATCATCTGTTGTTCTCTTGCACCAAGCTTGCAGGTGCGAGGAAGAAATGTATGCTGCAGTGAGTTCAGTACATTTTCAATTGCAATAGAACATTATTTAACTTTTCATTGACAACAATATACAAGTTCTCAAAGCAACCATTGGATTCGAAATGTAGTTTTAGTATTTGTATTAAATGTTAGTTCTTGGGTCAAAGATTTTAAACTAGTGCATCTACAGAATATCGTAATTGCTTTCCAGAGACGACCGTTGTCAATGTTTGATTTAGCACTAAAACGAGAAGCACTGTTTCTGTGCAAATGCGATAAAAAACTATTCAGTTTAGATAACATACGAGGCTTGGAACTTCAATAGTGGCAACTATTTATTTATAGGTCGTACAAAACAGATACATGTTTCAAAGTTGTAAAGCTTTACTGACCTTCAAAGTAGTCACCAGCACTGTGTATAACACGTTGCCAGCGATGTGGAAGTCGTAGGATACTCTTAGCAGTGCCAGCTGTGTTGAGAGTTCGAGCGGCGGGGTCTATTTCCCGACGAATTTGTAGCAGTTCTGAAGTGAATGCCGTGAAGTGATTCCTTCAGTTTAGAAATCGAGTTGAACTTACGAGGGCTTAAGTCAGGGGAGTGCAGTAGCTGGTATAGCACTTAGCAGCCCCATCAGTCAAACAAATCAGCAACAGCTTGTACTGTACGTGCTTGAGCACTGTCCTGCAAAATTATGGCCAGGTCCTGCAGAAAGTGTCATCACTTCTGTTCATTTTTGGAACACAACCTAGGACCAGCTTAGAAGAGTACAGTTTCCGATATGCTCGTGCCGAGCCACCGGACGGGAGGATAATTGCATAATGTGATGCCACACGACGTGGCACTACACAAAACTGGCGCTAATAGCATAGGCACACAGGGAACACACACGACACAGATCTGTAAGTCCACAGTATTGGTGATAAATTGAGGTGGTGGAGCAGCTACTGGGGTATAGCCTCTCATTCTTGCACCAGTGCCTGTGCCGGCCGAAGTGGTCGTGCGGTTCTAGGCGCTGCAGTCTGGAACCGCGAGACCGCTACGGTCGCAGGTTCGAACCCTGCCTCGGGCATGGATGTGTGTGACGTCCTTAGGTTAGTTAGGTTTAACTAGTTCTAAGTTCTAGGAGACTAATGACCTCAGAAGTTGAGTCCCATAGTGCTCAGAGCCATTTGAACCATTTTTGGAACCAGTGCCTGTCGGAGCTCCTGAAGTGTCCTAGGGGTTTGAGGACTCGCAGCGATACGTCAATCGAGAGCATCCCAGACGTGATCGATAGGGTTTAGGTCTGGAGAACAGGCACGCCACTTCATTCGCCTGATACCTTCTGTTTCAATGTACTCCTCCACGGTGGATGAGTTATCATTCATCAGGAGTAAGGTGGGACCCACTGCACGGCTGAAAAGACGAACATACTGGTGCAAAATGATGTCCTGATACACCTGACCTGTTACAGTTCCTCTGTCAAGGTCTTACAGGGGTGTACGTGCACCAATCATAATCCCACCTCACACCATCAAACCACAACCTCCATACAGGTCCCTTTCAAGGACATGAAGGAGTTGGTATCTGGTCCCTGGTTCACGCCAGATGAAAACCCGGCGAGAATCACTGTTCAGACTAACCTGTATTCGTCCATGAACATAACCTGGGACCACTGTTCCAATAATCATGTTCTGTGTTCTTGACACCAGGCTTTACGGGCTCTCCTATGACCAGGGGTCAGTGGAATGCATCTTGCAGGTCTCCGGGCGAATAAACCATGACTGTTCAGTTGTCTGTAGACTGTGTGTCTGGAGACAACTGTTACAGTGGCTGCAGTAAGGTCCTGAGCAAGGCTGCCTACAGTAATCCGTGGCTGTCTGCGGGCACTGATGGTGAGATATCGGTCTTCTTGTGGCTTTGTATACTGTGGACGTCCAGTACTGTAGCGCCTGGACACGTTTCCTGTTTGCTGGAATCGTTGCCATAATCTTTAGATCACGTTTTGCGGCACACGCAGGGCCTGTGCTACGACCTGCCGTGTTTGACCAGTCTCCAGTCGTCCTAGTATTCTACCCCTCATAACGTCATCAATATGTGCTTTTTGAGCCATTTTCAACACACAGTCACCATTAGCATTTCTGAAAACGTCTGCACACTTACTCGCTTCACCGTACTCTGACATGCACCATCACACCTCTGTGTATGTGGACTCCTGCCAGCGTCACCGTGCGACGACCGCAGCTGAAATGCACCGCATGGTCATACCCCAAGGTGATTTAAAGCCGCAAACGGCCCACCAGAGCGTTGTTTCATCATGTATCAGCATTATCCTTAATTTATGAGCATGAGTGTATTACATGGTACCTGAGTCGTCTGGGACACGATCTTCAAGAAAACGATGCCCAGCATCTAAATATTGACTGATGCTGATATTCTTCTTTTATTTGAGTGCGTGATCCGCAAAGGTCTTGCCAGTATGTCCTTAGACACTCCAAGGCAAATATTCCACATATGGGTGCAGGGTTCAATGCACCTCTAAGTTCAAGTTACAATATATATTTAGATGTGAATAACTTATATCGGCAAGCCACGATGCAGCCACTGCCAGTTGATGCGTTTCAACGGGTGCCTGGAAAGGAATTAGAGGGATTAGGTGGAAATATAATGCCTCTGGCGGCTGATTCTGATGTAGGGTGTGTGGTGGAGACGGACATCAAATACGTCGTTAGTATGCATGAAACGACAAGTGACTTGTCATTATGCCCGAGAGCAACAGGTTCCATGAGGAAACACTATCCCTAAACTGATGTCCACTGTTGAACACAAGTAGAGATACATAATCGTTATCATAATCTCCAGCTGTGCCTCAGCTCAGGGATGGAGCAAGGTAGAATCATCCAGGTTACCTCCTTCAGTCAGCCCCCCTGGTTGAAGGAGCGTATTGAATTAAATACCGAAAAGATGGCGGCCGCGACTAGTGATTTCGAAAAAGATTTTTATAAAAAATGTTTGACAAAACCGTGATGAATGTAAGAAATGAACGTGATATGTTGATTATGGCTGAATGGAATGGCCAATGGGGCGTAAGCAAGTGCATCATGAGACCAATTTTAAGTGGGTCACTATTTTCAATGAGAACTTTGTTGCTGTGGAAATGTCTAGCTTTTCAGTAGAGTTTGCGAAACCTATCTATTTGGGTATGTGTATACTTGGCATCTCCAAACTCCACTGGTACCACGTCCAGTATGATTTTGCTAAAACTTTATATGGATTCAGGTGGTTTCATCTATTGGGTGAAAACTGTGAACTGTATGAAGTATTTAGGTGTCATGGTAATTAATTCGATACATCAGGCTACACAGTCAATAGTCCTTACGGTATTGTTCCTCAGAACAAGAAGGTTATCGGCTTAATGAAAGATAAGGCAGATGAATTGCTGATTGTGGAGGAATGTCGCGACGAAAAAATCTCCTCTACCAGATGTACTTTAAAACCAAAGATTAAAAAGAGTATCAGCACAGTCGTCATGCCTGGGGATCGTGGCTAAGTTGCTTTTCAGGAAAGCAACACAGGACGATCAGTGGACACTGAGGTGGACATGCTCAGACAGTTTCTAGCGGCGGATCCAAACTTCCTGGAAAGCACAAATTCACAACTCAAGGAAGAATCACATAGGACAGGGCAGTAATAACAGAGGCTGCTAAAGCCACCAAACTAGATCACACTACATGGCTTGAACTGCCCTTTCAGTGCACCGGAAGCAGCTAATCTTAATCAAAGTCGTTCCCATTCCAACGGTTCCCTTAGAACGAATCGGTCAAGATGCAGACCACTGGCACATAACAATACACGTTTTCTCCGACGAACTGCGTGACCCCCTCCTCCGTCCCCAGTGACTGTCTATTCTTCACTTGTCGATCTCACAAACATTTCAAACCAGAAGATGCAGTGCAAGGGTGCCATCCACCGACCAGAGGGAAAACGAAGTGGAGATTCAATCTACAGACCGCAATTGATACGAGCCACACACCTCAGCTTTGTTCTTCATCTGGTTCTACAGCAGTAGTGGGATAAAATTCGTTCTGGTCCATGTTATAAGTGCGGGTTGCATATATTCATAGGCAAACTTGATTGATTTGTGACCCCTCGGTGTCAACCTGTTGTTTTTCAAAGTGAATAATGACCTCCTGTAGCTGATTTATGACTCCCTGGGGATAATCTTTCCTTCTGAGAAACCCCCCACACCTCCCCCTGCCTCTCCTCCTCCCCACCCCTCCGGGAACCTCTGACCCTCCCCCTCGCCAAAACAAGTACTCAACCAATTTGATTGACTAATTAATTAAATTGACCAATTAACTAACACCTCCCCTTCTGTAAAATCCCCAGCCTCCCCTTCCCTCCCCCAACCTGGAAATTGACAGTTCGGTGCTGGAGATGAGGGATCTCATGAAAGAAAATTTAATTACACAGCAAAGATCATATTGTTTGTTTATAAAAAATTCAATTTGCAAGGATTGGCTCTCTCTTGCTCATCATTCTCTACTGTATCAGAATATGCAATTCTTGTAAAATACATCAAAAAGAACTAATTAAATCGATAGCTTTTTTTTATTCTGATCATGAAGGAATACAGTGATGAAAAACTCATCACACGTCATTACAGTTACAAACTTAAGATTAGGAAGAACGCGATGTCGCCCGTCTGCTGGGATGGCCACTTCGCATATTCCAGCACGTGTAGGCCACTTGGGGTCCTGCAAAGTAACGTGCATATCAGTGCCGCAGCTGACCCCACAGTGCACCAGCCATTGAAAGCGGGCTCTCCGAGTGTGTCCAGCGCATTGTATTCATCAGTGGAACAAGTGGGTATTTCCAGAATGCACCAGAGCCTGCATACAAAAGCGCGTGAAATCCGTGGCCGTCAGACCAGCACCGACTTGTCCTGTGTGCTCAGACCAGCATTCAGCAGCAGGTAGCGATGAATGCTGCACTCCTGTTGGCTCCTCGGGTAAAATGGTGGGTTGAGGGGTAGGGGTTACATAAACCCTCATCGTTGTACAGTCGCTCTCATTCTACAATCGTCAGTTCGCCTGTATGGTTGGTCGTGTGTCCTAGCGTCAATTTTTTGGGAAAAAATGAAATGCACAATTTATGGCGACAGCATCAGCAGCAGTAGCAGCCTTCTCCAGGACAGCCTGCCATGTAAGTTAACAGTTCGTTCAAGGTACCTGTGTGCCCCCTAATTTTAGTATTCCTCACAGCAACTGTTTAGGTCGTAGTCGGTAGAGGAATACCTCCAAACTACCGCGCTTTTGAGCGGTTTGCTGCTGTAATTTTAATGGGCGACGAGTATTAGAGTCTTTTTTGTCTCTTGGCTTTGCAGCACTCATCCCTGAGATGCTGGCTGATCTGGACCGCCAACTGGAGACGGAGAGTGCGCTTTAGCAGCTGCCTCCAGTAATAATATTCCATCCAGATCAGCAAGAAAGTAAGCGTATTGTTTTTTTTGGTAACATGTAGATGTTAGATAAAATACTCTTATGTTCACGTAAAGTATTGTGGTTCTAATGATGAGGGCTGGGGAATGTATATATTTATTTTTTCGTAATGTGATGCATTCAGTTGTTTGAGACATATTCTTTGTTTTCCTAGGTGTTTCTATGGATGAGGAAGGAGACGTAGGTCTGTTTGTCGACGCCGAGAGCAAGGAGCCATTCTTTCAGCCTTGTAAGTAGCAGAGTATGATTTTCAAATTCAGTGTGTGTATGTGTGTGTGTGTGTGTGTGTGTGTCTGTGTGTGTGTGGGGGGGGGGGGGGGGGGTTGGTGGGTGGGTGTTTCAAGTACAAGTAATTTCAGTAAACCAGAGAATACGATTTTCTCTTTATATTTCAGTGAGCTAAGAAATACGATTTTCTGTCTGTATTTCAATGAGGTAAGAAATACGATTTTCAGAACGAATTTCTGAGTGTATGTCTCTAACATTTTCAAGATATAATTGCGTTCAGTATCTTATTGATGTTATTGTAATACACGTCGCTGAGCAAGATAGATGGCTTCAAGGCGATGGAGAAATACTGTAGGATGAGGAAATACTGGATTGGCTGTAAGAACTACCGAAAACCCTGACCGAACTGCTCAATCCTTGGACCCAGAGTGGAAAAGGTGCTTGTAATCATCGTTACAGCATATTATTATTATTCTGGAATGTTATTATTTGTTTATGCCGTATATTCTTTTTTCAGTCTTTAGCGCTGTACTTAACTTTTTTGTTATTCATATATTACAGAGGGACTACAGTCACCACCAGCACCATAAGACCTAGCTGTGGCATGAGTGCTGCTGTGGCCGAGCGGTTCTAGTCACTTCAGTCTGGAACTGGGTGACCGCTACGGTCGCAGGTTCGAATCCTGCCTCGGGCATGGATGTGTGTGTGATGTCCTTAGGTTAGTTAGGTTTAAGTAGTGCTGATTCTAGGGGACTGTTGACCTCAGAAATCAAGTCCCATGTATGTTACATGATGCTGATAGATTCAACTGTGCTAAAATCTACTTTATCCATTTTATAGGTTTGAAGGAGTACTTTTTTTAATTTGTCAACAAAAAATATTAAGTTTTTTTCTGCAGAAAATATTTTTTTGTGAACTTTCTAATGGGGAAATATTAATGAATGTAGTACCAGAGGCGGCTTTCTATGTTATGCAGAGTCTCTGAAAGTTTCATTTATTTATCTGTGATAGTTTCTGATATAATGGGGCATATGTACTGAAAATTTTGGTTTGTGGGAAATTGACTTTAAAGAAAAAACTTTTGAAATTTGTTACTTACAGTTAATTAAAACTGTCCTGCTGCGTTAATGGCCCTTCTTTGGCCTCTAGCAGGTCTTCCAGCTTCTTTTTCACCTTCCTGGATGTTTGTCTTGATTTCTTGGCCATATTAGATGCAGACCTGTCTGCATCGGCTATCCTCATTTTATCGCAATGTCGCAGCCAAGTGATCATATTTTCACCAGGATTAATTCCCAGCTTTTTCAGTACCCAACACTTTCGAATATTACCACAAATGAATGTAATAAAAGCATCATGAACTCCTAGTTTCATTGTATGCATGCCTACAAATACAGTTTTAGGAAGGCGGTTCCAAATTATGCTGTTGAAACATTCATTCGGGTTCTGTGTCTGCCCATGCCGACATTTCCTTAGGTCAGGATGAGCCAAGCCTCTGAAAATAGGTTTAATTGATGTAATAACAGCAGCAGGAAGAGAATGCTGGTGAGAATACGATTCTCCAGTTGCCTGAGCCTTATTGTATTTGCACCACGAATTTCCTCATGATGGGCACAATCCATGACATGGCTTATCGACAGTAGAGGACTTATGGAAGAACATGGCCCAAACATCTCTCTTCATTGCCTCCGGATTTCCTTTATTTCTCCTAATTGCCTGCCCATTGTGTACCTGCAAGTTTTCTATTTTAGTTTTAATTAACCAACCCTGTCCGGTCAACAATTTTCCATCTTCTAATTGAAAGCGTGTTGTTTACAAACAGCAGAAACAAAATAATACCGATCGTTACGTTCCAAGGATAGCCAACTCACTGGGGAGTAAAAAAAAAAAGCCTAACGTGCAATGTAGGGGATATAAAGATCTAAAATATAGGCAGAAAAGTGGGTGACAGAAAAGTGGGCGAGGCACATAAACACACGTGGTAGGAAAATGCTCTTTAAATGCTCGAAAAAGTTTTTTTTTTCAGCAAAATCCTTTTCACATTACTTAAATAAAACCTTAATCTTTCGAAATATGATGAAAACCGAAAATTGATTTTTTTCGACCTGAAGCACGGTGCGGTCTCCTTAATGTTAGAAATAAAAAAGGATCAGGCTTGTTTTGCATGGTTCTGGCTTGTGAAAGAAATATTGAACAGATACAGAGCATACGTCTTGATATGATAGATAACTTGGCATTCATAGGTGTTATAACGTTGCAGTTATCGAGTTCGCCGTCAAGATCCATGACCTGGCAGATGAGCAGGACAAGCATATAGCTGTCAGCCCTCTCCATTTCTCAGCCGGCCGGGGTGGCCGTGCGGTTCTAGGCGCTACAGTCAGGAGCCGAGCGACCGCCACGGTCGCAGGTTCGAATCCTGCCTCGGGTATGGATGTCTCTAGGTTAGTTAGGTTTAATTAGATCTAAGTTCTAGGCGACTGATGACTTCAGAAGTTAAGTCGCATAGTGCTCAGAGCCATTTGAATCATTTTCGAACCATTTCTCAAAATTTACGTGTGAGCGTAAGATACATGTAAACATGCTCTTATGGTCTGATGAGAAAAATAAGGAGAAGAACAATTATCATTATTTTGGATCAAAGACATGTCCCAACTCCTCTCCTGCCAATTGTCAACCAATATTGCGTAAAGCATATTTGCTTCTTGTTGTTGTTGTTGTGGTCTTCAGTCTTGAGACTGGTTTGATGCAACTCTATGTGCTACTCTTCTCTGTGCAAGCTTCTTCATATCCCAGTACCTACTGCAACCTACATCCTTCTGAATCTGCTTAGTGTATTCATCTCTTGGTCTCCCTCTAGGATTTTTACCCTCCACGCTGCCCTCCAATACTAAATTGGTGATCCCTCGATGTCTCAGAACATGTCCTACCAACCGATCCCTTCTTCTAGTCGAGTTGTGCCACAAGCTCCTCTTCTCCCCAATTCTATTCAATACCTCCTCATTATTTATGTGATCTGCCCATCTACAGCATTCTTTATCAATTACTTTAGTTTTAATGTAATCTACGAATAATTACTGATCTTCGATATTAACATGAAAAGGATTCCGTAGACAGGGAAAGAAGTTAATGAAACAAATCTACTGCTGCCTGGTGTCTTATTTCACTCTTCACGAGTGACACTCCATTGGTCATCTAACAACACTAACCTCCAGCTTTCCACTCAGTGTTACATCGTCTCATATCTGTCTACATGTCCAAATGAGATTTCAAAGTAGAGTTACGTATGATAAAATTTACTGCCTTGACCAATGGCTATAATTCTGTCCCGATTGACCACATCTTGCATTGTTGTTGTTGTTATGGTCTTCAGTCCTGAGACTGGTTTGATGCAGCTCTCCATGCTACTCTATCCTGTGCAAGCTTCTTCATTTCCCAGTACCTACTGCAACGTACATCCTTCTGAATCTGTTTAGTGTATTCATCTCTTGGTCTCCCTCTACGAATTTTACCCTCCACGCTGCCCTCCAATACTAAACTGGCGATCCCTTGATGCCTCAGAACATGTCCTACCAACCGATCCCTTCTTCTAGTCAAGTTGTGCCACAATCTTCTCTTCTCCCCAATCCTATTCAATACTTCCTCATTAGTTATGTGATCTACCCATCTAATCTACAGCATTCTTCTGTAGCATCACATTTCGAAAGCTTCTATTCCCTTCTTGTCTAAACTATTTATCGTCCACGTTTCACTTCCAAACATGGCTACACTCCATACAAATACTTTAAGAAACGACTTCCTGACATTTAAATCTATACTCCATGTTAACAAATTTTTCTTCTTCAGAAACGCTTTCCTTGTCATTGCCAGTCTACATTTTATATCCTCTCTACTTCGTTTGCTCCCCAAATACCAAAATTCCTTTACTACTTTGTCTAATTTCGTAATCTTATATCCTCATTTCAAGACACTGTCCATTCCATTCAACTGCTCTTCCAAGTCCTTTGCTGTCTCTGACAGCATCACAATGTCGTCAGCGAACCTCAAAGTTTTTATTTCTTCTCCATGGATTTTACTACCTACACCAAACTTTTCTTATGTTTCGTTTATTGCTTGCTCAATATACAGATTGAACAACATCGGGGATAGGCTACAACCCTGTCTCACTCCCTTCCCAACCACTGCTTCCCTTTCATACCCCTCGACTCTTATAACTGCCACCTGGTTTCTGTACAAATTGTAATTCGCTCCCTGTATTTTACCCCTGCCATCTTCAGAATTTGAAAGAGAGTATTGCAGTGAACATTGTCAAAAGCTTTCTCTAAGTCTACAAATGCTAGAAACGTGGGTTTGCCTTTCCGTAATCTTTCTTCTAAGATAAGTCGTAGGGTCAGTATTGCCTCACGTGTTCCAACAATTCTATGGAATCCAAACTGATCTTCCCCGAGGTCGGCTTCTACCAGTTTTTCCATTCGTCTCTAAAGAATTCACGTTAGTATTTTGCAGCTGTGACTTATGAAACTGATAGTTCGGTAATTTTCACATCTGTCAACACCTGCTTTCTTTGGGATTGGAATTATTATATTCTTCTTGAAGTCTGAGGGTATTTCGCCTGTCTCATACATCTTGCTCACCAGCCGGTAGAGTTTTGTCAGGACTGGCTCTCCCAAGGCTGTCAGTAGTTCTAATTGAATGTTGTCTACTCCGGAGGCCTTGTTTCGACTCAGGTCTTTCAGTGCTCTGTCAAACTCTTCACGCTGTATCATATCTCCCATTTCATCTTCATCTACATCCTCTTCCATTTCCATAATATTGTCCCCAAGTACATCGCCCTTGTATAGACCCTCTATATACTCCTTCCATCTTTCTGCTTTCCCTTCTTTGCTTAGAACTGGGTTTCCATCTGAGCTCTTGATATTCATAGAAGTGGCTCTCTTTTGTCCAAAGGTCTCTTTAATTTTCCTGTAGGCAGTATCTATCATACCCCTAGTGAGATAAGCCCCTACATCCTTACGTTTGTCCTCTAGCCATCCCTGCTTAGCCATTTTGCACTTCCTGTCGATGTAATTTTTGAGACGTTTGTATTCCATTTTGCCTGCTTCATTTACTGCATTTTTATATTTTCTCCTTTCATCAATTAAATTCAATATTTCTTCTGTTACGCAAGGGTTTCTACTAGCGCTCGTCTTTTTACCTATTTGATCCTCTGCTGCCTTCACTATTTCATCCCTCAAAGCTACCCATTCTTCTTCTACTGTATTTCCCCCATTCCTGTGAATTGTTACCTTATGGTCTCCCTGAAACTCTGTACAACCTCTGGTTCTTTCAGTTTATCCAGGTCCCATCTCCTTAAATTCCCACCTTTTTGCAATTTCTTCAGTTTTAGTCTACAGTTCATAACCAATAGATTGTGGTCATAGTCTACATCTGCACTTGGAAATATCTTACAATTTAAAACCTGGTTCCTAAATCTCAGTCTTACCATTATATAATCTATCTGATACCTTTTAGTATCTCCAGGGTTCTTCCATTATACAACCTTCTTTTATGATTCTTGAACCATGTGTTAGCTATGATTAAGTTATGCTCTGTGCAAAATTCTACCAGCCAGCTTCCTTTTTCATTTCTTAGCCCCAATCCACATTCACCTACTATGTTTCCTTCTCTCCCTTTTCCTAGTCTCGAATTGAAGTCACCCATGACTATTAAATTTTCGTCTCCCTCCGCTACCTGAATAATTTCTCTTATCTCATCATACATTTCATCAATTTCTTCATCATCTGCAGAGCTAGTTGGCATATAAACTTGTACTACTGTCGTAGGCGTAGGCTTCGTGTCTATCTTGGCCACAATAATGCGTTCACTATGCTGTTTGTAGTGGGTTGCCCGTACTCCTATTTTTTTATTCATTATTAAACCTACTCCTGCATTACCCCTATTACCCCTATTTGCTTAAGGTGTCTGAATTATTTTTCCTCAGAGTGGTTATTAGTAGTGCATCTAGTAGATTGCTCTTCAAAGGAACTGGTACATGCTGTTATGCCTACGAGGAAATCAGGTTGATAAAGTTTAAAAATGCTCACCATCAGAAGCATTGCCTGTTTGTAGTGTACGCCGACTTTGAATGTCTCCTCGCTCCTGTGACCTGCTGTGAAGGTAACCCTGCGGCGTCACGTACCATGTGTGGCAGCGTTCCAAACTGTATTGACCTATTGATTAAAGTCATAACCACTACAAATCTTATGTCGGGGATAAAGTTGCGGTTTGGGTGCTCACTCAAATTTAAAAATTTTCATGGGAGGTTGATAAGCTTTACAGCGATAAAGTTCCCATGATCAGATCGAAGGAGAATGAAGATTTGTACAATAACGCTGTTGACTGTCATATTAGTTTGCTGCCCTTAAATAGAAAAGCGGAAACTCCTCACAGGGATCACTGTCATCTTATGGCGAAGTTCCGTGGTACAGCGATTTGAAGCAAAGGTTACCAAGGCACATACCCTTTTGCTTTCACAATTCAAGCAGGTATAATGCTCACTTTCTTATTGAGCACTTGGCTCATTTCGGTATGGGCAAACATCAGGTCAGTGTCCTAACTGAGAGCGATGAGAAATATATTTCATTCTACAAACGAATGACGCCGAGAATTACGCTCCACTTCGTTAACACGCTACGTTTTATGCACGCACCACTCCAGAAACTCGTTGAAACTCTACCTCTGAAGGATATACATACCATTCGAGCAACATTTCGCAGTGAGGAAAAGTTTTTCAGCTTGTGACTGGAAAGAGGTTTTTCCAGTGCGACTATGTGGATAGTATAGCAAAAACAACAAAACCAGACTACCTGGCGTAGCTGCATTCCCCAGCAACCTAAAAGGCGATACCATAACAGATGTAGAGTATGGGCATGCTGTGGATATCTGGCGAGAATTCAATATCACCACTTTAGGAGAGTACTCACACCTTTATGCGGATACCAGCATGCACTTGCTTGCAGACGTTTCCGAGAAATTCCTGAGTATGTGCATGATCACATATTCTCTGGATCCCACCTTTTACTACACAGCACCTGGCTTGTCTTGGGACGCAGTGCTCAAGCAAACGAAGTGCAGCACTGATTTACTGATCGATGCTGATATGCTTCGTTTCTTTGAGTGAAGGATCAGTGGGGGACTTTGCCAATGTATCCAATAGGCATGCAAAGGCAAATATCCCGTGGATGGGAGACAGGTTCAGTGCATCCATTGATTGGAGTTACATCATGTACTTGGATGTGTGTGACTTAACAGGACATACCACGTAACAATTACTGCCAATTGGTCGAGTTTCAATGGATGCCCCAAGACGAATGCAAGGGATTAGGTGGGAAAATCATGGGTGGGTATGGCGGCTGATTCTGATGTAGTGTGTGTGGTGGAGGCAGTACCCACATACCCTATTACTTTGCATGTTGCACACGCAACTAGTTCCGCGAGGAGGCTCCACGCCAAAACTGATAACAACGCAGGGGAATAAGCGGAGATACATTATTCATTATCGTAATCTCCAGCAGTGTCTCAGCTTTGTGATGGAGGAGGTTAGAATCAGTCGAGCTATCTCCCTCAACCAGTCCCCCTAGTTGAAGGAGTATATTGTTCTGAATACGAGCCACAGAGCTTCCGCGACGTGTGATTTAGAAAAAGATTTTTATAAATCAATGAGTAGTTCAATTTTCTTAAAAACAAGGTAGAATTTGAGGGAACGACGTGAAATTTTGGTTAGAACCGAATGGAATAAGCATCATGACGTAATAAAACGCATTACCAGACCAAATTTTAAGCGGGTTGCCATATCCAAAAAAACTTTGTTACTATGGAGGTGGCAAAGACAGCAGTAGAATTTACGAAAACTCTTTATATGGGGATGTGTATAGCGGACTATCCAAATTTCACATACACCGCTTCCATTATGAGTTTGCGAAAACTCGTTTCGCAGATCCTATATTATTTTATATGGATACAGATATTTTCATCTATCAGGTGAATAACAGCGATCCCTATGAAGTAATGAGGTACCACAGTAATGAATTCGACATTTCCTCATGTGGGACCCATAATCTTTATAGTATTGTTCCACAGAATAAGAAGGTTATTGGCCTTATGAAAGACGAAGTGAATGGATTGCTGATTGTGGAGTATATGTGTGTGTTATCAAAAATATATGAGTATCACACACTGAAAGACGCCAACCAAAGGCAGACTAAGGATGTGCATTGTATGACATCCAGAGCCATCTCTATCGAAGATTACTTGCAGTGCTTGTACCACGGTATTCACGGGTTTGCACTGCAGCCGCCGCATATGGTACAGCAGACCAGTATTCGATTAAGAGGACACGAGGTGTACACTGTGCTGCAGTCTGAAATCGGCCTGTTGCCTCATGACGATAAGAGGGTCATTTGTGATGACGAGATTGATACTCTCATCTACTCACACTGCTCTATTGTAGCGAGAGAAGCGGTGGGGACTCTGATTGAGTGAGAGGGAGAGAATGGGTGAGAGAGAGAGTTAGTTTTTTGGTTGATTTGGGAAGGGAAACGAAACAGCAACGTCATCAGTCCCACCGGATTAGGGAGGATGGGGAAGGAAGTTAGCTATGCCCTTTCAAAGGAACCGTCGTGGCATTTGCCTGAAATTATTAGGGAAATCACAGAAAACCTAAATCAGGAGGGCAAAAAACGGGTTTGAACTGTTGTCCTCCCAAATGCGAGTCCAGTGTGCTAAACGCTGCACCACCTCGCTCAAGTGTGTGTGTGTGTGTGTGTGTGTGTGTGTGTGTGTGTATGTGTGTGTTGTTGTATTAATATTTCTTAATTATCTATGTGTACTATGTACACATATATATATGTGCACACCTTGTCTGAAAAAAAGGATAATACCACACCATGTGTGATCAAGTGAAGAAAAATTTTAAAAATGTAAACGAAAGCATAACAAACTATATATATATATATATATATATATATATATATATATTGTAACCTCCCCACAAAATAAAATAAATAAATATGATTCTGATTTAGTGTAACCTCCCCACAAAAATATGATAGTAAATAATATGGATAAGATTCTGATTTGTAACCTCCCTACAAAATTCTTTTCACATTAACCTCCACACAAAACTCTTTCTGATTTAATCTAAGCTCAAAATTCATTCACATTTAGCGTAACCTCAAAACAGAAAAATTCCTAAACCTCTCAATTAAATTGTCGCTCACTTACGACTTTTCAATAATTCACTGTGAATTTAACCTGGTAAATTTTGGACGACAGCAGTGCTGCGTCATGGCCCTGAAAGATCATTCTGAATAAAAAAAGGAAAAATTCTTACCTCAATGAAGTCGCCGGATATATCTGCTCTTACAATAAATTTTTCCGGCACAGCTCTGTGCAATGCTGGCCGACCTATCTGTCATTTATGAAAGGGAGCAACTGATTTTTCTATTGCAATAATCGGGATGATCATGGACGGGAGAAATTAGTAAATTCTTTAAATTGAAATGAATGGTTGTTAAAAGTTACTTTTTATGGGGCAGATTATTATTACGAGAGTTTTAAAACATATACATGCGACTTGAGATAACATTACCACATATGCGCGAGGCTGCTTTTTTACCTTATACAATAATACTGAGGCTCCGGCATCGCTGCACCGCGACCGGGCCAGCCAACACTATACACCATACCAGACTAGAGCAGACTCCAGACCAGACTAACAACAACTTACTGCTACAGCTACACAGTTTCTACTGTAGTCAACACTGCTCTTTGGTCAAAGACCTTGCATATCGCAGGCAGCGCATGAGCAATGCATCGAAATTACATATATATATATATATATATATATATATATATATATATATATATATATATATATATTCTATTTACATGACACCCATAGTGCATATGTATATTAGACTGATTAGTTTTTAAGTGTACACAGTCCATGAGAATTACTGTTCAACCTGTGCTTTTGGGAATATGAAAGTTAGTTTAATAAGAAAAGTATCTCCGCATTGGTTTTCAGCGTAGATTTATAAAAAAAAAATATTACAGATATGCTCAGCCTATGCTAATGAAAAAAACGTTGAAAATATTCACAAACAACGTCACTGTTGTACTGTGCAAGTTAAAGTAGCGCTGCACTGAAATATCAAATTCTATCTCAAGAACTGAACTGTACCTCAGGAACCGGACTGTATCTCAAGAGCTGAACTGTATAAATGAAATTGTATCTAAGTAAATTGAATAAATGAAGAAATTCGTTACCCTACATCTTTGTTGTTGTTATTTCCAAACAAACATATACTCTATTGCATTGTGTATACAAAAGATGTGCATGACACAAATGACATTAGCTTTTCTGAAGATGAGTGCTGTTAAGGAGGTAACGTTTAAGAAGGAGAAAAACAAAACACATCAAATGGTTGCATGGAACTTTGCTTACCGTGCAGCACAAATTGGCTTATGGGAGCAGGAAGCATGTGACTGTGTCAACTTCGAAAGACATAGAGCAAATATGTGCAAAATTATATCTCCCGTGGTTGAAGAAAACCATAGACGTAGTATCTGGGCAACACTGTATACTATCAATGAGGAACAGGGTGAAATCAGTAAAAAAAAATACACGCAAAGAGGTGAAAAAGTTCATTTATTTCTCATCCAGCTTAAAAGCAATTTTACATTTTCGTAAGCAACACAGCAACATTATTTTCACACATCTCCTTCTTGAGTCGATGGAAAACATGGCACCCATAGAATTCCAGGTCTTGAATAGAAGCAAACTTGAACAATCGACGGATCCAAGCGATCATTCCTTCCCCTTCACGTCGGTGATGGTATCCGTGTGATCGAACAATCGAAGCGACGTGACCGTACGGGGTACGCCAGGATCATCTCAGTGAATTCCATGGTGAAAATGTGTTGACCACTTTGCACTCTTCCTTGATTAGCACACTTCACACCACTGAAAGACCCCCAGTGATGCAATGTTTGCTGAGAATGTCTCTATTATTCCGGCATCTTCTGGGTAGGCTACGAATGCAACATCTTTAAATATGAGCTGTCCACAGTCATCATCATAGAAACCCTAAGTGTTCGCGTCTGCAATGATGTTCACACCTTGAGATTTCATTGTGGAATGCTCTGGATATGGAGCAGCACCTGCTCATTTATACAACACGTTGGACAACATCGGTGAATGGGAAGCCGTTAATCACAGAGACATGTAGGACTAGAGCGCACTGAGATCCAGCCAACCTGTCGACGACTCAAATTCAGTTGGTAGACGCATAAGACCAGGCGTAATTATCTCTTCTGTTTTGAGCAGACTATTACGATGATTGGCGCCAGCTCCTTGAATTTCTGTCGACCGTACATACACCACACTGTGTACATTTTCATGCCACTGCAGGTGTACAGGTGGAATTCAGAGTTCGATAGACTTTGCCATTAGTTAACCAGCAATTATCAAATTATCAATATTCCCTCTTCTATTGGTCTGAAACGCAAGTGTGATGAACAGGGGCGTCTCCAGCTGAGAGGAGATTTTAATAGACCACGTTTCTCTGTTTGCATTCGGTAGCACTGGTTACTCGAAAACTTCCACTGAACGGAAAGATAGCGGTAGAAATACACCGGCATTCATAACTTTTGAAAACTTCAAACGCCTCTCACCCGATAGTGTGATATGTGGCATTTTCCACATTATTTTATTGGTGGTGATGTCGTTCTCCTCTTGAGCTCCTTGAATGTTACGAGCTGTTATCGGTTGCACTCGATACCAGAATATGTTCCTATTTAGCATTCAGAACAATTCACCACATATCCTCAAAGTATTCAATACGCAATTTTAAAGGTACACACGCAGTAAATCTCTTGTACTCTTCCACTGTTCCATCCGCTGGCTCGTGAGCCATCCAATATTTTCTAAATCGTTGAAATAAGAGGGAGAAGCAGAGACATACGTTTTAAGAGTTGATGTTATGCCTACACTGCATGTACGGTCAATCTCGACCCCGTTAAATTCATATCGTATCTCATGAAAGGGGAACGCTAAAGCATTACGTGCAAGGTTCAATGCCGCTTTAGCAGGACCACCCCTTTTCATAAATGATCCATCAAGATATATGAAACTCTTGCATGGCAGTGTTATACTTTCCTGGTGTTGGATAACGATCCGAATTTCATCGTACTTGTTAAATGTGGTTGATACATAATGTTTACGCGAGAAGTAAGTTTTCCAGACGTATAATACTCTCGTCATATTTCATCGGGATAGTTATGTCGAACGACGTCTTGGCGCGGCTTCGGACACACTGAGTTGAGAAACTCACGTGTTATCACTTTGCTGTTCTGCTGTGAAGTGCCGTGCTGGATGTTGTGCACTTTGGATTATACCTTATGCCCATCCAGTCTCCGTTGACAATACGGGGCTGCTGGTTGCAACTCGCCACACCACCTCTGTGTTTCTACACTTTGAAGGTCAGTGTTGGTTCCGCTTTAGATGTAGCCGTACAGTGATTTGCTCGCCGCGAAAATCGTTGATCATCCTCGTCCACAATATGCAGCTCCAAATAGTCAAAAGCCTGAACTGTTACAGGGAGGTAAACATTGGTGGTAGGGGTCTCGATGATGTTATACCCTGTTCCCAGTGATGGGAAGAATCCGTTAACTGTGTAAATCAGTCTTTTGTTGAGATAATAGTTGCGACGTTACGCTCGACGCGGATTGTAATGACAGGGAGTATATCAACTGACTGGTCGGATCTGTATAATTTATTAGGATTCTTCATCAAAACCCATCCTCTTGTGAAACCCACTGACCGTCCTATTGATCCTTTCTGGTCGAAGTCAATCGTTACGCTCGATGTCTTAATTTCCGATGTAAGCGTATTGATTTTTTCACGTAGCCAAATTACTCTTTCAGGCCGTTTTAAAACTTCGCTTAAATCGTCAATATCGTATGGAGGAGGTTCTGTTTCCACAATTTCTTTCCCACCATTATTATCCAGATAATGTTCATTGTTAGCCTCTGCGATATTTGGAATATGTAAGTCTCCAGTTCAGTCAGCGCTATACTCCATTCCCCGTTGCTCAAATCAGTCGGTGCGGAGTAGTTTGCGCACAAAATTGACGATCGTTCTTTTAATGTCACAGCGTTGCAATCGAACCCGACGGGTGGATGCTTAATGCATCTCCTTGTATTTCATATGTGTTTCTTCATAAACGTTGGCAGGACCGTGAAGCGCAGATGCCCACATGAGTAGGTATTTGAGTTTTGGTAGCGATCAAAGTTGTAGAACACATTTCATCATCTGTCGCTGAAGTATCATTGTAACTCTTCTGATTACTGCAAGTCTCCAAATGGTTTGAAACAGTAGACGTTATTTGTATTTGTCTTAACACATGCCATCCAATGGGTTCTTGCCCCCCCATCAACATCTAAACTCACGATTCCACTTCTCCATATAGTCTTCAGTAATGTATCCCGCATAAACACACCATGGAATGACATCTTCAACTTTTATAGTCCTGTCTTCCTCAGTTGCGTGTAATATTACGGTATATTCATTATATATTATATTATATTATTATATATATATATATTATATATAACATATATATTATATATAATGTATATATTATATTATATTATATTATATTATATTATATTAATTATATATACCGTAACACCATGGAATCTTGGAATGCTGTATTTTTCCCTGACAAACTTCAGCAGATCTGTATTTGTAAGCAGTCTGTCCGGTAGGAAAGCTAACGGACTTTATTTCTTTATTTATCAAGAGACCTAGTCCTTTCTAGTATGGTTTCAGGTATAGTCCTTTTCTGATGGCTGCTGCTTCCATCATGCAATTGTGTCTTCTTGCTTCCTCTAGCTGCTCCTAGGAGTTCTGTGCGTTCTTCACAGTTCTGGCAATAGCCGCAGCACCAACAGCCAGTGAACCCATCACTGAGAGACCTGCGAGGGCAGGGATGGGGAAGAGGATAATTCCACCTAATGTCTCGGTTATCGGCAGATCCCTCGGTGCTCTTACCAGTGCTTTATGTTTCAGGGCACTTTTACCTACATACATCGCTGTCAGGATACAGTTTGCTAAGCACCCTTCTTCTTCTTCATCGCTGTCTTCTTCTGTTTCAGAGCACAATGTCCAGCATTCATAACCTGCTTGAAATTCGTCACCCCTAAGCCAAACTTGATTTTACCACACGTGGTTTTATCGACTACAAATGCCGCAGTGCGCTGTCCTACGCCAGTATCCTTTCATCTGCGTATCGCTTTAGCCTTATCAGCTAAAATTCGATCTGCTGCATGACGTTCGGGGAGACCATTTCATGTTTCACACACATCTCATCTAACAGGTTAATCCCCTTAGCACCACGAGCCAACCATTTTGAAGCTTTGTTCCAGGTCCACAGTAATTATACCCCGGAGTTGTAATTCCACTGGTAGTTTGTTTGGAATGCCACCACCTCCTATAATGCGTCTCCTGTCACATATTTTACGCTACTGTGCTGATTGTGCTCTGTGCAACCCCTTACATAGCAAATCATCAGCGTGAGTCCAGCTGTTTTGCGTCACAGGAAAACCAAGCGGTTTAACAGGTGCTCTGTTCTCTCGACATCTTATGACATGCTCTGTGAGAAACAATGCATGATTCTGAGCTCTTATGCATTCCCTCGGTGTAAAAGCATCCCGAAATTTCAATGCCACTGCTATCCTTAAGATGTTCATTCTGGGATTTTTTCTCTGCGCTTTGGATATTGTGAATCTGTCACTAGACTGGTTTGGAAGGTATGACCTCTCAAATGCTGTCTGTGTTTTGAGATGTGTTGTGACTTGGCAAGACAGCTAAGCCACTATGAGATAGCCGAAAGGCACGCGTTTAAGCTCACACAGGCTGGCGTGAGGTCTGGAACAGTTAAAGGAGTTGAGTCTAGTAAAAAAAGTACGTAGCTTCTGGAATACTTCACTTTAATCCATAATTGGTGAACATCGGTCTGACGGTACATGCATCACAAGATAAATAGCAAATGATAATGGCGCCTTGCTAGGTCGTAGCAAATGACGTAGCTGAAGGCTATGCTAACTATCGTCTCGGCAAATGAGAACGTAATTTGTCAGTGAACCATCGCTAGCAAAGTCGGCTGTACAACTGGGGCTAGTGCTAGGAAGTGTCTCTAGACCTGCCGTGTGGCGGCGCTCGGTCTGCAATCACTGACAGTGGCGACACGCGGGTCCGACGTATACTACCGGACCCCGGCCGATTTAAAGGCTACCACCTAGCAAGTGTGGTGTCTGGCGGTGACACCACAAGATGTGTACCAAATCACCTACATTAAACTTCTGTTTACTTGGATCCAACATTTTAATACGATAGTACAACATATACATGAATGCATTATCATGAATATTAATTGGTCTCATTTGTATTGTGCTATGTTTGGTTCGATTATATTGTGCAATTATTTCTGGGAGTATTTCTGTCCATTTTTATGAGCCGCGAAAATTAACCTGTTCAGACGTTCAACGATACTCGCCTTCAGGTAGATGAATGTTGAGTGTCGATGCATTTCATACAGCTGCATTACAGTCTAATAATACCCATTATAAAACTCTCCACTGTGATCGGTCTGGAGGTTGAAACTTCCTGGCAGATTAAAACTGAGTGCCCGACCGAGACTCGAACTCGGGACCTTTGCCTTTCGCGGGCAAGTGCTCTACCATCTGAGCTACCGAAGCACGACTCACGCCCGGTACTCACAGCTTTACTTCTGCCAGTACCTCGTCTCCTATCTTCCAAACTTTACAGAAGCTCTCCTGCGAACCTTGCAGAACTACCACTCCTGAAAGAAGGGATATTGCGGAGACATGGCTTAGCCACAGCCTGGGGGATGTTTCCAGAAAGAGATTTTCACTCTGCAGCGGAGTGTGCGCTGATATGAAACTTCCTGGCAGATTAAAACTGTGTGCCCGACCGAGACTCGAACTCGGGACCTTTGCCTTTCGCGGGCAAGTGCTCTACCAACTGAGCTACCGAAGCACGACTCACGCCTGGTACTCACAGCTTTATTTCTGCCAGTACCTCGTCTCCTACCTTCCAAACTTTACAGAAGCTCTCCTGCGAACCTTACAGAACTAGCACTCCTGAAAGAAAGGATATTGCGGCGACATGGCTTAGCCACAGCCTGGGGGATGTTTCCAGAATGAGATTTTCACTCTGCAGTGGAGTGTGCACTGATATGAAACTCCTGGCAGATTGAAAATCTCATTCTGGAAACGTCCCCCAGGCTGCGGCTAATCCATGTCTCTGCAATATCCTTTCTTTCAGGAGTGCTAGTTCTGCAAGGTTCGCAGGAGAGCTTCTGTAAAGTTTGGAAGGTAGGAGACGAGGTACTGGCAGAAGTAAAGCTGTGAGTACCGGGCGTGAGTCGTGCTTCGGTAGCTCAGATGGTAGAGCACTTGCCCGCGAAAGGCAAAGGTCCCGAGTTTGAGTCTTGGTCGGGTACACAGTTTTAATCTGCCAGGAAGTTTCATATCAGCGCACACTCCGCTGCAGAGTGAAAATCTCATTCTGGTTTGGAGGTTGTTTGGGCAACGTTTTGCCTCTGTCTGTAACAAGCACTCAAACACATCCGCATCATTTCTCACCTTTTTTGGTTTTACACGTAATACGCAGGCAAATTTGGAGTATGCATCAATAACCGTTAAGATATATTTGAATCCGTTATTCTCAAGTGAATATTCTCTCATATCCACAAGATCAAACTGCTATAAGTCGGCCAAACATACATGATGGTTTGTACAGTTTCCGAACTACTGTCTATATGCTTATTCGATTATACCTCTCTCTCTCAGCTCTGAAATCATTGAGACAACATCATTCAGATGAGCGGTATTGACCGCAGCAGCTAATGCTATATAACATATACATTTGTAGAACACATTTCATCATCTGTCGCTGAAGTATCATTGTAACTCTTCTGATTACTGCAAGTCTCCAAATGGTTTGAAACAGTAGACGTTATTTGTATTTGTCTTAACACATGCCATCCAATGGGTTCTTGCCCCCCCATCAACATCTAAACTCACGATTCCACTTCTCCATATAGTCTTCAGTAATGTATCCCGCATAAACACACCATGGAATGACATCTTCAACTTTTATAGTCCTGTCTTCCTCAGTTGCGTGTAATATTACGGTATATTCATTATATATTATATTATTATATTATATATATATAATATATAACATATATATTAT
The DNA here is from genome assembly GCF_021461385.2 of Schistocerca piceifrons. NCBI lineage: Eukaryota > Metazoa > Arthropoda > Insecta > Orthoptera > Acrididae > Schistocerca > Schistocerca piceifrons. The sequence continues at coordinate 63,415,626 of NC_060140.1, read as the reverse complement.
ATATAATGTATATATTATATTATATTATATTATATTATATTATATTATATTATATTATATTATATTATATTATATTATATTATATTATATTATATTATATTATATTATATTATATTATATTATATTATATTATATTATATTATATTATATTATATTATATTATATTATATTATATTATATTATATTAATTATATATACCGTAACACCATGGAATCTTGGAATGCTGTATTTTTCCCTGACAAACTTCAGCAGATCTGTATTTGTAAGCAGTCTGTCCGGTAGGAAAGCTAACGGACTTTATTTCTTTATTTATCAAGAGACCTAGTCCTTTCTAGTATGGTTTCAGGTATAGTCCTTTTCTGATGGCTGCTGCTTCCATCATGCAATTGTGTCTTCTTGCTTCCTCTAGCTGCTCCTAGGAGTTCTGTGCGTTCTTCACAGTTCTGGCAATAGCCGCAGCACCAACAGCCAGTGAACCCATCACTGAGAGACCTGCGAGGGCAGGGATGGGGAAGAGGATAATTCCACCTAATGTCTCGGTTATCGGCAGATCCCTCGGTGCTCTTACCAGTGCTTTATGTTTCAGGGCACTTTTACCTACATACATCGCTGTCAGGATACAGTTTGCTAAGCACCCTTCTTCTTCTTCATCGCTGTCTTCTTCTGTTTCAGAGCACAATGTCCAGCATTCATAACCTGCTTGAAATTCGTCACCCCTAAGCCAAACTTGATTTTACCACACGTGGTTTTATCGACTACAAATGCCGCAGTGCGCTGTCCTACGCCAGTATCCTTTCATCTGCGTATCGCTTTAGCCTTATCAGCTAAAATTCGATCTGCTGCATGACGTTCGGGGAGACCATTTCATGTTTCACACACATCTCATCTAACAGGTTAATCCCCTTAGCACCACGAGCCAACCATTTTGAAGCTTTGTTCCAGGTCCACAGTAATTATACCCCGGAGTTGTAATTCCACTGGTAGTTTGTTTGGAATGCCACCACCTCCTATAATGCGTCTCCTGTCACATATTTTACGCTACTGTGCTGATTGTGCTCTGTGCAACCCCTTACATAGCAAATCATCAGCGTGAGTCCAGCTGTTTTGCGTCACAGGAAAACCAAGCGGTTTAACAGGTGCTCTGTTCTCTCGACATCTTATGACATGCTCTGTGAGAAACAATGCATGATTCTGAGCTCTTATGCATTCCCTCGGTGTAAAAGCATCCCGAAATTTCAATGCCACTGCTATCCTTAAGATGTTCATTCTGGGATTTTTTCTCTGCGCTTTGGATATTGTGAATCTGTCACTAGACTGGTTTGGAAGGTATGACCTCTCAAATGCTGTCTGTGTTTTGAGATGTGTTGTGACTTGGCAAGACAGCTAAGCCACTATGAGATAGCCGAAAGGCACGCGTTTAAGCTCACGCAGGCTGGCGTGAGGTCTGGAACAGTTAAAGGAGTTGAGTCTAGTAAAAAAAGTACGTAGCTTCTGGAATACTTCACTTTAATCCATAATTGGTGAACATCGGTCTGACGGTACATGCATCACAAGATAAATAGCAAATGATAATGGCGCCTTGCTAGGTCGTAGCAAATGACGTAGCTGAAGGCTATGCTAACTATCGTCTCGGCAAATGAGAACGTAATTTGTCAGTGAACCATCGCTAGCAAAGTCGGCTGTACAACTGGGGCTAGTGCTAGGAAGTGTCTCTAGACCTGCCGTGTGGCGGCGCTCGGTCTGCAATCACTGACAGTGGCGACACGCGGGTCCGACGTATACTACCGGACCCCGGCCGATTTAAAGGCTACCACCTAGCAAGTGTGGTGTCTGGCGGTGACACCACAAGATGTGTACCAAATCACCTACATTAAACTTCTGTTTACTTGGATCCAACATTTTAATACGATAGTACAACATATACATGAATGCATTATCATGAATATTAATTGGTCTCATTTGTATTGTGCTATGTTTGGTTCGATTATATTGTGCAATTATTTCTGGGAGTATTTCTGTCCATTTTTATGAGCCGCGAAAATTAACCTGTTCAGACGTTCAACGATACTCGCCTTCAGGTAGATGAATGTTGAGTGTCGATGCATTTCATACAGCTGCATTACAGTCTAATAATACCCATTATAAAACTCTCCACTGTGATCGGTCTGGAGGTTGAAACTTCCTGGCAGATTAAAACTGAGTGCCCGACCGAGACTCGAACTCGGGACCTTTGCCTTTCGCGGGCAAGTGCTCTACCATCTGAGCTACCGAAGCACGACTCACGCCCGGTACTCACAGCTTTACTTCTGCCAGTACCTCGTCTCCTATCTTCCAAACTTTACAGAAGCTCTCCTGCGAACCTTGCAGAACTACCACTCCTGAAAGAAGGGATATTGCGGAGACATGGCTTAGCCACAGCCTGGGGGATGTTTCCAGAAAGAGATTTTCACTCTGCAGCGGAGTGTGCGCTGATATGAAACTTCCTGGCAGATTAAAACTGTGTGCCCGACCGAGACTCGAACTCGGGACCTTTGCCTTTCGCGGGCAAGTGCTCTACCAACTGAGCTACCGAAGCACGACTCACGCCTGGTACTCACAGCTTTATTTCTGCCAGTACCTCGTCTCCTACCTTCCAAACTTTACAGAAGCTCTCCTGCGAACCTTGCAGAACTAGCACTCCTGAAAGAAAGGATATTGCGGCGACATGGCTTAGCCACAGCCTGGGGGATGTTTCCAGAATGAGATTTTCACTCTGCAGTGGAATGTGCACTGATATGAAACTCCTGGCAGATTGAAAATCTCATTCTGGAAACGTCCCCCAGGCTGTGGCTAATCCATGTCTCTGCAATATCCTTTCTTTCAGGAGTGCTAGTTCTGCAAGGTTCGCAGGAGAGCTTCTGTAAAGTTTGGAAGGTAGGAGACGAGGTACTGGCAGAAGTAGAGCTGTGAGTACCGGGCGTGAGTCGTGCTTCGGTAGCTCAGATGGTAGAGCAATTGCCCGCGAAAGGCAAAGGTCCCGAGTTCGAGTCTCGGTCGGGTACACAGTTTTAATCTGCCAGGAAGTTTCATATCAGCGCACACTCCGCTGCAGAGTGAAAATCTCATTCTGGTTTGGAGGTTGTTTGGACAACGTTTTGCCTCTGTCTGTAACAAGCACTCAAACACATCCGCATCATTTCTCACCTTTTTTGGTTTTACACGTAATACGCAGGCAAATTTGGAGTATGCATCAATAACCGTTAAGATATATTTGAATCCGTTATTCTCAAGTGAATATTCTCTCATATCCACAAGATCAAACTGCTATAAGTCGGCCAAACATACATGATGGTTTGTACAGTTTCCGAACTACTGTCTATATGCTTATTCGATTATACCTCTCTCTCTCAGCTCTGAAATCATTGAGACAACATCATTCAGATGAGCGGTATTGCCCGCAGCAGCTAATGCCATGGGCAGTCGCAGTCGATTTATTACCTCATTGAGATAGTTGTGGTATATATACTGAGAAGCCTGATTGCTGACTCTTTTATATATATTCGCCAGTATCCCATACCTGGGCCCTATATCACAAGAAATCGCGAACCTTTTCAGAAACAAATGTAACAGTTGCATTCTCAACCAACAATAAGTTAGGAAACCTACTCATCCATAATGTAAAATCAAATACACAAACCTACAACAACAGCGGAGTGTACAAAGTATCATGCCCCACTTGTCCTGCCTACTATGTAGGGAAAACAGGCAGAAACTTCAAGACCCGTTTTCAAGAACATGTGAATGCTTTCAGGCTCACGAATTTCGAAAAATCAGTCATTGCACAACATATGTTGGAAACTAAACATATCATCAACAGTCTAGAAAACAATTTGGTAATACTTCATAACGAAGCCAATGGTAAGACCCTAAGTCTGATAGAACAACTGGAGATATACCTCCACAAAATCAAAAAACCAGAATCTATGTTAAACGAACAAACAGATTTGGCAATCCATAGTTATTTCACTAATTTTAAAGACCTATTCTAAAGTTATTCTTTGTATATGTCAATTGTTTATAATTATATCTTTAGCACTACGAATAAATTCATCTTTGACAACACCAGGTAGAAAAATATCTGTGACGTGTTTATAAACATGTGTGTGCAAATGTACATCCTGAATGAAGTGACATTTGATAAAACGACGGAGAAAAGAATGTTTGCCGGTACTAAAACGTTGAAAATGCTTTCCTTGGATTATGTGGTAAGTTTACACTGTTCATTTTACACTACTTTATACATATTTTCCGCGTTCGACTTACGAAATTCATAACCTAACATTAAACCTTTTCGTGACAGGAATATACATTTCATCTCATTCAGGAGAAGGAATAAGAAGTAAAACGTGTATTAAAACAAAATACACCTGACGATGGACCCACACGGTCCGAAATGCATCGTGTAGTTAATAAAACATGAAAAATTTGTGACTGGAGGCGTTGTTTAATTCAAACCTCCAATGTTTTGAATACAGTCACGTTTTAAGCTGCAAAATATGGATAAAATTAATTTTTTTTCCATAAGTCTTGATTTGATTTGACTGCCCCTTATATCAGGATATGGACGTGGTTTTACATTTTTTCCTCATGTATTTTAACTGCTTTCGTTACGTAAGTATTTTACAAATTTTAAATGTGGATATTACATAAAAATATGGCTCTAAGAATAATTAACGCTGTAACACACTAGTGGGCACTTTCTCTGACTAGGTACTACATGTGATTTTTAATTTAGCTGCAGCACAGAAGGATTCTGAAGAACGGACATATCGTCCCTGAAGAATGTCCTAGAGAGAGGGACGCCTGGGTACAATAATCCGTATCCACACACGGAGCGCCTCGTCGGATACCTCTCCGACGAGAGCCCGGCGCGGCCCCTAATGAGTCCGCTGCAATGCACTCGCAGCCGCTAATTGATCAGCGCGAGCGATCGACCTGGGATTCGACCTCTCGCCGGCGTGCCTGATTGGCTGCCGCGGCTGCGCCTCCTTCGCGCCGGAACCAATTAGCGAGCACTCGAGGCAGCCGCCGGCGCGCGCGGAACAGAATTCGTGCTGGTGCCTGCGTAATCTGCTTGTTCGCCGCTTGCCGTACGCGAAATTGCCTTTTGTATCAGGCTGCAGCTTCGTTGTGCGCCGTGACGAGGTTAACAGAAGCATGGACGTCGTATTTTGATGACTTTTGTATTTTCTGATGAATTTAGCGTGGCACCGTGCTGTGCTGTTGCAGCTGTTGATGGGAAGCTGGATATTCCAACTGAATTTTAAGCACTTTTCGTTCTTTTTTATCGCAGTCTTCTGTCTGTTGACATGAGCACGAAGCAAATCAGTTGCAATACATTTTGTGTAATGACTATGTCCAGTGGCAACTACAGTAATAGCACAATATCACCAGACAAAATACAGCTGAAGACAAAAAAAATTAGAGTTAAAAAAAAACTGGATGATCTACTAACGAGGCAGTGCATCACAAACTGAGCAAGTTAATAACGATTTGGTTCACTTCTGACCCTTATGCATGCAGTTATTCGGCTTGTCATTGATGGACAGAGTTGTTGCATGTCCTCCTGAGGGATGTCGTACCAAATTCTGCCCAACGCTTCAACCGTTCTCAGTTGGGGAGAGAGCTGCAATCTTGCTGCCCAAGGTTAGGTTTGGCAAGCACGAAGACAAGCCCACTCGTCGTGTGTGGGCGGACATTATCTTGCTGAGATGTAAGCTCAGGATGTCTTGCCGTGAAGGGAAACAAAACTGGCGTAGAATATCGACGATTTACTGCTGTGCTATAAGGATGCCGCAGATAACAACCAGATGGATCCTACTATCAAAAGAAACGGCATCCCAGAGCATCATTTCCGGTTGTTGGGCAGTGTGGCGGGCGGCAGTCAGGTTGTAATCCCAGCACTGTCTAGGAAGTGTCTAGAAATCCGGAATCTCATTGACGGGAGTAGAAGTATCTTCAGTGATGAACCCTGCTTCAGATTGAGCCCCAATGACCATCGAAGGTGTGTCTGGAATTGGCCTGATCAGTGGTGGAATACCAACCTGACTGTAAAGTGCGATTTACGTAGTTGGAATGGGATGAACTGTGTCTTGAAGAACACTACATCTACGCTCTGGACATTTACTCTGCTGGTGTGACGCTATTGAAACGCCCGCTAAACCCGCTGGTCAGAACAGGTAATAGGACTGTAAAAAGGGTCGAGGGTTGAAGTCACTTTCTGCTTCTATTTGTCATTTATTGTAGTTTAGCAACTCTTTCACGGCTGAAGGCCTCCAACAAGAAATTTAAAAAAATCAAAATTCAATTAAGATAGCAATAAAATAATTTAGAGCCCAAAAGGTAGCACATACAAGGTGCAACACAAATGGCTGAGGGCCACAATTAAATTTCAAAACTTAAGAATATATTACCATAGACCTTTAAAGGCAGAAGGCCAGCATGTTTATTATCAAGAAATCTTAACAATCGACAAGATAAAAATCCAATTAAGATAGCAGTAAAATAATTTAAAGAAACAACATACGCAAGGTGCAATACCAATGGCTGAGGATCACAATCAGCTTCAACATTTCAAAATATATTATCATAATCCTTAAAGGCAGAAGGCCGCAGTGTTTAAGCTTGAAAGGTAAATTTAAAAATTAATTTTGCAAAATTTTAAGAAACAAGCAATAGCCATAAGCCTAAAATTTAAAATAGCTGACAACAGATAATTAAACACCGGTGGCACTCAGAAGGCCTCCAGGGAGGTCGGTATGCCCTCGTTCTCTTAGGTGAGACAGGCGGTGAGCCCAACTACACTTGATCCGTTGCAACCCAACCAGGGGGCAGCTACAGACTGACCGACACAACAACTTGCTTCCCGTCAATCAGTACATGAAAACCCCAGATGACAATGTTACGCCGGCCGAAGTGGCCGTGCGGTTAAAGGCGCTGCAGTCTGGAACCGCAAGACCGCTACGGTCACAGGTTCGAATCCTGCCTCGGGCATGGATGTTTGTGATGTCCTTAGGTTAGTTAGGTTTAACTAGTTCTAAGTTCTAGGGGACTAATGACCTCAGCAGTTGAGTCCCATAGTGCTCAGAGCCATTTGAACCATTTTGACAATGTTACAAACGTGATAATCCTCAGTGGAGTGTGTATTAGCTGTCAAAATTACACACCATGTTGGACAGCGACCACAGGTGAGGAAAAACGCTGACTGAATTTACATTAGTGGCCAGGGCAAGTAACCGGAACACTAACGGCCACTAGGCAGAAAATTCCGCTGGTACAGCCGGCCGAAGTGGCCGTGCGGTTAAAGGCGCTGCAGTCTGGAACCGCAAGACCGCTACGGTCGCAGGTTCGAATCCTGCCTCGGGCATGGATGTTTGTGATGTCCTTAGGTTAGTTAGGTTTAACTAGTTCTAAGTTCTAGGGGACTAATGACCGCAGCAGTTGAGTCCCATAGTGCTCAGAGCCATTTCCGCTGGTACACTTGAATTTGAAACACGGTAGTAGTTAACTCACTCAAAAGAACACTGCCTGAATTTACGTCAGTGCCCAGGGCACTTAACCAGAACACTAACGGCCACAAGACAGAAAATTCCACTGGTGCTCTCAAATCGCAGTCGACCAAAACAGTTCATTGCACTGCATGGTGGCTAAATCTCAGCAGTATAACCACTCGGTGTTACTCACCGGAAAACCTCCCCAACAGCAAACCACCAAAGCGAACCACCACAACTTGAGTAGACATGGCTCGGGTAGTTGAAACCACGAAGCTCGTAGCGATCGGACAGCTCCACACACGCTCCGACACTGCACAGGGACTGCCAGTGGCCCCAGCCGACTGCGCGGAGACAACTTCCCTCGTCCGCAACAACCGACCGACTCACTCCAGACCCCCTTGCCGGAAACTATACGCATCAAACCAAAGATGGTACACGGCGCAAATATCGATAAACATCACTGCAGCCACACGTAGAAGAAAGAACAACCACGACGTAACCGCGACAAGGGTGGGAAACCAAACACGGATAGACAGCGTAGTTTACGAAAACGCATAGTTGGGGGTGAGCATGGTTCAGCTATCTGTAACATGATTGTACGACTGCGCGACATTCTTGGTGACATCTGTATGTCGATCCATTTATCTGCAACACTCCATGATTACAAACTTGTTTGGCCTACATATGGTGCTGTCCTTTGTCTTAGATAGACTGAATCGTGTGCTGCCATGTGTTCGAACTGTGTATTAAGACACTGTGAATTATCTCTGTACGTATCGTGTGTTGGAGATGATTTAGAACAATGCATCAATACTATGTCAGAACAAGAAGCTAAAGGAACATCCAGCAGTTTGAGAGGAATACATGCTGAATTTACCGCACACAAGGACAGTTATTCAGGAAAGTAAGGCTGTGCTGTTTAATAATTGGTCAGGCAAGAAACACCCGAGAAACGAGCAGAGTCCAAAGAATGCTGAAGGTTTTAATTTATCAAAAATTGTAATTTTGTTGGCCTGGCGAAACGCCTACGGAAATGTGTAAAGCTCCATCTCTGGCAATATTATTGTTCCCAGAATGAGATTTTCACTCTGCAGCGGAGTGTGCGCTGATATGAAACTTCCTGGCAGATTAAAACTGTGTGCCCGACCGAGACTCGAACTCGGGACCTTTGCCTTGGTAGAGCACTTGCCCGCGAAAGGCAAAGGTCCCGAGTTCGAGTCTCGGTCGGGCACACAGTTTTAATCTGCCAGGAAGTTTCAATATTATTGTTATCATAAAATCTGATATTTAGCCGTACAACCTGTATTATGAATACCCTTATTCCGACATGTCAGTATTCAGTCATTTTCCTGGAAACTCCTGCTATCGGACATGTCAGTATTCTGATAGAGAACAAAAAGAGAAATTGATTATTCTTCCAGCAAAAAATGAAAAATCAATCATTTTGTATCTGACTGCGAGTTTTAAAATATTCTCTAACGCCTCCTAACGATTACACTACAATGCTCCTGTTCCCAACAGAAAACTTACCTCGTCCCGCGCCTGCAACTGCGTCACCAACGACATAATAAAATAATTGCCGGCCGTATGGCTGAGCGGTTCTAGGCGCTTCAGTCTGGAAACGCGCGACCGCTACGGTCGCGGGTTCGAATCCTGCCTCGGGCATGGATGTGTGTGATGTCCTTAGGTTAGTTAGGTATAAGTAGTTCTAAGTTCTAGGGGACTGATGACCTCAGATGTTAAGTCCCATAGTGCTCAGAGCCATTTGAACCAATAAAATAATTCAAAATAAATACTGCGATAAATGTAGAGTGCAATGCATAGTCATAACTACTGATGCAACTATTCCTATGATTTTTTTAATATAGAATCTGAGCGATCACAACGGGCTTGGTCAACAAGCCTTAAGCGGTGTAAAAAATGAAAGAACCCAATAAAAAGTTTTAATTTACTGTATTCCGAAAATGAAGATCTATACGTTAACAAAGTTTACTCAGATCTTTCTTATCCTTGAACAGATTGAAAAGTTTAATTGCCCCACAATACCTATAATCAACAATCATCCATCTGGTCACAACAAAGATACGAATATTACTCTCAATTAATGCATACGCAAAGCTAACAAAATCGCTCCAATGCACAAGGCAGCAACAGGTACGTGCAGCAAAAGGCAAATTAGCAAAAAATCCTCGATTAAAACCAAAATCTGATACTGGTGCCAGTAGCACGGTCAGGGCAGGCTGCCGGCCGCTGTGGCCGAGCGGTTCTAGGCGCTTCAGTCCGGAATCGCGCTGCTGCTACGGTCGCAGGTTCGAATCCTGCCTCGGGCATGGGTGTGTGTGATCTCCTTAGGTTAGTAAGGTTTAAGTAGTTCCAAGTCTAGGGGACTGATGACCTCAGATGTTAAGTCCCATAGCGCTTAGGACCATTTGAACCAAGGCACGCTGCAATCTCCCCTGACGCGCGGCTTCTCTCATCACCGCAGGCTGCGTCCCACTACTACCAACAACTGTTCGCTCGATACTACTCGCGATAATAATATCTCAGACTTAAAGTTTGTGTATACGTGAAACAGCAGAATCAGAAGCGAACCTTCCAAAATATTTGAACGTCCAGTTTTCAATTCTTTCAACTGCTTCTTGGTGTTTGGCTATGAAAAAATACTTGATTGCGCGAGCATTAAAAGAATCTGACCCTACTCCTTGTGAAGATATTATGTGATCTTAAATTTTGATCCCCTCCCTCGTAAACAAAGATTTCTGTAAATTTTCTGTTACTTCTGCTTGTGAAAACTTATCTAGTATTCTTTCTAAAAGGTGTACGTGTCCTTCCTAAGTATTTGTTGCTACCAGAATGCCGTCAACATCCAGTGCTACACTTTCTGGCAGTTCTGGACCAAGTATTGTCTCTAAAGCAGCAATGAACACTCCAGAATTAACATTAAGTCCGAAAGTTAGGGCGCAAAATTGATAAGTTACCGCCAAAAACAAAGGTCATACACTTTCTACATTTCAGTGTTAGTCTTACCTGCCAATATGAACTTTTTAAATCAATGCTCGAAGTTTTTTGCCACCATGAAATTTTTATAACTGCTCGTCAAGGTTTTCATATCTTGTGTGTGCGGTAAAATTATTTTATTTGGGGCTCGCGCGTCCAACACGAGATGAATGCTTCCATTAGGCTTAGTTACCGCTAAAAATGGCCCGCAGTATAATGATACAGATGGTTCGATTATGTTTCATTCTAGCAATTGCTCGAACTCGTCCCTCACTGCTGCTCACCTGAACCAGGAACCATGTATGCATTCTTGCGAAATACGAACTTCGGCATTGTAAATATAGATTTTAATAACACCTAGTTTTCGAGTAAACAAATATAAATACTGTAGCAGTGATCCTATAATTTACCTTCTTGTTCTTATGTAATTGTTGTAGATTCAATAATTTTATCGCCTACTAGTTCCATTAAGACTAGGTCTTTTTGTACGAAATTTAATGCACTTCACTTTGTACATGAATACGTTTTTGCTAGAGGTCGTAGTCTTCGAGTTATTCGAGGTACAGAAGTTATTCAAGATAGAGAAGTGGCCTTCAAACGCACCTTCACCTCCACACTCATCCTTGACCACTCGTGATGTCTAATATGTTGTTTGTGACATTCCTTCCTAACACTGTACAAAAATTTGAAACTATACGAACTGTTCGTGATATTCGACCTTTTTTCGTCTGTACTGATTGGGCTATTACGCCATCAGCATTGTCGGCTATTTAGTTAACATCATTAATTTAAACGTCCACTTTAGTGTAATGAAACGACTGTTGTTACGCTGGATCGACACTGAAGCGCCAAAGTAACTGGTGTAGGCATGGGTATTCAAATACAGAAATATGTAAACAGGCAGAATACGGCGTTGCGGTCGGCAATTCCTATACCGTATAAGACAACAAGTGTCTGGCGCAGTTGTTAGATCGGTTACTGCTGTTACAATAGCAGGTCATGAAGATTTAAGTGTGTTCGAACGTGGTGTTACAGTCGGCGAACTAGCGATGGCACACAGCGTCTCCAAGGTAGCAATGAAGTTGGGATTTTCTCGTACGACCGTTTCACGAGAGTACCATGAGTATCATGAATCCGGTAAAACATCAAATCTCCGACATCGCTGCGGCCGGAAAAAGATCCTGCAAGAGCGGGACCAACAACGACTGAAGCGAATCGTTAAGCGTGACGGAATAGCAACCCTTCCGCAAATTCCTGTAGATTTCCATGCTGGGCCATCAACAAGTGCCAGCGTGCGAACCATTCAACGAAACATCATCGATTTGGTTTCTTTAAAGTCAGCACCACCATCAGACAGTTGTGTATTTACAGTGTTACATTTACACTTACACAATCATGATTTCAGCTTCAAAGCACCATTATCAACTGTTTTAAGTGTTACAAATTGCCTAAGATGGCATACTGTCGTATTAAAATACAGTATGCCATCGTAGGCAATTTATAACACTTAAAACACTTGATAATGGCACTTAGAAGCCGAAATCATGATTGTGTAAGTGTAAATGTAACACTGTAAATAAACAACAGTCTAATGGCCGTACTGACTTTAATGAAATATATTACGACAGTGGCCCCGCATTATGAAAAAATTATGAAATCATTGATATGAGCTTACGGAGCCAAAAGCCCACTCGTGATTCCACGACACAAAGCTTTACGCCTCTCATGGGTTCGTCAGCACCGATACTGCACTGTTGATGACTGGAAACATGTTGCCTGGTCGGACGAATCTCGTTTCAAATTGTATCGAGCGCATGCGCGTGTACGGGTATGAAGACAACCTCACCCTAGATCATGCACGTCAGCAGGCGGCTGTTGAAGCTGGTGGAGGCTCTGTAATGGTGTGGGGCGACTGCAGTTGGGGTGATGTGGGACCCCTGATACGGTTAGATACGAATCTGACAGATGACTCCTACTTAAGCATCCTGTCTGATCACTTGCATCCATTCATATGCATTCTGCATTCGGACGGATTTGGTCAATTCCAGCACGGCAATGTGGCACACCACATGTCCAGAATTGCTACAGAGTGGCTCCAAGAACACTCTTCTGAGTTTAAACACCTTCACTGCCTGCCAAACTCTTCAGACATGGACTTTATTGAGCATTTTTGGGACGCCTCGCAACGTGCTATTCAGAATACATCTCCACCCCCTCGTACTCTTACGGATTTATGGACAGTACTGCGGGATTCATGATGTCAGTTCCCTCCATCACTACTTCACACATTAGTAGAGTCCATGCTACGTCGTGTTGAGGTACTTCTGCGTGCTCGCGGGGGCCCTACACGATGTTAGGCAGGTGTACCGGTTTCTTTGGATTTTCAGTGTAATTACGCTGACAATTCGATCCAAACCTAACCCTTTCAAGTACAGTAGTTTTGTAGTCAGAAGGTCCGACGCTTGCAACAATATAATTGTTTATTTCATGATGATACAATTCAGGAAATTTACACAAACATCAATTTTCTCAAGTTATAAGTGACTTAGTCAGTTGTGTAATGAGGTCAGTCAATGCAGACAAAAGAAAGTAGTATGCGGGAAATAATTCGTCCAGTCACAAATGCTTGTACAGTGGCAGGAAGAAGTGCCATGAGCAACATGCTAGAAATCCTGACTGGTGGGAGCTGAGTGTCGGAGTAGGGGTGCTTTTGAAGGCCACTTTTGAACGTTTTCCTTGAATAACTCGAAAACTGTGACCTCTAGCGAAAACGTATCACAGTACAGAATTTACCTAGATTAGATTTCCTACAAAAAGGTCCTGTTGATTTTTTTCTGTTGCGCTAATTGTTTGTGCGTAGTGAGCGAGAGAATATGAAAATGTCCCTCGTAGTTTTATGAAAGTCAGATACAATACTCCGGCTTGTATAAAATGACATCGGTAGGGGCAACTCAGTCACCCTGTATGACGTGGCAACGTATTGAAAGCACGAGTCAGAACCAATACCTCAGCCTCCCTCGAATACAGGTTACAGTGAATCCCTGTGTTCTCGTGTTGTGCAGATTCAGCTCGAACTTTGTACAAATCGTCTTCCATTGAAGCTAGCATGAGCTCGTGATTTCAGCATGTTACCGCGTGTTTAAGGAATTATATTCAATGATGGCCAAAACATTGTGACCACTGTCCACAGTAAAAATGGAATGACGCACGGTGGCGTGGCGGGCATGCGACTCGCTCAGGAAGGAGAAGAGCAGAAACGAATCGGAAGTCTACCAATACAGTTTCAACCAGCTCCTCTGCCAGACAGAGAGAACTGCCACGACATTTATCCCTCCTGGCAACTTCAACTGCTCCCCACCTCCCCGACTCCACATCAGGGCTCCTCTCTCCTCTTCCCTCTCCATCTGTTCCCCTTCCTTTCCTCTTGTAACCACTGCCCTATCCACACTACTCCATACGCACACTACTCCTCTTTCCCATCGATTGTATTTCCCATTACCCACATCAGCTCCTGCGTATCATCTCCATATGCACTGAAGCGCCAAAGAAACTGATATAGGCATGTGTATTCAAATACAGATAGCCAGCCGCAGTGGCCGAGCGGTTCTAGGCGCTATGGTCTGGAAAGGCGCGACCGCTACGGTCGCAGGTTCGAATCCTGCCTCGGGCATGGATGTGTGTGATGTCCTTAGGTTAGTTAGGTTTAAGTAGTTCTAAGTTCTAGGGGACTGATGACCTCAGAAGTTAAGTCCCATAGTGCTCAGAACCATTTGAACCAAATACAGAGATATGTAAACAGGTAGAATATGGCGCTGCGGTCGGCAACGCCTATATAAGACAGCAAATGTCTGACGCAGTTGTTAGATCGGTTACTGCTGCTACAATGGAAGGTTATCAATATTTAAGTGATGTTCCATTAAGTTTGGGTGTGCAGCCGCATGAATTCTCCTTCTTGTAATATTTCGGCTGTATAACGTTCAGCCATCTTCAGAGTGAGCCGCAAGACTGCCGCTCCAGTTTTTTTTTTTTTTTTTCATTTATTGAATTTCAATTCCCCCCGAAGGGGGGCGGGCTGGCAGCAGCTTAGTACGCCGCTCTTCAGCCGACAGATTTTGTGACAAAGAGCAAGAGAACAAATAAGAAAAACAACAGGCGATAAAATCGGAGACTTAGAGAGTAACAAGGCGAAAAGAAATCGTGGAACTTAAAACAACAACACAGGGATGATGACGCTAATAAAAATACATACGAAGTAGACAGGGAAAACAATAGACAATTAAAAAACACGGCGACAGTCTGGATTCTGTTCGCAAAGGAAATAAAATTCACACCGAGCGACAGCATGGTTTCTGTTCGCAACACGAGAAAGACAAACAACACTGAATAGTCACTGGAACACTGCACTAAAAAGTTGGCAAATGTGACACCACAGTCGAGAGCAGGTGGGGGGAAACTGGACAGAAGATGGGAAAACGAAAAAGGGGGGGAAAGGAGAGTAAAAGCGAAGGGGGGAGCCGGGAAAGGAGCTGAAGGAGGATGAGGACCCAGAAGAGGGGTGGGGGCAGACGCGACAGGGAGTGGGGTAGGCAGAGGAGGGGAATACAAAAGGACTGGGGGGGAGAAGGGAGGTAGGGAGAGGTTTAGTGGGGGGAAGAACAGGACAGAAGTGGGGGGGGAGAGGGAGCCCAGGGAAAGGACAAAGGAAAGGAGGGGGATGGAGGATCAGAGTTGATAGGAAGGATAAATGGAGGGAGAGAGGGCATCATCCGGGAGGGGGAGTTGACGGAAGCCACCTCGGGAAAGGAGATGGAGGGTGTAGAGATGGAGGGTAGGGGGGACACAACGGTGAAGACGTGGCAGGGGGCGGGGAGCCGCTCCAGTGCTCGCTTCGTCCCTTTATACTCGTGTACTGCGCGACTGCGCATGCGGCCACAGATGCAGATGCGCCAGAGACGTTGGTCGGCGGCAGAGACGTGCACAACGTGCGAGCTACATCTATGACTCCGCAGTCGATCTCTGTTGGCATGTCGATACATCATTGTGAGCTGCACTGTGACGACGTCTTTGTGAGTTTATTACAGCAAGTGCCGGATTCCATGATATATCAAGGTTGAAACAACTATCTCTATTAATTGAAGTCAAGCGAATCGCAATTGCCTCCTTCACTATCGATATAGTTGCTAAAATTTCGACGCTGTCATACAACATATTGTGGCCAGTGTCAATACAGTGCTCTCCCACTGCCGACTTGTTAGGTTGTAAAAGTCGTGTGTACCTCCGGTGTGCTATACATCTTTCTTGGACCGTACGAGTTTTCTGTCCAATGCTAGGAAGGCCACATTCACATGGAATTTTGTAAACAGATTTTCGGAGCAGCAAATCATCGGAGCCCACGAGTGCAGCTGTCTTGGCTGAAGGACGAAAAATCACTTTTACTCTGTGTCTGTTGAGAATGCGTCCTATTTTTTATGAGAGGCTACGCACATATGGCAGGAAGGCCATTGATTTAAAGGTTTCTTCGTCTTCTTCTGCTTCCTTTGTGGCCTCTTTCAGTTTCATTTTCAGTGCCTTCTGTTTATGCCGTGTGGAGTGCCCATTGTCTTCAAACACTCTCTGTAAGTGGGAAAGTTCATCTTGCAGACTGCTTTCGTCAGAAATAATATGCGCTCTGTGAGTCAAAGTTCGGAGAACACTCATTGTCTGGGCAGGATGGTGGCAGCTATTTGCACGTAAATACAAATCCGTGTGCGTCGGCTTCCGATACACTTCATGTCCCAAAGTGTCACCCTCTCTGCGCCGAACCAGAACATCCAAGAATAGAAGGCATCCCTCCTTTTCAATTTCGATTGTGAACTTTACTTGACCGTGGAGGGAGTTCAGATGTCTTAAGAAGTCTTGCAAGTTATCTTCACCATGGGGCCAAACTATAAAGGTATCATCAACAGACCTCCACAATACCGTGGGTTTCAAGTCAGGAGATTCAACCGCCTTCTCCTGGAAGTCTTCCATAAATAAATTGGCCACCAGAGGGGATAAGGGACTACCCATGGCGACTCCGTCCGTTTGTTCAAAAAATTCGTTGTTAAACAAGAAGTAAGTAGAAGTCAGAACATGTTTGAATAAAGCTCAAATCTCTTTGTCAAAACTTCTTTCAATAAGTTGTAGAGATTCTGGAAGGGGAACCTCTGTGAATAAAGCCACCACATCGAAACTAAGTGATATATCAGAAGGGTTAATTTCAGTGATTTCAGTTTACTAATGAAATCAGCAGAGTTTCTTATGTTGTGAGCACATTTTCCCACAAGAGGCCTCAACAACGATGTCAGGTGTTTGGCAACGTCATAGGTCGGAGATCCTATGTTACTTATTATGGGGCGGAGAGGAGCATCTTTCTTGTGGACCTTTGGTAGTCCATAAAATCTAGGAGGCACCGCACCACTTGATTTCAGTCTCCGAACAACTTCTTGTGGGAAGATTCACATCAAGATTTAAGTGAGTTTACTCGTGGTATTACAGTCGGTGTGCGAGCGATGGGACACAGCGACGAAGTAGAGATTTTCCCGTACGAACATTTGACGAGTGTACTAAGAATATCAGGAATCTGGTAAAACATCAAATTTCCGACATCGCTGCAGCCGAGAAAAGATCCTGCAAGAACGGGACCAACGACGACTGAAGAAACTCGTTCAACGTGACGGAAGTGCAACCCTTCCACAAATTGCTCCACATTTCCATGCTGGCCCCTCAATAGGGGTCAGCGTGCGAACCATTCAACGAAACATCGTCGATATGGGCTTTCGGAGCGGAAGGCCCACTCGTGTACTTTAGATGATTGCACGTCACAAAGCTTTACGCCTTTCCTGGGCCTCTCAACACGGACATTGGACTGTTGTTGACTGGAAGCATGTTGCCTGATTGGACGAGTCTCGTTTCAAATTGTATCGAGCGGATGGGCGTGAATGGGCATGGAAACCTCACGAATCCATGGACCATGCATGTCAGCAAGCGACTGTTGAAACTGGTGGAGGCTCTGTAGTGGTGTGGGGCGACTGCAGTTGGAGTGATATGGGACTCCTGATACGTCTAGATACGACACGTATGTAAGCACCCTGTCTGATCACCTGCATCCATTCACGTCCACTGTGTATTCCGACGGACTTGGGCAATTCTAGCAGGAGAATGCGACTACCCACACCTCCAGAATTGCTGCATACTGGATCCAGGAATACTCTCGCAGGTTTAAACGCTTCCGCATGTAACCTACCCCTCAGTTAACGACCTTAATGACAGTGAAAAATTAAACCGCGTGTACCTAATGGAAATTTGGTAAAAGCAATCGTCGCCGAAGTTAATCTGTTGGTAAAGAGGGAGGAAAGGGTTACATCCAAATGAAAGGGAAAATGCAAATGAAATTGGTGGAAATTTGTGCTTGTGTAATCTAAATATTGTAGCCAGCTATGAATAATTTAACTGAACTTTGAAATTAAAGCAGTGAAATGGAATGGTATTGCTTTAATGCTGGCGTTTGAATATCAACGACACAGGGGTTCATTTCGGGAAAGGAAGGTACCCTGCTTGGTAATGCAATTGGGACAATGAGCAACAAAGGTTCATGCTAAGTTGCTGTATTTTAGTGATGCAAATGGAACAGTTTGAAAAGCTGAGGTCTGCCATACAGATCTTAAACTTTACGTGCTTTCAGTCTTCCTTGTTTGTTGATTGAAGGTTTGAAGTTGTATATCGAGGAGGTGGCGACAGTCACTTATCGCCAGCCGTCGCTGTTGCAGAAGCTGGATGTTGGCGCGCCTTCTTCTCGACATGGTCACCAGGCGAAACGGGCTCTTGATGTGCGCCAGCTAATGTTTCCCGTCCGCGACACCGTGCTAGAAACTATCATAGAAAGTCGAGCGCAATTACATGCTGCCAAACCCCGAAAGCGCGGCAACTCGCGGGATCGTCAACACATCTGCTCCACTGCCCTACTCTAGCCATACTCTGCTTCCCCGAGCTCCACGCAGCAGAATTAACACTACCAAAGATCCTAAATACTTTGATTCTCCACACGACCTATCGATGTAATCGTTCGATAGCATAGTTTTTCCTAGGCAAGACCCACCGTAAAAATACAAATAATATTTACAAAACAAACCAATTATACGTCGACATAAATGCATAAATATAAATATATATATATATATATATATATATATATATATATATAAATTATAAAACAATTTCAATATATAAAGGCACAGAAACGTCATATCTTCAGGTAACAAAATAAAGAAAAATGTATAGTACAATAGATGGAGATAGGAGGATATGCATTTCCGGCGTTACACACTTACCACCAAACTCCCCAGACATGAACATTATCGAGCATACGTGAGATGCCTTGCAACGTGCTGTTCAGAAGTGATCTCCACCCCTCGTGCTCTCACGGATTTATGGGCAGCCTTGCGGATTCGTGGTGTCAGTTCCCTCCAGCACTACTTCAGACATTAGTCGAGTCCTTGTCACGTCGTGCTCCGGCACTTCTGCGTGCCCGCGGGGGCCCTACGCGATATTTGGCAGCTGTTCAAGTCTCCTTGGCCCTTCAGTGTAGTTTTCCTACCGCACCCTTCAACCCTATGGAACATACCCTCTCCGCCACCAATAATTCTCACCCTACTGCAGTTCTTTGAGATTTTTAACAAAAAATGCAGTGCTTCAGTGTTGTTATCACAAGAATTTAACTTTTCTAGGACGTATTTTTAAAAGTATATGTTTTCGTTTTTTAACTTTCTGTGTTTGATTTTTAATTTAAAATAGAAAACAATTCCAAATTTTATTTCTCTTTCTCATCATAATTATTTTTTAACTCACTTGTCTGAAAATTGGAGAACTGAGAAATGTACCGCTGACAGCCCACCCCCTGTCCACATGGGGTGAGAGGGCTACAATAACGATAAACAAGAAAAATAAGAAGTAGAATGGGGAATCATTCTATCAGTGACACGGGCCCCAAATGTGGAAATCGACTGACACAATTGGCTATTACAAACGGCAGGCTGTCACGGGCCGTCTCTTGTGGCAAAGCAGCCCGGAAACGGCGAAGCGAGTCGTCAGCATCTATGGCAAGAGGTTGAATGGCCATCAAACGACGAGCAGGCGACAAGTTGCTGGACGTTTACAACCTGATCATAGCACGTGGAAAGACTTGCCAACTATATGAAGCAGGATGGGGGCAATCTGTGGCAGATCTTAGAGAACAGTCCCGGTGTAGGCAGAAGTGTTTCGGAGCACACCAGCCAGCATACATTGCTGACCATGGAGCTCCGTAAACACGAGACCCACACATTCTCGTGTCGACCAAAGACATCGTCAATTACGTAATGCCTGTTGGCTTTTGTCCCTGGATCTTAGGCCAAAGTTTGTTTATCGGCTTCGTTTGTTTAAAGATTTTTCGGCTGATAAACAAACGCCGGCCGGAGATACAGAGACAAAAGCCAGCAGGTAGTACGTCAAAAATGGTCAGGAAAACCTCTACTATCATTAATTACGACCGCAATGGGTACGAGATCATCGAGACTGGATCATGGTTCACTCGTTACGTGTCGTCTAGTCCGATGAACCTCGTTGCTTGCTACACTAGGACTACTGTGGTCATCCAAGCGATCTGCTCTTCAAAACGCGCACTGCTTCTCGGACGCAGTCCCATTGGGGCAGTATGATGCTGTGTAGAACATTCACGTGGACTTCCGTGGCACCGCAGCGCAGTTACAACTATGAACTACGTGAAAGTTATTGCGGACAGCCCATGTTTCAGACTCTGTGTCTTCCCCGATGGCGATGGTATATTCCAGCAGGATAACTCTCCGTTTTATAAGGCAAGAAATCGTACTAGAGTGGTTTGAACAACAAGATACTGTAATCAAGCTAATCTCCTGGACGCCAAAATCGCCTGATCTGAACCCTCTGGAACATATTTAATTCCACGCTCACAACCCACTGGCCCGTAGTTAACTGACCTGCGCGTAGATGTCTGGCACCACAGAACTCTAGAAATCTACAAACGATTTGTCGAATCCATGCCGTGCAGAATCGTTGCTGTATTGCACCTCAATGCCGGACCAACACAGGTGGTCCCACTGCTTTGTCTTATCACAGTATTTCTAGGTTTCTGCCTGGCACACGTAATGCCGACAGCTACTCCGCAGTACTCGTGATTTAGTGCCAGTATAACATTCCTGGCGGTGGGCTACTCATGAACACACATCGAATTATAAATAATTTGTACGCAGCTGAAAGGTGTTAAGGGGGAACGACAGGGCGACGGTTGAAGAAACTCGAAATCTTTCTTATTACGGAATTCGAATGTATATACAGTGAAGAACTATTTCCTCAAAATATTATGCATGAGCACCAAAAAGTAGCGACGCTGCGTGCGTCTGGAGCCGAGTGTGCACTGCACGCCTCGGCGTTAGAGAACCGGTTGCCACAAGTCGTTATCGATGGCGTCACCCCTATTTATATTGATCTGAGTAAACCTAATTTATTGGAGCGTTGTTTGAGTGATTTTACTCAAAATGTGAACGAAAGTTACGATTGTCTCCTTTGGAGATACGCTCCAAAAATAATATCCAGCCGAAGCGAAATTATCAGCATTGCTTCAAATTTGGTCGTATGTCTGTTCACTGTAGGCCATAGTGCAATATTACATGTGGCAAATGCCCCTCGAATCAAAATCGGCGATGAAATGCGCCGATTCCTTGAAGACAAAGATGCCAGCGGCGATGCGCTCAGCGACCAAAAGGGCTTTGAGGGCGAAAATGAGGGCTCATCAGGTCAAAGTAGCACAAAGCGCCTTTCCACTAGCCGGGGCGGCAGTAATTACGGACCGGGCATCGACAATATCTAGCAATTTTCAAGCTTTGTTCTTTTTTTTACATGAGAAATACTTCCCAAAGTTTAAACGGGTTTTTCTCAAAACCGTGTTTTTGGGCATGCTTGTTGTCGCCCACGCTACAATTTTCATCTAATTTTAATGATTTTTGGTCTCCCTTGAAACAAATAGAATTCTCCTCAGTTCATCGTAGCTGATTTTTTTATGTTGAAATTTAGTATTTCTTTCGGCCAAAAAGGAAGGGTCACAAAATTGCCATTTTTTCAAATCCCAATGATATCGCAAAAAAATGTTTTTGCAAATTATATCTTTAAGGATCACGTTGATGTGTAAATTTCATGTCTCGGATAACCACAACCGGAGTTATACTGACAACCGTCGATCTACCTCGTATCAGAGCTGCCTCGGGAAAATCCCAATTACATAGTGGAGATACTAATATTTTTCAATAAAAATTACCAATAAAAACTTCAATGTATGCTTTATTCATTGCAGCAAACCCCATTTGTCTGCTACATTCCAGTACGGAGGAAAAACTCCTGAATTTGAGCAATATTTTCGTCGTTCCCCCTTAATCTGGATCATTTTTTACATCCGCAGATGAATAATTTCAAAGCCACAGTAGTTGTTATTATATGTTTACTAGTTCCTTTCTGATTCGAGGGCGATTTAAAACGAAGTCGGTTGTGGCATAAACAAAGAATTCGTTTTGGACAGTGTCGTTTACGAAGCAGATGGATGCGGCGGAGTGCCAAGCACCCGAAAAGTTCAGTAAACATTCTGCCGGGAGGGGGGGGGGGGGGGGGGGGGAGAGAATATTGATGATGATGATAATGTTTGGTTTGTGGTGTGCACAACTGTGCGGTCATCAGCGCCCATTCAAAGTCCCAATTTTTACACAGTCCAATGTTTTTGCCCCGTCCAATCTAGTCACTGTCACGAATGATGATGATGATGAAAAGACAAACACCCAGTCCCCAGGCAGAGAAAATCGCCAACCCGGGAATCTAACCCGGGATCCAGAGGTAGCAACGCTCGCCACTAGACCACGAGCTGCGGACGGAGAATATTGAGAATACATGGCTCACACTAGACATCATGTAGACTATGTTATAGTTTCTTTTATTGTACCTCCGGACATTATCCACTCAACCAGCCTCCTATACGTCATATGAGGCAGCACTTATTTTAGTATTTTGTGACTGAAACCGTTTAGAGTCTTTCTTTACTACGCCGTTTCGGCTACTGCCATCATCAGGTGAAAAACTTAGAACTTTCAAAACAAAGTATACTGCCAATACTAGAAAATCTTTGTTTTCCAAGTTCTGAGGATAGTAGACGAACGGCATGATAAAAAAATATATGTATTAAGTGATCTAGACGGTTTTATTCGCAAAATATTCACAATGATTGCCGTTTGATATATGACACCAACGGAAAAAGTCTGCTGTCGGAGCACAAAAAAGGCGAATATGCTCCTGCTTAAAAGACTGAAAAACGGGGTACCAGCTGTCCCATTCTACCTTCCTCAGTACCTTTACAAATTTTCCTAAAATTTTTGTCATGCATATATATTTGCTCTCTTTTTCACATACAATTCACTTGTCACTACCACAAGCTACCCTAACAGTAACTCACTCCCACAAGCACATCGCTTTAAATAGCTCATATCCATCTACTCCCTCTTTCCAATTCTCACTTACTCATTCAGCTCAACTCATTGTCATAATCTCTTTGTGTCTCTCTATCACTCTTCCCTGTCCCATAGCCGCAGTCTCCTTCGTTTTGTCTTACCACTACACTCTCCTCTCACTTTCATTGTCACCCTCTTGCTTTCTCTTACATACCTGTCAACTCCCATGTACCCATCCTCTCTCAATCATTCAGCCCAACTGATTGTCAATATGTCTTTGTGTCTCTCTAATTGTCGCTGTCTCCTATCTCACTACAGCAATCTCCTTCGTTCTGTCCCACCACTACTGACTGTCTCTTCTCACTGCCACTGTCTCCCTCTTTCTCTCTCTCACTCTCTCTCTCTCTCTCTCTTTCTCTTACTGCCATTATCTCATTCATGCCTTCTCACAGCAGCTATCTCTTCTCGGTGTCCTTGTCTGTCTCTTCCTAGTTGTCATTGTCCTACCTACGCTTTGTCTCTCGTTATCACTGGCTCTCACTCATGTCCACATTTTCCTTCTCTTTTGTCCTCTCCCACTGCTACTACCTCCTTCTCTCCCAGCATAAGAAAGTGCGAATATACTCACATGCCAAAATTGTTGGGAAAATTTTTAAGGATGCAGAGGAAAGTACAATGAGGCAGCTATTGTCCCACTTTTTAGTCAGCCTTTTAAACAAGGTCACAGTCCCTTTTCGGTACTGCGACAGGACCTTTTTCCCCTCTGTTTCCCTTCCTTCCCTGTTACAGCAGTGCACGTCACACATATGAAAAGAACTTTATGGGTCAGAAAAATTTTGATAGTTTACTTATGTGACAGTCAAATAAAGCAAATCTAGCAATACACTTCGTATCTTTACTTGCGCGAAAATCTTGCATGTGTTCAGTGCTACAACATGAACCCTTCTGATGATAGTGGAGACATTTTACGGCATGTTTCTCCGTCCACGTCATTTTATAAACTACGTTTTCCACTCACACCGGAAATTACGAGCGTATTTTACCTGTAGAAGTACGGTAATTTTGAATCTCCGTACCTCAGAAACGGGCAAAGATAACTAGAGTCTGTTCGAGATCTGGATGTTAGAAATATATCGTAAAAATTTCCATCCTTTGATATTCATAGCCATTTTGGAATTGATACGAAAAATTTTTGGAATGTTTGCTAAGGAACTGCCCCTGAACTACTTTTGCCTTCATAGGCCTGTCAAGACCCACCGTAGACTACATCAAATTCAAAAAGAACCAACCGATTTCCTCCATTTGCCTAAACAGGAGGATGTGTAACACTCGTACTTTGCCTCTGTAGTGTAGCATAGTGGCTCTAAGACGATCGTTCCGTTGAGTATAAAAAAATGGTTCAAATGGCTCTGAGCACTATGGGACTTAACATCTATGGTCATCAGTCCCCTATAACTTAGAACTACTTAAACGTAACTAACCTAAGGACATCACACAACACCCAGTCATCACGAGGCAGAGAAAATCTCTGACCCCGCCGGGAAGCGAACCCGGGAACCCGGGCGCGGAAAGCGAGAACGCTACCGCACGACCACGAGCTGCGGACCGTTGAGTATAAAAACGGTCTCTAGCTCAAGGACTATCCAAAACCTTCGGCCCTACCTTTCTATTATCAAAAGAACCCGAGATACGAGCCCCGGAAAAATCCCGCTTTTTGGCACGGCGTTTTGGGATGTATTAGGTGACCCATGCTGTCCCATACACAATCACACACTCATACTCGTGAAACATACATGCACACACACTCGCCATATTGCAGTCACATAACCGGATTTTTAGATTAAGACATAAACATTTTAGTTAATTTAATTGTAATTCCTCCAGCCGCTAAAACGTTAAAGATCCGTTCACTTACAGTCTCATTTTTTGTGCAAGTAGTGTCTTCATTGCGGCAGGCAGATGCTGCGCATATAGCACTAAGCTGTACTGCAAGCTGCTTGTCGCGTGTCGCGGCAGTGGGCAGCCGAAAATAATGGTGTCTCCTCCGTCACACAGATGTGAGTCAATCCGTTGTGCACTCGTAAAGGAGTACCACGGTTGTGTAGGGAGGTTCTGTACTCTTTTAGCGTCATATCGTCCCTAACATTAGCACCTTTGCTGCCAGCTCCTATTCCGTGTGGCTATGGTTTACCGCCGAACATCCTGGAGAAAGTCTTTACAAGATACATGTCCATATGTCTTTGTATCACGTTCGATAACGTTTTTTAGCAAAATTCGGAATTTTCAATTCCTCTGATAGCATAGAGCCCATTCACCCATAACATAGTGGTTTTCTTGTTACGGCGATGTTGTTCCGAAATCTGTTGTATTATCTGGTACTCCAAGTAGTCGTTGGTATTATGGTCTACGTGATTCTGCACGAGCAACAACGGTGGCCGCTGGTCTGCCAGAACAAATATTATTTTTTCACCTAACAACAGGTCGTCGGCATATTTGAATCCCTCAACAAGTGCAGTGAGTTACGCCGTAAGGCAGAGGCTTCTGGAGGAAGTTGTAGTTATCCACTATGGCGTCGCTTTTTTTGTGTAGTATAGTCTACTGAGTCGGTCTAGCGAACGTGATCCATCTGCGCAGAAACTGACTAGACGTTCTCATCAACTTAGGAAATTCTGCAACAATTTGTATATCATCTGCGAGTCTAAAGTATTGGTTACAAAATCAATAAATTCACCTAGTGTATCATGTGGGAAATTTTTAGCCATTCCCATACCATAAGCTGACACTTTTCACGGACGTATATGTTTGGAAAGTTCATATTCCTCTCTGGAGTACTTCGTCACTGAGTCATTCTTCTTGCAAGTAGTGGCCCAACTACCTAATCGTTTCGAAATATGCTCTGATATCCAAAGAAATTGTCAGTAAAATGTGTTTGAGGTTTTCTCCTCAAGTAGGTGACTTCTTCTCGGGAAGAAAGATAGCTGGTGCCGAATGTTGAGCCGGTGAGGAAGCTTCCGATCATTTACCATAAATTCTTCAAAGGAATGGTAGATACTTTCGGGATTCGATATCTGGAAGTGCAGCAATGTCGATTTAATCAGAGGAGAATTCGAAACGAGTGTCCATCTTTGTGCTTCTAAAGGTGCGTGTACATCTGTGAGCCTTATGACTGTAGCTTTCCCCACACGGAGGCAGAGGCGGTCATTGTGAACACAGGTGAGAATAGAGTCACTCGCACACACACACATGTTGAGGAAGAGGCACCTACGCGCGTGCCACTACTTGCGTGAGCCGGACGTTGTGACCGAGCGGTTTTAGGCGCTTCAGTCTGGAACCGAACGACCGCTACGGTCACAGGTTGGAATCCTGCCTCGGGCATGGACGTATTTGATGCCCTTAGGTTAGTTAGGTTTAAGTAGTTCTAAGTTCTACGGGACTGATAACCTCAGAAGTTAAGTCCCATAGTGCTCAGAACCATTTTTGAAAATCCGTTTTAGCCATCTAGTAGTGTAGATATTAAGAGACAGATGAGTAAGGACCGTTGAGAGTAATTAAATTACTTAAGACTGTAGAAATTTTACAGTGTCTGTGTCTGCATTAATTTAAGTGTAAACTGCGTTCTAATACCCCTCTTTGCATTTCATGTGCCTTGCGAAAGTTCTCGCTTAGCGTTGTAACATCCAAAGTGAAAACCTTTCACAACAGCGTATGAAATTAAAAATCTTCTGGAACCGTCGAAATAATCGTTTCTGTGTGTATACCTGGCCAAGACGTAGATTACATTCCTTTTGAATTTTTAAACTATTTTTCAAATGGTTCAAATGGCTCTGAGCACTATGGGACCTAACTTCTGAGGTCACCAGTCCCCTAGAACTTAGAACTACTTAAACCTAACTAACCAAAGGACGTCACACACATCCATGCCCGAGGCAGGATTCGAACCTGCGACCGTAGCAGTCGCGCGGTTCGGATTGAAGCACCTAGATCCGCTCGGCCACCACGGCCGGCACACCGTTGTAAGAAGTGACAAACACCGCATTACAGAAGGTAGTGCGTATTATCTGTGAGAACGGAGACGTACACTCGGACTTCCGCAAAAATACGGAGGACCTTCAATGAGTTCTGCAACACATCTATTTCTAGGCCAATTTCGGTTGAAAAATGAGGAATTTGTTGTGGGACCTTGTCGACATTGTGGGAGTTTATGGACTATTCCTCGTTTCAGCTCCTATAGTTTCATGAAGATCCCATAGATGGCGGCGCTGTACGTACCCTTCAAAATGGCGTCTGTAACAGAAGTGACCTCTGAGCAGAGGCCTGTCACTGAGTTTCTTCTGGCGGAAAACCAGCGCGTCACAGATCTTCGTAGGCGCTTCCATAATGTTGACGGAGTCCTGGCAATGAACAAAATCACGGTGAGTCGTTGGGCGAAGCGTCTGTCATCATCGCAACAAGGTCGCGAAAACCTTTCCGAATTCCCTCGTTCCGGCTGTCACTGCTGTAGCGCTAGAACGTGCAGGCACTTGCATTCCAGCTGACTGACGGACCGCAATAAAACGCCGTCCCTGTTGGTAGTGCCGAAACACCCGTTCACCAGTTGGGGTACAGAAAGGCGTGTACGGCCTGGGTTCCTCTCCACCTAACCGAGATGACCATAAAGAGCAATGTACACTACTGGCCATTAAAATTGCTACACCACGAAGATGACGTGCTACAGACGCGAAATTTAACCAACAGCAAGAAGATGATGTGATATGCAAATGATTAGCTTTTCAGAGCATTAACACAAGGTCGGCGCCGGTCGCGACACCTGCAACGTGCTGACATGAGGAAAGTTTCCAACTGATTTCTCATACACAAACAGCATTGACCGGCGTTGCCCGGTGAAACGTTGTTGTGATGCCTCGTGTAAGGAGGAGAAATGCGTACCATCACGTTTCCGACTTTGATAAAGGTCGGATTGTAGCCTATCGCAATTGCGGTTTATCGTATCGCGACATTCCTGCTCGCGTTGTGCGAGATCCAATGACTGTTAGCAGAATATGGAGTAGGTGGGTTCAGGAGGATAATACGGAACACCGTGCTGGATGCCAACGGCCTCGAATCACTAGCAGTCGAGATGACAGGCATATTATCCACATGGCTGTAACGGATCGTGCAGCCACGTCTCGATCCCTGAGTCAACAGATGGGTACGTTTGCAAGACAACAACCACCTGCACGAACACTTCGACGACGTTTGCAGCAGCATGAACTATCAGCTCGGAGACCAAGGCTGCGGTTACCCTTGACACTGCATCACAGACAGGAGCGCCTGCGATGGTGTACTCAACGACGAACCTGGGCGCACGAATGGCAAAACGTCATTTTTTCGGATGAATCCAGGTTCTGTTTACAGCATCATGATGGTCGCATCCGTGTTTGGCGACATCGCGGTACATTGGAAGCGTGTATTCTTCATCGCCATACTTGCGTATCACCCGGCGTGATGGTATGGGGTGCCATTGGTTACACGTCTCGGACACCTCTTGTTCGCATTGACGGCACTTTGAACAGTGGACGTTACATTTCAGATATGTTACGACCCGTAGCTCTACCCTCTATTCGACCCCTGCGAAAACCTACATTTCAGCAGCATAATTCACGACCACATGTTGCCGGGCCTGTACGTGTCTTTCTGGATACAGAAAATGTTCGACTCCTGCCCTGACCAGCACATTCTCCAGATCTCTCACCAAATGAAAACGTCTGGTCAATGGTGACCGAGCAACTGGCTCGTCACAATACGCCAGTCACAACTCTTGATGAACTGTCATATCGTGTTGAAGTTGCATGGGCAGCTGTACCTGTGCACGCCATCCAAGCTCTGTTTGACTCAATGCCCAGGTGTATCAACGCCGTTATTACGACCAGAGGTGGTTGTACTGTGTACTGATTTCTCAGAGTCTATGCACCCAAATTGCGTGAAAATGTAATCACATGTCAGTTCTAGTATAAGATATTTGTCCAATGAATACCCGCTTATCATCTGCATTTCTTCTTGGTGTAGCAATTTTAATGACCAGTAGTGTACATCCATCTGCGCGAAATTAGTTGCACCTTATTATGCTGATGGAGACAATTTTTTGTCGAACATCGTCGCAGGCGATGGAAACGTGGGGCCCTCACTTCGAACTCGAAACAAAATGGCTATTCGTGGAGTGGCACCGTGCCGCCTGTCCTCCTAAGAAAAAGTTCAAAGCCTCTCGCTCAGCCCATAAAATCATGGTGACAGTCTGCTGGGACTCTGAAGAGGTTATTCTGTTTGATGCTCCCTATCACAGTGCAACGACAAACTCTGAAGCGCAGTGCGTTACCCTCCGGAAACTGAAGAAACGACTTCAGCGTGCTCGTCATCACAAAAACGGAAACGGATTTCTCCTTCTCCGTGGCAATGCGAGTTCTCACGCAAGTCCACACACCCGAGACGAGCTCACAAAACTGTTCTTTCTCGTACATCCTGGTAGGGTTCCTGCACTTAACTTAGGATCCACTTGCATACACAAAACCCTCCGTTGCCAAATCTACCTTTATTGTAATTTTAATTAACGTGGAAGCCATGAAAACACCAAACATGGAGGCAAAATGCACGCATCTAAAAGCTACTTAAATAAGAAAGAAAATCACTTAAATCTGTTTCCACAAGAGGAGAATACAACGTCCCAATTCGGACCTCGCTAACACTTACATTTTACTGACATTAAATATAACAAGATTAATAATCATACATGTGACGTGAACAAATGAATAACACTGTCATTCTTTACAGATGAGAATACGACTATATCCACGAAGGTTCGCACCCTGGCAAGGGAGTTACTTAACTTCGACATGTAAGGTGATTACAGTAGGCCCTAATTCCACTCGACAAACGTATTAACGATATAAGCGAGACAAATGTACTGAAGGAGGATAGCCGGATATGCCGTAGTAAAAAGGGCCACTATCAACCCCGTCAGGACGTGACCCGCATGAACACGTCAGTTTCACCTACCTGCAACATACACAGAGTCATTTGTAGCTTCTTAAAAACAATTAACATGAAAAGGCACAACGCGTAATACACTAATAAAATATAAACGACTACTTCACAGAACTAGCTCTTCTTTAGACAAAGCAAAAGGCAGAATATTAATAACACTTAAAATACTTATAACTTATAACAAACTAAGGTACCACGTAATAGAATATCGTCTTGATCCCATAGAATACTCAGTTTGACTTGCCTGTTTATAGGTCTTACAACTCAACAGTGTCAGCTTAAGCAAACCCGCGAATACAAAACTCGAAATATGACAGGAATAATAATGATTGAAGCCACTGACAATGCTAGGCTGCCACACAGAGGAGACAATAGTAATTTACAGCGGCACACAACCGACCTTACATCTCCAATTTCGTATAATCAGAATAAACAATTTTGTGTATAACAATTACCTACAGTACCATGACAACCTCCGAATAACACTTATTACCCAAGGTAGGTGCTGGTATCGAAAGGCACCTTTAGTAATACAGAGTGCGAGTGTATTGACTTATTGGAAGGGTTTCAACTTCGCATCCCTTTCCACATATCTCTCTGTTTACACACTTCTATAACTTCTGCAACTAAAGAAGGGCATATAAATGCACATACAACTGACACAGATTTAAGCAGAATAAAACAGTACCTTAGTATGGCGCAAATGGCTCCATTTGCTTTACACGTGGGATATCTTCACCATTCAGTAATTCCGAAATATATTCAACAACGCTTGAGAGCAAGACGTCGCCGTGGTATCAGCTATTTACTTCACATAATTTCATGCACAGACACAAGGCAGAGGAAGCATTTTCACATGCAACAGCGGCGTGCATCACACATTTCCTCCGTCGCGCCATAGACACATCTCAATTTCAATGGCCAGTAACAAGAACCTATAGATGCCCTCGCAGCAGAAAAGCCCCAAAACACAACAGTGCACCACAGCGATACCAAACCCGAGGTCCCATCAAGTCACTGCCCATAGCGTACAGCCGTCGTACCACAGGCCTCACGGTAAACGTCAACAAGCCACCTCCGACCCTGCGAATCTCCACTCCACTGTCTCTTTTTTCTCTCCGTTAACCACCCGACCACCGGCCTGAATCCGGAAGGCAAAGACAGTGACCCTATAATCGATGGAAGCGATGCCATTCTAAGTGCGAGAACACTGGCGCCAGCCGCACCACGGCTCACATCCTACAGCCCGGATCTCGCGCGTCCCGACTTCAATCTGTTTGGCCCCATGAAAGACACACTCCGCGGGAAGCAATACGTGGATAATGCAGAGATTGTGGTGCAACAAGACGTTGGCTCCGACGCAGAGTGACGTCACACGAGCATACAGGTCCTCCCAGTAAGGCGGCATAACACCAGCACTTTGATCGGCGACTACGTTAAAATATAGGGTTTCATAGCCAACAGAGTGAGGAATAGTGCGGTGTTTTGGAAACTTGAATAAAGTTATCCTGCTTTCAGAGAAAAAAGTATTGCTTTACCCATTAAACGCCCAACGTAGTATCCACAAAGGCCCGTAGATATGAAAGTAGATAAATGATATTCCAGTTGCTGACAAGAATGACACAGGAGGATGGAAAATAAAAATGAGGATCTGTCAGACAACTGTCATTTTGGCTTTCAGAGACACAAACGCATTGGACAGGCAGCTCAGGCTTTGCATTTGATAATGCAAAGGTGACTTTAGAAAAATAAGGCATCTTCATAATATCTGTCGAGCTTTAAAGAGCCTCGGAAGGCGTAAAATAGTGCAAGATGATTGAAATTCTAAGAAAACAGAGTATTAGCTATAAGCAGTGACGGGGAATATACAACGAGTGGAAAAAGGTTGAATCTTATGTCCCCCTTTAAAAGAGTCCGACAAAAAATTTCGGAGACATTTGTTTCAATCCCCATTCCGCCTTCGTCACCAAAAAGCTTGAAATGCAAACATGTGCCCTCTGTTTTAACACAGAGCACTCTAAATCGTTTTACCCAGTCTCTCTCAGTAGATAAGTCTCCATACTCAGCAACTCCATCTCACTGCCACTGTTATACAGAGTGTTTTCGTAAGAGCGTGAAAAAATGCAACAGAACATAGAGAAAGCCCCACTGAACAATTTGAGGTGGGAAGAACCCACCTTAAGGAGATGTG
The DNA here is from genome assembly GCF_021461385.2 of Schistocerca piceifrons. Classification (NCBI taxonomy): domain Eukaryota; kingdom Metazoa; phylum Arthropoda; class Insecta; order Orthoptera; family Acrididae; genus Schistocerca; species Schistocerca piceifrons. The sequence continues at coordinate 63,383,371 of NC_060140.1, read as the reverse complement.
GAAGTAAACCTGTCTACTGCTTACTGTTTCAGAGCTTATTTACAACTAACACGCGTACATTCTGTGCTGTTTATTTACATGTGCATTCTTTGTTTCCAGCAAGGAAACAAGGAGGACGAGCCTGAATACCAAGATGTCATGATGCAGGTTTTGTTTACATCTCCGTAAGGTGCCTCTGTTTACATTGCTCCATCACAGAACGAGTGACAAATCAACGACCGACCCATTCATTACTCAGTGCTATTCAGAGACGTACAGTACAGTACGATGGAGCAGTACCGGTACAGTATTTTCTGGTCGCTGGATTGGAAGTGGAGATCTTATTCCACGGCCTGCGAGGTCACCTGACCTGAATCCACTTGATTATTTCCTATCGGGATATCTAAAATCACTTGTGTATGAGATTCCAGTGGATACGCAGATGGAATTAGTTGCCAGAATTGTAACAGCCTGGGATGTGATTCGAAACACTTTACGGATATTTGTCAGGACGTGTCAGAATCTTGTTCGCCGATGTCAGTCTTGCTTTGAGGTTGATGGCCGTCAGTTTTTGCACATTTTGTAAGATACAGTACAAATGGTACGTTCATTGTGTCATTGATAATATTTGCATTTAACTAATGTAAATAAAAAAGTACACAGTAAAGTGATTTTATTACCATTATCTCCTTAAGCTGGCTTCACCGACCCCTAGTTTCCTACTTCAAATTGTTCAGTGGAGCATTCTCTATGGCCTGTTACATTTTTGCACGCTCTTACGTAAAAACACTGTATATCTGGCTCTTTCCCACCTGCAACCTTCTATTTAAGCCACATTTTATTTCCTTATTTTCCGGTTGAGGACAACCGGACAATAACTAGAGGACAAATGTAAGGATGTAGAGGCTTGTCTCACTAGGGGTAAGATAGATACTGGCTACAGGAAAATTAAAGAGACCTTTGGGGAGAAGAGAACCACTTTTATGAATATCAAGAGCTCAGATGGCAACCCAGTTCTAAGCAAAGAAGGGAAGGCAGAAAGGTGGAAGGAGTACATAGAGGGTTTATACAAGGGCGATGTGCTTGAGGACAATATTATGGAAATGGAAGAGGATGTAGATGAAGACGAAATGGGAGATAAGATACTGCGTGAAGAGTTTGACAGAACACTGAAAGACCTGAGTCGAAACAAGGCCCCGGTAGTAGACAACATTACATTAGAACTACTGATGGCCTCAGGAGAGCCAGTCATGACAAAACTCTTACCATCTGGTGAGCACGATGTATGAGACAGGCGAAATACCCTCAGACTTCAAGAAGAATATAATAATTCCAATCCCAAAGAAAGCAGGTGTTGACAGATGTGAAAATTACCGAACTATCAATTTAATAAGTCACAGCTGCAAAATACTAACGAGAATTCTTTACAGACGAATGGAAAAACTGGTAGAAGCGGACCTCGGGGAAGATCAGTTTGGATTCCGTAGAAATGTTGGAACACGTGAGGCAATACTAACCTTACGACATATCTCAGAAGAAAGATTAAGAAAAGGCAAACCTACGTTTATAGCATTTGTAGACTTAGAGAAAGCTTTTGACAATGTTAACTGAAATACTCTCTTTCAAATTCTAAAGGTGGCAGAGGTAAAATACAGGGAGCGAAAAGCTACTTACAATTTGTACAGAAACCAGATGGCAGTTATAAGAGTCGAGGGGCATGAAAGGGAAGCAGTGGTTGGGAAAGGAGTGAGACAGGGTTGTAGCCTCTCCCCGATGTTATTCAATCTGTATATTGAGCAAGCAGTAAAGGAAACAAAAGAATAATTCGGAGTAGGTATTAAAATTCATGGAGAAGAAGTAAAAACTTTGAGGTTCGCCGATGACATTGTGATGCTGTCAGAGACAGCAAAGGACTTGGAAGAGCAGTTGAACGGAATGGACAGTGTCTTGAAAGGAGGATATAAGATGAACATCAACAAAAGCAAAACGAGGATAATGGAATGTAGTCAAATTAAGTCGGGTGATGCTGAGGGTATTAGATTAGGAAATGAGACACTTAAAGTAGTAAAGGAGTTTTGCTATCTAGGGAGTAAAATAACTGATGATGGTCGAAGTAGAGAGGATATAAAATGTAGACTGGCAATGGCAAGGAAAGCGTTTCTCAAGAAGAGAAATTTGTTAACATCGATTATAGATTTAATTGTCAGGAAGTCGTTTCTGAAAGTATATGTATGGAGTGTAGCCATGTATGGAAGTGAAACATGGACGATAACTAGTTTGGACAAGAAGAGAATAGAAGCTTTCGAAATGTGGTGCTACAGAAGAATGCTGAAGATAAGGTGGGTAGATCACGTAACTAATGAGGAGGTATTGAGTAGGATTGGAGAGAAGAGAAGTTTGTGGCACAACTTGACTAGAAGAAGGGACCGGTTGGTAGGACATGTTTTGAGGCATCAAGGGATCACAAATTTAGCATTGGAGGGCACCGTGGAGGGTAAAAATCGTAGAGGGAGACCAAGAGATGAATACACTAAGCAGATTCAGAAAGATGTAGGTTGCAGTAGGTACTGGGAGATGAAGAAGCTTGCACAGGATAGAGTATCATGGAGAGCTGCATCAAACCAGTCTCTGAACTGAAGACCACAACAACAACAACAACAACATTTTCCCGTTTTGCAATTTTGTACTTTGCCTGCAGATATCATGAAGCATTCAGTGAGTAACGTGGTTCTGCAGAACGCTCACAGAAAGGAGAGGTATTTCAGATTCCCACACTGACTGAAGGGGCCCGCGGACAATACGGCGTTCCCAGTGGACTGTTGTGTGAGCAGTTGTGGCCACACGCGAGAACGTCCGTAATGAAAGCAGCGAGTACACAGGGAGAGCGCAGTTATTCTGGCACAAAGCACGTAGTCTTGCTTAATAAATATTTGCTAATAGAAGTCGCTTTTTGCAATATATTAGTAGAAGACTATAAGTTATAATTACTTCCTTACAACAGTATTACAACGCTAGAAATCGAAAGCCTTAATAAATAAATGAGTACTGTTTAACGTAACGAAAATGCATGAATGGCTACTAAATATGAAGAGTGTAAGTACGAGGTAGAAGCTGAGCGCCACCGTAACCAGCGGCCAGTAGGTAGGATGCCTTCAGATCTAGTTCTGTCGTAAGACTATGTTCTCAGGAAATTGTTACTTCTCAATTACTCTTTATTAACTGTGTCGGTATTATCAGTTTATCATGTTTAGTAAATAAATACACCATAATGTCATCCCTTTTGAGCCTTACTCCGAATAACATAGCTTCCCACTTCCTCGCTTAGAATCACAGGAATTGGAACTGCACTTTACAGAGAATCCGACGGCGCTGATCCTGCTTCTGCGAGGGACACAGACTTCGATAGCTTCTCGGCAAAACAGTTAGAAAGAATACTACACGACGAGTGACTAAGATAGTTCAAGGAAAGATCGTCTCTACCTCCGCAAAACTCGGGTGGAAAAGCGCGGCCAATCATACAGTACGCCTCATAATACCTTCCTCTACGGACTGACTGGCTAAACTGAGACACTTCTGGAGTTTTACTACAAGCGGAGGATTCTTGTACACTGTATCCTTTTTCACCCTTTAGTTTACAGTACATCCCACTCACTTACTCTGTTTTCCTTTGTATTTCTCTCCCACTGCCACTGTCCCCACTTTACCTCGGCAGCTCAAAAATACTAGAGATTCCTACCTACTTTTACCTGCTTAATCACTTGTTTAAAATTTCGGCCCAAAATGCTGTCTCTCCTACACCCATGTATCCTAATATGGGAGGGTCTAAACACCCCAACCCTCAGTGCTACTATCTCCATCCTTCTCTTTTACTGCCACTGTCTCTCACTGACAATTTGTTCTCTCTTTCTTTGTCTCCCAGTGTTATTGTCTTCATCCATCCATCTTTCTTTCACTGCCGCTTATTGTGTCTCACCATCACTGTCTCCTCTTTCTCTCCAACTGGCACGTCTACTGTCCCTTCCACCATCACTGACTCTACATCTACATCCACATCTAAAAAGATACTCTGCAAATCACACTTAAATGCCTGGCAGAGGATTCATCGCACCACCTTCACAATGTATGAGAAAAAGTACAACCACTGCTGTATCTTGAGAATGACTTTATTGTCTCACACGACTAGTTTCGGCTGCACATTACCGCCTTCCTCAGATCCCACCACTGCCAAAAGAGTATTCGGTTTCCTTGGCGCATTTTTTGTTGAGCCCTTGTTACTACTACACGTGGGCTAACTTTCCTCAGGAGTTTCTACTCGACACCGTGTTATCTGCATTGTAATCTAATAATCTTTTGGCGGTGGTGGGGCCTGAGGGTGGCGGGTATGTGCCACTGCAACTAGTCATGTGAGACAATATTCTCAAAGACAGCCGTGGTGGTACTTTGTCTCACATATACCATCAGCTGAAGCTCCTCGTCCATGCAACAGGATGGACATCCATAAATATTCACATACACAACAACTCTCTGTTATTCCAATCTCGAACACAGCACGGAAAGACAAACTACCTATGTCTTTCCGTGCGAGCTCTGATTTCCCTTATTTTATTGTGATTATCATTTCTCCCTATGTAGTGCGGCGTCAAAAAAATATTTTCGTAGCCGAAGAAGGAGAAAGTTGATGATTTAAATTTCGTGAGAAGATTCCGCAGGAACGAAAAACGCCTTTGTTTTAATGATGTCCATCCCCCCCCGCCAGAGCCTGTGTCATGTCCATGACACATTCTCCCCTATTTCTCGGTAACAGGAAATGTGCTGCTCTTCGTTGAACTTTCTCGATGTACTCCATTAATCCTGTCTGGTAAGGATCCCATACCGCGCAGCAGTACTCCGAAAGAGGACGGACAAGCGTAGTGTAGGCGGTCTCTCTAGCAGATCTGTAGCAGTGTTCTGACAATAAAAGGCAGTCTCCGGTTGGTCTTCCCTACGACATTTTCTATGTGTTCTTTCCAATTTGAGTTGTTCGTAATTGTAATTCCTAGATATTTAGCTGAATTTACGCAATTAGTTTTGAGTGATTTATCGTGTATGCAAAGTTTAACGGGTTCCTTTTAGCACTTTTCTCTATTTATGCTCAATTCCTAATTTTCGCACCATACAGATATCTTTTCTAAATTGCATTTTGTTTTGATCTTCTGATAACTTTATTAGTCGATAAATGACAGCGCCATCTGCAAACAACCTAATACGGCCGTTCAGATTGTCTCCTAAATCGTTTATATAGATAAAGAACATCAGAGTGCCCACAACATTACCTTGGAGAACGCCAGATATCGCTTCTGTTTTACTCGATCACTTTCCGTCAGTTACTCTTAACAGTGACCTGCCTGATCAGAAATCACTAATTCAGTCACATAATTGAGACGATATTCCATAAGCACACATTTGATTACAAGCCGCTTGTGAGGTACAGTGTCAAAAGCCTTCTGTAAATCGAGAAATGCAGAATCAATTTGAAATCCCTTGTCAATAGCACTCGACACATCGTGCGAGTAAAGAGCTTCTTGTGTTTCACAGGAACGATGTTTTCTAAATCCGTGTTGACTGTGTGTCAATAGACTATTCATATATACTAAGATGGTATCTGTTCTTTCGGACAGATCTGTCCGAAAGAACAGATACCATCTTAGTAAATATATAGTTACGGCTCGTCGGCCACTTGACCATCTTCGTCTTCTGTGTGAATGCACAAACAGTGCCCGAACTCTTACAGGAATCGGCAACGCGCCGCGAGTAATGAGTATAATGGGCGGGGTCACTACGAATGTAGTGCGGGAAAAGACGTTGAGAATGTGGGTTTCGCGGGAGGCGTGCCAGAGATAAATCCCTGTAGTGGCGCTCTCCTCTGTGTCCTCGGTGGCTGAAATGGATAGAGCATCTGCCATGTAACCAGGAGATCCCGGGTTCGAGTCCCGGTCGGGCACACATTTTCATCTGTCCCCGTTGACGTATGTCAACGCCTGTAAGTAGCTAAAGGTGTTCATTTCATTGTAATAGACTATTCACTTCGAGGTAATTCATAATGTTTGAACACTATATATGTTCCAAAATCCTGCTGCTTTAATGATATGGACCTGTAATTTAGTGGATTACTCCTACTGCCTTTCTTGAATATTGGTGTGGCCTGTGAATCTTTCCAGGCTATGAGTACGGATCCTTCGTCCAGCGAGCGGTTGTAACTGATTGTTTAGTATAGAGATATTGCATCAGTATACTCTGAGAGGAACCTAATTGGTATACAGTGTGGATCGGAAGATTTGCTTTTATTAAGTGATTTAAGTTGCTACTCTGAGGATATCTACTTCTTCGTTACTCATGTTGGTAGCTGTTCTCGATTCGAATTCTTGAATATTTACTCCGTCTTCTTTGGTGAAGGAATTTCGGAAGGCTGGGTTTAGTAACTGTGGTTTGGCAGCATCGTCGTTTATAGTACTTCCATTGCTATTGCGCAGAGAAGGTACTGATTGTGTCTTGCCGCTAGCGTACTTCACATACGACCATGATATCTTTGGTTGTACTGCCAAGTTTCGAGACAAAGTTTCATTGTGAAAACTATTATTAGCATCTCGCATTGAAGTCCGCGCTAAATTTCGAGCTTCTGTAAAAGAGAGCCGGTCCTGGAGATTTTGCTTCCGTTTAAATGTGGCATGTTTTTTAGGTTGTTTCTGCAACAGTGTTCTGACCCGTTTGGTGTACCAAGGAGGATCAGCTCCGTTGCCTGTTAAATTATTCGGTATAAATCTCTCAATTGCTGCCGATCCTATTTCTTTGAGTTCAAGCCACATCTGGTGTACACTTATATTATTTATCTGCAAGGTGTGGAGATTGTCTCTGAGGAAGGCGTCAAGTGAATTTTTATCTGCTTTTTGGAAAAGGCATATTTTTCGTTTATTTTTGAAGGATTTGGGAGCTACAGTATTCAGTCTCGCTACGACAGCCCCTATTCACTAATCCCTGTATCCGTTTTGATGGTCGTTATTAGCTCAGGATTATTTGTTGCTAAGAGGTCAAGTGTCTTTTCACAACCGTTTACTATTCGCGTGGTTTCATGAACTAACTGCTCTAAATAATGTTCAGAGAATGTGTTTTTCACAATGTCGAACAATGTTTCATGCGTACCTCCGAATTTAAACATGTATTTTCGCCAACATATCGAAGCTAAATTGAAGCCAGCACCGACTATAATTGTATGAGTCTGGTACGTGTTTGAAATTAGACTCAGATTTCCTTTGAACCTTTCACCAATTGTATCATCTGAGTTGGGTGGTCCGTAAAAGGATCCAGTTATTATTTTATTACTATTCACAGGAATGAGCTCTATCCATACTAACTCACAGGGACTATCTGCTCCAATTTCGCTACAAGGTAAACTACTAACAGCAACAAACACGCCGCTGCCAACTACGTTTAGCCTATCCTTTCTGAACACCGTTAGACTTTTCGCAGAAATTTCGGTTGAACTTATCTCCGGTTTTACCCAGCTTTCAGTGCTTATAACGATTTGAGCAACAGTGCTTTCTATTTGCGCTTGGAGCTACGACAATTTACAACTGTTATACCGGTAGTTACTGGAGTTACGTTCTTCCTATGTTCTATCTGCGCCCTTTGAGACGGAAGCCATTTATTTGTTTTCCCGAGACTCTCTAACATAAAAAACCGCCCAGTTCACGCCACACAGCATTGCTACCGGCGTGTAGTGGACTCCTGACTTGTACAGTGGAACCCAAAACCCAACCACCCTATGGCGCAAGCCGAGGAATCTGCAAACTACACTGTCGCAGAACCGTCTGAGCCTCTGTTTCAGACCCTCTACTCGGCTTTTACCAAAGGTCCGCAATCGGTCCTGTCGACTGTGCTGCAAGACTGGCAGCCTGTACCACTTCTGATAGCCGCTCGTAAACAGAGAGAATCTCTTCCGATCCAAAGCGACACCCATTGATACCGGAAGAGAGTCACCACCTACAGTTGGTTGCTCCTTGTGCTGTTCATGGCATCCAGAATGACTTGTTCCACGTCTGGAATGACTCCACATGGCGTGCACACGGAGACCACGTTGGCTTCCTTCCCTCGTTGAGAACCATGTCACTAAGGGGCCCCATAACGCGCCCAACACTGGAGCTCGCAACTACCAATAATACCACGCTCTGTGACCTGCCCGGATCTTGTAGGCTGAGAGGTTTCTTCTGAAGCAGGAAAGGTGACGGCATCTGGCTGTCGGACAGTGTGAGCCACAGACAGCACGTGGAACCTGTTTGTCAGACTAACGACGGAGGCATTACGTTCGGCCCCTGGTAAGACTTTCGCCGCCTGCCACGCCCCGAAGTCGACCTCCCGTTAGAGGGGGTGAGGGGTCAACCTCAGTGCGAGCAGTAACTGGGCTGGACGATCGGCGGACTCAGACGTGCTGGATATCCGTTGGATGCCTACGGCCGGCCCACAACAGTGATGCCCATCGACTGCAGCGTCAAGCTGTGAAACCAAAGCCATGACAGCGTGGAGTTGCTACTCTCTTTCAGCACAAAAAAGCATGAAAGTGAGCGCGTCATAATTTTTTGTGAGGGATGCGGAATGAGGATTGAGAAATGGTTACCACTTTTCTGTCAGAGTGTATTAAAGAGGATCGTATTGGCTTTTGTTTTCTGGCAAGAGAATTTTTCCGCTGGTTCCCTTCTTTTCCCTACTACAGCAGGGTGTGTTCCGTTTATAACGCGAATCCTATTGGTCAATAAAATTTTGACAGTTTATTTACATACTTCGATACATGTAGTTTGACACATACGAACAGCTAATAACTATACATAAGATAAGGTTAACACAAAATCGTTTCCTTTCATTTTCTTCTTATGATTATTAGATATATTTTACAGAATTTGTAAATAAATTTCGGTAGTTATTTTAAGTCCTTTTTATGCATGTTAAGACCCTTTCAGCCCGATTTTTCACTGTAGTACCACTGTGGACGTATTTACATAGGCGTTAAATGCCCATTGTTTAGAGACAGCGTGTCGTAAAGTTTTACTGATGAAAAATTGAGACAAATAGGATAGTTTGATCACCTCAGAACTCCTGCAATTACTCTAGAACCCTTGCCATTCGTCCAGGATGTCAGCTAAAACTACAGTTACGTCTCAGACCGGATTACGGTCTTGGTAACGGATAATAATATCAAAAAATTGCGAAGTTTCCCGACAGTATCATCTTAAGAAAATATGGTAAAATTTTCAACGATCTGCCATGAATAGAAATTACTGAAGCGCCCATCCCTACAACTCGTCTTTTTCGTACCCAAGAATAGTGGTTTCTCGGGGTTTTCTTAGGAATCGCGTACTGTCTACCCTACACCACACATAACGCAGAAGAACAAAAGGCCTTCCTCAATTTTCTAGGACTGGAGAAAGTGTGTAATATTCAAATTTTGACTTGTACTGTAAGATAGTTACACTATGCCAATTCTTGCAATAGGTATGTAAATAGTCGCTAGGTGTGCGCTATGCAAAACAGTTGACCTGTTATCTCTGCGATCAATAGCCCCTTGCAAATATGACCCCATGTAAAACCGCACTTTCACGCCCGACTTTTTTAGAACATATTGGTTCTGTATACTTTGGAGCACGGAGCGATGCCATCTATGAAGGTACGCTTAGTGTTAATAAGAATCATACGTATTCTACATTTCATTCCAATGAGTATTTTTTGATTAATTCCAATATCCTCGAATTTGCATTATGTTTAAATCATGTCAAACCTTTCTTTTAAAATAGCAACGAAGTCTGGTGCTATTTTTGCAGAAGAGGCCAAACACAGATCTTGCCCCGGGCCCAGTCCTTGCCCTCAGCGGCGCTGCCACTTGCCTAACCCCCCACCCCCCACCCCCACCCCACCCTGCGGCCGCCAGTCACACCGACATGCCGCCCACGAGCGAGAGAAAGTGCTGCGTAAACTGAGGCGGAGGTGATCTCAATATAGCATGAGGAAGTCTGGCATTATGTCAGGATGGCCGAGCGGTCTAAGGCGCTGCGTTCAGGTCGCAGTCCACTTCTGTGGGCGTGGGTTCGAATCCCACTTCTGACAATAATTTTTTGTTTCATGTATCGATAATCACTGTTGGGTCCATTCTGAAACGCTTCGTTCATGTCACACACTGCATGGGAACAGGGAATACGATTTTCTGTGATTTTCCTAGCTCGTTTCAGGCGAATGTTAACCACTGATACCTTTCCCCTTACTTGTCCAATCGAACAAGAGTTTCATTCTTAATGTCGATTCGCCGTTAAACTTTAACCTCCTTCAGTTGTAATAAGTCTCTTTTCTTAGACAGTTATGTGAGTGGAAGCTGAAAAACTTTCCTGTTCATTACCAGGAGCTATTCACCAAGTTCAAAGTGACTGAACGGAAACTTTTTAATATGTCAGAAACAAATGGGAATATACAATACGTTTTAATACGCCGTCACAGACAAACGAATGAGTCAGCTGACAAAAATGTCACAGGGAAGTAATTGTTAATAAATTTTATACAGGGTGTCCCAGGAGAAATGGCGAGTATTCAGGGGACAGAAACGATCATTCAAAGCAAAAAGGTCTAGTAAACATTGACCTTTAGAGCTTTGAGCACACATTCACCTTTGCTGCTATGAAACACATCTATTCTACTGACAATACAGCACTCCCTGCCTCCTTTTCTACTGCTGGGATCGCCTCTCGTGGTCATTTCCCCATTGCATTGCCGTGTCCGGATGTTTTCGATCAGATGATGTAATAGCACGATAACTGCGTAGCACTCATCACCCGCCCGTCAGGAAAACTCATCCCACAAACGTGTGCCTTACTGATCCGAATGTAAACAAACTCGTAACGCTGGTACGGTTCGTACGTTTATATGTTCAGCTGCAGCCCCATCTGCCCGTGCTCTGTTGTGGTAACGATCAGAGCTCTCCATAGGGGAAGTATAGCGGTCCTTTATCCCTCTGCGAGTCGCAAAGTGCAGTTTGTAATAGGCCGTTTTCCCACGCTAAAAATGTGGTTTGATTACTCTTCTGATTGATTACAACATTTAAATAGCATTTACGGTCAATATTCTAACGAAATATCTGGTTTTTTTATTGTAACTGAAGCTTAAAAAATCATTAAATATCAAGATGTGGTCACATGATCGAAATCGCTCTGTTATTGGCTGATGCTCTGGTGACGTCACAGACTAGGAGTAAAACGTATGCTATAGGAGCGTTATATTCCACCCATTTAGAGCAGCGATATGTGCAACGACGAACGTTCTTTTCCCAACTCTTTGTAAAATCAATAAACTCGCTCAAAACTAAGAAATTGTAGAATTGGCTGGCCGAAGTGGCCGTGCGGTTAAAGGCGCTGCAGTCTGGAACCGCAAGACCGCTACGGTCGCAGGTTCGAATCCTGCCTCGGGCATGGATGTTTGTGATGTCCTTAGGTTCGTTAGGTTTAACTAGTTCTAAGTTCTAGGGGACTAATGACGTCAGCAGTTGAGTCCCATAGTGCTCAGAGCCATTTGAACCATTTTGTAGAATTGGGCCAGTGTATTGTAACTAAATTGGCGACTATCAGTCATGAGCTACGACCCAAAAAACAAAAAAAATTATTCTTGGCTAAAATTAGTGCCGAAGTCCTCTCTAGAAGGCCGTCAACAGAGACACTGATCCCAGCGGGTGTTTAGTGGTGTGTCCGGCACAGTAGCTCAGCGTGTTCGGTCAGAGCGTTAGCCGCCCTCTGTAATAAAAACTGAGTTTATAGATCTACAGTGGACTTGTACAAGCATAATGGGACATCTGCCCCGAACAAATAGAACGAACAATAACGAAAAAAATGAGATCAACAAAAATAAGTGGTGTAACGAATAGAGCGTCCGACTCTAGATACAAAAGTCACGGGCTCCAATCCTGTATGGATTATACACTTTTAAAAATTCCACACGAAATACGAAAATAGATTTAGCAAGAATTGATTATAGCAGCTGTTTCGATTATTGGATTATTATCTATATCTACATCTACGTGGACACACTGCAAATCGTATTCAAGTGCCTGGCAGAGGGTTCATCGAGCCGTCTTCGCAGTAACTTTCTATTATTCCAGTCTCGTACAGCGCGCAGAAAAAACGAACACGTATATCTTTCCGCGCGAGCTCTGATTTCTCTTATTTTATTATTGTGATCGTTTCTCCCTATGTAGGTCGGCGTCAATTCTGACATTTCGTCAGAAGATTCTGCCGCAACGAAAAACGCTCTTGTTTTAATTATGTCTACCCCAAATCTTGTATCAGTTCAGCGGCACCCTCTTCCCTACTTCGCAATGACACGAAGCGTGCTGCCCTTCTTTGAACTTTCTCGATGTACTCCGTCAATCCTACCTGGTAAGGATCCCACACGGCGCAGCAGTATTCTATAGTGTCCTGCCAATAAAAGACAGTCTTTGGTTCGCCTTCCCTACAACATTTGCTATGTGTTCTTTCCAATTTAAGTTGTTAGTAATTGTAATTGCTAGGTATTTAGTTGCATTTAAACATTTAGGTTTGACTGATTTATTGTGTACCCGAAGTTTAACGGATTTCTTTCAGCACTTTTCTTTATTTAGGGTCAATTCCCAATTTTCGCACCATACAGACATCTTTTCTAAATCGTTTTGCAATTTATTTTCATCTTCCGATGACTTTATTAGTCGATAAACGACAGCATCATTTGCAACCAACCTAAGACGGCTGCTCACCTGTCTCCCAAATCGTTTATATAGATAAGGAACAGCACAGGACCTATAACACTACCTTGGGGAACGCCACAAGTCACATTTGTTTTACGCGATGACTTTCCGTCAGTTATTACGAACTGTGACCTCCCGAACAGGAAATCTCAAATCCAGTCGCATAACTGAGACGGTATTCCATAGGCACACAATTTCATTACAAGCCGCTTGTGTGGTACACTGTCAAAAGCCTTCTGGAAATCTAGAAACACGGAATCAATCTGAAATCCCTTGTCAATAGCACTCAACATTTCATGTGAGTAATGACCTAGTTGTGTTTCACAAGAACGATGTTTTCTAAATCCGTGTTGGCTATGTGTCAATAGACCGTCGTCCTTTTCGAGGTAATCCATAATGTTCGAATATAATATATGTTCCAAAATTCTGCTGCATATCAGCGTTAATGACATGACTCTGTAATTTAGTGGGTTACTCCTACTACCTTTCTTGAATATTGGTGTGACCTGCGCAATTTGCAGGCTTTGGGTACGGATCTTACGTCGAACGAATGGTTGTATATCATTGTTAAGTATGGATCCAGCATACTCTGTAAGCAACCGACATGGTATACATTGTGGACCGGAAGGCTTACTTTTGTTAAATGATTTAAGTTGCGTCACTATTCCGAGGCTACCTACTTCCACGTTACACTTGTTAGCAGCTGTTCTTGACTCGATTTCTGGAATATTTACCTCGTTTTCTTTTGTGAAGCGCTTGTAAATGGCAAGGAAAATAGAATAACATTCCGTTTCTGATCGGTGTGGTGAACATTGATAGTTGTATTGTAATTTTGTTTTCATATGCGACGACTGTCGAGTCGTTTCACATATAAGTTACTTCCTCCTCTTCAACCCGTCCTTTGCGCTCGTCAATTTTTGCCTCCTCGGCCCGGCTTCTCCGCCTTTAAAGAGAGAATGTAACTTGGTGATGTGGAAAGGCGCTTCTTCTGAACGACAAACTAAGTAAATTCCATTGAGTAGGCATCCACACAATTGGTATGGAAACGTAACTGCATCTGTAAATTTCTTTCTCAGTGCGTGGAAAAACGTAAAGAAGCAAACTCATTATTGCTGACCTGTAAAATTTTCTTCTTCAGAAAGGTAATGAACTAATGTAGGCTTCTGCTGCTTTATTTTACACATAATTAACATAAATATGTCTTCTTGTGAGAAGAAAAGGAAGGAAGGAAAAAAACTGAATAAAGAGTATTTGCCAGTCTCATCACTGTGTCGTTGCTTCCCTCAAAACAAAGTAATATATCCACAAAGGCTTAACTGGTCTGGACTGATGATCTTGTCTGCTTACTTGCTGTTGGAAAACCTCCTCCTGCTACGTTAAGTAGAAACTTGAACCAAAAATCATTCCTTTAACATACGAAATGTTTGGTTGTATAATGTAAATTACTCACTTCTATTGTTTACAGTATTGTTTTAGGTAAATTTGCGTAATTTTCTTCGTATTTTTTAGTACACATCAACTTGTGGTGCTCAGTTATAAGGTACACCCAGAAGTCCTCCCTATTGCTTTATTCATTTGTTAGGATGTAATGCACCGTTTGGCCTTTCAACCAATTGATAGCGTTTCGTTTTGTTTTAGGGTAAGGTATACTGTCAGGGTTTAAAAATTCAGCACGCATAACTGCGTTGGGCGTGGTTCTGCTGACGCTCGCTATCTTGTGTCTTATTTAGAGCCATATGTCTTTTACCCTGTCACACAACAATCTATGCTCTTCGGTATCTGGTATTACATAATGTACACAGCGGTGACTCGGCCAATCGAATAGAGTGAAGTTTAGAGTTCGTCATAATTTTCCTGTTGACAGCAAAGTACTAGGTCAATTTGACATACGTTGGCAGGTTCCGGCAGTGAATATTTTCCCATATTGTTTCCCAGTTATAACAAGGATACTTTGTTCTACGTCGTTTCTGAGTTTGTCTTTCATCAAGTTATTGTAAAGTTCTTTCACTTTCATGATGTCTTTTTCAGGGATCCTTGCCTGTATGTACCTGCATTCCACTAAAAAGTATTTCAAGTGGTATAGTCCGTTGGGTATGTGTTGGACATTTATAGGTGCACTGATGTCAGCAGGAGCTATTTCTTTTAACAAATGTGCAGCAAGGGTGCCACGTGGTTCTTTCCATTGTTTGTATGTGGTTGAAAGGCATAAGGCTTGCGCTTTTTTGCTGACATCGGTGAGATTTAACCACATTTCGTAGGGACCATCAGAATGTCATATTTGACTTTGAAAATATGTCCGCGGCTCACAAAATGTCCTAGTGCAGATGCGGTGCTTTTAGACAAAGTCGCAGGTGGTAGCAGAACTTCTGCTACGTAATTAACTTTGGTAGTGATGTATACATTTGCCACTGATACTTTCTGAAGTTCATCGAGTTTCCTAATACTATGTGCTTGTACAGAGGCGCGTATGCTGTTAAGTAATTTTCGATAGTTCGCAGCAATAGTGTGCTTGATATTTCTTTTAAAATCTATACCGAGACATTTCATGGTTACAAGCTCGCGTAACAGATCCTGCGTTTGCGTCCCAATTCCTCGGCCGATGTTGAAAACCACCGATTTTGTTCTATTAAGTTTTGCACCAGATGCCTGTTCATATTTTGTTACTGTTTATAGTGCGCTCTGTACTTCAGTGCCATTCACGACTAGGAAGCCAACATCATCAGCGTACGCCTTGCACACAATCTTTTCTCCATGTATTTGTAGCCCTTGTAGATGTTTCATAAGCGAGGCAAGCAGGGGATCGATGGCGATGGCGATGAGTGCCATTGGACACCCTTGCCTAATGGAGCTGGTGACGTCAATCCGGCGGCTAATGTGTCCATTGATGACAAATCTGGATGTTTTGTTTGTTAATGTATTTCTTACTACTGTAATCAATCTAGGTGGGAATCCCATTGCGGTCATGGCCAGAAGGAGAAAACGATGATTAACCCTGTCGAAGGCTTTATCAAAGTCGAGAGAGATGAGTGCACATTTTATTTTGCAGACGTCGGCCGTTGAGATTAGGTCCCTGTAATCACAGAGGGCCTAGAGAATTTTCCTGTCTTTGCCCACGCTTGTCTGATAAGGGCCAATGACGCTGGTCATTGTGGTTTTCAGCCTGCGAGCGAGGATGCGACCAAAGAATTTGTAATCGCTGTTTAAAACCGTAATTGGCCTCAGAGCGCTTACAGTTTTCGTGTTCGTAGTTTTTGGCACTAACACTAGGAGTCCCTCACGAAATTCTTTCGGGATGTCATTTTCAGGGTTTAATAGTTCGTTGCAGATGAGAGTAAACTTGGCTTTTACGAGGCCACTGAATTTGGGATAAAATTCTGACGGAATTCCGTCTGCCCCTGGAGCCTCATTTTTCATGCTTCCATATATAGCTTCTTCGACATCTTCTTCAGTCAGTTCCGAGATGAGAGTTTGTGCTTCCGCGTGGCATACTTTGCCTTGGAGGTTGATCATTAACTCGTCTTGAAGCTGTTCGTCAACTGGTTGACTAGACATTAAGGATTCAAAATGCTGTACGATTGCCTCTTTAATCTCTCGTTGCTTCGTCAGTTGTTATTTCAGATAATAACTTGCGAGACGCCCTTTTGCTGTCACGAATGACATGATAAATGGAAGTGACCTCGTGCTGTGCTATATTCTGGGCACGTGACCTTATGAGGTAGCCTTCCACATGTTTACGCCGAAGTGCCAAAATTTTTGCTTTAATTTTGTTAATTCTTTCGTAGTTGTCCACAACTGTTGTATCGGACTTGTACAAATCCCTTAGACACTGAAAGTAGAATTCTATAGTTGATTTGTACCAAACGTTTTTGTCTTTTGAGTAATTTATGAAAAACCTCCGTATTATTGTTTTGGTATGTTTCAGCCACCAGTCAATGCCAGAGTTGTACGAGCTAAATTTGCTTTCACCATCTCTCCATACTTTGTAAAATGCCTCCTGGCAAGCATGGTCTTCCAGATGTGACACGTTGAGCTTCCATGTACCTCTACCTCGGTAGGTCCCTTGTTTTATCAGATTGATTTTGCATATGTACGCAACATGATCAGAAAAAACGGTATGCCATACTTTGGGCTGCAAAATGAGATGTTTCAAATTCTGCGTTACGTATATCCTGTCTAGACGGCTCGCCGAGTGACTTGTGGTGTGGGTGAAGCCACGGGCTGCAACGTGCATATGTTCCCATGAGTCTATTAGTCTTCAGTCATTAACTATACGTTCCACTTCAGTACACTTGTCGAAATTGGGAGTTTGGTGTTTGGCATGCAAAACACAGTTAAAATCTCCTCCCTGGATGAGGTGTTCATATCAAGTTCCAAATAGAGGGACAACTTCTTCTTTAAAGAACTAAGCTCTGCTGTGCCTGTTGCTGGATCCTGAATGACTCGTATTTTGTTTATTGTGGCAGCTATGCCTTTACTGTTTGGTAAATTTTACCACATCTTGGACTACTACGCCCTCGTTTGTGAGCGGAGCTGTGCCCATTTCCGCTCCATGCCCTGGGTTTGTAATGACGTTGGAGCCAGGTACGATACCAAGCTCAATGTCTATCACTTCTTGTAAAAGGATATTGCCACTGTGAGATGCATATATAAAATCTTTTAGGTTCTGTAATTTAAAGGGACTATGAATCTTATTAAGGTTTACTATAGCGATCTTGTATGCTTGTATGACGCACTTTGTTCGTTCTATTTCATCAAACTTTAAGAAACATTCTTCCGTTCTGTCTCGCAAGCGTCAGCTTTAAAACGCATTTTAATAATATTCACCGGTAGCAAACGTTTCAGTGGTGTGTCCTTGTTCTTTAGAAAGTTCGTTCACGGACACGTCTTCGTTGAAGGAATCAGCTACCTTTGCGGCTGGAGGACAGTCTGTTTGAGTTTCTGAAACTTCTGTCATTTCTTCATCCGCATTGTTATGGTCGCTTTCGTCTGCCCAGCTGGTTGACGTTGTCGCCGTGGGGGATACGAGTGAATTAAGTTAGTGAACTTATGCGTCGACATAACGGCAACTTTCTGTTACAGGGCAAGCACATTTTATGTATCTTCTCGCTCTTTTTCAGAAGTTTTTATAGATG
Source organism: Schistocerca piceifrons (assembly GCF_021461385.2). Classification (NCBI taxonomy): domain Eukaryota; kingdom Metazoa; phylum Arthropoda; class Insecta; order Orthoptera; family Acrididae; genus Schistocerca; species Schistocerca piceifrons. Next base: position 63,365,479 of record NC_060140.1, on the reverse strand, counting down.
CATTTCTACAGTATAGTACTAAATATCCTCTGCAACCCATTTTCCGAAACGTATATTCCACAACAAGGCGTCACTATGAATTACCATTATGACAGTGACGTCACAGGCATCACATGACTCGAATGGACCGTTCTAGCGGCCTTTCAAATTGTTTGGATTTCATTTTCGTTTTTCTAAAAGAATAGGTATTGAATTTCAAGAGGAAGAAAAGCATGTTAGGAGCACAAAATGACATAATTCATGATTTGAGACTATTTCCAGAAAACAGTCGTATATCCTATTCCAAGGCTTTCGAAAAGGTTTTAATAATTTTAAGTTTTGAGTCGGATAACAAATGACGAAAAAATATTTCCTCTGATGACATAATTAAAAATTAACAATTTTTTTGCTTTTTGTCTGTACTTGTACTGTGTAACTTTGCTTCTACCGAAATTTCATGATGATTGGTCAACTGGTTTAGTTGAGTGAGTTTGCGAGTATCAAAATATGTGACATAAATGACCGTATCTTTTGGTTGAATTGACTTAGAAGTTTCAATTTTTTACATCGCTAATATACCGTAGATCTTAGTATGTGTCATAAACTTCAACTTGAGACATCAACCCGTTCCTGAGAAAAAGGGTCTTATAACAGCCTGACAGGCAGACAGATGGAAAACCGAGTGAGCCTAAAAGGGTTCCGTTTTTACCGATTTAGGTTCTGAACCCTATAAAAGACGGAAGTATTAAAGAGCATAAGGAATGAGAACTCACAGATTGAACCTCAAAATTGTGGACAATAATAGACGAATTGATGAAATACTTCTGCTACACTGAAAGTATGGCGGACGACGTAAGGAAAATGAAAGAGAAGCAAACTAGTAGGGGAGAGAACTGCACCTTGGTACCTACCGAGACCAATAACGGAAGCTTAATATATTTTTACATTCCATTTCTAGTTGGTGGCATTCACTTTTTATGTGCTGCAGTCGTTTTCTGAAATTACTAAGATTACTCTGGAAAATTAAGACTTTTCCAGACATGAAAACGTGTTCCAGGGTATAACATGATCTTGACCCTAAGACCAAATATTCTGTTGGAATTTACAAGTAGAGAAATCGAGAAAATCTTGTCAGTACTGCATTTAATCAATTATGTGTTTATTATTACTCCACAATACAATAAGTGAAATCAAATTACGCAGAAGTTACAAGTTGAATACATTTTGAAATAAAAACTGTTGTGAAGTAACACAAATTTCCATTTTTAAGACAGGTAAAATTGTTTAGAGATTAAAGAAAATCTGTTCCTTTGCAAGTATCACATGTTCCATGGTGACATACCTCCTTCTGTTTCAACGTACAAAATATATAACAATTTACTCACCATAAAATTGTGCACCTGAAGAGTGAATAGTATATTCCAAACAGCTTTTAATACATCGTACATCACTCAAATGTGTAGGACGCCGCATATTTACAAAAACTGCAGAAAACGCAACCTCATGTCTGACAAAGACAAAAGCTGCAGAAAACAGCGGGAACTACACTCCTGGAAATGGAAAAAAGAACACATTGACACCGGTGTGTCAGACCCACCATACTTGCTCCGGACACTGCGAGAGGGCTGTACAAGCAATGATCACACGCACGGCACAGCGGACACACCAGGAACCGCGGTGTTGGCCGTCGAATGGCGCTAGCTGCGCAGCATTTGTGCACCGCCGCCGTCAGTGTCAGCCAGTTTGCCGTGGCATACGGAGCTCCATCGCAGTCTTTAACACTGGTAGCATGCCGCGACAGCGTGGACGTGAACCGTATGTGCAGTTGACGGACTTTGAGCGAGGGCGTATAGTGGGCATGCGGGAGGCCGGGTAGACGTACCGCCGAATCGCTCAACACGTGGGGCGTGAGGTCTCCACAGTACATCGATGTTGTCGCCAGTGGTCGGCGGAAGGTGCACGTGCCCGTCGACCTGGGACCGGACCGCAGCGACGCACGGATGCACGCCAAGACCGTAGGATCCTACGCAGTGCCGTAGGGGACCGCACCGCCACTTCCCAGCAAATTAGGGACACTGTTGCTCCTGGGGTATCGGCGAGGACCATTCGCAACCGTCTCCATAAAGCTGGGCTACGGTCCCGCACACCGTTAGGCCGTCTTCCGCTCACGCCCCAACATCGTGCAGCCCGCCTCCAGTGGTGTCGCGACAGGCGTGAATGGAGGGACGAATGGAGACGTGTCGTTTTCAGCGATGAGAGTCGCTTCTGCCCTGGTGCCAATGATGGTCGTATGCGTGTTTGGCGCCGTGCAGGTGAGCGCCACAATCAGGACTGCATACGACCGAGGCACACAGGGCCAACACCTGGCATCATGGTGTGGGGAGCGATCTCCTACACTGACCGTACACCACTGGTGATCGTCGAGGGGACACTGAATAGTGCACGGTACATCCAAACCGTCATCGAACCCATCGTTCTACCATTCCTAGACCGGCAAGGGAACTTGCTGTTCCAACAGGACAATGCACGTCCGCATGTATCCCGTGCCACCCAACGTGCTCTAGAAGGTGTAAGTCAACTACCCTGGCCAGCAAGATCTCCGGATCTGTCCCCCATTGAGCATGTTTGGGACTGGATGAAGCGTCGTCTCACGCGGTCTGCACGTCCAGCACGAACGCTGGTCCAACTGAGGCGCCAGGTGGAAATGGCATGGCAAGCCGTTCCACAGGACTACATCCAGCATCTCTACGATCGTCTCCGTGGGAGAATAGCAGCCTGCATTGCTGCGAAAGGTGGATATACACTGTACTAGTGCCGACATTGTGCATGCTCTGTTGCCTGTGTCTATGTGCCTGTGGTTCTGTCAGTGTGATCATGTGATGTATCTGACCCCAGGAATGTGTCAATAAAGTTTCCCCTTCCTGGGACAATGAATTCACGGTGTTCTTATTTCAATTTCCAGGAGTGTATTTATGGGCCCATGTTCCTCAGTCAGCCATTAAAGTAATTTATTTTTACGATTTGTTTTGGAAAAACTAACGATACAATCAACGTAAATGTTTTTGTGTATTAATTATTAATCCTTGTACAACATTTTCTGATTTTAAGTAATTCAATCATCATTAAGCCCCCATCCGAACAGTTAAAGTTGCTCTTTTCAAAATGAGGACCGTCCGTGACTGAATTCCTGCAGTTTGCGAATCATATCACAAATAAAGAAACAAACAGTTTCCTTAATCTATAGGACGCTGCACAAACGAGTAATAGCAAAGTTTTTTGAAATTTGAAAAATTAATAAAATGGCGGACCCTTGAAATAAAGATGTACGCTGAAGCACCAAATAAACTGGTATAGGCACGCGTATTCGAATACAGAGTTATGTAAACAGGCAGAATTCGGCGTGTAGTCGGCAACGCCTATATGAGACAAATGTCTGGCGCACTTGTTAGATCGGTTACTGCTGCTACAATGGCAGATTATCAAGATTTAAGTGAGTTTGAACGTGATGTTATAGTCGGCACACGAGCGAAGGGTCACAGCAGCTCCGAGATAGTGATGAAGTGGGGATTTTTTCGTGCGACTTTTTCACGAGTGTACCGGGAATATCAGGAATCCGGTAAAGTTAAGCTGATGGAATGGAATGCGGGTACACTAATTAAGATATCTCTGACATCGCTGCGGCCGGAAAAAGATCCTGCACGAACGGGACCAACGACGACTGAAAAGAATCGTTCAACGTGACAGAAGTGCAACCTTCCGCAAATTGCTGCAGATTTCAGTGCTGGTCCATCAACAAGTGTCAGCGTGCGAACCATTCAACGAAACATTGTTGATATGGGCTTTCAGAGTACTTGATGGCTGCACGATACAAAGCTTCTCCCCTCGCTTTGACCCGTCAACACCGACATTGGACTGTTGGTGACTGCAGACACGTTGCCTGGTCGGACGAGTCTCGTTTCAAATTGTATCTAGCGAATTGACGTGTACGGGTATGGAGACTACCTCATGAATCCATGGACCCTGCATGTCAGCAGGGGACTGTTGAAGCTGATGGAGGCTCTGTAATGGTGTGGGGCGTGGACAGTTTGAGTGATATGTCTAGGTACGAGTGTAACAGGTGACACGTACATAAGCATCCTGTCTGATCACCTGCATCCATTCATGTCCATTGTGCATCCCGACGGACTTGGGCAATTCCATCAGGAGAATGCGACAGGCCATACGTGTTAGTGGGTCCAGGAACAATTTTGAGTTTAAACACTTCCGCTGGCCACCAGCCACATTTTTTGCAGTAACCAGACAATAACTTAGGTTGATGGAATGGAATGTGGGTACGCTAATTAAGATATCATCCTGAAATTCCGCTAAATTACTTCTCGGATATGTACGCAAGGATTAAAATTTTAAAAAATAGGTTATTACTCCTTGCTGGCGGGTCCCACGAGTAATTCATTCAAAAAGATATCTCAATTAGTGTACCCGCAGTCCAATCCATCAGCTTACTTTATTCACCGGTTATTGCAAAAAATGCGATGGAAAACACGCGATAAAACTACATCTTTACTTTCTCAAATTTGAAAAAACTGTGCTTATACTACGTGAGCAGTACGCTGTAGATTTAAGAAAACTATTTGTTTCTTGATTTCAGATAAGATTTGCAAACTGCAGGATTTCCGTTACGTGCATAGGAGGCTTGATGATCGATAGATTTCTTAAAAAAAAAAAAAAAAAAAAAAAAAAAAAAAAAAAAAAAAAAAAAAAAAAAAAAAAAAAAAAAAAACCTCACAAACGGTTATCCAAGGATCAATAAATAATATACAAAAAGATTTCTTTTCATTGTTTCATTAACTTTCCCAAAAAAATCGTTAAATCCGTTTATTTTATAGACTAACTCCGGACAACGGAGCCTTATGGCGGTCTGTAGCGCACATTCCTTCAAGTGATTCTAAAATTATTCAGTAGACTGAAGTCCCAACCAGAAAACGTGTCCCTAGGTACACTATCCTCTAAGTACAATACCCTCCCCCACAGCGAAAGACATCATTCTACACTAGAAGACGTCAGGTAGTACCAATGTAGGCACACATTTGCATCAAAGTGTTTTTTGATTTCAGATAAGTTTCCCAGGGGAAAAGCGTAAAGCAGTGAATCGAAACATTTGATATGTGACGCTACAAAAGAATGCTGAAAATTAGGCGGACTGATGGAATAAGAATTGAGGAAGTTCTGCGCAGAGTCGGCGAGGTATGCAGTATGTGGCAAGCATTAACTGAAAGGAGGTACGAGATCAGAGAATAGCTTCCATGGTGTCTGAGAGAGACGTGGACAGCAAGAACAGTAGGTGAAAACAGCGAGTGAGATGTATGGCAATAACAGCAGACGTTGTTGTAGGTGCCATCGGTTTTGTCCTACGAAAAATATCACATGGACGCCGATGACTTCCACTTCTACCTAAGTGCAAAATCGGTAAACCTGAAGACAGCTGTCGAGCACCTCAGTACCGAGTTGTGTGCACTATCAATGTTTGCGCAGTATATAGCGTCAAAGCTCAACCTATCAAAGCGCAAGCGCTCCTGGTTGGTCATTCTAGACTCATTAGCCCGAAGTATAGGGAATCGTTGCTATATGTAATCTTCAGTGGCACAAATGTCAGCTTCTCTTCTTCAAGATAGATTCTAGGTGTAATATTAGGTGAAAAACTAAACTGGACAGAGCACGTAACGGCAGTATCTCTCCAACCCCTTCAAAAATACACTCCTGGAAATGGAAAAAAGAACACATTGACACCGGTGTGTCAGACCCACCATACTTGCTCCGGACACAGCGAGAGGGCTGTACAAGCAATGATCACACGCACGGCACAGCGGACACACCAGGAACCGCGGTGTTGGCCGTCGAATGGCGCTAGCTGCGCAGCATTTGTGCACCGCCGCCGTCAGTGTCAGCCAGTTTGCCGTGGCATACGGAGCTCCATCGCAGTCTTTAACACTGGTAGCATGCCACGACAGCGTGGACGTGAACCGTATGTGCAGTTGACGGACTTTGAGCGAGGGCGTATAGTGGGCATGCGGGAGGCCGGGTGGACGTACCGCCGAATTGCTCAACACGTGGGGCGTGAGGTCTCCACAGTACATCGATGTTGTCGCCAGTGGTCGGCGGAAGGTGCACGTGCCCGTCGACCTGGGACCGGACCGCAGCGACGCACGGATGCACGCCAAGACCGTAGGATCCTACGCAGTGCCGTAGGGGACCGCACCGCCACTTCCCAGCAAATTAGGGACACTGTTGCTCCTGGGGTATCGGCGAGGACCATTCGCAACCGTCTCCATGAAGCTGGGCTACGGTCCCGCACACCGTTAGGCCGTCTTCCGCTCACGCCCCAACATCGTGCAGCCCGCCTCCAGTGGTGTCGCGACAGGCGTGAATGGAGGGACGAATGGAGACGTGTCGTCTTCAGCGATGAGAGTCGCTTCTGCCTTGGTGCCAATGATGGTCGTATGCGTGTTTGGCGCCGTGCAGGTGAGCGCCACAATCAGGACTGCATACGACCGAGGCACACAGGGCCAACACCCGGCATCATGGTGTGGGGAGCGATCTCCTACACTGGCCGTACACCACTGGTGATTGTCGAGGGGACACTGAATAGTGCACAGTACATCCAAACCGTCATCGAACCCATCGTTCTACCATTCCTAGACCGGCAAGGGAATTTGCTGTTCCAACAGGACAATGCACGTCCGCATGTATCCTGTGCCACCCAACGTGCTCTAGAAGGTGTAAGTCAACTACCCTGGCCAGCAAGATCTCCGGATCTGTCCCCCATTGAGCATGTTTGGGACTGGATGAAGCGTCGTCTCACGCGGTCTGCACGTCCAGCACGAACGCTGGTCCAACTGAGGCGCCAGGTGGAAATGGCATGGCAAGCCGTTCCACAGGACTACATCCAGCATCTCTACGATCGTCTCCGTGGGAGAATAGCAGCCTGCATTGCTGCGAAAGGTGGATATACACTGTACTAGTGCCGACATTGTGCATGCTCTGTTGCCTGTGTCTATGTGCCTGTGGTTCTGTCAGTGTGATCATGTGATGTATCTGACCCCAGGAATGTGTCAATAAAGTTTCCCCTTCCTGGGACAATGAATTCACGGTGTTCTTATTTCAATTTCCATGAGTGTATAAAAAGCTCTTCCCTCTTGACCTTAAGAAGAAAGTTGTACGAACACTTAACACTTCCAGTTACTGATTACAGCGAAGTTATCTTGCAAAGCCTTTCTCAGGGAAGCTCACAGCTCCTGAAATTGGTAATGTATGCCCGTGTTCGTTATATCTGTGATGTTCGACTCTCTGATCACCTTCATATGCGCAGCTACCCTGGCTGCGTGCAGACAAGCTCAGAAATTTCCGTACCCTAACTATCTTGTATGAACAACATCGCAGGAAGACTCATTCCGATTAGAGCAAAATCCTTTCTGTCCCACGCCATCGTTCAGTCGCTTTCTCGAAGCCCTCCTCAACAGAAGGAACCCGGCTCTGGAATAACATCTCGGATTAAATTAGAGAGCTAAATAATATCTCCTGCTTCAGAATACCGTTAATGACATATCACTTAAAAAAGCAACAAGGATTACCATTCTACCTGTACGCACTCGTAACTCTTGCACGTCATTCTTTCCAACCAGATCTTTCCAATTTCCCAGTATTCTTAACTGATGCTCTCTCCTTAAATTTCCTTTCCCCACAGCTCCCTGTATCAGACTTTTCTATTTTGTACGCCTATAAACTTTTTTTTCTTCCTGCCACACTGATTATTGTTAAGATCGTCATTATTATTGTCATTACTACTATCATCATTATCATTATTACCATTATCCTCTTAGAGCAGCTGCAGCAGCAGTACAAGTAGTAACGGTATTAACTCCATTAGCTCATAGTCACTATTATTAACTCACATTGAAAGTTGGAAGTCTATGATTCTGCTGTGTGCATACACAAACCCTGAGTCTGAGATATTATTATCGCGAGTAGTAACGAGCGAGCAGTTGTCGAAAGGAGTCGGAAGTGGTTGGACGCACGGCGCGGTGGAGGGAAGTCGTGCGACATGAGAGGTCGCAGCCCGCTCTGATCGTGTTTGACTTTGGCATGAAGATAGAATTTTTGATAATCTGCCTATCCGCTGCACGTAGTTGTTGGTTAATTCCGCACTGGAGGGATTTTGTCAGATTTACGTATGCATACACACAGAGTCATATTCGTACCTTTATTGTGGCCAGAACGTATTTATTGAGTTTAGACATTGTGGAATAATTAAAAGTCTGTATAAAGTTTGTCAGCAGTTAAATAGTCAATTTTCTAAATATAGTAAATTAAAGCTTTTCATTGATTTCTTTCATTTTTCTTTACATTGTTTAAGGTTAGTTGACCTAACGACTCCTGAACTTTCAATTTCTATGTATAAAAGTATGGCAGTAATTGTTGCAATTAGTCCATGCATTGCACTCAGCATGGATCGCAGGATTGCGTTTTGAAATATTTTAGCATGTTACTGATCACGCAGCTGCAGCGGCAAGACGAGGTAAGCATTGCAGAACAGTTGTTAGGAGGCGAAAGAGGATATTTTGAAACTCGCAGTCAGGTAGTTGAGAAATGATTTCTTTGTAATTCGTGGGAGGAGTAGTTAATTTTTACTCCATCAGAAATCAATTATTGTCAGAGACGAACACACACATCTCGCTACATGACTTTTAAAATAATTACCAACCCGTTTCAACATTGCCACATCAAACACTCAAACCACTTTTTTATTATTTATCATATTAAAATTGTACTTCTTACGTATCTATCACGTAGTAAAAGATTGCATGTGTGAAAGCCTGGTCCGAAGGCCCTAATCAGATCAGTTCAAATAAATACACTACTGGCCATTCAAATTGCTACACCTAGAAGAAATGCAGATGATAAACAGGTGTTCATTGGATAAATATATTGTACTAGAACTGACATGTGATTACATTTTCACGCAATTTGGGTGCATAGATCCTGAGAAATCAGTACCCAGAACAACCACCCCCGGCCGTAATAACGGCCTTGATACCCCTGGGCATTGAGTCAAACAGAGCTTGGATGGCTTGTACAGGTACAGCTGCCCATACAGCTTCAACACGATACCACAGTTCATCAAGAGTAGTGACTGGCGCATTGTGACAAGCCAGTTGCTTGGCAACCACTGACCAGACGTTTTCAATTGGTGAGAGATCTGGAGAATGTGCTGGCCACGGCAGCAGTCGAACATTTACTGTATCCAGAAAGGCCCGTAGCAGGACCTACAACGTGCGGTCGTGCATTATCCTGCTGAAATGTAGGGTTTCGCAGGGATCGAATGAAGGGTAGAGCCCACGGGTCGTAACACATCTGAAATGTAGCGTCCACTGTTCAAAGTGCCGTCGATGCGAAAAAGAGGTGAACGAGACGTGTAATCAATGGTACCCCACACCATGACGCCGGGTGATACGCCGGATGGCGATGACGAATACACGCTTCCAATGAGCGTTCACCGCGATGTCGCCAAACACGGATGCGACCATCATGATGCTGTAAACAAAACCTGGATTCATCCGAAAAAATGACGTTTTGCCATTCGTACACCCAGGTTCGTCGTTGAGTACACTATCGCAGGCGCTCCTGTCTGTGATGCAGCGTCAAGGGGAACTGTAGCCATGGTCTCCGAGGTGATAGTCCATGCTGCTGCAAACGTCGTCGAACTGTTCGTGCAGATGGTTGTTGTCTTGCAAACGTCCCCATCTGTTGACTCAGGGATTGAGACGTGGCTGCACGATCCATTACTGCGATGCGGATAAGATGCCTGTCATCTCGACTGCTAGTGATACGAGGCCGTTGGGATCCGTATTACCCTCCTGAACGCACCGATTCCATATTCTGCTAACAGTCATTGGATCTCAACCAACGCGAGCAGCAATGTCACGATACGATAAACCGCAACCGCGATAGGCTACAATCCAACCATTATCAAAGTCGGAAACGTGATGGTACGCATTTCTCCTCCTTACACGAGGCATCACAACAACGTTTCACCAGGCAACGCCGGTCAACTGCTGTTTGTGTATGAGAAATCGGCTGGAAACTTTCCTCATGCCAGCATGTTGTAGGTGTCGCCACTGGCGCCAACCTTGTGTAAGTGCTCTGAAAAGCTAATCATATGCTTATCACAGCATCTTATTCCTGTCGATTAAATTTCGCGTCTGTAGCACGTCATCTTCGTGGTGTAGCAATTTTAATGGCCAATAATGTAAATACTCTGAGGTTAAGACATGGGCGCAAGTGAGAGAATCGTTGAGGGTCACATGAAATTTCTGGGAAGACTGAGGACTCAAAAAATAATGAATAAATAAAATATCTCTCCACAAATACACTCCTGGAAATTGAAATAAGAACACCGTGAATTCATTGTCCCAGGAAGGGGAAACTTTATTGACACATTCCTGGGGTCAGATACATCACATGATCACACTGACAGAACCACAGGCACATAGACACAGGCAACAGAGCATGCACAATGTCGGCACAAGTACAGTGTATATCCACCTTTCGCAGCAATGCAGGCTGCTATTCTCCCATGGAGACAATCGTAGAGATACTGGATGTAGTCCTGTGGAACGGCTTGCTATGCCATTTCCACCTGGCGCCTCAGTTGGGCCAGCGTTCGTGCTGGACGTGCAGACCGCGTGAGACGACGCTTCATCCAGTCCCAAACATGCTCAATGGGGGACAGATCCGGAGATCTTGCTGGCCAGGATAGTTGACTTACACCTTCTAGAGCACGTTGGGTGGCACGGGATACATGCGGACGTGCATTGTCCTGTTGGAACAGCAAGTTCCCTTGCCGGTCTAGGAATGGTAGAACGATGGGTTCGATGACGGTTTGGATGTACCGTGCACTATTCAGTGTCCCCTCGACGATCGCCAGTGGTGTACGGCCAGTGTAGGAGATCGCTCCCCACACCATGATGCCGGGTGTTGGCCCTGTGTGCCTCGGTCGTATGCAGTCCTGATTGTAGGGCTCACCTGCACGGCGCTAAGCACGCATACGACCATCATTGGCACCAAGGCAGAAGCGACTCTCATCGCTGAATACGACACGTCTCCATTCGTCCCTCCATTCACGCCTGTCGCGACACCACTGGAGGCGGGCTGCACGATGTTGGGGCGTGAGCGGAAGACGGCCTAACGGTGTGCGGGACCGCAGCCCAGCTTCATGGAGACGGTTGCGAATGGTCCTCGCCGATACCCCAGGAGCAACAGTGTCCCTAATTTGCTGGGAAGTGGCGGTGCGGTCCCCTACGGCACTGCGTAGGATCCTACGGTCTTGGCGTGCATCCGTGCGTCGCTGCGGTCCGGTCCCAGGTCGACGGGCACGTGCACCTTCCGCCGACCACTGGCGACAACATCGATGTACTGTGGAGACCTCACGCCCCACGTGTTGAGCAATTCGGCGGTACGTCCACCCGGCCTCCCGCATGCCCACTATACGCCCTCGCTCAAAGTCCGTCAACTGCACATACGGTTCACGTCCACGCTGTCGCGGCATGCTACCAGTGTTAAAGACTGCGATGGAGCTCCGTATGCCACGGCAAACTGGCTGACACTGACGGCGGCGGTGCATAAATGCTGCGCAGCTAGCGCCATTCGACGGCCAACACCGCGGTTCCTGGTGTGTCCGCTGTGCCGTGCGTGTGATCATTGCTTGTACAGCCCTCTCGCAGTGTCCGGAGCAAGTATGGTGGGTCTGACACACCGGTGTCAATGTGTTCTTTTTTCCATTTCCAGGAGTGTAGAACTTCAGTTTCAGGGAGGGCATTATGTGAAATTGAATAAAATTAGTCGAAACTTAAGTGCTGTCTGCGCCAGAGACTTACAATACCCTCTGTTCTGAAAACCCATCTAGGTGTACAAGCACGGTAACAACTTCACCAAAAAAGTGGATATAGCATTTGTGTCTTTCAAAGAACGGCGATCGCAACGGGAAAGGCAGTTAGCAGCGAATGCCCCCATGAGCACACACTATGGCACCTCGGACGGCAGCCCATAGCGATTAGTGGAGGTCAATTCTGTGAGAACGGCGGCTACTCGTACTGAGCAAATGTCAGATAATCAGTCAGACGGACGTCGTCCGAAGAAACCGAAACAGACACCTCCGGACAACACGCTTTGCTGTCTGTTCGGGTTAAAATCCTTGCCCACGTTTCCGAGATCGTCTTCTGAATAGCTAAACAGAGCAAAGTAATCTCCAAATAAAACGGCATTAGGTACTTTAAAAGTATTCACTTAATTACTGTACAGCGTGTTAACGCAGGATAGGCTAATCTTAAGGATTATCCCGAGTCGGTGCAAGTTGAGGCGTAACTCCGCCCCCTGCAGTGAGCATTTTTAACGGCAGCGTTTGCTGTTATCGTGCGCACCACTCGCTTGCTTGCCTTCGTCCTGCCTGCAGAGTGACTACACTTAGGAAAAGTTGTAATCATCCTGCGCTGCTTGAATACCTTATCTATATAAGCAAAAATGTAAATGTTCGTTTGTTCAAAATCGTATATCTCCAGAACTTCACCGTTTTTTTGAAACTTTGCCATATCGTCGTATTCGAATACACACTTGTTTTTATTCAGTGTGAATATTAACAAAAACAACAAACTGTAGGAATGGATTTCTGACTGTAAATGGAGAGAAAAGGACCTATGAACATGTTTCCGGAAATGCATCGTTGCCATGGTAGATGACGCTGGCGAATAAAAGTTCCTCTGACTACGTGCTGAGTGTTGCAGGCTGTGTCACCGACGCAGACTATTGTAAGCAGCAGAATGGTCAGGTGTTGTTGGGAACCTGCAAGGGTGGTGTCTGTACACGGCCAATCAGATGGAAGTGGTCGAGAGCCAGCACGGCTACAACAAAACAAGTACCCTCACTGAAACCAACCACAACACACAACATTCAAAGCCCTTTTTGGACGGTTGTGGGATCATGGATCTGAGTGGGGCACAGTCAAAAGAGGGCGGGTGGGGGGGGGGGGGGTCCCAGGGATCGGTGCTTGGGCCACTTCTATTCCTTATTTATGCAAATGGTATACCCCCTAGTATTACTGTTTGCTTGTGACAATAGCTTGGCAGTAAAGGATGTTGTGTGCAACATTGGCACTGTTTCAAATAGTGCAGTTCATCGCATAAGTTCATGGCTTGTAGAAGATAAATTTACGCAAAATTACAGTATGACTCCATTTTTACATTTCGTAACACACAATTCAGCAAATCCCGACGTTTTAATTCCACAGAATGGACATACGATGAGCGAAACTGAACATTTCAAATTTCTCGATGTTCACATAGATAGTAAACTGTCGTGGAAATCCCATGTTCAGGATCTCTCTCAAAGACTTAATGCTTTTTTGGGATAACTCTTCCCATTCTCAAAGGATATTTTTGGTTCAGAAGCAGAAGGTTCTTGCAATAAGGGGTGTAAGTCCGTGAACCTTTTGTCGACCTCTGTTCATTAGTCTGGGTATTCTGACATTAGCCTCTCAATATATGAATCCTTTACTGTCGTTTCTCGTTAACAATATCAGCTTATTCTCAAAAATTTGCATCATTCATTCAGTTAATACTAGATACACTACTGGCCATTAAAATTGCTACACCACGAAGATGACGTGCTAAAGACGCGAAATTTAACCGACAGGAAGAATATGCTGTGATATGCAAATGATTAGCTTATGAGAGCATTCACACAAGGTTGGAGCCAGTGGCGACACCTACAACATGCTAACATGAGGAAAGTTTCCAACCGTTTTCTCATACACAAACAGCAGTAGACCGGCGTTGCCTGGTGAAACGTTGTTGTGATGCCTCGTGTAAGGAGGAGAAATGCGTATCATCACGTTGCCGACTTTGATAAAGATCGGATTGTAGCCTATCGCGATTGCGGTTTATCGTATCGAGACATTGCTGCTCGCGTTGGTCGAGATCCAATGACTGTTAGCACAATATGGTATCGGTGGGTTCAGGAGGGTAATAGGGAACGCCGTGCTGGATCCCAACGCCTTCGTATCACTAGCTGTCGAGATGACAGGCATCTTATCTGCATGGCTGTAGCGGATCGTGCAGCTACGTCTCAATCCCTGTGTCAACAGATGGGGACGTTTGCAAGACAACAACCATCTGGACGAACAGTTCGACGACGTTTGCAGCAGCATGGACTATCACCTCGGAGACCATGGCTACAGTTACCCTTGACGCTGCATCACAGACAGGAGCGCCTGCGATGGTGTACTCGACGACGAACCTGGGTGCACGAATGGCAAAACGTCATTTTTTCGGATGAATCTAGGTTTTGTTTACAGCATCATGATGGTCGCATCCGTGTTTGGAAACATCTAGGTGAACGTACATTCGATGCGTGCATTCGTCATCGCCATACTGGCGTATCACCCGGCGTGATGGTATGGGGTGCCTTTGGTTACACGTCTCGGTCACCTCTTGTTCGCATTGACGGCACTTTGAACAGTGGACGTTACATTTCAGATGTGTTACGACCCGTGGGCTCTACCCTTCATTCGATCCCTGCGAAACCCTACATTTCAGCAGGATAATTCACGAACGCATGTTGCATGTCCCGTACGGGCCTTTCGGGATACGTAATATGTTCTACAATTGCCCTGGCCAGCACATTCTCCAGATCTCTCACCAATTGAAAACGTCTGGTCAATGGTGGCCGAGCAACTGGCTCGTCACAATACGCCAGTCACTACTCTTGATGAACTGTGGTATCGTGTTGAAGCTTCATGGACAGCTGTACCTGTACACGCCATCCAAGCTCTGTTTGATTAAATGCCCATGCGTATCAAGGCAGTTATTACGGCCAGTGGTGGTTGCTCTGGGTACTGCTTTTTCAGGATCTATGCACCCAAACTGCGTGAAAATGTAATCACATGTCAGTTCTAGTATAATTTATTTGTCCAATGAATACCCGTTTTCTATCTGCATTTCTTGTTGGTGTAGCAATTTTAATGGCCAGTGATGTAGAAGTCCAGTCTGCATTTGAATCGCAATTCCCTGAGTCTTGTGCAGAAAGGTGTGCAGTATACTGTTGCAACCATTTTCAGTAAGCTACCACAAGAATTCAAAAATCTTAGCATCAATCATATCGAAGCTGAAGAGTTTTTTAGTGAGTCACTCCTTCTATTCTGTCATTGAGTTCCTTGAAAAATTAAGCTGATTCCTGTGTTACATTATTGATTGCTCTTACATGAACATGTGGCTTGTGTTGTTTTTTTTGGATTCATAAACATTTTATTTTATTTGTCATTAGCTTTATGTTGTAATTTCATGTGCTGACACATTCCATGACCTTTGAGATTTGTTCTGAGACCATAACTCCAGGTGTAAATCGAGTGTGTGAAGCAAGCAGATAAGCCGGTTGCAGGCCCTCAACTGGCCTCCTTCTAACCAACACACGGTCATCACTGGCACCAGGCAGAACCAGCTTTCATCAGAACATACAAATGATCCCCACCCTGTCCTCCAGTGAGGTCTCGCTTGACAACACTGACGTCGCAAATGGCGGTGGTTTGGTGTCAGTGGAATGCACAGGACACGGCATCTGGTTCGGAGCTGTCCTTGAAGTAAGCGATTTGTAACAATTCACTGTGTCACTGTGGTGCCAACTGCTGCTGAACTTGCTGCTGCAGATGCTGTACAGTGGTCTAGGGATAAGTGAGTCAAGGTGTCTTCCAGGGAATCCGCTATCTTGAGAGGGAACAGTTTGTTCCATCTCATTACAATTAGTTTTTTGTTGCATTATATTCAATATACTTTCAACGTTTTTTAGTTTAAATAGTGTGATATCTCGAGTGAAGAGGTGGACTACCTGTTTATTTAATTCAATTCATAATTACATAAATGCACTTCCTTTCCCTAATCCCACTACGTTGCCTTGGGTTGATTAAGTTTGGGGTTTGTATTAAGAGATCTTCTGCTGGTAATGCCAAGGAAGAGATGTGGTCACCCTGTAGGTCGGTTAGTGCCAACCTAAGCCTGGAGTAAAGACAGAGATGATGCACCTGTTTGCCAGGGGGTGGTCCGGGGTTGGTAACAGGTGCCCCTCCCCTCCATGTAAGGGAACGGCCGTTGAGGGCCGCCATGATAGTCACTCTTGGGGTAGCGGCTGAACTGAGCGGACGGAATCGAGGGCGATCTCCGTCTTTGCCGCCAATTTCATCGTGGGATGAGGAATTATGTTTTACACTGTTGCTAATCCGCTCGTTTTCAGGATTGAAACAGTTAGCGTGTCGTTACGGAGATTCACTCATTGTTTGAGCAATTTTGCCTTCACAATTAAAGTTTTCAGTTAGGGTTTCTTTTTGAGAGGCTAGCATGGGGAGTCGCGTTATCCCTTTATAGTGCTGCAATCACTTGGTGCCTTCAGCACACGAGAGCACCAATAGCTCTAAAAAAACTGTATAGTTTCACTTTTAGAAGCAGCATTTCATTTGCAATATTAAAGTAACCTGGGGCCTCACCCCGCCTAGTTAACACGTGGTCGTAACGGCTGATGAGTAATTTGGATGACGATTCCATGTGAAACCTGGTAGGAGTTGCGTGTGCGACATACTTAAGATTCTAAGCGTGTAGCGCAAAATTTTTCTAGGCCATGTCATAAATTTTGTTCGCGGTTCCTTTTTAACCCTCATTTGCAAACAGCACGTCCTAAGTTCTTTGATAAAGAACAGGTTGACTGTGTGAATGATTGTATAGTATGGAAAGCAAGAACGAACAGAGGGGTGAGTACAAAGAAATTAGCCGTTGGTATCAGTTGGATATTGGTTGGATAAATGATGATGGCGTCCTCTTGGGTAAAATATTCCGGAGGTAAAATAGTCCCCCATTCGGATCGCCGGGCGGGGACTACTCAAGAGGACGTCGTTATCAGGAGGAAGAAAACTGGCGTTCTACGGATCGGAGCGTGGAATGTCAGATCCCTTAATCGGGCAGGTAGGTTAGAAAATTTAAAACGGGAAATGGATAGGTTAAAGTTGGATATAGTGGGAATTAGTGAAGTTCAGTGGCAGGAGGAACAAGACTATTGGCCAGGTGACTACAGGGTTATAAACACAAAATCAAATAGGGGTAATGCAGGAGTAGGTTTAATAATGAATAGGAAAATAGGAATGCGGGTAAGCTACTACAAACACCACAGTGAACGCATTATTGTGGCCAAGATAGACACAAAGCCCATGTCTACTACAGTAGTACAAGTTTAGTGCTCTGCAGATGATGAAGAAATAGATGAAATGTATGAAGAGATAAAAGAAATTATTCAGGTAGTGAAGGGAGACGAAAATTTAATAGTCATGGGTGACTGGAATTCGTCAGTAGGAAAAGGGAGATAAGGAAACATAGTGGGTGAATATGGATTGGGGGGAAGGAATGAGAGAGGAAGCCGCCTTGTAGAATTTTGCACAGAGCACAACATAATCATAGCTAACACTTGGTTCAAGAATCATAAAAGAAGGTTGTATACCTGGAAGAATCCTGGAGATACTAAAAGATATCAGATAGATTATATAATGGTAAGACAAAGATTTAGGAACCAGGTTTTAAATTCTAAGACATTTCCAGGGGCAGATGTGGACTCTGACCACAATCTATTGGTTATGACCTGTAGATTAAAACTGAAGAAACTGCAAAAAGGTGGGACTTTAAGGAGATGGGACCTGGATAAACTGAAAGAACCAGAGGTTGTACAGAGTTTCAGGGAGAGCATAAGGGAACAATTGACAGGAATGGGGGAAAGAAATACATTAGAAGAACATTGGGTAGATTTGAGAGATGAAGTAGTGAAAGCAGCAGAGGATCAAGTAGGTAAAAAGACGAGGGCTACTAGAAATCCTTGGGTAACAGAAGAAATATTGAATTTAATTGATGAAAGGAGAAAATATAAAAATGCAGTAAATGAAGCAGGCAAAAAGGAATACAAACGTCTCAAAAATAAGATCGACAGGAAGTGCAAATAGGCTAAGCACGCATGGCTAGAGGACAAATGTAAGGACGTAGAGGCTTATCTCACTAGGGGTAAAATAGTTACTGCCTACAGGAAAATTAAAGAGACCTTTGGAGATAAGAGAACCACTTGTATGAACATCAAGAGCTCAGATGGAAACCCAGTTCTAAGCAAAGAAGGGAAAGAACAAAGGTGGAAGGAGTATATAGAGGGTTTATACAAGGGCAATGTACTTGAGGACAATATTATGGAAATGGAAGAGGATGTAGATGAAGATGAAAAGGGAGATACGATATTGCGTGAAGAGTTTGACAGAGCACTGAAAGACCTGAGTCGAAACAAGGCCCCCGGAGTAGACAACATTCCATTGGAACTACTGACAGCCTTGGGAGAGCCAGTCCTGACAAAACTCTACCATCTGGTGAGCAAGATGTATGAAACAGGCGAAATACCCTCAGACGCCAAGAAGAATTTAATAATTCCAATCCCAAAGAAAGCAGGTGTTGACAGATGTGAAAATTATCGAACTATCAGTTTAATAAGTCACAGCTGCAAAATACTAACGCGAATTCTGTACAGACGAATGGAAAAATTAGTAGAAGCCGACCTCGGGGAAGATCAGTTTGGATTCCGTAGAAATGTTGGAACACGTGAGGCAATACTGACCCTACGACTTATCTTAGAAGCTAGATTGAGGAAGGGCGAACATACGTTTCTAGCATTTGTAGACTTAGAGAAAGCTTTTGACAATGTTGACTGGAATGCTCTCTTTCAAATTCTGAAGATGGCAGCGATAAAATGCAGGGAGAGACAGGCTATTTACAATTTGTACAGAAACTAGATGGCAGTTATAATAGTCGAGAGACATGAAAGGGGAGCAGTGGTTGGGAAGGGAGTGAGAAATGGTTGTAGTCTCTCTCCGATGTTATTCAATCTGTATGTTGAGCAAGCAGTGAAGGAAACAAAAGAAAAATTCGAAGTAGGTATTAAAATCCATGGAGAAGAAATAAAAACTTTGAGGTTCGCCGATGGCATCGTAATTCTGTCAGAGACAGCAAAGTACTTGGAAGAGCAGTTGAACGGAATGGATAGTGTCTTGAAAGGAAGATATAAGATGAACATCAACAAAATCAAAACCAGGATTATAGAATGTACTCGAATTAAGTCGGGTGATACTGAGGGAATTAGATTAGGAAATTAGACACTTAAAGTAGTAAAGGAGTTTTGCTATTTGGGGAGCAAAATAACTGATGATGGTCGAAGCAGAGAGGATATAAAATGTAGACTGTCAATGGCAAGGAAAGCGTTTCTGAAGAAGAGAAATTTGTTAACATAGAGTATAGACTTATGTGACAGAAAGTCATTTCTGAAAGTATTTGTACGGAGTGTAGCCATGTATGGAAGTGAAACATGGACGATAAATAGTTTGGATAAGAAGAGAATAGAAGCTTTCGAAATTTGGTGCTACAGAAGAATGCTGAAGATTAGATGGGTAGATCACATAACTAATGAGGAAGTATTGAATAGGATTGGGGAGAAGAGAAGTTTGTGGCACAACTTGACCAGAAGAAGGGATCGGTTGGTAGGACATGTTCTGAGGCATCAAGGGATCACCAATCTAGTATTGGAGGGCAGCGTGGAGGGTAAAAATCGTAGAGGGAGACCAAGAGATGAATACAGTAAGCAGATTCAGAAGGATGTAGATTGCAGTAGGTACTGGGAGATGAAGAAGCTTGCACAGGATAGAGTAGCATGGAGAGCTGCATCGAACCAGTCTCAGGACTGAAGACCACAACAACAACAACAGATAATAAATGTCACATTAAGTTTGTAAAATTTCTGGGATCTAGACAATAAATGAGTGGATGTCATGGATTTAGTGGTCATTACAAACCCCAGTCTTCTGTCGAGAGCAATGTCATGAATTTAATTATCATTACAAACGCCAGTCCTGTGTAGAGAGCAATAATGTTACCAACAAAGTGGTGTCCTCAGAGATCATGAAAAAACGTGTCCTTCGCTGACTTACCCACTCGGTTGTTTGAGGCCTCCCCCGCGTTATCCATTGCGCAATATTAACATAATAATCATCAGATCATTTAACTAAACGTGATGACTGGGTGTTGTGTGATGTCCTTAGGTTAGTTAGATTTAAGTAGTTCCAAGTTCTAGAGGACTAATGACCATAGATGTTAAGTCCCATAGTGCTCAGAGTCATTTGAGCCATTTAACTAAACGTCGGGCCGGCCTCTTAAATCCAGTCCTTTCGAGCAATGTATCAAGCGGGCAAGCACGTGTTAATGAGGCGACTTGGCCACACACACGTCCAGTACGGTCTAGCATAGACAGAAGGAAACAGAGGAAGAGAGATACAAAAAGGTAACGATGCATGACTCAAGAGAAGGAACCTTTCAATCTGTGTCGTAATCCGTGATATTTCTGGAATCCTCCTAGCGGTCCGTAGCTGCTTCACTGGATGGGTGGATGTTGCTGGGAGAAAGATTTATCGTTCTCGCGTAGATCGATTACGTTACTGCTATATCCGCGAGTGGACGGATACCGGTGCACAAGTCAGAAAACCAGAGAGAAACTGTGACGACGCAAGGTAGGAACACCGCCTGCGGACGGGACTCAAAACCACGCCGAGTCGAGCAACTGCACTGACCGAACGGTGGACCCGACACAACAAGGGCAAGCTGATTGTTGGTTGACTTGAAGGAGGGGAGCAAACAGCAAGGTCATCGGTCCGATCGGATTAGGGAAGGAAGTCGGCCATGCCCTCTTTAAAAGGAACCCCATAATTTCCCTGATGCGGTTTAGGAAAATCAAGGTAAACCTAAATTGGGATGGCCAGAAGCGGGTTTGAACCGTCGTCCTCCCGAATGTGAGTCCAATGTGCTAACCACTGCACCACCTCGCTCGGTCAAGAGCAAGTCAATAACAACCTAAGCAATAACGAACTGCAACGAACCTTCGACATAACGTTGTCAACAGGTCAAGTATGAGTCAGAACCCAAATTGAGACCAAAAAGGGAAACCAACACACTGCCCTCTGTCGACCATCGAGGTCCATTTGCTCCCGCGGGCACTCAACTTCCGGGCAGCCCAGTACCAGAGTTACGGTACTACTTCGTACCCATGACGACGAACTAGTGCCGAAGGACGTTTTGGGCGTATTTTGCCGTCTTATAGTATCATAGATGAACGACCGGAAGTGTTGGTCACTCAATTTGCGGGGATTTGGCGAGGTTGAGGTCCCATGGGCTGTGGGTATGGCGCACCATCGATCGTTGGTTTATTATTACTGACCGTTCACCGATGGAGATAGTTGCGTTAAATTGGATGTGCGCTACTAACAGCATTTAAGGAGCGACCGTTGAACACGAGCGTCACTCCCTCTCGTTACTTCACAAGATTTGGATCTAGGAACCCTATGTCTTGAGTAAAAACTCAATTTTTCCCCTTTCTGCTGTGATGTCCCGAAACTTACAACGATTATCGGGCAAGTTTTTCTATTTTTCGGGTACGCTGTGAGGTTATCGCGAGACCCCAGCTGACGGGAAGTTTGGGCCTCTCTGATGTTTGGGCCAAGGCTTCTGCTTCGTTTGTTCGAAGGAAGCATTCTGACCAGGCCTCAGGATTCGACCCCTGCCCACCTTGTCTCTACACAGCATGAAGCTGACTGTGTCCGTTTTTCCCTACCGGAAAGATTGCGTCCTCGGTCCCAGGTTCGACCCCTTTGCCACTTCTTAAATTCTGAATAAAAATCGTCAACAAGAATCCTGGCATAATAAGTCACTCTTATTCTGCCAACGGTCGTGTCAAAGAGAGCGGTGGGGTGGGAAAATGCCCCTAAGAGGAGCGAGAACCAACAATGTCCAACTTCAAGAGGATACAGAAGGCAATGGAAACCACTGCATTAAATACACATAATATGCGTCCACAGGACATGTTGTTTGTAACTGAAGAAGTGTTACAATGATCCCACTGGCAAAAGATTTTGTAGTAGTCCCCACTCAGATCTCTGTGACGGGACTAGCAACAGGTAGGTGAGCCTGCCGGAGTGGCCGAGCGGTTCTAGGCGCTACAGTCTGGAAACGTGCGACCGCTACGGTCGCAGGTCCGAATCCTGCCTCGGGCATGGATGTGTGTGATGTCCTTAGGTTAATTAGGTTTAAGTAGTTGTAGGGGACTGATGACCTCAGAAGTTAAGTCCCATAGTGCTCAGAGTCATTTGAACCATTTTGAACAGGTAGGTGACCATGAGAAAATTATTGAATAACCAAAGAAAGGTTAACGTTCTAAGAGGTTTAAAATGATAGGGAAGCTAGAAAATCTGGAAAGAAAATGCTAAGGTCCAATAGAGATATAGTGGATGTCAGTGAACTGAAACGGATTTCCGGTTAGAAGAGTATAGGGTAACCTCAACAGCAGCAAAAAATGGAATAACAGAAGTAGAATCTGAATAGGAGGCAGGACAGATAATGAGTTACCGTGAACGGTTCAGTGACAGGTTTGTTCTCATTAGAATCGCCCAAACCAGTACCAACAATATTAGTTCACCTATACAAGCCGACGTCGTAAGCATAAGATGAAGAGATAGAGGAAGTATATGAGGATACTGAACGCGTAGCTCAGTTGGTTATTTTACTACCAACGTAGCAGAATTCCTTAACTTCTTCTACTTCGTGACCACCAAACCTGATGTTAAGTTTCTCGTTGTTCTCATTTCTGCTACTTCTCATCACATTCGTCTTTCTTCGGTGTGCTCTCAGTCCATATTCGGTATTTATTTGGCTGCTCATTCCATTCAGTAGCTCATTTAATTCTTCTTCACTTTCACTGAGGATAGCAATGCCACCAACGAATCATATAATTGATATCCTTTAACCTCGAATTTTAATTCCGCTGCAGAACCTTCCTTCTATTTTCATCATTCCTTCTTCGATGTACAAATTGAACAGTAGGGGCGAAAGACTACATACCTGTTTTACACCATTTTTAATTCAAACACTTCGTTCTTTGTCGTTCACTCTTGGCTCTAGTATATATTGTATGTTACTCGTCTCTCCCTATAAATTACCCCTATTTTCTCAGAATTTCAAACTCTTGCGCCAATTACCACTGTCGAACGCATTTTCTCTGTCGACAAATCCTATGAACATGTCTTGATTTTTCTTGAGTCTTGCTTCCATTATCAACCGCCTCTCTAGTGCTTTTACCTTTCCTAAATCCAAACTGATCGTCATCCATCACATCCTCAGTTTTCTTTTCCATTCTTTTGTATATTATTACGAGCTGTTAAGCTGATTGTGAGAAGATTCCCGCACTTGTCAGCTCTTGCAGTCTTCGGAATAGTTGTATGATATTTATCCGAAAGTCAGATGGTATGTCGCCAGACTCATACATTCTACACACCAACGTGAATAGTCGTTTTGCTGCCACTTCCCTCAATGATTTTAGAAATTCTGACGGAACATTATCTATCCCTTCTGCCTTATTTGATTTTAAGTCCTCCAAAGCTCTCTTAAATTCTGAACCTAATACTGGATCTCCTATCTCTTCTAAATCGACTCCTGTTTCTTCTTTTATCGTGTCAGACAAATTTTCCCCCTCACGGAGGCTTTCAGTGCGTTCTTTCCACCTATCCACTCTCTCCTCCGCATTTAACAGTGGAATTCCCGTTGCACTGTGAATGTTACCTCCCCTACTTTTAATTTCACTGAAGATTATTTTGACTTTCCTATATGCTGAGTCAGTCCTTCCGATAATCATTTCTTTTTCGATTTTTTTCCATTTTTCATGCAGCCATTTCGTCTTAGCTTCCCTGAACATATTTATTACCTTCCTCAGCTACTTGTATTTCCGTACCGCTGAATTTCCCTGAACATTTTAGTACTTTCTTCTTTCATCGATCAACTGAAGTTTTTCTTCTGTTACCGATGGTTTCTTCGGCGTTATCTTCGCTGTATCTGTGTTTTTCTTTCCAGCTTCTGTGATTGTCCTTTTTGGACATGTCCATTACTGAAACTTCCTGGCAGATTAAAACTGTGTGCCCGACCGAGACTCGAACTCGGGACCTTTGCCTTTCGCGGGCAAGTGCTTTAGCATCTGAGCTACCGAAGCACGACTCACGCCCGGTACTCACAGCTTTACTTCTGCCAGTACCTCGTCTCCTACCTTCCATACTTTACAGAAGCTCTCCTGCGAACCTTGCAGAACTAGCACTCCTGAAAGGAAGGATATTGCGGAGACATGGCTTAGCCACAGCCTGGGGGATGTTTCCAGAATGAGATTCTCACTCTGCAGCGGAGTGTGCGCTGATATGAAACTTCCTGGCAGATTAAAACTGTGTGCCCGACCGAGACTCGAACTCGGGACCTTTGCCTTTCGCGGGCAAGTGCTTTAGCATCTGAGCTACCGAAGCACGACTCACGCCCGGTACTCACAGCTTTACTTCTGCCAGTACCTCGTCTCCTACCTTCCATACTTTACAGAAGCTCTCCTGCGAACCTCGCAGAACTAGCACTCCTGAAAGAAAGGATATTGCGGAGACATGGCTTAGCCACAGCCTGGGGGATGTGTGGAAGGTAGGAGACGAGGTACTGGCAGAAGTAAAGCAGTGAGTACCGGGCGTGAGTCGTGCTTCGGTAGCTCAGATGGTAGAGCACTTGCCGGCGAAAGGCAAAGGTCCCGAGTTCGAGTCGCGGTCGGGCACACAGTTTTAATCTGCCAGGAAGTTTCATATCAGCGCACACTCCGCTGCAGAGTGAAAATCTCATTTTCAAAAATGTCCATTACTCTTCAACTGTAGTGCTAATGAGATATTCCTTATTGCTGTATCTATAATCTTAGTGAACTTCAAGCATATCTCGTCATTCCTTAATATTTCCGCATCCCACTTCTTTGCGTATTGGTTCTTCCTGACTAATTTCTTAAACTTCAGCCTAAGCTTCATCGCTACTACATTGTGATCTGAGTCTATATCTGTTGCTGGGTACGACTGACAGTCCACTATCTGATTTCGGAATCTTTGCCTGACCATGATGCACTCTAACTGAAATCTTCCAGTATCACCTTGTCTTTTCCAAGTACACGTCCTCGTCTTGTTATTCTTGAACAGAGTATTCGCTATTACTAGCTGAAAACTATTACAGAACTCAATTAGCCTTTCTCCTCTGTCATTCCTTGTCCTTAGCCCATATTCTCCTGTAAACTTTTCTTCTACTCCTTCCCAGCAACTTCATTCCAGTCACCCATACTATTAGATTTTCATCTCCCTCTACGTACTGTATTACCTTTTCAATATCATCGTATACGTTCTCTATCTCTTCACCAGCTTGAACAGTCCCCTGCTGACATCCAGGATCCTTTGTTTCATGACGTTGCTCCATTCCTGTACAAGCCCATCCACTCGATGCAGTCTGAGATGAGACTCGTCCGATCAGGCAACATCTTTCCAGTCATCAACAGTTCAAAGTCGGTGATGGCGGGCCGAGGCAAGGCGTAATGCTTTGTGTCGCGCAGTCATCGAGGATACACGAGTGGGCCTTCGGCTCTGAAAGCCCATGCCGATGATGTTTCGCTGAATGGTTCGCATGCTGATACTTGTTGATGACCCAGCACTGAAATATGTAGAAATTTGCGGAAAGGTTGCACTTCTGTCACGTTGAATGATTCTCTTCAGTCGTCGATGAACCCGTACTTGCAAGATCTTCTTCCGGCCGCAGCTATGTCGGAGATTTGATGTTTTACCGGGTTCCCGATATTCACAGAACACTCGTGAAATGGTCGTACGGGGAAATACCCACTTCATTGCTACCTCGGAGATGCTGTGTCCCATCGCTCTTGCGCCGACTATAACACCACGTTCAAACGCACTTAAATCTTGATAACTTGCCGTCGTAGCAGCAATAACAGATCTAACAGCTGCGCCAGACACTTGTTGTCTTGTATAGGTGTTGCCGACCGCAGCGTCGTATTCTACCTTTCTGCATTTGAATACGCAAGCCTAAGCCAGTTTCGTTGGTGGCTCAGTATGTCTTTCATTCAAAATTATAAAATGCAATAACCTGTCATCGTTTTAGTTCCAGCTTTATTAAAGCATATCCAGATTTTGGCTACTAACTAGCCATTATCAACGATAAAAATGCAGAAGTACACCATCAGAGTGTAACATACAAAAATTACAACTCATAATACAATCTATACCGCTTGTACATTGAATTGCATACCCGTATTTTGGGGTTGTTATATGTGCCGTAACATATCTACGCCTGTTGTTGAGGTTCTTCTCACAATTCATTGAAGAGCATTGTGTCATGAACGTAGGCTTTGGAGAGAACGTGTCAGTTGGTTGTGTGGCGCCCTCTATATGAACTGATGGCTCTCGATTTTCCACCATAACCGGGTCCACCAACATGAGGTACCAGGCATGAGGTAGCCAAGGAGGTGGAAACGTGGGTTCTACTATGCCAAGACTGCTTGGTAGCTACAACAGGAAAACACAATTAATTAGCAGGAGTACAAAATAAAAAAGTATTTATTACTTAACTTCGTTGTACTCCATGATCTGTTGGTTAACAATTATAGAAGACGCGACTAGACTAAGCGTCTGTAGAATGACGTAATTTACAAGTCACAAATCTCTTATAATCTTGATGTCGAATCCAGTGAATTTGGAGACTAACGTGGAACGGAGATACAAAGACTTGATGGTAGCAATGAGTGAGCAGCAGACTATGACTAACACCGGCGCTGGCTGACCACTGAGCGCGGCTACGAACTGTAGACTGGCACAACTGCACTACTCTCCTGCTACATGTGAAGTGGCCTAGCGGCGCCTGGCGGCAAGCGTAAGTACTGCGACAGGCTGTGTACTCTCTGGCTAGCACAGCCGTTCTTCTGTTCCGTTTATCGAGAGAATCGCATCCGGCGGATCGATCTCTCAGTTGGCAGTGTGGTCGTATGACTGACAACATCACATGAACTACATAATACGTAACCTTCACAGTAAAGCAATTAGGGGATCCATTGAAATTTAAAATTTGCATAGGAATAGAGTAAAATAAAATAAAGTACAACTAAAATTATTGATCTAGCTGCTACATTTAACCATTAACATTAGCAGACACTAAAAAAATACCAGATTGACTCCTTGTGAGCCATTTATTTGCTTAGTATTTAAAAGCATGGTTAAAATCACTTTCATACCATCACGGCGGGTGATACGCCAGTATGGCGATGACGAATACACGCTTCCAATGTGCGTTCATCGCGATGTCGCCAAACACGGATGCGACCATCATGATGCTGTAAACAGAACCTGGATTCATCCGAAAAAATGACGTTTTGCCATTCGTGCACCCCAGTTCGTCGTTGAGTACACCATCACAGGCACTCCTATCTGTGATGCAGCGTCAAGGGTAACCGCAGCCATGGTCTCCGAGCTGATAGTCCATGCTGCTGCAAACGTCGTCGAACTGTTCGTGCAGGTGGTTGTTGTCTTGCAAACGTCCCCATCTGTTGACTCAGGGATCGAGGCGTGGGTGCACGATCCATTACAGCCAGGCGGATAAGATGTCTGTCATCTCGACTGCTAGTGATACGAGGCCGTTGGGATCCAGCACGGCGTTCCGTATTACCCTCCTGAACCCACCGATTCCATGTTCTGCTAACAGTCATTGGATCTCGACCAACGCGAGCAGCAGTGTCGCGATACGATAAACCGCTATCGCGATAGGCTACAATCCGACCTTTATCAAAGTCGGAAACGTGATGGTACGCATTTCTCCTCCTTACACGAGGCATCACAACAACGCTTCACCAGGCAACGCCGGTCAACTGCTGTTTGTGTATGAGAAATCGGTTGGAAACTTTCCTCACGTCAGCACGTTGTAAGTGTCGCCACCGGCGCCAACCTTGTGTGAATGTCCTGAAAAGCTAATGATTTGCATATCACACCATCTTCTTCCTGTCGGTTAAATTTGGCGTCTGTAGCACGTCATCTCAGTTGTGTAGCAATTTTAATGGCCAGTAGTGTATGTTCTATGCACAGCCTACCTTTGTTACACAGTAGTGCATAATGAACTGTGGCAACGGCGCTGCCTCAGTGATAGCACCGGTCTCCGTCAGATCGTTGAAGTTAAGCGCTCTGTCGGGTTTGCCTGGCACTCGGTTGGATCACCGACCAGGTCCGCCGGGTGCTGCTGGCAGGCGGGCTGCACTCAGACCTCGCGAGGCCAGTTGGGGAGCTACCTGGCCGACAGGCAGCGGCTCTGCTCACCAAAACTGACAACGGCTGGGAGAACGGCGTACGGACCACACGCCCCTCCGCAACCGTATCCGTTCAGTTCCGCTGGACCTTCGAGCGCTGTTCGGACGGTGTTTGTTTTCTATAATCAACCGTACCAAGAGCCTCAGCAACAGGTGTAGACGTACTAGGGTACTTATAACAACTCCGAAACACTGGCGTGGTAATTAATGTACAAGCAATATAGGTTACGCCATTAGTTGTAATCTTTGTATGGTATGTTCTGCTAATATACTTCCTGTATTTTTAGCATTGTTAATGGGTAGTTGTTAGTCGAAATCTGTATCTGCTCTAGTGAAGCTATAACGGAAACGACGACCGGTGACTGCTTTTTCTCATTTTAAAACTTATATCACAGTCGTGGAACGCATTGCATTTCCCTAATACAAGATACGACGCGAGTTTCTTAAGTAAGGTCCGTTTGAACGAAAGTACACAACGAAAGGTTATTTCAAAAAATTAAATTTATTTATAGAAATTACATACTTCACTCTATTTTTAGACATAGTTGTCAAGTTTGTTCAAACACGGTTCATACCTCTCAACCAGTTTTAAAATACCCTCTTCATAAAAACTTGGCGCCTGCTCCGATAACCAAGAGTTCACTGCCGTTTTCATGTTGTCGTCATCATTGTAACAATTGCCATTGAGGTGTTGTTTGAGGTGGAGGAACAGATGGTAATCGCTCGGCGCAAGATCAGAACTGTAGGGTGGGTGGTCTAAAACTTCCCAGCCAAAACTGTCCAATAAATCGCGGGTCTGACCTGCAGTGTGAGGTCTTGCACTGCATTGCCGCGTCTTTTGTTTTGAATTGCTCTCCGTCGCTTCCTCAGGGTTTGGCAGTACGCTTCTGCATTGATAGTGGTTCCTCGTTGCATGAAGTCGACCAACAAAACACCA
Source organism: Schistocerca piceifrons (assembly GCF_021461385.2). Lineage (NCBI taxonomy): Eukaryota > Metazoa > Arthropoda > Insecta > Orthoptera > Acrididae > Schistocerca > Schistocerca piceifrons. Next base: position 63,336,228 of record NC_060140.1, on the reverse strand, counting down.
TGCCTATCCCAAAACACCGACGCCATGATTTTGCGCTGGGATAGAGTTTGTTTGGCCTTCGCCTTCACAGGCCATTTGAATCTTTTTTTTTTTTTATCCATTCCATGCTGTGTTGCTTCGATTCAGGAGTAATATGCGAACCCTAGTTTCCTCTCCAGTTACGATCTGACTCAAGAAGCCGTCACCTTTTCGTGATAACGAGTCAAGAACTTCATCACGCACTCAAATCTGTGGTTTTTGTGGCCCTCTCTTAGGAGTTTCGGAACCCAACGGGAGCACAGTTTCCTAAATTTTAGGTGTTCAGGAACAGTGTTGTTAAGTACTGATCTCGACACGTCAGGACATTCGTTTGAGAGACCTGTTATTGTGAACCGCCAGTTCTCACGAATCCTCGCTTCAACTGAAGCCACCAAATCGTATGTAATCAAAGAAGGGCGACCGGAGCGGTCCTCATTGTTGTGGGTTGGCAGGAGAGCCAATACCGGGTTACTAGAGGAAGCCGAAAGGCACGCGTTTTAGCTCACGCCGGCTGGCGTGAGGTCTGGAACAGGACAAGGAACTTAGAATTCAGAAAAAACGGACGTAGCTGGTGGAATACTTAACTTTAATCCATTAATGATGAGCGTCGCTCTTGACTGTACATTATTCACAATATCAATAGTAACTGAACATGGCGCCTTGCTAGATCGTAGCAAATGACGTAGCTGAAGGCTATGCTAACTATCGTCTCGGCAAATGAGAGCGTATTTTGTCAGTGAACCATCGCCAGCAAAGTCGGCTGTACAACTGGGGCGAGTGCTAAGAGGTCTCTCTAGACCTGCCGCGTGGCGGCGCTCGGTCTGCAATCACTGATATTGGCGACACGCGGGTCCGACGTATACTAACGGACCGCGGCCGATTTAAAGGCTACCACCTAGCAAGTGTGGGTCTGGCGGTGACACCACATTCCTCCCCCGCAAATCGGCGCACGGTTGTGGCATAAGGCTTCCGCCCGCCATGGGGAGGACCCCATGTTGACGTATGCGACAAGGTGGGGAGCCTAACAACAGGCGAGGCTGTGCCACCTGCACCCTACAATTCGGACCGCGGGGAGCTAGGAAACGCCTGAAAACCTGCTCCAGGGTGCACGCCAACATGCGGTGTATGCACCCGCAGAGAGACAGGAGAAGCCGAAGGGTCGACCTCCATCGGGCTGGGGCACCCGACGGGCGAAGACGACGTATGGTCCGGAGCGGGCAAGAGTTCCATGTCGGAGGACATCTGGTCACGGGAAGCGATCGGCGGCGCGAGACCCAGGGAGGCGCCCGGCGGTTGCAGCGACGCGTCCACTTCGGGCGTCGCCGGTGGGAGAACAGGCGGCGGCGGCGGCGGCGGCGGTGCCGGAGGCGCGTCGCCATGGGGCAAAATGGAAGGCAGCGTCGGTAACACCTGGGGCTGAGGCGAGCAGACGGGGAGCGGCAGATCCCGTGCGATGACAGAGGCGCAGCTGATTGAGATGCCGACGCACTTCATCACAGGCCCCCAAAACCAGATACATAGCGCGGCCGAAGCAGCGAAGAATGCGCCCTTCGAGCCAACGCCGTGAACCTCGATAGTGGCGGTAGTAGACAACGTCCCCTGGGGCAAAAACAGGTGTCTGCCGCTGCACAGGAACCTGATGCGGCGGATGTAGCAAAGACATCAAGGTTCGACGAGGGCGACCGTGAAGCAACGCAGCCGGCGTGCGACCATCTCGGGGCTGAGAGCGATACGAGGACAAAAAGAGCAATAACGCATCCTCCCGAGAAAGCGACTCTTTCAACTTCAACATCTGTGACTTGAAAGTCCTGACCAATCGTTCAGCGGCACCGTTTGACTGTGGCGAAAACGGCGCGGACGTCAGATGTTGAATACCGTTGGCCTTGCAGAATGACTGAAATTCTGCGGACATGAATTGTGGGCCATTGTCGGAAACAATAGTCTGTGGAAGACCTTCAATGCAAAAAATAGCAGATAACGCTTGGATGGTGGCAGATGACGTCGTGGAAGACATCCGGACAACAAAAGGAAAATTACTGAATGAATCGACCACAACCAACCATCGAGCATTCCAGAATGGACCAGCAAAATCGATGTGTAAGCGTTGCCAAGGGGAAGTGGCTTTTGGCCATGCAAAGAATTTCCGCGATGGTGCTGATAGTTGTTCGGCACACACCATGCAAGAAGAGCACATATTCGTAATCGCGGTATCGATTCCGAACCAAGTACAGTGCTGACGAGCAAGTTGTTTCGTTCTCACTATACCCCAATGTTCTTGGTGGAGAATCTGTAAGACAGAGGACTGTAACGAACGTGGTCCCACGACCCTGGACTGATCATTATCTGAACGCAACAGCAAAACACCACGTCGTACGAAAAGTCTCTCCTGGTGAGCAAAAAATCGGCGAACCAACGGATGCCCGATCCGTGACTTTGACAAGGGCCATTGCGTAGCAACAAAACGCAGAACGGTAGCAAGGACAAGGTCGGCAGCTGTGGCTGTAGCTACACGACGAAAATCAATCGGAAACGATTCGACCACGTCATCGGTTTCCGAATCAATGAACATGCAAGCAAGTTCGGAGGAATCGAATGCTCTATCCTCAGCAACAGGCAAACGGGACAACGCATCGGCGTTTCCGTGCTTAGCAGTGGACCGATACAAGATATCGTAGCGGTACTGCGAGAGGAAAATAGACCAGCGAATGAATTTCTGCGCTGTACGTGGAGGTACAGGCTTGGTCGGATGCAAAAGCGATGTCAAAGGTTTGTGGTCTGTGAGGATGGTAAAGTGACGACCATACAGGAAATCATGAAACTTTGTAACACCAAATACGAGAGCCAACGCTTCTTTCTCGATCTGTGAATAATTTCTTTGCGCAGACGAGAGCAATTTGGACGCAAAGGCAATAGGGCGATCGTGCGATCCATCTTTGTGCGCAAGCACAGCACCGATCCCAGAATCCGATGCATCCACCATCAACAAAAGGGGCTTCCGGGGATCGAATGGCGTAAGGCATGTATTGGAAAGCAACGCCGATTTCCACTGGCGAAAGGCGCGTTCGCATTCCGTCGTCCAGACGAACGGAACACCTTTACGGCGTAAGCGATGAAGCGGAGCTGAAATGGAAGAGGCCTGTGGAACATAGCGATGATAATAGTTAATTTTTCCCAGCACACTCTGTAGCTGCTTCAAATTCTGCGGCGAAGGCAAGTCTTGTATGGCACGGAGGTGTTCGGGACTGGAATGTATGTCTTGGGCATTGCGTACATGTCCCAGGTAAGGTAAGTCACGAGCAAAAAACACACATTTGTCCTTCCGCAAGCGAAGACCATTTTGTCGCAAGACCTGAAATAATGTTCTGATATTGGTTAAACGTTCTTCTTCCGTCTTTCCGGAGATCACAATATCGTCCAGATAGTTTGCTGCAGTAGGGACCGACGCACAAACAGTTTGTAGATATTGCTGAAACAATGCAGGGGCGGATGCACACCCGAATGGCAGTCGTTTGAATCGATACAAACCAAGATGCATGTTAACCACCAAAACGCGCTGGGATTCTTCGTCCACCGGTATTTGCAAGTACGCATCTGCTAGGTCCAACTTCGAAAAATATTTACCCAGGCACAGTTTGTCAAAAAGATCTTCCGGGTGGGGTAAAGGAAAAGTTGAAGTCACTAGTTGTGGATTCACTGTTGCCTTGAAGTCCGCATAAAGTCTCAATTTTCCGGAAGGTTTTGGCAAAATTACTACGGGTGATGCCAAAGAGAGAAGTCTGCACACGTTCAGTTACACCTTGTGATTCCAAATCGTGTAATGTTTTTGCGACCTCATCACGCAATGCGTGGGGAACATTGCGCGCTCTGAAAAATTTCGGTTGTGCGTTTACTTTCAGTTCCAAATGGGCTTTATAGTTCTTAGCGCAACCGAGGCCCGGTGCAAAAATGTCTGCAAATTCTTCACATAGACGAGAAACACTGTCGGAAGGCACAGTCTGGTTCACTGATAGGACCTGATTTACTATAGACAAGTTAAACAACTGAAATAAATCGAAACCAAACAAGTTCACTGCAGAAGAAGAACGAAGGACGTAAAATGACACAAGTTTTGTTTGTCCCTTGTATGTTGCAAGAAGGCTGCACTGTCCTAACACAGGGATCTTGTGACCTGAATAGGTAGTTAACTTAACAGGTGGGGGCACGCAATGGAGGTGTGCCCAGCAGTTTGTAAGTCTCTTGATTGATCAGGAAACTGCACCCCCGGTATCGAGCTGGAATGGTATCACTTTGCCGTTAACGTCCAAGTCCACAAAAAGTTTATTGTTCTGCTGACGACAAGAGCGACTGTCTCGTGCAACGTGAACTGACACTGGTACAAAATCACTTGCGACGTGACGGGAGTTCCTGCAATGTCGATGCACACTATTTGTGTGACGAACACAGTGACTGTGAGAGAGAGTGGCACTGGGCGGAGGGGAATTGACTATATGAATTTCCATGGGCGAAGTTTCGCGAGCCTGAGTATCCTTGGTTCGATTCCGATTCTGGCGCGAAGCAAAGGGCCTGGAATGGTTTTGAGCTTCCGATCTGAGCTTTTTCTGGCGAACACTTTGAACATGTCCTTTTTTATTACAGTAAAAGCTAATAACTTGGCGTGACGGGCAACTCTCACGCGAATGTCTAGCAGCACACCGCGGGCATGATTTTAGCACTGCATTTGCTTGCCGGCGCGGTACACGTGGCTGAGAGCCTGGCGGCAGCAGCGCCGGTTAACCTGACACACGGGTGGCGAAGTTTCAAATGAGTCCTGAGCAAAGTCAAGTGTGTCCTGCCGATCCATCACTTGTTCAAGGGAGGGATTGACTAGTTTCTAAATCTGTTCCCTTATACTAATATCAGAAACGTTCTGTGCAATTGCATCACGCACCATAGTATCTGAATAAGGGAGTCCACATTGACACTCAAAAGCACAATCCCTAGTAAGGCCTTGCAAGGTTGCAACCCACTCCCTATTAGTCTGACCTGCCGTACGTTTTGTACGAAAAAAGGTGTACCATTTGACAACTACATTGACTGAGTCTTTGAAATATGCATCTAATGCAGGCAAAATTTCGTCGTAGGACAGAGTTGCTACGTCGCGTCGGGGGAATAATTTGACTATCACACGGTACATGGTCACCCCGACGGAAGATAACAAAAAAGGCTGCCGTTCGTTACCTTGAATTCTGTAGGTGGCGAGATGGAATCCAAATTGGCGTGACCACTCCGTCCAGCTTTCTAGTGCAGCATCAAAAGGACGAAAAGATGGTGCAACTGCGTGTTGGGGCTGCATTAGCGGTGGAGCGGCGGCTGCCGCGTCGTTTAGCATTGCACGTTGACCCTGGACGAGCTGTCCAAGGGCATCCAGTACGGCCTGCGTCTGCTGATTCTCTAAGCGATAAAATTCGGACAGTACATCTGGAGATGGTGGCGAAGCCATTACACAAGTAAATCATGGCAGTATAGTTACGAACGCGGTATTGTCTCGTCGCCAATGTTGTGGGTTGGCAGGACAGCCAACACCGGGTTACTAGAGGAAGCCGAAAGGCACGCGTTTTAGCTCACGCAGGCTGGCTTGAGGTCTGGAACAGGACAAGGAATTTAGAATTTAGAAAAAACGGACGTAGCTGGTGGAATACTTAACTTTAATCCATTAATGATGAGCGTCGCTCTTGACTGTACATTATTTACAATATCAATAGTAACTGAACATGGCGCCTTGCTAGATCGTAGCAAATGACGTAGCTGAAGGCTATGCTAACTATCGTCTCGGCAAATGAGAGCGTATTTTGTCAGTGAACCATCGCCAGCAAAGTCGGCTGTACAACTGGAGCGAGTGCTAAGAAGTCTCTCTAGACCTGCCGTGTGGCGGCGCTCGGTCTGCAATCACTGACAGTGGCGACACGCGGGTCCGACGTATACTAACGGACCGCGGCCGATTTAAAGGCTACCACCTAGCAAGCGTGGTGTCTGGCGGTGACACCACACTTATCATGGACGTTGTCACAGCCATTGTTGAATTCTCGTATCCACTTACGCAGTTTGCTTTCACTCTATCACCATACACTTCGCAAATCTGTCGATGAATTTCTGTAGCAGACAGGTTCCTTGCCGACAAAATCCGTATCACTGAGCGAACCTCACACGCGGCGTGAGAGTTGATAGTCTTAGACATTTTGAAAGCACGGAACAGAACCGTACAGGTCAGCTACAGAGGTGAAACTGAGCACAGTTGTTCCCCAGGCATGCCGGTACACGACGCACGTACAAGTTGCGGTATGCGCGCGAACTACTGGTGTCTACAACAAAACGGACCTTACTTAAAAAACACCCCTGGTAATTTGATGGCTATCAAATATGGAATTTTCTTGAAAGACAATATCCCCTAGACATGTAATAAGTCATTTCACGAGCGATTCCAACAGCAGTTCCATCGATTTTAATTAATGATTTTTCTCTGCTCGCATTATATTTTTGGAATATTCTCGAACGATCTATTCTTTTTCCACATTCGTCATCGCAAGAGCCAATCGTTTATAGAAAGCTACAGAGCTGGGCGGCTACATGTGTTTATTGGTGATTTCCACCGAATGACAGCGTCCTTACTACAACGGCACACTCAAACGTTTTAAAGCAAGTCTACTTACTTCTTACTAAGATTGACGTTCAGCATTTTAATGCAGTTTTAATGGCCAACTTTCTTGTTCGATGCATCTAGCAACGGTATGCCGCTACCACCCTGATTCTAAATCAGACGAAGGATAACACGCTTTTATTTTCTTTCCCTACAGAGATTGACCTACAAAAAACAACGAATTGTCCGGTTGTCTCTTTACCGCAATTGTGCAGGTCATGCAAACCGCGAAATGCAACGGGTGGGTACTGACTGCGGAAATGCAATGGCGCCGGCAAACAAACTGCGGAAAATAAACGACCCGAATCGCATGTGGCCCCAAAATACAATGAGCCAGCATTAAAGCTTAGCTGTGAACACAACAAAGGGATTAGAGTGGTAAAGTAGCTACACAAAAGCGTGACGGAGACAATACAAAACAAAAGGCTTCTACGTTTAGGTCTTTTCTGATGTATGGACAGGATGGGAAGACAGAAGAAAAATACGGAAACCCATTTTATCAGAAACTGAAATAAAGATGTGTACAGATTAACATAAACCGTGTTTCTCAGGTCTGGAGAGCTTTAGGAAATACAGTGACACAAATGGATTAATGAGAATCACTTCATTTCATAGAAGCAACCCTTCTAGCTTCGACTGCTTCTGCTTCGAAGCTTATTTAATTGACTTACAGAAATGTAGTTCATATCACCGTATCTGACACCATCAAATATCCGTAACATGAGGTTTCTTAACATTGAAGTTCTTATGATCCTCAGTCCAAAGACTGCTTTGATGCAGCTCTCCAGGCTGCTCCATCCTGTGCAAACATCCTTTGGAAATTGCATATTGTAGTCAAGTATTGGTGTGTCCCACCCCCCCCCCCCCCCCAACTACAATTTTCCGCCACCACTACTACCCTCCCTCTATTATCAAACTGACTAATCCTTGGTGCTTCGGTATGTGTCCTATCAACTGACTGTTAACTTTTACGACTACATATCTAATCTTCATCAATCTTTTGTTGCACTACATTTAAAAACTTTCTGTTTTCTTATTGTCTGAACTATGGCACACAACAAAAAAAGTAAACCACCCAGAAAAGGAGGAGGAAACGAAATGAAACTTCACGGGCCGAGAGAATGTGTAGTGTTATCTCAGTGATTAAAAAACCGAGTCAAAATTACAAAGAACTTGGCAGTATAAGTCCACTCACCAGTATGACGTTGCACCCATCTGACACGGATGCATACATCAATTCGACTGGGTGTCACCAAACCATTGTATCCAGATCTGAGGAAAGGTAGAGCCCACAACAGTTGTAGCTGGTCCTTGGCAGCCCAGATATTGACACTGGGAAGGAGTGGACGCCCGAAGAGCTCCCACACGTGTTTTATTGATGAAATGTGTTGATGTTAAAGGGAAATATTTTCAGAAACAATAAAATTACTTGCATCTTTTAAAATTAATCCTTGTTCGTTTTTTATAAAAATTTTCAGTTTCACCTTCATGCCCCCAGTGAGCACTACAACTGCGAGGGACCCCCTGTACGAAGGGGGAATAAAGTAGTTTGCCCTCAGCTGGACAGGCGGCGCATTAGGGGAGAGGACAGCGGTAATGGAGAGGCGGCGGTGCAGGTGGGGGAGGGGGGGGGGGCGTGCAGCCACTGCACTTTAGAGGAGACGCCATCAAACAACTGAAGGCTACTGACAAGTAGAACTCCTGAGCCAAAGCTAGCGGCTCTGCAACAGATTATGTCAATAAGATCAATAACGAATACGCCAGTAATCCCTGACTAGAGTATCTAATACGAAAATCAGCGCATAAACAACTTAGGTGGCCACTTCTAACACGCGAAGCCCTCACAAGGTAAGGGTCTGATATGTGTATCGCCGATTTTTATCATGTTTCGCAAAGACTTTGTGTACTGAAAATAAAGACACACGTGTTTCAGCTTTTTCCTAGACACTGTAGTTTTTTAAAAACTCGAGATCAAAGTTGATGACGAAAAATCCTCTTTGCTATACATGCTATACATCGAGAGAGTGTTTAAAAGCAAATATTTTTATTAATATCATTTTCGGTCCAAAGTTAAAATGTTCGAGCTATTAACGATTTTGTGTTTTACATGCTGTAGCTTAGGTGTGAGTCTTCCTACGTTTCCAACAGAGCGACATCGACAGTCGTGCGGTCAGGGCCCTAGACTGCCAAACTGCTGGTCCGTGTGTAAGGTGTCAGGCAAATCCAACACCTTCCATGAAAACCCTGACATGATAAGCAAATCCAGTAGTATGTCACATAGCTCCGAATAAATCGTGACATTAAATTAACCAAACTAATACGAGTAACGATTGAGCAAATGGAATACCACAGACTAACACAACAATGCCTAAATGCATGTCATACCTTCCCACCGTGAGACAGACGCAGTTCCGAGGGGAGAAACGAGAACAGAAGCCGTGAGCAGAACCGTGTTAAGCTGGAAGGCCCTACGATAAGGGACGAACACCCACGTCGCCAGCTAACCGCTAGGACCACCCCAGCCGCAAGTTTTAGCGTGAGACTTTTTTGCGTCTCTGTTATGTCAGGACCACCCCCCAGCCCATGTTAAAAGATAGAGCCCTCCAGAAGAACAGTACAGATCTTACGATAACACTAAAAGGACCACACCACCTGCAAGTTTTAGCGTGAGGCTTTTTCGCGTCTCTGTTACGTTGCAAACTTTAAAAACATTGCCCCACCACGAAAAGTATAACGTTTCTCATTGGATAGACAGAATTTTTGTAGGCGGAGCTTAAGGTTAACATTGAGACCCTGATTGGTCAGATGAAAACACAGCCAGATAGTTTTTTTTAAACCAACTTCGGTCAGCTGTAGTAAGGAGAAGTTAGGAAAGAGTTGCTTCCGAGACGGCGAGGTGAGCGGAGCTGTGCTGTCCGCCGCCCCCTGATGAACACCGACAAGATAATGAACGCACGCGATGCCGCATAACAGCGCATAAAGCTTCACTCAGAACTGCAGAAGTCTCATCTGTTACACCCCCTTTCCGCGTAATACTAGTGTCGATCGTCAATTAAAGCTCATGGTGTTCACATTTGCCACTTGAAGTAAAAATCTGAAACGCGATGATTTTTCTGTTATATAGTTATTGAGAAGCCACATCAGCCACTGTAATTTACGACAAGTTAGATAAGTAATTAAAGATAATTGAGGGTCACTGTAGACCATTTTGATAGTTTTCTCTTTTGTGAAACTTAATTTAAACCTAGATTATAGATGCGATATGGCATAGGTCATCCTTCAATCCATTGTAGAACTTGGAAACCCATTCAGGGAATATTCGTTCACATTTTTGTTGAACGCAGTTGGTTTTTACCATCCTGTATTAAAACATTTCCTTCTATCAATAGTGCAATTTATAAACAATGTTTTGTGAGTAGAATAAAATTTCCGATGGTAAACTTAACTGCTTTTTCGCCGTTATTTTACCAGCTAACTAAAATTAGGAAAGCCTTGAATCCCTTCCACTAAATTTAGTTAGTATTAAGATTCTTTTACAGGGAGTGCAGTGGAGCTGACGCTGAAATCATTAAGTATTTGGTTATATCATCGCTAGTCTCACTGAACTCTTCTGAATTCTACATGTCATGTGTGGTCTGGCGTCTCCTTACCAGCAACAGGTCCCAGGTTCAAACTAGTCAATTCCCTAAAAAACTCGCTCAGAGCGTCGTTGCGCGAAAGTCGTAGGGAGACACGATATAGAACAAACAGACACCACGCAGAATGTTAGACGTGTTCGATTCTTGGTCGAGGATTTTTTTTGTTCGATATTTTTTTCGGTGTGTATGATGATACTGTGCTAATCGCTGTATCTGTCTTTCCTTTTTTTAAAAAGTAAAACATTGGGAGCTGTGATTAATTATCAGACAAGTGTAAATAATATACTGACAGTTATTTTTATCGTGATATATAGTACAAGAATACGGCTAAAGTATATTGTTGCATAATCGTAACGCATCTTCCATTCGTGAGCGTTATGATAGAAACAGGCAAAATGTGAGTATTTATCGCCCCACACGTAACACACGAACTAAATCTCGCCGCACTGACATGTTTTCCGGCACACTGTTCGTGGAGAACATATCCGATTCACATTGCTAAAAACAGATCTGTCAGATATCAATTTGGATGCGTGCAAACATACAAAAGCATATTTCTAAAGGCAGGTACGGAGAACTGGTCATGGACCAAAGCATGAATTTTGACAGCACCCGCCCTCTCTTGTAATTCTCTGCTCTTCTTGTGATGCGGCGTGATTCTGAAGTCGTGCAATCAAATTCCTTCGCTGCCGGAAGGAATAAACCTCACACAGTTGACAAAAAGAGGTACGTTTCGGTGGTATCACTTTCACGGTGTAGGTCGGTTGAGCATCATCATCTACAAAGTCCCATCGTAGACATACACTTATTTGATTGTTAATCACAATTCCCGATGTTTTTACTTTTAAAGAAAGGAAAGAAAGAATATTATTCCGTTTATCACAATATCACCAGATACACTGAAAAAAACATGGATTGATAACAACAGACACGGCCAAAAATGGAACACAGACCAGCGGTTCCGTAGGCTAGCACTTTGACTGCCCGAGCGTCGAAAAGATTCTTCTCGACATGAAGAATGGCGGGTACCCAAGCTACCGAATGAAAACACCAAAACGGCTACTAGAACATCGTAAACCCAAAATAATATTAATAAAAAAGTTTGTTTTTAGACGATCTTTAGTTGTGTAGCATTTAAAAAACGATTTTCTGTCACCAAGTTTGACTCGATTATTTTAAAAAGTAAGGAGTGGCTCGTAAAAAGCTGAAACACATCTCTCTTTACTTACAATATGGAACGTCCTCGCAAAACGTGACCAAAATCGGTGAACCTCATGTCACAGCCTCCCCTTGTCAGCTCCGTAGGAGGCTTAAAAATCAGCGTCTCATCCAATTGCGAGATAGGAATTACATAACCAAGTATACGGAGAGTGCTAATAAAAGTCTGAAAATGAAACCATGTCAGTCTCAGTTGCTCCAAGCTATTATACATGGCGACAAACGTTTACGTAAAAGTTTTGCACCTGTATGCGGCACATAATGGAAGACGACGATTTCACCCACATGCTGATTTTCAGCGATGATGCTACATTTCACCTGAACAGTACAGTAAATCCTCACAACCTGCGGGCGGGGGAACTGCAAATCCCCACACTGTTGTCGAACATGGCCGTCGATCCCCAAAGGTTGGGGTATTTTCTGCTTTGTCAAGGCAAAAAGTTCTTTGCAGAGGCGATGATCAGTGAAGATTCTTACCTGGACATTCTTCAGCTGTGGCTCGTGTCACAGCGACAATTTCATTTTTCAACAGAATGGTGGTACACCACGCTTCCACGACGATGTTCATGAGTTCAAAAATGGTTCAAATGGCTCTTATCACTATGCGACTTAACTTCTGAGGTCATCAGTCGCCAAGAACTTAGAACTAATTACACCTAACTAACCTAAGGACATCACACACATCCATGCCTGAGGCAGGATTCGAACCTGTTCGTGAGTTCTTTGGTACTGTGCTATCATGACGATGGATCGGTCGTGCACCAGTCAGCAGTCTGCAGTTGCTGACACGGCTGCCCTTTCGCCTGACCTGACACCGTGTGGGGCTGCATCAAGAACACTGTTTTTCTCACCTGTTTCCCCATAACATCGCTGAAATACAAAGATATAACAGGCCAGCTGTCACTGACGTTCACGCGGACACTTCGGGGCGAGTGTGACCCCAGTTTCGACTACAGATTAGACCTGTGCCATATGACTAACGATTCACACACTGTCCATTTGTGAACAAGAAACAAAAAACTTCTTGCGTTCCTGATTCCACACATATAAACATTTAAAACCTTTTTGAGGTCGAAGCTCTTCTGTCAGTGTCTGCTTAAAAATAGATTTGTTTTGGAGAAGGCCCACTTTGAGCAAGAGATACTTACTTTTATGCCAAGACATGTTTCACTGACGTTTCAGCATCATCAGTGGGCTTTTGTTATCTTTCTATTAAACAGAAAAAATGCTCATTACTACTTGCAGACACACAAATTTGTGTTTTTAAGACAGTATTTACAAATATGTAAAACGGACAAAGTTTTGGTATATATATTTTACTAACACATGCTATGGTTTTCCTGATTTTTTTAATTTTTTATTGAACTTGTTTTCTCTCGCGGTTTTTCATCTGCAACCATATAGAATTTAATACAGAGCAGTTACTTACTTCGAATTTTTCGACTGGGAATGCTATGGTTTTGCTTAACACAACAATGAAGATAATGGAAAAACCAGAAAAAATAAGTGAAACATGTTGCAAGTACAAACACACACACACACACACACACACACACACACACACACACACACACAATCTTCCACACAGAATTAGCTAATGCCATCCCCAGTCGTAAAATTTCGAAAATTCCAGATGAAAAACTACGAAAGAAAACATAAAAATCCAGTAAAACCACATCATACAAAAAACTTTGTCTGCTTTTCAAATTTGTAAATAATGTCTTAGCAACGCAAATTTGTATGTGCACAAGTAGTAATGAGCAGTTTTTGTTTAATAGAAAGATAATAAAGGCCCAATGATGACGCTAAAACTTCAGCTAAATATGTCTGGGAAATAAAAGGGAAGATAAAAAAAATCGTTTTTTGCTCAAGGCAGACCTCCTTGCCTCAGTGCAAACACTTTTTACCATCATTTTAAAGTGTCTAGACCATTCTGCACCAGCTATAGGTGTGAAACCGACGCCATCACAGAATCCAGCTCTAGTAAGTGCTGTATGCACACAGCAGCTTCCTATGCGACATGCCCGGTAGGATAGGTGCAGTGCCGGAGGCTCTTGCCTAATAGATAGGCAACCATTCGGACAACTCCATCACGCGGGTTGCCACCCAGCCCCTGCACATCTCAGCATTGCAAGTACGACGCGACGACGTCGAGGCGGGTCGACAAAAGGCGAATCGGGCGCCTGCAGAAGGCGCCCCCAGCGAGGAACCTACTCGCGTCCACGCACCAACAGTATTCCACCGCAGGCAGCTGTATAAGACGGTGCCATGCCAGCACGAATCAGTCACGCTTCGAGAACCTCTCATAGACAGGACACCGGGTGCTGCTCACTCTATCGCACAGGACTGCTCTCCAAGTCCATCGTTAGGGTCGAAAGCCCCTGTCAGAATTCATCGTCGTTTCTTCGTCGGGACTCTCACTCCTTCTGATATTCAAAAACGTCTCTTTCTGCAGCAGCATAGCGTCATTAGTAACGTTATTCTGAATATAGCATCCCGGCTTTCGGCTCAAACTCAAACTCGATCAAGTGCTGTCTGATCGAACCTAACCGAGAACAATCGTCTACTTCGGAAAGGCCACGAACTTAGCACGTAGGCAGCGATCATTGGCAAACTTAGTGTCCAGCAAGTGCCCATTCCCAATTTGGCGCCAGCCAGTGTTTAGTTCCAGACGGAGCATTCCGCCAGTGTTTTCGCTGATAATTTAGTCTCCGACGCTTAGTGCGAGTCTGACGGTATTGTGATCCGCAGTATCCGCTGTCACAATACATTTGTACATATTGTATTACCCTTGTTATTGTGTTCTTGGCCTTTGTTGCCATAAAACCGAGGCAGACGTTTTTGTACAATGAACTTGTTACATCCCCGACACGTCTTTCTTGTGTAGCGGAACGCACCACTACAGTAAGTCTACAGCGGCAGCGATACAGCCTGCGGGTAGAGTGGTGGTCAGATTAACCGTAAACCGCGGAGGCGACTCGCAGCCACCCACCTGAGACGTCGTTTCCGCCGTGACAGCCGGCAGATCTCCCACTTAATTGGTTCTGAGGCCCAACCGCGTAGGCACGCTGGACTTGCCCGCGCTGCGTGACTCCCGCTCCGGAAAATCCTCCCTTATTGGATTGCTGCGCAGTTTTCAGTGTACCGAGCAGGCGCACTTCAAAGGAACACGCGGGAATTAGGCGGCGCCATCGGTTCCCGGCCTGCGGCAGTTTTAGCTGCCGCTCCGAAACGACGTAACGCCGGTTTTACCCTAGAAAGCAATTACACCGCGATATGAGGCAAGTTTCCGGAGTTCTTCGACGCGGACTGCTTGCATCTGCACTGTAGCGATGTTTGCTCGCCGCCTGTGAGGCGTAACACACACACGACGCGAAGTTTAATCCGGAACGTAAACTGTTTAGCTCACCAACCAGATGCAGCACGTATTTCCGACTGAAAAACTCTCTACGTTACGTCTATACAGCGGCATGCAGGTCTCTTGCGATGCTGGGTGGTAGCCGACATCTTCTGCCTCTACTGAGACGATGCATTGAATCACAAGTTCACACCACAGGACATGAATATGTTTTGGGTAGCAGCTTCGATAAAACTTTAATATAACTGTCGCTGAAGTCTTTGCCACCGACGAGTGAAGTGCGTGATCTGAACTTCAGAACAGCTCAAAAATGTGCTTAGCAAAAATATTGTATGGGGTATTCGAGTGTATAATTCAGTGACTTACTACGAGAGATGTTTGAATGATCATCTACTAAAGGTCTAAGAGCAGAATTTTGGATACATGAAGAAACAAAATATCGATGAACTGAAATGATAATGCGGCGTTCTTGGCAAGGGGGCCCCGTCCTGTAAGTTGACGCCCTACTGGGTGACTTAAGCGTCGGTGATGATGAGAAGATGATGACAGCACAACAACCAACTCACGGGCGGGAATCGAACGCGGGCTCGCTGCACGGGAGACAAACACGTTACCACTCAGCTAACGAGGCGCGCAAAATATCGATATATCACGACAAACAAAAAAAAGAAAAACAACATGCACTACTGGCCATTAAAATTGCTACAACACGAAAATGACGTGTTACAGGCGCGAAATTTAATCGACAGGAAGAAGATGCTGTGATATGCAAATGATTAGCTTTTCAGAACATTCACACAAGGTTGGCGCCGGCATGAGGAAAGTTTCCAACCGAATTCTCAGACACAAACAGCAGTTGACCGGCGTTTCCTGGTGAAACGTTGTTGTGATACCTCGTGTAAGGGGGAGAAATGCGTACCATCACGTTTCCGACTTTGATAAAGCTCGGATTGTAGCCTATCACGATTGCGGTTTATCGTATCGCGACATTGCTGCTCGCGTTGGTCGAGATCCAATGACTGTTAGCAGAATATACAATCGGTGGGTTCAGGAGGGTAATACGAACGCCATGCTGGACCCCAACGGCCTCGTATCACTAGCAGTCGAGATGACAGGCATCTTATGCGCATGGCTGTAACGGATCGTGCAGCCACGTCTCGATCCCTGAGTCAACAGATGGGGACGTTTGCAAGACGAAAAACCATCTGTACGAATAGTTCGACGACGTTTGCAGCAGCATGGACTATCAGCTCGGACACCCTTGGCGCTGCATCACAGACAGGAGTGCCTGCGATGGTGTACTCAACGACGAACCGGGGTGCACGAATGGCAAAACGTCATTTTTTCGGATGATCCAGGTTCTGTTTACAGCATCATGATGGTCGCTTCCGTGTTTGGCGACATCGCGGTGAACCCACGTTGGAAGCGTGTATTCGTCATCGCCATACTGGCGTATCACCCAGCGTGATGGTATGGGGTACCATTGGTTACGCGTCTCGGTCACCACTTGTTCGCACTGACGGCACTTTCAACAGTGGACGTTACATTTCAGATGTGTTACAACCCGTGGCTCTACCCTTCATTCGATCCCTGCGAAACCCTACATTTCAGCTTACGGTCGCAGGTTCGAATCCTGCCTCGGGCATGGATGTGTGTGATGTCCTTAGGTTAGTTCGGTTTAAGTAGTTCTAAGTTCTAGGGGACTGATGACCTTAGAAGTTAAGTCCCATAGTGCTCAGAGCCTACATTTCAGCAGGATAATGCACGACCGCATGTTGCAGGTCCTGTACGGGCCTTTCTGGATACAGAAAATGTTCGACTGCTGCCCTGGCCAGCACATTCTCCAGATCTCTCACCAACTGAAAACGTCTGTCATTGGTGACCGAGCAACTGGCTCGTCACAATACGCCAGTCACTACTCTTGATGAACTGTGGTATCGTGTTGAAGCTGCATGGGCAGCTGTACCTGTACACGCCACCCAATCTCTGTTCGACTCAATGCCCAGGCGTATCAACGCCGTTATTACGGCCAGAGGTGGTTGTTCTAGGTACTGATTTCGCAGGATCTATGCACCCAAATTGCGTGAAAATGTAATCACACGTCAGTTCTAGTATAAAATATTTGTCCAATGAATACCCGTTTATCATCTACATTTCTTCTTGGTCTAGCAATTTTAATGGCCACTAGTGTATTTCAGTGTCATGACTTTTTGCTGTATATCACTCTGCTTAAAATAATTACTCTACTTGAACAATCTTTTTTCAGTGGCCTGATTATGTTGCACGGCTATTCAGTCTTTAAAGTACAGATGTGGAATGTAAGTCAAATTGTCAAAGTGGAACAAAACAATGTGCACATTTTATTGAAGCCACTTTTCACTTTCAAGGTGGCTTCTGGGTTCAGGCCGTCCACCATCGATCGCCACACTAATTATATTTTCAAATGATGCTTTTTTTATTTCAGTTTTATAACTTTAACACTGATTCCCGTCAGATCACCGAAGTTAAGCGCTGTCGGGCTGGGCTAGCACGTGCATGGGTGACCATGCAGTCTGCCAAGCGCTGTTGGCACTCAGCCCTTGTCAGCCTTTATAAGGCAAACTGAGGAGCTACGTGATTGGAAACTAGCGGCCCCGGTCTCGAAAACAGACATACGGCTTGGAGAGTGGTGTGCTGACCACATGCCCCTCCACATCCCCATACAGTGACGCCTGTGGGCTGAGGATGACACAGCGGCCGGTCGGTACCGTTGGGCCTTTGTGACCTATTCAAGTGGAGTAGTTCTTTCCGGTGTTATAACCTGCCTTTTGCCGAGCACGTTGTTGCATAGGCTCGTACTTTGGTGCAGGAAGTTGAATCAGGTCTGATAATTAAATGACGATCGCGTAACTTTAATTGTGGTTTTTCGTATTTTCGTCCTATAGGATCAACGTTTTCTCACGCAGAGCTTTATTGCCTAAAGAAGTACACATTAAGAATTTGGCAATATTTTGTTGTCCTCGTTATGTTTTTGGTCGTATTATACCGAGATTTTGTTTCTTAGCGTTATCAAAGATCGTCTCTTACGTCCTGAATATGTGATCACGAAGGGCCTCGTGCGAAATTTTCGCACTTTCAAAAATGAACAGAAAGAACTATCTAAATGATCAAGACAGTGTCTCCTAAGGCGATGGCAGCTTTCACGTATTAATTTAATTCTCGAGTTACTGGTCGAACGTGAGAGTGCTGGGGCAAATGGGATCCTGTCACATTTTGTTTGTGCATATTGCGTACATTCGGAGACAAGCATGCATTCAGGGGCAAATTATCCCCCTCCTCTCAACATATTGTTATGCTAATTGATTTATGAGCCATGGGGGTTGATTTATGACCCCCTAGGGATAATCAATCCTTCTGAGAAACTCCCATCCCTCCCCATTCTCCTCCCCCACTTCTCTCAGAATAGGTATGCTGATCCTGGAGCACTTCCTTTCGTAATGCCCTCCCAGTTCAGTTCCGAGCCACTTTCCCCTTCCTGGAAAATCCTCCCAGCTCTTCTCACCCCTCCCCCAATACCCCCATCCCCACCCCCACTTCTCCTCCTCTAATCCCAATTCAAATCAATGTCAATTACATTTCAAAGGACATAATGGCATATGGTTTGTTTATAAAATTCAGTTTTCAATTTATTTAATCAGTTTGCGGGAGACGGGGCTCCTCCCTTCCCCCCCCCCTCCCCCCTTGTGAATTGGTGGGGGAAAGGCTGGAGAGGAAAATGCTGTCTTTATTTTTGGTAGGAAATGTGTCCAATTTAAGGAATGTTGGTACTGAACGGAGGGAGTTTAGTATGTGTGTTACCTGTAAGCATACAGCTGTGGACTGTGTCCATAGCGTCCTACATGAGGAATGAAAGGAGGTGATAATGGACAAGAATAGGGGGAGTACTTTTCAGCAAATAATGCTGATGCAATCGGATGGACTTAGGATCCACCACACCAAATGCGAGGTTGCACCATCTGCAGAGATACGACTGCAGGGGGCCGAACAGACCGCCACAGGAAGCTGAGCTCGCCGGATACTGGTCTGAGAGGAACTACGTGCCTACTCGACAGAGGGACCTCCATTTATTCTTGCAGTCCCGAACAAAGCATCAGGTGGCAGAATTCCTTTCACTGGAAAATTCCATACTCACTTCCTGTCTCTCGCTCTCTCATCTTCTCCCCCCTCCCCTCTCTCTCTCTCTCTCTGCTTCTCCCCCCCCCCCTTTCTCTCTTTCTCTCTCTCTCTCTCTCTCCCTCTCTCTCTTTCTCCTTCTCCCCATCCCCACCCCTCTCTCTCTCTCTCTCTCTCTCTCTCTCTCTCTCTCTCACACACACACACACACACTCAAGTTGTTACTTGACAATGTGAACACCTGCACGAACCAACATGTCCAAACATGCACACCAAGGTTTGCATCCCTCCTCAGAATAATCTATTCCTGTTAGCTAGTGCTGAATCAGTAACCCTTCACCAAGCCCCGCCCCTATTCACTTTCGTCGTCATTGTGCGATCATCCATGGCTTCATCAGGTTGTCTGTGTGCTTATTGGCGTTCCCAGTCTTACAGTCTTCGATTTTTTTCTTTTTTTCTTTGTGCGCTGATCGTTTAGATGACAAGATGAAACATTCAGCCAGCAACAGTAACGGTGCCTGCGGCAAATGCTTAGACAAGGAGAATTATCAGATAAGCACATATTTCAATTGGTAATTGTAACTTTTTTCCCCACAGTTCTTTCAATAAGAATTTCGTAGCATTGAATACATGTGTTTTTCTCATTGTTTGAGCATATATTCATGAAATACTCGTTGCAATGGAGGGTGAGACACAGTATTAGCAGCGTCGTAAGTGTAAGTATTTTTCATCATTGTAGTATTGGGTATACTTAATATCTTGCTGTCGAACAAGTTGAGAGATATTCGCTGAAAAAAAAATTCTTTCTTAAATTTCATCATGGCTCTGTATACCTGCAATTTGTTGTTATTTTGCAACTAATGAGTCTGAGGCAAATTCGTTAGTTTTGTAGATGATTCGAGTAACAGGAGCAGGGAGGGACAGAGGTTGTCATGCCATCCACATGTCAGCTATCGTGTAAATGTATATTCTAAAAAAATTTTTGTCCTTCGTACACATAATACGAGGGTTGACTGAAAAGTAATGCCTCAACCTTCATAACTCTTCAACAGTTGGCAGCACTGGTATGTGGTGGATACTGGCTTGTTCCGCAGCCCCTTCTCTTCAACTCCAGTTGGCGGGAAGCCTTACCATTTAACGGTTGTGTTGTTACAGTGTAAAGTATGGAACCCTGCGCAGACGGTCGGTCAATGCGATTTAAACCACATGAGTCATCGAATTCTTGCAGCAGAAGGTGTCACCCCAAAGGAGATTTATCAGAGAATGAAAGCAGTTTATGGTGACTGTGTTGATGTGAGTACTATGCGTCGATGGGCTAGTAGGTTTAAAGATGTTGATGCGTGAACATCTGACCTGCGTGACAAACAAAGAGTTGGACGTCCTGTGGCAGCAACCACTGAGTTTCACAAGGAAAATGTTCATAGATTGGTTCAGGACGAGCGTTGTGTCACTCAGAGAGAAACTGCAAGCACAATCAGCTAGTCACAAGGACGTGTGGGTCACATTATTGCTTTGCTTGGCTATCGGAAGATCTGTGCACGATGCTGACTCCTGAAATGAAAGCGCAGAGACTTGAAATTTGCTAGGAACTCCTCTCGCATTAGGAGAATGAAGGTGACGCCTTTCTCCATTCAATTGTGACAGAAGACGAAAGGTGGGTACACCATTACGACCCGGAGACGAAACGTCAGTCCATGGAATATCGACACAAAGACTCGCCCCAGAAAAAGAAAATCAAGACACAGGCCTCAGCTGAAAATATCATGGCCATAGTGTTCTGGGACGCAGATGGTGTTATCCATATTGATTTCCTTGATCGTGGAGCAACAATAAATTCAGAGCGTTAAATCACAACGCTGCGAACTCTGAAAAGACGGCTAACAAGGGTCCGAAAGGAAAAGAAAAATGTTTTCCTACAGCATGACAATTCCAAACCACGCACTTCACGTGCCACCACAGCAGAACTTCAGAGACTGAATCTCACCACCGTACGGCATCCTCCTTACAGTCCAGACTTAGCACCATCCTACTTCCATCTGTTCCTGATGGTGAAAGACGATCTGCGGGGATATTATTATGCTTCTGATGAAGACGTTGAGAGAACTGTGAGACTGTGGTTGCGGAAAGAGAGTGTCTTCTTCCGTGACGGCTTCAGAAAACTCGTTCATCGTTGGCAGAAATGTATCCAATTGGCTGTTGATTAGGTGGAGAAGTGAATATTGGTAATTAAAGATCACAATCTAAGGATTATTTCTGCGTTTGATTTATTAAAATATTCCCATCCAAACCCAACTAATGAAGGTGGAGGTATTACTTTTCATTAAACCCTCGTATGTTGCTGTCATTTCGCGCCCAACGAGTTTCAGGCATATTCTTTCGAGGATCAGGGGTAGAGAGGCACACAGGCTGTGATTCGATCCACATTACAGCTACCATGTATTGTATATTCTGCAAAATGTTTGTTTCTCGTAGTTCTTGTAGGTACGAGGCGTGTTTTTTAAGTAAGTACCGTTTTGAAATTAAAAAAAGACGTGCTAAGATAGCTCAATAATTTTATTTTTACGTGAAAGACTGTACCTTAATCTACTTTCCTACATAATTTTTGTCAATATTGAGGCACTTTTCATGACGTTGTACCAGTTTTTGAATACCCTCCTCATAGAAGTCTGCCACTGTATCACCACTGTTTTGACTTCGTCATCGTCTTGAAGACGCTGACCGCCCAGGTGTTTCTTCAAGTGCAGGAACAGATGGTAGTCACTGGGCGCAAGATCGGGGCTTTACGGAGGATGATCTAGAGTTCCCCATCGAAAATATGTGATGAGATCTTTGGTCTGATACGCCACATGTGGACGGGCATTGTCCTGCAGCAAATCGATGCCCTTGCTCAACTTCCATGGACTGTTGCTTTGATTCTGGTGTGACGTAGGCCACCCATGTTTCATCGCTAGTAACAATTTGGCTTAGGAAATCATCACCGTCGTTGTGGTATCGCTCAAGGAAAGTCAATACACTGTCTAAACTTTTGGTTTTGTGCACATCCCTCAACGTTTTCGGTACCAAACGTGAGCACAATTTTCGGTAATTAAAGTGCTCGGTCACAATGCCATACAAAACACTACGAGAAACATTAGGAAAGTCGTCCCGCAAGGAAGAAATGATAAAGCGTCGGTTTTCTCTACTTATTGTCCACTTCCTGCACCAAACTTTCATTAACGAGCGAAGGACGCGCACTCCGTTTTTCATCATGCACATTTGTGCGGCCATCTTTAAATGCTCTCACCCATTTTCTTACCATTCCATCACTCATAATGTTTTGTCCGTAAACTGCACAGATTTCACGATGAATATCGATCGCTTTTAGGACTTTAGGCCTTCAGTACGGCGGGACTCACGATTGTCGGAGGCATCTTAAACACTCAGAGCACAACGTAAACAAGGAAGAATCAGACTGTAATGGTGTCAGTGCATAGATTAAGGTACAGGTTTTCATACAAAAATAAAATTATTGAGATATTTTAGCACGTCTTTTTTTATAACTTCAAAACAGTACTTACTTAAAAAACATACTTACTTTTAAAAAATATGTTTTTTTTTTTTTTGATAGATCAATGTGTGAAAGGAGTTGTAGGGGAGCTTGATCGACGGATCCATGGTGGGTCGGGCGAGAATGACGAGATCTCACAACGGGTAGAGGAGATGGAGAGGGAGTTGCATCGCCAAGGGGGGCTGCCGGAGGTGATTCCCAATGACCTGAGGAATATGTCAAGCAGCCAGAGGGATATAGTCATTTATACACATACTAACTCTGCTTACTATTAATCTGTGTTCTTTCTTTCCTTGCAGCAGCAGCAGGAGATGTCCATAACGCTGTACTTATTTTCTTTTTTTCGTTATTCTTACAGCACTCGCGTCTGTGGGACAACGACCATCCCCACAGTATGTCGTGGTGTGCGTACCGGTGGCGGTGGAGAAACAACGAACAAGACGCGGACCTCTGTAGCACACACAGTCCACCACTGTGAGGCAGACCTCGTAGTGGCACAAGGAGCCGCAGCCACTGCCGCAGCTGCACCGCCGCCCCCGCCGCCGCCGCCGCCGCCCCCGCAGCAGCTCCGCTCTGGCGTCTATGGGCCATCCCCCCTCTGGCAACTGGATCAAGCTGTGGCAACAACCACCTCCTCAGTCACGGCCACAGCCAGGCTCCACACACTGGGCAACGATGCATCTCCTCCCCCACGTTCTCGCCTGAACCGCAAGGTATTTGCACCATCACCATCATCATTCACTTGGAGTTATAATAGTAGTAGTAATCTTGTGGCCAGTAGCAGTTCCCTCCCCCATCCTTTTGGTGAATGGCTTTAGATTAGTAACATCATAGCGCAATTAGAATATTCGGTGACTGCGGGTGCCTTTGAGGAGTGAATCTCGTTCACTAAGATCGAGAACGCACCAGGAGGGTACCGAGAGCCTGTAGGGTTTCTCAAAGCGTGTCTTCCTGTCCAGGAAACTGACGTCCTCAAGCTTGTAAACGATCACGGTAACCCTCCAGTAAATGCGAGATCAAACTGTCGCATCCCTCAAACAGACCCCTGGCATTCAAGAGACAAATCTTCACTATCTCTGGGGGTAAAATGGCGTCATATCGAGCAGCATATGAACTGGCGAATGGTTTCGTGAGTTCTCCTTGAGTGCTATACTGGACCGGTTTTCCGAGAAGGAAATTATAGCCTCGGTTAAAGCACTCAGCCGAATAGTACACCTTGACATCCATACTCATGTCTATGATCTAGTAAATGAGGAAGGGGGTGGGAGGTGAAGTTATATCAAGGTTCATTAGGATATAGCTGATAAGAAGGCTTGTATTAATGTCGAAAATAAAACCAACATGGCTTTTTTTGCATGGTCAATCCTAGCTTGTGAAAGAAATAACAGGAAAAATCCACAGCGCACGTTTCAATATGGTTGAAACCTCGACATTCGTAAGTGTTATAACTTTGACAGTATCGAGGTCCCCGTCAGAATCCAGGACACATAAATTTGAGGCACAGAATGTCGGGATAACGGTTCACGCTTATGGCCTGGAGAAATGCAAGTCAGACAAGGAGAACAAGCAGGATAAACTTATCCCAAACTTTGCTGGTGAGTGTAACACCCATGTGAACGAGCTGCTATTCTCAGACGAAGAAAATAAGAAGAACCACGATTATCATTATTGCTGGACCAGGGGCATGTCCCGACTCCGTTCCTCCCAACTCATTAAACAAAAGTGTAAAAAGCATATTTGCTTAAGGTGTCACAACACTTTTTCGTCAGACAACTTATTAGCAAAGCATCTAGTCGATTGCACTTCCAATGATGCACTATGTCTTATTATGCCTCCTTAGGAAAAGAAATTCATAAAGCTTAAGGATGCTCACCTTCATAGCGTACCGAGTGGCATCGTCCTATGATTCGAGTCTTAACTGTTACAAATCTTATGTCAAGGGTAATCCTGCGGTTTGGCTTCTCACTGAGCTTGAAGAACATTCATGGAACACTGATAAAGTTTTACAGCGATAACATCCCCACAACAGGTCGAAAAACTTTCATGGGAAGTTGATAAGCTTTACAGCAAAACATTCCCATTACCGGGTCTATGGAGCATGAATACTTGTACAGTGACACAGTTGACTGCCATATTTGTGGGCTGCCATAAGAATGAAAAGCGGAAATTTGTCGTAGGGGCCACTGTCATCTTACGGGGAAGCTCCGTGGCGTCGCCCGTAGCACACGTAACTTGAAGTGTCAATTAGCACAGCACATACCCGTTTTCTTTCGTAATTTAAGCAGGTATGAGCTCACTTTCTTGTTGAACACTTGGCTAATTTCAGTATGAGGAATGATGTGGTCAGTATCTAACCTGAGAGTGTTGACAAATATATCTCATTCTCTAAATGCCAAGAACTACGCTCAGCTTCCTTGACTCGCTAAGTTTTATGCAGACATCACTCCAGAAATTTAAAGGCCTCAGAAGGATAAGCATTCCCCGACTAGGAAAAGTTTGAACTTGTGACTAGGAAGGGGGTTTTCCATACGAGTTCAGGGAAATGGAGTGCAAGCATCGAACTATTTACTGATGCTGACATGCTTCTTTTCTTTGAGCGAGGGATCTGTGGGGGACTTGGTCACCCACGGAGGGGTGAGAGGCTCAGCACATACCTTGATCCGAGTTACATCAAGTATTTAGATGTCACTCATCTGTATGGGTTCGCCATGCAACAATCACTGCCGCTTGGTGAGTTTCAGTGGGTGCCCGAAGACAAATGCAAGGGATTAGATGGAAAAATCAAGGGCATGGTGGCTGATTCTGATATGGGGTATGTGGTGGAGGCAGAACGCACATACCTTATTAGTTTGCATGAGGTGCATGCCGATTTACTGCTGTGTCTGGAGCAACTAGTACTGCAGGATGAGAGCATCCCCAAGCTGATGAAGGCGCTGTGGAATAAGTGGACATACATTATTCACTACCGTAATCTCCAGCAATGTCTCAGATTTGGGATGTGGCTGGTCAAGATCACGTGGGCTGTCCCCTTCAAGCAATCCCCTTGGTTGAAGAAGTATATCGATTTTGATACGAAACAGAGAGCTTCTGCGACGTGTGAATCTGAGAAAAAGTTTTCAAAATTAGTGACTAACTCAGTTTTCCGCAAAACAATGTTGAATTTGAGAGGACGTGGTAGAATTTTGATTAGAACCGTATGGGACGTGCGGTACGACTTAAAAAAATGCATCGCCAGACCAAATTTTAAACGGGTCCCAATATTCAATGAGGTCCTTGTTGTATGGAGATGGCGAACATTGCAGTAGAGTTCATAAAATCTCACATGTACCAATTCCACTATGAGTTTGAGAGGACTCATTTTGCAGATCCGAAGTTACTTTAACAGATATAGGTACCTTTATCTGTTGGCTGAAGGGCTGCAGTACATATGAAGTAATAAGGTGCTACAGTGAAGAATACGACACGTCTTCCTATGCAGTCCATAATCCTTGCAGTATTGTTTCACAGAACGAGAAGATTATCGGCCTAATGAAAAGCGAGGGCAATGGGTCACCGATTGTGTAGTCTGTAGATCTGCAAGCAAAAATGTATGTATATTGCATGTTGGAAGGTGCCACGCAGAAGCGGGCTAACGATGTGCATCACATGGCATCGAAGCCCTCTTGATTGAATATTATTTGCAGTGCCCGTACAATGGTGTTCGCGGTCTGAGAGAATGTGTGTGTGTGTGTGTGTGTGTGTGTGTGTGTGTGTGTGTGTGGTGTAAACATGTATTTATTTATTTATGTACACTATGTATGCGATGAATGTGCACTGTGTACACTTGTAAATATGTACCTTGTATAAAAGTCTGTGCACGATGATCATTGAAAAATTTGTACTTGTGAAATATCTGCACACCATGTGCATCGATAAAAATTGCACATTAAAAAATACATATACTCGCCTTGCACACGAAGTAGAACTAGAGCATACACTACAATGTGTTCTGGGAAATTCGCTGAAGATTCAAATTCAATTCTTACGTCTACACGTCCAGATTTAATAATCTCATGTTAAAGTTTCACATGCTACTAGCCATCCAAGTCTGATTACTTTTCAAGTCTAGATGTATGTACATAGTTTACAGTCCATCAGAATTGTTTTTGTTGTTGTTGTTGTTGTTGTATTGAAATCACACAACTGGCACTATTGGTACTGGGGAATCTAGTTGTAGGCTAACAATAAAAGTATCTCTGGATTAGTTTTAGTGTAGATTTGTATATATAAAAGTTGTAAATATTTCAACCACTGAATTATTTTTGTGATCGTGTGAAAAAAGTACCTCTGCTTTGAATATTAGAACCAAATTTTAGATGTGGAACCAATTGCAATTTATTTTTGAGAATTGAAAAAATGAAAACTTCGTTACCATACATCTCTGTTGTTGTTGTCGCTGTTGTTTATAGTAAACCTAACACAATGGCGAAAGACACAAATGACATTAGTTTTAAACATGAGTGCTACTAAGGAGGTGAAGTTTAAGACGGAGAATAAAAAAAATACATGTAATGGTTGCATGGACTTATGCCTATCGTGCAGCGGGTTCTTCATTATGGGAATGGGTAGCGTGTGACCAGGTTCGCTGATAGAGGCATGTCTAAAATTTTATCTCCTGTGGTTGATGAGAACCATAGATGTGATATCTGTTTAAAGTTAAATACTAACAAAGAGTGAAAGAAAGTGCGCAGATTGTGAAATAAAAATTCTATTATCTATCGAACTTGAAAATAATTTTATATTTTCATAAGCAGACACAACGCTATTTCCACACATCTTCGGCTTCCTGAATCGGTGGAGAACAGGACACTCATAGAATTTCATGTATTGAATAGCAGCAAACTGGAACATTCGACCTATCCATGTGAACTTCTTGTCGTCTTTGATGTAGATGATGATATCTCTGTGGTCGAATAATCGAAGCGATGTCATCATATTTTGTACGGTATACTAGGATCATTAAAGTGAATTACATGGTAGAAAGTGTTAACCACTGTGCACTCATCTGTCTTTTAGCACTCTTCACATCGGTGAAAGGCCTCAGTGATGCAAAGCCGCCGGAGAATGTCTCTATTATATTGACATCCGTGTATGCTATGCACGCATCATCTTTAAATATGCTCAGCATCGCAGAAATCCTGGGTGTCTGCAATAATGTTCACACCCTAAGAAACTATGAAGTGATCTGGGTATGATCTGGGTATAACACAGCACTTATTCATTTATACCTCTCGTTGCACAACCCCAGTTAACAGGCAGTAGATACTCTCACGGTCATGTAGGACTAGAGAATACACTGCAGTGTGGTCTGGGAAATTTTCCGAAGACTCAAATTCAATTATTATGCCTACAGGTCCAGATATAATAATCTCGTTCTGTTTTGAGCAATCTGTTACAATGATTGACGCCAGATTCTTGAGTTTCCATGGCCTTATTAGACATCCTCCCTACTCATAGGAAGAAGCATGGAACCTTGCATACATGTCGAATGCATACATTCCAAATGCTACACTGAAGGTGTAAATTATCGTGTGGGCAGAATTCAGAGTTCAGGTGAACTCTGGCATTAGTTAACCTGCAACTGTCAAATTTGGTGGAATCGTTTGTTATATTACCTCTTATATTGGTCTGAAATGCGAGTAAGGTGAATTTGGGTGTCTTTAACTGAGCAGAAGTTTTAATATCCGTTTGTCCGCTTGTAATCAGTAGGACCGGGTACTTGAAAAGTTCCCATGAACAGAAAGTTAATGGTAGAAGTACACCAGCATTCAGAACTTTTAAAAGTTTCAAATGCTGCTCATCCAATACAGTAATATTGCCATTTTCCAAATTATTTTATTGATTGTGATCTTGTTCTCCTCTTCAGCTTCTAGAATTTATGAGTCGTTATTTATCTGTTTCATTCTGTACCAGAAAAAGTTCCTGTTTAGCATTCATAACAATTTTCCGCGTGTTCATAGTATCCCACAACCAGTAAATCTCTTGTACTCTTCCACTGGCTCGTCTATGCACCATCCAGCATTTTCTAAATTTTTCAAATAGCATAGACATACATAGACATAGACATACATGCTAAGAGTTGATAAAATGCCTACATTGTGTGTATAGCCAATCTCGACCCCGTTAAGTTGGTATCGTATCTCATGAAACAGAAATGCCAAAGCATCACGTATAAAGTTCAATGCCACTGTAGCTGCATCATCCCTTTTCGTAACTCAGCCACCAAGACATATGAAACCCTTGCATGGGATGGTTAAAGCACCTCGGTGTTGAATGACAATCCTTATTTCCTCATTCTTATTAAATGTGCTTGAAGTATAAGTTTTATGCAAGTCGTATTCTTGACATGTAATATGCTCGTCATACCGCCACTGACAGGTCTCTTCACGTTCGAGATCACTGCTGGTTCCGCTTTAGATGTAGTCATACAATGATTTCCTCACCACAAAAATCGACAAGTTGATTATCCTGGTGCACAGTAATCAGTTCCAATGTCTGATCTGCTACTGGGAAGTTTGTATCGTTGGTAGGTGTCTCAGTGATCTTGTACCCCGATCCACTTGGTGGCAGGAATTCGTAAGTTGTACGAATCAGTCTACCGTTGAGACAGCAGATTGCTGCAATGTCACACTCGACATGGATTGTAGTGACAGGAAGTATATTCAATGACTGGTCAGATCTGTAAAATTCTTCAAAAATTGTTCAAAAATTCTTCAAACTCTGTCCTTTCGTGAAACCCAGTGGTTGTCCTATTGATCCTTTCTGTTTAAAGTCAGTCGTTGCACTCACTGTCTTTATTTTGGATTTAAGTGTACTGATGTATGCGTGTAGCACAGTCCCTTTTACAGATAGTTTTAAAACGTCGATTAAATTGTCAATATCGCATGCACCAAGGTCTGTTTCTACATTTTCTTTTCTACTATTTTTTTCAGATGTATTTTATTGTTTGCCTCCGTGATATTTGGAATGCTGTTGTATGCCTCCAGCCCAGTCAGTGCAATACGATACTTTACGTTGCTGAAATCAATCAGTGGGAAGTAATTCGCACATAACATTGACGATCGTTCTCTTAAAGTAAGAGTATACGTCACTGCATCTGAACCTCAACTGACAAGTGGATGCTTAATGCGCCTCCTTATATGTGCTTCTCGCAAAAGTTAGAAGGAACATGATGCACAAACGCCCACACAGGTGAATATTAAAGTCTTGGTAGCGATAAAAATTTCCTTTAGCTTCTCCTTTTGACATCATATTGATGCAATGCCCTAAATCGTCGGAATTCATACAGAGACAGTTCACAACATCTTTATAGACAGTTTGAACGCAAGGTAGTCTAGTCCTTCCTTAAGTTGAACAAGTTTGTAACAGTAGAGTGTTACAGGTAAATGGATCGATCTCCAAATCTTACATGAGTGCTGCACCATCATACAATGACAGTATAGGTGGCTTCGGCCCAGCACAGTAAATGTCTGGACACAGATGAGATGGAGAATACTTGGAGGTCGTCTGCTGGTCTGTATAGGGTTCTGCATGACACAGTTCATCCGATTCCAACTCTGTAAATTGAACTTTAACACTTCTCAATGCATTCTCAATCTCTAACACAACACACCTGTCACTGTCCACTGATGCTTCTGTACCAATATTTAAATGCTTTGAACCACTAGCTGTTAAATTATAAATTGAAGTGAAAAGCAATAGAGCACTGGGAGGATGCAGCAGCTTCTTATCCATCACACCAACACCTTGGCCTTACAATAACACCAGAGACCATTACTAACCTTCACCGTGTACTGTAGGACCCCAACACAACTCTTCTGAGAGTTGGGGGACTGGCTGAGTGTTCTCATCGAAGAGTAGGATGGATAACAGCAGCTCATTGCCCTACTCCGACAGTTGGGTTAGGTGCACTACAGGATACCACAGTGCTGCTGCCACTGCCAGTCCCAAAAGGCCAGAGGTCACCGCAGGTCCTAACATGCTGCTGTGGGTGCTGGCATGCCAGATCTTGCCGCCGCTGTTGCAGGTCCCAGCACACTGGGGGCTGATGCCATTGCTGCTGGTCCTGACACACTGGAGGCGAATGCCACCGTTGTCAGCGACGGCACACCAGAGGCCACTGAATAAAGAAGAAGAAACAATAAGTATTGCACTGACAAGAACATGGGGCTGAATAAAGACATGGAATGTGTACTTACTCCCACTTCTTCAGAGTGCCGACAGTGATGATCTTGCTTGCTGTTGGCGCTTCATGCTTCTTTTTCTTCTGCTGAGTGACTGATTGAGACTGAGGGGAAGAGGTGTGGGTTTCTCAGAAGGACAGATTATCCACAGGGGGGAGGGCAGTAAACCAACCCTCAGGGTGTCATAAATGAATTAGCATAACAACAGGTTAAGGGAATAGGGAGGGGATAATTTGTCCCTTGATGTATGCCTGCCCCTGAATGTATGCAGCCTGTATGTATCAAAAGTGCCAGAATTCCCTTTGCCCCAATACTCACGATTACTGGCGAAATTATTTGTGAATGAATAAGGCGTTGTATAAATAGTTACTCCTGCTTGTAAGTCCTCACATAATGACAAAGTAACTGTATGAGGAAAGCAAATTCACCTCCTGATTTGCTGGTAGCTACACTTTGGACTGCAGTTTCCAAGCAAGTATTCAGGAAAATAATACTTAATGCTTGGGAAACGACATTAACTGTTCTGAAAAAGGATTTCAGGAAGACAAATAAAGTAACTGAGAACTGTTACAGATGATATTTTTACATTTTTGATGTACACTGCCTGATGAAAAAATTGAAGCAATCAGAACACATGGTCAGATGTCTTTGTAACATAGTACATGTAACACCATTGGCAGATATGTAAATGATAGAGCTGCAATTCTCTGTGAGAAATAGAGCGACCACCAGAATTCCTCTGTGCTCTTCGTATTTAGTGTTTTTACCTGACCTGGTAAGGAAAACTAGAAGAGTGAACAGCATCAAATATTGAGTGCTCTCTGTGAATTAATAGAAGATGCTAAGTACGTGTCTGAGGCAGCACTATCAGCACATGGCATAGATTGAAAGTGATCTCATTGTGGGTCTCCATTTGGCCCACTGGTCGAATCGTGCAACATCCACATATGTGGGGTATTCAGATGTGACATGGACCCAATGTTGGACTGCGTGGAAACGTGATGGAAGGCACACTCGTCGTAACGTTTGGTTGGTAACATCTTACCACCACAAAGATGGGTCTCTGTACTGAGCACCAAGCACAAAGCAACCCCTTCACATCTGCATCTGCCATCCAAGAACAAGTGATGGACTTCCTGCAATATTCTCTGTCATCTCGCACTACTGGTCGAACAACACCAGCAACCGAGCTAGGAAATTACCATGCCATGTGCAGGCTGTCGTTGACATCAAAACACAAACGGCTGTTTCAGTGGTGTCACGACTGGGAATCACGGACTACAAATGGGTGGGATATCATTGACTCCAGCAATGAATCACGGTTCTGCACTTCTCAGATGGCCATTGTCAGTAACTGTGGTGGCCAGCCTATGGAGAGTTTCGAGGAGCACAACAGTGTTACTTCTGAGGTCATCGCGTGGAGAGTCATCGGCATGACTTCAAATCAGGACTGGTAGTGACTGATGAAACTCTGATGGCACAGCTGTGCGTCCCGAACATCCTGCTTCCTCGTGTACTGCCTCTCATGTGACAGTATCGTGGTGACATTCTTAGACATCACTAACACGCCATGTGCCTCTATTAACTATCTGCGTCACGTTGAGGTACTTCCAAGGCCAGCAACATAGCCAAATCCGTCCCAGATAGAACATCTGTGGTACCAGCTGGGAAGCCAACTCAGTCTCAGTGCCAGTAACTAGGATAAAAAGGACCACCAGAGGTTGAAAATACCACTACAGCTGTAAGGTTCTTTTATTTTGAGCACGACCGGTTTCGGGCTCTTATACGCCCATCTTCAGATACCTCCCATCTCTTGCTATTTTCAATACAACACCTGAAGATGGACGTAGAGCCTGAAACCGGTTGTGTTCTAAATAAAAGAACATTACAATTGTAGCGGTATTTTCAACCTCTGGTATAATGCTTAGCTGCGGATGTTCGTCCGACAGGATTGTTTGTAAAGTGGACCAGAACAGCTGTGGGTTGGCTTGCTTCAGGAGAGGATACGATGGCTTTATGACGCCCTCCCCGAGGCGAAAGGGGGTGCAGCCTCATACTAATACATGGGTTCATACTGCCAAGTTCTTTGTAAATTTGGCCGGCCGAAGTGGCCGCGCGGTTCTGGCGCTGCAGTCTGGAACCGCGAGACCGCTACGGTCGCAGGTTCGAATCCTGCCTCGGGCATGGATGTGTGTGATGTCCTTAGGTTAGTTAGGTTTAACTAGTTCTAAGTTCTAGGGGACTAATGACCTCAGCAGTTGAGTCCCATAGTGCTCAGAGCCATTCCTTTGTAAATTTGCCTCAAATCATAATCTCTGCACTAACGTCACATACCCTCTCAACCTTCATTCTGTTTCTTCCTCTCATTTCAGGAACAATGCATTCAAGTGCCAATGAACTACATGCTATTTCTACTAACAAATTTACAAACATAAATCTATTTCTCATGTAAAGTACAGTGCAAGCTGTTACAGATTTGTTTGACTGATGGGACTGGAAAGTGCTATAGCACCTACTGCACACCCCTGACTTAAGCCCTCGTGAGTTCAACTCGATTTCTAAACTGAAGGAAACACTTCACGTCATTCGCTTCACAACTGTTACAAATTCGTCGGGCAATAGACCGCGCCGCTCGAACTATCAACACAACTGGCACTAATACGAGTATTCTACGACTTCCACGTCGATGGGAACGGGTTATACACAATACTGGTGACTACTTTGAAGGTCAGTAAAACTTTGAAACAAGTATCAATTTTGTACGAGCTGTAAATAAGTAGTTTCCACTATTAAAGTTCCAACCCTCGTACATAACACAAACCATTTCAGATGAGAATAGCTCGACGTTCTACGGAGACCTCCTCACCTGAAATAGGTAGAAATAGGCATTATGAAGCAACACGTTACTTAGACTATATTAAACTTCCAAATACAGTATATCACTTTTCTCTACATATTTCAAATTATTTTCACCATGCTCATTGTATTACATTTCTTTTTATTTTTCTTTGAAATTTGCATTATAATGTATTTATTATATTCTCATCAACTAGGCAGAAACAAATTATATAGGACCATTTTAATACTTGTTATGCACTCAATTCGATGTAACCTTAGAGAAATTTTTGTATATTATGCTCTTTATATTATTTAAAAAAGCATTAACAACCGTGTACCAATAAGATTGTCTCAATGAGAAGTCTTTCCTCTTAGATTTAGTGGCATCTGACCCATCTTTCATTACACGGTGGTGGGTTACTCTGAACTGATAAGGAAATAAATAAATACATAAAATAAAAATTCCAGGTGCTTCATTTTTTGCAGTCAAGTGGTGTACTCTAACAAATTATAGCAGCGATCAGTGAGGTATCTTTAACCTTGTTTCCGAGTATCTGGATATTTCCAGTTCGCTCTTTGAAGTCTGCCAGTAATCTCTTACAGGCTTTTTGTGGTTTGCTTGAAAACACAGACGATTGCTGCAGACTTTCTGGCGCCGAGAATGACCGTTTCTCACTCTACACGCCTAGGAACACTGGTTTATTCAAAAGTGAAAGGGAGACCGTCAATCACAACCATGCATTTAACTATTCTGTAAGCAACTTATCAAGAAAAGTGTCGCTTCAGCTCAAGGCACATAGGCAAAGAGCACCAAACTCCGGCCAAATCATCCGTCATTCAAAGGCCACGTTACATTATAAATTGTATTGAAAGCAGCAATAATGTGGATGCAGACAGAAACCCCTGACAGGCTAGGCTGACATTCACTGTGCCAGCTGGTCAACAGACGATACTGCCTCCATGAACACTTCTACACGAGGACCTGCAGTCGGTGGACGGAGTTGCCGTCTAGTTAATTCAGAGATAGTTCACAGAGATTTGGTGAGTTATTGTATCTAGTTGACTCTGCTCCGCTCCTGTTGAGTTGGTCTTTTGGTCTTTCCACCTCTTGAAGCAATCGAGGTCTAGCACGTTCTAATGTGTACACTATTACAATGAGAAATCAGTATATTAGGACAAGCAGTGGAACAGGACTCACCTCCGTAGTTGCTGCCTCTCTATTGAGAGCAGGATAAATATAACCTCTGTGAGCTGCAACAAAAGTGCGATTAACTTTTCTGGCCTCAACAATGGTCGTTTCTGAACGATTCGTTGTTTCCGAGAGTCGCCTGGAGCCGTTCGGCAGCATTGTTAGGTGGAAGACGGAAATAGCCGTTATTAGAGTGCTGCCGTAATGGGTGTTGTCTCGTGTGCGTGGAGCATATTTGTATGGCAAGCAAGGAAAACCTCGTAATTCCCTTAACCAGTAACTGTATTATCAAAGAGACATTTGAAAATGCATGAATTTCTCTGATTTGTCAATAACTAGGCTTCTACTATGTAGTTACACACGTAGCAACTTTACCTGTATCGCTTTAAAAAATTTTACGAAACCGTTTCTGCTTCTTCTGTAAAATTTAGCAAAGTGGAGTTACGAAGTTTTCATTGCCTACCATCGACTTAACATTAGTTTGAGTGTAGGGAATGCCGTCCAGGACTGAATCATTTCCAAACGCAGGTTGTTACTATAATGTCATGGCACGACTTCATTATTCTAATTCCATTACTGGCGGCAACCAAGTAGCTAATAAATCAATAGCTGCTGTTGTACTTCATCCACCAATCATTAAATGCTATTAATTAAGAAACGATATATCATCGACCACAAGAGGTGCCATTCTCAACAAAGTAAAGCTGGATGCGCCTTACAATAGCCGAGGTCAGCAACACAACACTGTGTTGGCACTAATTGTTATGACATACGTGGAAGGATTATGAAAGTTACTTGTAACTGGATTTTCCAAATTCAGAAAGCAAAAAAAATCATGTACTCGAAAAGAAAAAGCAAAAAGAATTGTATAGTTCATGGAGATACCTCCTACAGCTTTAAAGCTGGAGACGGGTACAGCGTCCTGAAGAGGGAAAAAAATTTCATTAAACTGGCCAACACCAACCGCTGATGGTGTAAAACTTTCAGAAGGCAAACTCGGAGACGTCAAAAAGCTTTTGGAGGTCCACTTTGGCGAAGACTGGGCCACCAACGACAAACTCAAATCCTATACCGAGGTGTTACACGGGCAGGAACGCACTCCCTAAAGTCGCTCCTGCCGCTGCTAAGCATCTGAAGATGCTGCAAGCAATTTTGAGGTCATGGGTCAGTGTTGAGGTCGATGTCACTTATTTCACCTAGTTCAGTTTTCTAGAACTTTTTGTCACTGTTTTAACTAAGATGTAACTTTCCGCTAACTTTATTATTTTCTAAAACTTTGTCGATGTATCACTAAAATACGGTTTGGAGATTATTTTATTTTGTACTATATCTTGTAATGTCAAAAACGGGATGATGTGTATTTTTTAATAACACCCAACGTTAATAATTCATATCTGCTCTCTTTTTGAAGTTATGTAACTCAGTTTTACCTGGCGAAATAATGTCGCCTTCATATTTTTATATGCCAATTTTGTAGAATTTTCAGAGTAAACTGAAATAAAATTATTCTATTTATAGTCGCAAGAATTAAATTCCATCTTTCTGTCATTTCTAACATATCATCGAATAGCGGATTTTGCAACCAAATGTTTGTTTTGTAATTGGATCGATTCATTTGAAAAACCCGCTAACTGCATAAATCGGGTACAAAAACCGCTAAGTCAATATTTCACTTAATATTTTAACGTATAAAACATAGTCGCAGGTTTCAGCCATTAACATCGTATAATTAATTTTTATCTTCTTTTTAGAAAAGAAATGTACTTTAACAGTTTGGATGGGACCACTTTTTCGCGATTATCTCAGTTAGACTTATCATGCAGTTATCTGCTTTTGCATCTGGGCTACTCACTTATTCTCTAAGGACAGATGCAGACGTGAAGAACGTACAATGTGCTTGGTGCACAGTACCGTGTCCTCCAGTCAGGAGGTCAGACGTGGTCAACTTGTTCTCTCATTTCCGATGCAGTCAAACATTGAATGCCCCACAAATTTGGATATTGCGCGATTCGACCAGCTGCCCCTGTGCTTAATTTGTACAATGTTAGGTGCCAGAGTGCACCTAATCAGTGTTACAACCCACACCGGCCCCAACCATAAAAGTCCACAAGTTTCGATTTTTGAAAACTTGTGATAAAGCTTAACATTGAAAAATAAAAAGAATAACATTTAGTATTAACGACAGGTGTTATCATGTGTTGCCATAGCAGTGTCACCTCGCTCCCTAACTCCGCTCGATACATGTCGATACAAGTCGGTGGTCTTTGTGACTATGAGGTCATGTTTTCAACTGCTGCCATCCGCAACTTCCAGCCAGCTACAGTGTAGCTGATTAGTGAATGTGTGTCCAAGTATTAACAAATAGATGATTTAACGTTTAACAATGAATAATAATGAAGATATGCCTGGGCAGAATTCCGACACCTCGTAGAATTAGAAAAAGCAAAACATGGTGTGGTATGAGAGATGAGTTAGAAGTTTAGTAAATGCTTTAAATGTCTCTGGCCTTATACTCACTGAGTTCTGTTACAACTGTATTGATTTACGTTCATATTCATTTCTACAGATAAGCAAAATATTTGGACACGAACGCCTCTGTAATTCGTCTCAGCGGCAAATTATAGTTAGGCTGCGTTTTAATACACATGAACTGTTTTAAATTTCCACTACCGACTTGTTCCAGTGAGTTTAGAAAAAGAAAATGGCTGGGAGCTGCCGGAACTCCGCTCCGGCCGAAATTGAGGTCTGTGCTGCCCTAGTGCAGACCCACAAGGACACATCTTTCAAACTGAGTCAGGTGATGATAATACTCTCTCACACGAGGATGTGGTATCTCCATGTCAATCACAGTACTCACTCAATACAGCTTCTTGGCCCTTATATACCCTAGCAGCCCTGGAAACTAACTCTGGTAACCGATCTACCGGAGTGTACGTGTATGAAGTACATCGACATTCGACAATGTCTTCTGGGTGCTATAATTTTTCGTCAGGCATTGTAGTAATAGCAGCAGCCAATGTTCATTTGACTCAGCACTGTTTGCCGGCCGGAGTGGCCGAGCGCTTCTAGGCGCTTTAGTCCGGAACCCCGCGACCGCTACAGTCTCAGGTTCGAATCCTGCCTCGGACATGGATGTGTGTGATGTCCTTGGGTTAGTTATGTTTAAGTATTCCTAAGTTCTAGGGGAATGATGACCTCAGATGTTAAGTCCCATAGTGCTCAGAGCCATTTTGAACTCAGCACTGTTTATTCCGGGTAACAAACTCCTCAGTGAGCTTCACATTTTCCTAGTTGCTGCTGACATGTCGCATTCCTTATGCAGTGTGGTGGGGTGTCCATTGTGCAACAGGGAACAAATATGAAGGGTAGGATATCAATTGTGTGGAAAGAGGTGTCCATAGAGAAACACGACACGACACACAACAGCGCAACCTCATACCAGTGTCACAAAACAACGCATACGCTTCGTTGTTAAAGACACATTTCTATGTCAGCTGAAAACTCTGCACACGATGTAGCTCCTCTTCGATAAAAACAAAGATACTGAAATCGATGGTGGATTTTTCAGTTGTAGCAGATAATGCTAACCACGAAATTACAAGGTGACGGAACTCAATTTAAGTCACAGTGTTTATTACAAGTGCAGACGGCACTGTACTAACTCTTATGAACATATGCAGTTACGAAAGATACACATATTTGCTCATGAAGAGCATCAGCTTCAAACACACACGTCACTCAGTCATATTATCTGTAACACAGAAGCTTTGTTACCTAGTACGTTTCTTTTTATTTTAATGTCACAATACTAATTTGTACCAATATAAATAACAATCTAAATTTAAGAAAGGGGTTACACCATCCATATGGTGAAGTGATTAAGCGACGTGTTTCGTTAGTTCAGTGCTGTCTTAAATTACAATATTCACGTAAGAGAGAGCACATGAAGTGACGTTAGGCAGGCCCATTCTTGGACATCACTACACTAGATGGTGCATCGCTACGGTTGGCAAAGGCACAGTAGTTAACATAGCCAGAAGTTACGTGCGTCTCATTTGTAGAGGGAATCAGGGAGTAACAGAAACTTTTAGAACACTCTCCGCCCAGGCAGAGCTTCTGTTAGCTGAAAATGTGTGATAACGGCTATGTCGAAGGGCAATCCCCGTAAACGACCGCCATACTATATCTCGATATACACTGAGATGACAGGAGACGTGGGATAGCAATATGCACATATACGGATGGCGGTAGTATCGCATACACAAGGTGTAACAGGGCAGTGCATTTGCAGAGCTGTCATTTGTACTCAGGTGATTCATGTGAAAAGACTTGCGACAGGGTTATGGCCCCACGACAAGAATTAACAGAATTTGAACGCTTAATGATAGCGGAGGTAGACGCATGGGACATTCCATTTCGGAAATCTCTAATCATTCTGCGTGGTGTCTGTTTGTTCTATATCGTGTCTCCCTACCACTTTCGCGCAACGACGCTCTGAGCGTGTTTTTTAGGGAATTGAATAGTTTGAACCTGGGACCTGTTGCTGGTAAGGAGACGCCAGACCACACATGACATGTAGAATTCAGAAGAGTTCAGTGAGACTAGCGATGATATAACCAAATACTTAATGATTTCAGCGTCAGCTCCACTGCACTCCCTGTAAAAGAATACTAACTAAATTTAGTGGAAGGGGTTCAAGGCTTTCCTAATTTTAGTTATCTGGTAAAATAACGTCGAAAAAGCAGTTAACTTTACCATTGGAAATTTTATTCTACTCACAAAACATTGTTTATAAATTGCGCTATTGATAAAAGGAAATGTTTTAATACAGGATGGCAAAAACCAACTGCGTTCAACAAAAATGTGAACGAATATTCCCTGAATGGGTTTCCAAGTTCTACAATGGATCGAAGGATGACCTATGCCGTATCACATCTATAATCTAGGTTTAAATTAAGTTTCACAAAAGAGGAAACTATCAAAATCGTCTACAGTGACCCTCAATTATCTTTAATTACTTATCTAACTTGTCGTAAATTGCAGTGGCTGATGTGGCTTCTCAATAACTATATAACAGAAAAAGCAATCCACGCGCCCTACTTCGAGTCAACATGCGTTCATACGATCTCACGCGTTTCATAAACTTTTTGTTCACACGACTTGACAAACCATTCACTTACTTGTTGGGTCAGAACCAACTTGTCAACGATGTATCCGCCATCTGTGCGCTTGCATTGGAGAGAAAACTTAATTCTAACAATATTAAAATTCATAACTTAATTATGCTATTGTCTCTGCCAGAATGTCTCACTTTTATTGAATACTTTCTTACTATCTATCGCTGCAGCTTCTGTTTTCGACTATTTATTACGTTCAAAAAAAATTTTTTTATTGCGAGCCTTCATGGTTCAATATGTCTCCAGGGGACATCCAATGATTTTTTGAGTCCATGCCACGTCGAGCTGCTGCACTACGCACGATAAAAGGACGTCCAGTACGATATTTTGTCACCTCTGTGTATTCCGAACGTCGGAAAATAGGTCGTGTAGTTCTTAACCGTTCAGATTAAGAACTGTTTTTTAATAACACGCTTAAGAAGGTAATGGAGAGCAGAACCTAGTGAACTAGTTATGTGTATCAGATTTAGTATGGTTCTATTGATTTGCAAAATTAAGTACGTGTAATATGACACAAGGTGCGGAAACACACGTTGAGTGCAGATGGGGCGAACTTCGGTGTTGGCGCATTCGTAACTAAGAGGCAGTACTGGACATATGTAAACGCTCTTGTGAAAACGTCCGTTTCGCGGGTAATTGAGAGCTTTCGTAGGACTAACGCTTTCCTGGTACAGTTCCGAGTGTCCGAAATAGCACCTGTCTAGCGACAGGCTACAATTCCGCACTAATTACAAAAGTAGCGTGCTGTGTAAGGAAGTGACGACTGAGTGTGTGTGCCAGCACAATTTCTAATTATGACGTTCTCCAGTCGAAATGGGTAAGTGACTCCAGCGTGTGGCTTTGTATTTGGAAGAATTTCCCATTTTTTGTCTTCATTGTCTTCAGTCACACACGTGGCCAGCTGATCCCGTTACCGAAGTATTAAGAATGCTTAGACGAACAAGCGAGTTACTTTTAGAATGTTTGTTGAAAGTCCCGTGTGGTAGCGGAAGATTCATTGCACACTATTTTACAGTACTCTACATTTTCTAAATTTCAGTGAGCTCGTCTTACTTTTTTGGAATCTGTAAAGGGCTACTACATGGATAGTATCTTACTGTGATGCGTACCTAATATGTGCAAAGACAACGAACAACGATGAACATGAATTATTGATTAACGGGGCGGGAGGGAAAGCGTTAATCATACGCAGATTTTTTCGCGTGCTCTCGTCGCAAACAGTAGGTGCCAAACATAATTGCATTTATCGATTCATTGCTAATGTAAGATGCAGATTCAGAGACGACAGTGCACCCTTTAATTAGAATGGATAGTTCATCATAATTTCGATCTTTTCATTTGTGACTAACCTCGTACTTCCCAAGACACCTCATTTTATAAATGTCTTCTTCTACATAATTACAGCATGTAGTAATGAGGTTGGGAGAGCAGAACTATCCTAGAGTGACACACATACGAGATACTAAAATACCAGCGTTCGAGGTGCACGTGGCATCTCATAAACATCGGATGACCGTTGGCACACAGCCAACATACACTCCTGGAAATGGAAAAAAGAACACATTGACACCGGTGTGTCAGACCCACCATACTTGCTCCGGACACTGCGAGAGGGCTGTACAAGCAATGATCACACGCACGGCACAGCGGACACACCAGGAACCGCGGTGTTGGCCGTCGAATGGCGCTAGCTGCGCAGCATTTGTGCGCCGCCGCCGTCAGTGTCAGCCAGTTTGCCGTGGCATACGGAGCTCCATCGCAGTCTTTAACACTGGTAGCATGCCGCGACAGCGTGGACGTGAACCGTATGTGCAGTTGACGGACTTTGAGCGAGGGCGTATAGTGAGCATGCGGGAGGCCGGGTGGACGTACCGCCGAATTGCTCAACACGTGGGGCGTGAGGTCTCCACAGTACATCGATGTTGTCGCCAGTGGTCGGCGGAAGGTGCACGTGCCCGTCGACCGGGGACCGGACCGCAGCGACGCACGGATGCACGCCAAGACCGTACGATCCTACGCAGTGCCGTAGGGGACCGCACCGCCACTTCCCAGCAAATTAGGGACACTGTTGCTCCTGGGGTATCGGCGAGGACCATTCGCAACCGTCTCCATGAAGCTGGGCTACGGTCCCGCACACCGTTAGGCCGTCTTCCGCTCACGCCCCAACATCGTGCAACCCGCCTCCAGTGGTGTCGCGACAGGTGTGAATGGAGGGACGAATGGAGACGTGTCGTCTTCAGCGATGAGAGTCGCTTCTGCCTTGGTGCCAATGATGGTCGTATGCGTGTTTGACGCCGTGCAGGTGAGCGCCACAATCAGGACTGCATACGACCGAGGCACACAGGGCCAACACCCGGCATCATGGTGTGGGGAGCGATCTCTTACACTGGCCGTACACCACTGGTGATCGTCGAGGGACACTGAATAGTGCACGGTACATCCAAACCGTCATCGAACCCATCGTTCTACCATTCCTATACCGGCAAGGGAACTTGCTGTTCCAACAGGACAATGCACGTCCGCATGTATCCCGTGTCACTCAACGTGCTCTAGAAGGTGTAAGTCAACTACCCTGGCCAGCAAGATCTCCGGATCTGTCCCCCATTGAGCATGTTTGGGACTGGATGAAGCGTCGTCTCACGCGGTCTGCACGTCCAGCACGAACGCTGGTCCAACTGAGGCGCCAGGTGGAAATGGCATGGCAAGCCGTTCCACAGGACTACATCCAGCATCTCTACGATCGTCTCCATGGGAGAATAGCAGCCTGCATTGCTGCGAAAGGTGGATATACACTGTACTAGTGCCGACATTGTGCATGCCCTGTTGCCTGTGTCTATGTGCCTGTGGTTCTGTCAGTGTGATCATGTGATGTATCTGACCCCAGGAATGTGTCAATAAAGTTTCCCCTTCCTGGGACAATGAATTCACGGTGTTCTTATTTCAGTTTCCAGGAGTGTACTAAATAATATCTTGGCACCTATGCGATCAAATAACTGGACACTGACATCCAACTCGTATGTTTGTAACCCTTTCAGGGTTCGTTTTGTTTGCAGAAAATCATTCTTCTAGCTACAGCGACAGTAAGGTGGACTAATTAATATTTTTCAAGAACCAAGCAAGCCTGATACGTTCCAAATCCTCAACAAGTTAGTTTACTCGTTTCAGTATTACGTCCACTCGAGGGACGCTGTCTGGCACGGTACAGTCCAGAAAACACTCATAGATAGCTCGTGGACCACCGTAGAGCTCTCAGAGACAATGAAAGTTGGACGTCAATACTTCTTTGCGAAGCTGGCCACTGACTCTGCTGTGGTGTGCATACACAAACTCCAAGTCTACGATATTATTATCACGAGTAGCAGCGAGCGGACATTTGTTAAGAGGAGTCTCAAGTGGTCGGACGCATCCTGCTGTGGAGAGAAGCGGCGCGACACGAGAGGTCGCAGCCTGCCGTGACCGTGCCAGTAGCGCCGGAGGAAATCTAGGCTGTTAACTGAGGATTTTTGGTAATGTGCCTTTTTGTTGCACGTAGTTGTTGCTTGCTTTCACTGGAGGGATTTTGTCATATTTGTGAATGCGTACATTGAGAGTAATATCCGTATCTTTGTTGTGACCAGAAACATTGTTTATTCTGTATAGACATTGTGGAATAACTAAAGTCTGTGTAAAGTCTGTCAGTGTTTAAATAATCTATTTTGCGAATACAGAAATTACAGTCTTCATTGGTTTCCTTTATTTTTTTCACACCGTTCAAGGCTTGTTGCCCAAACTCCTCCTGATCATTCAATATCTCTATAAAAAACATGGCAGTATATGCTGAAATTTTTATCACCATGCATTACACTTTCCATGGATTACAAAATGGTTCAAATGGCTCTGAGCACTATGGGACTTAACATCTGTGGTCATCAGTCCCCTAGAACTTAGAACTACTTAAACCTAACTAATCTAAGGACATCACACACATCCATGCCCGAGGCAGGATTCGAACCTGCGACCGTAGCGGTCACGCGGTTCCAGACTGAAGCGCCTAGAACCGCACGGCCACACCGGCCGGCCATGGATTACAGAATTGCATTTGAAGTACACTGAAGCGCCAAAGAAACCGGTATATGCATGCGTATTCAAAGACAGAGATATGTAAACAGGCAGAATACGGTGCAGCGGTTGGCAACGTCAACGGCAGGCTGTCAAGATTTAAGTGAGCTTCAACGCGATGCTGTAGTCGGCGAACGAGCGATGGGACAC
Organism: Schistocerca piceifrons; assembly: GCF_021461385.2. Lineage (NCBI taxonomy): Eukaryota > Metazoa > Arthropoda > Insecta > Orthoptera > Acrididae > Schistocerca > Schistocerca piceifrons. The sequence goes on along the minus strand of NC_060140.1, from coordinate 63,291,950 downwards.
AGCATTTTCGAGGGAGCGATGAAGTGCGGATTTTCCTGTACGACCATTTCAAGAGCGTACCGTGAATATCAGGAATCCGGTAAAACATCAAATCTCCGACATCGTTGCGGCCGAAAAAAAGATCCTGCAAGAACGGGACCAACGTCGGTTGAAGAGACTCATAGAAGTGCAACCCTTTCGCAAATTGCTGCAGATTTCAATGATAGGCTATCAACGAGTGTCTGAATGTGAACCATTCAACGAAACATCGGCGATATGGGCTTTTGGAGTCGAAGGCCCACTCGTGCAACCTTGATGACAGCACGACACAAAGCTTTACGCCTCGCCTGAGCCCGTCAACACCGACATTGGACTGTTGGTGACTGGAAACACGTTGCCTGGTCGGACGAGTCTCCTCTTAAATTGTATCGAGCAGGGAACTGTTCAACATGATGGAGGCTCCGTAAAGGTGTGGCCCGTGTGCATTTGGAGTGATATTGGACTCTTGATATGTCTAGATAGGTGACACGTGCGTAAGCATCCTGTGTGATCAGCTGCATGCATTCATGTCCATTGTGCATTCCGACGGACTTGGGCAATTCCAACAGGACAACGCGACACCGCACACGTCCAGAATGGCTACAGAGTGCCTCCAGGAATACTATTCCGAGTTTAAACACTTCCGCTGGCCGCCGAACTCCTCAGAAATGAACGTTACTCAGCATATCTGGGATTCCTTGCAACATGCTGTTCAGAAGACATGTCCACCCCCTCTTACTCTTGCGGATTTATGGAGAGCCCTGCAGGATTCATGGGGTCAGTTTTCTCTACCACTACTTCAGACATTATTCGAGTCCATGCCACGTCGTGTTGCGACACATCTGCTGCTCGCGAGAGCCCTACACGAAATTAGTCAGGTGTACCAATTCCTTTGGCTCTTCAGTGTATTTCTAGCATGTTGGTTATCACGCAGGTGTAGCAGCAAGACGAGGTAAGTTATCCGTTTCGTAGAAAAGCATTTCAGAATGTTGTTAGGAGTTGTGAGTGAATATTTGAAAAGTCGCAGTCAGGGCATTGATTTCTTTATGATTTTTAGGAAGGGTAATTAATTTCTGTGTCCTTTTGTTCTCGATCAGTATACTATTATTGTCAGACACGCAGCGTCACATATTTTCATATGTCTTTCAGCAGAACAAATAATAATAGCTAAAAATAATATACGAGCACGTTTCAACAATCATAGAGAACTGCGTGATGCTCGGTGGCAGCTCCTGTGCAACGTGCGCACAACTCGCTGTCTTTGGGCTGTGCGGCTGCCTAAATACTCACCGACTGGATGGACGCTGCCACGCTCTAATTGAGAGCGTCGGACTGGCGCTGCAGAGTGGCGGAGTTGGCGTCCTCTGTGCACCTCGCCGCAACTATCGCATGCTGTGGTTACGCTGCTTATGTCTGCCTGGCAGGCAACCCGCCCAACATGACTGTATCGCGGGAGCTCGCAGTGCCCCTTGGATACAGCAAAGCACATGCGTGCGATGGTGGTTCTGAAGGTCCCTAACTCCAGAGGTCACTTTTCAGTAACGTATGCTTCGAAATTGATGCCGCGAATCATTCTAAATTTTAATTTAAGTTTCATAACAAGTAATTTTACAATTATTTAAGTGTTTTCTAAATATTCTTTGTTGATGTTGTTACATTAAACAATGCCTGCAGTATTTTGGTCATACAATATCACGTACTTTTGTGCAGTTTTTTTTTAGCAGTATAAATTAAAGAACTTTTAGAGACCTGATTTTGACGTTCTGAAAACAGCTAAATTCCAAGTTTTAAACTTACACATCAAAACTGCACTCAATAGGTACAAAGAGAAAGTTTGCAAAATTTTCGCTCAGTGCTGGAAACTATTCTTTATCACCACTTGGGACACATTTGATCTTAACTAACACTTTAAGTCTTTCCTTGGAGGAACAGAAAGGAGCCCCATCACAAATGTTCCCAAGTTCTTCGTCTGAATGCTCGTCATGACCGCTAGCAGAACTGTGATCACTGGCAATTGTAACACCGCCGTCTTTTTCGTCTGTTTCTTGATGTGTATCACTGACATCTTCCTCCATCCACCGGCTAACAATTTCACCACACTGAGGATCGCTAGAACTGACATGTTCTTGGGAACATGTTCCTTGGAACACAATTTGTGCTACACTGAAGCAAACAGATACGTAGTTCACGAGACGCGATCTAGGAGTTCCCAATGCGTGTCAATAATACGTTTCAAAAGCAAACAAAGAACGCGATAATTCACCCGACAACGAAACATTATAGGATTGGCGGTTTAAGGAGGGAATTAAAAAGCATTCCACCAGAACTGACGTTTGAGAGCGAGCTCGAAAATTTTCGGGAGTCTGAGAGACCACATGTCGTAAGTTAAGGATTAGCTGTCTCTTTCTTCCAACTCAGGGACCCCAAAATTAATGGCAGTTATTATTACATGCCACTCCTCTTTTACCTACGTTACAAATACTGGTTTCCGGAGCAGACTTATCTGACTGAGCTATCTGAGAGAAACTATTGAACCAGTACTAGTCTCCCATCAGTTGGCATCAGCACTTCCCATAACTGCTTTTCTATGATACTACAGAGCAATGCCATCTGAACATCAAAATAATTGGATACAGAATGTTAGCACAAGTGTATAACGAGGGAAAATGGTATTGCGAAGTAACCTACAAAATTCATCTGAAATGATTACGAAAACTGCGACAAACTCCTTTCAGTATGGCCGAACAGGCATTTGTACCCCAGTTACCTGGAATTCAAGTCCACTGCCTTGAGGTACCTTACCGTATTCCTCCTCTCATCAAGGTAGCTTACATATAGGGACACCTACTGCCAGTATACCTGACAGGCTATCGTGCTGAAAATGTCAAAGGTCGTTTAAGCATTCATCCCCATCCAAAAGCTTCTACCGTTGTCGGTACTTGGCACCTTACGAATATTTTTCCGCCTGTATAGTTATCGATTCGCTCGTTCTTTCAGTTGAATAACTAACGTTACGACAAACGAGCAGGAATCTTCTTACTTTACTTGACTTGTATGAGGGTAGGAAGGTTAAAATTGAAGAAATGGCAGAAAACTGCAAATTGAAGAGATGGCATCTGGATAAATTCAAATAACCATTGGCTGTTGCGAGTTTCCGTGGAAGCATATTAGTCAATGGCTGACTACAACAACGAAAAGGCTTACAATAGAAGACGCATGCGTAGCTTCTAGAAATAATGAAGATATCAAAGCACCAATAGGCAAAAAGACAAGACCTAATAAAAATCATAGGGTAACTCACGATGTAGTGAATCCAACTGACGAAAGTAGAAAATATACAAATGTAGCAAATAAAGCAACTACTAGCGAATACATCTGTCTAAAAAACGTGATTGGCGGTAAGCGCGAAAGGTCCGAGCAGGAACAGACAGTAAAGGCTGTAGAAGCGTGCATGGCAGTGAGAAAGGTAGATGCACTTACAAGAACATTAATGGAAGTTTTGGAAAAAAAAGAACAGAAGCAGCTGTGTGACAATTAATAGCTCAGGTAGCAAGCCACAAGTGAGGGCTGAAAGGTTGAAGGACTATGTGAAAGTAATATAAAAAGAAAACGAACTGAAAGACATTATTATGGAAAAGGAAGACGAAATGTATGAAAGCGACATGAGTGATATGATATTGCGAGAAAAACTTGCCAGAGCACTAAAACAGGTAATTCGATACAAGCCACCTGGTTTAGACGACATACCATGACGAAACAAGTCCACATGGCATGCAACATATACGTCACAGAAAAATATGCTCAGGCTTCAAGGAGTGTGTTTTATTTCCTATTCCAAACAAAGCATGAGCCGAAAAAGTGATTAGTACCAAACGTTCAGTTTAATAAGTCATATTGCAAAATGCTGACAAGAATTATTTACACAAGAACGCAATGATTGATGGAATCCGACCTCGGGCAAGATCAACTTCGTAGAAACACTAGCAACCCAGCCCGCCTTCGCACGGATAGCGTTAAGCATCTGCGGCCAGACGGTTTGATTGGTGTAGCGCATATTGTTTGCGTGCAACGAGTAAAATGCAGAGGATAACGTTAAGAGAGCGCATATCATCGCTTCCATATAACTTACGCAATGTAGGTAGCGAACACCAGGAAAGCTGCGTACAGACATGAATGTTATGCGTTCCACATAGAATTGGTTTTAGGAGTGACATCTCGTGGCAATGACGGGAGCACATCGTGATGTAAGTAAAATGTTCACAATCATTGTAAGTAATGTATGCGAATTATAGATTCAGTGTGTATCGGAGGCTGGTTTAGACTGGCTGAGATTGCACAAATAAAAGAAAATAGAAAAGAAAGAAAAAAAGCATAATGTGCTTGTTAAGGACATGGTACAGTACACTTTTTGTGTAGGTTAGTACAAATCGTGATATCGTTGTTGACGCTAATTGCCTAAGTTATTTGTCATCTCATCTTTACGGCAGACTTTTTCCCCAAGTCACGCAAAGAGTCGTGTTCACATGAATGTCTGATTTCAGGAAAGCTGAAAGTTGAGTCGTCTGCTGCCCTGCTTAGAGAACGTACTGTATGTGAACGAAGCAAACCTGCTGAAGTTGCTAAATCAGTTATTCGTAATATGTTTTTCTTGAAGTATAAAAAAATTAAACACCACATCTTTTGGATTCTCATGTTTTTTCGCTACGCAACTGTTCTCCAACTTGCAAGGAAACTATTTGTTAAAATGTTTGATTATTTCAATTTGTAAATCTCACATCAGATGATGAGATGGTTATCTTTTTGTTGTTGGTCATATTTATTAGAATATTTCAAATGGCTCTAAGCACTATGGGACTTAACAACTGAGGTCATCAGTCCCCTAGACTTAGAACTACATAAACCTAACTAACCTAAGGACATCATGCACATCCATATCCGAGGCAGGATTCGAACCTGCGATCGTGGTTCCGGACTGAAGCGCCTAGAACCGCTCGGCCACAGCGGCCGTCATATTTCAAATTTCAATAACTCACTGCCCGTTGTTCGAAGAATTTACAGTGAATTAAGAGTTCGAATTGCTATTGCTAATTAATAGGGAAGCAGAAATTGGCAATGTGAAATTGTCGTCATACTTCTAAATGCGTCCCTCATCCATCTGCTGATGTATTTCGATATCTTCTGTCTTCATCCGCAAGAAATTTCTGAATCTCACTCAAGAATGATGTTCCCATGTCTTAATCGAAACAACCTAAATTTCTTTCTCACTAGTGGAAATTCATATACCAGTCCACTGTACAATTTGAAAGTGCCCAAACAAATAATATCTTTCGCACCACCACGCACAGAATCATGTTCGCATGTATGTTTGTCTCAAGAAAAGCAGGAAGCTGAACGTTAAGTCATATGCAGCGCTGGTGTTAAACTTTCACCGCATAAACGAAGCAGATCTGTAGACCATGCTGCGTTTCGCTTTATGCATAAAGAATTGAAACCCACAAGCTTTTCGATTCGGAGGGTTTTTTTTTTTTTTTTTCGTCATGTAATTCTGAGACGATAGCATCACTTAGGCGACTTGCATGTCCCTAACCAGTTATGGAATCGGAAAAGGAGAGCTACAGTGTAACGTGGAATCCGAGTCCTGTTTCGTTTCTGCCGAATCTCCACATCAATGAGAGGGATTTGATCCATACAACATTTCGTTTCCTAGCATGATGCTTTAGCACTAGACCACCAGACCAGACGCATATTGAAAGTTACGTAAATAAATAAAAATGTGGGCTGAAGTATTCTGGTTCTATTTGTAAGCCATTGCTGGATTAATAAATGAACTGTCGTAACGAAATTTTTACTGTCGTAATGTGAAAGACAAGCTGCACTGTAAAAGTAATTAATTGTTATAATGAAGGGGAAGTGTTTCATACCGTAAAAGTTAGCAGTCTGACTGCAAGAATTTTGAACAGTAAAAACTTGGACATGAAACCTAGAGTAATTGGCTTCGCAAAATTTGATCATAAAAACTGCCTCTGGATAACGTAAGTTGGCCCTGACTGAGTAAATAAAAACAAATCATAATCTTTTCTCCTTACCTCTATTCTGCGCAAATCTCGATAACGCGTTGCAATACTGCTCTGTTCTGCGCGCCGAGATGCTAAAGCTGCAAATCATTGTATCTGCACACAGACACTCGAGAGGTGCAGTGAGTTCTCTGTTAATTGCAAATCGAACAGTTTATCGAACGTACTTGGTTCGATGATCCGTTAAAAAGAATTGTAAGAGAAAAGTTGGTAAGAAAAATAAAAAAGAATGAATGACAACACTATGTTTTTTTATATTGGGAAAAGTGCTCAAGGCAAATTTTAAATTTAATGAACTTCTCAACATCCAGCCAATACACTTTCCGATTTCTCAAATCTAACAACTTTAAGTACAATAACCAAGACACTTCGATGGCGCAGCAATAGTGAAAAGAAAGTAACATCGTTATTGTCTTTAGCTGACATTCCATTAGATTACTTTCTTCAAAAATCAGTTTCATAATCATGTCGATTGAACAAAATGATAAATTAAGACATTAAATTTGAATCATAATATTGCCATAGCTTCCGCACTTGCCTAACTCTAACACATCTGAACTTCGACTCTATCTCTACCCAGGATAACGTTGTCTGCTCCACTGCGCCCTCGCGCAGTTCAAAGACACTCTCTTAACTTCTGCGATACCGCTTACAGCATCGTTGCTTGCACACAATCGATTCAGATAACAAAGATTCATATACCATAATTATACATGGTCCTATCAATATTTTGTTGCGCTTTCTGCTCTCTTAAGGCAAAAGTGCTCTATCGAGTTACGCTGGCTGTTTGCTGTTTGGAAATGCCGCCGTTTCCGCAACTTTAATTTATCATAATTCAGATAATTTGCAAGTATTTATAAATTATTTACAAAAAATTTTCCTCGTGAACCAGTGTATTTGTTAGTGTATCTGGACCAAAATCCCTTAGCAGTTCATGGGATTAGTCTCCATATGCAGGGGGACGCGCGGAGGAGACTTCAGTTTATATACAGGGTGGTCCACTGATCGTGATCGGGCCAAATATCTCACGAAATAAGCATCAAACGAAAAAACTACAAAGAACGACACTCGTCTAGCTTGAAGGGGGAAACCAGATGGCGCTTTTGTTGGCTCGCTAGATGCCGCTGCCATAGGTCAAGCGGATATCAACAGCCGTTTTTTTTTAAATAGTAACCCCCATTTTTATTACATATTCGTGTAGTACGTAAAGAAATATGACTGTTTTAGTTGGACGACTTTTTTCGCTTTGCGATAGATAGCGCTGTAATAGTTACAAACGTATAAGTACGTGGTATCACGTAACATTCCACCAGTTCTGACGGTATTTGCTTCGTGATACATTACCGGTGTTACAATGGACCGTTTACCAATTGCGGAAAAGATCGATATCGTGTTGATGTATGGCTATTGTGATCAAAATGCCCAACAGGCGTGTGCTATGTATGCTGCTCGGTATCCCGGACATCATCCATGTGTCCGGACCGTTCGCCGGATAGTTACGTTATCTAAGGAAACAGCAAGTGTTCAGTCACATGTAAAACGTCAACCACGATCTGCAACAAATGATGATGCCCAAGTAGGTGTTTTAGCTTCTGTCGCAGCTAATCCACACATCAGTAGCAGACAAATAGCGCGAGAATCAGTAATCTCAAAAACATCGGTGATGAGAATGCTACATCACCATCGATTGCACTCGTACCATATTTCTAGGCACCAGGAATTGCACGGCGACGACTTTGAACGTCGTGTACAGTTCTGCCACTGGGCACAAGAGAAATTACGGGACGATGACAAATTTTTTGCACGCGCACTATTTAGCGACGAAGAGTCATTCACCAACAGCGGTAACATAAACCGGCATAATATGCACTATTGGGCAAAGGAAAATCTACGATGGCTGCGACAAGTGGAACATCAGCGACCTTGGAGGGTTAATGTATGGTGTGGCATTATGGGAGGAAGGATAATTGGCCCCCATTTTATCGATGGCAATCTAAATGGTGCAATGTATGCTGATTTCCTACGTAATGTTCTAACGATGTTACTACAAGATGTTTCACTGCATGACAGAATGGCGATGTACTTCCGGCACATAGCTCCCGTGCGGTTGACGCGGTATTTAATAGCATATTTTATGACAGGTGGATTGGTCGTCGCAGCACCAAACCATGGCCCGCACGTTCACCGGATCTGACGTCCCCGTCTTTCTTTCTGTGGGGAAAGTTGAAGGATATTTGCTATCGTGATCCACCGACAGCACCTGACAACATGCGACAGCGCATTGTCAATGCATGTGCGAACATTACGGAAGGCGAACTACTCGTTGTTGAGAGGAATGTCGTTACACGTATTGCCAAATGCATTGAGGTTGACGGACATCATTTTGAACATTTATTGCATAAATGTGGTATTTACAGGTAATCACGTTGTAACAGCATGCGTTCTAAGAAATGATAAGTTCACAAAGGTACATGAATCACATTGGAACAACCGAAATAAAATGTTCAAACGTACCTACGTTCTGTACTTTAATTTAGAAAACCTACTTGTTCCCAACTGTTCTTCTAAAACTGTGAGCCGTATGTTTGTGACTATTACAGCGCCATCTATTACAAAGCGAAAAAAGTGGTCCAACTAAAACATCCATATTTCTTTACGTACTACGCGAATATGTAACTAAAGTGGGGGTTCCTATTTAAAAAACGCAGTTGATATCCGTTTGACCTATGGCAGCGCCATCTACAGGGCCAACCATAGCGCCATCTGGTTTCCCCCTTCAAGCTAGACGAGTTTCGTTCTTTGTAGTTTTTTCGTTTGACGCTTATTTCGTGGGATATTTGGTCCGGTCACGATCAATGGACAACCCTGTATACAAAGATTTGAGGTAATACTCACTCTACAGCTTCCCTTAGAACAGAGGCTGAAGAAAGCAGAACCTATATTTATAGCATCTGTAGATTCAGGGAAAGATTTTAATCGTGTTAACTGGAACACACACTCTGAAATTTTGAACGTAGTACTCATAAAATACTGGGAGAGAAGAATTTTCCACTATGTTTGCAGAAACCAAACTGAGAATCGAAGGATATGAAACGGAACCGTGGTTGAGAAAGGACTGAGACAGAGTAATATGCTATCCCAGATGTTCAGTCTGCACATCGAGCAAGCTATGAGGGAAATCAGGGGCGAATTTGGAAAGCAAATTAAAATTCAGGGAGAAGAAATAAAAACTTTTAAGTTTTCCAAAGACACTGTAATTCTGCCAGTGACAGCAAATAAGTTGGAAGATCAGTTGAACAGAACGGATAGTATCTTAAAAACGGGTTATAAAATGAAAATCAACGAAACAGAAGTAATGGAATGCAGCCAAATCAAGTCCAGAGCTGCAGAGGCAATAATCAGATCAGGAAACGAGACACTAAAAGTAATAGATCAGTTTTGTTGTTTGTGCAGCAAAAAGAGTGACGATGGCTTAAATGGAGAGGACATAAAATACAGACTGGCAATAGCAATAAAACATTTTGTGAAAAAGAGAAATATGCTAACATCGTACGCAATTTTTAAATGTTAGAAAGTCTTGTCTGAAAGTGTTTATCTGGATCGTAGCCTTGGACGGAAGTGAAACGTGAACGATAAACAGTTCCGACGATAAGAGGATTGAAACTTCTGAAATCTAGTGCTACAAATTAGTGCTGATGATTACACGTATAAGTCATAATGAAGAGGTATTGATTCGAATTGGTGCGAAACGAAACTTATGGCCGGCCGGAGTGGCCGATCGGTTCTAGGCGCTACAGTCTGGAACCGCGCGACCGCTACGGTCGCTGGTTCGAATCCTGCCTCGGGCATGTGTGTGATGTTCTTAGGTTAGTTAGGTTTAAGTAGTTCTAAGTCTCGGGGACTGATGACCGCAGATGTTAAGTTCCATAGTGCTCAGAGCCAGCCGAAACTTATGGCACAACTTGACTAAAAGAAGCGATCGGTTGATAGATGTTATGCTGAGGAAGTAATTGTCATTTTGCTAATGAAGGCACGTGTGAAGGGTAAAAGTTGTGGAGGGCTTGACAGTTGTAAGCTGGTTTAAATGGATTTGGGTTAAAGTAGTTTACAAATATGCAGGAGCTTTCACAGGATAATATTTTGAAGAATCAGCTTCAGTTGCACAAATTTACTGGTCTTTACCAGGCTGAGGCTAATTTAATCTAGCCTTCCTCAGAAGCATAAAATTACAATAACATGCCTGCGTAAGGCACAGTCAACATTAAAATTAAAACCTATAGTACCGTGGTACCATGTCGAATGCAAACTACTTAACTGAAGTCCAGCCTCGGCATCTCTTCACCACGCGGTCGGTTGGCAGCGGCAAGTACGTTGCCACATGCTAAAAGTATTTAGATTTCACAGGATAGACTAGCTGGAGAACTGCATCAAAGCAGTTTTCGGGCCGAAGATCGCAACCACGGCGGGTCATGCTGCTACAATGAAAGAACAGAGTGTTCCAATGAAGTACATCACAAGATGAAGGCTTTAGATGCAATATGAGATGACATTTCAGTGACTGACAATCTGTGTGTTTCCACGTCTGTCTTTTATTTCTCCTCTGTCATAAAATACGGTTTGTCCCATTTTTTAGAGCAAAATCGTACAGGCAGTAGTGGATTGCAGAATTCGGCATCCACAGGGGATCATAAAATATATTAATTTCCTCTAGCAGATATGCATCATCAAATGGTTCAAATGGCTCTAAGCACTATGGGACTTAACATCTGCGGTCATCAGTCCCCTAGACTTAGAACTACTTAAACATAGCTAACCTAAGGACATCACACTCATCCAAGCCCGAGGGAGGATTCGAACCTGCGACCGTAGCAGCAGCGCGGTTCCAGACTGAAGCGCTTAGAACTGCTCGGCCACATCGGCCGGCTATGCATCATTCCTGAGTCGTATTTTGCACAGTAATTCGAGGATTTCGCAAACTCTTTCGTCTGTAGACGAACTGTACCGCTTCCACATTATACATCCTCCGTGGCCGATGTCTTTATGTCTGGGTAGTAGTTTTCCATCAGCAGAAGTTGATCGACAAGGGGAGGCGAGAAGACCGCGCGCAGCCTTTGATCAACATATTGGGCGCCAGCACCCTGCGTCAGCACGGAAAGCTTTCTGTCCGGTGTTTCAGAGTGTAGGGTAAGTTGCGGCGGTCCATCCGTCGATGAGATTGTTAAGCCTAGTGATCCACGTGTTGTTTGTGAAGATGAGTAAGCCATGGCTACATCAGCAGTCACTTCAGTGATCATGATCATCTTTGTCGACACAAATTAACGCACTACACGCGAAATAATACTTTTAATGGCCATAGGCTTATTCCATTTACATTCTTCACTTACATTGTTTCGTGGCGTGATTTTAATCTTAAATTAGAATTTCTAACATGACGTAATGTAATCACAGTAGTTACAAAACATTTCTTCGTGAAGCTGTATTGCAGCGGCGATACCTTCTATTTTGGAACGTTAGCGTGTTTAATTATTTGATGGTATATGTGTTACGCATCGCCGATTTGACACTGAATTTCGCTGCATGGTACCGAGAAATATATTTTGTAATAAGGTTATGCATGTGCAATACCAATGTAACATAAAGCTATGATTTTAAGTCCTGAATTCAGCAGGGGCTCGTTCTGATTGGTAAACCTCATCACTTTTCACTGATGGGCAAAGAACAGACATGTCTCTTCATAAACTGCAAATTTAGGGTTAGTAAACTCAGCTCGTCGTAAGGTAGGCAACGAAGGATAATTCCTAATAGCGTAGTGTTAGTCAGCACACTTATTGATAGAGGAGAAAAGTTTATATAGATAACTGCATTTTTTTAAAAAAATTAATCACGTGCACAGTAAAATCGCTGTACAGGAAATCCACCTGAGTCATTCTCACTCTCAAAAACTGACTTGTGTCTGTTCTTTCTAGCTGCAAAAGCCTGGCTGGGAATTACTAACAAGTTCGTGGTGCCATCCATCGGTAATGCTGGAACTCAGTATGGTGTTGGCCCACCCTTAGCCTTGATGACAGCTTCCACTCTCGCAGGCATACCGTCAATCAGGAGCTGGAAGGTTTCTTGATGAATGGCAACCCTTTCTTCACGGGGTGCTGCACTGAGGAGAGGCATCGATGTCGGTCGGTGAGGGTCTGGTATGAAGTCGACGTTCCCAAACATTTCAAAGGTGTTCTGTAGGATTCAGGCTAGGGCTCTGTGCAGGTCAGTCCATTACAGGGATGTTATTGGCCTTAACCACTCCCCCACAGGCCGTGCATTAAGGAAAGGTGCTCGATCGTGTTGTACATGCAACCGCCATCCCCGAATTGCAAGAAAGTTCTTAAAGCATCAATGTAGGCCTGTGCTGTGACAGTGCCATGCAAAACAACAAGGAGTGCAAGCCCCTTCCATGAAAAACACGACCACACCATAATACCACCGCTTCTGAATTTAACTGTTGGCACTACACACGATGGCAGATGACGTTCACCGTGCATTCGCCATACCCACGCCCTGCCATCGGATCGCCTCATTGTGTACCGTGATTCGTCACTCCACATAACGTTTTTCCACTGTTGAATCGTCCAGTGCTTACGCTCCCTATACTAAGCGAGGCGTCGTTTGGCATTTACCGGCGTGATGTGTGGCTTATGAGCAGCCGCTCGACCATGAAATTCAAGTTTCCTCACCTCCCGCCTGTCATAGTATTTGAAGTGGATCCTGATGCAGTTTGGAATTCCTGTGTGATGGTCTGGGTAGATGTCTGCCTATTACACCTTACGACCCTCTTCAACTGTCGGCGGTCTCTGTCGGTCAAATGGTTCAAATGGCTCTGAGCACTATGGGACTTAACATCTGAGGTCATCAGTCCCCTAGACTTAGAACTACTTAAACCTAACTAACCTAACGACAGCACACACACCCATGCCCGAGGCAGGATTCGAACCTGCGACCGTAGCGGTCGCGTGGTTGCGGACTGAAGCGCCTAGAACCGCTCGGCTACCGCTGCCGGCTTCTGTCAGTCAACCGGCGAGTGGTCGGCCTGTACGCTTTTGTGCTGTACGTGTCCCTTCACGTTTCCACTTCACTATCACATAGGAAACAGTGGACCTAGGGATGTTTAGGAGTGTGAAAATCTCGCGTACAGACGTATGACACAAGTGACACCCAATCACCTGACCACGTTCGAAGTTCGTGAGTTCCTCGGAGCACCCCATTCTGCTCACTCACGATGTTTAATGACTACTGAGATCGCTGATATGCAGTACCTAGCAGTAGGTGGCAGAACAACGCACCTAATATGAAAAACGTATGTTTTTTGGGGTGTCCGGATACTTTTGATCACATAGTGTATCAATTCTTGAGTGTCATCATTAATTATTATTTTGACTTTATATGCTTGATGAATATTAAGACTGCTTTGGCATGTGACTCTCAAAGTCCTTCCATTAGCAACTTGGCACAAAATAGCTTCATTAACACGTTTTCATTCGCTTAAACGCTTTCTGCAGTTTTGTTACTAAGGGTATCGTACAATTTTTGACGTGTAAGACTTGAAATCAATTATCTGGTGTATATAAAAACTTCTGGCTATCACAGATATAGATCGATACAAAGCTCAATCAGTATTGTATATACGTCTTTTCATACAACGTTTTTCCACTAGTTTACGTTATTAGAAATACTGAACACAGCTTCCGGCAGCTTCTTCTTTCCAGCGGCCGTGACCGCGTTGAAGACCATGTCCGGTGACGACAGCATCTCGTATACGGGTGAAGATGATCTACTGCTGCCACTTAGTTGCTGTGCCCCTTATGAAACAGACAGACACACACATTTTGTAGTTTTCAATCGATTTTGAATGTTACGTAAAGAAAAGTTTCATATACCACATAATAGTCAAAATGACTAGGCATTTACTGGTACTTACCATATATAGTTTCTGCGATCAGATTCATAACACTACAGCTAATAACAGCTCTAACATACAGTGCAACTCTTATGTTATAAAATTAACTGTAAAGTATGAGTGGACAGACACTGTTGAAAGCACGTCACACTAAAGTTCGACGCAGTTACTTCCAAAACGTAAATTTAAAACAGCGTTTCCCGTAGGTAACAAATTTTAATTACCGTGGTGTGGCGTGGAAAGCTACGTTTGTTAACCTCAGGACTACCGTTATTGCGAGGAACCTAATACACATTGACGCTGTAATAAATGAAAAGCGCTATATTGCTCACGTTGTACATGATTAACTTATTGATTAACCGGTCTTCGGATTACAAGAGAATGATCGGATTTTAACTGCTATTGTTGCCATAGAAGTTACGAAGATTTTAAACAACATTGGATGAGATGTTACACATCTAGATTGAGGCACAAACACGCAGTAAAGGACATCTCTGACAGAGCGGTGGTAATGCCATTTATAAGATAAAAAGTCGATCGATAAATGAATACGAAGGGAGCAAAAAGCAAAAACGTTAATATTAAAATCGAAAACCGTGTTTATAAACCAGGTTAAATTAATAAACAAAACGAGTACAAGAAAATAAATTTAGTATTTGAAACACTACTTGAAGAGGTAGCAAACATGAGAAACAACACAGAAATCAATTAAAAGACAGATTTAGCAATTCTAACAACAGAATACATGGGGCACAGACACAATCTCAAAAAGAATGTAAAAAATCAAGTAAGTACAGTAAAATGGAGGAAGGAACGGACAGCGTGGGGAATAGTGGAAAACTGACATTCTGCGAAATTTAGAAGAGGGCAAGTGTTAAGCTATGTTTAGTCATTTAAGATAAGACCAAGACTGTATGCTAGATATCCGTTGATTTCCGTGGCTTCCGACAGGTCGAGTTTTTGGCCTTTGTTTGCTAAGTGAAGTACATGGGACTGTGGCTGGTAATTTTGGCCCTGATTCAGTGTCAGAACACACTCAGCCAGCTCCAGCTGCCTTCATTTTCAGCCACCCTAGTCACTACACCTCTTCCTAACCGACCAGTATTAAAATTATCACAGTCAGGATAAAGAACTATGCGTAGCCCACTTCTGGCTAGTATTCAACTCTTATCTTTGCTACTGAAAATATATTGAGCTGTGGTGTTCTTCATGTAGTAGGAAATCCTATAGTTGCAGGACTGCAGTGTTTTTGCTACAACCTGTATTAGCTCTCTTAGATACATCTACATCCATTCTCCGCAAGCCACCTGACGGTGTGTGGCGGAGGGTACTTTGAGTACCTCTATCGGTTCTCCCTTCTATTCCAGTCTCGTATTGTTCGTGGAAAGAAAGATGGTCGGTATGCCTCTGTGTGGGCTGTAATCTCTTTGATTTTGTCCTCATGGTTTCTTCGCGAGATATACATAGCAGGGAGCAATATACTGTTTGACTCCTCGGTGAAGGTATGTTCTCGAAACTTCAACAAAATCCCGTACCGAGCTACTGAGCGTCTCTCCTGCAAAGTCTTCCACTGTAGTTTATCTATCATCTCCGTAACGCTTTCGCGATTACTAAATGATCCTGTAACGCAGCGCACTGTTCTCCGCTGGATCTTCTCTATCTCTTCTATCAGCCCTATCTGGTACGGATCCCACACTGCTGAGCAATATTCAAGAAGTGGGCGAACAAGTGTACTGTAACCTACTTCCTTTGTTTTCGGATTGCATTTCCTTAAGATTCTTCCAATGAATCTCAATCTGGCATCTGCTTTACCGATGATCAACTTAATATGATCATTCCATTTTAAATCACCCCTAATGCCTACTCCCAGATAATTTATGGAATTAACTGCTTCCAGTTGCTGACCTGCTATATTGTAGCTAAAGATAAAAGATCTTTCTTTCTATCTATTCGCAGCACACTTGTCTACATTGAGATTCAATTGCCATTCCCTGCACCATGCGTCAATTCGTTGCAGATCTTCCTGCATTTCAGTACAATTTTCCATTGTTACAACCTCTCGATATACCACAGCAACATCCGCAAAAAGATTCAGTGAACTTCCAATGTTATCCACAAGGTCATTTATGTATATTGTGAATAGCAACGGTCCTACGACACTCCCCTGCGGCACACCTGAAATCACTCTTACTTCGGAAGACTTCTCTCCATTGAGAATGACATGCTGCGTTCTGTTATCTATGAACTCTTCAATCCAATTACACAATTGGTCTGATAGTTCATATGCTCTTACTTTGTTCATTAAACGACTGTGGAGAACTGTATCGAACGCCTTGCGGAAGTCAAGAAACACGGCATCTACCTGGGAACCCGTGTCTATGGCCCTCTGAGTCTCGTGGACGATTAGCGCGAGCTGGGTTTCACACTATCGTCTTTTTCGAAACCCATGCTGATCCCTACAGAGTAGATTTCTAGTCTCCAGAAAAGTCATTGTACTCGAACATAATACGTGTTCCAAAACTCTACAACTTCCTGCAAACTATGGAAAGGGCAGCAGATGGGGCATAAAGGATGCGTATAATTTTAATTCTTGTTTCCTATGCAATTTGTGGTCAATCAATCTACGTTGAAATCTCATTTGGACATGGTGACATATGTGAGACGGTGTACCACTGAGTGGAAAGCTGCAGTTTAGTGTTGTTAGATGACCCATGGAGTGTCACCCGTGAAGACATCAGAACAGCAGAAGATTTGTTTAATTAACTACTTTAAGCCAGACCTCGGCTGTAGTGCATCAGGAACAGCTTGGTGGAGGCATCCACTTGCGTCTCATGAGGAACAATAGTCGTCCAGATTTCCTGACAGCACAAAGAGCATGGCCGAGTATGGCGTCACTCGAATGTTGCGTCAGTGACGTCTCCAGCTGCAGTGACAGAGCGGCGGCGCAGCTGACGATGGCTGAGACCGCCCTCCAGCGAGTGGGCTGTTCGCTGCTCCAGCGGCGGTTCTCTTGTGACACAGGGCGGGTTTCCTTGTCCCGTGGTGAACAGCGAACCCCATACAGCATTCCAGGATGTCGTTCAGGGTGTCACATGCTCATGGTGTAGGCTGTGACAATGAGACGAGAATATTTTAGCACTCGAATGGCTGAGTACCTATACAAGACAATGTTCGTTCACGGCTTAAGGCACATACTCTGAACACTCCTGTGGTGGAAAGTGAGGGAAGGCTTTTGTCCTTCCACTAGCATGCTGCAGCGTCAGCTGCTGCTATACCATGGCCAGATGGCTCTGCTGTGCAACACCTGTCGGCTACGTTCTGCTTCGCAATGCAGAACACTCATGCCTGCCTCACTGGCTGACTGACTGTTGCAACTGACTCCCACTCAGGCGTAGTTTTCGACCGTACATAGTCGAAACGCTACATTGCCCTCCTTTTTATCAAGACCTGGTCCCTTGGATCCATCAAACGGTTTATCTCCTACACTAGAGTTCCTGGCGACTGGCCTTCTGCTCTAGTTTCTCCTCTTAAGAATAATTCCAACAACTGGTTTCCTTAACCCTATAACTTAATCTTACACATTTCCGCTAGCCCTCCTGCTTAACTCAAACGCCATGGAACTTATTTCATTACTAGGCTTCTTGTACAAAAACTTCTCTCTATTCCCAAACTTGAAAGCTAAAATGAATCATTTATCCTTAATACTACCCCTTGTGTGTTCATCTTCCTTCTGCTGCTTTTATGTTCAGCGTATCCAATCTACTGGAATCTTAACGATGGCTAGGTCTGAACTCAGCCTTCTGCTCCCTCTTCTACGTACCGAAACAAGGACTACATTCACCAGAACCAGTGCCGCTGCAGTAATTGGTATGATAAGTCAGTGTTGTGTCTTGCCTTTACTGATTTTCCCTATGTAAATGCACATGCCAAAATGAGGTTTCCAGGGAGACTGGTCCTCCCCAGTTGGCTCAGAAGCGTGTTTACAGACTGCATTAACTCCGGCCCTAGAGTTTGGTTTAAGCTGGTTAGATCTGCTGCAGGTAGCACTTCCATGAGTTCCTCTGGCCAATACAAACGAGGCTGAGAAATACTTAGATGAGTCACCCCTGAAACCAAGGCAGGCAAATGGAAAGTAGGCCCCATTATCTCGCATTTAATACCAAATCACTCCTGTTCAATTCTAGCCTGCTTTCTGACGTTAGCTTCCCCTGCTAGAAACAACTAGCCACTACTACCATGTTGTCAAAGGCAGAGAACAACCAATGTGCTTCGACCTGCTGAAATTTTTCGCTACACAGGAATCCTCCCCCTCTTATTGCCATATTCAGACAGACTGTGATTTATTCCGGTAGAATTTTTGTAACTCTGATTCCTCCATTTCTACATATCTTCCCTTGCCTTTCGCAATTAATAATAGTCGCTGCGTTTGTACTCTTACAAATTTCTTCAGTACCCCCCACTTGACAGGGTATGCAAGAACTACGTAGCACTCGTAACGTACTTGTTTTCCTGTTACTGGTATAGAAACGGATATGTTAGCTTTCGTTCCATCAGTTCTCACCGACACTATCGCTACCTTAAAATAAAAACAGTAAGTCTTTGTGCTGGGATTATAAAACCAAACCCAACTCCTGCAGTAGTTCCTTTTGTACTCTGGTGACTGCAAGTTTACCTCTGCCTGACCTCTTACAGCCTGCTGCATAGCCTCTCTGTAGTGCTTCTACGGACTGCAACCAATTTGTGATTACCACTTTCCTCTCTAAGATTTCGACTTCGGTTTGTAGTTCCCTGATATTCCTATTAACTGCCTCCTCGGCAGCTCTGGCACCCCGCACTACTTTGTAAGTAGGCTGTTTAGGTTTTTGTGTTGGTAACGCCACGTAGCGCTCTGTATGAAAATCACTGTCTGTGCTGTGTGCAGTCTGTGGCTGGTTGACATTGTTGTTTGCTATTGTAGTGTTGGGCATCTGGATGTTAACAGCGCGTAGCGCTGCGCAGTTGGAGGTGAGCCGCCAGCAGTGGTGGATGTGGGGAGAGAGATGGTAGAGTTTTGAGAGCGGACGATCTGGACGTGTGTCCGTCAGAAAGAGGAAATTTGTAAGACTGGATGTCATGAACTGATATTTATATTATGACTTTTGGACACTATTAACGTAAATACATTGTTAGTTCTCTATCAAAATCTTTCATTTGCTAACTATGCCTATCAGTAGTTAGTGCCTTCAGTAGTTAGAATCTTTTACTTAGCTGGTAGTATTGGCACTCGCTGTATTGCAGTAGTTCGAGTAACGAAGGTGTTTGTGAGGTAAGTGATTCATGAAAGGTATAGGTTATTGTTAGTCAGGGCAATTCTTTTGTAGGGATTATTGAAAGTCAGATTGCGTTGCACTAAAAATATTGTATGTCTGTTTAGTGTTGATCAGAATAAGTAAAGAGAGAAATGTCTGAGCACGTTCAGTTTTGCTCAGCTGTTTGAAAATCAAATAACGTAAGAGGTTTATCAGCACAGTCATTTACAATTTTCCAAAAGGGACGTTTCAACTTCCCCAGTTAGTTTTCTTAGTAGCCGTGTGATACTCAATACTTCCTTCTATAAACTTGCAATCTGTGCAGTGTGCCCATTACTTAATCTTTTCTACAGTGTCTTTCACCCTTCGAATGTCTTCCTCATCAGCAGTGCCAAATATTACTCTTATAATCGGACCTCCAGCGTCGATCCAATCCCTCATCTTCGTGTATGTGGAATAACGCCCAGTACCTGGTTCATTTCACTCCTTAATTTCTCATACGCCCCAATGTGCTCTCTCGCATACCCTGGCACTTCCTCTGAGTATCCAGTGCCTTTCTGTTTCCTGACGGAACTTGTCGAATGCTCCTTCATATATTCTCACTTCGTTGTGCATCTCCCATGCGTTGAATACCACTTGCATCACCCAGCGATGACTGGTGATCATTACGTTTCCCTCCTTGGCCATCAGCACTCCCCCTTCCAGGTGCTGGTTTCCCAACGCTTCCAGCCCGACGAAAGTCAGTGGTTCCGCTATTAACCGCATCACCTCACCTTCTCTGCAACTCACCTACGGCCAGGAATAGCTATTACTCTCCTCGCCCTTAGATTCGCTGCTGCTCCGACGCTGCTTATAGTAATTACACTAAACCTAAAAACATATTAAATGACTATCTCCTAGACCTTAATCCGTACGGGTCCCTCATTACCGTTTCATTCACAACCTCCTGTTTATCTTCTGATACCTTTCTCCTCATTCTCTCTTTCCAGTCCGCATCTCCTATGCCTGGAATAACTTCCGGACTCACTTGAAAAGTTTTCATCCACCCTCCATGCACAATTGTCGTACTCGTTGGCAATTGAACCTTGAAATTTACTGGCGACGTAGTCTCAACCACTTGGTACGGCTTCTGATATTTTGCAAAAAACTTTTTTGTCTTTCGCTTCGATGTATGCGAAGTTCATAGCATCAGCCGCTGAGCAACATAATACTGTGGCATTCTTGCCGTACAGCCCATTGCTTCTTCTTCTTTCTCCAGTGCTCATTTATTTGGCCTCCTTACTCTATTCCAAATTTCACTGATCACCCTAGCAAATTCCTTAACAGACTCTCCAGTCGTCCCTTTCTTCGTTTTAAATATGTGGAACGCTGATGGCATTTTACGACCATATGCTACTTCATACGTCGATAGTCCTGTATTCGTATACTGTTTTGAGTCGTGGGCAGAGGCAAGGTACTTCAAATCGACATTCCAGTTGGTATGATCTGAGTCAACGTAGCACCCAAGCATCTTCCCGATTGTACTATGCACTCTTTCAGTTCTTCCATTAACTTGTGGATGGAGAGGATTCGTCTTTAAATTCTTCACATTCAGTAACTTACACAGATCCCGAATAGCTTTGACATGAAGTTCGTTCCCTGGTCTATTGCTTCAGGCACTCCAGACTTCAGTATCCAATGCTTGTGCCACTGTCGCTGCCTGCTGGTTTGGCATCGTGACCAATTCTACGCATCTTGAAAAATGATCTGTATTGTGGGTACGTACTTATTCCCTGCAGGGGTTTCATTGAATGGACCTAAAACATCAATCCCCGGAAAATCTAAAAGTGCTAATGCTTCAGGTAACCTCTGCAATGGTACTCTTGTTCGACATAAATCCGCTCTCTGTGTGCATTGTGTGCAATTCCGCGTTTAATGGTTTACGTTCGCCTACCTATCCTTCCACGAATACCTTTCTGCTACTCGTCCGTTGGAAGATCTCCAACCTCCGTGATAATGGGCTTCTTGTAGCGCTCTATTCCTTAGCTTCTCTGGTACTATTACCCCTCCTGCATACAAAACTATGACTGCTTACATTCGTCTTCCGTTCTCTGTGCAGTTTGCCATTTCTTACGCTCATTACTCCCAATACGTAATACAGCTACTTTTCTACTTAAGCCACCCGCATTTCCTTGCTTCTTCCCACATTCATGCGTGACTTCGAAATCAAATTCAGTTAGTCTTACTGCCCATCGTGTCAACCCACTGGAAGGATCCTTCAGCCCCAACAATCTGTTCAATGCCCCATGATATGTTCTTACTATAAAGTTTTTACCGTACATATAACATTTGAAATATGAAATTCCGTTGTGGAGTAATTTCTTTCTGCAGAATTTAGTTGTCTTCATGCCTAAGCTACCGGATGTTCTATGCTTTCTACGTCTTGTGACAACATATAGCCTACTACATGGTTTGATGCATCATATGAAAAACAAATTCTCTGTTAAAGTGAGGAAACACCAATATTGGACTCGATGTTAAAGCTTCTTTTAGCTCCTCAAAGGTATTATGGCACTCTTCTGACCACACAAATTTAGTACCCTTTTTTTAACAACTGTGTCAACGGTCCGACAATATCCGGAAATCCTTTTACGAACTGGCTGTAATAGTTCGCGACTCCTTTACAGATTCTGGTACAGGAAATTGACCTACGGCTCTAATTAATCTTGTGTCTGCCTTAACCCCATCCCTACTTGTGTAGCACTGCCGCGGTTTCAACCCTCTGAATACTCCATCCAACAATCTCTGCAACGTTGCAGGTGCATTTTTTTAATCCTAATTGTACTCTGCTGAATTGGTAGTTCCCCAGCGTCTCGAAAACGCTGTTTTTTGGCGACCCTGCGATGGAACCTCTGTCTTGTGATAACCACTCTTTAAATCCATTGCCGAAAAATATTTGCGTTACCCTAAACGATCCAAGGTTTCTGTGATGTTTGACAAAGGGTAGGCATCTGTTACGGTTTTCACATTTACATGTCAGTAATCGCGACAAAATCTGTATTTTCGTGTTCCATCCATTGACTTTTTTGGCACCACGAATATTTCTGCCTCCCATGCACTATTACTTTTATCAATTATTCCACCTTTCAGCTGTTCATCTATAAATTCGTCCAAAATTTGCTGTAAGTCCATAGCTATTCTATATGGTTTGTGTTGTGTTGGCTGAAGAGCCAACACCGTGTTACCAGTGGAGGCCGAAATGCACACGTTTTAGTTCACGCAGGCTGGCGTGAGGAGGGAAGGACTATACTGACGTGAGGTCTGGAACATGACAAGGAATTAGAATTCAGAAAGCGGACGTAATTAGTTTGATACTTAACTTTAATCCATTAATGATGAACGTCGCTCTTGACGGTACATGATTCACAATATTATCTGGTCAGAATACATTCTGGAAGAATATGGGGCCTTGCTAGGTCGTAGCAATTGACGTAGCTGAAGGCTATGCTAAACTGTCGTCTCTGCAATTGAGAGCGTATGTAGGCAGTGAACCATCGCTAGCAAAGTCGGCTGTACAACTGGGGCGAGTGCTGGAGAGTCTCTCTAGACTAGACCTGCCGTGTGGCGGAGCTCGGTCTGCAATCACTGATAGTGGCGACACGCGGGTCCGACTTATACTAACGGACCGCGGCCGATTTAAAGGCTACCACCTAGCAAGTGTGGTGTCTGGCGGTGACACCACAGTTTGCTGTGGACTGGTGATTCATTTCCAGTCGGTATGGGGCGCTCTGTAATATGCGTACGTGGTAATGGCCCTTTTCGAAAAAATAAATCCTTAAAATGCAAAAGTATTTTTTTTGCATCTGTTCCCTATTACTTCCCTCTAGGTGCTTCACTTTTCCTCTTAATACAGTTTCAGTGGCGTACGGCGGTTGTTCATGTCTGACACCACTCGACTCCCATTCTTCTTCCTCCAGCATTCCATATTAGCGATTAACAACCCCTCTGTTAATCCTCTGTGCTAAAATTATGTATAAAAACAGGTACCTTCTCTTCACCCTTTATTTCTTCTACACGTACGACACCGGTACCTCTTTTCATTAAGCATCACACCTGATATATACTTCCTTCTCTTCTGACGGTCCACCACACACAAAATTGCTAAAGACAAGCTAGAGTCAACGCTGATCCGAAGTGTTTTCCCAGTACCCTCAGGTACACAAACGTGCGGATCGTTTGCGGTTTACCCGATTCGTCTTTCGCGACAGACTCCGCTCGCGACATCGCTACACTGTCAGTGTCTTCAACCAACTGAAACATTTTTCTGTCAAGTTCCACCCTATGTTGCCTAAGATCGACTATGGCACAATGCTGATATATGGCATATAATCCTAAAATCATATCGTAGCCCTCACTCACGTATTGTACAATCTCGACACGTTACGGTGAGACATCATTATCCCCAGCTGCACGCAATCTGTACTCCGGCACACGTGCCCCTGGGTCCAATAATATCCTACTACAGTTTTTTTCCTACTATTCCTCTTATCACACAGTCCACCTCTGAATACGATTTCGTAGCATCCAGTCTTACTGGGAATGCTCGTAAGTGGACCTGAGGTTCCCGTTCGGATTTAATACTTTATTCTTCCCCCGTCCCGTACTTCTAAAATTGTTAATTCCTCTTACATAATTCACATCACCCTGAGGCTGGCGGCACTGGCTCCTTACACGCGTCGTTCGTCTACAGCTGAAACATTTTATATTAGTTGCAAACATTGTCCGTTTACCCTGCATTCCAGTCGACAGAACGATCTCCTCACATTCTATGGCTAACTGCACTCCTGTGAGCATATCCGTTAGACCCCCTGTCTGTTCCCGTCTTCACATTTCCGCATGCAGCCCTCTTTAAAAAAAAATTAATTAATTAATTAAAAAAAGGCACATCGAGGGCCTTCTGCTCAGCTTCTTCCTAAATAATTTCATTGACTGCAGCATCCTATCCTAATTCGTAGGTACATGCATTAATTTTCTTTATGTTATCCGCAATTGTTCCACAGTTTCCGTACTTCTCTCAGTTACTAACCCTAGTTGTTCCCTATAGTGTCTGGCGCTATTTACTTTTGTATATCTCTGAGTTAACCCTCCTCTAAATTCTTCGAATGTTGTGGTCCCCTTCAGAACTTCTGTATACCCTACATAAGTTTTAGCTTCCACTGTTACTCAGTTTTGCAACACTCAATAATTCCTTATCAGAGCAACCTTACATCTCAGCCAGATTTCCAAGATCTTTCAAAAAGCCCCGCACATCCTCCGTTGCCTTACCGACCCACACGCTTCCGTGTTATCTGCTGTTAATCGATCTGCATTTTCTAACAACATGTGTACTGCTTCCGGTTCTGATGCACCTCATGTGTCTGGTTCCGTCGAAACTTTGTCCTTGACAACACTCATTTAGAGACCTATCATACATTAACTTAATTCGTAGGAAGAAGTATGAACCATCACGATTCCCGGCATTGCCTAGACATATACTCCCAACAGTTATATGTATAACATTTTAGTGGAACTGATCAAGATTACACTGTGCACATCTAACAGACACTGACCAATCGTGACTTCCATTACCTCTAAAAACAGAGAAATTCACTGATTCCCTGCTAGCAATAAAATCTGATTTGCGAAATGCACGGCTGTCAAAACTTTTCACCACGACAAAATTACAATCAAAATTTTTGGACTCACCGTACCACAACTTGTAGGTTCAGACATTGCTCTATGAATGTAACACCAATGATCTGATAACAGTATTAAATCACCCATGGATTGTAACCTGTGTAGAGTGAAATAAGACATCAGCCGTGCGTGGCTCGAGTTCCCGCCATCATGTATTTTACACCCTGTTTTTAACGTACTTGCACCTCACTACGTTAATTTAAATTACTACTGTCACTGAGTTGCTGCTTTGCCTGACCGTGAGCCACTCTAGCAGCGCGTATCGATACATCCCCTCTCGTAGTATCTTTGTTCGACTGCTATTACTTTCCAGTTGTCTGTCGTAGTGCAGTTGGTGTCAGGAGTTGGTCAGAGTTCGGGTTGCGAGTTCGGGTCTGCCAGTCAGTTGGAATGTGTCTGGAATGTAGTTCGGACCTGCCAGTCGGGGAGTTGCAGTGCGGCACTGGTGCAGTCGGGTTGGAGCAGCAGTGAGGTCTGCGTCGACATGGCTCGCCCGACCATTGCCGCCACGCATCCTTTGAGCCGGGCCACGGTCTTGGTGGATCGTCGGTCGGTCGTCCTACCGGACGACGCGTTTTGGCTCGCCGATCGTTCGTGAGTCGGCTGTGTGTGTGAGTGTTTGTGTGTGCGTGTGTGTGTGTGTGTGCGCGCGCGCATCGACTCCCGGTTTGTCTTCGTGCGTGCTTAGTTACTGTTGGGTATCGTTCAGGTCTTCGTGCAGTGTTTGTCAGGTTGTGTGTGTAGTTGGTGTTATTTTCACTGACGACGATTTTAGATGTTGTCGGCAGTCTGAGAGAAGTCGGTCGGTTGGTGCGGACCAGGCACTGCGTAAATTCAGGCAGTGTCTCTTTTGGTGAAGTTAACGATATTACTGTGTTTCAAATTCAAGAGTACCAGCGGAATTTTCTGCATAGTGGTCGTTAGTGTTCCGGTTACCTGCCCTGGCCACTAACGTAATTTCAGGCCTCATCTGTTGTCGCTGTCGAACATGGTGTGTAGTTTTGACAGCTAATACATACTGTATTGTGGATTATCACGTTGGTAACGTTTTCTGTTTGAGTTCTCATGTACTGATTGATGGGAAGCAAGTCTTTGTGTCGGTCGGTCCGTAGCTGTCCTCTGGTAGGGTTCCGACGGATCAAGTATAGTTGGGCTCACCACCTGTCTCACGTAAGTGAACGAGGGCAGATCGACCACACTGGAGGTCTTCTGAGTGCCACCGGCGTTTAATTATCTGTTGTCAGCTATTTAAAATTTTAGGCTTTTGGTTATTTGTTTGTTTTCTTAAAATTTCGCAAAATTAATTTCTTTACATTTATCTTTCAAGGTTAAACACTACGCCTTCTGCTTTTAAAGATTATGGTAATATATTTTAAAATTTTGAAGTTTAATTGTGACCCTCAGCCATTGGTATTGCACTTGCATATGTTGCTTCTTTAAATTATTTTATTGTTATCTTGGATTTTTATCTTGTTGATTTTTTAGATTCATTGTTGTTAAACATGCTAGCCTTCTGCCTTTAAAGGTCTATGGTAATATATTCTGAAGCTTCGAAATTTAATTGTGGCCCTCAGCCACTTGTGTTGCACATTGTATATGTTGCTTTTTTGGTTTTAAATTATTTTATGGCTATCTTAATTGAATTTTTGAAGATTTCTTGTTGGCTTTCTGCCTTTAAAGGTCTATGGTAATTTATTCTAAAATTTTGGAATTTAATTGTGGCCCTCAGACGTTTATATTGCACATTGCGTATGTTGTTTTTTTAATTATTTTATTGCTATCTTAATTGGTTTTTAAACTTAAGATTTCTTGTTGGAGGCTTTCAGCCGTGAAAGAGCTGCATTCGGTAAATATTCGGCCATGTGCCATTTTGGTTGTAAAGGTTATTAAATTACAATAAATGACAGCTAGAAGCAGAAACTGACCTAAACTCTTGGCCCTTTCCACAACCCTATTACCTGTTCTGCCCAGCGGGTTTAGCGGGCGTCTCAGACGGCAACAGATTCGTTTAATTAACTTCTTTGATCCAGCCCTCGGCTGTAGTACATCAGAAACAGCTTGGTGGGGGCATTCACTTGCCTCTCACGCGAAACAGTAGACGTCCGGTATTACTGACAGCGCAGGGCCGAGCGTGGCGTCACTCGAATGCCACTGTCAGCAGTGTCTCCGGCGGTGTTCGTGACGACAGCACAGTGGCACAGCGGACGATGGCCGTGACCTCCTCGCTCTAGCGAGCGGGCGGCTCCCTGCTCAGGTGGCGGCTCTCTCGTGGCTAAGATGTGGTGTCCTGTCCTGTGGTCGAGCAGCAGACTCAGTACTGCATTCCAGTATGTCGCTCCAAGTGTCACAGGGTCATGGTGTAGGCTGTGATACTGAGACAAGAATATTTTAGCACACGAATGGCTGAGTGCTTATACGCTTCAGACTATCTACTTTTATGGCTTAAGGCACATACTTTAAACATATCAGTGGTGGCAAGTGAGGAAAGGCTCCTGTACTTACTAATATATCCGCCGTCCGCGGATAGGAAAATCTCAGAGTGTGAGTTATAGCGTTTTTATGTAAACTAAAGTCTTTCTTCAAAATTTACAAAACAATATTCGTGAGGTAGGACTGATCCTCCAAGCCTACCAATAACTAAATCAGAGATTCTTCCAAACTGTCTTTAGTAACCATACAACTTCACCAAACCAAGCCCCAGGCGTCTCGTGAAGAGCGGCGCGGAGTCCACGTTGCCGTCACCTGAGTCTGAGGACGAGTAGAGGCCCTGCGAGGATGGCTCCGGTACGCTGGCGGCGCTGGACGATGACGCGGCGGCTACGATGACACCAGTGGGCTCGCTCGGCGTGAACCGCCTCTCCAGGTATTTTTTTTTTCTCTATTGATTTTCAATTCCCCCCAAAGGGGTCGGGCCGGCAGCAGCTTACTACGCTGCTCTACAGCCTACATACTTTTTTTAAATAAAGGAAGAAGAAAGAAACAAGGAAAAACAGGCGATTTTTTTTTCTTTATTGATTTTCAATTCCCCCCAAAGGGGGCGCCTCTCCAGGCTCCTGCGCCAGCCTAAATACTGCTCGGCGCATGGATATGGCTGGCTCTATTTGCAGTCACGTGTCGAGCGGAAGGAAAAAGGTCCGCGGCTGTAGCGACTTCTTGCGGCGCCGTGGAAGCCTCCTGGTGGTCCCTGGGAAGCGTCTGTGTTTCCGGGACGACCGGCCAGGCTGACCCCTACTCGGTCCGGGCCCCGCTGTACCGGTCTGCTTCGCGGGAAGCGAGAGCTGCAGGCGCATATTCTGGACACAGTACTTACACTAGCGTATTGCAGCTTTCGCTGTTGCTATACCAGGCCCAGATGGCTCTGCTGTGCAATGTCTGTCAAATGTTCAAATTTGTGTGAATTTCTAAGGGACCAAACTACTGAGGTCATCGGTCCCTACACTTACACACTACTTAAACTAACCTATGCTAAGAACAACACACACACACACCCATGCCCCAGGGAGGACTCGAACCTCTGGCGGGAGAGGCCGCGCAGCCCGTGACATGGCGCCTCAAACCACGCGGCCAATGTCTGTCGGCCGTGTTTTACTTCACAATGCAATACACACTTGACTGCCTGTGGTTGACTCTGCTGCATACACACATCCACTCTGGCGTATTTTTTGACCGAATATGGTCGATACGCTACTGTGTGTTCAGGGTGTTGTGAGTAAGAAGATACTACTCTATCTTTAGTTGCAGTTTTTCTATAAATTTGGAAACAATGTGTCTGTGTTCCAGTGTTAATGGTGAGTTTATGGATTTTTTGCCGATCTCCTTTGAGAACTGAACATTTTTATGTTTGCTGTTTATGTTATTAAAAATGTGTAGAGCTGTCATGTCCAAAATGGTCCGTGATTATTTCAGCCAAAAGTAAACCACATAGCTAAGCCATCTAATTATTTATTCAGAGTCCCTTGAAACTTGAAGTAGTTTTGTGCTAAGCATGTCTGAGTGGCCAATCTCAGGTCATTCATTACCACAGGACTGACATTAGGCCTGCACATCAACTTTGTCAGAATATCAACACCATCACCTACTGGTATATTGCAAGACAAACAGACGTCTAAGTGTGCTAAATTATCACTGTATGAGACAGATAGCTCTTTTATATTTTTTACAAGGTCCGCTGACGTTGAAACACCATGCTTTGATTTGAATATAGTCTTGTTCTTAATTAAGGTGTCCAATATACTATCCAGTTTATAAGATGAAACAGTGAATGATGATGCAACTGGACAGATATGTACACCATCCTCACGTAGTTTAGCAAGCCCTTGTGTTCTAGGATGCACTGAATTCCTATTAGACACAGTAATATCTTTTCGCTCACAATACCCAGGAACACACTAAACTGCAGCTTTCTACTCAGTGGTACACTGTGTGGTGTGACCGCCAGACACCACATTTGCTAGGCGGTAGCCTTTAAATCGGCCGCGGTCCGTTAGTATACGTCGGACCCGCGTATCGCCACTATCAGTGATTGCAAACCGAGCGCCGCCACACGGCAGGTCTAGAGAGACTTCCTAGCACTCGCCCCAGTTGTACAGCCGACTTTGCTAGCGATGGTTCACTGACAAATTACGTTCTCATTTGCCGAGACGATAGTTATCATAGCCTTCAGCTACGTCATTTGCTACGACCTAGCAGGGCGCCATTATCACTTGCTATTGATATTGTAAAGAATGTACAGACAAGAGCTACATTCAACATTAATGGATTAAAGTTAAGTATTCCAGCAGCTACGTACGTTTTTTGCTAGTCTCGTTTCCTTGACCTGTTCCAGACATCACGCCAGCCGGCTTCCTCTCATAGTGGGTTGGCTGTCTTGCCAATCCACAACACACTGTTTCTTGTCTGTTTCCACGTCCAAAGAAGATTTCAAAGCAGATTTACATACGATAAAGTTTACTGCCTCGACCAGTGGCTATAATCCTGATTGACCACATCTTGCATAGGGAACAAAAATTAAAAATTATACACCTCCTCTACGACCCATGTACTGCCCCTTCCACTGTCTCCAGGAAATAGCGTGTAATACCATACCTAAGAGAGATAACACAGATTGAAGCAAAAACATTGCAATCCTGCAACTATAGGATTTCCTACTATGTGAAGAACACCACACCCCAGTGTGTTTTCAGCAGCAAAGATAAGGCCCAGTGATTAGACAACAGCAGTATGTACATAATTACTTGTCCTGACTGTAATAAGTTTAATATAGGTCAATCAGACAGAGACACAGCAACTAGGCTGGCTGAACACGAATGCAGATGGAGGTTGCGGAACTCCTGACTTCACATTTGCTAAGCATGTGCTGAATGAAAGCCACAGCTACCAGCCACAATTCCATGTCCTTTACTTAACAGACAAAGGCCAGACATTCAGTCTGTTGGAAGCCCTGGAAATCAACAAATATCTAATACACAGTCCAGATCTAATCTTAAATGACAAACACAGCTTAATACTTCCCTTCTTCTAAATTTCACAGAATCTTCTCAGTCTTCCATTACTTCTTACGATTTTTACTTTAGTGAAGACTAAGATGATGAAATAATGAGTAACTCCCTATCTTTAAACCGGTACTATGTATCTTTCCTCATTACTAAGCTTCTTTAAACCCCTGTGTGTTATTACGACAATTAAATCAGTTCATAATGTCTACACATATCGTTTGTGGAGTAACAACACGAGAATACTACTGTATATTGTGACTGTCATGGTGAAATCGCATTTGATACTATTTATCGCTCAGGGATAGATCAGCTTCTAAAAGTGGTTCAAATGGCTCTGAGCACTATGGGACTCAACTGCTGTGGTCATCAGTCCCCTAGAACTTAGAACTACTTAAACCTAACTAACCTAAGGACATCACACACACCCATGCCCGAGGCAGGATTCGAACCTGCGACCGTAGCAACAGCGCGGCTGCGGACTGGAGCGCCTAGAACCGCACGGCCACCGCGGCCGGCTGATCAGCTTCTACAGAAATGAGGTAACTACGTAAATAAAATGCAATTTCTTAACAACTTTCAGAACTTTCTTTTACAGTATATACATAAATAATTCCAGTACAGTTAATACTTTCGTATAGCTAATAAAAATCGACAATGTCACCTACATACTCCGCCTGTAGCGGAAACTGCTACATTTCATTGTTGGCTGTTGAATTGCAACTTTCAATATTCATTTCTGCTATTTAACAATTCAATCATTCTTGTACATTAGTTATCGCAGGGTTACTGCAAATATGCGATTATGAACCTAGTATCGACTGCAAACAACTTATATGTCCATGGAGATTAGTCTGGAGGCACCTCGGAAGCCATGTTTATTTTCCGGGTTCACTGGCCGCTCACAAGGAACGTATAAGAACTCTCTGCTGTTCGGTCGTGCGAAGAACACGTGTCTGGGGTTCAATGCCGCTGTTTGGTGAGTTGATGCGTGGTGAGTTGGTGGGTAGCATGTACTGTAGTCGAGTTGCGTACAGGCGGTACACATCTTTAATACGATCTCATTAACCGTTCACAACGAACATGTGTTTCGTCCTTAACCTTTCCTTTGATTCACGTTGCTAAATTTCTATAGCTTTCATGTGTTGGGCTTGAGCTCTCATGTGGTTACCGGTTCTTTGCAAGGCTAGTATAGTACGATAGTTGGTACAGGATCTGCTTACAGTCAATTAATCCGAAAGGTTATACAGTCAACTTCATCAAACTCTCTATTGGTGAAGCTTTGTAAGCATTTACCGATATGTATTGAATCACACTTGGACTGTGTGCATGCCACGTGTTCTCTGGACGCAAGTTATGACGCTATCGTTGGACTTACTCACTTTCTGAACTCTGTTATACAAATATTTTGTAAGAATATTTGACGTATACTGCAGCCTGCATATAGTCGATAAATAAAATTTTTAATTTTGTATAGAGACAAGGTTACTTGTTTTTATATATATATATTTTGTTCATGTACCGGGCCGGTATCGAGCGTATGCTCATCGTCAGGGGTCCTGTAGAAGTTACTCGTGGAGACTAATACCGCTACGAGTTGGGCGTTGATGGAAATTACGAGCCACCTAGAAATTCTTTGTTTTAGCTGATCATTACGAGGAAGACAACATACTATAAGTGAAATCGGGAGGATATGGAAGAAGCTTTACTGAAACACCGGAACGGTGAAACTGAATTTAATGAGGAGATATTGAATAGAATTGGAGAGAAGAGAAATTTACGGCACAACTTGACTAAAAGAAGGTATCGGTTGGTAGGGCATATTCTGAGGCATCAAGGGATCACCAATTTAGTATCGGAGGGCTGCGTGCAGGGTAAAAATCGTAGAGAGAGACCAAGAGATGAATACACTAAACAGATTCAGAAGGATGTAGGTTGCAGTAGGTACCGGGAGATGAAGAAGCTTGCACAGGATAGACTAGCATGAAGAGCTGCATCAAACCAGTCTCTGGAGTGAAGACCACAACAACAACATCTGTCACCTAACCAAAAAATTTTCGATATACCAATTTAAATAAACACTTTAATTTGCTAGGAATTTATATTTTGTTTGCTATGTTTAATTTCATCACATGTAACGATGCAAGTAATGCTAAGTTTATAGTTTGTAATTTGTTACTATGACGTTTCGTTACATTATTCCGTGGATTTTTCGTAACGTCGCAGAACTCTTATCCAGGCGCCTTAATCGAAACGCAGATACAGATAAGAAAAAGGCTGAAAGCTCACTCTGAGGAATGATTTTTGCATTTGTGTGGAAGCTGGTTGACAGCTTAAAAAATAAAGCTTCAGTGTACGCAAAACAAAATGTACTATTTAAATTAACCTGCAAAATAATGTCGTCCGCGGATGTGGACACATTTGCCCCACCAACACCAGAAGTAAACACAACAGCCAGCCGCAAGATGTCGATGGGACCAATGTTTACAGTGCCACTTTTTATGTCCTTACTACATATTTTAGATCCTCATTTTACCCAGAGAAAAAGGGGTTGGAATATAACTATCACATACATTAGGTAGTTGCTTTGTTTATCGGCACTGATCTATGGTACAACCGCGCATGAAAACTGACAAAACATAATTTATCGACATTTCAAATGCTATATTTTTCGTTTCGTTTTTAATATATCTCATTGCAATTATTGTGGAAATATTACCTCGCACTTTTTCTATTTGTTATCTGTCAGATTCTGATGATGGCTGCGGCCAAAGGGCATTATCGAGTATGGCTTTCACAAAATAAAAATTGCGATCAAGATGGACAATTATATTGCTATTGCTCCGTTGTACCTTGTTTCTTCAGTAATAAGTAACAAAATAATAGTTTCAGGACAGGTGTTTTAATGACTTTTTTCCTACCTCTTGCGTGAGGAATCCTCTCCATAAGTGTTTCCGAGGTGATTTTGATGTGTACCTGAGTGTGCCACAGAATTAAATGCCGTAACTGTCTCTCAATCCGACGTGGTCGAAGACGACAGTTTGCAGTGCGGTAAGCAGCAGGGAGGCGTTCCTCACTATCTGTGGTACTGCTGACATCTCTCTGACGCTTCAGTTCTTCTCTAAGGACATCTTGGGCTGTCAGTCCCACTGAATGTGATTTCGCTCTTTCGGAGCGCTGTGCGAGCTCTATGTACAGGGCGGAACCAGTGGGGACCGTTCAAAACTATTCAACGAAGCGAAGTTTTAATGCGATCTGATGCAACAAAGGGTGCTTATGCTTTTTCAGCCATGCTGTTTCTCCCCTTCACGAAAGAAGACGAAGTAAATATCCCAGAATTCGAAACCAGATCAGCTGTTAGCATGAGTGACATAAAAGTAGATATCTTAGGTGTTGCGAAACAACTCGAATCACTTAAGAAAGGCAAGTCTTCCAGTCCAGATGGTATACCAGTCAGATTCCTTTCAGAGTATGCCGACACAATAGCGCCTTTCTTAGCAACCATATACAACCGCTCACTTCACGAAAAGCCTGTTCCTAAAGACTGGAAAGTAGCACAGGTCACACCAATATTCAAGAAAGGAAACAGGAGTAACCCATTGAATTACGGGCCCATATCACTGACCTCAATTTGCAGTAGGATTCTGGAGCATATGCTGTACTCGAACATCATGAATCACCTTGAAGAAAATGACTTATTAACACATAACCAACACGGATTCAAAAAATATCGTTCTTGTGCAACACAGCTTGCTCTTTATTCCCATGAAGTAATGTGTACTGTCGACGAGGGATCGATCCCATATTCCTAGATTTCCAGAAGGCTTTTGATACCGTTCCTGACAAGCGACTGTTAACGAAATTGAGTGCATATGGAGTATCGTCTCAGTTGTGTGACTGTATTCGTGCTTTCCTCTCAGAGAGGTCACAGTTCGTAGTGATAGACGGTAAATCATCGAGTAGAACAGAAGTGATATCTGACGTTCCGCAAGGTAGTGTCATAGGCCCCCTGTTGTTCCTGATTTACATAAATGATCTAGGTGATAATCTGAGCAGCCCCCTCAGATTGTTTGCAGATGATGCTGTAATTTACCTTCTAGTAAAATCATCATACGATCAATTACAATTACAAAATGATCTAGAGAGAATTTCTGTATGGTGCGGAAAGTGGCAATTAGCACTAAACAAAGAAAAGTGCGAGGTCATCCACATGGGTATTAAAAGAAATCCGGTAAGTTTTGGGTATACGATAAATCGCACAAGTCTAAGGACTGTAAATTCGACTAAATATCTAGGAATTACAATTACGAGCAACTTAAATTGAAAAGACCACATAGATAATATTGTGGGGGCCGGTCGGAGTGGCCGAGTGGTTCTAGGCGCTTCAGTCTGGAACCCCGAGACCGCTACGGTCGCAGGTTCGAATCCTGCCTCGGGCATGGATGTGTTTTATGTCCTTAGGTTGGTTGGGTTTAAGTAGTTCTAAGTTCTAGGAGACTGACGACCTCAGAAGTTAAGTTCCATAGTGCTCAGAGCCATTTGTACCATATTGTGGGGAAGGCGAAACAAAGACTGCGCTTTGTTGACAGAACACTTACAAGATGAGACAAACCCACAAAAGAGACAGCCTACATTACACTTGTCCGTTCTCTGCTGGAATATCGCTGCGCGGTATGAGATCCTTACCTGGTGGGGTTGACGGAGGACATCGAATAAGTGCAAAGAAGGGCAGCTCGTTTCGTGTTATCGCGCAATAGGGGTGAGAGTGTCACTGGTATGATACGTGAGTGGCTGTGAGCACTATGGGACTTAACTTATCAGGTCATCAGCCCCCTAGAACTTAGAACTACTTAAACCTAACTAACCTAAGGACATCACGCACATCCATGCCCGAGGCAGGATTCGAACCTGCGACCGTCGCGGTCGCGCGGTTCCAAACTGTGGTGCCTAGAACAGCTCGACCACTACGGCCGGCTATGATACGCGAGTTGGGATGGCAGTCACTGAAACACAGGCTGTTTTCTTTGCGGCGAGATCTATTTATGAAATTTCAATCACCAACTCTCTCTTCCGAATGCGAAAATATTTTGTTGAAACGCACCTACGAAGGGAGAAATGATTATCATAATAAAATAAGAGTAATCAGAGCTCGAATGGAAAGATTTACGTGTGTTTCTTTTTCCCACGCGCCATTCGAGAGTGGAATGGTAGAGAAGTCGTATGAAAATGGTTCGATGAACCCTCTGCCAGGCGCTCAAGTGTGAATTGCAGAGTAGCCATATAGGATGTAGATGTTCCTGTAGCGTGTGACATTCAGAAATGTGTTAATACAGCCAAAACCCTTGCCCCCCCCCCCTCGTTCGTCAATATCCTCCGCGGTACTCGTCCTAATTGACTGAGAATTTTAAAAATGTGCCTTTACGGAGAAAACCTGCGATGTAGCCCTAGGCGTCCTCAGGCAATTGACACTGGAGGTGTGTCAAGCGGTTGCCTACCTGCGGCGTCCAGGGCTACTAAGATATTTACCCCAGCCACTCATAAGAGAACCGCATGATTTCAAAGCTCTGTGTGGTGGTTCTGACCTCCAACCCAGAGGTGTCAAAAGTAAGGGTGAAATGTGGTTAAGAGCCGGCCGGAGTGGCCGTGCGGTTCTAGGCGCTACAGTCTGGAGCCGAGCGACCGCTACGGTTGCAGGTTCGAATCCTGCCTCGGGCATGGATGTGTGTAATGTCCTTAGGTTAGTTAGGTTTAATTAGTTCTAAGTTCTAGGCGACTGATGACCTCAGAAGTTAAGTCGCATAGTGCTCAGAGCCATTTGAACCATTTTTTTGTGGTTAAGAGGGGTTGTGAAGAGCTTCCCATCGTGTGGCACACATTTGGACGTTTACAGAGGAATGTTGTAGACATATTTGAGCCAAATTTTGAACTCACTCGTCGAAATGGGAGACAATTACAGCGTTTTCAAAAAGTAATCCTTTAATTCTGTGTGCCGCGCGGGATTAGCCGAGCGGTCTCGGTCGCTGCAGTCATGGACTGTGCGGCTGGTCCCGGCGGAGGTTCGAGTCCTCCCTCGGGTATGGGTGTGTGTGTTTGTCCTTAGGATAATTTAGATTAAGTAAAAAAAAATGGTTCAAATGGCTCTGAGCACTATGGGACTCAACTGCTGAGGTCATTAGTCCCCTAGAACTTAGAACTAGTTAAACCTAACTAACCTAAGGGCATCACAAACATCCATGCCCGAGGCAGGATTCGAACCTGCGACCGTAGCGGTCTTGCGGTTCCAGACTGCAGCGCCTTTAACTGCACGGCCACTTCGGCCGGCTTAGATTAAGTAGTGTGTAAGCTTAGGGACTGATGACCTTAGCAGTTAAGTCCCATAAGATTTAACACACATTTGAACATTTTTTTTTAAATTCTGTTGTGTATTTCACTAGCGCACATCACTGTAACCATCAGATTAGGATGCGGCTCGACAGTGCAGATGTGAGGTGTACAAAATGGAGAACAGCAAAGTGTGTCTATGCAAAATACGTGCACGAGTGCTCTATTCTCGACTGTTCGACACAATCGGAAGCGGCCGGCAATCAGCACAGACTTTACGGCCGTCGGATCGACCGGCAGGCCGCCCCAAAGCACGGCAATTCGCACGGAAATTGGCGCCACGAAGAATGTTCTCCATTTCTGAAAACTGCCCGGCAAATCCCGCTAACAAGCGCGGCGGGCAGGGGGCGCCGCCGCCATTGAAATGCTAATAGCGCGGGGAGCCGCTGCCAACCGGTCGCGAGTGGCCGCCCTCGCCGGTTAGCACGTCAATGCGGAACACCGGCAGCCGCGGCTGGGGTCGCCGCCGGCCGGCCACGCGTTGCGGAGAACGCCTGTACACACTGACGTCGCCGCTGCGGTGCCCTCCAAGAGCGAGTGGAAGCGGCGATCACCGATTACGGGTCCATTCTGTAAGGCCATGTTTCGGCCAACCCTGGGTACAAACATGGACATTTAACAAATTTTTATCCAAAGATATTATAAAACTGGATGTACATATACAGGGTGAGTCACCTAACGTTACCGCTGGATATATTTCGTAAACCACATCAAATACTGACGAACCGATTCCACAGACCGAACGTGAGGAGAGGTGCTAGTGTAATTGTTTAATACGAAACATACAAAAATGCACGGAAGTGTGTTTCTTAACACAAACCTACGTTTTATTAAATGGAACCCCGTTAGTTTTGTTAGCACATCTGAACATATAAACAAATACGTAATCAGTGCCATTTGTTGCATTGTAAAATGTTAATTACATCCGGAGATATTGTAACCTAAAGTCGACGCTTGAAACCTCCGACGTTCAGTTGCGTGTTGTAACAAACACGGGCCACGGTCGGCGACCAGCATCTGCAGGGACATGTTTACGATGACGACCGTGTTTACGAGTGTGGCTGTAGTGCACTGTTGTGGTTTGGTGTAACTGTCGCGGTGTCCGCATGTAGCGCTTGCTGCTATTGCTATTCTGCATTCGTCTCCGCACGCAGACCAACTGTAGTACACCGTGTTACCAGACGTCTGTGATAGTGTAGTGTTGTAGGAACTGTGACCATGGTGTATTCGAACTCTGAAATGGTGGAGATGATACTCATCTATGGCGAGTGTCGACGAAATGCAGCTGAAGCCTGCAGGGTGTATGCAGAACGGTACCCGGACATAGAGCATCCAACGTGCCGCACATTGCAAAACATTTACCGCCAACTGAATGCAACAGGTATGGTCGTAGCACGCAAACGGGTCCGTAACAGGCCCGTCACAGGAGAAGCGGGTGCAGTTGGTGTGTTAGCTGCTGTTGCCATGAACCCACACATGAGTACACGGGACATTGCGAGTGCCGGTGGACTGAGTCAAAGTAGTGTCATGCGCATACTGCATCGTCACCGCTTTCACCCGTTTCATGTGTCGCTACATCAGCAATTACATGGTGATGACTTTAATCATCGAGTGCAATTATGTCAATTGGCATTAACAGAGAATGCGTTGCAGTTCTACCTGTTTACCGATGAAGCGGGTTTCACAAACCACGGGGCAATGAATCTACGGAACATGCATTACTGGTTCGTGGAAATTCCTCGCTGGCTCAGACAGGTAGAGCGACAGCCACCGTGGACTGTAAATGTATGGTGCGGAATCATTGGCGACCACCTCATTGGTCCTCACTTCATTGCAGGGGCCCAAGCAGCTGCAACATACATCGCGTTTCTACAGAAAGATCTGCCAACGTTGCTCGAAAATGTCCCACTGGAAACGCGTCGACGTATGTGGTATCAGCATGATGGTGCATCTGCACATTCCGCAATTAACACTAGGCTGACCCTTGACAGGATGTTCGACGGGCGTTTCATAGGAGGTGGAGGACGCATAAATTGGCCAGCCTGTTCTCCTGATCTCACACCTCTGGGCTTCTTTCTGTGGGGTACGTGAAAGGAGAATGTGTACCGTGATGTACCTACAAAATGGCTCTGAGCACTATGGGACTTAACATCTATGGTCATCAGTCCCCTAGAACTTAGAACTACTTAAACCTAACTAACCTAAGGACAGCACACAACACCCAGCCATCACGAGGCAAAGAAAATCCCTGACCCCGCCGGGAATCGAACCCGGGATGTACCTACAACCCCAGAGGATATGAAACAACGTATTGTGGCAGCCTGCAGCGACATTACACCAGATGTACTGTGGCGTGTACGACATTCATTACGCCAGAGATTGCAATTGTGTGCAGCAAATGATGGCCACCACATTGAACATCTATTGGCCTGACATGTCGGGACACACTCTATTCCACTCCGTAATTGAAAACGGAAACCACGTGTGTACGTGTACCTCACCCCTCATGGTAATGTACATGTTCGTCAGTGAAAAAGACCAATAAAAAGGTGTTAGCATGTGGATGTAATGTGCTGTTCCAGTCTCTTCTGTACCTAAGGTCCATCACTGTTCGCTTTGGAACCTTGCGTAATTCGGTGCTCTCCGATACACACGATCGAACGGGGGAGGAGTGGTGCCCGCATCTCGTGGTCGTGCGGTAGCGTTCTCGCTTCCCACGCCCGGGTTCCCGGGTCAGGGATTTTCTCTGCCTTGTGATGGCTGGGTGTTGTGTGCTGTCCTTAGGTTAGTTAGGTTTAAGTAGTTCTAAGTTCTAGGGGACTGATGACCATAGATGTTAAGCCCCATAGTGCTCAGAGCCATTTGAACCATTTGGAGGAGTGGTACTCAAGCGTCAACTTTAGGTTGCTATATGTCCGGATGTAATTAACAGTTTACAATGCAACAAATGGCACTGATTACGTATTTGTTTATATGTTCAGATGTTCTAACAAAACTGACGGGGCTCCACTTAAAAAAACGTAGGTTTGTGTTAAAAAACATACTTCCGTGCATTTTTGTATGGTTTGTATCAACCAATTACACTAGCCCCTCTCCTCACGTTCGGTCTGTGGAATCGATTCGTCAGTATTTGATGTGGTTTACGAAATATATCCAGCGGTAATGTTAGGTGACTCACCCTGTATACACTGATCAGCTGGAACATTATGACACCCATCTAATAGCCAGTATGTTCAACTTTGGCACAGGTAACAGCGATCGTGTGAGACCCAACTCGCTTTATTCGTTCATGAGACCCAGAAAATATTAGATACAGGCTCCCAGGTATATGCTATTTTCCTTGACTTCCGGAAGGCGTTCGATACAGCTCCGCACTGTCGCCTGATAAACAAAGTAAGAGCCTCCGGAATATCACACCAGCTGTGTGGCTGGATTGAAGAGTTTTTAGCAAACAGAACATAGCATGTTGTTCTCAATGGAAAGACGTCTACAAACGTTAAGGTAACCTCTGGCGTGCCACAGGGGAGTGTTATGGGACCATTGCTTTTCACAATATATATAAATGACCTAATAGATAGTGTCGGAAGTTCCATGCGGCTTTTCGCGGATGATGCTGTAGTATACAGAGAAGTTGCAGCATTAGAAAATTGGAGCGAAATGCAGGAAGATCTGCAGCGGATAGGCACTTGGTGCAGGAAGTGGCAACTGACCCTTAACATAGACAAATGTAATGTATTGCGAATACATAGAAAAAAAGGATTCTTTATTGTATGATTATATGATAGCGGAACAAACACTGGTAGCAGTTACTTCTCTAAAATATCTGGGAGTATGCGTGTGGAACGATTTAAAGTGAGATGATCATATAATTAATTGTTGGTAAGGCGGGTACCTGGTGGAGATTCATTGCGAGAGTCCTTAGAAAATGTAGTCCATCAACAAAGGAAGTGGCTTACAAAAACTCGTTCGACCTATACTTGAGTATTGCTCATCAGTGTGGGATCCGTAGCACGTTGGGTTGATGGAGGAGATAGAGAAGATCCAAAGATGAGCGGCGCGTTTCGTCACAGGGTTATTTGGTAAGCGTTACGGAGATGTTTAGCAAACTCAAGTGGCAGACTCTGCAAGAAAGGCGCTCTGCATCGCGGTGTAGTTTGCTGTCCAGGTTTCGTGAAGGTGCGTTTCTGGATGAGGTGTCGAATATATTGCTTCCCCCTACTTATACCTCCCGAGGAGATCACGAATGTAAAGTTAGAGAGATTCGACAGCGCACGGAGGCTTTCCGGTAGTCGTTCTTCCCGCGAACCGTACGCGACTGGAACAGGAAACGGAGGTAATGACAGTGGCACGTAAAGTGCCCTCCGCCACACACCGTTAGGTGGCTTGCGGAGTATAAATGTAGATGTAGATATAGATGTAGGTAACAGTGGCAGCATGTCATGACATCGAAGTAATGAAGAAGGAGTAGGCACCACGTCTGCACACACGAGCCACTTAATTCCCATAAATTCCAGGGAGGGAGGTGATGAGTCCTCACACCACATTCAATCACACCCCATATGTGACTGGATGTGGTCAGCACATCAATTGGAACTCACCACTGTGCTCCTCAAATCACTCCAACATACTCCTGGCCTAGTGACATGGTGCATTATCATGCTGCCATCAGGCATCAGGAAACATGACTGTCATGGAGGGGTGTATATGGTCTGCAATCAGTGCACGCTACTCCTTGCCCATCATGGTGTCTTGCACAAGCTCCTCTGGACCTATAGATGCCCACACAGATGTTTCCCAGAGCATAATGGAGCCATTACTAGCTTGTCTCTGTCCCACTGCACAGATCATAAGGCGCTGGCTTCCCTTGAAGATTACGGATTCGTGCCCATCTGTGGGCATGATGCTTCAAAATGGCTCTGAGCACTATGGGACTTAACAGCTGAGGTCATCAGTCCCATAGAACTTAGAACTACTTAAACCTAACTAACTGAAGGACATCACACACTTATATTCCTGAGGTAGGATTCGACCCTGCGACCGTAGCAGTCGCACGGTTTGGACATGATGAAGAAGGTATTGGGATCATCAGACTACGCAACACTCTGCACTGCTCCAATGTCCAGTGCCCATTTCAGTCATAGTTGGCAATGTCATGGTGTTAACATTGGCACTTGCCTGAGTTGGCAACTATGGAGGCGCATTGTTACAAGTGTTCCAGGCACTGTATGTTCAGACACACTTGTAATCTACCAAGCCTTAAAGTCTGATGTTAGTTCCAACACCGTTCGCTGGCTGTCCTATTTTACCAGTCTGCCCAGTATATGACATCTGACATCTATAATGAAGGGTGGCCACCCAACACCACGATGTCTGAACATGATTTCACTTTGGTTCCGCCACATGTTGAACACACTCACCACAGTACTTCTTGAGCACCTGCAAGTTGAACAGTTTTCAAAATACTCATGCCAAGCCTCCAGGTCGTCACAATCAGTCTTCAATCAAACTCGGATATATCACCCACAGACTGCACTGTAACTGACACTACATGTACCATGAATGTGTGTCCGAATAGCAGTCATTCCTTGCCAGGTGATGCTGTTATCACCTGGGTGGGTATATATGGAAAGTAGGCTGATCAGTATATGGGCATATAGGCATGTATATATGTATACAGAGTGAATCACTGTGAAAATGGAAAGTGCTATTGATGTGCGTTTTTCACAGAATGGAGTGGTAGTCAGGGTCTCGAACTCAGCCAATCAACAGATTGTAATAACACTTAGAGAGTGTATTTTTGGTGCAGACACACATTTTTTAAATGTAGGAATGGCTACTAACATTAACAAACTAAAAATAGGATAAATTAGAATATTAGTGGTGTTTGTTGCAGAATTATAGTGAGAGTCGTTTATAAGATACTGTATTTTCGAAAATTCCGACACTGACACTTTACAGTACCTGTGACAGCATACACTAAAGAATGACACAAGTGCATACACTAGTTACATAGATTCTGACCAATAATGAGACACTTCACCATCACAGGTTACATTCAAAATGACCAACAGCAGGAGCAATACACACTTCCAGTTTTGTATGGAGCGCTGCACATGTGCCATCATTTCAGCAGAGGTGTCTGAGCAGGCTACAGTAATATGCAATTGCATATCATCAGATGTAGTTAGTTGTCTTTCAGTTTTCCCTACAGAAAAAAGTCTACAGGCTTCAAATCTTAGGGAACGGGGTGGCCAGGGTACAGGTCCTCTGTGTCCAACCCAACAATCTGGATAGTATTCATAAAGCCATGCTGTAGTACTTTGTCCCCTATGGGCTTGACAGCCATCGTGTTGGTAGCACATATTCCTCCGAGTCTGCAGAGGAATGTCTTCTAGCATCCATGGAATATGGTCTGTTAGGAGGCTGTTAAGGATGTAATACTTGTGCATGTTCAGTGTTCCATCTATGAAACACGGGCTTATGACCAGATCCGTGACTTTACACTCCATGGACGCTGAAGTTCCACCCAACAAAGCCTATGAGGATTGCCAACAGACCAGTTGTGTATGTTTCAGTGCTTATCTAGCCATGATTAGTAAATGTGGCTTCATAACTAAATAAGATATGTGACATGTCTGGAGTATCTTGTCTTCATGACCATGCACAGAAGTTAACACGATTCTCATGATCATTTCTATGCAGCTCTTGTAGGAAAAATATGTGACAGGGATGGAAACTTTGTCGATGAAGCATCTGTAGGATACTTATGCCAC
This sequence comes from Schistocerca piceifrons, assembly GCF_021461385.2. Lineage (NCBI taxonomy): Eukaryota > Metazoa > Arthropoda > Insecta > Orthoptera > Acrididae > Schistocerca > Schistocerca piceifrons. The sequence goes on along the minus strand of NC_060140.1, from coordinate 63,248,267 downwards.
TTCCTCACGTGATTGCAGGGGAAGTAACATGTGGATGAACTGCAACAGCCACAAGAACATAAATTTCCCCCTCTTTGGTCATCACTTGTTTCCTTCTGTTACATTGTCTAGGTGTTACACTACCACTTTCACGTAACTGGCTGAAGAGGCTGACAAATATTTGCGAGTTGGTTGACGTTTATTGGGATATCTTGCCACATACACCGTTCAAAAACTGCACTCTTCCTACACTCTCCATACCCCATGAACATGTTGGCTTTTTCTGCACTGGTCCACTCACGACCTAATGCTTGGATTGTCACACACTAACTGAATAGCAAGTCTCACTGCCCACAAGAAATCCACAAGCACATTGTAAGCAAACATGACAACATTGTACCTAAAAACTACGCAGGTAGAGTGGCACAAACAAGAGCCGGTGTTAAATTTTTCAAAATACGATATCTCGTAAACGACTCCCAGTAGAATCCTGCAACAAATACCACTGACATTCCAGTTTATCCTACTTTTAGTTTGTTAACGTCAATAGGTATTGTTCCAGTTGAAAAATTGTATGTTTACACAAAAACTACACATTCTGAGTATTATTATAATTTGTTTCCATTTTAGGTGATTCATCATGTATATGTATGTTTGTATATCTGTTCCACATCTCCACCGAGCGAGGTGGTGCAGTGGTTAGACACTGGACTCGCATTCGGGAGGACGACGGTTCAATCCCGCGTCTGGCCATCCTGATTTAGGTTTTCCGTGATTTCCCTAAATCGCTCCAGGCAAATGCTGGGATGGTTCCTTTCAAAGGGCATGGCCGACTTCCTTCCCCATCCTTCCCTAATCTGATGAGACCGATGACCTCGCTGTCTGGTCTCCTTCCCCCAACAAACCAACCAACCAACCAACCACATCTGCTCCTAAACCAGTGAACCGATTTCAATCAAATTTTGTACACATGTCACCTATGATCTGGAGAGGCTCGCTGTGGGAGTAAAAACCACTTGCCTATCAAAACGGCCGGGTTGGGAGTGAAAAAGTATTTCAGCTTATGACGCGCGAATTAGCAGACTTAATTCATCCAGTATTTGAAAATGAAAGCATATAGTGGCTTGAAACAAACTTTGCCCATAATTTCAAGCCTTTAAGGAAGTTTTTCTCGCTGTCAACACCTACAATATGATAGAGGAAAAAACTTTGTGGCTTATTACACTTTCAATGTTCATGCAGTAAAAGTGCCGCATCAGGTAAGGCGTTTAAATTTGTTACTTCTCTACCACTAACTCTATTAGCAACAAATTTCGCATATAGTACCGACATATGTAGTTGAATGTACCGACGAAATTATTTCATTAGACTACATATAGTTCAGGAGGTGTAATGTGGTAAACAATGAGATGCATTAAAAACTGCCACATCATGCATGGCCTTTAAATTTATTATTTCTTTGCTACTAACTTTATTCACGATACATTTCAAGGACAATATTTCATATAAATTTACTGCCAAAATTATATCATTGTACGATACTTAGTTCAGGAAAAGGACGTCATAGGAACTGAGCAGCATGAAATCGAAATTGAAGGACAAAATTCGCTAAAGATACAAGTGAAAAATGTGTAAAAATATATCTGAGATATGTTACATGTATGGGACATGCGCGTACTCTGGCAAAGCAGTAAGTAAGAAGCTCCCCCTAAATCCAGTGGTCGATTTAAATCAAATTTGCTACGCCTGTTACACACTGTTTGCAAAGAAATGCTATGGGAATAAGAATCAATAACATCCTATGGGGGAGGTGGTGATAAAGTGCACTCTGAAGGGGGGGGGGGAGGAACAGATGGACAGACAGAGAAGCAGAGGGAGGACATGGATATAGATATGAGGGAAGGACAGGAGGAGGAGGGGGAAATGGACAGAGAAAAGGAAAAGGTGATGGTGGTCAGACAGCTGGGAGAGGAGACGGACAGAGGATGGAAAGGGGAGGAGATGTATATGAGGAGTGGGGAGGAGGCGATGGAAAGAGAGAGGGGTGGCGGAGGTGGATAGAGGGAAGGGGAGCAGGGGATAAAGGGAGTGAAGAAGAGATAGAGCAGATGAGGAAATTGACTCAGGAAGGGATGGGGAAAACGGACAGAGGGAGAAAGAGTACGTGGACCGAGGGGAGGGGAGTAGCAGATGGACAGAGGAAGTGTAGAACTGGAATAAATACATATCCGGTCAATGTTGGGTATTCAGCTGGTATATAATAAATGTAAGCATGGTTTTTCCCTTAGTGCCACTATGACTGCATTAACTCACACTGCAACCCAGGAAGGCTTGTATGGTATCGTAGCCCTCCGTCCCCCATCCATGAATATGATTTCGGTTTGGAATTACCGGGGTTGTGTTCGACGATATGGGTGTCAGAAAATGGCATCGTGGAAATGGACGTCGGATAGTAAGTCGATGAAGCAGTTGATTCGAATGCCAAAGAGCTTGACCAGAAAGTTGGATAACGTTGTAGAATGTTATGATACTCTCACATCAGTGTGTATTTAAACGGAAAAAATCATCATCTGTACTGGTCCGGGTTGTTACGTATATCTTGACTGTTAACGAATGTTTTCGAATATTATAAAATATTCTCCAATGTTCTAGAATAGTCCAGAGTGCTCTAGATTACTCCAGGGTGTGCTTTGATAGTTTCAAGCGTTATTGAATGTGTTGCAATGTTTTACGAAGTTCCAGATTTTTGTTGAACGTTGTCGAATATTTGCGAATGTTTTGGAATGTGCTCAAACAGCATCAGTGCCAGCTGACAAGACAAGCGTACAAGCTACTGTACTGCCACTTTCCCTGGCGCGGGTGTAGTAAGCCTGAATCGTCGAACGGGTATTCCGACTCGTCATCTGCAGAATACGATTCCAGTCTCTTAACCATTGCACTAACTCGGCGAATATCGTGCCGCCTGTTGGCGACATAAATGGGAAGAGAAGAGGCTCGTCTGAGTGGATGCAGTCTCCGGACAGAGTGACTGTTACCGCCGTAAACACGGGACCACGGCTCAGGTAACAGCTGCCGCATGTTTTATTCAGACGTGGCGCCACGTAGCCGACTATCGGCCCAGTCGGTCAGCTGTAAAGCGTCGCAGTAAAAGAAGCTGCCCGCGCTTCTGCTGACGTCAGCCGACGCGGCGAGCTCCGTGGCGCGGAAACACACCGTCCCTACCAACCTTCCAGCCGCATTCGGGACTTCCACTCCGCCTACCCACACCTTACAGTGCGTTTTGCACTGACGTGCAGTAATTACTCCTGCTGGAAGTTCGTTGTACAGTCTGTCTGAGAAGCCGCCGTAAGCCTAGGTCGAGGCAGTGTACGTGTTGTGTCACGAGGAAGAGCAGATAGTACAAGTACTGTCATCACCTGTAGTCAAGGCAAGAAATTATAACGGAGAAAGACCTATAAAATTATTCAGTGAATAATATGCAGCAATTAACACAATATGGGCAGAATCTACTTCAAAGAATGAAGGACAAGCTTCAGGCAATGTCAAACCACATTATAGCGAGAAAAGATGAAATGGCTTGTAGAATCTGGGTAACGACCACGATGTTCATGACGTGTAATGACTATCAACGTTACCGATTCACATACACAATATTTATTTAAACACTTCATATAGACAGATACAACTTAAAATACTTGGCGTCTCAGAACACACTTCCCAAGGCCCAGAAATATTGCTCTTGCAGCGATATTCTTGGGGATGGAAGTCCATAGAGCTTGTGTTCCCACAGGGTAATCGAACTGATGTTTCGTTGAAAAATAAATGTCATTGCTCCTCGTTTCACTCGCAGCAGTTTAAGCTGTATTCTTAGGTTCCTGCCTAACCACACACTCGGAAATCGCTACACGCTCCGGAATAAGTAGCCAAACGTTTATTTCATTTTTCGTTTTCTGATCAGACAGAAATGTAAAAAACTCGAATATTGCCGACGTAATAATATTACATTCATTAGAAAGTCCCAGAAAATGTTAACAATGCTAAGATAAAACAAAAGATTTCGACATTGCGATACATGAACATATTCGGTACTATATTCGATGATGTTAACCATTACACTAACCAATGACACAATATGACGAGAAAGGATGAAATGGCTTCTAGAATTTTGGGTTTCATGGTGTCTCTTGAAGGCTTATATTATATTGTTGCTGTGTCATTAACTGAAACTTACTGATAAGGGTGACGTGTTTGTAACAAATACTCTGTGTGCCGTTACCTTGAAATGCCATACTTCAACTTATAGTAGAAAACAGCTGAAAACAGCAAAGTAAATATGGCGTCTACCGCATCGAGTAGCTTCTGTTTGGAGCAGCTGCGCCTTCTAGGTTTAACGTCTCCGACCGCGGGAAGCGCCACCATCGAGCCAGCTTAAGGGGAGTCGGAACGATCCATGTCCTCCATGTTAATTTTAGCAAATAGAAGGAACATTTTCTCTAAAACCAATAAACATATTGCTCTGAAATTTGGACTACATATTCAGTGAATATTTCTCTACAAAGTTATACTGCCATGTTAAGAAATATTTATTGGTTTTTGTTTTACATTTTTTTAAACAGATGCTTATTTTTTTCTAAAATTTTGCACTTTTTCTTCTATAACTCTTGAGTTATGCAATATTTTTTTACAATTTGTTATAAAAATGAAGGAAAAGAAGTAAACAATATTATGTATAAATTTCATTGATATACTGTTAGCAGTTTTTGAGAAAATGTTGCTCAAACATAAAAATTTTAAAGTTATGGGAAATGGCTTCCAAAGTTTTTTTATGCATTCCTGCTCCATATGATGGATTATCAGCATCCTCTTCTTTTTCCAGTGTTAGTTTCCCTTTCACTTGTCTTTTCTTCCCTTTTGCTGCATGTTGTAGGCTTTTGTCTCTTCTTCCTGCACCTCTTAGTCTTTCTTCATCAATTAGGCGCATTGTGGAAATGGTGTTGTGTCCTGGTTGGAAATCTAAACGTTTCAGTACATCACATTTGATAATGTTTCCTTCATTGTATGTTGCCACTGCATCATACAATCCAAAATGCAATGTTTTTATCAGTACAAACACTCTTTTGGGAATCCTAATCCAAATTAAATTATTTATGCTTCCATTTGGATTTCGTGTTTTCCCATGTAAACACTTTTCCAATAAACTTGGCTGTAATAAATCTCTGAATAAGGGCTTAATTACATCAATTACAGCATTTGGCAAACTGTTTTTATGGGTATATTCCGTTCCTTATTGGTACTTACACCATGAGTCATCACAGTGCATGTTGTGGGTGCTCATTTGTTGATGCAGTATGAAAAAATAATGCCCACACTGCACTTCTCATATGCTAATTGCTTCTTGTATTTTGCCTAATTGCACATCCATAATACCTCTGTAATCTATCAATTGCTTCATCTGTCAATCTTCCTCTTCCTCCAAGGGTCTTACTGTCACTAAGCTTCTGGGATCCTAATGCCTGCTTTAGTTTGCGCAAGTGAGCCTCCATGCACTTCTGCACCCCTGTTTTTTAATCTGAATTTCATTGCCATAAGGTTTGAGTTCATCTACAGCTTTATATCCCTTAGAATCACCATCTCCTAGATAGTTAGTGTATAGTACATTATTGATATAATGTACATTATTGGTATAATCTGGAAAAAACTGGTTTCACTCCCTCTACTTCCACTGCTCCACTCGTGCCGTGAAAATTTGCTTCGCAACTTTCACTATGTTTGTCCTTGGTATTGCCCTTACATATACAATGTTTTGAGAGAGTAGCAACATCAATTACTTTGCAACTGTCTCCACTAGTAGCTGTCACAACTCCATTAGAGATTTATGACCTCTACGTTGCCATGGTCCATCTAAAGCAACAGTTAAATCTCTACAATTCCCATTATCTGTCACAGCTTCGTCAACTTCTTTCTTAATTGTTGCTTGAGCAATATCTTCAGCAGAAGATCCCACCAATTCATTATAAAATCCAAACTTGGTTGGTGGTTTTGGTAAGTTCGTAATTCCACATAACATTGTCCCTGCAGCACTCCCCTTGTCAATGTAACGCAAGCCATACACTAGCCTAACATTTATATCATACCCCTTCTTTCCACTATTACCACTACGAGAAATACTGTTAGATTTAAAAAACGAAACTTCTGCAGCACGTTTCTTACACTTCAATAACATTTTGCATGCCAAACCAATGTGTGATGTTATTTTCAATTCCAGTCCTCTTTCTTTGCAAACTTGGAATAATACGTTATGTTTCAAAATGTTAGAGAGCAAGGAAATGTTAATTATTTCATTCACATCGTTACTGTTACTTTCATAGTTTTCCAATTTTTCTTTCCTGTCACAAAGTTTCTTGCTGGAAGAAGTTCTATCACATTCATTTGGAGTAGTCGGTGAAGCAGTCTGAGCAGCATAACCCTTCGAAACAACAAAAGATTTCTTCTCCCACTCATTGTGCCTTTTCTTAAACACTCGATTGCTGAAACGGGGCATATTAATATCCACAAACCAAATACGTAAAACAGGTACGAGGACAAATCGTCAAATACGCAAAATTGTACAGCTAAACAACACAAAGCAAACTCCACAAGTCAACACACACGGTATAGCGTTTATGGTTGCCGATATGAACCGTCACTTGTCACAGAGATAAAGCCATACAACGTTGGAAAACAAAACACTGTCTAATTCCGCAAAGATGCTTGCAGCCACCGAGCGGCGCCGTCAGAGGTGACACACCAAGTCGCTACAACCGTTTACGCGGCGCGTCAGCTTTGCAGCGATAAAAAACACAATTGAAATTCACTTAGAAGGGCGAAACTTGATTTGTTTTATTCAGGAAACGCCACATAATTTTATAATGAAAAAAAAATAAAAAACGTTGATTTTGTTATTTTCATCGTTCTGGCTCCCCTTAAGAGGACGCCGTACCGACGCCAGCTACTGTAATCACGGAGTTCACTTGGAGCCTTCGCAGCGCTGCTAGACTCCCTCTCTCTTATTGTGGTTGTTTATGACGAACATGCCTGTGTAATGCATGTCGAGGCACGGATTGCATTGTTGGCGATTCCAAGCGACAGTTGCGGTACTCGCATGCGCTGCTAGCTTTCCGGTTAAAGAAAGCGTATATCCTGCAAATTATATACCTCTCGTTTGCTTATGGAGAGATTATCACTTACCCCCACAATCAGCGATAACAACTCGCAACAAATGGAATACAAATTCACTAAACAACTCGCTACGATCATGTTTAATCGTCGCATTAGGCATTTACAGCAGAGTGCTCAGAACACTTCCGAAGACTCATTGGCTGTCAGAGAATGCGGAGAACAACACTAAATTCGACCGCCATCGTTGGCGACTCCAACTATAGTGTTGAATACTATTTGGACTTGCATAAGCAAGTTAAGTAAACTACCTTACATACATGTAACGTGTACTTCTAATTATTTTGCTCTCCATCTCGTCACCCACCTATTCCTGGACAGACCCAAAAAATTAGATTGTTCTGATGAAGTGTTCTATAGTCATTAACTATTATTTTCTGCTTATCGTTGAACAAATAACGCATGAGTAACGGTGAAAGAGACTTAATGGCTCGAAAGTAAATGAAAAAAATATTACGTCACTTTTGATCTCGAATGGGTCTGAATTTGAAAAGTATATGAAGTTGTTGAATAACTACTTTGCAACCCTAGATCTGTACAGGCATGTTTCCTTTCAGTTAAAAAAATCGTCAGGGACTTACTGTAATGTTGACAGAAATTATTTCTGGTAATCATTGTCATAAATCAGCAATATGAAGCAAAATTTAACCATTTTTTTTAATGTACTTTGTGTGATCAGTGCCTGTCATGTTCGTGCTATAAGTCTTCTCGAGACATTCTCACCCAGTCACGAATATTTATATGCAAAATGGCAATTCTTGATTAACGCGCGTAAGAATGTAACATTTATAATAAATAATAAACTTTCGTAAGGTTAAAAGAAAAAGGAAAACAAAATGTGGTGTAGGGGTAAGATCTTCGGCTTCTAGACAAAATATCCCATGGGTCCCAACCTTGATCTTTCCCACTGCTTAAATTTTGAATAAAAATCACCAGCAATGACAGCCAAAAGCTTGTGATATAAGGAGCCACCGTCGCACTGCCACTGGCATTGTCAAAGAGGGAGGAGGAGCTGACGGAGTTTTGGGTCACCTTCTTGCCCTTAGGGAAACTGCATCTGACAGGCATAAGAATAAGCAATGATCAACAGCAAGCTGCTGAAGGCCATGGCAACCACTTCATTGAAGACACATAGTGTACTAGTTTGCATCCACAGGATGTGACTCATTCAACTGAAAAAGTGTCATGATGACCTCTCCACTAGCGATAGATCAGGATTACTCTCCATTCTGCATCCTGACCTTCGGGGGAGGGGAGGCGTTGGGAGGGGAGGAGCGGGACACCCAAGAGGCGGGAGACGTGCAATTCTAAAGCATCGACTGCGCACGGACCAGTGCAGCACCGCGAAATGGCATCAAGAAGGCGCTGATGCGCGAGTCAGTGGAAAGAGAAGCAGCGCCACACCTCCTGGAAGACAGCGCCCCCATCGATGCTGAGTTAGTTAGTTAGTCACGTGTTCCATTGATCAACAGCAAGAAATGCGCACAGGAAACAAGTTTTTTATACATTATAGTGTTATACATAAATATTTCTATTATCTATCCCATTCCCTTAAATGGCACAAAATGCATATATTTTATCTCCAGATTTATTTACTTATATTCAAGAATTCATCTATGGTACAGAAGGAGTTGTCAAGGAGGTATGATTTCAATTTGCTTTTGAGACTATGACTGCTGTCTGTCAGACATTTTATTTAATCTGATAATTTATCAAAAAGCTTTATAGCAGCATATTTTACCCCTTTCTGTGCCAAAGATAGCTTAAGTAAAGGATAGTGTAGGTCTTTCTTTTTTTCTGGTATCATAATCATGAATGTCGCTGTTGATTTTAAACTGGTTCATGTTGTTGAGGAAAAATTTCATTACTAAGTAAATGTACCGTGAAGCAGTTGAATTCCTAACCATTTAAACAGATGCCTACAAGATGTGCGGCTATGAACCCCACACATTATTCTAACTACTTTCTTTTGAGACTTTTGAGTTACCCCAGAATATTATTCCATATGACATCAGAGAGTGGAAGTAAGCAAAGTATGTTAGCTTACTAATTTCTATATCCTCAAAATTGGCAATTATTCTGATTGCAAAAGTTGCTGAACCTAGTCGCGTTAGGAGATGCAAAATATGACTTTTCCAATTAAGATTCTCATCTTCATGTACACCCAAAAACTTAGTATGCTCTACCCTGGCTACTGACGTCTTTTGATGTGTTACATTTATTGGAGGAACTATACTTTTTGCAGCAGACTATTGGATGTACTGTGTTTTTTCAAAGTTCAGAGCAAGCCCATTCGCAGATAACCAATTTATAACTATTCCAAAGACCTTAATTGTATCATTTTCTATTGGACTTTCTCTTACTGGTTTAATAATTATGCTTGTATCATCAGCAAACAATGTCAGTTCAACATCTTGTTTCACATAAGAATGGAGGTCATTCACATGTATCAAGAACAGGAGGGGACCCATGATCGAACCTTGTGGAACACCTAATGTAATTTCACCCCAGTTAGATGAAGTGGCAAACTCATTTGAATCACTTGAAGCATATAAAGAGACTTTTTGCTTCCTGTTCTGTAGATATGACTTAAACCACTCATATGCTGTTCCATTTATACCATAGAATTGTAATTTGTCTAACATAATGTCATGGTTCACACAATCAAATGCTTTGGATAAGTCACAGAATATTCCTGCTGGTGACATTTTGCTACACTCCTGGAAATGGAAAAAAGAACACATTGACACCCGTGTGTCAGACCCACCATACTTGCTCCGGACACTGCGAGAGGGCTGTACAAGCAATGATCACATGCACGGCACAGCGGACACACCAGGAACCGCGGTGTTGGCCGTCGAATGGCGCTAGCTGCGCAGCATTTCTGCACCGCCGCCGTCAGTGTCAGCCAGTTTGCCGTGGCATACGGAGCTCCATCGCAGTCTTTAACACTGGTAGCATGCCGCGACAGCGTGGACGTGAACCGTATGTGCAGTTGACGGACTTTGAGCGAGGGCGTATAGTGGGCATGTGGGAGGCCGGGTGGACATACCGCCGAATTGCTCAACACGTGGGGCGTGAGGTCTCCACAGTACATCGATGTTGTCGCCAGTGGTCGGCGGAAGGTGTACGTGCCCGTCGACCTGGGACCGGACCGCAGCGACGCACGGATGCACGCCAAGACCATAGGATCCGTAGGGGACCGCACCGCCACTTCCCAGCAAATTAGGGACACTGTTGCTCCTGGGGTATCGGCGAGGACCATTCGCAACCGTCTCCATGAAGCTGGGCTACGGTCCCGCACACCGTTAGGCCGTCTTCCGCTCACGCCCCAACATCGTGCAGCCCGCCTCCAGTGGTGTCGCGACAGGCGTGAATGGAGGGACGAATGGAGACGTGTCGTCTTCAGCGATGAGAGTCGCTTCTGCCTTGGAGCCAATGATGGTCGTATGCGTGTTTGGCGCCGTGCAGGTGAGCGCCACAATCAGGACTGCATACGACCGAGGCACACAGGGCAACACCCGGCATCATGGTGTGGGGAGCGATCTCCTACACTGGCCGTACACCACTGGTGATCGTCGAGGGGACACTGAATAGTGCACGGTACATCCAAACCGTCATCGAACCCATCGTTCTACCATTCCTAGACCGGCAAGGGAACTTGCTGTTCCAACAGGACAATGCACGTCTGCATGTATCCCGTGCCACCCAACGTGCTCTAGAAGGTGTAAGTCAACTACCCTGGCCAGCAAGATCTCCGGATCTGTCCCCCATTGAGCATGTTTGGGACTGGATGAAGCGTCGTCTCACGCGGTCTGCACGTCCAGCACGAACGCTGGTCCAACTGAGGCGCCAGGTGGAAATGGCATGGCAAGCCGTTCCACAGGACTACATCCAGCATCTCTACGATCGTCTCCATGGGAGAATAGCAGCCTGCATTGCTGCGAAAGGTGGATATACACTGTACTAGTGCCGACATTGTGCATGCTCTGTTGCCTGTGTCTATGTGCCTGTGGTTCTGTCAGTGTGATCATGTGATGTATCTGACCCCAGGAATGTGTCAATAAAGTTTCCCCTTCCTGGGACAATGAATTCACGGTGTTCTTATTTCAATTTCCAGGAGTGTATTTAAAGACTCTATTATGTGGACAGTGAAATTGTATATTGCTGTCTCAGTGGAACAGCATTTCCGAAATCCAAACTGTGATTTACTAAGTATCCCATTACTGTTGAGATGGCTAACCACCCTTGAGTTCATTACTTCCTCAAAGATTTTTGAAAACGCTGTAAGCTAGGATACTGGCCGGTAATTATTGACATCTGTGGTTTCCCCCTTGTTGTAGAGAGGCATATTTTAACCTATCTGGAAAAAGTCAGTGATGCATTACTTATGTGACTTAAAACATCATCTGTAATTGCTCCTCATTGTTTTAATAACTTGTTAGAGATGTCATCTACTCCAACAGAACATTTAGTTTTCAAAGATTTAATAATTTTCCTTATTTCACAAGAGGTTGTTAGATGAAACTCAATCTGACTAAAATTTTTCAAAACTGACTCTTCCATATACTGCCTGGCTTTTTCTTTTGAACTATTCTCACCAATTTTTTCTCCTACACTTAAGAATTGATTGTTAAATACATTGGCTACCTGTGTACTGTTGGTTAAGATGGTCTCATTCTATTTAACAATAATACTACCTACCCCAGTGGTTACTTTTCCTGTCTCCCTTCTAACAA